>NC_138160.1:89816301-91070464 GCF_964165515.1 Mesoplodon bidens | reverse complement strand
TGGCTATTTTCCAGTGGCACCATTCTGTAGAAAGCAGGCAACCCAGACTGTTAAAAATATAGAACTTAGCAACCTGACACAGTGTTTAATCTCATGAAAACCAGACATCATGGTGGTTATTAGTGCTAAATATTAAGTGATCTAAGATTCAGTTAAGATAGGGCAAATAAAACCATCACTACTGAGTGATGTTTGCAAAACATGCACCCTCTCACCCCTGCACAGTTTTGCAGAAAAACTGTTTGCTTGCACAATAAATGCTAGTGGTTGGTTGATTATCGAATTGAGTTGTTGATGTGATACAATCCCTGTAGTATAAAAGTCTTAAAAGTAATGTCTGAGACCTTATGTTTGTGATATTTTCAGACTCAATAAGCAATGTCATAAAAAATCGTAGAATTTAGAACTGGAATGGATCTTATAGATGAAAGAAGTCAAGGCTCAGAAAGGTTTAATGAGTTGTTAAATGGCAAGGTAGGGGCCTTAAGCCCTGTCTTCTGGTTTTTAGTTGGACATCTCTGTCATATGGCATTCTCTCGAAAATTATAGCACAGAACATGAGAGTTGGGAAGGATCCTTTACATCATCTAATCCAACCTGCTCATTTACAAGTAAGAAAATGGGGCCCAAAGAGATGAGGTTCTCTCTGAAGTTCAGTAAGGAATTAGGCTAAAATTTATTGACTCCTGGGTAAGTATTCTTTATGAAACTTAGTTTGGTAAGTTTGACAAGTTATCCCACCATTTAACTTCTGTCAGAGGGCAAACAAATTAACAAACACCCAGTAATCACCAGAAAAACCTGGCAGGTGTTAAAGTCTGGCAATAAAATTTTTTAGAGAAACAGGGTCTCTTAGTCAAGTAAGTGTGTGGTGAAGTATAAATAAACAACTGAGCTAAAGACTATAATCTGCCAGGTGTGTCGTGGTATTTTATTTTTCCCATAGTCACTGAGATCTGAAGGCTGCAGCTATTTCTGATAATGAAACCTTGCTGGCTTCACTAAGAAGGCCTTTAAGTGGCCTACAGCATCAAGTCTTTTCTCTGTTCCTGGTTCCTAATTTATTCTGATACGGTAGACGGGGTTAAGCGAAGAGTATTTGTGTTGTTGTCATAATTTGAAGTTCACTGCTTTCTAACTTCCTGTAGGATGTGCGTATACCAGGTGGAGTCTGCAAAACTGTCGATAAGTCTGTCTCCCCCATCCGCCACCCCCGACTCTCACTCTCTCTCTCTGAAAATTCGAAGAGTTAAGTCATTCTATCTAAGGAAGAGGGAGAAGGAGAGAAGCAAGCCGCTGAGTTGCCTGTCCGCCTACAGAAGAACATTAACATTGTTAATCAGCATTACAGGCTTGGCTTTGCTTCCCAGGGAAATGGTAGGTAGAGACAGAAAATGTTTTAATCCTTTCCAAGCAATGTTGTCCTTGGTGATAGCCAGGAAGGAGGGATTTTTTTCTTTTCATTTATACCTTTTTAGCAATCTTGTACAGTTTTGAGTTACTAACAGTAAGAAGCAAACTTGTCAAATAATGTCATGTCAGGTTAATGAGGAATTATCAACTGCTTGCACTGTGCCCAACATTGTCCTAAGCCCTACCTGTGAGGCAAAAAATAATATTGTCTTTGCCCTTGAAGAGTTCACCATCTTCTTAGAGCAACAATATTTAATAACAAAAACAATAAGATGTTGTTCTCCCTTGGGTATAGTGAATTCTGGTACAGATGACCCTTATCCAGTGGGGCATGACCTGTGGAAGTGGTCAGAAGGCCAGGGAGGATAAGAAGGTTCTGATGAACCCAGGATGAACGTGAAGGCTGTTTCACATGACCTCATGACTGGAGTCATCTCTTTTTTTTTTTTTTCTTGTTTGCTTTGGCTTCCTGCAGCGAGGACTCTTGAGGCTGCAATGTAAAGGGTCCCTCACCCCACACTCTACCCCTTGTTCTGTATGTGGTCTGTTATGTGGCTTAGAAAGTGGTGGTCTCAAAGCCTCAGAGAAATGGTATGAAACAGCCCCTTGGTAATCTTGCTTGAAATACCTTTGGCCTCAGACCCAGGGACTGTTATGGATCTGAACAGATGCTTTCCTCTGATCCTAAGTGATCAGCCTTAGATCAAACCTGCAGTCTCGACTGTCTTATTATGAAGAATGAGATATGGTTTTGGTTGCTGTTGTTTTCCTTATATTTTTACTTCCACAGCCTACATCTTTATCTTTTATGCAAATAATTCCCTTGATGGATCCACTCTATTTGTTCTTCAGTTATATTCTGATTTATCTGAGGCTTGGGTAAACAAAGCTGAGGCAGCAGTCACAACGCTAGAACACAGAGTAATAGTCAATCAACCCATTAATCCCGTTGGAGCAAAGTAGATGTACCTGCTAGCTGTTGGTTCTGAACTTCTTATCCCGTTACAGTCACTAGCAAGGACTTGGGAGACACACTCAAGCTAGTGGGGGTTCCCAAATAAGTTATTTAACTTCTCACAGTCTTTGCTTCCTTATGTCTAAAACAGAAACAATAATAATCCTACCTCCTAATGATGTCAGGAGGATTAAATGTGGTGCTACACACAAGGTGCTAAATACTGTGCATAAGCAATTTGGGCTTTTATTTTGATCATTATCCTTAACACTGATCTTAATGTCCTTTCAGTTCAATTTCCTGTATCAGAAAATGCTGGGGGTGAGTCAGAGGAAGGCCACAATGTGCTCTGCCATTAGTCAAAGAAGAGGGAATGCTGAATTTAGCCACAGACCCATAACAGTTGAACTCTAGCAGAACTTTTACTATTCAGTCAGCAGTAGAATCATACCATATGATAAAAAGAGCAGCAAAGTACCTACTACTACTCCTCACCCTAACAAATCAATTATTATTTTTTTATGTTCTTTTTCAAGTTTGTCCATCGTCAAACATAAATTTGCAGTTGCATGTGTAGCAGTTTGGATTCGTTCAAAAAAGCAAATAAATCCCCTGATGAGCAATTATTGACTGCCTACTAAGTACCAGGCACTATTCTAAGGTGCTGAGAACACAAAGAAGAAAACACCTTGAAAACTGATAGTCAATCTAAATAAAATATTGGTTTTTGTTTTGGTAGTGTATTTTTTTTCCACAGCATAAGGGTTTTCACATGTTGCCAGAGAGGAATAGAGGAAGAGTCAAGAAACAGAAGATAATGCATATTTCAGAGCTGGTAGTAAAATAGAGAAGTGACTGGAGAATGCCTGACCAATCCGTGCATAATAGCTGAACCCATTCTAAGAGGCATAGGAATATCCTGCATTAGGAATCATTTATGGTACAGAAAAGGTAAAAATAGGAGTGATACAAAAAAAAAAAAAAAAAAAGAAAGGAGTTCATGTGACACATGCATTGTGGGATAGCTGCAATAGTGATGACTTAAGAAATAAATAAAAATAAGTAAAGAGTAAATAAAAGTATGAAAAGGGACTGTTTATGATATTGAGGCCACTAAGGAAATGAAAGAGATGAAAACTCAACTCATACTTAAAGATAAACTTGTTCGTATTCACTATTGCTTTATGTTGGTAGGTACCACAAAATGGGGGGATGTCAACCAAAAAAGAGAACTCTATCCATTAATAGAAAGGTAAGAAGTCAATTTCCACTTAAAAAATTATATAACACTCAAAAGCAACAACAACAAAAATCTCTACAAAAATAAATAAGTGGGAGGCATTTGGCACATTTTATGGGAGATTTTTTGAATCCTCTTTTGCACTTTGAATTATCTTGCTGCTATTATTCCGTTTCTTATGGGAATCACACAGACAATTATGCAATGTACACAGGCTAAGTTGAGACCTTACTGATCCATGGCCTTTTTGGTAAGCATTCATTGTCATCAAAAAGAAAATAATATAATTGGCCATCAAAATAATAAATTTTCCTAAATTGTAGTAAATTCTCACCCAGAAATGAAAGCATAAGTGTATTTTACTGACAAAAGTCCTGATGCTAGGAAGTTTATTGCTTTAGTTAACTGGTTTACGGAACACTGCTAGAGAAGTAGAGTATGAATCATTAATGGGACAGAGGCTGGCATGGGTTGGATATTGGTGAATTTCAAGTCTTTCCTCTGGTCAGTTGATATCCATTACTCAATAATAGGATGGACAATCCATGATTTTATTAAAAGTAATCTAGCATATCCCATGCTCTTGGATTGGAAGAATTAATATTGTTAAAATGGACATACTACCCAAAGCAATCGACTATTTTATGTGATCCCTATCAAACTACCCATTACATTTTTCACAGAACTAGAACACATAATCCTCAAATTTATATGGAACCACAAAAGACCCAGAATTGCTAAAGCAATCCTGAGGATAAAGAACAAAGCTGGAGGCATAATCCTCCCAGACTTCAGACAATACTACAAAGGTACAGCAATCAAAACAGTATGGTATTGGCACAAAAACAGACATATGGATCAATGGAACAGAATGGAGAGCCCAGAAATAAACCCACATAGCTACAGTCAATTAATCTTTGACAAAGGAGGCAAGAATATACAATGGAGAAAAGACAATCTCTTCAGCATGTGGTGTTGGTAAGCTGGACAGCCACATATAAATCAATAAAGTTAGAATACTCCATCATATCATACACAAAAATAAACTCAAATGGCTTAAAGACTTAACTATAAGATGTGATACCATAAAACTCCCAGAAAAGAACATAGGCAAAACATTCTCTGACATACATCATAGCAATATTTTCTTAATTTCCCAAGGCAATAGAAAAAAGAAAGCAGATAGAATCTAATCAAACTTATACACTTTTGCACAGCAAAGGAAACCATAAACAAAATGAAAAGGAAATCTACAGACTAGGAGAAAATATTTGCAAATGATGCGACCAACAGGGGCTTAACTTCCAGAATATACAAACAGCTCATACAACTCAATAACAAAAAAACAAACAACCCAATCAAAAAAATGGGCAAAAAACCTAAAGAGGCATTCCTCCAAAGAAGATATCCAGATGGCCAATAGGCACATGAAAAGGTACACAACATCTCTAATTATTAGAGAAATGCAAATCAAAACTGTAATGAGGTACCACCTCCCACTGGTCAAAATGGCCATCATCAAAAAGTCAAATAATAAATGCTGGAAAAAAAAATGCTGGAGAGGGTGTGGAGAAAAGAGAACCCTCCTACACTGTTAGGGAATGTAAATTGGTGTAGCCACTATGGAAAGTAGTATGGAGGTTCCTTAAAAAACTAAAGATAGAGATACCATATGATCTAGCAATCCCACTCCTGGGCATATATCTAGAGAAAACTCTAATTCGAAAAGATACATGCACCCCATTTTTCACAGCAGCACAATTGACAATAGCCAAGATATAGAAGCAACCTAAATGTCCATCAACAAATGAATGGGTAAAGAAGATATGGTATACATATATATATATATACACACACACACACACACAATGGACTATTACTCAGAAATAAAAGAGAATGAAATAATGCCATTTACAGCAACATGGATAGACCTAGAGATTATTACTAAGTGTAGTAAGTCAGACAGAGGAAGACAAATATCATATGATATCACTTATTTGTGGAATCTAAAAAATGATACAAACTAGCTTATTTACAAAACAGAAATAGACTCACAGACATAGAAAACAAACTTACTGTTACTAAAGGGGAAAGTCTGGGGAGGGATAAATTAGGCGTTTGGGATTAGCAGATACAAACTACTATATATAAAATAAATAAGCAATAAGATCCTACTGTATAGCACAGGGAACTATATTCAATATCTTGTAATAAACTATAATGGAAAAGAATATGAAAAAGATCATATATATGTACATGTGTGTGTGTATATATATATGTGTGTGTGTGTATATATGTATATATACACACACACACATATATATATATATAAAAAAAAACTGAATCACTTTTTGGTACACCAGAAACTAACACAACATTTTAAGTCAGTTATACTTCAATAAAAAAGTAATCTACCAAAAAAACACCTCAAAATATCTTGAATGTTAATAAATTGAAGACTAAAAATTATAATACATCCAATGCAATGCAGTACTAATCAGCTATTAAAATTATATGTACACCCAAATGTATTTAAATATTTTACAGAAATCACATAATGAGGATGGATAGATAAGATGTAGATACTCAAGATGTAGAAAGATATTCAAGGTAGCTATTAAGCGAAAAAATAATTCTAGTTATATAATGGTATCATATGTATACCTTTTTAAAGGGAAAATACATATATAAATATAATTATTTCTGGAAGGATACACAAGAGATTGTGAACAGTGACTACCTCTAGGAGTGAAACTGTGGTGAGAGGTGTATTTGTACTTCTCAGTGTGTATATATTCTTATTCTTTAAATTTTTAGACATGAGCGTGAATTACCATAATAGTAAACTAGTTTAAAACTGAGAAAAAATTAATAAAAAACTGTAAGGACAGTTAATGGCAAATATCAAATATATCAAAGAAAAAAACTTTAACAAAGGGAAATCATTATTTGGTCAAAAAAGTGAGATAAATAATTTTCAATGGAAATAAGTTTATCTCTTGGTTCTAAAATAAAACAACCAGGAAATAAATGCTGAACCATACAGTAAGCACATTAGTTGCCATGTGTTAACAGCACTAAATTACCAAAAAAACTGTGAAGCTAATGGTTCTCTTTCAGTCAGTTGCTTTAATTATCAAGAATCAACTATATAAATGAAACTTGAGTCTCCCCATGAATATGCATCTAAAAGACAGAAGGCTTCTTCCCTTCTTCCTAACTACACTCACTCACAGCTCTGCCATCACTGTCAGCAGATGCTCACTACTGAAGGGAAATTTAATTTCATGACCCACTTAAAATATTGACATCTAAATGTAGACATTCCTTTCATTGGAATAACTGCTGTGACCATACCCTTACATGGTAAAGACAAATTCAAAGGAATATATACATTTTGGAGTGTGTCAAATGGTAACTTAACATGTGGCATTTGGAAAGGATAGGCTTTGGGGTAGTAGGAGGTATCTCCTTGCTTTGCCCATTTTGGGCCAAATCATACCTGTTATCAGATGTGTCTACTGCTTCACTCCTTTCAGGATTCATGTTAATATCACAAGGGATTCTTGTAATGCCGAACTTTGTGATGACAGTGGAAGGGGCAAAATAAGAATGCCTGAATCCATGCTGGGGAATGAATATATGGGATCATAAATAGGTAATTAGGCATACAAATACTATATGGTCTGTCAGTAATCCCAGATTATTCTCATTAAAGGATTGGCGAAGTCTTGAGCCTGGTCCCATTTGGATTCTCACCTTCTTCCATGTCTTCCACTGATCCTTATCCAAGTCCTTTTACTGTTATCAGTAACTACTATTATTATTATTATTTTTTTTTGCGGTACCCGAGCCTCTCACTGTTGTGGCCTCTCCCGTTGCGGAGCACAGGCTCTGGACGCGCAGGCTCAGTGGCCATGGATCACGGGCCCAGCCGTTCCGCGGCATGTGGGATCTTCCCAGACCGGGGCACGAACCCGTGTCCCCTGCATCAGCAGGCAGGACTCTCAACCAGGGAAGCCCCAGTAACTACTATTATTAATGATGATTCTTGTTACCATATATTGGGAACCTAGCATATGTCAAGCACTGTGCCAACCACATTGCATGTATTTTCCAATTTCTTATAACTCCATAAGGAAGTAAGGGCTCAGAGAGGACACACAGGTAATAATAGTGAAAGCTAAGATGGGAGCCCTGGTGTATCGCTTAGGGTTCTGGGTTGCAAACAGTAGCTCTCATTCTGGTTAACATAAAGCAGAAGAGTAATTCATTGAAAGGATATCAGAAACATCACAACATCTATGTGTATCCTTCCAGAAATTATATATACATGTGTTTTTCCCCTTTAAAAAAAGTATACTATTACACTGGAGAAATAGGCTCAGAACTAAGCAGAGGGTCAAAGGAGAGCCTAGGCAGTCAGAAGCTCAGCCCAAATTATGCCACTTCTTCATAATAGAAAAAGAAATGTAGACAGTGAATGGCCATGAAGGAGAATGGCTGAATAAATTATGGTGGAATTAATTGAATATAATGCAGCCACTAATTAAGATGAATAACACTCTCCCTGGTACCTTGGATAAATTTTCATAAGGAATTGCTGATTAAGAAAGGTACTTATACCAGAAGTGATTGGCTGAGGTGGGAATGGGAGGGAGGGGGTGCAGGATGAGGGTTGATGGAAGCAAGCAAAAAAAGGCAAGGAAAAAAATCTAAGAAGATACACCATATGTATATGATTATATTTCTATATTTATGTAAAGTTGTGTTTATGTAATAACATGTAATAAATAATTTTTTAAATGCTAGAGGAGGGTCTGGTTAGGATTCTGTAACTGCTGCTGCCACCATTAACATGAGCTCTCTGCATCTGTACCTTCTCTGCATTCCTTGCTCCAGAAGGAGAGCATCTAAGGATGGAGAGCATCTGCGTTGTCTGGGCAGGTGTATTAGTCAGCTCAGGTGCATAACAAACTACCACAGGCTGGTGGCTTAAACAGAAATTTCTTTCTCATAGTTCTGGAGGCTGTAAGTCCAAGATGAAGGTCTGGCCAAGTCCAGGTCTGTGAAACCTCTCTTCCTGGCTTGCAGATGGCCTCTATCTCAAAGTATCCTCACATGACCTCTTCTTTGTGTGCCAGCAGAGATTTCTCTTTTTCTCTCTCTCCCTCCCACTCTCTTTCTTCCTCTCTTCCTCTTCTTATAAGGCCACTAGTCTTATTAGATTAGAGTCCTACCCCATGACTTCATTTAACCTTAATTACCTCCTAAAGACCCTATCTCCAAATACAGTTACATTGGGGCTAGGACGTCAACACATGAATTTTGTGGGCACACAATTCAGTCAATAACAGTGAACCAGCTTCTTTATTTTTCTTCCATCATGGGAGTCTAGGTCCTGACTTCCACTAGACTTACACATGCAGTGACAGATTCTCCAAACACGCAAAAGTAGTTTGGCAGAGTAGCAAAAGACACTTGACAAATATGCAGATATCTGACTCCAAAACCTGTGTGCACTTTTCACAATTACAGGTTGCTTTCCCTGCAAAGAAATTCAGTCTCTGTTTCAATGATGTATGTTCAGGCTTTAGGTATAGCGTCTTGAGCAACTGTATGTCTATTGCATTAGCCACCAAAGTTCCTAATTTGCTATTGTACGGATCCAAACTTAATGTGCAGTGTAATTGCTTTTAGGTATTGGTGTTGGGAGAGAGGCATTTGAGAGATATCTTTTATATGTCTATGCTTTCTCTTTTTGCTTGTTGTGATAATGAGGATTACTCAGACCACCCTGCCTTTTGGAGAGAAAATATTAATTCATACTTGAAAAAAATTCTTCTTCTGAGCAAGAGTTATTTTTCTTATCTTCAAATGCCTCCCGGCTACAGTCATGTGAAATTTTGCTATTTAATTATTTCATATCCACCTTAGTGGATTAAGCCACTGTGCCTAGAAATTATTATTTTTCAGGACCCCTTGGTAGGCCAGAAATCCAAAATGACTCCTTACTGTCTAATTCAAACATAATTTCTATGAGGCTAAGACCCATAAGTCGTTACAAATACATAAAACTTCTTAAATCTTGGAAATCTATTGAATATATGCAACAGGTGTTACATAATGGATACTAAAATTCAAAGCCACGTTTAACAAAATGCCTCTGAAGAAAAGTGAGCCAGAAAAGTGCAAAGGAATATAAATACTATGCTACCACTTGTGTAAGAAGGGAAATAAGAAACCATTTACCTATCTACTTATCTTTACAAAAATAAACATAGGAAGATATTGTAGACTGAATTGTGTCCCCTTAAAATTCATATGCTGAAGACCTAACCCCCCGTATCTAAGAATGTGACTGTATTTAGAGATAGGACCTTTAAGGAGGTAATTAAATTAAAATGAGACCATTAGGGTGGGCCCTAACCCAATCTGACTGGTGTCTTTAAGAGGAAGATATTAGGACACACAGAGAGACACCAAGAGCTTTCATGCACAGAGGGTTGGCCGTGTGAAGAGGCAGCAAAAGGGCAGCCAAGCAGAGAGGCCTCAAAGGAAAACAACACTGCTGGCACCTTGATCTTGGACATCCCGCCTCCAAAACTGTGAGAAAAAAATTTCTGTTATTAAAGCCAACCAGCCTGTGGTATTTTGTTAACTGCAACTCTACCAAACTAAAACAGAAGGATAAACCAGAGAACAATGAACTTGGTTACTTACAATGGGGACAGTAAATAGGGTGAAAGGGATACAAGAAGGAGTTCCACTTCTTTCATTATACCTTTTTGCATAGTTTTGACTTTTGGAAGCATGTTAGTGTTCTACAAGTTGAAAATAAAATTAATTCGCCAAGATGAAAAGGGGAAAAAACTACAATGGAAAACCACCTGCCATAAACAAACACAATTGTATTTCAAATGCATGTCATAACTGCACTGAACGGGGTGGGGGTGAAAAGTTCTAGTCAAAGTTATTTATAAACACAGTATTTGACTATATACTCTCAGTCTTGGTTGGGGGATGGGATGGGGTGAATACTGCAAGCAAATTCTGAGGTCTTCTTAGTAGGTTTATTTATTTGTTCTGTAATGTTACGGAAAAAACAATTTTGGAGCCATTTTAGATGCATTGCAGAGTTAAGCAAGATAATAAATATACTGATGATGTTAAGAGCCAGTGGTCTCACTATGAAAGAAGAGACACACATATATAGAGCTGAGAAAGAAAAGAAATATTTCCACGGTGATGAATTTGAATTGAAGAAATGAATGTGAATTCATGATTTCTAAAATATATATATGTATGTGCACAGGTATATCTAAGTGCATGTGTATATGCATATATGTATACATATGTATATATGATTATATCTACGTATATGCATGTATTTCCTAGCCCTGGCCACATAGGAATAAAGAGACCACAGTCAAAATGAGCATACTTAGCATGCTTATTTTGGTGTCTAACATTCCTTTATGTAAAGGATCCAGGGCTTCTCAGAGAAAGGGCTGTTTACAAGACTGGAGCAGAATAGGTACAAGATGAATTTATAATATTTTGTCGTGCCAGAAATAAAGGAAGTGATTAAAAAAATAATAGAGGCCAGTTTGAAGGAGATGACACCTGCCAAATCTGGGACAATTTTAGTGCCAAAATAACTGAATACAGTAATGAATTATAAACCAATTATAAGATAGGAATCCATTTGTTCATATTGATAATAGGTAGATAAATCGATAGAGGATAAGGAGGGCTCTTGCTTACAGTAGAGTGCAGAGTGTAGAGTGGCAAATGTGGAGGGAGAGCTGAAGTTGGATAAATATTAATTCACAAAAATTGGCCCAGGTTAGAATCACCAATAGATGCTGAATATAGGGGTAATTTTTATGGGGAGCAGGATATTTCCATGGTCTCCAAGAAATCCCCATAGGTTGCTTATTAGTTACGAGGGAAAAAATAATAACTATAATAAAATAATAACTAATAATAATAAAGATGTTTTAAAAAAAAGACTAATACATTTTGATCATTTCTGGGGAGAACAGTTTTCTGAAAATGCTTCCACCTCTACTTTTTTTGTTTTTTAACCAGCTTTATTGGAGTATAATTGCTTTACAATGGTGTGTCAGTTTCTGCTCTATATCAAAGTGAATCAGCTATACATATACATATATCCCCATATCTCCTCCCTCTTGCGTCTCCCTCCCACCCTCCCTATCCCACCCCTCTAGGTGGACACAAAGCACCGAGCTGATCCCCTGTGCTATGTGACTGCTTCCCACTAGCTCTCTGTTTTACATTTGGTAGTGTATATATGTCCATGCCACTCTCTCTCTCACTTCGTCCCAGCTTACCCTTCCCCCTCCCCACCTCTACTTTTATTGATTAGGGCAGCTATGTGATTGAAGAAAATTATAAAAAAGGGCATATATTAAAATATGAATTCCCATTTTGTATTCTGTCTTATCACTGTCTGTTATGCTTACACATCATAAGGTAAAATTTAGAAACGCAGCTTATGCTGCAAAAAGGGTATCCATTTTAGAAATGGTGCAGGAAAAGCTTTCCTCCAATAAGACAGTAAATAATTGTAAGATATTTTTCTTCACTTATATTTCATAGTCAGATTTAGGTTAGAAAGAAACTGAAAAAAATCTCTAACATTAACAGTCATACTTGGTAAATGAGAATAACAGTAACATTATTGTTTGTAACTTGAATCTTGTTAAATGTTTTGTATCTTGGTGAGAGTGATAGATCCTAGAATTTCATTCGTTTCCCTTCCGTTTTCCTTCCTTCTTTATATCTAGGCTTTTAGAAAAATAATCATGTGTCATTGATTATCCACTAGCTATAATATAATCATTAATATGAAAAGTGATTGGTTTTATAAGACCTGAAAGAATAAGAAGTCTTGAAGGTGCTAATAAAATGCACCATTGTTTAATTTTGGTCGTATTTATTACCCGAAAGAGAATTAGCCAGAGAAATAACCGTGCTACTATTACCATGCATTTACATCAATGAGTTTTCATGTTAACCTATATTTTTTCCATCAATATTACATATGGCAATGAAGGTCCAACTGAATAAATATCTGTCCTTGTGAAATTGTGAGTCATTCGTTAAACTATGCTCTAAATTTAATTCTCACTGAATCATATCACTTATTTTTCCTTAAAAACTTAACGATTAGAAGTCATTGTTTATCTGTGCGATCTTGATATTACCTTAAGCTCTTGAGGAGCCTAGCAAAGATGTGACCTCTGTCCTAAGTTTTATATTTCAAATTCCTTTAAGAGGAAAAACAATGACCTCAAGATTTGGTCACCATTTCTCAGCTGCCAAAAACGTCTTTTCTGGGCTTCCCTGGTGGCGCAGTGATTGGGAGTCCGCCTGCCGATACAGGGGACACGGATTCGTGCCCCGGTCCAGGGAGATCCCACATGCCGCGGAGCGGCTAGGCCCATGAGCCATGGCCGCTGAGCCTGCGCGTTTGGAGCCTGTGCTCCACAACGGGAGAGGCCACAACAGTGAGAGGCACGCGTACCGCAAAAAAAAAAAAAAAAGTCTTTTCTTTCTGGTGGTAGAGAAATAATCACATTGCACTGCTTTGTTTCAAGATCGTCAATTTACTTGCAAGTCTTGATGGATCTTAAACATCAATAAGTGGCTCATTCCTACCTTGCAATATAAAACTGAGTCTGTTCTTTCGTCATCTAATAAGACTATGAGTGCTTTTTTAGTAGTGTTAGCAGTAAACACTCAAAAGCATCACATCTATTTCTCTTTTCTTTCTCTCTTGAGAGAGGACAGAGATGTCTTCTCCTAAGGAATAGGAACTCTCTGGCATCACCTCTTTGTCAAACAGCTCTCCTCCTAATGAAGCAATAATCTTTCTATATACAGAATCTTTAAAAAATATGGGTTTTTTTGTCCCTATTGTGAAAGAGACACTGTTCCTGCCTGGACTGTCCATAAAACATCCCTTTGGTGTGCATGCTCCCTATTTTCATGGAATTTAAGGCATTCTTTTACATTGATATACCAAACAGCCATCTGGACTACACAGTAGTGGGCAGTTTATTAAAGAGAAGTTTTAAATAGGAAACTGTAAGAGCCTATTTTATTCTTTACATTGCAAGTGTAAGGACGTCAAATGTCAGTGAATTTATTTTTGTGTGATTCTGGGTCCCTTTTTGTGGAACATAAGCTCAACAATTCTTTGTGAAGTTTAAATCCTCATGTCCATGCCCAGGAAGCCTAGATAGGCTAGGATATGACTGGACAAGTTATTTAATTCATTTTCCATAATTATCATTAATGCTAATCATTATAACATTTTGTGAGGACACTCTGTTTTAAGTAGGTTGGCACTGTGCTTCACATTTCTCTTTATGCCATTATCTTTTATCCAACAGAGGGTCAGAAAATTCATTTGTTTATTTATTCAGCCATCAGATATATTTATGGAGGACTTTCTACATGCAAGGCACTCTTCTTAGTGTTAGAGAATATTCAAATGAGTTTAAGAAAAGGCCCTTGCTTTCAAAGACCCTATGCTCTTACAGAGGCAGTAAGACCTGCTTTCAAAAACCCACAATACAGAGCAATGCTATTTGAGTGGTAAAGGAAGGGAAGTATGTATTGATCATCTAAATGCATTCACATATGATCTCATATAATTCTTACAGCCATTCTCCCCCAGGAGTATTATAATCATTGGGTTTTGGGTTTTTTTGCTAAAAAAATGAAGAAATTGCTGAAGGTCATGGAATTTTAAAGTGGATCTGTCTGAGTCCAAAGCCCACATTTATTCTAGTAGGAGCAGTCTTACACTTTCAGGAAAGGAAAAGGTCACTTCAAAATTTGGTTGAATGGGATAGAGGATGTTCCAGGAATAAAGCACAGGGAAGGGAGTAGGGGGGAAAAGGAAGGATTCACTTGGGGAACTGCAAGTAGTAGTGCTGGAATAGGAGGCTAGAACTAGCAGCTGTGGGTCTGAGGAGTAAGGCTATTTAGTGGTGGACTGTGGAGGCTGCACTTTCTCCTGCAATCAAAAGACCACTGGAAAATTCTGATTAAGGACATCTGCCAGCAGTGTTCAGAGGGAATAGATGCAAGCTATTCTGTCATTCCCACTGCAAGCCACGCTTCTGGTTTCTGGGTTGGCCCAGGAAGCTGCCAATTATGCTTTCTGTGGTCTGTGGTGAACATGTTCACTCCTTCCTGTGTGAGATGCACAGTTCCTTCTTAGTTCTAAGCGTGTCATGGAGAAGTGCTTCTGTGGCTGACAAAAAATAGAGGAGCAAGGCAAGAAAAAGGGGAGATTTAAACTCATTATACTGCAGTGAAAATAATGATTGTACTCTCCTATTAAAGGATAAGAGTAAGTTCAACTTTTTTTTTAACATTTATTTACTTATTTTGGCTGTGCTGAGTCTTAGTTGCTGCACATGGGATCTTCACTGCAGCATGCTTAGTTGTGGCATGCGGGATCTTTAGTTGCAGCATGCAGGCTTCTTAGTTGCAGCACTCGAACTCTTAGTTGCAGCATGCATGTGGGATCTACTTCTCCAACCAGGGGTCAAAGCTGGACCCCCTGCATTGGGAGCACAGTCTTACCACCAGGGAAGTCCCTAAGCTCAACTTTTTTTGTGCATTTTTTTGTCTCACAATAAGGCAAGTGTTCGTTCTGGCAGGAACAAAGAGTGAAAGAAGAGATTCTGAGGTCATGGCAACTTCATAAATAACCTTCAAAAATGCATACTTAATAAAAGTTCTAAAAGGTCTAGGTGGGGAGGAGTGGAGGGCTTAAAAGGGAATGGCATTATCGATGCTTCTGTAGCATATGGTTAGAGGTTGAGGGTAGGAGTTCAGTACTAGGAGACACAGATATGCCCAGATGTTGTAGGAGTGCCCAAACCTTACACCTAAACTACCTTGATTGTCCTATATTAGAGAGTAATGTTTATCCTCCCTGGTTGCACATTAGAATCACCTCAAGAGTTTTGAAACAAAAATACTCATATCCAGGCCCTACTGCCAAGAGGTCCTGAATTACGTGCTGAGATTTTTTTTCCTTTTTTTAAAAATTGAGTTTAATTTACAGAGAATAACACATGCAGATTTTTGGTCTACCATTGATGAGGGATCCAGTTTTTGAAATTGAGATGCCATAAAATTCAGAGATACACAGTCTTTGACCTTCAAGCAGCACATTGAATACCTATAAGGCTAGAAGAAATTCAGAGACTTAGAAGAAATGGAGATGATTATTAAAATTAGCTTTAAAATATATTTTGGGCTACATTTACTCAGAAGGTACAGTTTGACCAGAGTCACAATATATAATTTTTTTTAATTTTCTTTTTTGAGTATATACGCTAGAACACCAAATTAATGATGCACATCAATGAACTCTGGGAAGACCATGAAGCCAGAAGTTATTTTTCCCTTGTGATTCACCCCACTGATATGACCTTAAGTCCTGTTGTGGAGGAATAGGATTGTATGAGAAGAATGAGTGCAGGGGGCTGCTCTTGGTGGTATGATCTTGTCACCAAAGCTTTAATAGAGACCCTTACTTGGTCCTGTTATTATATATAGAGAAGGTGGGAGAGGGAGTAGCACAGGTAATTCTACCAGCACCAGCCTGTCTAAAGGAAAAAGACTTGTCTGGTGTCATGCTTCCAAGAGAAACATCCTCTGCATGGAAGAATACTAGAGAATACCAAAAAGTCAAATGCAGAAGAGCACGAAGGAAGGACAAATAGAACCAGAAATTTAAGGCATTGTTCAATTTTCCTTATCACGATTAAAACTGCTTCTGAAACATTGATAAGAGGGAGGATCGGGAATTTTATCAGTATGAAAAATAGTGATTTGGTAAACATGTAAGCACTTAAACATGCAATATGTAACTTTATTGTTCAATGTTCATTTCTGGCATTCTTCCTGGGAGAACGACACACTAAAACTTAATTTCTGGAACCAGTTTTTGGCAGCTCACATTTTAAATTCTTATTGGTTATTAAAAATAAGCAAACTAACTCTCTTTTTTTTGTAATTCCCTTTGGTTCTTTATTAAGCTTTCTATAACTGTTTGTCATACAAGATTTGAAGCATTTGGCCAGATACACCTCCTGACACAAACTAGCATTTTGAAATTGATATGCATATATAGAGTGGACAACATCCCCAATTATATTTAAGATATAGGGTTCTCCCAAGATAGAGCTGAAAATACCATAGTTTTAATCTTTCATTCTGTTAATGTAGGGTATTACATTTATTGATTTGTGTGTGTTGAACCGTCTTTGCACCCCAGGGATAAATCTCACTTGATCATGGTGTATGAGTCTTTTAATGTGCTGTTGAATTTGGTTTGCTAGTATCTTGTTGAGAATTTTTGCATCTATATTCATCAGGGATATTGGCCTGTAGTTTTCCTTTCTTGTAGTATCCTTATCTGGCTTTGGTATCAGGATAATGCTCACCTCATAAGATGAGTTTGGGAATGTTCCCTACTCTTCAATTTTTTGGAAGCGTTTGAGAAAGATTGGCATTAATTCTTTAAGTGTTTGGTAGAATTCACCGGTGAAACCATCTGATCCTGGGCTTTTCTTTGTTAGGAGGTTTTGATTACTGATTCAAAATCTTTAACCATTATTGATTTGTTCAGATTTTCTCTTTCTTCCAGACTCAGTCTTCGTAGATTATATGCTTCTAGGAATTTATCCATTTCTTTTGGGTCATCCACTTTGTTAGCAGATAATTACTTATATAGTCTTTGGATTTCTGTAGTCTTCGCTTTCATTTATAACTTTATTTGTTTGAGTCCTAGCTCTTTTTGTCTTGGTTAATCCAGCTAAAATTTTGTCAATTTTATCTTTTTGCAGACTAATTCTTAAGAAGGCAGAGAAACTACACATGATCTCCATTTCAACTAGCATTAGGAAAATATTTAGTAGTAAATTTGAACATTTTCATTTCAGAGATGTGTTTGAAATGGGTGAATAAATCATGTATAAGTTTAGTTAGCTAAAAAGATTTTAGTATTTTGAAATGTAAGCATAGCAATGAAACATCATTGAGTCGTCATTTCCCCTCAGTGCCTCATATATAAATGGGCACTGAAGGTAATAACTTTTAAGAGTTTCCCACATGCCAGGCCAGGCTCTGGGAAAAGTTCATTATGTGGTTTATCTCATTTAATTCTCACAACACTTTCATGGTGTGGGTCCTGTTATAACCATTTCACAGATGAAGGAATTAAGAAGTTAAATAACTTATCCACCTCTCAGGGGCAGAGACAGGACTAGAACCCAGGCAGGCTGTTTCAGACTCAGGGATATGCACAGAATTAATAGTCAAGTGCCCATGTTCAGTGCACAGCATCAAAAATATAGTCCAGGGACCCCAGTGGAACCTGTTCAGAGGCAGGATAGGAAAGATGGGGAACTGAAATCCATCCCTGCTTCACCTACCCTCACCCCTTTGATGAGTCCTCACAAGAAGCATCAGACAATCTTCTCTGACCTCTCTGACCTCTCTCCTCCCTTCAAGCAGCCGATTCAAAGTGATAAGAACAGCAGTCACAGTAGCAGACAGGGACAGTAGAGACAGGGGGTCTCCTCTGCCGGTCGCCACATGAAGCGGAGGACATTTCAGAACATTGTCAGCACCAGGCCCCAGGTAGATGGCTGTCCGGGCTTAGATAAGTGGTTCTGAGGAGCCCCCTCTATCCGTGAGCATCTTTGTCACTGTGCCCTTAAATCCACTATTCAACCTTTGAACCAAAAGAATGTATCCAGAGAAATAATAGTGATAAGTAAGTCGTACATAATTCTTACTAACTGCATGCCACTGTATCCAAGCACCTTATGTACACAGCTCCCTTAATCCTTGTTCCAATCCTGTGAGGTGGGTCCCGAGGTGACCAGCTTATTCCCATTTACTTGGAAGTTCCTCAGTTTGAGCAGTGAAAGACCTGTATCGCAGGAACCTCCTTAGTCCCCGGCAAGCTGGGATGGTTGGTCACCCAAGCAGGTACTCCTACAAATAAAAAACAATGGGAAGCACAGGGAGGTTAAGGGACTTCCTCAAGATCCAAGACGTAGCAAGTGGCAGAGGCAGCACGTGAAGCCAGGAGGTCTGGCTCCAGAGCCCTCACTCTTAACATCTAAGATATAAATGGTCTCTCTATAATCAATAGTATTGTAATAAATTTGTATGGTGACAGATGATAACCAGACTTACAGTGGTGATTATTTTGTAGTGTATAAAATTATCAAATCCCTATATTGTACACATGAAACTAATATAATATTGTAAGTCAATTATACTTTAAAAGAATTTGTAACAAACATTTCACCAAAAATAAAAAATGATATAAATTGCTCTCTCTTGAGAACAGGGGAACCTTAGTGATGGACAAATAACAATGATAATAATATTATCCCAAAGATATTTGAGCTGGGAAATTGGAAAAGGGAAGAAACATTATTGGGACACTGTGCTAGTCAGACCTTTCGGTTAAATGATTTCATTTAACCCTCACAACAACCTAGTTAGGTATCATTATTCCCAATTTATGAATGAAGGAACACAGGCTCAGGAAACTTAAAAGCTTTGCTTAACTCTACAGGGCTAGAAAACACAGCAATGGATTTCAAATCTAATTCTTGCTGTCTCTGAAGTCAATGATTACTTCATAATATCTGACTGTCTCTAACACAAATGTGCGCTTTACAGTTTACAAAGCTTCGTCACGTGTATCACCTTTTTAATTTTTTATCGAAGTATAATTGATTTACAATATTATATTATTTTCAGGTGTACAACATAATGATTCAATATTTTTATAGATTATACTCCATTTAAAGTTAATATAAAATATTGGCTATATTCCCAGTGCTGTATAATATATCCTTGCAGCTTATTTATTTTATACATAGTACTTTGTACCTCTTAATGCCCTAATTCTGTCTTGCCTCTCCCCTATTCCATCTCCCCACTGGTAACCACTAGTTTATTCTCTATATCTGTGAATCTATTAATCTGTCTTATTATATTAATATGTTTGCTTTATTTTTTAGATTTCATGTTAGA
Organism: Mesoplodon bidens; assembly: GCF_964165515.1. Taxonomy (NCBI): domain Eukaryota; kingdom Metazoa; phylum Chordata; class Mammalia; order Artiodactyla; family Ziphiidae; genus Mesoplodon; species Mesoplodon bidens. The sequence goes on along the minus strand of NC_138160.1, from coordinate 91,050,740 downwards.
GTTTACAAAGTTGAATGATATGATTATTATGTATCATATAAGTGACAACATACTGTATTTGTCTTTCTCTGTCTGACTTAGTTCACTAACATAATACCTTCCAGGTCCAGGTCCACCCACATTTTTGCAAATGGAAAAATTGCATTTTTTTAATGGCTGAGTAGTACTTCATTATATATATAATATATATAATATATATCATACTATATATTATGCATATCATATTGATATATATATATATAAATACCACATCTTATAAAATCAGGAACAAGACAAGGATGCCCACTCTCACCACTTCTATTTAACAATATTCTTACATATATACTGCATCTTCTTAAACCATTCATCTATTGATGGGCACTTAGTTGCTTCCATATCTTGGCTATTGTAAATAACGCTGCTATGAATATTGGGGTGCATGTACCTTTTCGAACTTGTGTTTTCATTTTCTTTGGATGTGTAACCAGGAGTGGAATTGCTGGATCATGTGATAGTTCTATTTTTAATATTTTGAGGAACCTCCATACCGTCTTCCATAATGGTTGCACCAATTTACCTTCCCACCAACAATGTACTAAGGTTCCCTTTTCTCCACATCCTCCCCAACATTTGTTATTTGTAGACACTTTAATGATAGACATTCTAACAGGTGTGAGGTGATATCTCATTGTGGTTTTAATTTGCATTTCTCCAATGATTAGTGATGTTGAGCATCTTTTCATGTACCTGCTGGCCATCTGTATATCTTCTTTGGAAAAATGTTTATTCAGGTCTTCTGTCATTTTTTCATCAGGTTTTTTTGTTTTTTTGGATTTGAGGTTGTATGAGCTATTTATATATTTGGATATTAATCCCCTATCAGTCTATCATTTGTAAATATGTTCTCCCCTTCAGTAGGTTGTCTTTTCATTTTGTCAATGGTTTTCTTTGCTGTGCAAAAGCTTTTAGGTTTAATTAGGTCCCATTGGTTTATTTTTGCTTTTGTTTCCTTTGCCTTAGGAGACAGATAAAAAGAATATTACTATGATTTATGTAAAAGAGTGTTCTGCCTATGTTTTCTTCTAGGAGTTTAATGGTTCCCGGTCTTACATTTAGGTCATTAATCCATTTTGAATTTATTTTTGCATATGACGTGAGAAAATGTTCTAATTTCATTCTTTTACATGTAGCTGTTGTAAAGCTTTGTCATGTGTATCACCTTTTTAATTCTACCACCATGTTTTGAAGAGACTGTCTTTTCTCCATTATATATTCTTGCCTCCTTATTTGTAGATTAATTGACCATAAGTGCATGGGATTATTTCTAGGCTCTATATTCTTTTCCATTGATCTGTGTGTGTTTTTGTGCCAGCACCATGTTGTTTTAATTACTGTAGCTTTGTAGTATAGTCTGAAGCCAAGGAATATGATACCTCCAGCTTTGTTCTTTTGTCTCAAGATTGCTTTGGCTATTCAGGGTCTTTTGTGGTTCTGTATAAATTTTAGGATTATTTGTTCTAGTTCTTTGAAATCTGCCATGGTTGTTTTGATAGGGCTTGAATTAAATCTGTAGATTGCTTTGTGTAGTACGGCCATTTAAACAATATTAATTCTTCCAATCCATGAACATGGCATATCTTTCCATTTCTTTATATCATCTTCACTTTCCTTCATTGATGTTTTATAGTGTTCAGAGTATGGGTCTTTCACCTTCTTGGTTAAGTTTATTCCTAGGTATTTCATTCTTTTTGATGCAATTTTAAAGGGTATTGTTTTCTTGCTTTCTCTTTCTGATAGTTCATTATTTGTGTATAGAAACACAATGGATTTCTGTATAATAATGTTGTATTCTGCAATCTTGCTGAAATCGTTTATTCTAATAGTTTTTTGTGGGGTTTTTTGGCAGAGATGTGAGGGTTTTCTATATATAGTTCATGTCATCTGCAAATAGTGACAGTTTTACTTCTTCCCTTCCAATTTGAATGCCTTTTATTTCTTTTTCTTGTCTGATTGCTGTGGATAGGATTCCCAATACTATGTTAAATAGAAGTGGTGAGAGTGAGCATCCTTGTCTTTTTCCTGATTTTGGAGGAAGAGCTTTCACCATGGAGTATGATGTTAGCTGTGGGTTTGTCTTAAACAGCCTTGATTATGTTGAGATATGTTCCCACTATACCCACTTTAATGAGAGTTTTTATCATGAATCGATGTTGAATTTTGTCTAATGCTTTTTCTGCATCTATTGAGCCGATCATGTGATTTGTACCCTTCCTTTTGTTAATGTGGTGTATCACATTGTTTGATTTGTGAATATTGAACCATCCTAGCATCCCTAAAATAAATCCCACTTGATCATGGTGTATGATCCTTTTTATACATTGTTGAATTCAGTTTGCTAATATTTTGTTGAGAATTTTCACTTCTATATTCATCAGAGATATTGGCCTGTAATTTTCTTTCTTTGTTTGTGTCTTTGGTTTTGGTATCAGGGTAATATTTGCCCTATAGGATGAATTTGGAAGTGTTCCCTACTCTTCAGCAGTATTTTGAAATAATTTGAGAAGGATAGGTATTGGCTCTTCTTTATATGTTTGATAGAATTCCTCTGTGAAGACATCTGTTCCTGGACTCTTATTAGCTGGGAGGGTTTTTTTATTATTATTATTACAGATTCATTTTCACTACTAGTGATTAGTTTATTCAGATTGTCTATTTCTTCCTGATTCAGTCTTGGAAGATTGTGTGTTTCTAGAAATTTATCTATTTCTTCTAGGTTGTCCAGTTTGTTTGCATACATATAACTGTTCATAGTGTCCTCTTACAATAGTTTTTGTATCTGTGATATCTGTTGTTACTTCTCTTTCGTTTCTTATTTTATTTATTTGGGTCCTCTTTCTCTTTTTTTGATGAGGCTGGCTAAAGGCTTATTAATTTCGTTTATCTTTTTAAAAAGCCAGCTTTTGGTTTCATTGATCTTTTCTATTATTTTTTTGGTCTCTATTTTATTTATTTCCTCTCTGATCTTTATTATTTCCTTCCTGATGCTGACTTTGGGCTTTGTTTATTCTTCTTTTTCTAGTTCCTTTAGGTGGTAGGTTAGGTGTTTATCTGAGATTTTTCTTGTTTCTTGAGGAAGGCCTGTATCACTATAAACTTCCCTCTTGGAACTGCTTTTGTTATGTCCCAAAGATTTTGGAAAGTTGTGTTTTTATTTTCATTTGTCTCAAGGTATTTTCTGATTTCCTCTTTGATTTCTTCATTGACGCTTTGATTTTTTTAGTGAAATGTTGTTTAGTTTCCATGTGTTTGTATTTTTCCCATTTTTTCTTCCTATTATTGGTTTCTAGTTTCATACTGCTGTGGTTGGAAAAAAATGCTTGTATCACTTTCTTTGATCCTCATGAACTCACTGAGGTAGGCATAGCACTAATAACATTTTCACTTATATATGAAGACACCAAATAACCTAAAGGTTACATGTTCTCCTGAGGCAACACAGGTACCATGTGGCTGAAATGACCTGGAAGCTGAGTTTTCTGAAAAGTTAATGTTATGGAGTGAATGTTTGGTTTGGTCCAAATTCATATGTTGAAACCTAATCCCCAGTGTAATGGTTTTAGGAGATGGAGTCTTTGGGAGGTGCTGATGTCATGATGGTGGGACCCTCATAAATGGAATTAGTGCCCTTATAAGAGAGAACACAGAGAGTTCTCTTGCCTCTTTTGCCATGTGAGCATGTGAGGACACAGAGAGAAGATGGTGGGTTATGAAAGAGGAAGTGGGCTCTCATAAGACACTGTATCTGCTAGTGCCTGGATTGTGTACTTCTTAGTCTCCTGAACTATGAGACATCTATTTCTGTTGTTTGTAAACACTCAGTCTATGGTAATTTGTAATAGCAGCCCAAATAGACTAAAACACTTAATGTTCTTTCATTGTTTCTTCCTAACTTTTTAAGAATATATTCTGTAGGATAGTCATGAACCTATGTGACAGAAATAAATGGGTATGGTTATGGGTGTAAGGAAGTGGGTAGAGCAGATGGTGAACTCCAGCCCCAGGAATTAAAGTCACAGAATGAGTAGGCTAGGATGCAAGTACTATTGGAATTTCTAAATAGGCAGGCAAAGAGGGGCCAGGAGGAAATAGGTCTACACTTTTTTTGACATTTCAGTAAAGACCAGAACAAATTTTACATACTGTATAAAAACACTCTTCTGTCTCCAACTCATTCATTCATTCAACACACATTTAGTGAGTCCCTTAGTGAGTACTTAAGGAGGGGGATACAAGAGTGAACAATATAGATACAGGAGAGCTGGACACACAGGTGTGGGGGGGGAATACAACCACATGCCAGTCCTGGCTCTCCCCACAGCAGCTGGTGGTGAGGGGAACAACTACTTGGTGTAAGTTTGTCCGATTCATGGTGTAAGTAGTCCCACCTGTGGCTGATACTAAGTTGCCAAGGTGATGTCAGTTAATTCACAAAATTCCTGAAAATTTGTTCAGGAAATTTGTTCAGTTCTCCAGCCTTGGCACAGCACTAAAACTACCTCTCATCTTACCCACCTTACCCTTACGTAATTAACAGCAGGAATTATTATTCCTTACAAATTCTAAAGGGTTTTAAAGCTAGGAGTGTGTTCACAGCACTAGGAGGGTAGCATCAAAGTTGGGAAACTATTGGATAGTTTGGGCTTTTGCCCAGAGTGACAGAAGTGTGGACAGGGAAATCAAGTAATCTGCCAAAACATGTCTGTGGAGCTCTATAGAAAGAAAAGCTGGAGCACATTCAGAACCTGCTAAAGATCTAGAAGTGTACCACCACTGCAAGAGAGGGACCACTTCAGCAAGTCTGATTTCTCCACAGCTTAGCTTTACTCTTTCAGGCCCATTTTCTCATATAAGATCTTTACCTGAGAGATGTATCCATGAAGGTGGGTAAGTAGATCACACTTGTCTGCATTTTGCTGAGGATATATCCTCAAAATTCTTAAAAAGTGTTTTGGAGAGAGCTAGGTTCAAGGGGTGAGAAACTTGATGGAGAGAATGTGTTTAGGTGAGAACCCAGAAGGCAGAGTGGGGAAAACACCAACGCCTCATGAATCCTGCTTCATAATTTTTCCTGGGGCTGGTGAAAAATGCACATTTGGAGCTATCAGCAGATATAAAGTGGCCATGATAATAAAATCAGGTCAAAAAATAAAGTAAGGTATTTTGGAAGGATTTCTTACCTCCTATCTTTTCTAATAACCCTGCAAAAGACATTTGACAGCAAATAAGAGTTTACAGCTGTTACGGCTCCCATAGAGATTACAGGTTAGTCTTGGCAATACTCTGCAGTACTTAGCAGCATGTGTGAAATTACTCATGGAAATGCTTCTCATTTTGTGCATTTTATTTATTTATTATATTTTTAACCATGGTATGAAACTGAATGCTTTCTGGATGCAGTAAGGTGAGCCTCCAGATTGCTTTTCAGTGATAGTACAAAACTTTCTTCCCACCTAAGGAAGAAAAAACATTACAAGTGACATTTGGTACTACATCAAAATACCTGAAGTTCTGCTCAGTTGGAAATTATTTATGTAATGCTTGAAGCTGTTTGCTAATCGGAAAATGTTGCAAATTTGTAATAAGAAATTGGTCAAATGAGTTGGTTGTGACAATATATTTAATTCTTTTTTAATGCAGACTGTAAACAAGACTCAGTACTTTAAGATTTTTACTTGACAGATAATGACCAAAAAAAACCCCAACAACCTGGGTGTGATTGGATTTCAGCCTGGTCTCCTCAAGGATGATCCAGTGTCTATAACAGAAGCTGAAAAGATGGTGGTAAAGAAAGGAAAGTGCAGTTTCACTGTGACATTAATGGTTTCAGTATTTCCATACAATAGTTTATCAACATCTATTTGCCCATAGCCTCCACATGATGTTCAACTGGTAAATAGTACAACTAACATACACAGACACTGCTGAAACAATATATTGTAGGAAATTTTGGGCAAACTGTGATGGCTTCTAAAATCGTGTCTCAAATAATAAATTCACTTGGATGAAAGTATATGCGAATATACTTCAATGCATAACCCTGTCTGTTTTCTAATTCTTGATTACAGGACATACTTTCTTTCCTTTTTCCCCTTCCTATCACTGGGAATTACAGTTTGACAATATAACAAATGTACCTCAAGATTTAGTAGGTACTTCTTTTAGAAGCTAGATTTTTCTCTTCTTCATAGATTTATTACCATACCATTCCCAACTCTTATCCCAAATGACATTGAGTTTCAATGCTCAAGGAATCTAAGCTCCTAATTAAAATTAGGATAAAAAAACTACCCTGGGCTTCCCTGGTGGCGCAGTGGTTGAGAGTCCGCCTGCCGATGCAGGGGATGCGGGTTCGTGCCCCGGTCTGGGAAGATCCCACGTGCTGCGGAGCGGCTAGGCCCGTGAGCCATGGCCGCTGAGCCTGTGCATCCGGAGCCTGTGCTCCGCAACGGGAGAGGCCACAACAGTGAGAGGCCCGCGTACCCACCCCCCAAAAAAAACAAAAACAAAAAAAACAAAAGAAAAACTACCCTGAAGAATCAGAGACCCACAAAAAAATACAGCTTAAACAAGTTAACTCTAGTGCCTAACAAATATTTTCCTGTTTTTTGCTTCCTTTAAATTATAAAATCAATACAAAACCAATATTAAAGAAAATTTTGAAAAAATTAAAACTCAGCTGTTATCCTGGATGCCAACAAAATTATTTTCAGTTGTGCATTTGCTATTGCATTCTTCAGCCCAAGGTATATGCATTTTACATAGTTGTCATTAAAGCATATACTCAAAATTTTATTACTTTGATTATATTCATTAAAGTCTTTTAATGGTTATTTGCTGGGTTTTTTTTCATTACTGAATATCCAATAAGTACCTAAAACAGTGCCTGGCATATAGTAGGTGTCATAAATAAATACTTTCATAAAGGATGGCAGAAATGTCACAGTGCCTGGATGCTCTCGAAAAGGAGAATATGTGATGCTTTATACTTAACTGGATCCCCTTAGGTTCCAGATGGAACAGAGTAGCAGCTATTGCTTGTGAGACAAAGTCTGAGTTGATGAATCACTCTATCCTTTTCACATGTTTCAAGTCTCTCCTTAGGCAGGATGCCCCAGCCTCAGGCCTGACATGAGCTTTGGGTTCTGCCAGTGTGGCCTTGGACTTGTTTTTGAAGACTGTGCATTCCATTGACCTTCATGGCTCGAAAGGGACAAGAAGGACACCTTCTTCCTTTGCAACTCGTATTTTCTTTCTTTCTCTGGTAGTGAGATTAAGCAGTGCACCCTCTTGGTAGCTAAACAGGACAGTTGAAAGGAGAGGCAGGTCATGGTGAGGACCGGCAGGGCTGGAATCCATCCCATTTTAGTGTGCTATAGCATGGGAGATGAAGATGGCCTTCACCCGAATGGGCCACATTTTCCCAATGCCAATGAAACTGTCTTCTTCAAGGTGGTCTCCTGTGGAGGCTGCCTAAATTCCAGCCCACTGTGTTACAAAGTGCCTAAGTGTATTAGAGTCATGGGCACAAGAACAGTCCTGCACACTTTCTCCCCTTGCCTGGTTCACAATTAGAGGTGTGCATAATAAGAAAGTTGCTAAACTGTTCTGATAACTTTCTGTTGGACAGAATAGCTCAAGATCATCTCAGATACTGTCTTAATGGACTGACCAAATTTATGTAATCTTTCTCGGTTATTTAGTGAAAAGAGCCTGGACTTTGGATTTAGACAAATCAGTGTTCAAATTCTGGCTCTGCCACATAATACGAGGGTTATAGGACTTAAGTCACATGAATGAGTTTCTTAGTATCCAAGTGTCCTGTCTTGGAAAATGGGGAGAATAATTCCAACATAGCAGGGCTTTGTGAGTATTAAATAAGATCACAGATATTATCATTTGAAGTGTAGTGTTAATAGCATATGGTAGGCAGTCAATCAGAGTTTTCCTCTCCTTTCCAGCCATCAGCTAAGGCCCTGGTGGAGTCTGGTTATCTAAGCACAGCCCTCTGTTTCATTAGGAGCAGTGGTCTTCTAGTTTTAAGATAGTCGTAGAAAATAGAAGCCTAAAGCCATTTCAGAAATGGTAAAGGTTTTCTAGAAGTCCCCAGTGCCAACTGTAACTTTGTAATTATATGAGATCAATTTGGAGACTTGACTGTCCTCACTGCCCTGTGTGTAGTTGATCTAACAGAACACTAGGTTCAACCAGAAGACACATCCTAGGCCTTACTTACACACAGAAAGCAACCCGACAGCAAATCCTGCAGAGCTCAGATTTCCACTGATAGAATTCAACCGTGGACATAAAATACACGGTGCTTACAAGGCAAATGAAACACAGTCTATCAAGATGGAATAACCAAGCCTGCACCTCACAACCAAAATGAATGTGATTGAAACAAGCTTCTTTGCAGATTCTTATTTCGGATTCTGACATTTTCCAACAGTTTGTTTAAAAGTTTTCTGAAGTAACTAAAAAGTACAATAATTGTATATTTTGGCAACATAGAATTCCTAAGAAAGCACTTGAAATGTAGCAGCTGCTGGCATAGGATGAGGAGACTATGCTTGATTGTAGATATTCTGCTAGAGATTTAAAAGTATTTTTGTGCGGGCTTCCCTGGTGGTGCAGTGGTAGAGAGTCCGCCTGCTGATGCAGGGGACATGGGTTCGTGCCCCAGTCCGTGAAGATCCTGCATGCCGCGGAGCGGCTGGGCCCGTGAGCCATGGCCGCTGAGCCTGCGCGTCCGGAGCCTGTGCTCCGCAACGGGAGAGGCCACAACAGTGAGAGGCCCGCGTACTGCAAAAAAAAAAAAAAAAGTATTTTTGTGCACTGAAGAATTGCAACTTAATTATCTTACTTTAGACAGTAGCACCTTCTTTGCCTTCAATAGAAAATGCTGATAATTTACCAATCTACCAAAAATTCTTGACCAGCCTAGTCTTCTCAGAATAAATAATATAAGGTTTTAAGAAAATGAGTAAGCATAGGTGGCTATCAAACTGTTTGATCTTTTCCTATCTGACAGGTGAAATATTCTATCTCCTTGTATCAACTACCCTGCCAGGTATGAACAGGTCCTTAGCTCTCCTCTCTGGCATCTCTGTAAGTCTCCACAGGAGACAGGTGCTAGGCTTGGCAGCTGGCATCCTGGCAGCTGATGTGGGGTTCCTTATCATGTCTGCAGCTACTCGATGGGGCACTTGTTATCTGCACTGGCAGTGGTCCAGCTGGTCTTCACAATGCTGTATGGATCAGGGAAGGGCTAGAGACGGGGCAGCAGTGGCCCTGTGTGTGGTGCGGGGCCTGTTGTGTGTCGGTGCTGGAGAAAGGAGGTTCAGATGGAGAAATGTTCCTCCCTCCTACAGTGTTCTCTGCTTCTGCCAGCATTTATTCACTAGGGATTGTAGGGCAATCACACCTGAGGAACCGCTTCAGCTTTTTTGCATGCTGCAGGTAAAATAAGAGAAGACAAACAAGGAGATGCCCTGCCTTGGGGTGAGGTGGGCCTTTAGGTCACTTTTTCCCATCACCAGCACATAAGTAGGTAGGAGACACTATCCTACAGAACTTATTTGCAAAAGCATCATTTATTGAATTTCCTGTATTAAAATAATTTCTGTTTTACTAGATATGTGACCCAATACGTTTTTGTTCCCTGACATATCAATTTCTTTTTTGTTTTCTGAATTATTCTAAGTTTTACTATAAAACGGATTGTGCCCTTCATCAAGTGACACATCTTAGCAACCATTCTTTTGATGTGACCAAAAATTGTTTTCTCCTCCTTGCTGTGTAAGAATTTATCAATACATTTGAAGAATTGGTTTAGCATTCATTAATTCATTCAGTGAATGACTTATTGAATACTTATTCCATTCCAGTCATTATGCTAGAGGTCTAGGAGTAATAAAGAAAACTAAAATGTCCCTGTTCTCAAGATGCTTATGGTCTAGAGTGCTTTTCCCAAAGTGTGTTGCAGAGAAAACATTCCTGCAATTGCTTCACTTCCCTTTCTCTCTAAGTCTCCTTCCCCCCTCTCCCGCCCCCCCCCGCCCCCCATCAAACACATTTGGGAAATGCCATACACAGGGTACATCAACATATTAAAAGTTCTGGGTGTTTGGTGATAAAGAATCCTATTTAATTTTATTTCATTCAGATAAATTTAGATATACCTTTTGTGTAATACCTATTGACAGTCCAAGAAACTAGCATTTCTCAAACAACCAGCGGGAGATGCTTTTCTGAACATCTTTCCCATTCTGGTGGAGGAAGAATTCTCAGATTTCCCAGATACATTATTGAATTCCGAGTTTTTAAGGAGATAATGTATATTATATATTTGAAAGAGTCGTATGTAAGTTCCAACTATGCATTATTATCCCATATAATTGCATTAAAAAACACTGAACTCCTGCAAGAAAGGTTTAAAGGATTGTCCTAACAGATCACCTTTCCCTGAAACTTTATCATGGTGGTTCACTGGTTTCCTCCTAAGTATGTAGGTCTCCAAGCACTGTAAATTATCTGGACCTTTGGTGTAATTAATAAGATCTCAGGAAGATCATATGTTTAGTTGCCTGGCATGGGTTGGAAGCAGGAGTCCCCATCCTTTTGTTTGGGGTGAGGGGGGACAGGGCTTCCTGTTTTCTAATGCCCTGACCTCATGGAGGGATTCGTGATAGCATCTGGCTCTGTCACATTTCCCGCTTGAAATACTCTTGAGCAGCTGCCCCTCACAGCGGGGTGGCTGCAAGTGACTGGCTGGGGAGCCCTGTTGTAAATGACAGCTGCAGGGTGATTTTGGTCATGGCTGCCAAGAGGCAGAAGTCGAGTGGAAACATTATAGAATTTTCATTATTCATTGTGGCAGTGTGTTCATGGCCAAACAAAGAGGGCACCAGTTGAATACAGGAAAAAAAAAAATTGGATCCACTTTCTCGAAAGCCTCACTGATGCCCTTCCATTGCCAGAAAGTGGAACAAGCAAAACAAAACTGGAGACACATTGAATATTTCAGCTCTGGCCTATTCTGCCTGGTTTATATATTCTCAGCCAGAGGAACTGAATAACAATACTACCACTACTACTAACACCTACCATCTATGGAGTACTTACCAGGTGCCAGACACCATCACCTATAACCCTTATCTGAATTTCTCCTCCCAACACACTTATGAAGTAGCTACCTTTTTACAGATGAAACAACTGAGTTGTTGAGAGGTGTCGCATAGCCAGCAGCTTGTGAGACAGACTCAAACTGATACCAATTCAAACAGGGACTTACTGGAAAGTCCATGCCATTGACTTACAGCTGGGTGAGTTTCTGAAGTCCCAGAACAGACTGTCGTTCTGAGACTTCAGAACAATATTGTTTAAATGGCTATCGTGTAAATAGACATGGCTTTTCCCAGCACTCTGATCAGATCACAGCACTAGTACAAGGTGGTAGGTCCAAGCAAGGTGAACAACAGGAAACAACTTGAGTGATCAAATTCCATTTTTGACTGCTAAAATTCAGTGTAAACTCTGCCCCTTTGTAAATAAAGCTGAAGAGATTGAGTAATCTTTGTGGACATGAAAATGACTACCCAGTATATCTCAATTTTGTAAAATCTTAAACCTTAAGTCTTCCTTTAAGATTAAGGTGGCTTGATTATTGTTTCTTTATCTCAAGCACCATCTTGTCCCCTGACTGCACCAACTGAAATGAGGATCAGTGCCCCATGGAGGGGACAGGGTTGGGAAGTGGAATATATGTGTGAATTGGGCCTGAAGTTTGTGGAATACAGTGGTTATGGGAGGCAAATCTTGGAAACATCATGATTCCTGTGGAAATGGAAAACGATGTGAGGGAATGCCGTTCACGTTTCCATCCATGTTGAAGGTAGTGTATTAGTGCTGAGAGGTGCATTTCTTAGGAGTACTTTTCTCTCTGAACACTTCTTAGGATTTTCTTTATGGCTGCTCAAAGACTTTTATTTCCTTTCTTCTAGAGATTAAAAAGGGATTTTAGTTTTAAGGAGCTCAGTTCCAGAGTGAGAAGTGCAGTGATGCCCTGTTCCTTCACACAGCTCTCATAGGAAAGAGAGACTGGAGACCATTCTTTTCGTCTTCCAGCCATTGTAGATGGGTTGATGGAGGTATAGGAGGTCTTCAGAAGACCTTTTGACAGAGAGATCAGAAATTACTTCTCCGAGATTGTGAGGTGAGGGGCTCGGTTCAGATGTAATTGTGTTTTTCTCAACCTCCCAGTTCTCACAATTCATCCTGATCTCTTCATCACCAAGGTTTGACATAGAAGTTTCTTTTTCCATCAGGCTAAATGCTTGGGGCTGTTGCTCACCATTCTCACTGCAGCCAGCGCTAAAGTTTGGTCAGTATTTGAGCTAAACTTTTATTAGAGTGTTTCCATTACGATGCTTCAAGGCCATTACGGCAAGGAAGGAGACACATTGATCTTGTTCTGATTTAATTGCAGAAAGGAAGGTTGGTTTTATATGCTATAACGCCACTTTCAGGGAAGACAGAGCTTCATATCTATAGTTACAGGGTTTCATTTTGTTGAAACCTTCAGTTTCTCTTAACACTGCTGAAATTATAATGCAGTTTCACTTTATGAGGCTCCTGAAATGGTGGCTCCAGTCGCTGCCTGGTTCACCAAATTGACAACGACATGGACAATATGAAGTGCTGGGAGTCAGCTCAGCCAGATTCACAGCAGCAGTTGATAGGATTTGCACACTCTGTCTTAGAAGTCTACTTCATAAAGGTGCATGCTGCTACCAAGAGGATTTCTCTCCCCTCCTTGACCATGGTGCTTTTCTCCTTAACAACAGCTCCTCGGGGACCCCTTCCCCCACTGATCGTGTCAGCATTAAGTCCTGGACACGATGCTCTGATTATCTAACCACCTCTATTTGCATCTCTTAAGCCTTTCCCCACTCTCTTAGCCCAGGTCAGCACAGTGTTGGCCACCTGGCAAAGGCTAGACCCAGGGGAAGTGAAGGCAGTGTCCTAGCCTCCTCTCCCATTCATCCAGCATGTTTGCCTGTAGTTCCACTGGAGCCCCACGGGCTCTCAGAGAGGGGCTGAGCTGAGGCAGCTGCTGCTGCCACCACTGCATGTACCTCAAGCACGATCTTGCTCCCTGATGCACTGACTGAAATGAGATCAATCAACCCCTAGGCCACTGGGTCACTGGAACCAAATTACCTCTTTTTTTTTCCAAAAAGAATTTTTCACTTGAAAGCAAAGTGAAGCGCAAACAAGTACCAATGCACAGCGTCTGGTAAGTTTAAGACCTTTGTCTTGGCCTTTTGCACTTCAGAATCTGTATTTCCTGTTGGACTGGCCTCAGAGGTCTGTTTCCTCAGATTAGGAGAAAAGATGATTACCACACATCAAAGTAGTAATCAATTCCACTTGTCTCCCAAGTTTCTCTTAGTGTAGTTCTAAGATGTGTCCAGGAGAAGCCCTTTCCAAATTCATCATTAACCATAAGACAGCAAAATTATATATTCTACAAATATATCAGATGTTATTTCAATCTAGGTATTTAAAAAGTGGTCCTTCTCTCTATCCCCTCCAAACATGAGCCTTCACATCTTTTTTTTTTTTTTTTTTTTGCGGTACGCGGGCCTCTCACTGTTGTGGCCTCTCCCGTTGCAGAGCACAGGCTCCGGATGCGCAGGCTCAGCGGCCATGGCTCACGGGCCCAGCCGCTCCGCGGTATGTGGGATCCTCCCAGACTGGGGCACGAACCCGTGTCCCCTGCATCGGCAGGCGGACTCTCAACCACTGTGCCACCAGGGAAGCCCGAGCCTTCACATCTTGTTTCATTTAGCAGGGGTACTCTGGGACTTTAAAGTTAGCTTTCTTCTACCCTTTGAGTTGACTGAAACCCCAACTCTTTCAGAAGATTTTCTTTGGTGTCAAGCCTGGCTCTAACGCCTCCTTATTGTACTCCAATTGATTGGTCCCAATAATGGAAGAACCTCTGAAGATGTCTGTGTGTGTGTGTGTCAGTTCTTACTTCATTCCTATAAATAATCGGGGAGGGTGTCCATCATACAATGCATATTTGTGTTCGTATATTTGATGTCCTACTGAGGTTTTCCACTCCTTAAAGACAAGGGCTATGTGTATTTAACAGTCTAGAGCTATGACATATATATCTGGGAACTTTACTATTTACTGATGAGGATGTGGAATTCAAGAATTAGGAGGACTTCCGGGTAAGATGGCGGAAGAGTAAGACGCGGAGATCACCTTCCTCCCCACGGATACACCAGAAATACAGCTACACGTGGAACAACTCCTACAGAACACCTACTGAATGCTGGCAGAAGACCCCAGACCTCCCAAAAGGCAAGAAACTCCCCACATACCTGGGTAGGGCAAAGCGGAGAGATTCCCGCACAGAGGATCGGTGCCGAGCGGCACTCACCCGCCCGAGAGGCTCGTCTGCTCGCCCGCCAGGGCGGGCGGCGCTGGAAGCTGAGGCTCGGGCTTCGGTCAGAGCGCAGAGAAAGGACTGGGGCTGGCGGCGAGAACTCAGCCTGAAGGGGGCTAATGTGCCACAGCTAGCCGGCAGGGAGTCCGGGAAAACTCTGGAGCTGCCGAAGAGGCAAGAGACTTTTTCTTCCCTCTTGGTTTCCTGGTGCGCGAGGAGAGGGGATTAAGAGCGCTGCTTAAAGGGGCTCCACAGACGGGCGCGAGTCACGACTGAAAGCGCGGAGCCCAGTGACGGGCGTGGGACGCTGGGGCTGCTGCTGCCGCCGCCAAGAAGCCTGTGTGCGAGCGCAGGTCACTGTCCACACCGCCCTTCCGGGAGCCTGTGCAGCCCGCCACTGCCGGGGTCCCGGGATCCAGGGGCGGCTTCCCTGGGAGAACGCACGGCGCGCCTCGGGCTGGTGCAACGTCACGCCGAACTCTACCGCTGCAGGCTCGCCCCGCACTCCGTGCCCCTCCCTCCCGCCCGGCCTGAGTGAGCCAGAGTCCCCGAAGAGGCTGCTCCTTTAACCCTGTCCTGTCTGAGCGAAGAACAGACGCCCTCCGGCGACCTACACGCAGAGGCGGGGCCAAATCCAAAGCTGAGACCCAGGAGCTGTGAGAACAAAGAAGAGAAAGGGAAACCTCTCCCAGCAGCCTCAGAAGCAGCGGATTAAAGCTCCACAATCAACTTGATGTACCCTGCATCTGTGGAATACATGAATAGACAACAAATCATCCCAAATTGAGGAGCCAGGAGTCAGTGCTGTGCCTCTGAGGTGGGAGAGCCAACTTCAGGACACTGGTCCACAAGAGACCTCCCAGCTCCACATAATATCAAACGGCGAAAATCTTCCAGAGATCTCCATCTCAACACCAGCACCCAGCTTCACTCAACGACCAGCAAGCTACAGTGCTGGACACCCTATGCCAAACAACTAGCAAGACAGAAACACAACGCCACCCATTAGCAGAGAGGTGGCCTAAAATCATAAAAAGTCCGCAGACACCCCAAAACACACCACCAGACGTGGACCTGCCCACCAGAAAGACAAAATCCAGCCTCATTCACCAGAACACAGGCACTAGTACCTTCCACCAGGAAGCCTACACAACCCACTAAACCAACCTTAGCCACTGGGGACAGACACCAAAAACAACGGGAACTACGAACCTGCAGCCTGCAAAAAGGAGACCCCAAACACAGTAACATAAGCAAAATGAGAAGACAGAAAAACACACAGCAGGAGAAGGAACAAGATAAAAACCCACCAGACCTAACAAATGAAGACGTAATAGGCAGTCTACCTGAAAAAGAATTCAGAATAATGATGGTAAAGATGATCCAAGATTCTATTTCCCAGATCCAAAATCTTGGAAATAGAATAGACAAAATGCAAGAAACAGTTAACAAGGACCTAGAAGAGCTAAAGATGAATCAAGCATCGATTAAAAACACAATACATGAAATAAAAAATACTCTAGATGGGATCAATAGCAGAATAACTGAGGCAGAAGAACGGATAAGTGAGGTGGAAGATAAAATAGTGGAAATAACTGCTGCAGAGCAAAATAAAGAAAAAAGAATGAAAAGAACAGAGGACAGTCTCAGAGACCTCTGGGACAACATTAAACGCACCAACATTCGAATTATAGGGGTTCCAGAAGAAGAAGAGAAAAAGAAAGGGACTGAGAAAATATTTGAAGAGATTATAGTTGAAAACTTCCCTAATATGGGAAAGGAAATAGTTAATCAAGTCCAGGAAGCACAGAGAGTCCCATACAGAATAAATCCAAGGAGAAATACGCCAAGACACATATTAATCAAACTGTCAAAAATTAAACACAAAGAAATCATATTAAAAGCAGCAAGGCAAAAACAACAAATAACACGCAAGGGAATCCCCATCAGGATAACAGCTGATCTCTCAGCAGAAACTCTACAAGCCAGAAGGGAGTGGCAGGACATAATTAAAGTGATGAAGGAGAAAAACCTGCAACCAAGATTACTCTACCCAGCAAGGATCTCATTCAGATTTGATGGAGAAATTAAAACGTTTACAGACAAGCAAAAGCTGAGAGAGTTCAGCACCACCAAACCAGCTTTACAACAAATGCTAAAGGAACTTCTCTAGGCAAGAAACACAACAGAAGGAAAAGACCTACAATAACGAACCCAAAACAATTAAGAAAATGGGAATAGGAACATACATATCGATAATTACCTTAAATGTAAATGGACTAAATGCTCCCACCAAAAGACACAGATTGGCTGAATGGATACAAAAACAAGACCCATATATATGCTGTCTACAAGAGACCCACTTCAGACCTAGAGACACATACAGACTGAAAGTAAGGGGATGGAAAAAGATATTCCATGCAAATGGAAACCAAAAGAAAGCTGGAGTAGCAATTCTCATATCAGACAAAATAGACTTTAAAATAAAGACTACTAGAAGAGACAAAGAAGGACACTACATAATGATCAAGGGATCGATCCAAGAAGAAGATATAACAATTGTAAATATTTATGCACCAAACATAGGAGCACCTCAATACATAAGGCAAATACTAACAGCCATAAAAGGAGAAATCGACAGTAACACAATCATAGTAGGGGACTTTAACACCCCACTTTCACCAATGGACAGATCTTCCAAAATGAAAATAAATAAGGAAACACAAGCTTTAAATGATACATTAAACAAGATGGACTTAATTGATATTTATAGGACATTCCATCCAAAAACAACAGAATACACATTTTTCTCAAGTGCTCATGGAACATTCTCCAGGATAGATCATATCTTGGGTCACAAATCAAGCCTTGGTAAATTTAAGAAAATTGAAATTGTATCAAGTGTCTTTTCTGACCACAATGCTATGAGACTAAATATCAATTACAGGAAAAGAGCTGTAAAAAATACAAACACATGGAGGCTAAACAATACACTACTTAATAACGAAGTGATCACTGAAGAAATCAAAGAGGAAATTAAAAAATACCTAGAAACAAATGACAATGGAGACACGACGACCCAAAACCTATGGGATGCAGCAAAAGCAGTTCTAAGAGGGAAGTTTATAGCAATACAATCCCACCTTAAGAAACAGGAAACATCTCGAATAAACAACCTAACCTTGCACCTAAAGCAATTAGAGAAAGAAGAACAAAAACATCCCAAAGTTAGCAGAAGGAAAGAAATCATAAAAATCAGATCAGAAATAAATGAAAAAGAAATGAAGGAAACGATAGCAAAGATCAATAAAACTGAAAGCTGGTTCTTTGAGAAGATAAACAAAATTGATAAACCATTAGCCAGACTCATCAAGAAAAGAAGGGAGAAGACTCAAATCAATAGAATTAGAAATGAAAAAGGAGAAGTAACAACTGACACTGCAGAAATACAAAAGATCATGAGAGATTACTACAAGCAACTCTATGCCCATAAAATGGACAACCTGGAAGAGATGGACAAATTCTTAGAAATGCACAACCTGCCAAGACTGACTCAGGAAGAAATAGAAAATATGAATAGACCAATCACAAGCACTGAAATTGAAACTGTGATTAAAAATCTTCCAACAAACAAAAGCCCAGGACCAGATGGCTTCACAGGCGAATTCTATCAAACATTTAGAGAAGAGCTAACACCCATCCTTCTCAAACTCTTCCAAACAATATCAGAGGAAGAAACACTCCCAAACTCATTCTACGAGGCCACCATCACCTTGATACCAAAATCAGGCAAGGATGTCACAAAGAAAGAAAACTACAGGCCAATATCACTGATGAACATAGATGCAAAAATCCTCAACAAAATACTAGCAAACAGAATCCAACAGCACATTAAAAGGATCATACACCATGATCAAGTGGGGTTTATTCCAGGAATGCAAGGATTCTTCAATATACGCAAATCAATCAATGTGATACACCATATTAACAAGTTGAAGGAGAAAAACCATATGATCATCTCAATAGATGCAGAGAAAGCTTTCGACAAAATTCAACACCCATTTATGATAAAAACCCTGCAGAAAGTAGGCATAGAGGGAACTTTCCTCAACATCATAAAGGCCATATATGACAAACCCACAGCCAACATTGTCCTCAATGGTGAAAAACTGAAACCATTTCCACTAAGATCAGGAACAAGACAAGGCTGCCCACTCTCACCACTCTTATTCAACCTAGTTTTGGAAGTTTTAGCCACAGCAATCAGAGAAGAAAAGGAAATAAAAGGAATCCAAATTGGAAAAGAAGAAGTAAAGCTGTCACTGTTTGCAGATGACATGATACTATACATAGAGAATCCTAAAGATGCTACCGAAAAACTACTAGAACTAATCAATGAATTTGGTAAAGTAGCAGGATACAAAATTAATGTACAGAAATCTCTGGCATTCCTGTACACTAATGATGAAAAATCTGAAAATGAAATCAAGAAAACACTCCCATTTACCATTGCAACAAAAAGAATAAAATATCTAGGAATAAACCTACCTAAGGAGACAAAAGACCTGTATGCAGAAAATTATAAGACACTGATGAAAGAAATTAAAGATGATACAAATAGATGGAGAGATATACCATGCTCCTGGATTGGAAGAATCAATATTGTGAAAATGACTCTACTACCCAAAGCAATCTACAGATTCAATGCAATCCCTATCAAACTACCACTGGCATTTTTCACAGAACTAGAACAAAAAATTTCAAAATTTGTTTGGAAAAACAAAAGACCCCGAATAGCCAAAGCAATCTTGAGAACGAAAAACGGAGCTGGAGGAATCAGGCTCCCTGACTTCAGACTATACTACAAAGCTACAGTAATCAAGACAGTGTGGTACTGGCATAAAAACAGAAAGATAGATCAGTGGATCAGGATAGAAAGCCCAGAGATAAACCCACGCACATATGGCCAACTTATCTTTGATAAAGGAGGCAGGAATGTACAGTGGAGAAAGGACAGCCTCTTCAATAAGTGGTGCTGGGAAAACTGGACAGGGACATGTAAAAGTTTGAGATTAGATCATTCCCTAACACCATACACAAAAATAAGCTCAAAATGGATTAAAGACTTAAATGTAAGGCCAGAAACTATCAAACTCTTAGAGGAAAACATAGGTAGAACACTCTATGACATAAATCACAGCAAAATCCTTTTGGACCTACCTCCTAGAGAAATGGAAATAAAAACAAAGATAAACAAATGGGACCTAATGAAACTTCAAAGCTTTTGCACAGCAAAGGAAACCATAAACAAGACCAAAAGACAACCCTCAGAATGGGAGAAAATATTTGCAAATGAAGCAACTGACAAAGGATTAATCTCCAAAATTTATAAACAGCTCATGCAGCTCAATAGCAAAAAAACAAACAACCCAATCCAAAAATGGGCAGAAGACTTAAATAGGCATTTCTCCAAAGAAGACATACAGACTGCCAACAAACACATGAAAGAATGCTCAACATCATTAATCATTAGAGAAATGCAAATCAAAACTACAATGAGATATCATCTCACACCAGTCAGAATGGCCATCATCAAGAAATCTAGAAACAATAAATGCTGGAGAGGGTGTGGAAAAAAGGGAACACTCTTGCACTGCTGGTGGGAATGTGAATTGGTACAGCCACTATGGAGAACAGTATGGAGGTTCCTTAAAAAACTAAAAATAGAACTACCATATGACCCAGCAATCCCACTACTAGGCATATACCCTGAGAAAACCATAATTCCAAAAGAGACATGTACCAAAATGTTCATTGCAGCTCTATTCACAATAGCCCGGAGCTGGAAACAACCTAAGTGTCCATCATCGGATGAATGGATAAAGAAGATGTGGCACATATATACAATGGAATATTACTCAGCCATAAAAAGAAACGAAACTGAGCTATTTGTAATGAGGTGGATAGACCTAGAGTCTGTCATACAGAGTGAAGTAAGTCAGAAAGAGAAAGACAAATACCGTATGCTAACACATATATACGGAATTTAAAAAAAAAAAAAGTCATGAAGGACCTAGGGGCAAAACGGGAATAAAGACACAGACCTACTTGAGAATGGACTTGAGGATATGGGGAGGGGGAAGGGTAAGCTGTGACAAAGCGAAAGAGAGGCATGGACATATATACACTACCAAACGTAAGGTAGATAGATAGTGGGAAGCAGCCACAGAGCACAGGGAGATCAGCTCGGTGCTTTGTGACCGCCTGGAGGGGTGGGATGGGGAGGGTGGGAGGGAGGGAGATGCATGAGGGAAGGGATGTGGGAACAGATGTATATGTATGACTGATTCACTTTGTTATAAAGCAGAAACTAATTAAAAAATTTAAAAAAAGAAAAAAAAAAAAAAAAAAAAAAAAAAAGAATTAGGAGGTACCTTGGTCATAACTCGGAGTCAGTACTTCAGAATAATGAATATCTCTTTTTAGGCACAATAGCTTGACT
Source organism: Mesoplodon bidens (assembly GCF_964165515.1). Lineage (NCBI taxonomy): Eukaryota > Metazoa > Chordata > Mammalia > Artiodactyla > Ziphiidae > Mesoplodon > Mesoplodon bidens. The sequence continues at coordinate 91,029,741 of NC_138160.1, read as the reverse complement.
CTAGGAAGTTGACATTTAGAGATAATACAATACCATTTTGAAAAGGAAACATCAAAAGGGCTACTAATGAGAATCAGTGTGAGGTATATCCCTTTTATAAAGTTCCATGATATCTGTACCTTTTATGCCAAATATTACTTTCTATTTAAAATTATAGTTGAAGGTACAGACACAAGAATTCCTGAGGGCAGGATTCCTATTGAAATCATTTTGATATGTTTCTCATATTCTCATAGGCACCATGTCTTGCAAATGTTAAGTACTCAGTGAACTTCTCTTGAATTAATGGAAATGGGGTGGGCTGTGGAGCTCTCATGGAAGGGGTGCTTGCTTATGTGATATACCATCTGTATAGCGGGTTTGGACATGCTTTCTACAGGTCAAGACCCCTTACTACACCCTTTTGCCCCCTTCACTCTTCCCTCATCCTTATCTGAAGGATCAATTCCTATAGAAAAATTTCATGAATGTTATTTTCAACTTTTAAACTATAAATGCATATGGCGTAGAACTAATCCTTTCTTCGTACTTTTGTTCCTTTCTCTTTATCCCTCTCCTTTGGTTCTTTCTTTTCCCATCTCTCTTTCCACCCCCATCTCTTTCTCTTTCTGAAACCCATCCTCCACACTGATTCACTTTCTGTCTACAGAGATGAACATCAATGAGATGAAAAAGAAATAAATTAGGTAAATATGTATCGGGCAGGATGGAATATGCAACACAGTTACTGGTCCTGTCTTTGCTCTGTGTAAAATTTAATGCCTATTTCATAGGATATTTATTTAGGTGATTTTTTTTAAAGAGTAATTTATTTTCATAAGAGGCTTTCCAGGTGGGTGATTAAATGCAGTGCAAAATGACAAAACAGTTATGGAATGTTCAATGTATTCCTGGGTAACTGAAACAAACTTAATTCCTTATTTCCTTTCACAAACATTTATTAAGTACCAACTACATTCTTGGCAACATGGAGGACACTAAGCATATAAAGCTGCTAAGACATGGTCCTTGCCTTTAATGAACTCTACTGAGTGGAAAGGTGAAGAAATGACAAAATTTCACCTCACAAAAGCCCAAGATAATATTAGCTCTTTGGTCAAATTTTCTAGGAAATTTTCTTGTTTTGTAGAAAAGAACTGCATGAATCTTCTTTCCTAGCACTGAGAAAGAGAGAGAGAGAGAGAGAGGGAGAGAGAGAGAGAGACAAGCTCTTCACCCCCAATGTCATTTTAAACTTATGACTGTTAATACAATAACTATTTGCTATTACTATTTTTACTAATCACACAGAGAATGGAAATGATGATGTCATTGGGCCATTTCTACCTGCTGCTACAGTTTAACCTGTTTAGTTAGCTCACTGGTCCTTAGTCCTCACAGAGCATCAGAATCACCTGGGCAGCTTCTAAATAGACCCACCCCCGAGATTCTGACCGAATCATCCGGGACATAGGGAGGTTTTCAACCACTCCAGGTGATTTTAGTGTGCAGGTTGAGAAATGCTGATTGAATTGGTTGGTTATTAATTAGCTGGATCACCCTTTCCCCTCATAAAAGTAAGTTCCTCAAAAATAGCAGTAACAACAATTAAAGGAATTTAAATAGAAGGGGTTGGGTTGGTAGAATTCAAACTTTTATTCCATAAAGTGAGGAAACAAACTAGTGCTTTGGGAAACAGAATTTTTCCTGGCACGAATTTTGAGGGAAATTCTCATGCTTGATGACAAAGTGAAGGGAGGTCTTTTATTAAAAAAAAACATTTTGTTGAGGCTTTATTGAGATATATATTCAACTTGATGGGTTTGGAGATAAGTATACACCCATAAAACCATCACCACAATAAAGGCAGTTGTTTAAGAGATCATAGGGCTATGGTTTTAATGTGTAGCCCTGAGGTCTTCTAATGATGCATAGACAGAGCTTAGACTATGATACCTGAGGAGTAAACAGGTAACATTATCCCTGTACCTCATCATACTGCATACCTTGAGGACATTACCTTCAAACAGCTCTTCATAGAAGCTGGTATTAGGCACATCAAGACTCTACTCCCTAAAGAGGGCCTGAAATAAAGAATCTTTTCACTACTAAGTCACTGGCTTTGGAAACCATGCAGATGAGTAGTGGATAAGGATATTTTATGATGCAATTAAAGCAAAATTTCCTCTATGTGGAAGGTCAGGGTTATTTGAAATCCAAATCAAGATATTTCTTAGGAAGGTGGTCTGAATTCCCTATATCACTTGAAACAATGCTTGAGACCCCATTTTCCACACTGGAGAGTAAGCTAAAATAAGTTTGGACCTCAAAAGTATTTAGGTCCACACTAAGCAGAATATTAAAAAAACTATTTGTCATATATATACTATCTGTCTATATAAAGAGCTCCTTCAAACCAATAAAAGAAATTCAAAACATATTAGAAATGGGGTTAAAGCCTAGGCACAGACAGTTCACAAAAGATAGACAAATGTCTCTTTAGAAAAGATGGAAAATGATCAGCTTCACTTATAAGAAAAATGCAAATTAAAATTATTCTGATATATCTTTAAAAGAAATCTCTCAGATTGGTGAAGATCCAAAAGTTATAGAGACTTGGGGGAAACAGGTACTCTTATACGTTACCAAGGGGACTGCAAATTGACATACCCCTGGAAGACAATTTGTCAGTACCTAACAAAATTACAATCCACATATTATTCAATCCAGCAGTGTGCCTTCTAGAAATTTAACCTGCAGGAATGTACAATGTCACTACTGCAGAAGTATCTGTAATATCAAAATTTGGATCAATATATATGTCTATATAATAGTACCATTATATGGTACATCCATAAAACAGAACACTATGAAGCCACTAAAAAGCATGGGGGGCTGTTTAACCTACAGATTAAAGATGGTCTTCAAAATACATTGTTAAGGAAATAAAGCAAGACATATGCCCTTTGGTTCTTTTTGAATTTTCAACCATGCAAATGTATATAACATTCAAAAATAACTGAAAAGGCTATGGTTTCCAGTTTCAAAAACAATCACAGGAATAGGCAGTAGTATTCCTGCATGAAATCCCATCCTAAGGCAGAATGGCCCACTGGTGTGCCTGCTACCTCCATGGGTACAAGTGCAATACCAGGTTGTTTTGCATATTTACCAACTCTATAGAAATATTCATTGTTGACCACTCCTACATTGGAGAATGCAAGTAAAGACAATGATTGGAGTTTGGCTGGTCTTGTTAATGGGAAACTCTCCCCTCCATCACTGCCAGCAGGGTTGAACATATTGCTTTCCTGAAAAGCTCTCCCACATACCCCAACTTACCACTCTTTTCCCCTAACTCCTGATTCTTCCGGTCTTAGCCTACACATCTCTTCTTCCAGAGAGTATTCCCTGACCTCTTCCCCAAACATACTGGGTTGGGTTTCCTTCCTGTTTGCTCCCCAGTACCCCTTATTAACTATCATAGTGACCTGTATCCTTCTGGATGACAGTAATCTGTTAACTTGTCTTTTTCCCCCAAGACTCTAAATTCCTTAATGGGCAAGGACTGGATCTTGCTCACCCACTGCTGTATCCTTAACATCTGTGATAGAACTTGCCCAATGATTTGCATTCAATAAATATTTATTCAGTGAAAGAGTGAGGGGCATTTTTGTTATTGAGAGTCACTCCTAAATCAGGATAAGAAAACCATTCTCTCATTCATTTTTGGAGAGCAGAGAGAATAGGTGGGAAGACAGTGAATTTCTCAAAAAATAATATAAACCCTGCAAAGCCATTACAATGTAAGTTTATAAAAAAGTAACTTTAAACATATCTTTCTTTTACGTTTTAAAAAGTCTCATCATGTGTCTTGATTCAGGCACTTGCATTTCTCTGTTTCTGCGGGAAGAATGTTGACAGTGACTTTGGTGTACACTTTTCTCCCCTTCCCAGGATAACCTAGACAGGTAACCAGGAGCCCTGTCTCTGAGCTGATAGTTTGAATATCATTCTCACCATTTTTGCATCCATTCTTTTCAAACAAATGTACCATTAATTTGAAGCATGGTATTTTTGGAAGTTAAATAAATCTATGGGAGAGCACTTAAAATTAATGTTTAGAATTATTGTCAGAGGACCTATTTTCCTCCAACCAAAGCTTATGCATCAGCAGACCAAATGCAAGTCATGACAGGGCATAGAGCCAGTTTCTCATGCTTTCAAACTTTAGTGCTGACGATAATACTTGAATGTTATGTGTATATACACATGCACCCTGCCCAATTTGACTGCTGTTCCCTAAAAAGCTGGTGAGTGTATGCCTGACCAGTGACTCTAGGCATGGCCAGAAAAGAAGAGAAACCTCAGCAGGTAAAAGCTGTAGTACCCAGAGCAAAAATTAACATTCATAAATCCTTCCTGACATCTACCTTTAAAATTAAACCAACTATATTAGGGAGGGGAGGAACATTTTGTGGATGAGTCCTTTGCTACACTGAGAATATCTTGCATTCCTAAGAATAGGGAGTTAGTTCAAAAGCCTTACATTTGGTCCTTCAATTTAAACATGGGATTTGCTTACTCTCATGTCTTTGAAATTTGTTTCCTTAGAAGGGAACTTTTCAAACTAACTTAATTGTCCTTTCTTGGATGACTCATCTTTGCAATGGGAATGCAGTGGAAAAGATAAGGGATGTCTTTATTAATATCAAATAATCAAAACTAACTTTCTTTCGACCATCTTTACAGTGGTTCCTCGGTATTAGGGGATTGGTTCCAGGACCCCCTTAGATACATAAATCTGAGGGTTTTGATATCCCTTGTATAAAATGATATAATATTTACTTATAACCTATGCACATCCTCCTGTATACTTTAAATCATCTTTAGATTATTTATAATACCTAAAAAAATGTAAATGCTATGTAAATAGTTGTAAATTCAGTGTAACTGCTATGTAAATAGTTGCTGGCATACAGCAAATTCAAGTTTTGCTTTTTGGAACTTTTTTTTTAGTATTTTCAGTCCTCGGTTGGTTGACCCCAAAGATATGGAGCCTGAAGATATGGAGGGCCACTGTACTTTTTCCCCTGCTTTACTTTCAATCAAATTTTGGTACTGACTTCAGCTACTACCAGAGGGTAATTGCAGGACAAATGAAGAAAGTGCCTGACCCTTTCCTCTGCTTTTACTCATCCGTCAGGAGAAGGTGGCTCATGCCCTCTAGACCTTGGCAGGATTGTACCTTCTTCTTTCCCCACTACCCCCTACAGGAATTTGTATGTTCCCTGGAAGTTGAATAAGTGTTTTAAAACAAGCAGTGTGATGGTTGAAACTCGGAGTAGAGCCCATTATGAGTTGAAAAGAATTCCCAGCTGCTTTTTCACTAGTCCCAGATCCCAGCTGCAGCAGCACAGAAGGGACTCCATTTCTTAAGCCCTGTATGTATACATATATATTCACATCAGTGCATATGAGTGCATGACTTTGAAGCAGCTGGGAAGCCCTGAACTTTAGAGATGAATTAATTTTCTTTGTGAGACAGACCTGAGTAGCTACAGGTACAAGGTAAATACATCGTACTTCTCTGTTTATTAAACTGTAAGGATTCTCAGCATGATTTCAAACATTAGGGGCATCAAAAGAAATCAAAAGCATGGGTCTTCATGTCAAAACAGGTAAAGGCATGGAAACAAAAAGATAATTCAAGATAGGTTGAGGAGTATCAGCATACATTGAAAAAGAGAGCATTGAGGTTTAAAGTAGATTCAAAGTTAGTGTTTAAAGCGAATCCTTCTCTCTGGCCTGGAATAACATAGAGTAAGACTGAATTTCCTCCTTACTGGGAGAACTGATTCTCATAAATATATGTGGAATTTCCTTTTAAGATTGTACATAAGCAAGGGAGAGTTAATTACAATGAAACGAGAAGGAGAATTTGGAAGTGAGGTATAGCGAGAAAGCAGTGCTCTTCTAAACAAATAAGAAAATTAAAACTTTGGGTATCCATCACTTTTCACTAGATTAACAGCTAATAAAGCTCAAGAGACTAATCTGAAGACAAAGAGTTACAGGAACACTATCTCCAGCTTTCTTAGACTGCACTTATGTGATAACCAATAAAGTCCATCATTTACCATTTTGGTATCAAAGTATAATCAGTCAAAATAAAAGCATCCTATCCAACATCCCCATCATCAAACGTAATGCCATTTGTATCTTGACCTGAGGTCCTCATCACAGTGCCATCATTTGGCACTGGTCATAACCTATGGTGGGTTTCTGAGTGCCTGAATGAATGACCTCAGGTCTCTGTACTGAGCTTTAAATGCCAATCTTCCTCAGATCCTGGGCTTAATTTTTGTTCTCTTTGTTTACTGGTTCACCCAAAGTCATCATTATCTGTCAGTTTAGGAGCTTTTGAAACGTTGTCCTCTATGGGATCATTCACATCCTCCTTGAAAATCCCAGTACATGAAAGAAGTCTTAATACCAAAAGAGCAAACAACAAATTCCTCAAGAAGCAACAAGGAAAAATCATAACAAAGGCTAAAATGACCAAATGTCTAAATGTCCTCAAAAAACCTGGGCAGGATGGAAGAGGAAGAAAACAGTTTGGGAAAGGCGTTGCTGTGCCTAGAAAGACAGGGACAATGTTTCAGCCTTAATTGCCTGTAATTTTCTCTACATTCATTATGCTCATTCACAAGCCTAGTATTATTTTGATATCATTATTCTGTGGATGGCCTTGTTTTTATTTTTTAGAATACAAGAAAGGGACAAAAAGAATTTCAATACGAGCCTGTCAGGCAAACTGTTCTCTTTTCAGAGGAAGAGAGTGGTTGAATCTATGTCAGCAGAACTATTCATTCCACACGATTTCCCTAGAGCTAGAAAACCAGTGTCCAGTGTGTGACTTGCACTCACCCTTGTCCTCAGTATCGACAGTGGGGTCAAACTTGAGGTCTGATTCCTGAGTCTGTGTTGGGCCACAACTCCTTGGCAGCAATTTTATGATGAAAGGAAAACACGCAGCTGCCTAGGATTTAGAGCTTTGCTCAAGGTCAAAAGGGGCACCTTCATGTGACAAGCTTCCTGTGAAAATCCCAGGGCACCAGCAGAATCAAAGCTATTTGTTAAGGCATATCAGGCAGCCAAGAGCATCCATTAAGCTCTGTTTGTAGAGACTTCAGGGAATTAAAATGAAATAGAAGGTATGACCCCCTTCCTTTTAGGAGTGTGAAATTTAATGGAAGGAATAAAATACATAGGCAAGAAAATGAGACAGTTACAAATGAAAATAGATAGGAACACTTACAGGATAGCAGTGGAAACATGCAAAGAATGGTCACTGTTAATTGGACATGTACAGAGATATATACAGTTGGGCTAAAACAGCCTGGGAGTGGATGAAAAAGTCTTTATAACCTTCACAGTGTGAAAAGTAAGTTTTTTAGAAAGATATTTCAGCCTTGGGTCAGACCACTTGATGACCCATGCTCTCTCCAGGCTTCGAATGCTATGCATCTATCTCCCTCCACTCTATCTGGTGTTGAGACTGACTAGACCCTATGCCAAAAAATGAAATAGGAGAGGAGTCAGACGCTTGGGATGGGGTGGAGAAGGGGTTAAAAGAATGTAGAGGAGGGGCTACATGGAGAATCTGCCAACTATTGATAGGGTAGACAGGTGCAGCTCCCCAAAAGGCTAGAAATGTGTCCCCATGCCTATAGATGAGGCATGGGAACAAGCTGGCCAGACTAGAGACACTCACCACACTTTGGATTCTGTCCAGTAGATTATATTACTTGAATATAAGATAAAGACTATATTACTTGAATTTAAGGATTCTTGGTAACATTTGCCTAGGGATATGCCACTCTATTATCTTCCCACACCCCACCCCTGGTCCGTAGACGCACTCAGTTCTTCCAGAGTGGGAGATGGAGAAAGTCAGGGCAAGCCATGAAGGATCACTGGCTTGCTCTGGCCAGTAAAGAAGGCCACCTGACTCTCCTACCTGCTCCCTTCCTTGGACGAGGTGGAAGGCCCAGGTTACAGAGATGTGGACATACGTTAAGTATAAGGTGTGTGACAGAGAGAGAAGTTGGCCTGATCAGGGATGCTCATGGAGCACAGGGAACATAACTTAACAAATTGACCTTTGGTTGCCTTTTCTGATGTATGGCCCAAAACCTTTCTGTACAGGTTACACAACAAGCTGGCTTTCAGTGAACAAACATAGCAGATTATGCTAAAACCATACCACTTTTTATTTGTGTTGGAATTTCATCCTAAACATGATGGTTCATCCAGTGTGCAACCCCCCAAGCATAAGCCTCAGAGAAGGGAGAAGGCCTATAATTCCTCAGGTCTCCCTCTTCCCCAGGCTTCACTGTGAAGTAACATTCTTTGTCCTAAACTCTGTGTGAGGAAATGGTATAAAGTGTCCCATGAACCCTCTCTAGGAAGCTTCTATTTCCACAAACCCTGCCTGGTAAACCTTCACTGGCTTGCACCAGAATAAGTAAGAATTCTCATTATGGCAAAAAAGTATATGTTAACTGGTTGCTAAAAGTATTATCCAATTTATCTCCAAAGAAATGTCCCAGAGTGACTTCAGTGACAGGGTTCTTCCTTTCCTGTTGCCTTTTTATACAAAATTAATTCTTTCAAACTGCAAGCATAGATAAGATTAATTATCTATTACATAGATCAAATGTAATTAGAAAGGGTGTACTGAGAGAATTATATAGACATTCTTGAAAAATTGCACCTATCAGTACTCCATTTTGTAAAATAAATTTATTTATTTTATTTATTTATTTTTGGGCTGCGTTGGGTCTTCATTGCTGTGTGCAGACTTTCTCTAGTTGTGGTGAGGGGGGGCTACTCTTCGTTGTGGTGTGCAGGCTTCTTATTGCAGTGGCTTCTCTTGTTGCGGAGCACGGGCTCTAGGACATGGGCTTCAGTAGTTGTAGCTCGCGGGCTCTAGAGCCCAGGCTCAGTAGTTACAGTGCACGGGCTTAGTTGCTCTGCCGCATGTGGGATCTTCGCAGACCAGGCCTCGAACCTGTGTCCCCTGCATTGGCAGGTGGGTTCTTAACCACTGCACCACCAGGGAAGTCCCAATACTCCATTTTATAAGTTATTACTGTAAAAATTATCTTTATGTTTTCTTTCATGATATTTGCATTTCAGAAAGCAACTTTAAATTAATCTTTACCAGGGATATCATGGGGTAAAGAACTTATACTAGCAATGAATGAATGTTTCACAACTTCTGCTTTTGCAAAAATGAAACATTACAAACATTACATCCTGATGGTAAGGCCCATCAGGAGTAATGAATTGCAAAACAGTAGTGGCAGAAATCCTGGAGATCTTTCACAGGAGGGTTAGAATTACCACAAACTTCCCTTCTTATCACTAGCAGCCTTCAACCCACTGTGTGGGTGAGAGCTTTGAGCTCAAGTGAGGGCCCTACATCACCATATAGAGTGCAGAGTGGGTGTCAGGAAGTAGACCAGAATCCATATAATTTTCTTCACAATTAAAATTTCTTGCTAACAGTTTATAAGTGGATTCACAAAAGGTTAATTCTACAGAGAGCAGGAGGGAAATAACTATTAAAAATAAGACAATCACAATTCACCAAGGTACATATATTGAGCTGTGGATTATAGCTGTAGTATGAATGTGGCCATCTACAATTAATTGAAAGGAAATCATTTCCTAATTAGGATTACCACCCATCTAGAGCCTGAGGTTAAAAAGTAGGAAAGGGAAAAAGAAAGGAGAAAAACCTCTGCACACCAATTTCATGATCTTTTCTATTTTTAATGTTCAGCCAGGTTAAAGTAGCTCTAAAAAATTGAGATCTACAGCCTAAAAATGTAAGTATAGAATTGGTTCCCTTTTTAAAAATTAGATTATTGATTCTCTAAACATTTGGTTGCTAACTAGCACTTGTCTCTGGGATAGAGTCTTACTACATGGTACTGAGGAGATATGAAAATCAGGAAGGGCTGAATTTCACTCCATGTTTTTTTCAAGTACCTAAATATGGAGCACTAATCCTTTGAAGCCCAATCTATTCTTCCTCCCTTGGGGAGAGGTAAAGGATGTGGTAGAAAGAACACAGGTCTTTGTGTCAGAAGGTGGAGGGTTCAAATCCACCCCTAACTAGCTCTAGGCCTTGGGCAAATCACTTAATCTCTCTAAGCATCAGTTTCCACATCCTTACAAAGGGGATAAACCTATCATAGATGCCTATCTTAGAGGTCATAATGAAGGTTAAATGATATGGCACAAGCAAAACTGACTCACAGACTGTAGCAGACCACTTGGTTTGATGGCTGCAGCCCAAAGCCGCACATCTACACACTGCCATAACTTGTGGAGTAATAACAAAAATGACAACAGTGGAAACAATGACACTACTATCTATTGATCTGTGTGTTAGGTGCATTTCTTTTCTTTTTTCCTCTTTGTATATATTTAAGGTGTACAATATGATGATTTGACATATGTATACATTGTAAAATATTCACTACAAACAAGGTAATTAATGTCCATCTCAGGTGCCTTTCTAAGCAATAGGGATAGAGATTGATATAGCGGGAAGAGTATATACTATATAAAATCTCATTATATGTATTTTACACATGAAGAAACCGAGACACAAAGAGGTTAAGTACTATTAACTTATTAACTTTTAAGGTTTTTCAGCTGCACAGCCATGCAAGCAGGACTCCGACCCAGTCTGGAGCTAAGTTTTGTACTTATAACTTCTCTGCTGAGCTCTTTCTTCCCAGAATCCCCAGCTAAAAGCTGCTGACAGCTCATTGACTCTAATTGGATTGTGTGCCTCTTCTCGAGACAATCACTGTGGGCTGCTGGGAACAGAATATGCTGATTGGCTTATAGCAATTAGGACCCACCCAGGAGCTGGCAGTGTGGTCAGTGCATTGACAGCAGTTGGATGAGGGGTGCCAGGAGTACTTGCCAAAAGGAACTATTAAAAGGAGATGAATACTAGGCAGCAAACATTAAATGTTCTCTAAAGCGGTTTGGATATAAACTGTGGTTGGAGCCTCCCAATAAGCTTACGATTTAGAAGGGAAGAAAAACAGGTATAAAGGGCACTCAACAACACTCCTTAATACAGCAGGTTGCTCACTATCTACATGGCATCAGTATGCCTGCAGGTGGGCACTAGCTGGTAAGGCCCTATTCCTTGTCTTCTCCTGTCCTGTATTGCTCCTTGCCTATGTTCATCCATCCATCCATCCAACAGATACCAGAGCATTGAACTTGTGCCATGCATTGGTGGCACTGGGACTAATGGGGTGAACAGATGGGTACAGTTGCTGCTCACATGGAGCTCACAAAACACTGGAGGGGGCACAGCCTGTGAGCAACAGCCCTTCCCTCGCACCTGACTGGGCCTCTTAGGCGAGGAGGTGCTGCACAAAAGGAAATCTGAGGCACAGAGAAGTTCACTGTCTGATTCAGTATCCCAGAACTAAGTGTGAGAGATAGGAAGAGTCAAGAGAGACTTAAACAAATTTTGCCTACCCCACTGCAAAGAATTTCAATTAACTGTAAAGGGAAGAAACTGGAAGACTAATTTTGGCTAAAAAGAAGCTGTGAGACTTGAGTTGGTGTCCTTCATGGATCACATCTTCCCCATCACGTAAGAAGCCATTGAGATACTTGCATATTTACCTGTCTCCTACCTGCCATGTGGCTGACAGGGTCTTGATGCTCCAGCCTGGTGTCAGACCTGAGCCTCTGAGGGGGTAGAGCCGAGTTCAGGACACTGGACCACCACAGACCTCCCAGCCACATGCAATATCAATCAGCAAGAGCTCTCCCAGAGATCTCCCTCTCAACGCTAAGACCCAGCTCCACCCAACAGCCAGCAAGCTCCAGTGCTGGATGCCCCATGCCAATCAATGAGCAATACAGGAACACAGCCCCACCCATTAGCAGAGAGGATGCCTACAATCACATTAAGTTCACAGACAACTCAAAACACACCACTGGACATGGCCCTGCCCACCTGAAAGATAAGATACAGTGCCACCCACCAGAACACAGGAACCAGTCCCCTCCACCAAGGGGCCCGCACAAGCCACTGAACCAACTTCACCTACTGGGGGCAGACACAAAAAACAAGGGGAACTACAAACCTGCAGCCTGTGAAAAGACCACAAACACAGTAAGGTAAACAAAATGAGAAGACAAAGAAATAAGCAACAGATGAGTGAGCAAGGTAAAAACCCACCAGACCAAACAAATGAAGAGGAAATAGGCAGTCTACCTGAAAAAGAATTCAGAGTAATGATAGTAAAGATGTTCCAAAATCTTGGAAATAGAATGGAGAAAATACAAGAAACGTTTAACAAGGACCTAGAAGAACTAAAGAACAAACAATGATGAACAATACAATAAATGAAATTAAAAATTATCTAGAAGGAATCAATAGCAGCATAACTGAGGAAGAAGAATGGATAAGTGACCTGGAAGATAAAATAGTGGAAATAACTACCACACAGCAGAAAATAGAAGGAAAAGAATTGAAGACAGTCTCAGAGACCTCTGGGACATTAAACACAACAACATTCGCATTATAGGAGTCCCAGAAGAAGAAAAGAAAAAGAAAGGGTCTGAGAAAATACTTGAAGAGATTATTGTTGAAAACTTCCCTAATATGGGAAAGGAGGTAGTCAATCAAGTCCAGGAAGCTCAGACAGTCCCATACAGGATAAATCCAAGGAGAAGCATGCCAAGACACATATTAATCAAACTATCAAAAATTAAATACATAAAAATATATTAAAAGCAGCAATGGAAAAGCAACAAATAACATGCAAGGGAATCCCCATAAGCTTAAGAGCCAATCTTTCAGCAGAAACTCTGCAAGCCAGAAGGGAGTGGCAGGACATAGTTAAAGTGATGAAAGGGAAAAACCTACAACCAAGATTACTCTACCCAGCAAGGAGCTCATACAGATTGGATGGAGAAATTAAAACTTTACAAACAAGCAAAAGTTAAGAGAATTCACCACCACCAAATCAGCTTTACAACAAATGCAAAAGGAAGTTCTCTAGGCAGGAAACACAAGAGAAGGAGAAGACCTACAAAAACAAACTCAAAACAATTAAGAAATTGGTAATAGGAATATACATATCAATAATTACCTTAAATGTAAATGGATTAAATCCTCCAATCAAAAGACATAGACTGGCTGAATGGATACAAAAACAAGACCCATACATATGCTGTCTACAAGAGACCCACTTCAGACCTAGGGACACATACAGACTGAAAGTGAGGGGATGGTAAAAGATATTCCATGCAAATGGATCAAAAGAAAGCTGGAGTAACAATTCTCATATCAGACAAAATAGACTTTAAAATGAAGACTATTACAAGAGACAAAGAAGGACACTACATAATGATCAATGGATCAATCCAAGAAGAAGATATAACAATTGTAAATATTTATGCACCCAACATAGGAGCACCTCAATACATAAGGCAAATACTAACAACCATATAAGGGGAACATGACAGTAGAAATTCACAGTAACACAATAATAGTAGGGGGCTTTAGCACCCCACTTTCACCAATGGACAGATCATCCAAAATGAAAATAAATAAGGAAACACAAGCTTTAAATGACACATTAAACAAGATGGAATTAATTGATATTTATAGGACATTCCATCCAAAAACAACAGAATACACTTTCTTCTCAAGTGCTCATGGAACATTCTCCAGGATAGATCATATCTTGGGTCACAAATCCAGCCTTGGTAAATGTAAGAATATTGAAATCATGTGAAGTATCTTTTCCAACCACAGCGCTATGAAACTAGATATCATTTACAGGAAACAATCTGTAAGAAATACAAACACATGGAGGCTAAACAACACACTACTTAATAACCAAGAGATCGCTGAAGAAATCAGAGAGGAAATCAAAAAATACCTAGAAACGAATGACAATCAAAACATGATGACCCAAAACCTATGGGATGCAGCAAAAGCAGTTCTAAGAGGGAAGTTTATAGCAATACAATCCTACCTCAAGAAACAAGAAACATCTCAAATAAACCACCTAACCTTACACCTAAAGCAATTAGAGAAAGAAGAACAAAAAAACCCCAAAGTTAGTAGAAGGAAAGAAATCATAAAGATCAGATCAGATATAAATGAAAAAGAAATGAAGGAAACAATAGCAAAGATCAGTAAAACTAAAAGCTGGTTCTTTGAGAAGATAAACAAAATTGATAAACCATTAGCCAGACTCATCAAGAAAAAAAAAGGAAAAGACTCAAATCAACACAATTAGAAATGAAAAAAGAGAATTAACAACTGACACTGCAGAAATACAAAGGATCATGAGAGATTACTAGAAGCAGCTATATGCCAATAAGATGGACAACCTGGAAGAAATGGAAAAATTCTTAGAAAAGCACAGTCTTCCAAAACGGAACCAGGAAGAAATAGAAAATATAAACAGACAAATCACAAGCACTGAAATTGAAATGGTGATTAAAAGTCTTCCAACAAACAAAAGCCCAGGACCAGATGGCTTCACAGGTGAATTCTATCAATCATTTAGAGAAGAGCTAACACCTATGCTTCTCAAATAGTAGAGGGAGGAACACTCTTAAACTCATCCTATAAGGCCACCATCACCGTGATACCAAAACTAGACAAAGATACTACAAAAAAAGAAAACTACAGGCCAATATCACTGATGAACATAGATGCAAAAATCCTCAACAAAATACTAGGAAACAGACTCCAACAGCATATTAAAAAGATCATACACCATGATCAAGTGGGGTTTATCCCAGGAATGCAAGCCGTCTTCAATATATGCAAATGAACCAATGTGATACACCATATTAACAAATTGAAAGATAAAATCCATATGATAATCTCAATAGGTGCAGAAAAAGCTTTTGACAAAATGCAACACCCATATATGATAAAAACCCTCCAGAAAGTAGGCATAGAGGGAACCCACCTCAACATAATAAAGGCCATATATGACAAACCCACAGCCAGCATCATTCTCAATGGTGAAAAACTGAAACCATTTCCACTACATTCAGGAACAAGACAAGGTTGCCCACCCTCACCGCTATTATTCAACATAGTTTTGGAAGTTTTAACCACAGGAATCAGAGAAGAAAAAGAATTAAAGGAATCCAAATCAGAAAAGAAGAAGTAAAACTCACTGTTTGCAGATGACATGATACTGTACATAGAGAAACCTAAAGATGCTACCAGAAAACTACTAGATCTAATCAATGAATTTGGTAAAGTAGCAGGATACAAACTTAATGCACAGAAATCTCCTGCATTCCTATACACTAATGATGAAAAATCTGAAAGAGAAATTAAGGAAACACTCCCATTTACCATTGCAAGAAAAGGAATAAAATACCTAGGAATAAACCTACCTAAGGAGACAAAAGACCTGTATGCAGAAAACTATAAGACACTGATGTACAAAATTAAAGATGATACAAACAGATGGAAAGATATACCATGTTCTTGGATTGGAAGAATCACCACTGTGAAAATAACTATTCTACCCAAAGCAATCTACAGATTCAATGCAATCCCTATCAAACTACCAACGGCATTTTTCACAGAACTAAAAGAAAAATTTCACAATTTGTATGGAAACACAAAAGACCCCGAATAGCCAAAGCAATCTTGAGAAAGAAAAACTGAGTTGGAGGAATCAGGCCCCTGACTTCAAACTATACCACAAAGCTCCAGTAACCAAGACAGTATGGTACTGGCACAAAGAGAGAAATATAGATCAATGGTACAGAGTAGAATGCCCAGAGATAAACCCACACACATATGGTCACCTAATTTACGACAAAGGAGGCAAGAACATACAGTGGAGAAAAGACAGCCTCTTCCATAAGTGGCGCTGGGAAAACTGGACACGTACACATGAAAGAATAAAATTAAAACACTCCCTAACATCATACACAAACATAAACTCCAAATGGATTAAAGACTTAAATGTAAGGCCAGACACTATAAAACTCTTAGAGGAAAACAGAGGCAGAACACTCTATGACATAAATCACAACAAGATGCTTTTTGACCCACCTCCTAGAGAAATGGAAATAAAAACAAAAATAAACAAATGGGAACTAATGAAACTTAAAAGCTTTTGCACAGCAAAGGAAACCATAAACAAGATGAAAAGACAACCCTCAGAATAGGAGAACATATTTGCAAATGAAGCAACTGACAAAGGATTAATCTCCAAAATTTACAAACAGCTCATGCCGCTCAATATCAAAAAAACAACCCAATCCAAAAATGGGCAGAAGACCTAAATAGACATTTTTCCAAAGAAGATATACAGATTGCCAACAAACACATGAAAGAATGTTCAACATCACTAATCATTAGAGAAATGCAAATCAAAACTACAGTGAGGTATCACCTCACACTGGTCAGAATGGCCATCATGAAAAAATCTACAAACAATAAATGCTGGAGAGGGTGTGGAGAAAAAGGAACCCTCTTGAACTGTTGGTGGTAATGTAAATTGATACAGCCACTATGGAGAACAGTATGGAGGTTCTTTAAAAAACTAAAAATAGAACTACCGTATGACCCAGCAATCCCACTACTGGGCATATACCCTGAGAAAACCATAATTCAAAAAGAGCCATGCACCACAATGTTCACTGCAGCACTATTTACAATAGCCATGACATGGAAGCAACCTAAGTGTCCATCAGGAGATGAATGGATAAAGAAGATGTGGCACATATATACAATGGAATATTACTCAGCCAAGAAGAAATGAAATTGAACTATTTGTAGTGAGTTGGATGGACCTAGAGTCTGTCATACAGAGTGAAGTAAGTCAGAAAGAGAAAAACAAATACCATATGCGAACACATATATATGGAATCTAAAAAAAAAAAGAGGTTCTGATGAACCTCAGGGCAGGACAAGAATAAAGATGCAGACGTAGAGAATGGACTTGAGGACATGGGGAGGGGGAAGTGTAAGCTGTGACAAAGTGTGATAGTGGCATGGACATATATACACTACCAAATGTAAAATAGATAGCTAGTGGGAAGCAGCTGCATAGCACAGGGAGATCAACTCGGTGCTTTGTGACCACCTAGAGGGGTGGGATAGGGAGGGTGGGAGGGAGATGCAAGGGGGAGGGGACATGGGGATGTATGTGTACGTATAGCTGATTCACTTTGTTATACAGCAGCAATGAACACACCATTGTAAGGCAATTATACTCCAATAAAGATGTTTAAAAAATTCTTGGAAGTCTTATCAGTTAGAAAGAAACACAATTTCCTGAATTGGCTTTCTCTCCTAACTACCTCTGTAATTGCCCTTTCCTATTATTTTGTACCCTTGTAATACAGTACCTTCTTAACTGGTGTCTCTAACTTTTGTTTCTCCCTTCCCTAATCTTTATTCCACATAGCAAATAAAAAGTTATATTCATGAAGCAAAAAAAAAAAAAAAAAAAAACACTGGATGGGCCACTGCTACAGTTAACAGTGTAACAAGCAGTCACAATAGGGAACTGCAGTTAGGAAAGTGCAGTTTGATGTACAAACCCGTATCAGAGGAATCTAACCCAGGCTTGGCATCAGGGTAAGTTTTCAGGAATAAATGGCACTGAATTTGAGACTCTAAGGAAAAAGAGGAATTGGCTAAACAAAGGTGAATGCAGATAGGACCTCAGAAACTCTGTCCTATAAATACTCTGGCTAGCTCTCTTCTGTAAGCCTATAGCAATGGGCTTCCTCAAAGCCTCCATTAGAGTTCTTTTAAAGAAATTTAAAATATGAGATTAATTGAATTGATTTACATATGCTTTATATTGGGTAAGACTGTGAATTATTGAATCATGTTCTGGAAGCCCTAGGGTTCCACAGAGGTCTCAGGGGCTCACTGGATAGAGGTGAGGGGTGGAGATGGAGGATCTGTTCCTTTCAGAGGCAAAGAAGCTGAGCAGGGAGACTCCGGGATCTCCTTTCCCTGATTCGACCCGACCAGCTCTGCCTTTATGCTTTATATAGTGGAAAATTCAGGTATATATCATTGGGGAGCTTAAAAATAAAGTTTGAATAGCTCTGAGATAGAATATGGATTTATTAGAGTTCCTTAAATTTATGTTTTGGAACATTTCCTTGTATACCAGCGATCAGGTCCTTGAATGGGAGTATAACATCATCATGATACAATCTCCATGAGGAAGTTCTGATTTGACTTACATATTTCAAATTATAATACCTTTTCTGGGAAGGCAGCCCCCTATAGAACTATCTGGATATAGCAAGTAAGACATGAGAGGTTCCAATATATGCAATCAGATTTCAATGAGGAAAAAATGTAGACTTCTGCTGTGAGTGATCTGTGATGCTTTTGCAGAAGGGGTGACCTCTGAACCAGGATTTGCTGGATTTAAGCAGTCATAGATAGGAAAGAGGAGGGCTCTCCATATGAAAGGGGAAAAATGGAGAAAAACATGGGGTAGGAATGCAAAGTTATGTTTGGAGAAAAGTAAGGTAAATAATATTGCTGGAACCTGAGTATTGTGTGGACGAGTTACATGAGATTACGCTGAAAAGCTAACTTGGGTCAACATGGTAGAGGGCCAAGAATGACAAATAATTCCCTTCCCTCCTCAGGACCTTTGCACTTACTGTTCTCTCTACTTAGAATGTTCTTCCTAGATCTCCAGATGATCAGGTCCTGCTCATTATTCAGGTCTGCAAACAAAGTCATTTCTTCCAAAAGGTTCACCTTGACCAACTTGTTAAAGCAGTTCCCTCTCTACCCAGCAACTCAGTCTACCTATTAACTGCATTTCATTTCTTTCATAGCACTAAATTATCTTGTTCATTTGCTTACTTGTTTACTGCCTATCTTCTTACTAGAAGGCAAAAGCCTTGAAAACAGGTATCTTTTCTGTCTTGCTCACTGCTGAATCCTCAGCACTGTGCAAGTGCCTGGCATGTAGTAGGTACTCAATAAATATTTGTTTAGTGAAGGATTGTATGAGTTGTTCTTTAGTCAATGGAAAATGAGGAGCCATAAGATTTTTGAGTAAGGAGATGAATCCCAGTGGTATTTGAAAAAAGTTAATTTGACAGCAAATTTTAGGATGGAATGAGGCAGTATGAGATTAAGGACAGGGAGGTTAAATAGGAGACTATTTGAATAATCCAAATAAGGATAAGATCCTGAACTCTGGCAGTGGCAAATGGGCATGGATATGCGGGATAGATGAGAGAATTGCGAAGATCAAGGGCCTGTTACTCAAGGACTGATTAGATATGGAGGGTGAGGGACAGCTGGGAATTAAGGGAATAGTGATGCCTTACTTAGAAAGAGAGACTTTGGGGAAAGGAGCTGATTTGGGCAGGGTTCAATCTGAAGCATCCTGAGCTTTAAGTAACACAGCATTTGGAAATGAAGTATGAAATCAGGTAGACAATATGTGCTCTTGCCTGGGAAGAGGAGCTAGGAGAGGAAATAAAGATTTGGGAGTTAACAACTTAGAAGTAGTAGTTGACCCCTTGTTAGTGAATAAGGTCTCTGAGGGAAGGTATAGAAAGAAAAGAGCAGAGGGCTGAGAATAGCAGCATGGAGAGCAGTTGTATTTCAAGGATGAAGGAAAGGAAAGGAGACAGCAGGAAAGGGGGTGGGGGAGGGGAGGAATTCTAGAAGGGAAAAGCAAATTGGAATGAGATCATTTCAGAGTGGTCACAGGATGCCAAAAGACAAAGGATGAGGACATGCACGTTGAAGATAGGAACCTCCCACTCTGTCCCTGCAATGGGAAGAGCAGTGTTCAATGCAGTCTACAGTTTATCATCACCAAAACCCTCTACCACTTTGCCACTCTTCCTAGAATCCCACAGCTACTCACATGTAAGCTCTGCATAGCTCCTCAGCAAGCACACCTGTTCAAAGACCTGCCGAAATTTTAAAACTGAGTTGCTCTTTCCTCTATGTGATTTTTTTCCCTTAATATCCAGTACTTTATAGTTGAGTTTGAATCTCTTAATTACTAGACATCAACAGTAGAATCATGCAAATCACAATAACATAATAATGGTCCATAATAGTTCATCATTTGCATCTACTCTCATTAACACTGCTATTGCTTATCATCACTGTGTACCTAATACGTAGGATATAAGAAGAAAAAAAAAGATAATGATTTCTTTCTTTTTTCAAAGTCATGGACTATGTTTCTAGGCTTCTGTGGAATGTGTGTCTATATGCCTTGTTTTTTTACTAAGGTCTCGCTGAATTTAAGTGGAAGTGGAATCTTTGGTACAGAAGACAACTTGATAGCACAAAAATTATGCAGAGGCATAACTAAGGAAATTAGAGCTTTCACCCTATCTTCAGGATCCCCCTACCTAGAGTCAAGTTATGTGAAAACCACTTCTGCCCTATAGGACTTTAAAAATGAGAGTGATCAAATATCTTCTTGGTCAGCCGTGTTTGTTGAGCACATGCTATGTGTATGCACAGAAAGCGTGAAGAA
This sequence comes from Mesoplodon bidens, assembly GCF_964165515.1. Lineage (NCBI taxonomy): Eukaryota > Metazoa > Chordata > Mammalia > Artiodactyla > Ziphiidae > Mesoplodon > Mesoplodon bidens. Next base: position 91,009,156 of record NC_138160.1, on the reverse strand, counting down.
TATGAAAAGAAAGCACCAACCTTGGGCCACTCATAGGCCTGGGGAAGAGCATGCCTGATGCAGTGATGATTATGACGTGAGATGAAGACAACTGAGCAGCAGTCTGCAGCCTGTGCCCCTGAGCCCTAGGAGTGTTTTGCAATCAGGCTGTGGGCAGCAAAAGGTGAGGCAGATAGACCATCAATCAGGGCCGCTGGAGCCAAGACAAAAGCCAGAGAAAAATGAGGGTTCAAGTCATGGTCCTGGATTTTGGGCTCAAGACGTGTGGGTCACTAGGGGACAACATGGATTTGAATACAAAACGCTATGGACCGGAGTTAGGCAGCAACTGGATTAAATTAGCTCTTCTGGAGAATGAACACCAGAGGCGACAACAGGGAAACCGAGACCTAATGCCCAAGAAAAAACAGTTCTTAGTCCCCATATTGGAAATCTTGGTATTGGTCCAATAAGCATGCAGGGCAAGGACATTTTTTGGTATTTAAAAATTAGGAAGGACATAGTTGTCATCTAGAACCTTTGTCTATTCGAGGTCTTCCATGAGTCACTTGGGGGTTTTTCTACTCTGAGGTTTAGGTAAACTTTCCTCAAATCTCCGTGCTCACAATTGGAGATTAGTGAGGACTCACCAAAACTGCTGTTCATTTCCAAGCTTGTTTCTATTCTCTATCTCTACTCCTGCATCCATTATGCAATTTAGGTCCTCACCAAACCAAAGGTGCAATACCCCAGTCCCTCATCAATTTTCATAAGAAATCCAATCACACAAAGTATATCATAACTTTTGTAGCTTTATTGAATATTTGTTGGGACAAGGGGCAGGGGCAATCATATCTATTCATTTATTGAGCACCTACTATGTTTTAGTTATTGTTCTAAGTGCTATGTATACAGCAGTGAACAAGACAGACAAAATTTCTGTCTTCCTAGAGTTTCCAGTCCAATTAGAGAGATAGATGATAAATTCCATAGAGGGTGTGACCACCTGCCAGCTTCCCATTCCCTAGCCATTCCACCCTCCCCTTCCACTAGAGCCAGTCTGTCATGCTCTGCAGCTCTCTGAAGCCAGTTCACTGATGTGTGACCCCATGGCCTCACCAGGTTGCTTTGTCTTTCACGGTCCCCTAGCCTTGGAATTTTGGCAGACAAAAATGTCTCCATCTTGTTACACAGGATTCTTTAGTTCAGTGGAGCTAGAACTTGGCAGGTCCTCTGGCCACCCAGCTGCCAGCTGGGAATTTAGGATGGTGGATGGGACAATGCGATGAACATAGAAATTTGAGATCAGCCAGTTCTGGGATCAAATCTCTGCCTCTTACTTGTTGTGTAGTATTGAATATGTTCCTTAATCTTTCTAGTCCTTCATTTTTCTCATCTGAAAAATAAAGCAATTAGTAACATCTTCTTAATATGAGGGTAAAGATTAAGTATGATAACAAAGTTTCCAGTGCAGTATAGGTGCTCACATATGACTGGTTCATTTCCTTTGGGTTCTAGAGAGATTCTGAGGTATATAAGGAAGAGGAATCAGTCAGACCTCGGGACCAGACACAAGAACAGTCATACGGGCCAATATGAAAGAAGGAAGGTTAGCGCTTACTGCACTTTAAGGAGGGCAACACAGACATTCATAGGTCACCCCTAGAGCCCTCTGATGAACAGTAGGCTGACCCTCTCCAGTGTCATGAATTAGGCGGGACACTTAACTAAACACCTCCTTCCTTCAGACCTTGGGACTGAGGTGATAGCTCTCACTCCTGCTCCAACAAGATTGGCTTAAGATGGAACTGAAGCAAAGGGGAAGTCATCAGCAGGCCCATGGGTGGGGGTCTGGCAAAGACAGAGGCAGAGCAATCTGAAAAGCCACTCAACACCATGAGGAGAGTGGAGACTGGATGTCCCATCTGGTATGAATCAAAGCCATGAAATACACCCAAGAGCAGAGGATGCCCAAGGTGGCTGGGCTGGCAGAATTCTGACATCTGTGATAGGAGTAAGCACCTGGCTCTTAGGGTATGCCCACCAGGGGCTGGAAAGCTGAGATGCTCAGACTCCCTAACTTGCAAGGGCTCTGAAATGTCATTGAGCCCAGGGGTCCCAAACATAGCCCCTGATCTAGCACTACTGAAGAGCAAGTGTCCATGTTTGAGCCATTTAAATACTTCTCAGGTGATTCTTGTGTCTTGGGGTGGAGACCAGAGGTTCTACATGTCTAACTGCCTGTGCTACCAGTTCATGGACCATGTTTTGAGCAGCAGGGTCCTAGACTGACTTCCCAGCGGATGCTTGAATCTTCTCTATTGTATTCTATCAGAAGGTCCTTTGACCTATCCTTGATTATCTCCTGTGAAAGGAATCTCTCTACCTCTGATGAGGCCCATTCAAACTTTATCCTTCCTGGTTAACAGCTTGTGTGTATATGTGTTTCCTAAGTCCTGCTATTGATATTTCTAGGCTATTTTATCCTTTGGCAACTCTGCCAGAAAATCCTTACTTATGTCTTTCTACCATTTATTGTTTTAAAGGTTATAACATTGACTATAGATTTTTGGTAGAAAATATGGAAAAGAACTATAAAGAGAAAAATTCATAATAACGCCACCACTGCCAACTAGAGATACTCGCTATTGAAATGTTGGGGTGTTTCCTTCTAGTTCTTATTTTACTTGGAAATCGGATTCCTCTGTTTTTCTCCCTTATAGAGTCTCAGAGAACAAGGCTCAGGCCTGTCCCTCTTCTCTCTGACAGCTTTGGGCAATGGGTGGCAATCCTCCTCTGGCCAGGGCTCCAGTGCCTGCTTTTCCCGCTGACTGCAGCCCCCACTCCTCCCAGGAGTGAAGTTTGGCAGAGATGAGAGGGAAGTCTACTCCGGCCCTCTGGGGGAGCTGGCATTGCTGGTACTCACTGAGCTCAGGGCTATTTTTCAAGTCATCAGAATGGCTTTACAATGAGCCATTCTATTTCTTTCACTTGATACGCTTGTCACCAAGAAGCAAACATTTTAAGGACTCTGTGACCACAAAACAGAATGTTTTTCACTTGGCAAAGTCAGTTGGCTCCCAGCCAATTATGTCCTCACCCTCATTCAGTTTCATTAGTCTTATGATCAACTGGGTGTGGGCTCATGGATGCAAATCCTATCTCCATCATTTCTTACTAATTCTGAAAAGCTGGACAAGTTACTTAGCCCCTCCTATACCTTAGTTTCCTCATCTTTAAGTGAGAATAATACTACTACTATCCCACAGAGTTCTTATGTGGATTAAGTGTGTTAATCCACATTAGGCTTTTAAAACGGTTCTGACTCATGAAAGAACTCAGTAGATGATATCTAAAATGCACACACACCAACAGCCACAAAGTCAAGTTAAATGGGTAAGATATATTCAGATAAGGAGATAAGCTTAGTACTTATTTCCATATTTTAACCTTGAGAAAGACCTGGCTAAGAAAAGTTTCACAAAATGCCCAGAGCCATCTGTCAAAAGGAGTATGCTCTGCCTCGGAAGCCACAGCAGAGGCTGCCACCTATGGTCCTGCACCTACTCAGATGGGGCTGCACTCTGAGCTTTTGTGCACAGCAACTGGGATGGAACAGGTACTCAGTAAAGGTTGAGCAGTGATGACCACTGTCACCACTTCCCTCACTATTGCTAGTTCTGCCTAGGGGACAGGCTTAGAGATGGCCCAGGATACAGGTGGGAAACCTGGGGAAATGGTAATATTTTTTAGTTAGGACAGGTTCTCCCTAAGACAGGACATTGGGGATTCCATGTCACTCCCTCTGCGTGCTGCTGAAACCTCTGGCCAAACATCGGATGCTCTGAATCTTGAGAGCTGTGCTGAATCCCCAGGGAGTCACTGGCTCCTCTCTGGGCAATTAGTGCATTGCTGCAATTGTGTCTGGTTTTCTAGAGAGTCACTAAATGGCACCCTGTTGATTAGAAAAAGATAATGTTCAAGCCTATACACCTAAGTTCCTATTAGAGAATTATTTAGATGCTGGAGACAATCTGGCTCATTAATAAATAAATTCATTTCTGTGTTTCCTAATCCAGACTATAAATAGCTTACCCCATACACTGATACTTGAATTTATAACCCTTTCTGTTTTTCCCCCGTCTTTGTTGATCCTTTTATTTATTTTTTAACAGCTTAATTGAGATATAATTGATATATAACATTGTATTAGTTTAAGGTCTACAGCATAATGATTTGATATTTGTATACATTGCAAAATGATCACAACAAGTCTACTTAATATTCATCACCTTATGCTTCCTCTTTTATAATATAGATGATTAGTGCCATAAATTTCCCCATAAGTGGAATTACATAGATTAAAATATATTTATATATTTTATGCAGTTCAAAATGCTTCCTAATTTCCCTTTTGATTTCTTCTTTGGCCCATAAGTTATTTAGAACTGTTTTATTTAACAGCCAAATTGGGAGGGGGGAGTTTCCAGAAATATTCTGTCATACTTTGTATAACTTGGATCATTTTTAACTGTATTGAGAGTTATGTTATGACCCAGAATATGGTCTGCATGTCCTGTGTGCACTTGAATATGTTTTCTGCTGTTCTACAAATGTCAATCAGGTCAAGTTGGTTAATACTGTTTTCACATATTTTGAATACTTGCTAAACTTTGTCATCTTGTTCCATCAGTTACTGGGAGAGGGGTATTGAGATGTCCACTATACTGTGGATTTTTCTGTTTTGCCTTGAAGTTCTATCAGTTTTTGCTTCATGTATTTTGATGCTGTGTTATTAGGTTCATTAATGTTAGGATTGTTATGTCATCTCAATAAATTCATCTCTTTTATAATTATAAAACGATCTTATTCCAAGTAGTATTTTGCTGCTCTGAAATCTACCTCACTTGATAGTAAAATAGTAGTAGTATAGTAGATAGTAGTTATTCCAACTTTCCTTTATATAGCTTTAATCTTGGTATATCTTTTTCCATCCTTTTAAGTTTAACTCATGTGTATCTTTATATTTAAGATAAGTTTCCTGTAAGACAGCATTTATTTAGGTCCAACAATCTTTGCCTTTTAATTGGGTATTTAGGTCATTTGCACTTAATGTGATTATTGATATGATTAGATTTACATACATCATCTTGTATTTTGTTTTCTATTTTTCCCACCTCTTCTTTATTCTCTTTTTCCTTCTTTTCTGCCTTATGGTAGATTATTTAAGTTGTTTTATGATTTCAGTTTATCTCCTTAGTTAGATATTAGCTATAACCCTGTTTTATTATTTTAGTGGTTGCTTTAGGGTTTATAGAACACATCTTTAACTTGTCACAGTCTGCTGTCAATTGACATTATACAACTTCAAATATGGTATAAGAACCTTTAAGCAGCACATTTCCATTTCTTCCTTTCTGTTCTCTGTGCTGTGGTTGTCACATACTTTACTTCTTATATAAGCTACACATTATACTGAAATTATTTTTGTTTAAACACTCACTTATTTTTTAAAGACATTTAAATAATAAGGAAATAAATTATATATATTTACCCATGTAATTACCATTTCTGGTGTTCTTCCTTCCTTTCTGTACATCTATATTTCCATCTGTTATCATTTTCTTTCTGCCTGAACTTTATCTTTAAACTTTCTTATAGGGTATGTCTGCTGGTGAATACTTTTAGCTTTTTTTTTTTTTGTATGGAAATAATGATTTTTGCCTTTGTTTTTTAAAGATATTTTCACTGAGTATAGAATTCTAGGTTGATAGTTTTTTTCTTTCAGTACTTTGCATATGTTGCTCCACTCTTTTCTCACTTGCATTGTTTCCAATGAGGACTCTATCATCTTCATCTTTGTTCCACTTTACATAATGTAACTTCTTCCTCTGGCCGCTTTTAATATTTTCTCTTTATCACTGGTTTTGAACAGGCAGTTATGATGTGACTTGTTGTCATTTTCTTCATGTTTCTTGTATCTGAGGTCCATTGAACTTCTTGGATCTATGGATTTATAGTTTTCATTAAATTTAGAAAATTTCCAACCCTTATTTCCTCAAATATTTTTGTCCTCCTACCTTCACCTTCAAGACTCCAATTAAACAAATATCAGTCTGCTTGAAGTTGTTCCATAGATCAATGATGCTCTGCTCATTTTTTAAAAAAAATATCTTTTCTCTGGTTTTCATTTTGAATAGTTTCTATTACTATGTCTTTAAGTTCACTAATCTTTCTTCTTCAATGTCTAACCTGCCAGTAACCCCATCCAGTATATTTTCCATCTTATACATTGGAGTTACAATCTCTAGAAATTTGATTTGGGTCTTTGTTATATCTTAACTTTTTGAACTTATGGAATAGAGTTATACCTGTTTTAATGTCCTTGTCTGCTAATTCTAATATCTGTGTCAGTTTAGGTGGATTGATTTTTCTCCTTATTATGGATATTCTTTTTATAGTTTTTTTTTCCCCCATGCCTGGTAATTTTTTATATATGCCAGATCTCATGAATTTTATCTTTTTGGGTGCTAGATATTTTTGTATGCCTACAAGAACACTTGAGCTTTACTCTGGAATGTAGTTATTTAGCAATTGTTCGATCCTTTCTGATCTTGCTCTTAAGATTTGTTAGACAGAACTGGAGTAAGTCCAATTTAGGGCTATTTATTCCCATTACTGAGGCAAGACTTTTCTGTGTATTGTTTTTAGTTCTCCATGAATTCTGAGGTTTTCTGACCTGGCTGGTAAGAACAGGCACTATTCCCAGCCCTGTGTGAGTGCCAGATGCTGTTACCTCTAATCTTTTTGAATGCTTCTTTCTCTTAACTCAAATAGTTTTGCACAGGCATGCCCTGCTCAAACCTCAACTGAGGCAGACTGTCTCCAGATCTCTGGAATTTCCACGCTGTGCAGCACTCCTCTCTCTTGTACACTATGACCACTGATCACCTTGATGACTCTAGACACCCAGCTCCATATCTTCAATGCTAGGAAGCCGCTGGAATCTAACTGGGTTTCCTCTCAGTGCTCCACAGCCTGGAAGCACCTTCTCGACAGTAAGCTGGGGCAATTGTAGGGCTTACCTATTTGCTCCCCATCTCTCAAGGATTACTGTCCTTTGTTGCCTTCCATCCAGTGTTTTACAAATCATTCTTTCATATATTTTGTCCCTTTTCTGGTTGTTTAATATGGGAGGGTAAGTCTGGTCCCTGTTACTCTATGTTGGGTGAAAGTGGAAGCCACTACCATTTCTTTTCAAATCTACTCTGATTATTTCCATTTAGTTCACAGGTTATCCAGCCTCTTGGCATTAAGTACAGTCTACTGAATTCCTGGGATATGGTCATTTGCATCTAGCTTTTGTATGAATCTCTGGGAGTTACTTTAGAAATTAACAGTATGATTTGGAATGTGTTTCATTTCCCTAAGGTCTTTGTTTCCTTCCTTCACCACTTAGCTGATGCCTCTCTTCTAATGGGTTCTTCCCTTACATTTGTTACATATGTGTCAACCAGGCTAATTGTTTATAGCACCAGAGCTTTTAAGTTGTTATTGATTTTTTATCAATTAAATAAGATATATGTGTATGAAACCTTTTATTTGATTAAGTGTGTAATGGCTAATGTCCTTGCCTAGTGGACAGAAACATCTGAGGGGATTAGGAGACAAATATTTCTGAATCATATTAATATGACAATCAACATCATAAGCATAACCAAAATAATATTTATTGAGGGCCTCATTACTATTGCCCAAGCACTGAGCTGAGGTTTTCTTCCCCCACATTATCTTAATTACCTTTACCTCATAAGGTAGATATTCCCCACCTCATTTTTGCAGGCAAGGAAACTGAGTTTCGTAAAGGCTAAGTAATTGCTAAAAGTCATTTGGCCAATAAGTAATATAGCCAGTATTTAAACTCAACTTGTCTGATTCCAAAGTCCAAATTCTTTCTCTTCCAACATACTGACCCAAGAAGAAATCAACCCCGTGCTGATCACTAGACTTTTCTACATGTACTCAGTAGTGTGCCAACTGCAGAAAGACACATTAAAATCCCCTCAAAGAAACTGCAATATCAAAATCCGTTGAGGTAGACACTTTTTATCAATGCCTTTCTCTCAACCTGAAATTCTTTAGCAGCAAATAACTTAGCAACTACAAGTAATAAAGGCAGTGAATGAGATGCAACTTATTTCTACTTAGAAAAAGATTTATTTACATTATCTATAAAGTGAGAGTCAGCCCCCAAATAAGTGCCATATGAATTAAATATCTAAGCATTAAAAAAAGTAATAAAGTATAAAAATGAAATTAGATAAATTTTTAAATCTGAATTTGGGAGACGCCCTTCTAAGAAACAAAATCCAGAGACTAAAAAGGCAAATATCTGACAGATATGATAATGTAATTTTTAAATTTACATCTGTACCAAAAATATTCCAAAAATTACCGCAAAACCCCTCAAGCAGCAGAGCTGGAGGGAAATATTTGTGACACTTGTTGACAAAGAGTTAATGTTCTTACTTGGACTCTCCTCAGCATTACTCCCTAATGGCTCTCAGCAGAAATTTCAAACTGAGGCCCTTACTGCCGGGAAGCTTTTCTCTAAGGCCACCATCCCTCTGGTTAAGTTCTTGGGTCTATCCTCATCCAGAATTCCTAGGATTTTGAAGAGTTAACCAAGTCTGGGTTGAAACTCTGGCTTTGCCATTTACAAGCCACATGACATTGGACAAGTAATGTAGCCTCTCCACATCTCAGTGTAACAGCTCAGTGGGGATAGCAAGAGTACTAAGTTCATAGCATTTTTGTGAGAATCACTGGGCATTGTCTTTGGTATATAGTAGATGTTCAGTAAATGGTAGCGATTGCTCCCTGTTACATCCTCAGTGCAAGGACATCTGGCACATAAAGACACTCAATAAGTGTTTGTTGAATAAATAAATAACTTCTACAAACTAATAAGAAGAGGACACACCATAGAAAAATAAGCAAAGATATGGTAGGAAATACACAGAAAAATGCAGTGTCTGCAAATACATGGAAAGAGCTCAATCTCAGTAATAATGATAGAAATACAAATTAAAACAAAACCAAATTATCTTTTTTTTAACCTTCTGGATTGAAAAAAAATGCTTAAATGACTGATTATATCCAGTGCAAGCAAGGTTGTGGGGAAATCTTCCTATACATGATTGATGGAGTAGAAATTAGTAGAGCAGCCCTAGAAAAATATTTGGCAATAATTTTTGAACTTTAAATACACACATTCAGCAATGCTGAATGAAATTAGAACACTCTCTAACATCATGCACAAACATAAACTCAAAATGGATTAATACTTCTTTAAGGATGTTCATTACACATTGTTTGAAATTTAAAACATCAGAAATAGCCCAAATGCTCATCAGTTAAGAACTACTTAAGAAATGGTGATACATTCATATAAAGAAATGAATAGATCCAAAAAAGTTCCATGATATATATTCGTTTTTTTTAACATCTTTATTGAAGTATAATTGCTTTACATTGTTGTGTTAGTTGCTGCTGTATAAGAAAGTAAATCAGCTATACGAATACATATATCCCCATATCCCCTCCCTCTTTCGTCTCCCTCCCACCCTCCCTATCCCACCCCTCTAGGTGGTCACAAAGCACCGAGCTGATCTCCCTGTGCTATGCATTTGCTTACCACTAGCTATCTATTTTACATTTGGTAGTGTATATATGTCAATGCCACTCTCTCACTTCATCTCAGCTTACCCTTCTCCCTCCCCATGTGTCTTTATTCCTGTCCTGCCCCTAGGTTTTTTCAGAACCATTTTTTTTAAGATTCCATATATATGTGTTAGCATATGGTATTTGCTTTTTTCTTTCTGACTTACTTCACTCTGTATGACAGACTCTAGGTCCATCCAACTCACTACAAATAACTCAATTTTGTTTCTTTGTATGGCTGAGTAATATTCCATCGTATGTATGTGCCACATCTTCTTTATCCATTCATCTGTCGATGGACACTTAGGTTGCTTCCACGTCCTGGCTATTGTAAATAGAGCTGCAATGAACATTCTGGTACATGACTCTTTTTGAATTATGGTTTTCTCGGGGTATATGCCCAGTAGTGGGATTGCTGGGTCATATGGTAGTTCTATTTTTAGTTTTTTAAGGAACCTCCATACTGTTTTCCGTAGTGGCTGTATCAATTTACATTCCCACCAACAGTGCAAGAGGGTTCCCTTTTCTCCACACCCTCTCCAGCATTTACTGTTTGTAGATTTTTTTGATGATGGCCATTCTGACCGGTTTGAGGTGATACCTCAATGTAGTTTTGATTTGCATTTCTCTAATGATTAGTGATGCTGAGCATCCTTTCATCTGTTTGTTGGCAATCTGTATATCTTCTTTGGAGAAATGTCTATTTAGGTCTTCTGCCCATTTTTGGATTGGGTTGTTTGTTTTTTTGATATTGAACTGCATGAGCTGCTTGTATATTTTGGAGATTAATCCTTTGTCAGTTGCTTCATTTGCAAATATTTTCTCCCATTCTGAGGGTTGTCTTTTCATCTCGTTTATGGTTTCCTTTGCTGTGCAAAAGCTTTTAAGTTTCATTGGTTTCCATTTGTTTATTTTTGTTTTTATTTCCATTTCTCTAGGAGGTGGGTCAAAAAGGATCTTGCTGTGATTTATGTCATAGAGTGTTCTGCCTCTGTTTTCCTCTAAGAGTTTTATAGTGTCTGGCCTTAAATTTAAGTCTTTAATCCATTTTGAGTTTGTTTGTGTATGATGTTAGAGAGTGTTCTAATTTCATTGTTTTCCATGCAGCTGTCCAGTTTCTCCAGCATCACTTATTGAAGAGGCTGTCTTTTCTCCATTGTATATTCATGCCTCCTTTATCAATGATAAGGTGACCATATGTGCGTGGGGTTTATCTCTCATGATATATATTCTTATGGATATATATTTAAAGAGAGAGCAAACTGCAGACCAATATAGTAATAGCTAATATTTGTTGAACACATTAGACAGCGTGGCAGACAATCTACATGAATATCTATTTGATCATCAATATATATATAAACCTCTATGGACTTCAGTTTCTTCAGATGTAAAATAAGTGATAAGACCAGATAAACTCTAAGATCCTTCTCATCCTATCTCTAAAATGCTACCTATACTAAGACACTTTTGAGAGCCATCTAGCCTTGGAAAAGGTTGAGCATGATGGTACCTCTGGAAGTTAGACAAATTGATGTCTCTTCATGTGGAAACTCAGCAGTACATGATTGTGCTTCCTGAAAAATACTCACAATCTTTTTCTCAAATGGTAAACAAAATGAGACCATTGCTAATTGGTGAATAATGACTTTCTTACATTAAGTGAACTGGCTTCCTCTTGAAGTCTGCCTATAAAGCAGACTGAGCTCAGGTCTCCTAACTATGTAGGAGATGCCAACCACATGCTCTTCTGAGTTTCTAATTGGAGATGAACAACTTTTTTCATCGTCTCCCCACTTGCACAGAGGCTTGCCTCCCAGTAGTTCTGGGACTGTGATGTTGGCAAGTGCCAGCTTTCACACTGGCAGCTGGGCAGTGGAGAGTGATAGAGTGAGACATAACCAACTGTGAGGCAATCCCATACCCCTAGCAGACTCTCACTTTTGGTCTACTCACCGTCCATACCAGGGATGTACAAAGAAGTGCCCATAGTTCTGAACTGTGGAGAAAGGGCAAATTTAAGTTGTGAACATGTGTGGAATAGTGTGGGAGTATAAGAACGTGAGTAGTGAATTCAAGATTTTGACTACATGCTCATATTTTTAGAAGAATCTTATCTTTTGTGAAAACTTAGCAAAAAGATTACTCTTACAACTGCTGTGACTTTAACCTTTTATTTTTTAAGGCAGAGGTATTTTCTGACACTGGATTATTATCTGACCAAAGCAATGTGTTTATTAGTAGGTACAAATTCAAAGTACAAAATAAGCTCTGATTTTTGCCTATTTGATAGAAACTCTTTATCAAATAAAAACACTTATTGAGTAATCATATCCTGAACACTGCCACTCCAGTTATATGATACGCTGGGACTTGTTTGGATACCGTTAGTAGCACTGGTGTGAAAACTGGCCATCAGAGAAGCTGGAAAAATTGGAATCATCTATTCCAAGAAAGGATGAAAGTCCATTTCTGGCATGTGTCAGGCAACTGGAGTTATCAATTTGGAAATTAGTGACTACCTGCTCCCAAGATCAGAGAAGTGCACCCTCTTACATGGGCTGCAATAATCTATCCAAACATGGTGTTTAAAAATTAAAAGGAAGGGAAGGCAGGAGAACAGAATACAAGTGTATTCTACTCTACTGGAAATCTTTGTTTTTTTTGTTTTTTGGGGGATTTTTTTTTTTTTTTTTTTTTTTTTTGTGGTACGCAGGCCTCTCACTGTTGTGGCCTCTCCCGTTGTGGAGCACAGGCTCCGGACGCGCAGGCTCAGCGGCCATGGCTCACAGGCCCAGCCGCTCCGCGGCATGTGGGATCCTCCCGGACCGGGGCACGAACCCCTGTCCCCTGCATCGGCAGGCGGACTCTCAACCACTGCGCCACCAGGGAAGCCTGAAATCTTTGTTTTATATGCAGATTATTATCAACCCTGACTCTCACAGCAGAACTAATATGCAGATATTGTATCAATAATCAGGTTTCTACATTATGCCTAAAACCAGTTGCTGTCTTTTGAACCAAAGGCTGAATAAAGGCCAATAAAATCACAAATAAACTAACATTATTCCTGAAAGATTTTTTTCCAAGGGTTAATAGATTATAACAGAATCTATAGTGGACTAGCCCACCTATTCCTCATGCAAGATATTGGCTTGGAGAACTGCAGAGTGCAGGTTGATATTTGGTTAATTTACTACATCTTTGTGTTCAACAATCTCACTATCAAGTAAGAAACATAAATATATAGCTCTAAAATGAGACAGAAGCTCTATGGGCCTCCTCTGCCTCTGACACTGGCTACACGGACCTTTGGCCACTACAAAGACGTAGCTTGCTGCTACTTTGAACTCATAGCCAATGCTCTATTTCATACTTTACCATCCTCCAATACCAGCTTCACTGGAGGGGATAAAATGTATTGCTCCCATTCATGTGCTCTTCCATTCCATGGGCCAGAGGCGGGGCTTCCTCATACTCTCTGGGGCTTTCTCCTCCTCAAGCTTAGGAGTAAACCCCAAGAAGAGAAAGGGGTGGAGGCCGGTGTTGGAAAGGCAAGAGGACAAGCTTGATAATGCACATGTGCTATTTCATGTAAAATTTGTCTTTAGAGGTGATGTGTCTCCCTCACTTCCAACTTCCTTGGAGTGAAGTCCTTCCTATGAAAGTTCACAATGAAGTTATTCCCATAAGGCTCCTCTGTTTATTTGGGAAAGCCCACCCATGTCCTGAACATTGCTGAATCCCCCAGGTGTTCCTGGCCTGGACTCTTACACTGGGATCTCAGACAAATAGTAAGAATTATGAATAGGAGAATAACTGAGTTATGAATTCCTTTGCTTGAATTATGGAAAGGAGAATAATTGAGGGAAATACTGATTACTCATTTCATTTTGAAAAGGCTAAATTCTAATTAAAAAATTAATGCCCCTCTTAGCCAACTTGCTTAAATGTTCTGGGTCTGCTGAAATACTATTATACCTGTTCTTATTTCTCCAGATGGAAGAATTCACTACTCTTCAGCTTTTGCCCTTCCATTTCAAACACAGACTGTCTTTCAGAGGTGCTCAGGAAGACTGATCCATTAAATTCCCCAGTGCTTTCGGCAGTGGCCCCACTCTAGAGTGGAAAAGAAAGACACAACTGTCCTTTTGTCAGAGGGAGACTTAGGAGAGAAAAAAACCAACAACCTCCAGAGACTGCCTTCTGAACTTAAGCTTTTATTTATTTCTGTTGCATCACCAAATGATTTCAATTCGGGGTAGTATTTTAATACGGAAAAAAGTGTAAAACTCTAGCATTTTTGACATTTGAGATTATGCTGATTAGCTGGCATATTTTAAAACATATCAAATAAGACAGGCATCAGTGTTTGACAAATTTTTACACAAAATAGAATGTAAGAAACAAGTGAAAGGGAAAGTGTCAACAAATTTTTTCATAAAATTTAAAAGACAAATGCACAGAATTGCAGTAGGTATATTAACTCCATGTAGAATTTAAAATGACTTTTGTAGTTTATAATCCTTTTAAGATTCAATCTGGAAAATTGCTTTGGAACAATGAAAACATGAAATCAAATCATAAAGCAGACTAACGGATAAAGATTATAACACAAATGGACATATTTTATCCTGTCTGTTCAAAATGAGAGCACATTTCTATTTCTTTTATAAGCACAAAGAAGGGTCTACATTGATTTGCCTCACAATAGTCATGATTTCCTTTGCAAAATTTTAAGTAATTTTAAATCTCTAGTGTGATCATGTTTTTTTAATGTTCACTATTTCTTATTGGTTCAGTTCTTGTATATATACCAAAAAAACCTCAAAACCACAGAGGTATTGATGGTCATACAGCCATGGGTGTCACAAAACAGCTGTTGCAAGAATTGGATCGTAAGTGGGGTTTTTAGGGATTTTACATTTTACTTTGAAATTATCATCTTTGAGTTTGAATTCTGCTGTTAATCAGTGTCCGCCAGGCACAGACTAGATAGACAAGATCAGAAACCACATCTTCTCATTGAGCTTTACTCCTTCACTATTTCTGTGAAACTTTTCAGAGCACATTGAAATTCTCTGCTGTAGTCACCATGTGGCTGGGTTTTAATGTATGGCTGCATGTCCCAAGGGCAGAGCAAATTATGCTACCTGAACCCTTTATCTGTAAGCAGCAATACCACAGGGCTATGTAAAATAGAAGACAGATTTATTTAGACATAAACAATGTAAAGAATATTATTCATTACAAGAAACATAAAATCCAATATCCCAATAAATCTAGCTGGCAAGCCTTACCTTATTGCTAAATGATAGCACAAAAGAGCAAACTTTCTTTAATGTTTCCAGGTTGACAAATGCAATATGTTCTGTCTACAGCCTCCTAACTTTCAGGAGCTATAAAGTCCTTCCCTCTTGGTTGCTAATATTTCCGAGGAGGTTTACCAGATTTCAGAGTCTATTCTGTTGCAGCTTACGGAGGCCCTGGCCTTGTATTTGTCCCCTAATATTTATGAAAATAGTGGACACTACTGGAGTGTAATGTTATAGAGTTGCTTATATTTTGTCTTAAAATTATAATCAGTTATAAAAATGATCTGGGGTCTTCCTGGTGGCGCAGTGGTTGAGAGTCCGCCTGCCAATGCAGGGGACACGGGTTCGTGCCGTGGTCCAGGAAGATCCCACATGCCACGGAGCGGCTGGGCCCGTGAGCCATGGCCACTGAGCCTGCGTGTCCGGAGCCTGTGCTCCGCAACGGGAGAGGCCACAACAGTGAGAGGCCCACGTACCGCAAAAAAAAAAAAAAAAAAAAAAAAAAGATCTGGGCCAGCACATCTCAGACATTAATGTCCATATACATCACCTGGGGATCTTGTTTGAATGCAGAATCTGAGTCAGTTATTTTGGGTGAGACCCGGGATTCTTCATTTTGAACAAGGTGTAACCAGTGCTGCATGTCTGTGGACCACATTTTGTGTTGCAAGAATCTGTATGACCTCATTTTCAGAAGAGAAAAATCTGACCCGAACTGGATTTAGAAACAAATTTCCACAGATACTTAGGACAGTTGTGTTGGAAGATTAATTAAACTCTTACTATGTGCAGGCCTGGGTCAGGCAATAGGGGTACAAGATGAGGGTACCATAATTCTCTCCATCCTCATGGAGCTTGCAGGGGTATGGGGAGCCAGGGCAGAGAAAGGGAGAACTTAACGCAGAGCTCACAGCTGGAGCCAGAAGTCACACATCTTCAAGTCCAGTCTATGGTCCTGCCTAGCCTTTCAGACTCCTGCCTTCCTTCTGGCTCTCTCATGTCCTACCTACCTTCTCCCAACATTCGAGGCCTCCCATTGCCTGCATGTTCTCCAAACTGTATTGTAAATCTCTCCATTCCAGAGGCCTAGTCAAGGATGACTAATTGTTCCTAATAAAGGATGTGAGTATTATCCTGTAAGTAAGGTAGAGCCCTTGAAGGGTTTTAGGAAAATGGTCCTAGAAGAGCTAGAGCTTGGTCTGTACTGTTGAGAATTACATCAGCAGCACCTAGGACAGTGTCCAGCAGTAAGACTTCAGTAGGCGTTGTTGAACGAATCAATGTATAAATGACTGTTTGTTTGCATTTTGTGTAGGCATACTACTCGAAGTGACAGGAATGGATTAGGTGAGAACGCTCTTTTATGTGAGAGTTAGGGAGAATGGATTGACCACCTGTTCTGTGCCCCTATACTAATCCCTGAGGCTGACCTTGTTATTTAATTTTGTGAAATCCTTCTCCTAATCAGAGAGCAGTAACTACAAACTGGTTTCCATCTGGGTTTGAACCCAAAACTCTCTAACCGCAGCACTTTTATGTTTTAGCCCACTACTACTTCAAAACATGTTATATATATGATGCTTATCACAGTAGTATGCAAAAGAAATTCATATTGGATACAAATATAAAATGGCAACAGAAAGTATGGCAAAATGATTAAATACTCAGTAGGCTTAGGAACCAAACAGATCTGATTTCAAATTCTGCTTCTTTCACTTAATAGTGAACTTGGGCAAGTTAATTACCCTCTCTGAGTCTGATTTCTCTTCTGTAAATGGTAGTAACAACACCTACTTCACAGAACTCTGTAAGAGAAAAAGTACAGTAACATAATGTAGGAAAAGAGTTTAGCAGAGTATTTAACATATACAAAGAGCTCAGTACATGGAAATCCTGTTATTTATTATTATTGTTGTTAACAAATGTGCTAAATTTTACTTGGAAAGATATAGACTGAATAATTAAGGAAAATTCTTTTCAGTTAGGATGTTGTGAATAAACTAAAGATTTCTCAGAATAAAATGCAGGATGGTTTATTCCTGATGACTTAATTATAATCTTGCCTGAGGACCATAACCTGGAAAATGCTTTCTAGCTACACAATTCTGTTTTTTTATGTTTTTTCAGATAAAGAGGACAATCATAATACTGACCTTCATAAATTTTGTAAAGAATGCCACACTCAAGTGTCTTAAATAGTTTGAAAAATGCAAAGTAACATATATATTCTTATTAGTAAATATCTTTTCCTCAGATGTCCAGTCCAAAACTACTCTGGTAAGCCACTGACTGAACAGTCTCTCTATCAGGCACTTGTCAATCGGTACAATGGAAATGCCCCCAAATAGTGTAGGAATATATTTGGGGCAGTTTCCATGGCAACATGTAGACTGCTTTAGAATACCTTAAGTCTGTAAGACTCAGTTCTGTTACAGTCAAGATAATCAATCACAATATTAGACCAACTTGAAGTATAATTCAAGCCAATTTCCATTTTTATTGAATTATATACTTTTATTGAGTTATTACACTTTATATAATAATTTTTCTTCATAGTATGCTTTCACCTTATGTGAAAACTCAGATAACTTGCTCCATCTGGTAATTACCATCCCACCATTTATGCCTAACCACATCGCCTACATAAATATTTATTTCTTAAACATTTCTCTTTCTTGAAAATATTTCCTTGATGATACTTGCCAGACCAAAATTTTGGAATATTGTTAAGTTTCTCTGTGAATTTCATATGCAAGACCAAATGAAAACCTAGCTTTAGTATTATAACTTTTTCAAGAAACAGTGGATGCTCATTTGATGAGAGCTGCATAATATTTTCTTTGAACATGATTTTCAGTTAAACTGATTGATAATTTCTACTCAGAAATCTAGTTATATAGAAGAAATCCAGGACAATAAAATCATTAACATATTAACAATGCATTTTCCTAGCTGAGAAGGTATAATTAACTTTTCTGATTAATCACTTGACAAAAAGGAGGGCTATACAGCATAATGAGTGCCGATAGTCTGAGTCCTCAAATAAAAAGGAACAATTACAGAGGGGACCTTCAAGATGGCAGAGGAGTAAGACGTGGAGATCACCTTCTCCCCACAGATACACCAAAAATACATCTACATGTGGAACAACTCCTACAGAACACCTACTGAACGCTGGCAGAAGACCTCAGACTTCCCAAAAGGCAAGAAACTCCCCATGTACATGGGTAGGACAAAAGAAAAAACAAAGACAAAAGAATAGGGACAGGACCTGCACCTCTGGGAGGGAGCTGTGAAGGAGGATAAGTTTCCACACACTATGAAGGCCCTTCGCGGGTGGAGACGGGGGGTGGCGGGGGGGGGATTCTTTGGAGCCATGGACGAGAGCCCAGCAACAGGGGTGCAGAGGGCAAAGCGGAGAGATTCCTGCACAAAGGATTGGTGCTGACCAGCACTTACCAGCCTGATAGTCTTGTCTGCTCACTCGCCAGGGGGGGTTGGGGCTTGGAGCTGAGGCTCAGGCTTCGGAGGTCAGATCCCAGGGAGAGGACTGGGGTTGGCTGCGTGAACACATCCTGAAGGGGCCAAGTGCACCACAGCTAGCCAGGAGGGAGTCCAGGAAAAAGTCTGGGACTGCCTAACAAGCGAGAGACCATGGTTTCAGGGTGCACAAGGAGAGGGGATTCAGAGCACTGCCTAAACGGGCTCCAGAGATGGGGGCAAGCTGCAGCTATCAGTGCAGACACCAGAGACAGGCGTGAGACGCTAAGGCTGCTGCTGCCGCCACCAAGAAACCTGTGTGCACGCACAGGTCACTATCCACACCTCCCCTCCTGGGAGCCTGTGCAACCTGCCACTGCCAGGGTCCCATGATCCAGGGACAACTTCACCAGGAGAACATACAGTGCACCTCAGGCTGGTGCAACGTCACGCCAGACTCTGCCACTGCAGGCTCGCCCCGCATTCTGTACCCCTCCCTTCCCCTGGCCTGAATGAGCCATAGCCCCCTAATCAGCTACTACTTTATCCCCGTCCTGCCTGTGTGGGGAACAGATGCCCTCAGGCAACCTACACGCAGAGGTGGGGTCAAGTCCAAAGTTGAACCCCAGGAGCTGTGTGAACAAAGAAGAGAAAGGGAACTCTCTCCCAACAGCCTCAGGAGCAGTGGATTAAATCTCCACAATCAACTTGATGTACCCTGCATCTGTGGAATACCTGAATAGACAATGAATCATCCCAAAATTGAGGCAGTGGACTTTGGGAGCAACTGTAGACTTGGGTTTTGCTTTCTGCATCTAATTTGTTTCTGGTTTTATGTTCATTTTAGCTTAATATTTAGAGCTTATTATCATTGGTAGATTTGTTTATTGATTTGGTTGCTCTCTTCCTTTTTTTGTTTTTCTATATATATTTATTTTTACTTTTTCTCTTTTTGTGAGTGCGTATGTGTATACTTTGTGTGATTTTGTCTGTATACCTTTGCTTTTACCATTTGTACCATTTGTCTTAGGGTTCTGTCTGTCCGTTTTTTTTGTTTTGTTTTAGTATAGTTTTTAGCACTTGTTATCATTAGTAGATTTGTTTTTTGGTTTGGTTGCTCTCTTCTTTCTTTTTTCTAATTACTTTTAAATTTTTTTATTAATAATTTTTTTTATTTTTTATTTTAATAACTTTTATTTTATTTTATTTCTTTCCTTCTTTTTTCTTCTCCTTTTCATATGAGCCGAGTGGCTGACAGGGTATTGGTGCTCAGGCCATGTGTCAGGCCTGAGCCTCTGAGGTGGGAGAGCAGAGCCGAGTCCAGGATGACATTGGTCCACCAGGGAACTCCCGACCCCACATAATATCAAATGGCAAAAGCTCTCCCACAGATCACCATCTCAAAGCGAAGACCCAGCTCCACTCAACAACCAGCAAGCTACAGTGCTGGACACCCTAGGCCAAACAACTAGGAAGACAGGAGCACAACCCCACCCATTAGCAGAGAGACTGCCTAAAATCATAACAAGGTCACAGAAATCCCAAAACACACCACTGAACATGGTCCTGCCCACCCTAAAGACAAGATCCAGCCTCATCCACCAGTCGCCTCCACCAAGAATCCTACACAACCCACTGAACCCACCTTACCCACAGGGGACAGACACCAAAAACAATGGGAACTACAAACCTGCAGCCTGTGAAAAGGAGACCGCAAACACAGTAAGGTAAACAAAATAAGAAACAGAAATAAACAGGAGATGAAGGGGCAAGGTAAAAATCCACCAGACCAAAGAAATGAAGAGGAAATAGGCAGTCCACCTGAAAAAGAATTCAGAGTATTGATAGTAAAGATGAACCACAATCTTGGAAATAGAATGGAGAAAATACAAGAAAGTTTTAACAAGGACCTAGAAGAACAAAAGAGCAAACAAACAATGATGAAAAACACAATAAATGAAATTAACAATTCTCTGGAAGGAATCAATAGCAGAATAACTGAGGCAGAAGAAAGGATAAGTGACTGGAAGATAAAATAGTGGAAATAATTACCACAGAGCAGAATAAAGAAAAAAGAATGAGAAGAATTGAGGACAGTCTCAGAGACCTCTGGGACAACATTAAATGCACCAACATTTGAATTATAGGGGTCTCAGAAGAAGAAGAGAAAAAGAAAGGGACTGAGAATATATTTGAAGAGATTATAGTTGAAAACTTCCCTAACATGGGAAAGGAAATAGTCAAGTCAAGGAAGCTCAGAGAGTCCCATACAGGATAAATCCAAGAAGAAACACGCCAAGACACATATTAATCAAACTATCAAAAATTAAATACAAAGAAAAAAATATTAAAAGCAGCAAGGGAAAAGCAACAAATGCCCATAAGGTTAAGAGCTGATCATTCAGCAGAAACTCTGCAAGTCAGAAGGGAGTGGAAGGACATGTTTAAAGTGATAAAAGGTAAAAACCTACAACCAAGATTACTCTACCCAGCAAGGATCTCATTCACATTCGATGGAGAAATTAAAACCTTTACAGACAAGCAAAAGCTAAGAGAATTCAGCACCACCAACAAACCAGCTTTAAAACAAATGCTAAAGGAAGTTCTCTAGGCAGGAAACACATGAGAAGGAAAAGACATACAATAACAAACCCAGAACAATTAAGAAAATGGTCATAGGAACATACATATCGATAACTTCATTAAATGTGAATGGATTAAATGCTCCAACCAAAAGACATAGACTGAATGGATACAAAAACAAAACCCGTATATATGCTGTCTACAAGAGACCCACTTCAGACCAAGAGACACATACAGACTGAAAGTGAGGGGATGGATAAAGATATTCCATGCAAATGGAAATCAAAAGAAAGCTGGAGTAGCTATAATCAGATCAGATAAAATAGACTTTAAAATAAAGAATGTTACAAGAGGCAAGGAAGGACACTACATAATGATCAAGGGATCCAAGAAGAAGTAACAATTGTAAATATTTATGCACCCAACATAGGAGCACCTCAATACATAAGGCAAATGCTAACAGCCATAAAAGGGGAAATCGACAGTAACACAATCATAGTAGGGGACTTTAACACCCCACTTTCACCAATGGACAGATCATCCAAAATGAAAATAAATAGGGAAACACAAGCTTTAAATGACACATTAAACGAGATGGACTTAATTGATATTTATAGGACATTCCTTCCAAAAACAACAGAATACACTTTCTTCTCAAGTGCTCATGGAACATTCTCCAGGATAGATCATATATTGGGTCACAAATCCAGCCTTGGTAAATGTAAGAATATTGAAATCGTATCAAGTATCTTTTCCAACCACAACACTATGAGACTAGATATCAATTACAGGGAAAACACTAAAAAATAAACACGTGGAGGCTAAACAATGCACTACTAAATAACCAAGAGATCACTGGAGAAATCAAAGAGGAAATCAAAAAATACCTAGAAACGAATGACAATGAGAACATGATGACCCAAAACCGATGGGATGCAGCAAAAGCAGTTCTAAGAGGGAAGTTTATAGCAATACAATCCTACCTCAAGAAACAAGAAACATCTCAAACAACCTAAACTTACACCTAAAGCAATTAGAGAAACAAGAACAAAAACCCCCAAAGTTAGCAGAAGGAAAGAAATCATAAAGATCAGATCAGAAATAAATGAAAAAGAAATGAAGGAAACAATAGCAAAGATCAATAAAACGTTAACCTGGTTCTTTGAGAAGATAAAATTGATAAAACATTAGACAGATTCATCAAGAAAACAAAAGAAAAAGACTCAAATCAACAGAATAAGAAATGAAAAAAGAGAATTAACAACTGACACTGCAGAAATACAAAGGATCATGAGAGATTACTACAAGCAACTATATGCCCATAAAATGGACAACCTGGAAGAAATGGACAAATTCTTAGAAAAGTAAAACCTTCTGAGAGGGAGCCAGGAAGAAATAGATAATATAAACAAACCAATCACAAGCACTGAAAATGAAATGGTGATTAAGGGTCTTCCAAGAAACAAAAGACCAGGACCAGATGGCTTCACAGGTGAATTCTATCAAACATTTAGAGAAGAGCTAACACCTATCCTTCTCAAATAGCAGAGGGAGGAACACTCTTTTTCTTTTTTTTCTTTTTTTGCTGTACGCGGGCCTCTCACTGTTGTGGCCTCTCCTGTTGTGGAGCACAGGCTCCGGACGCACAGGCTCAGCAGCCATGGCTCACGGGCCCAGCTGCTCTGCGGCATGTGGGATCTTCCCAGACCGGGGAACAATCCCATGTCCCCTGAATCGGCAGGTGGACTCTCAACCACTGCACCACCAGGGAAGCCCGGGAGGAACACTCTTAAACTCATCCTGTAAAGCCACCATCATCCTGATACCAAAACTAGACAAAGATACTACAAAAAAAGAAAACTACAGGCCAATATCACTGATGAACACAGATGCAGAAATCCTCAACAAAATACTAGGAAACAAAATCCAAGAGCACGTTAAAGGGTCATACACCATGATCAAGTGGAGTTTATCCTAGGAATGCCAGGATTCTTCAATATATGCAAATGAATCTATGATACACCATATTAACAAATTAAAAGATAAAAACCATATGATAATCTCAATAGATGCAGAAAAAGCTTTTGACAAAATTCAACACCCATTTATGATAAAAAACCCTCCAGAAAGTAGGCATAGAGGGAATTTACCTTAACATAATAAAGGCAATATATGACAAACCCACAGCCAGCGTCATTCTCAATGGTGAAATACTGAAACCATTTCCACTACACTCAGGAACAAGACAAGGTTGCCCACTCTCTCTGCTATTATTCAACATAGTTTTGGAAGTTTTAGCCAGAGCAAACAGAGAAGAAAAAGGAATAAAAGGAATCCAAATTGGAAAAGAAGTAAAACTGTCACTCTTTGCAGATGACATGATAGTAAACATAGAGAATCCTAAAGATGCTACCAGAAAACTACTAGACCTAATCAATGAATTTGGTAAAGTAGCAGGATACAAAATTAATGCACAGAAATCTCTTGCATTCCTATACACTAATGATGAAAAATCTGAAAGAGAAATTAAGGAAACACTCCCATTTACCATTGCAAGAAAAGGAATAAAATACCTAGGAATAAACCTACCTAAGGAGGCAAAAGACCTGTATGCAGAAAACTATAAGAAACTGATGAAAGAAATTAAAGATGATACAAACAGATGGAGAGATATACCATGTTCCTGGATTGGAAGAATCAACATTGTGAAAATGACTATACTACCCGAAGCAATCTACAGGTTCAGCGCAATCCCTATCAAACTACCAGTGGCATTTTTCACAGAACTAGAACAAAAATGTTCACAATTTGTATGGAAACAGAAGAGACCCTGAATAGCCAAAGCAATTTTGAGAAAGAAAAACGGAGCTGGAGGAATCAGGCTCCCTGACTTCAGACTATACCACAAAGCTACAGTAATCAAAGCAGTATGGTACCTGCACAGAAACAGAAATATAGATCAATGGTACAGGATAGAAAGCCCAGAGATAGAACCACACACATATGGTCACCTTATCTTTGATAAAGGAGGCAAGAATATACAATGGAGAAAAGACAGCCTCTTCAATAAGTGGTGCTGGGAAAACTGGACAGCTACATGTAAAAGAATGAAATTAGAATACTCCCTAAAACCGTACACAAAAATAAACTCAAAATGGATTAAAGTCCTAAATGTAATGCCAGACACTATAAAACTCTTAAAGTAAAACAGAGGCAGAAAACTCTATGACATAAATCACACCAAGATCCTTTTTAACCCACCTCGTAGAGAAATGGAAATAAAAACAAACATAAACAAATGGGAACTAATGAAACTTAAAAGCTTTTGCACAGCAAAGGAAACCATAAACAAGATGAAAAGACAACTCTCAGAAAGGAAGAAACTATTTGCAAGCAAAGCAACTGACAAAGGATTAATCTCCAAAATATATAAGCAGCTCATGCAGTTCAATATCAAGAAAACAAACAAACCAATGCAAAAATGGGCAGAAGACCTTAATAGACGTTTCTCCAAAGAAGATACACAGATTATCAACAAATATATGAAAGGATGGTCAACATCACTAATCATTAGAGAAATGCAAATCAAAACTACAATGAGGTATCACCTCACACCAGTCAGAATGGCAATCATGAAAAAAATCTAGAAACAATAAATGCTGGAGAGGGTGTAGAGTAAAGGGAACCCTCTTGCACTCTTGGTGGGAATGCAAATTGATACAGCCACTATGGAGAACAGTATGGAGGTTCCTTAAAAAGCTAAAAATAGAACTACCATATGACCCAGCAATCCCACTACTGGGCATATACCCTGAGAAAACCATAATTCAAAAAAAGTCTTGTACCACAATTTTCATTGAAGCAGTATTTACAATAGCCAGGACATGGAAATAACCTAAGTGTCCATCGACAGATGAATGGATAAAGAAGATGTGGCACATATATACAATGGAATATTACTCAGCTTTAAAAAGAAACTAAATTGAGTTATTTGTAATGAGGGGGATGGACCTAGAGACTGTCATACATAGTGAAGTAAATTAGAGAAAAATAAAATACTGTATGCTAACACATGTATATAGAATCTAAAAGAAAAGAAAAAAGAAATGATTCTGAAGAACGTAAGTGCAGGACAGGAATAAGATATAGATGTAGAGAATGGACATGGGGAGGGGGTAGGGTAAACTGGGCCAAAGTGAGAGAGTGACATGGACATATATACACTACCAAATGTAAAATAGATAGCTAATGGGAAGTAGTTGCATAGCACAGGGAGATCAGCTCGGTGCTTTGTGTCCATCTAGAGGGGTGGGATAGGGAGGGACGGAGGGAAACGCAAGAGGGAGAGATATGAGGATATATGTATATGTATAGCTGATTCACTTTGTTATAAAGCAGAAACTAACACACCATTGTAAAGCAATTATACTCTAATAAAGATGTTTATAAAATGCAAAAAAAAAGGAAGAATTACGTTCAAATCACTATTTAACTTCTAGGAAAATCTTTCCATCATACAGTTAATTATTCCTTTAGAACACATCTCAGTTGCACATCTCACCCCACGCTGGACAAATACTAAAGCCTCTGTGGGCAGCTTTAAGTATATTTGCCTGTAGTTTGTGTATCAACTTTAACTCCTTCCCCTCTCCCCATGGACAGCCCATAAATGATAGTTGAGATTTTTTTCTCCTTGTCTTACCCCTCTTAAAAAAAAAGAAAAAGAA
This sequence comes from Mesoplodon bidens, assembly GCF_964165515.1. Classification (NCBI taxonomy): domain Eukaryota; kingdom Metazoa; phylum Chordata; class Mammalia; order Artiodactyla; family Ziphiidae; genus Mesoplodon; species Mesoplodon bidens. Next base: position 90,983,349 of record NC_138160.1, on the reverse strand, counting down.
AAAAGGAAAAAAAAACCCTGGTAAATTTGAGAACTGGAGAATTTTCCTGATATTTTATAACAAGATGAAAAAAATATTTGTCAGACTCCCAAAGCTCTTTGGGAGTTTCGGGTTAGCTGATGCAAGCTATTATATATAGAATGGATAGACAGCAAAGTCCTACTGTACAGAACAGGGAACTATATTCAGTATCCTGTGATAAACCATAATGGAAAAGAATATTAAAAAATAATGTATATATGTATAACTGAATCAGTTTGCAGTACAGCATAAGTTAACACAACACTGTAAATTAACTATACTTCAATTAAAAAAAAGAATATTTGTCAGAATTCCAGAGAAAGTGCTTTTCCCAGACAGTTGAGGCAAGAAAGTAGACACTATTTTGGTATTACTCAGTGTCCTTTTGTTGAAGCTCTGCTGACGTAAGTAAAAAAAGAAATAAATGGGGTAGCTGAGAGAATTGAAGAGGAAAGACTTTAGAAAGGAAAGGAACAAGGGAACCTAAGAGGCAGTTTCTTGAGGGTGCAGCTATTCAAACACTGGAAGATGATGGCTGATTGGCCCAGCTTACATCCTGAGGCTCTTCTACCAGGGACTCCAGGATACCTTGTTTGACAGGTTGCCCAAAATGGCATGCGTTGGGTGTGAGAAGGGAAATAGAGGCACTATTAACAAAAGAAAGAGGTATGGAGAATAAGAAGTCAAAACAGGTATGAAGGACTCTACAACTAATCCTGGGCTCCATACGGGATGGAGAGTGTCACATGGCAGGAACACAGGCTTTGGGAAGGCAGCAAATGACAACTAGAAGAGAATCTGAGAAAGAAAATGTAAATGAGCAAGGGAGGGGTTGTGTAGGCAGTAGTAGGATGGCACCGAAATGTACAACGTGGTTTTTTTCCTCAGATCCCACGAATCTTCAGGAAAACTCCTCAAATCATGATATAATTATGATTACATCATAATTAGTAGGTTTGAATTTCTTGCAGAAGTCAGAAAGATGCAGTTCTCTGAAGGTGTGGTGCAGTGAGCAGAGTGTAAACATCCAATGATAATTCAGAAGGGAAATTCAAAGGATTCCTAGAGAAATACAGTTGGGACTGTGCAGAGACTGTGAATATGATGAGAAGTGATTAAATGAGTTACATATGCCTTCCAGTGACAAGGAGGAAGAGCCTGTATTTGGATGACTCTTCATTCTTAACTTTAGAATTGTTTCCAAGTAGGAAGAGGTCCAGAGCTATCCAAGTGAGTCCAGATCCAGAACCAATTGTCCAGGTACTCAGCCTGAAAACAGTGTTCACACAGGAACAATCATGTTTAAATTAACATCAAGAACACCTTTGAAAGAATGTGATCAATTTGGCATTAGAAGGGAGCCTCTTGAGTTTCATTTTGATAGTAGTATATAAGTTTTGAATAGATGTTATGTGTTTGTTACTGACTTGGGTTCTTGGATTCTTTAATCAATAGAAATCGGTAAGAGGCCAGATAAGGAATTCAGGCAAAGCTTTGTTGGGACTCATGCTGCAGCATGAGGGAGCAAAAACACAGTTTACCTTGCTCATTGCTGGATGAGGACAGCTGGTTCCTTAAATGGGGTGAGGGTAGGGGAGGATGGGTGGGTCGGGCTGGAGGAGTAGCTTAGGTGATCCGTCCACCCCCTTGGTGGTGCTGTGTGCAGGGATCATGCACCGTATCCTGCTTCTGCTCCCAGCACCTCAAAAGTGGCAATTGGTTTGCGGCCTTTTTGTTTCTTATTATTCATATGCATGCAGTTGCTTTTAGTCTCTTATAGTTTCTTTGTAGTCTGTTGCTCGGGGAGACATTTGTTTAGGTGCAAGTGCTCCAGTAAAGGATCCCAGGTCCTAGCCTGTCTCGTGTTCAAAACTCTGTTGTTTGTGAACACAAGTTAATGGGGACCCTTCTACCTGCCCTCTGTTCAGTCATCACCATCATGCTCCTCCATCCTCAGTTTTAAGGATATGGTGATAGCCCTGAGTTATTATACCCTAAATGAAATTCTGTTTATCCCCATTATATTTGTGTGGAGTATATGAATTTTCCTTCGGGCAGTACTTGGGACACTAGACGAAGTATTTACCATGGGGATTATCTGCTTTTCTAATAGGCATGTAATAAATTACTGAAAAGGGTTGCTGAGGGAACCTCTTGGCTCTTCATTTCTGGAAACCATAGGTAGACAACTTTCCATTTTGACAGGTTTCAGACACTAAGATCCAGCCTTTTAGACTGTAGATACCTTCACTATTTGCTTTATTTTATTATACCAAAGCATCCTGCTAAGAGCATGTTAAGGCATATTGCTTTAAACTTAAATTGGAGTATTTTAAAAGTCCCCTTGTCATTCCCTCAATTAAATGTAAGATGTCACAAAAATAAATGAAAATTCCTGGTCTGGGGCATTCACTTGGATGAACCAAACAAATGATTCAAGTCTCTTTTTAGTTCTATCATTCTATTAAATGTAAGTGTCAATATTAAGCTTCTATGTTGATTTGAGGTGTATGAGTCTTGGCATTTAGAAAACAAAGGTTGAATAGTTATATTGGATCTATGGGATGAAGAGAAAAACATCCTGATTGGTTACTAGGAAAATGGCAAGATCTTTTGAAACTCTTAAGCACTATTTTTAGTGGCCTGGTACCCAGGTTTTCATCCAGTCATGAACACCCACCAGTGTTTACCGAGACACAAGTTTTTCCAGAACCATTAAATGGTGCCTGATTATAACAAATTGTTCTCTTGGTTTAAACAAATTATCTTTTTAAAGCATTTAACCATATCTTTACATGAAACCTGCAGTTGTATGTAAAAGTTGTTTCATATTTTCAAAAACACTGAAACTTGCTGGATACTATGTGTCCTAATAATAAAACATAAACCATCTCTGTATTGGAGCTGTGGCCTACCAAGGAAGACAGTACTATTTTCTGATGAGTTTTTGAAAGCCCAAATGAATTATTCATAGAGGCAGCAAGGTTTGGAAAAGGACATGCTCCACCTCTTCTTATTCCAAATCTATTTCACTTAGTTACCTCCATCTTGATTCTTAGTCTAGCTAGGAAGAAAAATCTTGGTCCAAGTTTGTACCAATTTATGTGCTGCAGCTAACAGGCTAATAATTTGCCACTCCTTCAAATCTGTATTTCTTAAATATTATTTTAATATTTATTTGAAGGTTTTTGGGGGGAAGGTGGGGTTGGGGGCAGGCTCAGTCCTCCCTCAGTTTCCATAGGCAATTCAATTCCAGCCCAAACTTGCATACCCCACTCAGCAAAGGACACCCACTTTGCTTTGCATTAAAGTCAATTGCTCACCATCTACTGTTATTCAGGCATACTCTTGGATATAGACTTGATGTTAAAAAAAAAAAAGCGGAACCCAATAAGATACAAAGAGAAAATAATGTTATTTTTTTCCTCAAGTTCCCTTAAATCCTCTCTGTGCACTAGTTCTTTCCCTGTCAGTGGATGAAATCCTGGCTTTTATGTTCACTTGTAGATAATGTTTTAAAAGTTCTCCAGGAACTTCTAGTCACAGCACAATATCAGTTATTAAAATGTTCATTCCAATATAGTAGTCAAAACTACAAACTTTAGTGAAATGGAAATCTTCTCTCTTCCTCTGTATTAGGCTACTTCTAGCTGAAAGCCTATGGTGGTAAAATGGATGCACAATCAGCCTCTTTATTCTCTGACTTGTACTTCTGTTAGAGCACTCCATTTCCATTCGCCTGACTGACTTCTTCTCTGAGGGTGGGGTTAGACAGAAACGCTAGGTAGTAGGAAAGGCCTGTCTTGGTGCTGTTGTAATAAAGCATTGGGTGTTCTCTGGGCTTCGTGCACGTTCAAGGCTGACTTTTTCCCTGTCGGGTGCTTCTGATTTTTTTTTTTTTTTGATATTTACCAAGTAGAAATATCCAACTGCATTTCATGTAATTTGGGGATCAATCTCTTTCCACTTGCATCTCATGATTCCTGGTCATTTGCACTTAGTTGATCTCCACTGTTGGGAATGTCATCCATCCTCCAGGCTGTCTTTTCAGGCAAAATCCAAAGCGCTTCCCAAAGCAGCCTTCTTTTATCTGTCATACCAAGGCACACTTGGGTCAGCTTCACTTCAGCACCGTGACAGCCTTGTTCTCCACATAGGCCACATAGGAAAGGCTTGATCACAGTCTTATCCAAGTCTTGGCTGAATGCCCTGTGATTCCCAAAACAACGGGAGATAAGCAGCCATGTGAAGAGCTGTCCAGAGCAGTTTCTCATCTGCCTTCTATCTTGTGAGAAACTGCCGTGAGACCATTTCTCATCCATCTCCCTGATTTTAGCCAAGCACAGGGCTTTCCACCCACTTCTCCCCTCCCTCCTTAGGGTACAGATATAGGCTTCTGTGTGAGTCTATAACACTGCTTGGCTGTAGTTCAGGATTGGCTCCTTGACATCAGACTGGCCACTACCCACATCACCCTTCTTATTTGGTATCATCTCCCCCCTGTCCTGTGGGAGAGAGACATGGAGAACTGACACCCGGGTGACCTTGAATTTGCTACATAATAAGAATCTACCTGAATCCACTTGGCTCACTGTCACTTTACCAGCCAAATCTCTGGAAGTGTGACAAGCCAACCGAGTGGCTTCCATAGTGACCCTTAGGACTTTTATCCACCTGCTGCTACCCAGAGACTGCTTAACTACTTGACAGTAGCAAGCCAGCCACAGTCTCTCACTTTTATACCTTTCCAGTCTCTGTTCCTTGCAAACTTTAGGGACATAAGTCAAACTTTTTAAGTAGTTTTCCTGACATTCTTCTTCCTGAGGTAGAGGAGTAGGACACCCTACCACTCCAACATTCCTGAAGATGGGGCCATAGTATTCCAACAACTTTCTCCCCAAAGCACTCCCCTCCCCAGCATCTTCAACCCAAACCTGTTTATGTCCTCAAATGTTTGCCTAAGTCTGCAAAATTAGTCAACATTCTTTGTATGCTGTTTAGCACTTTATTTTGGACTGTGAGCACAGCTTGACACCTATAACCTATTGTTTTATTCTCAGTTTAAATGAAGACAGAAAGAATTCTAAGCAAACTTTTTGGCTTTGACATCAATCCTACATAACATATTCAAATTATTCCTTCTAATAGCAGAATAACCAAAAGAAATTTTGCTTGAAAACAAAATCATGTTTATCCATTTTGTTACATTATTACTGATGCTTTACCACCCTTTACAGATTTCAACTCTTGGTAATGTCCTAACTGGCCACCAATTAATCTGGCTCTGGCACCAACCATTGAAAAGGTTAAATTCTAGGAGCCATGTTTTGTTCTAAGCCACCAAGCAGGCAGATTTAATTTAGAGAATGTTGAATGTCTAATGTTCACTTTTCAGTTCCTGTGAAGGTAAGGGTTAACTTCTGAGCACATTAATCTCAATCAAAAAGTTGTTGAATTTATAACCCTCTTGTTTGCCTTAATTAAATAACTGCAAATCCCAGAAATTACACAAGCTTTTTAAGAGCTTGAAGCCCTGGGAGCTTTCATATACCTTATTTGTCTCTAGCTAAATGTAGCTGCAGCAAAGCCTCTGAAGTATGGCTGTCCCTGGGTAAAAAATCGTGAAATAGCTACTTTGATATCAGCACCTCTGGGGCCCCCTTTTGTTGCCTTCTCTCCCCTCAGGAGCACTTAATACTCTTTTTTTTTTATTAAGGTATAAATGACATATAACATTATATTAGTTTTACATGTACAACATAATGATTCAAGATATATGTATGTATGTATATATTGTATATATATGTGTATGTATATATATATAGCTAAGTAAGCCTAGTTACCATCCATCACCATACAAAGTTACAAAAAAATATATTTTCCTTGTGATGACAACTTTAAAGACTTACTCTCTTAGCAATTTTCAAATATGCAATATACAATACAGTATTATTGACTATAGTCACCATGCTGTATATTACATCTTCATGATTTATTTATTTTATAACTGTAAGTTTGTACCTCTTGACCTCCTTCACCCATTTCTCCCACCCTCCAACACCCCCATATCCCTGACAACCAGCATTCTGTTTTCTGTGTCTGTGAGTTTTGTTTTGTTTTGTTTGTTCATTTGTTTTGTTTTTTAGATCCCACATATAAATGAGATCATATGGTATTTGTCTTTCTCTGTCTGACTTATTTCACTTAGCATAATACCCTCAAGGTACATCCATGTTGTCACAAATGACAAGATTTCATTCTCTTTTTGTGGCTAATATTCCATTTATCCATTTCTTTGTCCATTCATCCATCAGTTGACAGTTAAATTGTTTCTGTATCTTGACTTATGTAAATAATGCTACAATGAACATTGGGGTGCATATATCTTTTTAAATTAGTGTTTTCATTTTTTTTGGATGAATACCCAGAAGTGGGAAATGCTGGATCATATGGTAGTTCTATTTTTAATTTTTTGAGTACCTCCATATTGTTTTCCATAGTGGCTACAGCAATTTACATTCCTATCAACTATGCACAAGGGTTCCCTTTTCTCCACATCCTCTACACCACTTGTTATTTGTTGCCTTTTTGATAATAGCCATGGTTTTGATTTGCATTTCCCTGATGGTTAGTGATGTTGAGCATCCTTTCATGTGCCAGTTGGCCATTTGTACCTAGTGCTCTTATAGTTTCACTAAGACATACCCTCTCAGGGCTGAGCCCTGACTCAGAACCCCACACTCCCCCATTTTTCTACTAAAACTCAGCTATTATGCTACTCACTTGTTCTGACAAGTACCTGCCTTGAGCTTATAAAGAGGGTCCTGGCCTTCCTTGCTTAGTTTCCTCTCTTCTCCTACTCAAATGGGAAATTCCTACTTCTCCATATGTATTCTTTTGGATTCTTACAAAAATACAGGGAAAGAGGGGGAGGAGTGAGACAGGAGATAATAATGAATTTATCCTAAGATGGTAATAGCCCATAATAACATTTTATTACTCACTCCCAGGGTATTCAAAGAAATTAGAACCTAATGGTAAAATTTACAAACATTGCAGGATAGTGGAAGAAGTGCACCCTGAGGCTATGAACCTTCATATTAAGCCAAGAAATATATATTTGTGCCAAACTTCTGCCTTTGCTTAAAAATATGGCTTTGCTGAAAAGCTCTCTCAGAGACCTTTCTATAAACCATTTAACTTATTTGACAAAACACACGCTTGTTTATATTATTATTATTATAATAAAAATAGACACCGATTGCTGAGCATCTCTGAATTAGCAGATACTGTACTAGGTATTTAACACACATTAGCTTCTGTATACTGATAATTGGCTTCTAGTGTATTTTCTTCAATAGTAATGAATTTTCAGGCAAGCACGTGGTTTTCCACCTTGAGAAAATTTCTCAGCCTACCTTACAGGTAGGTGGCCATGTAACTAAGTTTTTTTCATAAGAATTTGAGCAATGCAATGTGCAATTTCTGCATCACTTAAATAAAATGTTCTTGTCCTGTGTTGTCTCTCTCTTGCCGTTTTTCTACTGGATGACATACAGATGTATCCATAAACTAGCTTGGCCATGCATATAGAACAAGAACCCTGAGAACTCAGAAGCAACACAATGAAAATTACCTGGGCACCTGACCCTCTGTGTGGAACAGAAATGTCTAGTTATTCTGGACCAAGTAGACTTTTAACAGAGATAAAGGTAATCTTGTTTGAACTGCTGTAATTTTTTATCTCACTCTTATAGCACTTTAGTGTATATTCTAAGTAATATCTAAACATAATTCTGCTTTAACATAATAATTCCCATGAGGTCTGTATTATTATCTCTATTTTACAATAAGGAAAGTAAAACTAAGAGGTTAAGTAAAAGTATGAGTATAAAAGTATAAGATAATACAGTAAAGAAATGGCTGAACTGGGATTTAAGTTTATATTTGGCTCCAAAGTCAGGTAATTTCCCACTCTCCTATATTGTTTATCTATTTCTAAATTAATTTGTATATGTAATGTGACTCAGTGTGTTTTTCTTAAAAGAAGTCATGGTAATTTTTAAGGTGTCCTAGATTTTTATACCGGTAGATGTGTACAACACATATTAATATAAGGAAAGCACTTACACACAAATGCATCTCAGTATTTTATGCAGCATATTTAATTCCATAATCCATTTCACTTGGTCTCAGAGGGGTATTGCTGTGAACAAATAATTCTGAAACTTTTTAGTCTCAGAACTCCTTTACACTAAAAACATCTTGAGGACCCCAGGAATCTTTTATTTATGTGAGTTATATCTACCAATATTTATTGTATCTGAAAGTAAAACTGAAGCATTTTAAAAATAATTATTGATGAATTTATTTAAAAATGATTAAATCTATTGCATGTTACCATAAATAACATTTTAATTAAAATCATCTGTATTTTTCAAAATAAAATTAAAGTTAGTGAGAGTAAGGACATCATTTTACATTTTGCAAATCTCTTTAACATGCTGTTCAATAGAAGACATCTGGATTTTCACATCTACTTCTGTATACACTGTAGCAATATGTTGCTTTGGTTAAAATATACTAAGAAAATACAGCCTCACATAGATATACAGTTGAAAAGAAAGAAGTATTTTAATAGCCCTCTCAGATGGAGATGGATAGTGGATATTCTTCTTTGATAACATACCAAAACTCAACAAGTAGTAGCTACTTAAAGGTGAGTTGCAAGGTGGCATCTGAAACCATATCAGTGAACTCTTGGTAGTCTGTAACATTAAAGTCTACTGTCTTGTCCTTTGACAGGGTCTTTAACCCATGTATGATTTTGTAATGTCATGCACTGGTCATTTGGAAAATATTGGTTCACTGAGTTATGCAGATCTTCTAAACTTTGACACAGATCATTATCCAATACAAAATGTCACATTACTTAATATCACCACCAATCTCATTAGAAAAGTCTTTTAATACATATTAGGAAACTGTCAAGCTCATAGTTTAGATAAAAGTTTTTCAAAATGTTAATTTTTACTTAAAAGCTTGGATTTTTATCACTGTCAACATACAGTATAAATTATTTTTCTGGAAGTGACAGGCTCATTTTGTTCATTTTGAAGATCATGTCTGCCAAATGCCCGTCTGAACAATGATGGTTTGTCAGTCATTCTTTCAAGTAAAAATGATGTTCTATGTAAAACACTGGCTAGTTCATCTCACAACTCAATGACAGAACTGCTTTTCCTTGAGACAGCATCATACTTCTGTATGTAGCAGAAGCACTTTACAGATGTACTTGCCATTTTGTCACACAGAATATTAAAATGATGTATACTCAAGGATTAATATTTAATAAAATGATCATTTTTACTACTTCATCAAGACATTATTAAGTGAAACTGGCATTTAAATTTTATTTGTATGATGTGGGTGCATGGTGGTGAAGAACATACTGACTCAGACTAGTACAGCTTGGTGACCTGCTTTGATTCTTGCTAAATTGCCAGCAGTGTTACCCACCATTGCTCTTGCACATCCGTATAAATTTCATCATGGTGAAAAAGCCAAACAATGTTTTGGTATTATTACAAAAATAACATTGATTTTACAGAACCCCTGAAAGGCTCTTGGGGACACTTAGAGAATCTCTGCAGTAAACAAACATACAAAGTGCAGCAGCCAAAGGAATCTCAAAATGACTAAAATCCTTTATTTGTGTTTTTTAAGAACTGTGAAATAAACATATATTTCACTAAATGCTTCTAAAAGTCATTTTCCCCTTCCATCCAAAGCTCTCATATTGCTGCTACTTTTGAGCCTTTCCAACCTGCCTAAAATCTCCCTAGTCACTGCCCCTGATCCTTTAATCCTTCTCTATCTACCTCTTACCTACTTAATCTCATCTTAAAGGCTCAAAATAACTGGTTCCTTCTCTATCTACCTCTTACCTACTTAATCTCATCTTAAAGGCTCAAAATAACTAGTTCAGAAATGTGAGGAAAAAGAAGAAACAGATCATGGGCAAACTATAATCCTCTACTTATTGGAAAGGCAGTTGGAAAAAGTTAAATGTTCATATATTAATTTTTGTTGCCCCATGTAAAATATTTTTGAGAAGCTGATAGTTATATACTGTGTCAAATATTAACTTTATACTCAGTATGATCTCCATCCATCCAAACTCTTCCCTGTATTATAGTGTCTGAATTCTGGAAAATACGATGCTTAAACTCCCTCACTGCCTCCTTTAGATTCTGCCAATAAAAGGTATCTTGCACAAAATTTGGAAGGTAGAAGAGAGGACAGCCATTATTCTTCCCCAGCAGTGGCTGGTAGATGTCTTAGTTGATAGTAAGACATGAACTTTACAGATGCTTCTGCGTGAGCTTTTGTGAATTATCTACCTTGGTACTTCAAGTAACTGTAATCACTAGTTACTTACTGTCATTCCTGGATTTCCAAATTTCCTCAAAGCCATCAGTATGTTACCATGAACCTTAATTGCCGCAGTCCTCCCAACAATTTTGTAAGTTTGTAATTCACTTTGTATTTAATCATCTCTTCCTGTGATAAACTAAAGAGGCAAGTGCTTTCCTGGCAAAACCCTGACTGATAAAACAGTGTTTGGTTCTTGAGTTCCCGGATGCAGAAACTCAAAGACAGGAATCTGGGATTAGTTATCTGACCTCCTTAGATTAAAAAGCAGTTAAGACTTCATTGCCAATGAAAAATGGAATACTAGTAGTCCATAGAAAGCAGTGGCAAAATAATTATCTATAGTTTTCTGGAATGAAGTATTTATTGCAGAAAAGCCTTCAAGAGACTACTAACTGTTACAGTAGGATTTTAGAGGGAATAAGGACTGTAAGGATGATGGTATGGGCTGGTTTCTTCTAAATAAAAGGTTAGGACTTCAAATTCTCAGCTCAAGGCACAGAGAACCAGAGAGCTTCTAAGACTGCCCTAAAAATATCTCTTATAGCCATATGGCTAATGTATATTTTCTTTTTATCCTGTAGATTGCACAGTTATAACCCAGATGGAATTCACAGACTTGCCAGGTCTCTTACGTAAAAGTTTGGGCATTGATTGAGAAGGAACAAAATTGGAATGAGGACATTTGGGTGGATCCCAGTGACTCTCAGAGTCACCAGCGTCTAAATCCCACTGAGCTGCCCTTCTTCCCTGTTTGAAAGTAGCCTTCCCTAGGCTAAAGATCCTGAAACTTTACCTTTCACAGGGATCCAGATTCTCTTCATGGTCTACCTCCACTACTTACTGCCCCCACACTTATAACTATAGTCAGAGCCCAGCAGATCCTGGGAGGATATCAGAAACCTGGAAAACATTACTGGGAATGGAATCTAATGGTTTTAGACAAGAGAAGAAGAAACATAATTTCAGTATAGGCAAATATGTTGGTATGTGTGTAATTACCATAAATTGGTGGTAACATAGATATTCTGGATTCATGGTTTAGTTTGAGTGACTGGGAACAGCCCTATAAAGAGTTTGCTTGATTGGTTGACCAATAGTGGTCTTCATTAAAGGAAATTGGTATAAGAAGAAGAAATTCAAAGGATTAGGAAGATAAAATTGCTGGCATGGATTTATCATCTGTAACTGGTTCATCCACCCCTTACCATGGCCCCAAGGAGAGTCCAGAGGACACTCCCATCATGAAGGTATTGAAAAGTATATTAGTAAGGGAAGCACCAGCATCCTTGAAACTCTCAGTGGAGTCTGTCGCTTTTCAGATTAGGCATGAGAGTATAATAATAACAGAAGGGCTACTGGAAGTTGCAGAGGCCAATTGACAGCACTTACCTGCCAGAGAAACAAGGTAGTCAAGATTATTGTACTGGACAACAGGCCAAAGTTCTAATCTGAGTGACCTTATCCACAGAGATCTTTGACAGTGACTTTTGATCATACTGTCCCTGGGACTGAAATGGATTGTCAGGCTAATAATCCTTAGTTCATTTGTCAAATCAAAAAAATTAAATCTAGTGGACAGATATCTAACTAAAATATCCACAGTAGAGAGTCATGGACTCACCAATCCTCAGATCTAAGCTAGTTAACAGGGTCCCTTAAAAGAAGGGGAGGCTGGGACCTTTGAGGAAGGACCCAGTAAGATTGTAACAAAAATTCACTATAAAATTTCCTTCTAGCTTTCCCCAAAAGGAAATGCATCCATTTATCAGGGTGATTATATACTCTGGAGAATGGAAAATACCCAGATATTTCCAGAATTTTGGACACTGGCTCTGAAATGACCCCCCAAATTTCAGGTTCCACCAGTTAGTGTGGGGACTTAGGAATGCTAGATAATGAATAGAATTTTGGCTTACGTTCCTCTCTCAGAGGGCCCAGAGGATCTGTAAACCTAGCTTTGTGGTTATTTCCCCAGTTCCGAAAAGTATATTTGGCAACTGGTAGAACTCTCACTTCCTTACTCTTCAAGTGAGGGTTATTATGATAGAAAAGGCCAAGAGGAAGCCCCTGGAACTATCCTTTTCTACCAAAGTAGTAAATTATTAATAGTTCTACAGCCCTGGGGGAACTTCAGAGATTAATATTATCACCAGGTTTGAAAGATACAGGGGTGATGATTCCTATCACATTCCAATAAATCTCCCCTATTTGTCCTGTGCAGAAGAAAGATGAATTTTGGAGAAATTTTGGAGCTTTTGAAGAAAAACAGTAGATTGTCATAAACTTAATCAGATTGTGACATCAGTTACAACCACTGCCTCAAATGTGCTATTTTTTCTGGAGCAAATTAACACATCCTTTGGCATCAAGTATGCCACTATTGATCTGACAAATGCTTTCTTCTCTATATCAATTCATAAAGGCCACTTGCTACAAATGGAAATGCTGTATTAAGCCTCTGACAAATCCAGATAAGAGAATTACAGTGCAACCTTTGAGGTTTTAGAGCGAAACATGCTCTCTTCGACAGATAATTCTTCTTTTGAGAAATAACTCCTGGAGTAAATCTGGATCCAAGTAAAGACTGAATGACAGAGCATCAAACAACCATACAGTCTGAGCTGCCCATCATGAGCTGGAAGTTGTTGAATTCACTGAGCCACAGTGGGCATGGGCAGCGTCACTCTGTAATCAAGTGGAAGTAGTATAAGCGAGATCATGCTCAAGCGAGCCTCAAAGGCAGAAAAGCTACGTGAGCAGTTGCCTCCAATTCTCATGGTACCTACTCCTGCTGCTTTGTCACCTCTCCCTTGACCCATACCTACAGTCCTTGGGGGAATTCCCTATGATCCTCTGGCTGATAAAGACACAACTTGGGCCTGATTTTGAGATGATTCTGTAGGGCATACTGGCACCATCCAAAAATAGAGCGGCACTACATTTTAGCCTTACTCAGGGGCGGCCTTGAAAAGCATAATGAAAATGGTCTATAATGGCTCTAAGAAGGAACCACCAAAAGGATGAGATAGAGTTATTCATATTAGTCTTCCTGAAGCCCATATAAAATATTGTATTTTATGCATCAGAGCTTACAGCTTTAGTATAATCACCCATTCACCCCTGCCCTCCATGGCACCTCACTCTACCCCTTATTTCATTAATAGTCAGTAAATGCTCTCCCACCTTCAGGACTTGGTTCAGTTGTCTCTGAGTGACCTTTCCTACCCTATCCACAATGCCACCATCTGATTGAAGCCCTTTCAGATTTACTAATTACCACTCTCTCTTTATGTATCCCATTACCCCATATGATTTCTTCTATCTCTTCCTACCATCTTACAGTTTATACCAGTATCCCCTAAAACAGGGACCCTGCATTCAAATGCTTAAAGAGGAGAAGCAGATAAATTAAATGAGTGATAAAAACCTACTAGTTGCACAGTTAATATATTGGGTTATTTTCACTCTTTAACAGAGGCTGCTCTCCTCCATTTTTCTTAAAATGTGGTCCTTTGGAACTTTCATTTCCCACTTTTGATGTAGACATATGTACAAAAAATTTTCTCTAGTATTTTTTCAAGCTCATTTATAAATGGCCACTAAGTCTCAACCTTAGTGTCAGAATAAAAGAGGGACTGGTGAAGACTAAGACAAACTGTAAAACTCACACTCGACAAAGTGAGGCTGCCACTCAGTGCCAGGTGGGTGTGCCAGGAATGTGGGACTAGCAGTGCCAGATGTTACGATTTTCTGTAGCAATTAGAAAGTTAGATTTTTATATGAGGTCTCACAATTTCATGGTTAGTCTCAAATTTGCTAAAGCAGTCTGCCAGACTGGGCCTGTAAGCACCAATCTGCAAGTTCTGCCCTGTTGTACTGTGAGTTCCTTGAGGGCATGGAAGGAATCTTATTCACTTGTGTATACGCAGAACCCAGCACAAGGACTGGTCCATAATACCTTCTCCTTAAATTTTGGTAACTTTAGTTAGATTTTAAAAATCTAATAAAATTGTATATTATCTAATTCTACAGGTAGAAATCCTTAAAGAGATTTTTTTCTTTTTTTTTAAATTTTTATTAGAGTGTAGATGATTTACAATGTTGTGTTAGTTTCAGGTGTGCAGCAAAGTGAGTCAGTTCTACATATACATATACGCACACTTTTTTAGATTCTTTTTGCATATAGGCCATTACAGAGTAGAGTTCCCTGTGCTATACAGTAATTTGTTATTAGTTATCTATTGATATTTTATATACAGTAGTGTGTATATGTCAATCCCCATCTCCCAATTTATCCCTCCCCCCATTACCCCCTCATAACCATACGTTTGTTTTCTACATTTGTAACTCTATTTCTGTTTTATAGATAAGTTCATTTGTACCCCTTTTTAGATTCCACATACAAGCGATATCATATGATTTTGTCTTTCTCTGTCTGACTTACTTCACTCAGTATGACAATCTCTAGGTCCATCCATGTTGCTGCAAATGGCATTATTTTGTTCTTTTTTATGGCTGAGTAGTATTCCATTGTATACATATACCACATCTTATTTATCCATTCATCTGTCGATGGACATTTAGGTTGTTTCCATGTCTTGGCTATTGTGAATAGTGCTGCTATGAACATAGGTGTGCGTGTATCTTTTTGAATTATAGTTTTGTCCAGATATATGCTCAGTAATGGGATTGCTGGGTTATATGGTAGCTCTATTTTTAGTTTTTTAAGGAACTTCCATACTGTTCTCCGTAGTGGCTGTATCAATTTACATTCCCACCAACAGTGCAAGAGGCTTCCCTTTTCTCCACACCCTCTCCAGCATTTATTGTTTGTAGACGTTATAATGATGGCCATTCTGACTGGTGTGAGGTGATACCTCATTGTAGTTTTGATTTGCATTTCTCTAATAATTAGTGATGGTGAGCATCTTTTCATGTGCCTGTTGACCATCTGTATGTCTTCTTTGGAGAAATGTCTATTTAGGTCTTTTGCCCATTTTTAGATTGGGTTGTTTGTTTTTTGTTTTTGTTGAGTTGTATGAGCTGTTTGTATATTTTGGAAATAAAGCCCTTGTTCATCTCATTGTTTGCAAATATTTTCTCCCATTCTGTGGGTTGTCTTTTCATTTTGTTTATGGTTTTCTTTGCTGTGCAAAAGCTTGTAAGTTTGATTAGGTCCCATTTGTTTATGTTTGTTTTTATTTCTATTGCCTTGGGAGACTGAGCTAAGAAAACATTGGTATGATTTATGTCAGAGGATGTTTTGCCTATGTTCGAGAAGATCTTTTTCTCACTCCTTTCATAGACAAGCAGAGTCTAGCATATCACTTGTACATAATAGATGCTCAAACATGTTTTAAGTTGTTGAAGGGAAACACATCAAGTGTTCATTAACAGTTTAGTTTGTTTCACTTATTAGATGAGTAGCAAGATATCACCTAAGATTTAAAGGTGGAGAACATCAAGACGGATGATTTTGATAAGGAGAATTAAGTCAAAAGAGATAATCAATGCTGCCCTCAGCAGGTGTAATGGAGCATCTCAGTGATCTCTGTTCAAGAATGGGGATGTGGGAGAACCCTGAGTCTTTGGCGTATTTGGTAACACAGTAAACCTGACTTTCTTGATATCTGTAGCTTGGGGGTCGCAGTGAAGCACAAGGCTCTGCTTCAGCAATACCAGAAGCTCTGGGGCTGTCACTGCTGGATGTCACTTCTCAGGAAGACTGTTCCTTTATGGTGGCCACTTTAAACATCATTTAAATGTCCATTCTGAGAAAGAACCATAATATGTGAAAAAAAAGTTTAGAATAAAAAGCTAAAGAAATAGACTTGCGCTTTGAATTTTGCAAGTTGAAAAATGTTGCCCAGAGTTATAAATGTTTTCAAAGATTAAAAACTCAGAAATAGTTGTTTTTGAAAATATTAGCAAGGAGTGCATTTACAAGGGAAACCAAATAAATAACTGCCTATCTATTCATGTATACTACACGTTACTTTAAAAAATGTAACTTTAAAAAATGAAGACAAGAACTATTTTATGTAAACTAAAAAAATGACTGATAATTTGCTGAGTAAATATTGACTTACATCTAATTTATTTAAAAAAGATCAACTGTGAATATTTCCTGTTAAATTCTCATGCCATACTTTAAGTGATGTATTTGCCTTGTCTAATATATAATGAAAACATTTTTGGCAAACATTTGCCACATATGTTAAATAATGCATTTTAAATTTATGATAATGATACTATTTTATTATGCTTATACAAAACTCATATGAGTTTGAGCAGCATTTAGAATATGGAAAATTTAGCAAGCCAAACTTTACTTTCAAAATGCCATTAGATAGGACTTTAATCTTATTTCTTTGAGATAACCAGCCCCCTACACTTCCCAACACACAGTCCTAATACTGGATAAACAGGAAAATATTCAATTGTATATAGAACTAGGTAATATTTCCTAGTATATGAACTTAGATCAAAGTATTTATCACCTTACAGTAGTGATGCTATGATATAAATCAGACCACATATTTTATAAAAACTTATTCATTCAATAGTATTTACTGAGTACCTATTATGTGTTGGAATTAATATATCAGTGAACAGATAAAAAAAAAGTCAGCCATGTGGAGTTTAAATTCTAAACCAATGCAATGCTAATATCCCCGTTTTGCATTTTTTTGCATGTTAAGTATTCTGAAATTAATAATAATGATAATAATAATTTACATTTACAAACTATAGTGTTTGACTTTTCAAAGTACTTCCAAATATGTTCTCAGTTGATTTTTACACTTCCTTGGCCTTGAAGTAAGGTTGACAGATGTTACTACCTCAGTGTTACAGATGAGGAAACCGTAGATGATAGATTCCCACAGCCACTGTCCTAAGACTAGTCTCATCTCTCTGCAACCTGCACAGCTGTGAGAGCATGAGAATAAGGCAGAATGAGAGAATGAATAGGGTAAAGGAGTTTGAAATCATTGCCATGGAGAGCGGAAGCTAACTGGAAAAACATTAAGAAGCCAGGAGCAGCTGAAATTGATTACTGTGGCAGCCACTGACTATTCATCAATACTCATATTTGGTTTTTCTCTTTCCTGGCACATGGTAAGATTGCACTTCTCCAACTTCTTAAACTCAGCTACGGCTACCTGAATTCCTTTGGCCAATATAAGATGAACAGAAGGCTTTCAAAGCCAGTGCATTTGCCACCATGTCTCCTTCTCCTCTGCTGCAATGACCTAGGAAGCACAAACTCAGATGTAGCCTCCATCCCCGTGAGTCTCTGAATGACTAAGATGAGCAGAACCCCATTCTGGACTTGTAGCATAGACAAGAAATAAACTTGTATCAAGCCATTGATATTTGAGATTTGTTGTTTATGTTTTGCTTTGCTTCCTCTTGTTTTATTTTGTTTGTTACCACAACATAACCTGGTCTATCCTGATTGATAGAAAGCATGGGTTTATACTGATATCAATTTGTCTGGTTATGTAATTTCTTTTTCTACAGCTGTCTCAGCAGCTCAAGTATAGGTGCAAATAGCAGGTAGTGAATTCATCTGAGGTTGGGATTTTGTCAGGTGACTGGAAAACTATGGACCATGATATCTAAGCTTGATTAGGAGGACATCAAGCAGGAGAAGGTCCGTGAGTAGAGAGAAAGTAGATGGGTCAAGGGACTGGCTATTTTGATGAAGTGGATGATCAATTATAGAGAAAGTAAGTGAATAGTCAAATCTTAAAAAATAAGGAGCTGTGATTAAAGCATAGGATGGTATAATCAGAGATTTGGGAAGTGGCAAAATTTCAGGTCATGACAGGGTACAAGATGTGAAAATGGAACTGAGTGGCTCAGCTGGAGAGAAGGAGATGTTTGAGCAAACAGCAGTCATGGGCCTGAGAGGCTGTGTGCCGGGGGACGGCTAGCCACATATACCTTTGAATTCCATAGCACAATCACAGGAATTGGGAGAGAGAGGGAGACGGTGAGCTAGTTGCCAAACTCACCACTTAATGAGTGAGGAGAAGCCAAAGGTGGGGATTGAGTCCAGTTGTCATGAGCTTCACAGGGACAGGAGTTTGCATTTATAAGAGACTAGAGGCAGAAGGAATGGGCTGCACACTCTGCTTCCAGTGCTGAGCTACACAGTGTGTGGAAGAGAAGACACAGCCTCCACTCAAAAAGGTTGCAGGACCAGTGTTTTTACAGGGTGATAGCCAAATATCTGTGCAGGTGAAAGGCTTGAGGGAAGGTTGCTTGAAGAAGTTGAGGATGTTGATTATGATCTGGGGCCATGGAAAAGGAGTTGTAAAGTGTTAAAGGAGAGTTTGGTGGGGAAGAACAGGAGATTAGAGCAGGGAAACCAACAAAGCATTATTAGAACGAAAGTTAGAGGGTGAAGCATAACTAGAAAGGTGTCCTTGGGCAGTAACCAAGGAAAATAGGCATTGGATGCCGGGAGGACTTAGGTGGCTGTGATATTGTAGTTTATAATAAGAAATATACCTGGTATTTAGTCTTCCTCCCTGTTTCTTCCCCAGAGCCTCTAAAACACTTGGAATTTCCTAAGACTTGAGAACAGCAACAGTGTCTTTTGTTATGTTAATGAGGTGGATTTCAGGAAGCACCTAAGAATGAGGGCTGGGGTACCAGAAAACAACCATATGATGAGAGGGTTGGAACTTTCAGTCCCACCGCTAACCTCCCAGATGGGAGAGGGGCTGGAGGTTGAATCAGTTGCCAAAGGTCAATAATTTAATCAACCATGCCTATGTAATGAAGTCTCTATAAAAACCCAAAAGGACTGGGTTGGGAGAGCTTCCAGGCTGGTGAACACGTGGGCCTAGAGAGGGCATGGAAACTCCTCAGCCCTCCCAACATACCTTGCCCTATACATCTGTTCCATCTGGATATTCATCTGTATCCTTTATCATATCCTTACTAAACTGATAAACATAAGTGTGTGTTTCCCTGAGTTCTGTGAGCTATTGAGAGCTCACCAATAGCCAAGCCCTGTACATGGCTTCTCATTCTCCTGACAGCTCCATGTGATGTAGGCACTAGCATTATCCCCATTCTACAGAGATGGAAAACAAGGACTGAAGAAGTTAAGTAACCAAGGCACATAGCTACAAATTGGCAGCTCTGGGATTTGAACTCCCATCCTTCCCTCCAGAGGCTTCTACCTCAACCAATATAATATACTTTATCCTTCACTGTTACATGTGTTATGGCTTGCCCATCCCCTCCTTTTTAACAGAATTAGAAAAATAGTTTCCCCCTGCTATATATAGTCCCATATGCCAGCACCTGCTCTGCTCAGACACCTATTTAGCATGTATGTGCAAACACCTGTTTTGAGACTGACTCTTCCTAATCATCCTTGGCTATCAGTTTCTGAAGCTACCCACCTCTGAGGAATGATGCAAGAAAGGAGAAGGATAAAAATAAAAGGGTGAGGCAGTGGGTTTTTAAATTTTTATTTTGATTTGTGAAATTACCATTATTATCTAAAAATAATACCTGTCTCCTCTTTCACTGTAAGATAGTAGCAGAATGGCGTTATAGCTGCTTACATCTGTGGAATTCTTAGGTAGTCTAATTCTATGGTATAGGGAGAGCTATACCAAAATCAGCTTTGGGATAAAACTTGGGAGATGGTGGAGCAGAAGCTTCACACATCCAATATGCCTTGTGTTTCCTCAAGTCTCTTCAGAGATGAAGACCCTCTGACTATTGGAGAGAAGGCCTCTTGGTTGCAGACTTATCCTGCTCCTTGGCACAGGGTGTCATTTATTAGGCCAACATTTTGTGAATTCTTCCTGTGTCCCAGGCATGTGCTAGGTGCCCTTCAGGAAATCACACTTACCTGGGAAACCAAGTGGGTGAATAGAAACTTGCAGTACCATGTAGTGATTTCTACATGGCAACACATGCAGAGTGCTAGGGAAACCCAGAGGAGGGGCTTGGGCATCCCCAGAAGACTTCTTCCAAGAGACATTGTGGAACCATACTGACATGAAAGCAACTATTTCCCTTCAGAGGAGCCAAATAGCAGTACCATCAGGGGATTTATTCGTTTTTATTCTTTGGAATAGGCAGGGTCACATATTGATCATGAATAGATGTTTGTATGCAGACCAGGTTACCTGCAGAGCACACTAGAGGAAAATTGGTAAGGCAAGGTTCTAAATCCATTCTCCCAGCCTTGTCACAATGAATAAAGTTACCCTCTTTTGTTTCCCTGCCACTCTGAAACAGTGCAGGGTTGCCTCTGAATTGTTTTAATGATGTGCTGTTTTGTTCCTGTGAGTACTCCATACTTTAGGTGCCAATTCACCTTTTCCTCTCATTAAGAAGAGTCAGGGAAAAAGAACAAGAGGAATGGCTGAACAATTGCAAATCCAGCATATTGAAAAGGTCATGATACTACTGCATACTATTTTAATTTCTAAATGTTTTAGGTATTGTAAGTCCTTTTTGACATTCCATTCTACTGACAAATACTAAAAAGGGGCTGGGAAAGGGCACAAATTATTTCATCTGCTTGTAAAACATAATGATAAGAGTAGGAAATGGTGCCCAATTAATCCACGTTTTTTGTAGCATTTCACTTGGAGGCCTGTTTTGGACATGCCTTGCTGTGAGAAAGGTAACAGGTATGACCTAGTGGTGTTTACCACAGTGATAAAGTAGAAACTAGGCATCCCTCTAAATAAGCTAGCATTTTAACTTTCTTTTCTTCTTATATATATTTACTAGTTTTCATCAACCATCTATTGAGTGACTGATTTACTTTCAGGAAACTTTCAACTAGAACACTAGTAATTAACATTTACCCAGAGTTAGCGCTTTACAAAATGCACGTGGCAGACACCATTGATTACCTTATCCAACCTTCTTTTCCCAGCTCTCTCCGGCTATAGAGGCTGAAAAGCCAAATACTTGTTTAGCCTCCCAGGTGTAGACGTGGCCATGCCACTTAGTTCTGGAGACTATACAATATAAGTGCAAGTCTGCCGAGAGAGTTCTGAGAAGACGGGAACAGACAAAGCTCATGGATACTTCTCCCTTTTATTTCTGCGTGTAACTTGGCAATATCTAGAGATCCAGCAGCCAGGCTGTGAGCATGAAGCAATTAGCCCACTTTGCTAAGGAACTTGAAATGGAAAGATAAAAGGATCCTGAGACACTGGTGATGTCATGGAGCTGCTATACCTGCCGACCTACCTGCAGATGTCTCGTTATAAGAAAAAAAAATGTGTGTTTTGTTGCTTAAAGTATTAGAATTTTAATTTTCTGTTGCTTGTAGCTGAAAATATTTCTAACTGATGAAATGCTTTTATAGACAATATCTCATTTGAGCTTCATGATAAATCTGTAGTAGATTCTCATTATCCTTATTTTACCAATGGAGAGAGGGAAATTAATGGAGTGTCAGTTAAGAGCACACTAGAAAAAGGCAGGCCAGGACTTAAGTACTGGAAATCCCAAATTCTCTGTGCTTTTTCCACCATTCTTCTGTCCCTAACTGGGATAAGAATTTGAACTTTCATGAGAAAGGAAGACAATCCATTAAACAGTTATTTGATCTGTCTATTAAGTGACTGACTTCAGGTTCTTCTCTCCCTCTTCAACTGCTAAAGTATTAGTGCATCATGCTTTTGCTTCCTCTGTTTGAGTGTCTTGTTTGAATAATATTCTTCCTGCAAAGTTAAAATTAAATTAGAGCTAGGAATATGAAAAATATCTCTGAGTGTAGAAAACACCAATGAACCTTTCTCATAAACAGAAAGATGGACAGTATTATGAATATAGCTTTTGGAATTGAAGGTAGCTTTTTTTTCCTTATTAACTTAAAGGTGAACAGTCTCGAAATGAACGGTTGATTCCCCTACAGTTCACACTGTTGGTGGCCCATCCCCAATCCTTTCTCCTTTACCTAGCTGGCAGAGCAAGGTGTTTGGGTTTCTATCCATCTTCCAAATGACTAAAGAAAGGGATCCTGTCCCCAGCTATAGGGCTTCTGTCAATCAATCATAGCAGCTCCATTCCCCTTGCCAGTGTTGGCCTAGGGTAGACATGTGACCTAGTAATAAAACATGAGAAAAGGTCTAGAAAAGATGGTTTCCACTTTGTCTGGACATTATCAGACTGCCTATAACTCTTAACCTTATGACAAGACAAATCCAATTCACTATGAATGGCAGAGTGACAAAATGGAAAGAACCTGGATCCTTCATGATAGTATGGAGCCACTGAATTTAACCTTGGGGTGTCCCTACCTTTGGGCTTCTTGTTGTGCCAGAAAAAAATTTTTTAATTATTTAAGCAAAGTTGAGTCAGCTGAAGGAGTAGGTAACTGCATAGTTTCCTCATCTCAGTGGACATTTGGCCCTATTTGGAAGCACAGCAGGATAGTTGCCATCTGTGGCCACTGGGTCCCAGACAGCATTGAGAGACTCCTTCTAGGCAAGGCCTGAAAATTTCTCTGCATCCTGTTTCTCCCAGGTGGTCTGAACGTTCATGTCTGCTGTACACAGTAGCCATAGTGTGACCCCAGACTGGAGACATTCAACAAAGGCAAACTGAAAACTCAGACCTAATTAATGTGAACTGGGTTTTCTTAAAATAGAATTGTTAATGCTGTTAACTGAATTGAGTGTGTTCTGGAAAATGCTTCATGTTGTACACCAACGTCTAAACATTTATCTTTTTCAGAATGAATAGTACTTTGGGATTTTGCTGTCTGGAAAACAGTATTATGTAGAATATAAGAGTCTGGGTTCTGAGCACAGGCTGCCAGAATTCAACTTCCATATCTCTCATTAACCAGATGTGTGACATGGAGCAAGTTACACTATGTCTCTGTGCCCCAGTTTCCCCATCTGTAAAATGGCTATAATAATAGCACCTACCTTGTGGGATTTTTGTGACGGTCTATCAGTTTTCATCATATAATAGGCTGTAAGCCATTGTTAGCTATTTTTATTATTTCCTGAGTGGATTGCAAGCATCCTCTATTTCTTCCCTTTTTGGGTGATAAGTAATCCTTTTGCTTGAATTTGGGGGGTTTTCCATGACTCTTTCTGGAAATTTTTGACTCTAATATGATTTCCTAATTCCTTCAGAATGATAGGAGAAAATAGTGTCTTGAAAACTAATTATGCTATATTCTAATTTTTTATAATTAATATTGTTGCTACTAATACCATCACTCCAAAAAATGCTTTTGATCACAGAATCCTTATGATTTGTAACCTGGTAAACAAATCCTGGATTATCTTAATTTTTAAGGCTAAGTGATACTGATTTCAGTAAATAACTCCAATAATCTCCCTGTCTTTAGCTCATATTTCTCAGTGACTCAGTATACTTCTGGTAGCTCTCATTCACCTGTACACTGTAATTTTAAAATTTCCCCTCAAAGTGCAGCTAAGACCCTCACAAATGCTTTCTCAGTGGGGTGTCTTTCCTCAACAGTCTAGTATTTTATTCTTCTTTGCATATAATTTAATTTTACTCTTTTTAGAGAATTATCTCTAAATATCCTGTGAGCAAAAGATTCTGGAAGGAAAATTATGGTACCTGGGTTTTCTTTTTTAGCATTTGAACTGCAGAATTCTACAGCAGAATACATACTCTTGTTTGTTACAGGCACCTTATCTGCAGAAAACAGTACTCATGCTTTCAGACAAGACCACTAGATGTATTGATGTTTAAGTCATAATTATGATGTGAAGATTAATCTCTGACTTTCTTGCTTAGACTTTTCTTTGATATAGCTTCACTTTATTTTTTTCATAATTTCTCTACCATAAATAAACATAACTACGGAGATCCTTTTCCTACATAAAAATCCTTTACTTATTTATTCATTCAAAAATTTGCTGCTTGCTCTAGCAGGGACACAAAGATGAAGAGAACATAGGCTATTTTCTATTATTTTCTATATTAATAAAACAATAATAAAAATATTCATGATCACCTCTTAACTATTAGGGTACAGAAGGATGGCATATACAAATACTACTTAAATAAAATGAAAATGTTTTATTAAATTACTAGCTTTTACAAGAAATAGCTTTTTCTAAACGTTAAGATTAAAAAACAAAAGCTGTACTCTATTGTATTTAAATGTCCTGAAGAAAAATCAGGGGCTGATTGAAGAATGATTCCAAAAGAAGTTCAGATTAAGAAGATACAAACTGGTTGCCAAAGGTACAAATTCTATTCATGGTAAAGTGACAGAGAAGGTGAAATAACTTTAAAATCATGCAACAGACACATAAAAGGGGAAGCTGAGTTATAAATTACAAATATTTTTTAATAGAAGGAACAGAGAAAAATGGCCACATTTTCCCCTACGACAGAGCAGAAACAGCTGAAACAACCTGAGAGACTCAGTAGATAACAAATAACATGAGATTATCTTTGAGAGATTTAGAACGTTAATTAAAGTCACCATCCTGGAAGCAAGAAAAACTGGCTACAGGCACAGTTTTAACTCCAGAGTGAGTTAGTCCCAGAGGATCTGATCCTAGAGGAAGGAAGAGAGAATAAAATGATGGTGATGATGATGATAAAGAAGAATAGCTACCTTATAGGGCACCTCTTATGTAGCAGGCACCGTCTCTGTGCTTACCTATTATTTCATATACTTCTCTGAATGATCCATAGAGACCATTGTTCCTAATGTTTTACTATAGGATAAAACCAAGGAGCAGAGTGGTGATGAGATTTGCACAAAGTCTCTATTAGATTATAACCTGTGGTTTGGTAATTCCTCTAACCTCTCTCACTTGGGACACCCCTTTAATGCTTCTCCATCCCTTCTTTCCACCTCACTTGTAACTCTGCATCCTTTGGAAGGATACCCTTCCAGGTCCAGCCAGAGTCAGTAAGGGGACATTTATAAAATACAGCAGACCTCTCAGGATATAGGAGCTTATCTCTGCCTGTGCAAGAAGCAGATAGATCCTGACTCCTGTTGAAGCAATATTCATGCAAAATTATTGCAGCTACCAAAGAGAACAGATCTTATTCAGGGTCCGATCACCCAGTCTGTGGATTGATAATTGATGATAAAACCTTGTCAACAATGTTACTTTGAATTCATAGAGAACCTTTCATCTGCAAGGGCTTTATAGTTAAGAGATGAGTGATTGCCCAGATTTTTAGCAAATTCTGTGTTGGAGTTGAGAAAATAAATTACAGTTATGGATTTCCATATCATATTTTATGTGCAGTATATTTACAATAATTCCTACTTTCCATCCTGTACCTTTTTAACTATATAATAAAGTTTAAAGCACTACAGTCATTCTTTTAGTTGACAGTTGGCAACATAGTTTTGCACATTTTAAGTTTCTATAAATTAATAAAAATAATAACAACTAATGTTTGTATAGCACTTTCAATTTATAGTTCTCTTTTCCAGGCAGATAAAAATATTGTTTCATTTTTCAGACAAGAAAACTAAGATGGAAGAGTTTAGTGATATATCCAGGTTCACCTAGATAATAAGAGTTTAGCCTGGTCCTTCCAAACTGTACATCATAAGATTTTTCTCCTGCCTCACACTGCCCTCAGTTCCAAGTGCGTGATATATTCCTTAGATTGTGAGTTAGCTCCTCAAGTCAGCAGTATTGCCTGGAAATAGGTGTTCACACTGTTTGAATGACTACTGAATAGGAAAGTATTTTTACTCAAATTTCTCTATTTAGTTCATTTCCATATTTCCTATCAAAAGCACCTTTCTGCAATAAGTAGAGGCCTACCTGTATAGATAGAAAATGAGGTCCAGGGAGGTTAATTAAGTGCCTAGAGCCATATAAGTGATTTACTAGCAGAACAAGAAACACTGAGCTCCAATTCTGTCTAGTCTGAGTCGATCTTTGCCTTTCTCAGTGTAAAATGTCAGTCTCTGTCTAGCCTGCTCTGTTTTTCAGTGCATGCACTTTCCTGGTCATAAATGTTTGCTTTCTAGGATGCCTAGCCAAAAGCACATTTATTGGAAGGGCATGACATATACTATATAAGAAAGACAGTATTTTGTTGTTGACTGTTTTCCATTTGTATCTCAAAATCTCAATCTAACTGGCTGGCAAGAATTATTAATGATCAAGTTTCAGGCAAACAACTCCATTTAAAATATTGCTCACATTTTTAAAAAATTGACTTAAGAAAAGGAACCAGGTACAGACTTTAAAAGTAAAGGTAAATAATTTCATGTGATTGCATATAGATAGTGGCAATATACCATTAAATGTAAGAACTATTTGGCTTTGTATAAAAAAATAGGATGAAATAATGGGGAATAAGTATGCCTAGTAAAAAAAAATTCCAGCTCTATGAGACATAAAAATTCATATGTAAATAACAATAGGAAAAAAATGCATCTTTTTCATAAGCAGGTAATAAAATCTTATCTTAATAGAGTAAGTAGCAATCAAGATGACCCAAATTAATTTTCTAAAAAAGAAAAGTTGGGAATTCATCCTAAAATTTTATTAAAAATAATACTTAAATAATGATGAAGTATAATAAATTTAGTATGTCTTTTTTTCCTCTTATTAGTGAACTAGAATTTACACATAGAATAAAAATGTCATGTCTCCTATGGCTTATTGATTGCTTTTCTGCCAGTCACTTTTATTTTCCTCTAACTGAAATTCTATTAAAAACGGTATCTGGTATAAATAGAATTTTACTTTTTTATCAAAGGAAGGCGATTTCATTTTCTACCTCAGAGAGAATCCAATGTAAGATAGAGCCAGCATAATTATATATGTACTTTTATAACTTCAATATCATAATATTTTGATTTTGGTTTACATCACACACTTTCCCAGCTGGTGGGCAGCTTCTGTTTTTAGCTTTGTGGATTATATTAGTAACAGGGGAAAGAGTTATCATACACATTGTGAAACTAATGAAACCAACATTCTGAGTCATTTCAGGTTACAGTAATACATCTATTTGATAGTCTTTGACTTTTTTTGTTATAACTCTTTGTACTCCAGGTGCAGTGACACTTATAATTATTTATAGCATGCTGGTGCTTAGGCAGCAGTGGCAGAATATAAGTACAAGGTGAGTATCCAGGAAAGGAGAAGGACCAATGAGGAAGATAGATACCAAGATATGAGTCAAACCATATGATGCTAACAGAGGTCCACACGGTCAGGACAATCAGGGGAGCAGATGACAAGAAAGCAGGAAGGCAGCACAGGGAACACCTGGAGAGCCTTCCCCAGGGTCAAATAAGGTTTAAGAGAAGAGGCAACTTCCTACTTCAGTTTTAAGAGTCTACTGTTCTCATGGGAGCTAATTCTTCAATACAGTGCCTATGAATCCCCTGGGGATCACTTAAAGTGCAGATTCTGATTCAAGAGGTCTGAGATGAGGCCTAGGGTTTCCATTTCTAGCAAACTGCTAGATGATACTGATGCTGCTGGTACAGGGATCATATATTATACAGCAGAGTCTTAGACTAACCCAGAGATAAGCAAAGCAGATAACTGGAAAGCTAGCTAGAGTGAGGAGCATAGGGTCGGGGAGCAAGTGTAGTTCCTAACAAAGGCAGTATTTGCAAATTTAATGTATTTCAGGTGAAAAAGCAAGCTTTGTTGGTGGCTGCTTGTTATATGCTGAATTGCCCCCCAAAAAGATACTGTTGAAGTCCTAAGCCCCAGTACCTCAGAATGTTATCTTATTTGGAAATAGGGTCTTTACAAAGGTAACCAAGTTCAAATGAGGTCATTAGGATGAGACCTAATCCAATATGACTGGTGTCCTTATAAAAAGGGAAAATTTGGACACAAAGATAGACATGCACGATGTGAAGACACACAGGGAGAAGGTGGCCATGTGACTGGAGTGATACATCAATAAGCCAATGAACACCAAGGACTGCCAGCAAACACCAGAAGCTAGACAAAGCAAGGCAGGATTCTTCCTTGCAGCTATCATAGAGTCTGGCCCTGCCAACACCTTAATTGCAGACTTCTAGCCCCCAGAACTGTGAGACAGTAAATTTCTGTTGTTTTAAGTTACGCAGTTTATGATATTTTGTTACGGCAGCCCAGTACGTGGCTAAATAATAAGAATATTGACTTGCCACATTATTCTGAATTGAAGTATAACTGACTTACAATACTATATTAGTTTCAAGTGTACAGCATAGTGATTCAATATCTTTATACATTACAAGTCTAGTTATCATCTGTCACCGTATAAATTTATTACAGTATTATTGACTATATTCCCTATGTTATAAATGACATCCCCATGACTTATTTGTTGTATAACCTCTTAATCTCCCTCACCTATGTCCTTCAGCAACCCCCCACTCCCCCCCGCCCTGCACTGGCAACCACCAGTTTGTTCTTTATGACTCTGTTTTTGTTTTATGTTTATTTGTTTGTTTTGTTTTTTAGATTCCACATATAAGTGAAATTACACAGTATTTGTTTTTCTCTGACTTACTTCGTTTAGCATAATACCCTCTAGGTCTATCCATGTTCTCACAAATGGCAAGATTTCATTCTTTTTATGGCTGAGTAATATTCCACTGTGTATATACACCACTTCTTCTTTATCTACTTATCCATTTATGGGCACTTAGGCTGTTCCCATATCTTGGCTGTTGTAAATAATGCTGCAATGAACAGGGGAGTGAATATATCTTTTCAAATTAATGTTTTTATTTTCTCCAGAAAAATACTCAGAAGAAGAGTTACTGGATTGTATGGCAGTTATGCTTTCAATTTTTTGAGGAACCCACATACTCCATAGTGGCTGTAACAATTTACATTCTCACTAACAGTGCACAAGTGTTCCCTTTTCTCCACATCCTCACCAACACTTGTATTTCTTGTCTTTTTGATAATAGCTATTTTGATAGGTGTGAAGTTGTATCTTGTGATTTTGATTTGCATTTCCCTAATGATTAGTGATGTTGAGCATCTTTTCATGTGTCTTTTGGCCATCTCTATGTCTTCTTTAGGAACATGTCTATTCAGGTCCTCTGCCCATTTTTTAAAGTAGGTTGTTTGTTTTTTGGATGTTGAGTTGTATGAGTTCCTTTTATATTTTGGATATTAACCATTTATCAAATATATCATTTGCAAATATCTTCTGCCATGGAGAAGGCTGCCTTTTCATTTTGTTGATAATTTTCTTCACTATGTGAAGATTTTTAGTTGTAGTCCCATTTGTTTATTTTTGCTTCTGTTTCCCTTGCCTTGAGGAGACATCCAAAAAGTATTGCTAAGACCAGTGTCAAAGAATGAGCTGCATATGTGTTCTTCTAGGATTTTAATGGTTTTAGGTCTTACATTTAAGTCTTTAATTCATTTTGGGTTTATTTTTGTATATGGTGTGAGAAAGTAGTCCAGTTTGATTCTTTCAGATGTAGTTGTCCATTTTCCCCAACTTATTGAAGAAGCTGTTTTTCCCCATTGTATGTTCTTGCCTCCTTTGTTGTAGATTAATTGACCATATAAACGTGGGTTTATTTCTGCATTCTCTATTACCTTCTATTGATCTATGTGTCTGTTTTTGTGCCAGTGCCATACTGTTTTGATGACTGTAGGTTTCTAGTATAGCTTGAAATCAGGGAGCATACCTCCAGCTTCAATCTTCTTTCTCAGTATTGTTTTGGCTATTTGGGGTCTTTCGTGTTTCCATACAAATTTTAGAATTATTTGTTCAAGTTCCATGAAAAATGCTATTGATATTTTTATAGGAATTGCACTGAATCTGTAGATGCCTACAGTAGTATGGTCCTTTTAACAACATTAATTCTACCTATCCAGGAGTGTGGCATAGCTTTCCATTTCTTTGTGTTGTCTTCAGTGTCTTTCAAGAATGTCTTATAGTTTTCTGGGTCTTTTACTTCCTCGGTTGGATTTATTCCTAGGTATTTTATACTTTTTGATGCAATTGTAAATGGGATTGTTTTCTTCATTTTTTTGATAGTTTCTTGTTGTATAAAAATTACAATAGATTTTAGTAGAGATTTCAGTCTCTATTTCATTTACTTCTGCTCTGATTTTATTATTTCTTTCTATATACTAACTTTGGGCTGTTATTTGGTTTTCTTTCTCTAGTTCCTTTAGATGTAAGTTTAGATTGTTTATTTGAGATTTTGTTTCCTGAGGTAGGCTTATATCACTGTAAACTTCCCTCTTAGAACCGCTTTTACTGTGTCCCAAAGATTTTGGATTGTTGTATTTCTGTTTTCATTTGTTTCCAGGTATTTTTTTATATCTTCTTTGACTTCTTCAGTGAATTATTGTTTATTAAGTAGCATATTGTTTAGCCTCCATATGTTTGTGTTTTTTGCAGTTTTTTTTTCTTGTAGTTGATTTCTAGTCTAATACTGTTGTGGTCGAAAAAGATGTTTGATAAAATTTCAATCTTCTTAAATTTACTGAGACTTATTTTGTGGCCTAGCATGTATATGATCTATTCTAGAGAATGTTCCATGTGCACTTGAAAAGAATGTATATTCTGCTGCTTTCAGGTGGAATGTTTTACAAATAAATAAATGTGCTTGTGTGTGTTATATATGCCCACAAATATATATATTCATCTGCTCTAATATGTCATATAAGGCCAAGGTTTCCATATTGATTTTCTGTCTGGGTAATCTATCCATTGATGTAAGTGCGGTGTTAAAGTTCCCTACTATTATTGTGTTACTGTCAATTTCTTCCTTTGCCCCTGTTAATATTTGCTTTATGTGTTTAGGGGCTCATGCATTGGGTACATATATATTTATAATTGTTATTTCTTCTTGTTGGATTTATCCCTTGATCATTATGTAATGTCCTTCTTTGACTCTTGTTACACTACTTGTTTTAAAGTCTATTTTGTCTGATATAAGCATTGCTACTCCAGCTTTCCTTTTGTTTCCATTTACATTGAATACCTTTCTCCATCCCTTCACTTTCAGTCTCTGTGTGTCTTTAGATCCAAAGTATGTCTCTTATACATAGCATATATATGGGCCTTGTTTTTGTATCCATTCAGCCATTCTATATCTTTTGATTGGAGCATTTACATTTAAAGTGATTATTGATAGGTATGTTCGTATTGCCATTTGGTAACTGTTTTGGGGTTGTTTTGTAGGTCTTTTTTGTTTCTTCTTTTGCTTTCTTTCCTTATGATTTGATGCCTATCTTTAGTGTTATGTTTTAATTCCTTTCTTTTTTTGTGTGTGTATCTTTTATAGATTTTTCATTTATGGTTACCATGAGGTTCATATATGACTAGATATAACTATATATATATATATATATGATTATTTTAAGTTGATGGTCTCTTAAGTTTGAATGCATTCTAACAATCCTGCATTTTTATTCCCCCTCACAAAGTTTAATGTTTTTGACATCATATTTTTTCCCCATTTTTTGCTTTTTTTAAAAAATTGAAGTATAGTTGGTTTACAAGGTTGTGTTAGTTTCTGGTGTACAGCAAAGTGATTCTGTTTTTTATATATATATTCTTTTTCATATTATTATATTTTCCATTATGGTTTATTACAAGATATTGAATATAGTTCCCTGTGCTATACAGTAGGACCTTGTTGTTTATCTATTTTATATATAGTAGTTTGTATCTGCTGATCCCAAACTTCTAATTTATCCGACCCCCACCCACCCCTTTTCCCCTTTGGTAACCATAAGTTTGTTTCCTATGTCTGTGAGTCTGTTTCTGTTTTATAAAGAAGTTCATTTGTATCATATTTTAGATGCCACATGTAAGTGATATCATATGGTATTTTTCTTTCTCTGACTTACTTCACTTAGTATGATAATCTGTAGGTCCATTCTTGTTTCTGTGAATGGCATTATTTCATTCTTTTTATGGCTGAGTAGTATTCCATTGTATATATATGCCGGAATTCCTTTATCCATTCATCTGTCGATGGACATTTAGGTTGCTTCCATGTCTTGGCTATTGTAAATGGTGCTGCTATGAACATTGGGGTGCATGTATCTCTTCAAATTAGAGTCTTCTATAGATATACGCCCAGGAGTCGGATAGCTAGATCATATGGCAACTCTATTTTTAGTTTTTTAAGAAACCTCCATACTGTTTTCCATAGTGGCTGCACCAATTTACATTCCCGCCAACAGTGAAGGAAGGTTCCCTTTTCTCCATACCCTCTCTAGCGTTTATTTTCATACACTTTTTGATGATGGCCAGTGTGAGGTGATATCTCATTGTAGTTTTGATTTGTATTTCTCTAATAATTAGCAATGTTGAACATCTTTTCATGTGTCTTTTGGCCATCTGTATTGACATCCTATTTTATAACTTTTTGTTTTATGTATCCATTAACTACTTATTGGAGATACAGATGATTTTACTACTTATGTCTTTTAACCTTCCTAGCTTTATAAGTGGTTGATCTACCACCTTTACTGTATATTTGTCTTTACCAATGAGAATTTTCCTTTTGTAATTTTTGTTTTTTTTGGTTGTGGTCTTTTCTTTTCCACTAATAGAAATTCCCTTAAAATTGATTGTAAAGCTGGGTTAGTGGTGATGAACTCTTTTAGCTTTTTCTTCTCTGTAAAACTTTATCTTTCCTTCAAATTTGAAGGATAGCCTTGCCAGGTAGAGTATTCTTGGTTGTAGGTTTTTTTCCTTTCATCATCCTGGGCAGGAAGCCCAGGCTGGGGAGACTGGAGTGGGGCTTGGACCCCTTGCTCCTTGGTGAACATGTCTGAAATTATGATGATCTTCCCATTTATGGATCACCTACCTGGGAGTGTGGGTCTTGACTATACTGTGTCTCTGCCTCTCCTACCCATCTCATTGTGGCGCCTTTTTTATATCTTTACTTGTGGAAAATCCTTTCTGGTAGTCTTCAGCCCATTTTCGTAGATAGTTGCTCTGAAAATCGTTTTAAATAGTTGTAATTATGGTGTGCCCATTGGAGGAGGTGAGTTCAGGGTCTTCCTACTCAGCCATCTTGGCCACACTTTGAACTGACACATTTTTGAAAAAATATTCAATGAGAAGAAAACTAGACATAGAAAGATTTAGTTCACTGCCCAAGGTATTTAACTGCTTAATAGAAACAAGGCCTGGAAACTGGGTCTACTAGTTGTTAGTCGATGCCTTTCCATTTCAGGAGGCTTCTTTCCAAGGGCACACACAAACGGACCCATCAATAAAGCAACCTTTCCCAAACCTGTGTTCTGCAGAGCCCTTTTCAGGGTTTTGTTAACAGGTGCTACAAAAAGTTTATGGCTAAATTGCAAAACATTTTAATGTGTATTTAAATTTAAATACACATTAACTTAATTAAAGATCTAGGTAAAACCAACAAAACCCAAACCATTAGAAGAATTTATAAAGCATATTAAATGTGACAAACCAGCAGTTCCCTAATTTTTACAGCATAGTATACTTTTTCCACCCTACTCTTCTTAGCATCCTACAGAATACTAGTTTAGGAAATGCTGGATGAGAGGATAAAATTCATTGCAAATGAGAAAATTCATGCCAACAAAACAGCTACTTTAAAATTTAATTGCATTTTACTCTAAGTTTTCCAGAAGACTACCTGAGTTGTTTGTTGTTGTTTCCTCAAAGCAGGAAAGATGATGCCCTCTGGGATGAATTTAAAGGTCTATCCTAAAAGTGAAGTAAGAGATCCATCAGAGTGACATGGGCAAAATGGAATCAAGCAAAACTGATAGGGTTTAAGAAGAAGAAATGAGAACAGGGAAATCAAATAGTTAAGGCGTATCTATGAGGTTACAGTATTTATTCAGAAAAATCACCATGAGCACAAAGAAAGATTTTTCACATTTCCTGTACTTAATATCACTGGTGAAGAAAAACCACTGCACAAGTATGCAATGGGTAACACATTTTCAGTATTATATTCCATATCTGTTGTACCTCCCAAGACTACCATGGACATTGGGGCAGGTAGAGTGACACCACCCATGGGGCACCCTTCACATTGTGGATGATGCAGATTTGTGTAATAATTAGAACAATTTTGGCCATAAAATTCCAATGAAATCAGCAATATAACAGTTACAAACAGATGGAAGCAAAATATCCTGAGGAAGGGGGCCCTTTTTCAAAGCCACCAATGAGTTACCTGAGTTAGTAGCAACCCTAGGACATTTTCTCACAACCTATAAAATTCAGAACCCCATTTCAGCCTGGAAAACTGTGTGATACCACCATTTAACTCTAGGATGACAAAAGAATGCCGTAATAAAAGAGATGTTTCTCCATCCAGCATACTTTCATTTTGTGTGGAGACCTGGGCCATGTGCCATCACCCCTTAACCTGAGGAGCTAAGAATCTAACTAGACATGAAGAATAAGTCTCATTTGGGGACATGCATGAATTCTTCAGAAGTGTTTATTCTAGGTCTATTAATAAGAATTGCCTTGCTAGGCAATAGAGGCAGTTGATACACAGAATTGAGTTTTAAATGCCATATTCTCATACAAGGACAATACATTTTGAAACGTTAAAGGTGAGAATTTTATAAATTATATTACTCATTCAAAAGTGAAACACTAAAATTGTCAGTACATTCCAGTTATATTATAACTGTTGGAGACATCAGGATCAAAACCGGCACAGCTGCACTACCTTGGAGCTTATAGTCTAGTGGGGAAGACAGACTAGACAAATTGTCACACAAATAAAATATAACTACAATTGTAAAAACTTTAGGAAATGAAATTACAGAGTGCTCTAAGCACTTAAGATTGAGGATCCCCATGAAGATCAGGGAGTCAGGATAGCGCTTCCTGAGGAAGTTATCTTTAAGCTGTGATGTGAAGATTGAGTAAAAGTTAGATAGGAAAGGCATGAGGAATGAGAGTTCCAGGCAGTGGAGAGATGTGTAGATGCCCTCAGACAGGGAAGACCTCGGGTGTTCAAGAAACAGAATAAGCCAGAGTGGCCACTGGCTTATTATAAGTGAAAGAAAAGGGATTGATTAGAGGGGGCAGGTGAATTAGATTATGTAGTTCCTTCTAGGTTGCGCTAAAGATGTTAAATTCTTTCATGAGAGCAAAATGAAGCCTTTGAACCGTTGTGGAGCACAGGCTCCGGACGCGCAGGCTCAACGGCCATGGCTCACGGGCCCAGCCACTCCGCGGCACGTGGGATCCTCTCGGGCCAGGGCACGAACCCATATCCCCTGCATCGGCAGGCAGACTCTCAACCACTGCGCCACCAGGGAAGCCCTCTTTGAAGCTTTTTAAGCAGGGAATAGATACCAGATTTTTTAAAGCCTGCTTTGGCCACTGTGTGCGGGAAGATTGAAAGAGGAAAGAATAGAGCAGGGAGACCAGTTGGCTATTGTATTTGTTCAAGTGGGAGACGATAGTTTAGTCTTTTTTTTTTTTTTTTTTTTTTTTTTTGCGGTACACGGGCCTCTCACTGTTGTGGCCTCTCCCATTGCGGAGCACAGGCTCCGGACGAGCAGGCTCAGCAGCCATGGCTCAAGGGCCTAGCCGCTCTGCGGCATGTGGGATTTTCCCAGACAGGGGCATGAACCCATGTCCCCTGCATCGGCAGGTGGACTCTCAACCACTGTGCCACCAGGGAAGCCTGATAGTTTAGTCTTGAATGATGTCAGTAAAGATGGAGAGAAGTGAACAGGTTAGAGATATCTACTGGAAGTAGAATCTGTAGGAAATATAATTAGATATAAAATGAGTTATTTGTGCTAATAAAGGCACATGAGTGAAAATGGGATAATCCCTGAAAGTGTGTTTACACAGTGTTATATGTAATTTAAATGATGATATTTCATGTTTCTATGGTACATGGGAGTTTACTAAGCATTTTCTCAAAGATGAAAAATATTGAGCACCTGCTATGAGCTAGACACTATTCTAGGCATTGAAGATACAGATGACATGGCACAGACAAAATCCATGTCCTCATAAAGCTTGCCTTCTGATAATGGAGGCAATCAGTGAAGTAAGCAAAAAAAAAAGGTACCATATCAAGTGGCAATAATGTTTATAAGGTAAGGTGAAGCAGGGTAAGGAGTTGGGGGAAGGAGGACAGGGTTCTTCTGGCTACTTTGCTTGTCAGGGAAGGCCTCTTTGATGAGGTAACATTTGGGTAGATATCCAACTGAAGTGAAGAAATTCAGCATACAAAGACATGGGGAGAAAATGGTAGGAGATAAGGTTGGAAAGTATAGATGATGTCCTACAGGACCCTGTTGTCAGGGAGTTTATTCACTAGCATCTTCCTTATGAAATGACTGTAGACTGGCTGGGTTCTTCCACCAACGATCACTGATCTCTCAGGGTGGTCTCCTATACAATTAACTCTGTCTTCTTTCAGGACTGAGGATGGAGCAGTCTTGCTCATGCCAGCCCTGGTTCCTCTGCTCTCCGTTACCATGCCCACATCTTTGTTAACTAGTCCTTTGTAAATAAACCTTCCTCAAATTATGCTACTATGTGTAACTGTTTCCTGTTGGAACTCCAGGTGATACAGTGTTCAATAAATGTTTAGATAAGAAGTTAGATGCAATGATATGGTCCAGATACGCATTTGGATTTTAATTTTTTTTGGATAATCCACACTTATTTTATAGACATTTATCCAGAGTTAAATGTACTAGGGAGATATAAACACCACCCCATTTTTTCCTTGAGTGCTTTAGTTTTCTTCTATTAACTTTAGTTTAAGGCAAATATATTTGTCATAAGATAACTTTAGATTTCTCAGTAAAAACCCTTCAAATTTTGCTTTGTTTTCTGATTTGGAACATTGAATACCAAGTCATTTTCATTTCTGCTCTAAAATTTTAGGCTTTTCCTCAAGTCTTATTCCATGTGAGAATTGCATCTGGTATAAAGAAACAATTTACTGATGAAAAATTGTTCAACCTAACTGATA
The DNA here is from genome assembly GCF_964165515.1 of Mesoplodon bidens. NCBI lineage: Eukaryota > Metazoa > Chordata > Mammalia > Artiodactyla > Ziphiidae > Mesoplodon > Mesoplodon bidens. The sequence goes on along the minus strand of NC_138160.1, from coordinate 90,945,953 downwards.
ACCAAAGAAATACATACACCAAACAATAAAATTAGCCAAAATGTTTTAAAATTGTAATATTTACCATTATTTAGTGATGGTGCAAGGAAACAGAGACTCTCATAAAATGCCGATGCTAGAAAACTTTGACAAAACATTTCTATGGGATGATTTGGCAATTAAAAGCCTTAAATTAAACCAAGCCAGCAAGTTTACTTCTAGGAATTTAACCTTAGGAAATAATCAGAGATGTATCCATAGATATTCAGTACAGGGTTATTTCTAATACCCCACCCCCTAAAAAAAGGGAACATAACTGTCTAATAATATTGGGAACAAGTTAAATTATGGTACATTCATATGATAGAATTCTATGCATCTATTAAAAGAAAAAGAGTAGTCAAAGAATAGTCTCAACCCTGGTTCTGCATTGAGATCAGCTGGGAAACTTTTTAAAAATACCCAAGCCTGGGGCTTCCCTGGTGGCGCAGTGGTTGAGAGTCCGCCTGCTGATGCAGGGGACATGGGTTCGTGCCCCAGTCTGGGAAGATCCCACTATGCCGCGGAGCAGCTAGGCCCGTGAGCCATGGCTGCTGAGCCTGCGTGTCCGGAGCCTGTGCTCCACAATGGGAGAGGCCACAACAGTGAGAGGCCCGTATACCGAAAAAAAAAAAAAAAAAAACCCAAGCCATCACTTCCTTGAATATACATTTAAGAGACGCAATAAAGAACAAAGGAAATGTAATCATTATAAATATTAAAAAGTATTTTCCTATAATGTGCTAGCTTACAGCCTGCCTTTCTGATGAGAGAAATAAAAACTTCTATAAGATTGTCTGTTTCCATTAATTAATTCTGTCTAAATTATGCTATTTATTATTTTGGATTGAAAAATTGGAAATAGAAAATAACCTTGCCGTTCTGCTATCCCTTTAATGGGAAGTGCTCCTATCTAAGTCTCCCCATTAGTTTTATTCAAACAAAATTTTATGGAAGTAATACACACATACACAAACATGTAAAAATCATAATTTTTCTAGCTGATTGATTTCTGTAATATGAACACACCTTTGTATTTACCACAAAAATCAAGAAAGAAAAGTCTTCACAGCACAAGAGAAATAACCCCTGTGCTCCCTACCAGACACCAACCCTTTCACACCCCAAAGGTAACGACTATTCACATAAATACCACAGATTAGTCTTAAATGTTTTTGAATTTTATATGAATGGAATTATATACTATTTACTCTTTTGTGTCTTTTTTCCTCAACATTACATTTGTGAGATTAATCCATGTTTTTACACATATCAGTCATTTGTTCTTTTTTATTGCAGCACAGTATTTCTTTATATAAATATACTGCAATATGTTTATCCATTCCACTGTTGATGGACTTATGAGTTATCTCCAGGTTTGGACTATTATGAGTGATGCTCCTCTTAACTTTTTGTATATGTTTTTAGCATGCATATGTGTGTGTTTCTGTTAGGCATGTATGTAGGAGTTGAATTTCTAAGTCAAAATATGCAACTGTTCAGCTTTAGGGTAGGCTGCAAAACAGTTTTCCAAAGTGGTTGTACCAGGAGAATATGAAAGTTCCAGTTGTTCCACATCTTTGCCAACTTGCCATATTGTGAGTCTTTTTAAAATTAACCAATCTGGAGCTTCCCTGGTGGCGCAGTGGTTGGGAGTCTGCCTGCCAATGCAGGGGACACGGGTTCGTGCCCCAGTCTGGGAGGGTTCCACATGCCGCGGAGCGGCTGGGCCCATGAGCCATGGCCGCTGAGCCTGCGCGTCCGGAGCCTGTGCTGCACAACGGGAGAGGCCACAGCAGTGACAGGCCCGCGTACCGCAAAAAAAAAAAAAAAAAAAAAAAAAAATTAACCATCTGGGGGGTATATGTGGCATAACATTGTTGTTTTATTTTGTAAATATTTCCCTAGTGATTAATGATGTTGGGTAATGACATTTGTCATAAGTTTATTTAGATATCCTCTTTGGTGAATTACCTATTTCAGATTTTGCCCATTTTTAAAAATTGGTCTGTCTTTTGTATTTTGAAATATAGGACTCCTTTATATATCTATTTACAAACCTTTCTTTGTTTTTATGTACTGCAAATATATTCTCCACTCTGTGAGTTCATTTCTCTTTTTTAATTGTTTCCTTTGATGAATAGAATTTTATGTTAAGGAGGTCAAATTTCTCAATCTTATCTTTTATAGATGGCATTTTTTTCTGTACTGTTTAGAAGTTTTTTAATCTCTCAAAGGCATAAAGATATTTTTTCTATATTATCAATCTAAAACCTTATTATTTTACCTTTATTATTTAGGCCAACAACCTATCTTGAGTTTATTATTTGGAAGTGTGAGGTAGAGGTAATGACTCAATTTTTCATTGTTATCCATTGACTCACCACTATTTTTTGGCAAGAATATTTCCCTCCATTTCTCTGCATTGACAACTTTGTAATAAATCAGATATCCATATATGTGGGGTCGGTTCTGAACCATATTTTGTTTCATTTACCTATTTGTCTATCCCTGCACCAACATCACCCTGCCCTAATTACTATTCTGTCATTTGCTCACATAAGTCCTCCAGTTCTGACCTTCAAAATTGTCTTGGCTATCTTAGGTCTTTTATATTTCCGCTTATGTTTTAAAATATGTTTTTCAATTTTCACCCCTCAAAAAATCACACACAAAAAAATAGATTTTGGTTGGGATTCAATTGATCTGTAAATGAGATAAATTACATCTTTATAATATCGTGGCTTCCAGTGCTTGAATGTGATATACCCTTTTATTTACACCATATTTATTTTCTCTAAATAATGTTTTATAGTGTGCATGTGTGGGTGTGTGAGTGAGTGTGTATAAGAAGTCTTGTAGGGCTTCCCTGGTGGCACAGTGGTTGAGAGTCCGCCTGCCGATGCAGGGGACACGGATTCGTACCCCGGTCCAGGAAGATCGCACATGCCGCGGAGCGGCTAGGCCTGTGAGCCATGGCTGCTGAGGCTGCGCGTCTGGAGCCTGTGCTCCGCAACGGGAGAGGCCACAAAGTGAGAGGCCTGCGTACCGCAAAAAAAAAAAAAAGTCTTGTACATCTGTCTTTAGGTTTATTTTTAGGTATTTGAATTTTATGCTACTTTAAATATTCTTGAACTTTTGTTTTCTAATTGTTTGCTGCTTATATATAGAAATAAAAATGGTTTTTGTATAATGCTCTAGTATCAAGAAACTTCTGTATTCACTTATTAATTCTAATAGTGTATCTGTAGATTATTTGGGGTTTTCACTGAATATAATCATATTGCCTGTGAATAATGACAGTTTCTTTTCCAATCCTGACATTTTTACTTATTTTTCTTGACCTGTTGCCCAGGCTAGAACCTCTAAAACAATGCTGAATAAAAGTATAGCTAGCAGATATCCTGGTCTCATTCCCAACCTCAGGGGAATGCTTTTTCTCTTTCACTATTTAGTATGATGTTATCTATAGGCTTTTTTAATAGATAGACTTTATCAAATTAAGGTAGTTTCCTTCTATTCCTATTTTGCTAAGAGTTTTTATTATGAATGGGTATTAAATTTCATCAGATGTTTCTAATTCATCTATTGAGATATCATATAATTTTTCCTCTTTGGTCTTTTAATGCAGTGAATTATACTGATTGCTTTTTTTTTTTTTTTTTGCGGTACTTGGTCCTCTCACTGCTGTGGCTTCTCCCACTGCGGAGCACAGGCTCCGCGGCCATGGCTCACGGGCCCAGCCGCTCCGCGGCATGTGGGATCTTCCTGGACCGGGGCACAAACCCGTGTCCCCTGCATCGGCAGGCGGACTCCCAACCACTGCGCCACCAGGGAAGCCCCTGATTGCTTCTTGTATAACTAAACCAAACTTCCATTGTTAGCCATGCTGTATGTTTCCTTTTGTATATCACTGGATTTGGTTTGCTAGCATTTTGTTTAGGATTATTTTATGTCTATGTTCATGAAAGAGACTGTAATTTTTCTTTTTTGTAATATTGTTATAGGATTTTGCACTCAAAATTATGCTGGCCTCAAAAAATAAGCTGACTGTTGTTTTCTGTTCTCTGGAAGTGTTATAAGATTAATATTATTTTGTCCTTTAATGTTCAGAAGAATTCATTAGTGGCGCCATCTGGGCCTGGAGTTTTTTTATAGGATGGCTTTTAAATAGAAATTTGATTACTTAAATTAGATACAGGAATATTCATATATTTCTTCTTACATCATTTTTTGAAAAGTTGTGTTTTTCAATCACCTTGCCCATTTTATTTGACTTTTCAATTTGTTGGCAAAAAGTTAATACTATTCAGCTATGTGTTTGTAACAAATGAAGAATCTATAGTGATGTCACCATTTCTACAAGTGGTATTAGGAATTCTCTCTCTCTCTCTCTCTTTCTCATCATTCTTGCCAGGGGTTTATCTTTCTTATTAACCTTTTCAAAGGACTAACTTTTACATTTGTTTATTCTCATTATTGGATTTATTGCTATTTCATTATTTTTTTTTGCACTTTTATATATTATTCCTTCCTTCTGCTTTTGGGGGCTCTACTGGTGTTTTCTTTTTCTTTACCTTTTGAGGCAAATACCTAGATCATTGATTTTCAGCCTTTCCTTCTTTGAAATACATGCACTAAAAGCTATAAATTTACCTTTTAACATAAGTTTTAGCTGCATTCTACAAGATTTGATATGCTCTATTTTATATACTTCACTCCAAAATATTTTCTAATTTTTATTGTGATCTCTTTAACCAATGGATTTTATATAAATATACTTTAAATTTCTGGGCATTTGGTGATTTCCTATTTTTTAGATAGATTTTTACCTTCATTTCACTGTGGTCAGAGAATATGCTCACTATTATGTTCTTTGAAATTTGTAGAGACATGTTTTATGGTCTAGCATAGCTCAGTTTGTAAATAATTCAAAAGCACTAGAATATAATTTATATTCTGAAGTTTTGGGTAGAGTTTCCTAGATATACCAGTAAGTTCCATTTTTTAACTCATGTTGTTAAATTATCTATATTCTAGCTAACTTTTGTATCTTTCTTCAATCTATTACTGAGAGATGTGATTAAAATCTCCCTCTATTGTTGTTTCTAGTTTGGGGCAATTACAAATAAAATGACTATAAACATTCATATACAGGTTTTGTGTGAACATAAATTTGTATTTAACTTGGGAAAATAAATGGGAGTAAGATTGCTAGGTCTTATATTAAGTGTATGTTTAATCTTATAAGAAATAGAAAACCTTTTATTTCCCCAATTAGCTGTACCATTTTCCATTCCCACTGGCAATGTATGAATACCAGTGGCTTTAAGTACTTCCTTGAAAGTATTTGGTTTTGTCTTTTTTGTTTTTTGCCATTATAACTAGAGCGTGTAGTATCTCATTGTGATTTTAACTTACATTTCCCTAATGACTAAGGATGTTGAGCATTTTTCATATGCTCAATTGTCATCTGTATTTGTTTTAGGTGAAGTCTCCTTTCAAATCTTTTGCCCATTTTTTTTGCAGTACATGAGCCTCTCACTGTTGTGGCCTCTCCCGTTGTGGAGCACAGGCTCCGGATGCGCAGGCTCAGCGGCCATGGCTCACGGGCCCAGCCGCTCCGCAGCATGTGGGATCCTCCTGGACTGGGGCACGAACCCATGTCCCCTGCATCGGCAGGCGGACTCTCATCCACTGCGCCACCAGGGAAGCCCTGCCCATTTTTTAATTGAATAATTTGGTTTTTTATTATTGAATTTTGAGACATCTTTACATACTCTGGTTTCAAGTCCTTTATCAGAAATGTGATTTACAAATATTTTCCCTCATTCTATAACTTCACTTTTTATTCTCCTGAAAGTATCTTTCAAAGAGTAGGAGGTCTCAATTTTTAGAATGTTCAATGTATCAATTTGTTCTTTGATGGACTGAGCTTTTGATATCGTAGCTAAGAAATTTGTGCCTAACCTAAGCTCACAAAGACTGTCTTCTATTTTTTTCCTGGTAACTTAAATTAAATCCCAGACCTTGTTTCTGAAAGATTGTAGAGATAATTTGAGGCTGTAAATGATGTCATCTTCCTCCTAGAGAGAACATACTTTAGCTTCTGTTAGGCAATTAGGTTAGAGGCTGATCATTTTAATCTAATTGGGGATTGAGATGACTCAAATCTTGGTTTCAGTTTTTGTGAAGGCAGGTATGTTCCCTGTTTGCCCTGAAGTTTAAGGCTTCATGGGAGCTCATTGAAAGCATACAGTTTTTATCAGCCTTCCTCTCTGGTGGGCCCTAAACCCAAATTTTTGTCTCATTAGCCTTGTGAGCCTGCCAAAAACTCTGCTTAGTTTTTCTTCACTTCATCCATTGTTTATAGATTAGCAAATGGCTCAGGAGAAATGTTCAGCCAAATGTCAGGTTCTCTCTGTTCTGCCCTTCTCTTCAGCATTATAGCACCTCAAGCACAGAGAGAAACTTCTTGGAAGCTCTTGGATGGCTTCAAGCATTTTTTTATGAAGCTTTCACAATTTTAGTCAGTGAGAGGTTTGGTCTAATATAAGCTAGTTTGACATAGTCTAAAGCAGAATTCCTCCCTATCAATTTTTCACATTGACTGTTCTAGAAGCATAGTATTTACTCAGTCTCAGAGATTAACTTTCCTTTCTAGCAATTAACGTATTTTGGGAGCTAAGACATTATAAACATATAAGTTCACATGGATGTGGGAAATGACTTCATTTCCCTGTGGAAGCAGAGGTGAAGAAGAGTGATTCTCCAGTGTTTCTGGGAGAATGTGTTTCACCAACTTAGAATGAGAGCAGCTGATAGTTAACTACCTGCACAAGCTTAATGTAACAACTTTCTTTGCCTAAGTAGCATCAAAAATTTAATTACTGGGCCTCCCTGGTGGCGCAGTGGTTGAGAGTCCGCCTGCCGATGCAGGGGATACGGGTTCGTGCCCCGGTCTGGGAGGATCCCATATGCCGCGGAGCGGCTGGGCCCGTGAGCCATGGCCGCTGGGCCTGCGCATCCAGAGCCTGTGCTCCGCAACGGGAGAGGCCACAACAGTGAGAGGCCCGCATACCACAAAAAGAAAAAAAAAAAAAAAAAAAAATTTAATTACTTTCTCCTGCAGTCTTTTTTTTTTTTTTTTTTTTTTTTTTTTTGCTGTACGCGGGCCTCTCACTGTTGTGGTCTCTCCCGTTGCGGAGCACAGGCTCTGGACGCGCAGGCTCAGCGGCCATGGCTCACGGGCCCAGCTGCTCTGCAGCATGTGGGATCTTCCCGGACCAGGCCATGAACCCGTGTCCCCTGCATCGGCAGGCGGACTCTCAACCACTGCGCCACCAGGGAAGGCCTCTCCTGCGGTCATTTTATGTGTTTATCTCCCCACAACCTTATGCCCTCAAAAGGGTTACCACGGGCAAACACATCTGTCAAGTAATATCTAGCATTTCATCCAGGACTTGATAGTGTGGTTCCCTAGGATGATCCAGGATGAAGGAATTTGTCTTCAAAGTGTCAGATGAGAAAGATAAAGTTTACACAGTCAACATTAAATCTTTGATAGCAGCTCAAAAATAAGTGAAATAAGAAATACCAGATATAAGTGCATATGTGCCAGCTTTCAAAATCAAAAGTAAAATCCTTCTAAGAATCCCAAATGGAGATACTATAGAGCTTGTCAAGGGCTGCACCAACAGTTGGACCAAGTCTAGTGAGACTATGAGAAAAGTGAGTGAAGGTAAGCTTTATACAAAATATAGAAAAAGAGGAAGAAGGAGAAAGGGGCGACTCTTAAAGGAAATGTTTAGGTTATAAGAAGAAATGAAAGGTTTAACTTAATAAGAAGCAGCTTGACTAAGATAAATGGCTAAAACAAAGATTCGTAAAGTATAGATATTCTGAGCTTTCTAAACTGAGTATCTTTAAAGGATGGGTAACAGATATGATCTGTGTCCATTTGCTCCACACACAGAGTACAAAACCTTTGGGATTAATTGACCAAAGGAGAAGTTTAGAATTCTGGCTCTGGAGTGACCTTGGGAAGGTCACTTATTTTCTCTAGGCTTCTGCAAAATTGCAGATTTTTAATGAATTGTCTTTTTAGGATGTTAAAGGTCTATATGAGTATAACCCAGCTGTAATTTTTGATATAAGGAAGTATTGGACTTATATTTTCCTTGACATTTTGCATTCAATAAAATTTACTATGGTGGTATTTAGGCTGCTTTTTAAAAAATCATAGAAATATAGATTGTACAACATATTCTTTTTTCTTGATCATCAGTCATTTAATATGTACAAATCAAACTGTAAATACAAGTACATACAATTTTCAGGGAACCTGGATTCATAAGCCTAATTGGCCATGGAAGTCATTACTTCAGACTCATACTGAGCTAAGTTTTGTGGATACTTTCACCCCCTGTGTAGTTGCTTTTGGATGAGTATAGATTTACCTCATTCAAGAAGAAAAGAGATTTTATCACCAAATATTTATGTTGAAACTAAAATTTCCTATCAGCAGTTTTAAAAGACACAATGTTAACCTATCCTTTACCTGGTGTTGCCTTAACTCTTTTTTTGTTATTATATTTCTAGTTTGAAACAAGAAATCTAAATACTGAAGTTATAATAACTAAAAAGCAACCTATAAAACTGATCCTAGAAACTTTCATGTTTCTTTCAGAGATGTTTTAGTAATTTATCTTATTTTTAAATTCCCACCCGCTCACTGAAAAGGCAACTAACATTAATGTATCTGCCTGCAATTATCTTAAAATTTCACAAACACAATTTAGTGATGTTTGGAGGAGGCAGGGGTCTTTGAAGACAACACAGGCCAAACCTAACATCACAGTTAAGAATCAGAAACTCCAAACATGTAAGTCGCTTATCCGAGAAAACACAGCCTTATTATATATTAACAGTGTCCTGTTCTCCTGACTGTGTTAACTGCTCCTTGAGCTTAACAAGTTTACCAAATGTCCATTTAAGTGAAAACCGTTTTACCAGGTGTTTAGACAGAGGTACAAAACAAAGAAAACACAATTCTTATTCTCAAAATTGCAAGCTCCAGGACAAGCTAGCCCTTGTGTGTCTTGTTCATTGCTGTCGCTCAGTACCTGACTGAGTGCCCCGCACCTGGCGAGCACTCCATTAGTATATTGAGTGAAAGGAGCTTAAGAAAGAAGGTAAACTAAAGAGGAGAAGGCTCACCTGTTTCAGAGATCAAGGAAGGCAGCATGGCAGAAGGGATCTGAGCAGAGGGCTTTGAGGGATGCAAGTGTAACAGAATACATTCTTCGGGGGGGGATGGAGAAAACAATCACAGGTCTAAGCATGTATAACCTTTATCATTAAAAGTCATCCAATTTGCCCCAAGGGTAAGTAGCATTCTTATTTTAAAGATTTTTTTTATATATATACAAAGACCTATAGCACTGTTTCTTTAGTCAAGTAGATGTCGAGCAATCCATTCGAGGAAGATCACTCAGTCTAACGTCATGAAGCCCATATCCTTCATGTACTGACGGAGGCATGGGAGGCACATACTGAGCTTGTATTTCTAGATCAGTGCAGTTTTGAGCAGACATGGCAAGAGCGGCAACCTGCAGAATTTTTGTGGGTGGCATCAAAAGAGCTTTCCCGGGTGCAGTTGAGGCGAAAGGAAAGAACTAGTGCATGAATGCATTCTTCAAGATTTGAGGACAGTTTCAGTACCTAGCATTTTAAATGTGTTCTATTTTAAAAACACATAGTGTTTACTGTGTCCCAGGCATTGTTCTAAGCAGCTCACAAACTGATCTTAGTGACTCTTGAAACAGCCCTATTAGGTAGACACCATCCTTGCTTTATAGATGAGGAAACTCAGGTGTGAAGTTAAATAACTCACTCCAGGTCATCAGCTGGTAAATGGCAGAATCAAGATTTGAACCCAGGCAGTCTGGCCCTAGAATCCCTGGCAGCCTTCAAACACAATGTCATGCTTGCTCCTGGGTGTGAGGAATAGGATATGGACCCAAAGGAAATAAAGCCAACCTCTTCTCTCTGCTTGACCTTTTCCAGCAGGCTCTTGAGGAATTACAGGGCTTGGCCTAAGCTAAGCCTTTCATTCCTGTACTCAACATCCCTTTATTTGAACCAATCTTAATTATACCCAAAAAGTGATGTGTGAGTTGTCTGTGGGAACCACTAATTTCACGGGCACTGCATTGTCCATTGGTAATGGAAATTGCCCTCTTCCCTGACAGGCAGTGAGAAAGGGACCTGGGGCTCTCCATGGAGGGTCTGGGGAAGCTTGGCTGACAAATGTAGTAAATAAATATTCAAGAGCTAAACTGGTAAATTGTCAGGTGCACAAGTGTGGAGATTGGCTAATTAAAGTGAGAGTCTAAAAGAGAAGAAAATGCTAACTCTTGTGTGTTTAGCACAATTATGTGCTGAGCATTTTACCTACATTAGCTCATTTAATCCTCGTAACAATCAGAGGAAGTTAAAAACTACTATCTGCTTTGAAGTAGAAGTCTTAAAGTCTGGGAGCGTTAACTGTTTTGTCCAAGATCTCACAGCTTCTGTAAACAGCAAAGGTGTCAGAACAGTCAGAACTCTTATCTGAGCCCCAAACAAAGCCCTTCCTATCCCACCTTACCAAATGCTGCATCAGGACAGCTGAGGGAGCTGAGCTAAAGGCAGACATGCTGTGGACTCTGGTACAATGATAAAGAACATAATGTTGGCTCTTCGCCAGGATTAACCAGGACCAGAAAGAAAGCAAGAAGCAAGATGATATGGCTCATAAGCTGTGGCTGAGTGCATAGGAGTCAAGAAGCCAGTGTTTAGGAGTGTGGCCAGAGCAAGAGGCCACAGCTAGGATTTCTGCCACAGAGACCAACTGAACTGGCTTCTTGGAGACCGAAGGCTATTTTTTATAAATGCAGTTGAGCTCTTCTTGGGAAGACCAGGTAGACGTCAGCAGGGCAGCCATACTGTGGAGGGAAACCTGATAAACTATACTGAACTTGAAGGGCCCCAATATGTAATCGGAAGCACTACCCACACCTGCAGTAGCTTTTACCACTTGGACCATATGTAACAGAAGGGTTGAAGTGGGGATGTACTGATTTGGTGCTTCAGGTTTTTGGACTAACATTGTTCGTTCATTTTTACATGATTTCTCTACACCAAGTAATTGCTATATACCCTTGAGGGTAGGCACTGGGTCTTATTCTTGCTCTCATGCCCTTACTTCAATGCTTTTTCTTATGGTTAAGAGTGAAATGTGTCAGATGAATGAATAACTCCTATTCTGTTTTTTTTTTAATTGGGGTATAGTTGCTTTATAATGTTGTGTTCGTTTCTGCTGTAAAGTGAAGTGACTCAGACATATGTATACATATATCCCCTCTTTTTGCTTTTTTTTTGTTTTTTAAAATATTTATTTATTTATTTATTTATTTATTTATTTATGGCTGCTTTGGGTCTTCGTTGCTGTGCGCGGGCTTTCTCTAGTTGCGGTGAGTAGGAGCTACTCTTCCTTGTGGTGCGTGAGCTTCTCATTGCAGTGGCTTCTCTTGTTGCAGAGCACGGGCTCTAGGCACATGGCCTTCAGTAGTTGTGGTATGCGGGCTCCGTAGTTGTGGCTCACAGGCTCAGTAATTGTGGCTCGCGGGCTCTAGAGGGCAGGCTCAGTACTTGTGACACATGGGCTTAGTTGCTCCGTGGCATGTGGGATCTTCCCAGACCAGTGCTTGGACCCATGTCCCCTGCATTGGCAGGCGGATTCTTAACCACTGCACCACCAGGGAAGTCCTATCCCCTCTTTCTTGGTTTTCCTTCCCATTTATGTCACCACAGAGCATTAAGTAGAGTTCCTTGTGCTTCACAGCAGGTTCTTATGAGTTATCTATTTTGTACATATTAGTGTATATACGTCAGTCCCAATCTCCCAATTCATCCCACCCCCTTCCCCCCCTCTTGGTGTCCATATGTTTGTTCTCTACATCTGTGTCTCTATTTCTGCCTTGCAAACAGGTTCATCAATACCATTTTTCTAGATTCCACATACATGCATTAATATACTATATTTGTTTTTCTCTTTCTGACTTACTTCACTCTGTATGACAGTCTCTAGGTCCATCCACATCTCTACAAATAACCCAATTTCATTCCTTTTTATGACTGAGTAATATTCCGCTGTATATATGTACCACATCTTCTTTATCCATTCATCTGTCAATGGACATTTAGGTTGCTTCCATGACCTGGCTATTGTAAATAGTGCTGCAATGAACATTGGGGTGCCTGTGTCTTTTTGAATTATAGTTTTCTCAGGGTATATGCCCAGTAGTGGGATTGCTTGATCATATGGTAATTCTATTTTTAGATTTTTTAAAGAACTTCCATACTGTTCTCCATAGTGGTTGTATCAATTTACATTCCCACCAACAGTGCAAGAGGGTTCCCTTTTCTTCACACTCTCTCCAGTATTTATTGTTTCTGGATTTTTTAATGATGCCCATTCTGACTGGTGTGAGGTGATACCTCATTGTGGTTTTGATTTGCATTTCTCTAATAATTAGTGATGTTGAGCATCTTCTCACGTGTTTCTTGGCCATCTGTATGTCTGCTTTGGAGAAATGTCTGTTTAGGTCTTCCACCTATTTTTTGATTGGGTTGTTTGTATTTTTGATATTGAGCTGCATGAACTGTTTGTATATTTTGGAGATTAATCCCTTGTCTGCTGCTTCATTTGCAAATATTTTCTCCCATTCTGAGGGCTGTCTTTTGGTCTTGTTTATGGTTTCCTTTGCTGTGCAAAGCTTTTAAGTTTCATTAGGTTCCATTTGTTTATTTTTGTTTTTATTTCCATTAATCTAGGACATGGATCAAAAAAGATCTTGCTGTGATTTATGTCAAAGAGTGTTCTTCCTATGTTTTCCTCTAAGGGTTTTATAGTGTCCAGTCTTACGTTTAGGTCTCTAATCCATTTTGAGTTTATTTTTGTGTATGGTGTTAGGGAGTGTTCTAATTTCATTCTTTTACATGTAGCTGTCCAGTTTTCTCAGCACTACTTATTGAAGAGACTGTCTTTTCTCCATTGTATATCCTTGCCTCCTTTGTCATAGATTAGTTGACCATATGTGCGTGGGTTTATCTCTGGGCTTTCTATCCTATTCCATTGATCTGTATTTCTGTTTTCATGCCAGCACCATACTCTCTTGATTACTGTAGCTTTATATCCTACTATGTTTTGCATACATTGTACTTTAATTATACAACCAGTAGCAAATCAAACTGGGGCTATGTAACATCAGCTATTCTGGTTCCTGCCTTTTTGTCCGTATTTTGCAGAGACAGGAAACTCTGAGTTTGCATTTAATATTTGTTCAGTGAATGAATGGAGCACCCAGCTTAGTTGTATTTATGGTGTTCACTATCACAGTGAACACCATGAGAGCACTTTGCAGTTTCTTGCCTGGTTTATGGCATTGTGCTTAGGCACAAATTTACAGTAAACAGAGCCCTTCTCTGGATTTCATGAAACCAAACTGAATTTGAGATGCTCTGAGACTTATGAAAGGAGTTACTTTTGTTAACTATTTGATAAGCCAGAGGGCTTTTTAAAGAAAAGTTCTCCAAAAAAAATTTTTGTCCCAAGGCCAGCTTAGTTTATGGCAAGGTACCACATATGAGATGACTTCTGTTGTGCTATTATCTCCTTTAAAGACAAAATTCCTCAGGGAATAATAGCAAGCACACTCCAGCACCTCTTATAGCCCCTCTGTGACTTACCAAGAAAATATACCCTCCAGTTGCATCAACTCCTGCCCTGAATAAAACTGGATTTACTTTTAAGAAATTGAGTACAGTTAACAAATATCTGCCATTAAAACAATGCTAAAAAAAATGAATGCCCATCTAAATGTTCAGTTTGTTGCCATAATCTTTTCTAACTCCAGTCTTATGTAGCCTAGTTCTCAGATTCACATACTAGGGATAGAACTCAATAAATATAACAGGAAAGAAGGTTTTGCTCTGAGAGATTGTAGCAACTATTTCCTTAATAAATTAACTGAATCTGTTTTTATTGATGTCTTAACTAAGAAATTATTCAAGATCTTCTGTCTAGCAAGTTACTGAAAAACTAAATGTTATAAATATTTGTAAGATTTCCTAAACCTAGTGTAAATTCATGACACAGTGATTAATGAAGCCTCAATCTAGCTTTATAAATATAACCTATGGCTAGCATTGCCAAAGGTTGTTCTAAATTTACCAACAAATTACAAACAAAGAAAATGTGACACATACAGACAATATGTTTTTCTCAATGTGACTGCATAAGAAAAGAGCTATTATAAAAGTACTCATAGGATGCCCCCCAAAAGATTTCATGGTTTGTTACCGAACCATGTTCAAGCAATTTTATTTTTTAACTTTCTTTAATGAACTTTTATGAAAAGAAATAAATAATAAAGCATATGCCTTTGTGCAGCACTAATCCATGACATAAAAAACCTGCCAGACTAAAACTAAAAAGAAAGCATTATCATAAACATATAAAATGTAGCTTTCACTTGGGACAATTTAGTAACTAGGATACACAACTTTAGAGACCCATAAACCAATATAATAAATTAGGGGTTTGGGATTAATGTATACACACTACTGTATATAAATTAGATAAACAACAAGGACCTTCTATATGGCACAGGGAACTCTACTCAATATTCTGTAATAACCTATACGGGAAGAGAATCTGAAAAAGAATGCATATATGTATATATATATAACTGAATCACTTTGTTGTACACCTGAAACTAACACAACATTGTAAATCAACTATACTCTAATATAAAATAAAAATTACATTTAAAAATATATATGACCTAATTTTTTGCCCACTGAAAAAGTGGTTATTGGGGGTAATCCCTGTGAGTGACTAGCCTTGAAGCAATTAGGCGATTGTTATCCCTAGAGTTGAAGCTGCTCTTATCTTTAAGCCACTTATTCATTTACTTAACAAGTATGTATTCCAGTATCAACCCCATGGTGGGGCCTGGGGATACAGCAAACAGGAAGGTGTGCCCTCACCTCAGGGAGCTCACAGTTTAGGGACCCACTAACTCAGACTGACTTCTGAGGCCCTAGAACATGAGGACTGCCTGTAAGGCTTGGAGCTGACTCCAGCATCAGCCCTGCATAGACTCAACAGGAGCAATTTTACCCATTTTACAGACAAGAGAATCACAGGGATGTTCCCAAACTCACACTGCTGGTTGGGATGGGACACGTGTCTGTTTTGGCCTTGGCTAGAATCTGAGAGGGTTACTCCTCTTTGATCCATCACATGGGGAGGAATGCTTGAGATGATCCGAAAGTTTGGGGTTTAGACTTGAGAATAGAGGCACCACTGTCAGAAATATGGTAGATGAGAAAAGGACCTGAGATTAGGTGAGGTAGAGATATAGATCTAAGAACTGTGGAGTGATCCTGAAATTTGTGAATATAAAGAGCAAATAATAAGAAGATGATGCAGTGCTACCTGACAAGAATAAAAATAACATTTACTATAGGCCTGGCACTGCTGTAAGCATTTTGTATACACTAATTCCTTAAAACAAAAAACAGAAAAATGAAAACCTGTGTGATAGCTTTCATCTCCACTTTATAGATGAAGAAAGTAAAGCACAGAGGAGTTAATTAACTTTCTCAAGAGGACACAAGTAGTTAGTGACCAAGGTGGGATTTGGAACCAGGCAATTTGATCCCAAAGTCTATGACCTTAACCATCATGCTATACTACCTCTCTTAAGAAAGTCAAAAGCTCTAGAAAGATATTTGTCTGCTGCTCAGTGTTCTTTTTCTCCTTCAGTGATTATGGTGTACACAATGACAACAACCATTGATTTCTATTTCACTGCACTATTGTGGGTTTGTATACGTGAATAAGCTTTCTTTTCTTCTTTCTCCTAGGAAAAGCTCACTATAGGTTGTTGCTACATTCCATTCACTAACTATTATCTCTGCCCTAACTGCATATTTCTTGGTATTCTTTTCTAAGAATTAGCCTTTTTGACCTTCAAAATCAATAGTTTCTTACTGCTCCAACCAAAAGACACAGGCTCACTGAATGGATACAAAAACAAGACCCATATATATGTTGTCTACAAGAGATCCACTTCAGACCTAGGGACACATACAGACTGAAAGTGAGGGGATGGAAAAAGATATTCCATGCAAATGGAATTCAAAAGACAGCTGGAGTAGCAACACTCATATCAGATAAAATAGACTAAAATAAAGAATGTTACAAGAGACAAGGAAGGACACTACATACTGATCAAGAGATCAATCCAAGAAGAAATAACAATTATAAACATATGCAGCCAACATAGGAGCACTTCAATACAAAAGGCAACTGCTAACAGCTATAAAAGAGGAAATCGATAGTAACAAAATAATAGTGGGAGACTTTAACACCTCACTTACACCAATGGACAGATCATCCAAACAGAAAATTAATAAGAAAACACAAGTTTTAAATGACACAATAGACCAGATAGATTTAATTGATATTTATAGGATATTCCACCCAAAAACAGCAGATTACACTTTCTTCTCAAGCGTGCACAGAACATTCTCCAGGATAGATCACATCTTGGGTCACAAATCAAGCCTCAGAAAATTTAAGAAAATTGAAATCATATCAAGCATCTTTTCTGACCACAACGCTATGAGATTAGAAATCAATTACAGGGGAAAAAAAAGTAAAAAGCAAAAACACATGGATGCTAAATAATACATTACTGAATAACCAAGAGATCACTGAAGAAATCAAAGAGGAAATCAAAAAATACCTAGAGACAAATTACAATGAAAACACAATGATCCAAAACCTATGGGATGCAGTAAAACCAGTTCTAAGAGGGAAGTTTATAGCAATAAAAGCCTACCTCAAGAAACAAGAAAGATCTCAAATAAACAATCTAACCCTACACCTAAAGGAACTAGAGAAAGAAGAACAAACAAAACCCAAAGTTAGTAGAAGGAAAGAAATCATAAAGATTAGAGCAGAAATAAATAGACACAAAGAAAACAATAGCAAAGATCAATAAAACAAAAAGCTGGTTCTTTGAGAAGACAAACAAAATTGATAAACCTTTAGCCAGACTCATCAAGAAAAAGAGGGAAAGGACTCAAATCAATAAAATTAGAAATGAAAAAGGAGAAGTTACCACAGACACCACAGAAATACAAAGCATCCTAAGAGAATACTACAAGCAACTCTATGCCAATAAAATGGACAATCTGAAAGAAATGGACAAATTCTTAGAAAGGTATAACCTTCCAAGAGCGGACCAGCAAGAAATGGAAAATATGAACAGACCAATCACAAGTAATGAAATTGAAACTGTGATTAAAACACTCTCAAGAAACTGGGCATAGAGGCAACCTACCTCAACATAATAAAGGCCATATATGGCAAACCCACAGCAAACATCATTCTCAATGGTGAAAAACTGAAAGCATTTCCTCTAAGATCAGGAAGAAGACAAGGATGTCCACTCTCACCACTATTATTCAATATAGTTTTGGAAGTCCTAGCCACGGCAATCAAAGAAAAAGAAATAAAAGGAATACAAATTGGAAAAGAAGAAGTAAAACTGTCACTGTTTGCAGATGACATGATACTATACATAGAAAATCCTAAAGATGCCACCAGAAAACTACTAGAGCCAATCAATGAATTTGGTGAAGTTGCAGGATACAGAATTAGTGCACAGAAATCTCTTGCATTCCTATACACTAACAATGAAAGATCAGAAAGAGAAATTAAAGAAATAGTCCCATTTACCACTGCAGCAAAAAGAATCAAATACCTAGGAATAAACCTACCTAAGGAGGTAAAAGACCTGTATTCATAAAACTATAAGACACTGATGAAAGAAATCAAAGATGACACAAACAGATGGAGAGATATACCATGTTCTTGGATTGGAAGAATCAGTATTGTGAAAATGACTGTACTACCCAAAGCAATCTACAGATTCAATGTAATCCCTTTTGAATTACCAGTGGCATTTTTTACAGAAGTAGAACAAAAAATCTTAAAATTGTATGGAGACACAAAAGCCCCCAAATAGCCAAAGCAGTCTTGAGGGAAAAAAATGGAGCTGGAGGAATAAGACTCCCTGACTTCAGACGATACTACAAAGCTACAGTAGTCAAGACAACATGGTACTGGCACAAAAACAGAAATATAGATCAATGGAACAGGATAGAAAGCCCAGAGATAAACCCATGCACCTATGGTCAACTAGTCTATGACAAAGGAGGCAAGGATATACAATGGAGAAAAGACAGTCTCTTCAATAAGTGGTGCTGCAAAGAGATACTTTT
This sequence comes from Mesoplodon bidens, assembly GCF_964165515.1. Classification (NCBI taxonomy): domain Eukaryota; kingdom Metazoa; phylum Chordata; class Mammalia; order Artiodactyla; family Ziphiidae; genus Mesoplodon; species Mesoplodon bidens. The sequence continues at coordinate 90,927,530 of NC_138160.1, read as the reverse complement.
CTTAGAAAATGAAATTTGACACACTGGCATACTCAACAGCATTATGAAAAAATGAAAAAAGGAAAAATTAATCATGGGACATGAAGTTCTTGAGAGCTTTTTTGTGGTCGTATGTTTCATCTCTTATCATGGCCATATTTTTGTATTAAAAACTATATGCTAACTTTGAAAAAAAAATAAGTGGTGCTGGGAAAACTGGACAGCTACATGTAAAAGAATGAAATTAGAACACTCCCTAACACCATACACAAAAATAAATTCAAAATGGATTAGAGACCTAAATGTAAGACCGGACACTATAAAACTCTTAGAGGAAAACGTAGGAAGAACACTCTTTGACATAAATCATAGCAAGATCTTTTTTGATCCATGTCCTAGACTAATGGAAATAGAAACAAAAATAAACAAATGGGACCTAATGAAACTTAAAAGCTTTTGCAAAACAAAGGAAAGTACAAGCAAGATGAAAAGACAACCCTCAGAATGGGAGAAGATGTTTGCAAATGAATCAAAGGACAAAGGACAAACGAATCAAAGGAGATATATATATACACATATATATATATATATATATATATATATATATATATATCCAAAATATATAAACAGCTCATGCAGCTCTATTTTAAAAAACCAAACAACCCAATCAAAAAATTGGCAGAAGACCTAAATAGACATTTCTCCAAAGAAGACATAGTAGATGGCCAAGAAGCACATGAAAAGCTGCTCAACATCACTAATTACTAGAGAAATGCAAATCAAAACTACACTGAGGTATCACCTCACACCAGTTAGAATGGGCATCATTGGAAAATCTACAAACAACAAGTGCTGGAGAGGATGTGGAGAAAAGGGAACCCTCTTGCTTTGTTGATGGGAATGTAAATTGATACAGCCACTATGGGGAACAGTATGGAGGTTCCTTAATAAACTAAAAATATAATTACCATATGACCCAGCAACTACTGGGCATATACCCAGAAAAAAACCATAATTCAAAGAGACACCCCAGTGTTCATTACAGCACTATTTACAATAGCCAGGTCACGGAAGCAAACTAAATGCCCATTGACAGACGAATGGATAAAGAAGATGTGGTACATATATACAATGGAATATTACTCAGTCATAAAAAGGAATGAAATTGGGTCATTTGTAGAGACATGGATGGATCTAGAGACTGTCATACAGAGTGAAGTAAGTCAGAAAGAGAAAAACAAATATCGTATATTAACGCATATATGTGGAACCTAGAAAAATGGCACAGATGAACCGGTTTGCAGGGCAGAAATAGAGACGCAGATATAGAGAACAAATGTATGGATACCAAGGGGAGAACGTGGTGGGGGTGGTGGTGGTGGGATGAATTGGGAGATTGGGATTGACATGTATACACTAATATGTATAAAATAGATAACTAATAAGAACCTGCTGTAGAAAAAAATAAATAAAATTCAAAAAAAAGTCAGTAGCGTCTTAGACTGAGCAGAGCTCAGAAAATCAAAACAGTGGGCAAGTATGGGAGTGTCACTGTCTATGAAAAATGCTATGACCCTAGTGGCACTGTGGCCACACAAAATGGAATTTGTCTGTGTGGAAAGCAAAGGACTTTGCTCTAAAATAAGAGGGCTAGAATTCTTTTGGCTTTTAAGAAATGGAATTTATAATATCACCAATAAGTCCAGCGGCAGATGAGTTTCAAGTAAACTTAGGTAAGAATCATTGTGTATGAATTTGCTGGTTAGCCAGGCATGAGTCCATCTTGGCACCAACCACCTAAATCTGATAGGCTGAGAGTATTGAAAGAATGGCTCCCAAAAGGAAAACCAAAGTACTATTAAAAAAATAAAAATAGGGCTTCCCTGGTGGCGCAGTGGTTGAGAATCTGCCTGCCAATGCAGGGGACACGGGTTCAAGCCCTAGTCTGGGAAGATCCCACATGCCGCAGAGCAACTAGGCCTGTGAGCCACAACTACTGAGCCTGCGTGTCTGGAGCCTGTGCTCCGCAACAAGAGAGGCCACGATAGTGAGAGGCCCGCGCACCGCGATGAAGAGTGGCCCCCGCTCACCGCAACTAGAGAAAGCCCTCGCACAGAAACGATGACCCAACACAGCCAAAAATAAATAAAGTAATTAATTTTTTTTAAAATGTAAAAATAAGAAATAAAAGTGTAGGTGGGGCAAAAACAAACGAACAGCAGGCCAATATGGGAGCCCAGTCTTCACCCTTCAACTTGAAAAACAGGTCAACTTTCCTAGCAGGGTAGTTTTATGGAGAATTCTGGATTTAGCCGATGATTTTTTCAGAGTAAACTAGACAGTACAGAAGAGGGACGAGAAATGACATTTTTGAGCTCTCTAGTGCCAAGGACAGGGCTAGGTAGGGGTTTGCTCATCTCCCCAGAACTACTTCTGGCTTTATCACAGTTTCCTTTGAAAATTATCACATGAGACTATATTGTCATTCAGGCTGAATTACTGTATTGATACTCTGAGTTCCTTAATTGTGTTCAGGAAAAATAAACAACCATATGCGTTTTTAAAAATGAATATTTTATCAATTCAGCAATGAATGTGAAAATGGAAAAGTAATTATATTTTAAATTTCATACTGGGCCTGTGTCAAGTCACCAGAGATTGTATCTAGTTGGAAATTAAGTTAATGCCATGATATTTGGCAACTCAGAAATACCATTTTTTTAATGTCCTCATAAGACTTCATATAAACACTTGTGTCTACATGCTTCAGCTGTTCCAGTTCTTGTCAGTCTGACTTGATTAGTTACAAAATTCGAGTGTTAATGTTGGAAGGAGACTTGGAGAATTTACAGATGAGAGACCAGAGACCCTAAAAGCTAGAAATAAAATTCAGGTCAACTCTTATCAGGGGAAATAATTCAATGTAAACCAACAAGTTTGAGCAGTTAGCCATAGTCTAACATTAGGTCTATCATACTGGTAAAGTATGAGATCATATTTTTCTTATATAGTTTTTGAGTCCTTTTCCTTTGAGAAAAGTAGGTTTCTCATCAAACCCTAGGCTTCTGTTGACTTATAACCTTACACTGAATAAAAGGAGAAACAAAGTACCCACCCCACCTCACCTGCTGGGCCACATACACAATAATATAGTCTCTGTGGTTAGAGGTCAGTGAACTGAACACATCCCTATGGTCTGTGGTCCATCTTCATGGCCTCTGGACTGTGGACTGAGCCAGCACAAGGCAGATTGTCTTCTCTGAGGAATACCTGGGCTTGATGCACGTCCTTCATATTTGACTCCAATTAGCCTATCCACTCAGGCTAACCCTACGCAGAGGGACTACTCTTACAAAGCTTTCAGTATACTTTGAACACAGTGACAACTGCTTGTGGCATCTGGGCAATCAATGCTGTGCATACCTGAAGTCACTCTTGAGCCATGTCCAGTTTTTGCAGAATTATGCAACAGAGCAATCATACAACTCTGCTTTTTCACCTCTGTTAAATTTCTTTTGCTACCATTATCCTTTATCCTGTCATTGGTCTGAAATAAGAAGAGAAACAGGGACTCTTAAAAAGAAAATAGACTTCAAAACTTCATTCCTACGTTCTTGCTGTTTTGACTAATGACATAGCTGCTAATAAGATTAGTGCCTTCCCTTCTGTTCATTTTCTAGCAGAATTAGTTCCTGCTTTTATACCCTCTGCTGCTAATTTTGCTGGCAAATCTCTGGAGGATTCTAGCCTAATTTTCTGCTACTAGAAGCAGAACTGCCATCCTAGTAGGTCACCTAACATTATTTAATTCCTTTAAATCAAAGGAAGAGTAAAACCTATAGGAGTAATTCAGACAAAAACGTCAAATACAAATTAGGGACCAATTTTTCAGACAGGAAAATTGATTGCCTCGAACCAGATAATTACTATTTCCCATAATCCTTGTACCATAGGGTTGTTGTAAGAAGTAAATTATGTGTGTATGTTTACACATTATTAATAATATCATATATAATTTATAGTACATGGCAGTATATTACATTATATTGTATTATGTTGTATATTCAAATATAACCTAGCACTGTGCCTGCCATATTGAAATGTCATAAATTCTACAGTTCTTAAAAGCAAATAGGAACAACTTAAAGTTTATAAATATGCATCTAGGCCATCCTTTATTTATTTGGAACTTGAAATATGTAGCCTATGGATTATACAAGCAACTTCCATTTTCTTGTCTCCTGTTGATTCCCTTTTTTTCATTTCTTACACTTTGGAAACACTGTCAGAAGGAAAATGAGAAAAGATAGTGTTGATGCATTTCAGATTTCTCCAGACCAGCACTGTCAATGGAATGAGAGATGCCTTGACATGTATTCTCCCACCAGGGGTAATGAAAACTGGGGACAGGTAAGGTCCAGGGACATCCTAGGATACTAGTGGGGAGGCTCTACTTGGTATCCATTTCATCCAAAACCCAAGGCAAAGTCCTGAGGAAGGAGGGGACTGGGGATAGGGGCTCAGAATGAGATAGCAAGAAGGAGAAATTTAAACTATATCAGGGGATATAAGTCAAAAACAGAAGAAACTGGGCCAGATGGAGATGATAGGATCACTCATGGGACTTCTGTGCTAAATTTGGATAAATGTCTTTATCTTTCTAGAGGTGAGAGCCAATGGCAAATATAGTACAGTAGAATTTCCCCCCAAGGCATTAAAGGCATCAGTCAGTCTCTGGCAATACCCTTGACTTGATCATTGAATGAGAGACATTTGGGCTATTAACAAAAGAGTAGATTTTTTTTTTTTTGAAGAGAAACACACACACAGACACAAACAGACACACACACACTCTACTCCGTTGGTAAGGCATGGAACCACAGCTAATTTATATTGAATGATGTGAGGATTGTGGCATCAGGGTCATTAACAGGATAAAAGCTCAATAACGTAATAGCACAACTCACAAATCAGCACTACCAGATGCCACAAAATGATTTGTAATTGACATAATCGGCTAGAATTGAAAGCACTGTACATTAACTAGCCTATGGACTTAATCATTTGGGAAGCCTTGTAATTGAGGAAAGCAGCAATTAATGTTGGCTGGTTACAAAGTTTTATTTAAATTTGTAATTATTTAGAATTGATTGCAGATTATGTGGAAAGATACTGGAAGCTTAAGTGGACGCCACAACAAAGTAGTATTAGTAATAGTGCAACCAGCTGTACTCAATAGAAAGGAAAGAGGACACAGCAAAACCCAGTGGCGTCTTGGCTGAGTATTAATGTTCACAGAGCAAGCTCCAAAACTGCACTTTTTGAGCAGAATGTTTTTCTGATACTCTTTGGCCTAAACCATGCTTTAGTCATGGTGTTATGACTCATGATGTATCAAAGTCATCTATAGTCTACTACATTTGCTAAGAATAATAAATACCAAACTTTATAGTTGATTCCCCTTTTCTCCTTAATAAATTAGAGGGGATTCAAGATTATCCGTAGCCTAATGCCATTACTCCTTGCTAACATTTCATATACACTCTTGAGTGAGAGAGACAGAAGTTGCCTAAGGAATGAGACAGTTTATGTGAGGTGAAGATAGAGAATGAGGGTGGGGTAGGGGGGAAAAAGTAAGGGGAAAGAGCATTTCTCCAGTTTACCTGCTCGTGGGATATACCCTCTGTTTTTACATTTATTTAGTTATTTATTTATTTATTATTTATTTATTTTTGGCTGTGTTGGGTCTTCGTTTCCATGCGAGGGCTTTCTCTAGTTGAGGTGAGCAGGGGCCACTCTTCGCGCTGAGCAGGCCTCTCACTGTCACGGCCTCTCTTGTTGTGGAGCACAAGCTCCAGACGTGCAGGCTCAGTAGTTGTGGCTCACTGGCCTAGTTGCTCTGTGGCATGTGGGATCTTCCCAGACCAGGGCTCGAACCCGTGTCCCCTGCATTGGAAGGCAGATTCTCAACCACTGCGCCACCAGGGAAGCCCATACCCTCATTTTCTCATGCAATGCTTACTGCATCTCCTCAAATTCTGTGGTACACGTTTGTCACTGACCAGTACCTGAACCCCTTTCTTATTTGGGTGGACCCCCATGGTATAAACCAGACACAACTCCCCCTTGAAGAGGAAAACACCTAAAAGACATTCTTCCAGTCACCCCTATGGTCAGTGCACAGACACAAAACATAAGCTTGTCCAGTCTGATGAGCCTGCCCTAGGCATGATTCAGAAGGTGGTGACATATAGAATCAGGGACTGCACAGACTCAGTCCTAGCAAGGCCACAGGCAGAGACTACAGGGTCTGTGGTCTGGTGGCATCATCCTGGCTCCAGGATCTGAGGAGCTGGATGTACCATCTGTTGCCTGTGCCCACTGCAGCTGTTCTAGAGAGTTCAGGGGCTTGGTGTGGAGCATTTTTTCCAGATTATGTGGCCTCCAAGCCTGGTTCTCAAGCTTTCTTGGAGGTTTTGTGATCTGTCCGATATCCTTTAATTAAATAATTTCCTGCTTGAATCAACCAGAGTTAGTTTCTGTTGTGAGCGATTGCAAACCTTGAATGAAACAAATGACCTTAGGAAACACTGTTCTGCGTTATTTTCAAAAATAGTTCTTACTGATTACAGAAGGAAGATTAAATTTTTTAATGGATTAAGCTGAGATTAACTGAATGTTACTAGTAACTGGCACTGTGGCTTAGGTTTTATTATATAGTTATTCTTTTTACAGCTTGACAAACAGAAAAACTAGTACTCAGAAAGATTTGCCTGAAGTCAGTAAGCAGGAGTCAGAATTCAAATTCAGCTCTAATTCTTTTGCCTATATGAAGGAAACAAGGCTAAGTAACATTAGCAACTTAAATTAAAACCTACAAATTTAAATAGAGTTATGCCAAAATAATCAGGACACATGGTTTATGGTGATCACATGTTCTTGTATCAAATATCACAGGATATAAGCCATGGTGGGTGAAAAGAGAAGGCTTCTGAACTGGCTTAGTAATTGCTTGAGTAACTGCTTCACCTACACAAAAGACGAAAGGCAGGATGCCAGAGTTCCCAGTCTTCCCCCTTTTTCTTCTCCTGTTATCTCATCACAAACTGAAGACAATTAAGAGCAGTTAGTGCTGAGAGACAGAGGAATGTGTTAAGGAGATAATTAACCCCTGTGTAAAGTCAACCAGCTATGAATTAGTTTGATTGTCCAGAGTAGTGAAAAGTGCCTAGGGTACCCTGTGGGTATCAAAAAAAGGGAATGGTTACTGTAAACTCATAATTAACAAATTAGAAATAAAATGATCTATTTGGTACTTAAAATTGATTTTGCTTTTAACCATTGCTCTAAATGGGGTGCTAGTTACTTTAAGGTTAAAAAATCTAGACAAAGAACTATGTGCTGTTTTATAAGTGAAGTAATATAGTTCGTGTAAAAAGCACAAAAGTAAGGAATGAGTTTTGTAGCTCGGCTGGCCTCCTGTGTCCAATCCTGAAGAAAACCTGGCCATTGGCCTCTATGCTAAACCAACTGGCAGACAATGGGCTCAAAGAAAACAATACTTAAGGATACTCAGAGAAGTGTCACTTTCTTCCCCTCCTCACTATTCCTTCTTCATTTCTCCATTCTTTCTACCCCTTTTCCATACTGTCCCCCCATAGGTAAACAGTTTCTTTAGTGCTAGGATTATACTCCCTTTTTTTTTTGCACAGATTAACAGATGCATATATATTTTCTCATATCCCCTTCTTTCTTACATGAAGTGGAGCTCATTATATATATGAAGTATATATACATGTATATATATAAATGTATATATATAAATTTGGTCACATTGAGAAATTATTTTACAATTCTTAGTTTTTAAAATTTATTTCATTGAAGTACAGTTGATTTACAGTGTTCTGTTAATTTCTACTGTACAGCAAAGTGATTCAGTTATACATATATATATAATAGTTTGCATCTGCTAATCCCAAACTCCTAATCCACCCCTCCCCCATGCCTCTCACCCTCTTGGCAACCACAGGTCTGTTCTCTATGTCTGTGAGTCTGTTTCTGTTTTGTAAATAAATTCATTTGTATCATATTTTAGATTCCACATATAAGTGATATCATATGGTATTTGTCTTTCTCTTTCTAACTTACCTCACTTAGTATGACAATCTCTAGGTCCATCCATGTGGCTGCAAATGGCATTATTTCATTCTTTTTTAGGGCTGAATAATATTCCATATTATTATAATATACCACATCTCCTTTATCCATTCATCTGTCAATGGACATTTAGGTTGTTTCCATGTTTTGGCTATTGCAAATAGTGCTGCAGTGAACTTTGGGGTGCATGTATCTTTTCGAATTATAGTTTTCTCCGGATATGTGCTTAGAAGTGGGATTGCAGGATCATATGGCAACTCTATTTTTAGTTTTCTGAGGAACCTCCATACTGTTTTCCATAGTGGCTGCACCAATTTAGATTCCCACCAACAGTGTGGGAGGTTTCCCTTTTCTCCACACCCTATCCCGCATTTGTTATTTGTAGAGTTTTTAATGATGGCCATTCTGACCGGTGTGAAGTGGTACCTCATTGTAGTTTTGATTTGTATTTCTCTGAGCATCTCTTCATGTGCCTGTTGGCCATCCATTTGTCTTCTTTTGAGAAATGTTTATTTAGGTCTTCAGCTCATTTTTCAATTGGGTTGTTTGTTTTTTTGTTACTGAGTTGTACAAGCTGTTTGTATATTTTGGAAATTAACCCCTTGTTGGTCACATCATTTGCAAATATTTTCTTCCAGTCCATAGGTTGTCTTTTCATTTTGTTTATGGTTTCCTTTGCTGTACAAAAGCTTATAAGTTGGATTAGGTCACATTTGTTTATTTCACAGTTCTTGCTTTTGAGTGTTTTTATTTTGAATGGTTTCTAATTATGTCATAGATTTTTCCAGTATCAATGTAGATAATCATGTGATTTTTTTCTTTAACACAGTTGAGATAGTATATGATATTAATCCATTTCCTCATATTGAAAATGCATTACATGCATTCATTACATTTATTCTTACATTCCTAGAATAAATCCCACTTGGTCATGGTGTATTTCTTAATGTGGTATTGGATTCTGCTTGCTAATATTTATTTAGTATTTTTGCATCAATACCAAGAGGATATTTGGGAGTAGTTTTCTTTTTTTGTATTGTTCTTCTTTGCCTTTCTTCTACTTCTATTACCTTCTGTCTAACCATTTTTACTTTCTTTTTACCTTATTCTCTTATTTATTTTCCTGCCTCTTTTGTATGCCTATTAGATTTTTATGTCTTTTCTTCCTTGGGCTCCTTATATTCTTTTTATTTCTCAGATTTTTTTGTCTTTTTAATCCATTTCTTTCCTGAACTCAATCAGCTCTTTGTATTTCTTCAAATTTTTATCCTTTTCTGTCCTTTCACTTTTTAATTTCTGATTCAAAGTGTTTTTCTTTTTATATCTTCAAATGCTTGAATGAGAATATATGATTCTGTCTTACAAATTTCTTCTGCCTCTCATGGGAGGTGGGTTGTTAACTCAGTTGATATATGTAAAAAAAAAAATTCCTGATTTTTTTTGAAACAACTCGATGAATTTGTTGATATTGCTTTTTATTTTTATGGTATTGTAGTGTTTTATAAGATTCCTGACTTAATGGCTGTATCTTTCAGCAATATAGCAAGGTCCGTGTGTTTTTTAGGGGTTATTTTGTTCATTTTTTTAGTAATGGGAGGGAAGAGTTGTAAATCATCCAATGTTGTATTTCTTTGATCGCAGGACCCTACAACTTCTGCCTTTTGCGTTATTTTCCCTTGACAGCCCAATTACAAAGGATGTTTCTCCTTTCCTTTTTTTTCTCCCCTTAAATAATATGTTTTGAACAATACCATTTAAATAACTCTTGATCCTTTTAATCACACATATTCTGAAGTTCTTTCCATAGTGAAAAGACTTCCCTTTCTATGTTGTGCTCTGCCTGGATACTGTGATAATATTTTCATATGGAAGGTGGATTTAGTCTTTTTGATGGTAGTTTTTGATGAACTTTAAGCCCCTCTGCTAGCTTCCCTTTTTGACTTTCCTGGAGTTTTCCTCAGTCTGCCTTTGCCCACAGCAGAGCCTCATGGTGGTACAGGGGTCAGCAAGTATGAGGGATCATGCACTGGAATGTGGTGATTTTTCTCTTTTTAGTCACAGGCATTTTAAAGTTTTGCCATTCTCTGTCTTTAAGTTATGCTGAAGACATTGTTTAATGCAGATGTGCATATCCTATCTTGTTTTGAATCCTTTGAGGAAGAAGTATCAGGAGGCAAGTAGCTAGGCAGCTGTTGCTGTCTTCAGCTACCCAGAAGTCCCCAATAATAGTTGTTTTGAAGTTCTTGTCTGCTAACTTCAATTACATGGATCATCTGTCTGTTTGCTTTTTGTTGGTTTTGTTCCTCTTGATTACTGGTCCTATGACTTTGCCTCCTTGCATTTCTAGTAACATTTGATTGCAGATAGGATGTTTTGTACAAAAGACCCATAGAGGTTCCAGTTATTATTATTTTCCACAAGAAAAAAATTTTCCTTTTCTTCTTGCTATGGATGAATTGTATCCTCCCAAAATTCTTATATTGAAGCTCTAACTCCCAATGTGACCATATTTGGACATGGGACCTTTAAAGAAGTAATGAAAATTAAATGAGGTCATGTGTGGGGCCCTAATCTGTTAGGATTAGTGACCTCATAGGAAGAAAAAGAAATGTTCACCACCTCCACCCCCTCTCTGTTCTCATGCACTGAGGAAAGGCATGTGAGGGCACAGCAAAAAGGCCACCATCAGCAAGCCAAGAAAAGAACTCACAGCAGAATCAAATTAGCCAGAACCGTGATGTTGGCCTTCCCAGGCTCCAGAACTGTGACAAATAAATTTCTGGGGGTTTAAACCACCCAGTCTTCAGTATTTTGTCATTGCAGCCCAAGCAGACTAATACACCACTATTAGGCAGAAAATAGGGCCTAATCACTTAAAACCAGTCAGGAACTGGACTGGGGTAGAGTTTTAGTAAGATTCAGTTTACTTCTGGTTTAATCATTTTCCTTGTACATGACTATACCAGGCTTTTCACTTTAAGCATGGTGGTTCTTTGCCTCTTCATTACTGAAAGCCTGTAGGAGATACATTTCTTCCCTTGAGAAGTTTTAAGCTTACTTTTTGGCTTCCTGTCCCATGCAACTTCAAGAGTTGACAAATGTCCTCAGAAAGAGACTGGCCATGTGTTTGAGACAGACCTCTTCCTAATGAGAATTTGTTCCTAAGCTCTGTGAGACTGTGGGAGATTTCAATACAGTGGGGAGACCCAGGCATGCATTTGAGGCTCCTCAAGTTTCCAATGCTCCAAGATTATATTCCAAGATTATAAAAGCTTTTCTGGTTTCTCCTCTTCCAGCAGAGTCCCTCCACATGGGTCAAACCCAAGCATCAGTGCATCTCCAAGACTGACAAATGCCCCAAGAGAAAAATAGCTGACAATCATGAGGTCATCTCAATTATTCTCTCTCTCTCTCTAGAAGTTTAATTCATTTAGTCTTCATTGCCTTCACAGCTCTCTAAAGTTTTGAAAATGACTCGTGTAATATTTTGTTTATTCAAGTAAGAGTATTGACCTCTCACATTCTGCTCAGAAGCAGAAGTCCTTCTCCACATATTTCTAATATTTACAACTCTGCCCTTCCAAGAGGATCGAACAGAAGTGGAGGGAGATCAAGATGGTGGAGTAGAAGGATGCCGAGCTCACCGCCCCCCACGAACACATCAAAAATACATCTGTAAATAGTAGATCTTTTATGGCTGTAAAGAAAGATCCACGCAGAGTAAGGTAGGAAGGGAGGAGCGCAATCAGGTTGGGACCCACAACCCTAACAGGGGACATAGAAGAGGAGGGGGATATCACAGGCTAAGTGATCCTCTCTGGAGAGTGAGAAGTCCAAGTCACATATTAGGCACCCCAGCCCTGGGGTCCAACACCAGGAAATCAAATCTCCTTAGCTGGTTTGAAAACCAGTGGGGCTTACCAGAAGGCTATAAGGAACATAGACGCATATCAAGAAGAGAGTGCACACATGCTTGATTACTCCTGAACCAAGGTGGAGAAAGCAAATTGAAAATGGCCTGGGGCCCTGGCTGGTTTCCTGTGACCACCCCAGCCCGAACCAGGTGCCTGCACCAGGTCCTCTTGCTCTGGCGCAGCTCTGCACTAGGCTGGAGGCTGGCTGCTGTTGCCAAGGAGAGTGCACACTTCGGGTATAGAGCCAGCTCGGACACAGCCCTGCATCTGAACAAGAGGAGGGCAACCATTGCCAGTGTGCACAAGGAGGCCACAGACTGGGAGCCACCTGAGGCTCTGACTAGCATGCCGGGAACACCCTAGAGAATGCCCTGGCCTTCACTGGGCACCTGTTGCAACCCCTCTTGCTTGGGCACTGCTCTCCACTAGGGTGAAGGTACCATTGTTGGGGCGGGGGGGAATGCATGCACCAGGAGGAAGCAAAGTCAACTCAGACCTGGCCCTGCCTCTGAATGGAGCAAGGGCAGCCATTGCCAGAGAGGGCACAGAGGCAGTGAATTGGAAACTGCCTGGGGCTCTGACTGGCTTTCTGGGACTGTCCCAGTGCACAACCAGGCTCATACCAGGCACCCACTTGAAACCTTCTTGCTCAGGTGTTACTCACCACTAGGGTGAAGTGCCTTTGCTGGTGGGGAGAGCGCACACTGAGAGGGAACAGGATCTGCCCAGACCCGACCCTCAGGGTTTCTGCTCCAGCACCTTGGGCCTATCCCCATAGGATAGTGATGGCCATTGAGCATGAGAAGCCCCAGCTCACACAGGGCCTGGCTCTGGCCCTGCCATCTCCAGCCCTACCTCACACCAAGGTGATAGCTGCCAGAACACCCTGGGGGAGGATGTGACCCATGCTCACTTTGGCTCCAGCTCTCTATGCAGATGGCATAGGGACTTTCCCACAAGAGGACACCCCTTGAGATCTGGATAGGTAACTGCATCACCTAATTTCATAGAGACAGAAAGTTAAACAAAATGAGAAGACAGAGGAATTTGTTTCAAATGAAAGAACAAGAAAAAAAAACCCCAATGAAATAGAGATAAATAATTTACCAGATGAAGAGTTCAAAACATTACTAACAAAAATGCTAACTGAACTTGGGGAAAGAATAGATAAACACAATAAGAATTTTAACAAGGAACTAGAAAATATAAAAAAGAACTGGTCTGAACTGAAGAATACAATAAATGAGAAATACACTTAGAAGGAATTAACAGTAGACTAGGTGAAAGAGAGGAATGAATAAGTGATCTGAAAGAATAATGGGAATCACCCAATCAGAACAGGAAAAAGAAAAACAAATTTTAAAAAATAAGGATATTTTAAGGAACCTCTAGGACAGCATCAGGCATACCAACATTCATATTATAAGGGTCCTGGAAGAAGAAGAAGAGAAAGAGAAAGAGGCCAAAGAGTATTTGATGAAATTATGGCTGAAAGCTTCCTGAAGCTGAAGAAGGAAACAGATTTCCAGGTATAGAAAGCACCGAGAGTGCCAAACAAGATAAACCCAGAGAGATCCATACCAAGACATATCATAATTAAAATGGCAAAAGTTAAAGAGAATTTTAAAGGCAGCAAGAGAAAAACAAAGAGTCACAAACAAGGGAACCCCCATAAAGCAATCAGGTGATTTTTCTGCAGAAACTTTGCAGGCCAAAAGGGACTGGCATGATATACTTAATATGCAGCCATTAAGGGAAACAGTATGTGGCTTCCTCAAAAATTAGTAATAGAACTACCATATGGTCCAGCAATTCCACTCATGGGTATATATCCAGTGAAAATGAAAACAATAATTTGAAAAGCTACCTGTACCCCAATGTTCATAACAGTATTGCTTACAATAGCCAAGATATGGAAACAACCTAAGTGTCCATCAAACAGATGAATGTATAAAGAAGAAATATATATACAATGGAATATTACTTAGCCATAAAAAAGAATGACATTTAGCCACTTGCAGCAACATGGATGAATCTGGAGGGTATTATGCTTAGTGAAATAATTCAGACAGAGAAAGACAAATACTGTTTGGTATCAATTATATGTGAAATCTAAAAATTATAACATGAATAAATATAACAAAGCAGAAACCGACTCACAGTTATAGAGAACAAACTAGTGGGTACCAGTGGGAAGAGGTTGGGGGGAAGGGCCAGATATGAGTAGGGGATTGAGAAGTACAAACTGCTATGTATAAAATAAATAAACTACAAGAATATATTGTATAGCCAATATTTTATAATAACTTTAAATGGAGTATAATCTTTAAAAATATTGAATCTCTGTTGTATTATATATCTGAAACTAATATAATATATAAATCATCTATACTTTAATTTTTAAAAAAGGATCTAACAAAGTGAATACATGTTTATTGGAATGGGTGACTAAATAAATAAATAGAGCCAATTTTGCCTGCTTCTTGATCTTAACTGGGCCAAGTTTGCCACTTTCTTGGGGAAGACAATGTTATTCAGGTGATACAGCAAAAGTACAATGGCTAAGATTCAGGAATTTGTGGCAAAGGGAATGTTTTTGAGGGATGAACCTGGACAGTGTAGATTCCTGTTCTCAGTCTTTATTTTTACCAAGTTTTGCTTTTCAAGTTCTCCTATACAGCCACAAAATCGCATGTAGTAGGTGAGATATTTACTTACTAATTTACCCTCTGTCTTCCCAGCTAGACTCCATGGGGGAAGAGACTTTGTCTTGCCAGCTAGTTCATCCTCAGTATCTAACACAGTGCCCAACACACAATAGCTGCTCAAATCATTTGTATAAATGAATGAGTAAATGAATGACTATCACAAAGTCATTTCACAATCTGGCTTGTTAGCAGATTAGGCTGGCTAAATGCATAAAATGGAAGTAAAAAAAGGCAGTGGAAGTTATTGACAATAATTAACATTCATACACAATATGGCTTTTAGAAACCTGAGAAGTAATTTAGCAATCAATAACTTTGGTCTAAAAGAAACAGAATCTCAAGGATATATTCTATTTTACAGTCCAAAATAATAATTATTTATGAGATTACATTGCCCTAAAAGCCCTCAAATAAAATAAAATCCTGTTCATCCAGTAAGAAGAACTTTATAGAAAATGAACCATAAGCAAACCTTCAAAATATAGATAACCTTGAAAATATTTTCAACTTCCAGTGCTAACTATAATTATTAGCCACTTGCAACCTGGCATAGGAACATCATCATTAGTTATATTTACACATACCAATGCCAATAAGATTATACAAATCCAACCAAGGGCAGAAGTTATTTTGAGGAAACTAGAGTTAACCTTGTATATTACTTATTACTTCATTTTTCTCCTTTGGAGAATATCCTTTCACAAGGTCTTTATGTCAAAGCAGCATAATTTTCTTAAAAATCGCAAGGCTATATGATGCAATTGATTCTTACTAAAAATCTAGGGAAAAAACAAATCAATTTTAGGATGTCTTTAGGTGAAATAATAATAACGAAAAATATTATAATGTGTGAACATATACATTTTATTTATGTGTTGTTGAAAATGTTCAACAGCAGGATAATTGGCCATAAGGGATGAGTCATGTTAAATAATCCAAAAACTCCATTCTGTTACTGTTTTATTTTCTAAATCAATCACAAATGAAGCAATCATGAGAGGAACCACAGAGTGTGGAGTAAAGCATATGGGCTTTGAAATTATGAATTCAAATCTTTGCTCTAGTATTACTAGTGATATAACTAACTTCTCTGAACCTCATTGTCTTTACTTGGAAAATGGAAGTTATTGAGAGAGCTCAGAGGAGTCATCTGTAGTACAGGAAGTTAACTAGGGTTAACTAGTAGAAAGAGCAGGAGTTGATCTAAGAAAGGAGAGGAGCTATGTATATCAACCAGGGCACAGGCAGAGACAAAGACAAAACAACACCAGAAAGAGGCAGAACAATGACCTGATTTTCATTCTTGTAACCACAGAATGGAAAAACTCAGGAGCTAAGTAGGACTCTGCCCAGGTAGGAATAAAGGTCTTGGTCAAACCTGCACAATTATGCCCTACATCAGATTGCCCTAACAATAGGATACTTGCTTTAACATTACAAAGAAAACAATTCCTTGTAATTGAATGAATGTTGCCTTAAGAATTATCTGGGAGGGAGTTTGAAAGGGGATTAGGTTACAGACAAAAATTTATGTCACAACAGAGAATATGATTGTGATTACCTTGTGCCTGAGCACTGGGAGAGCATCTGGTAATGATGACCTGCTGCTTCTTGGAGCTGACTTTGGTGAGAGTCAGAGGTAAATAATAAATCAGGTAGTTGCACATCTGCGCTTTGCCCCTTAGTCTAATCAGACTGCTGCTTGGAAGGAAACCCCCAAAATTGGGAGCCCTGGACTGGGAAATGGCAAGTGCCTACTCTCCTGGTACCTGGTTGTAGAGGTCTGAAATACCCAGGCCTCCCCAGAGGGCTCTCCCAGCCCTTACAACTGCCTTGGAGGACGGGGCCTGCCTGGGGATGGGAGAGCAGAATGGGTCTCCAGGGATAATAGTGCCAATCTCATAGGATGTTCTGAGAACTAATTGAGAAAACTTATTATAAACGTACTTAGCACATTATTGCATAACAAGTGTTGGTTTCCCTACCACCTCTTTTAGCATTTGCCATGGGTTATACATTGACTTTCACTTGAAGTATTAAAGTTGTTTTCATGTTTTATTAAACCTTAGCCCATGCTTCATGCCCATACAACATATTTGTGTTTATATGGTACCAAAACCAGACAAGTCAACATGTTTGCCTGATAAACTAGTTTCAAGCTTAAACTGCTTACTCAAAATTCAGTCTATAATTTTGGGGGCCAAGGAGTTTTCACATAAATGTATTAAAATAGCATGGAGACTTTTAGAATAAAGCAAACAAAAAGCACTCTACTAATTGACTTTCTTATCCCTCTCTGCCATGAGACAGTGAGAATGTGTCTTGCTAATCTGTGTGTACAAAGTCTATAGTTCCTCAAAAATTCTGTTGTTGTCGTGGTTGTTGTTGAATGAAGGTATAAAATAAAAAAGAAAAACCTACTGAGACATGATATCTACCTCGAGTATTTCAGATGTAGGGCTCCAGAGATCTTTACTTTTAGAAACCATTCTTCCCTTTTCGGTTCTAAATATTAAGGAAACTGTACAAAACTATGTGCTCATGGAATCTCACTGAAACCAGAGATGTTTTTTCAGGGGAAACTGGCAGGATTAAAGAGATTATGAAAAAGAGACTAGAGCATTAGGATGAACTCAGTGTACCATGTTTATTGGATTATTTTAAGTGGCTTTGATCTTTAAAGTAAAAGATTGCATTTTATTATAGCAACTGAAAATGTCATTAACCTTGCAGGCATTTAACTGTTTTTGGCCTCAGGATTTCATAATAGAATTAGCTTTTCATTAAGAAGTAAAATTTTATGTCAGACAGGGAAAGATAAATACTATATGATTTTACTTATATGTGGAATCTAAAAAATAATACAACTGAATCTATATACAACAGACTCACAGACATAGAAAACAAACTCATGGTTACCAAAGGGGAGAGAGGAAGGGACAAATTAGGAGTATGGGATTAACAGATAAGAATTACTATATATAAAATAGATAAGCAATAAGGATTTACTGTATTATATTCAGTATCTTGTAACAACCTATAATGGAATATAATCTGCAAAATAAAAAAAAACTAAATCACTATGCTATACACCTGAAACTAACACAATATTGTAAGTCAACTATACTTCAATTTAAAAAAGAAATAAAATTTTAAATCATTCTAGGCTATGTTTTCTCCAAAACCTATTTCAATTGCTCATTAAATATCAAGAAAAAGGACAAGGCTGAATCTTGTGGACAGCACAGCTAAGGATTTATAGGGCTAAATGGCTACTGTCCCTAATAATCTATAATTTTTCAGACAAAGAGATACAGAATCACTGAGAAGAAAGGTTGGTTGCTATTTTCCTGAATTAAAACTCTTAGTAACAAGTAACAGAAATACACATCAAACTAGTGTAAGAAGAAAGTGAGAGCAAGAAACAGAAAGGGGGGAGAGAAAATCAAAAGGAATTTATTGATTTAATTACCAGAGTAGTACAGAGGTATCTCTCACTTTAGGCATGGCTGGGTCCTGGTTTGAGACGATAATATTAAGATTCAGTTTTCCTCCATTTTTTTAAATCAAATTTTCTCTGTGTTGGCTTAACTCTCAGACAGGCTCTTTCTGCCTTGTGCCCCTTATAAGCTCTATGGAGCCTTACATTCTCCCAGCTTCCAATCAAGCAAGAAAAGAAAGAAGGAAGGAAGGGAGGGAGGGAGAAAAGAGAGTTTCTTTTTCCTTGTTTTCCCAACAAAAAATCCCCAAATTGAGTCTTATTGGTCTAGCTAGGGTAATATGACCAATGACATCCAGGATGCCTCTTTTTGGCGAGTTTTTGGTTGTATCATATATCACCTCAGAAGAGATCAGAAGGTACAGGAGAGGGAGTGAAGCCCTACCCAGACCTGATGCTATTTGTTTATAATTACTGTAACTATGTGTGTGTTTCTTCTAAGTCCAGACCTGGCATCTCCATCATTCATGTTTAACTTCTGCTCTTGGATAAATTATTTCTAAGTAGTCAGTCAGCTTATATTATGCCAGTGATACACACCTAGCTTTATCTCTTTCTTACGCTTATCACAACATGGCTTGCTATATATTAAAATTTGGCCCTTCAGGGAACACCATGATAATTTGACTTGTTGCAGGAAAGGAAAATGTGTGGTGTTGATAACATCATTGGGAAGATGTGTGTTAGTTTGCTGTGAGGGATGAGTCTGATTCCTCCATGCATGGGGCTTAATTGGATTTTAAAGTTTGCTCCTGCTAAAGCACAGCTATGGAAAACTTTGGGGCATAGTATAAGCTTGTCTTTCTGTTATCAACAGATAAAAGGAATAAAACATGAGTTTACTTAGTGAATTTGTCTGCTTGTGGACATATTTCATGGTTCATGGCACAGATGGGCAAGGGTTAGTAAAGTGGTCACATCAGCAATTCTGTCTCCAGGAATTTCTCAAGGAACGACATTAGCACCATGTAGCATGGCAATGAGAAGAACGTGGATTTGGAATTATAGAACTGAATTTGTGTCTTGGTCCTATAATTACTATTTGTAGGGCACTGGATAATTTACTTAACCATCATTTAAATCTCCATTTCCTTTTTTTTTTCCTTCTGGTTTTATTGAGATATAATTGAGATACAAGTTTTAAGTTACACAGCATAATTATTTGACTTACATACATCATGGAATTATTGGAGACCTTGTTATGAGGTCTCCATTTCTTTACCTATAAAGTGAGAATATCAAGATACATCCTACTTAACTGTCTTAGTTCAATAAGGCTGCCACAAGAAAATACCATGGACTGGGTGGCTTATAAACAATACAGATTTATTTCTTACAGTTCTGGAGACTGACTGTCTAAGATCATGATGCCAGCATGCTTAGGTGAGGGCCCTCTTCCAAGTCTCAGACTTCTCATTGTAATACCACATGGAGGAAGGAGCTAAGGAGCTCTCTGGAGCCTCTTTTATAAAAGAACTAATCTCATTTACGAGGGCTCCACCCTCATGACCTAATCACCTCCCAAAGGCCAAACTTCCTAATCACATCTTCTCTGTGGTTAGAATTTCCATATTTGAGTTTTGGAGGGACACAAACATTCAGACAATTGCACTAACTTACAGGGCCAGTTTGAGGTTCAAATGGAATAAAGCACTTATGTTACACTTATTCATCCCCATGTCTTGCCTATCAATGAAATGCCTAGCAGGCTGAGTCTTGTTCAACTCTGTGAGTCTCAGTACCTAACCCTGTGCCTGGAAGTCAAATTATACTCAACAAATGTTGCATGAACAGTTAAATCAATGAACAAATGATCAAACAGGAATGAATGAAAGAATGATGAATGAATGATAACCGTGGGACAGAGAGAAACAGAAAACTATTGTTCAGCACCGGCTCAGGGAAGTTCTGTGATTGAACAATATTTTAACAATATCTCAAAGTTTAGCATCCCTATGTTTGATGCTGTATGCTTTTTTTCTCAGCTTCTCTTAGTAGAAAAAGAAGCTGCCTATCAAGAGCTGGAAAGAATAGCAAATCTGTTAGTGAAGAAACAGCCAAGAAAATTACTGCTCTCCTAGCTCAAAGAGAAACATTAATTAAAAATAAGACATGGACAAGAAGTAAAATGGAGAATTTGAAAGAGTAAATTGTATCATAATTAACACTCAGTAATCCCTCTACCTTTTAGGGGATGACTGTCTTGTTGCAGATACCCTTGATTATTTAAAACGTTTCTCAAGAAAACCTTTGAAATTCCTGGAGATGACTTTTTAACCTTTTTATGAAGATTCTTTGCAACACCATTCAGAGTCTGAACAAATTTATATGATAGGCATATATGATCTGTAGTTTAGGAAAATGGGAATGGATTTAGGTAAACCTGAGACTATTCTGCTTATTTACAATGACATCAATTGTGGGGGGCTTTGCTCTGGAAAGATATTCCATATGTGTGATTATGTGGTCTCCAGAATTATGCACTCTGAAGTTTTGATTTCATCTTCATTTAATCTTTCTTTGTTTAATCATTTGCAGTGAAGAAAAATGCTCTCTGATTACTGTTTTAAAATCCTGGCAAACATGGATTCCAATATATATATAAAATTATGTATGTGTGTTTGAATGGGGGACTAAATATTGCCAGGGGAGGGGAGGAGTGCAGGAGGATTTTGAGACAGGTACTATAATATATTATATTCTTCTTCTTGGTTCTCCTGATTAAACATATCTTTGTTCTATTACTCATGGCTATAACCACATAGAACGCATTATAGAAACATTCTCACATGTTCATCCAGCCACAAGTACAAGCGTGAAACAAATTTCCACCAACAACTTTTGCAGTTTGTGTCAGGGAAAAGAAATACATGGAACTAGAAAGCAGTCTCCAACTATGATCACATGTGGATTTTCTCTGAATACCTTGTAAGAGGGGGATGTTTCTCAGATCTGTGCCGAAGATTTAGGACCTGGAAGCAGCTGGAGAGAATAGAGAGACTGAATCTTGGTTTCCCCCGACTAAAAATATTCTGTTTTCAGCTTCCCAGCCCAGAGTACAGGGAAGAAACCAAAATTACTACTACAATTTCTAAACTGGTAGCAAAGCTAATAGTTTACCGCACAGTGAGGGAGGATGAGGATCTTCATTGCTTCTTCCCATTTGTGAGCATAATCACTTGCCCTGTGGGTTTGCTGGAGAAGACAACCAGTAATGAACTCATAACAGAAATAAACTTAGTAGTCCAGTGGAAGTGGGCAAAGAACATGAGCTGAGAGTTCAAGTAAACTCAAAAAGCAAATGGCTTTTAAACACATGAAAATGAGCTAGATCTCTCTGATAAAGACTGTAAGACAAAACTATAATGATATACCATTTTCATGTGGCAGATCTAGTAAAACCCAAATGTTTTATGGTTCATTGGATGGATGAGGGTGAAAGCGCTATTGTTGGTGGGGATCGAAATTGATAAAATTCTTTGGAAGTCTATTTGGAAATATCTACCAAAATTTAAAGTGAGCAGAGCAAGATTCATAAGGCACACACATCTCTAGGGCTTTTCTTACAGACATAATCATGTTAACATGCAAAACCATATGTACAATTATACAGATCTTCCTTGACTTATGATGAGCTTACCTCCCAATAAGCCTATCATAAACTGAAAATATTGTAGGTTGAAAATGTATTTAATACACTTAACCTACTGAACATCATAGCTTAACCTAGCCTACCTTAACTGTGCTCAGAACACTTACATTAGCCTACAGTTGGGCAAAATCATCTAACACAAAGCCTATTTTATAATAAATATTATAATTATAAATAAATTATAAATACATTATAATAAATATATATACTTATACCTTATATACTTTCAAATATATAAATTATAATAAATATAATGAATATCGCATGTAGTTTATTGAACACTATACTGAAAGTGAAAAAGAGAATGGTTGTATGGCTACAGAATGGTTGTGAGTGTATCAGTTGTTTACCCTTATGATCTCGTGGCTCACTGGGAGCCACAGCTCGATGACACTGCCCAGCATCATGAGAGAGTACTCTACTGCATATCACCAGCCCAGGAAAAGATCAAAATTCAAAGTACAGTTTCTACTGAATGCATACATATTGCTTTCATGCCATGGTAAAATTGAAACATTATAAGTTGGGGACATCTGTGTTCGCTACCATACTGAACACTGTTTGTAAGAACAGAAGAATGCAGACAATCTAAAGATCTGATGATAGCAAAATGCTTAAATAAACTACATGCCTGTACAATAGAATACATGCAGTCATTAAGAAGAGGGAAGTTCTGATAAGGGCTGATTTCCAAGATTCTTCATAAAGTGAGATAAAGTAGATATGAAAGAGTGCAGATATTTTGCCACCTTCCCCCATTCACTGTCCTCCAGCCATACTGGCCTTTCTCTCTTCCAGGTTTGCCCAGCTCATTTCAGCCTAGAGCCTTTGTACTTGCTTATCCCTTCTGTCTGGAATGTTTTGCCAGTTTTCACATAACTGTCTTTTCTGCTCATCTTTCAAGTCTTAGTGCAAATTCCTCCTCCTTAGACCAACCTTATAGCTGCTAGTAGCTATATCTTATTGAAAGAATTAGCCTATTTTGATTGAAACTGTGTGATATTACTAATATGTTGGTGAATTGGAGTCCATAATTGCTAGAGTGCCTCACCCTGTCACTTGTATTGAGTCACCGTGTTTGATATTCTTCATAGGACTTAGCACTGCTTGAAAACATCTCATTTAAAAAATTGTGTTATATGTTAATTACTAACCCTTCCCTTTTGCACACAGTACAACTTGTTAAAATTTAAGGTTCATAAGGACAGGAATGTTGTCATATTCATCCCTATGCCTTTAATACTTAGAGCTGCACCAAAAACAGCTCAATGATGAATGAATGAGTGAATAAAGGAAATACCCATATATGCAAAAAATGTTTCTATAAAGTACCCAAGAGAATGTTAGGCTGGTTTTTCTAAGGAAGGAACAGGAAGGAAACTTATGTTCTGGTTTGAGTGTGAGAGACAAACTAGATGAGACACTATGCCTGACCTAGGTCTACTCAATAGGCAAGGAGATGTTACTTCACCCTTGTAGGGCCATCAGTATAACACCTCCTTAATAGCCTTCATTTCTTGTATGAAGAATTGCATACCTGCTATGAAAGCAGAGCTGTTACCTCACATCAAAAATCAAGGAATATTTAGAAGACATTTCTCAGCTCCAAGCCCATCTTCTATACTGGTGAACTTAGATTGCTCAAATTACATCTCCAAGACTCCCTTATCATCTGGCTTTCTATTAGGTTCTACCAATGGGAATCACCAGAGGATTATTGGATATAGAAAGAAGGGGTCAAGGAGCTTCTTTTCTCTTTTCTACTCCCCATCAAAAATCTTCAATAATAGCTCACAGTTGGCTGCAACTTCCACCTTTTTCCAACACTCACAGTTCTAGTCTCACCAAGTTGCCTACTAGTAACCAAGCTGAGACCCTTGGCAGCCCTAGTAGGAGGCACACGGCCATCTCTTACCAACTGTGCTACTCCTGAGACCTGGGAGAACCCACTTGGCCATGCCCCTCCTCAAAGGTTTAAGCACCAGCTGCATGGAGTGTCCTCCCAGAGGCCCAAGCACTAGCTCTGTAGGTCCCATACTCCTCGCTCATAGATTTTGGTTAATGGCCTCTTTCCTGTGTTCTCCAGGCCTGAGAGTGGGAGCTCCTTCCTCCTGTCATTCATCTCTGGGCACCTCAGCATCCTCCTTTTGCTCTTTCAACCTTCTGACTTCTGCATAACCAGTTGCCTATCATTCTAACTATTATGGTTTCTGTTTTCCTTCCTGGAAGGAAGTACTTGTTCTGGGCCTTCTTCTCTTGGTCTATATTCTTCCCCAGGGTGATCTTTGTCTATCTTGACTCACTTATATCCCTCAAGATGCATATACAACTTCCTATTTGCTATTTAACATCTTGAAGTCTAAAAGACAACTTAAATTTATTTTGTCAACAAATGAACTCCTGGTGCACCACTCTGCTCCTCTGTCAGAATTCTCTATCTCGGTAAATGATACCTCTATCCATGCATTTGTTCAATCCAAAATTCTAGAAGTCATCCTTGCTCCCGATTATTCACATGCAGTGCATCAATATGTCATGTTGGTTCCATCTCCAAAACTACACACCTCTCTATTCCTTTCCACCTCTATGTTATTGCCCTAGTCTAGATCATCATTATCTGTCACTTTGGCTATTACAGTTGCCTTCTAAGTGGTTGCCATCTTTCAACTCTTGCCTTCCCAGAGTCATTTTTCTACATCATAGCCATAATGTTTTTTAAATGTAAGTCACAATGAAAATTAAATCCAGACTCCTTACCATGACCCTGTAGGATCTGGTTCCTGCCAGCACTTCTAAGCTCATCTCCTATCACAGTCTGTTTGTATTACCTGTGCTCTAGACTCAGAGGCCTCTTTTCTGTCTCATGACACATCCAGCTCTTTATGGACTGATGTCTTTTGAATTCACTGCATCTTCTACCAAGAAGTTTCTTCTACTGGTTGTTCACATGGTAATCCTCATATCATCCTCAGGGAGGCTTTTTCTACTTTTTCTAAAGTAGCCTTTCTTCCCTAACTTTCTCTCTATTATGAAGTCCAATTTATCTCCTTCATACTCTTATCTTGATTATTGGTCCTTTCCTTTGTTTGTTGTCCAACTATATGTGGTAGGAGCCTTGCTGTTCACTGTTCCATCCCCAGCATCTCCTGCACCTTGAATAGTCTCTATTCCCTAAAAAGTGCTTAGTAGATATTTGATGACTAAATTAATGAATGAATGTTTTTAGTATCCTCTTATTTAAAATACTCCAACATCAAAGTCCTAATATACTTTCAAATATATAAAATTTGCCACTACATTGGAATGAAAATCTATAGGATTAGATTCGTCTTCCACCTAGTATATTTTCCTATCACACTTCCTAGGAAATTTCTTGAGTAAAAGCAGCTTATAGGATCAAGACTTGATGATATGGCTAGTATGTTCTTTGGATAAATAATACCTGAATATAAGTCAAAGATGAAGACACACCAGAATGTACAGGATTTTTGCAACAACGAGACTCATGGCCTTTAAAAGTATGTAGAACAAGATGAAACAAATGTTTTCAGTAGATGTTCAGGTGCTCTTTTCTAAAAATAACATATGTAACCACAAATCAATGTTTAAAGCCAGATGGTTAATGAAGACCAGCCAGGAACCTCCCATAATTCACAGTAATGAGTATGGTAATGAGCTTCCATTATAAACCAAATTGCAGCACAACACACTGTATCTATCAAAGAACAGTAATTTGATTGTTTCATATTTTTCAAAGCTCCAAAGCTTAATTTATGGGGAAAAATGTTAGAAAACCTGATTGATGGAGCTAATCATGCCCAATTAGTCAAATGGAAGGTGGCCTAAATTTTATTAAGAAGACCTGTTTGAATGTCAGATATCATCAGAAGGGAAACAATATTCAAATTCAAGTGAAAATTAAGATCTTTCAAAACAGGAAAGAAGTCCCATTACTCTGGTTGAAAAGAAAGGTTCTGTTTAACAGAATGCTTTAGGGACTTGGCCACTATAGAAGAATGCCATGGATTAAATTTTATTTTAGTGTCCAAAACAAATGTTTACTTTTACACTTAAAGTTCACCTTCATCTCAGGTATGTAGTCTGAAAAGGCATTCCGATTTACCTAACGTAACATGGGCAGGAGCACATTGCACACGCAGACCATTTTATATTATTTCACCAACGTGTTCTACTCTTGAGTGATGTGTCACACTGGGCCACCTTCTCGTGAAAGGATGGGATGTTCAGGGTGAAGAATTGAGAAAGCCAGGGCTTCAATACCCATCATCATTTCCATCTAATGTGAAGTTGGCTGCTCACACATATATGTTTGGAATATAAGCCATTACAATTGATGTGTATATTTGATGCTCCATATTTTTATGTTATTTATATTACACTATTATTTGGTCTTAGGAATTCTAAACCACACTTTTCCCAAAAATGTGACAAGTCTATAGACAGACATGCTTGGACAAATTCTGTTGGACAAATTCTGATCTTTTATAAGATTTCTGAATCGACCTCCATTATATTTACTGAGGACTGGAGGTTCGTTTTCTGAAGTGTGTAAGACAGAGGGTCTCTGATCTGGAAGAAAAAAGACAAAATTGAAGTTGTGAGTACTATATTGAAAATTGAAGAATTATGTAAATTAGCCATTTTCTCCCACTCAGCTCTCCATATGCTGGTAGCCAGGCCTTCATCATCCAGGGAAGAGATTAAATGTCTCTGGAAAATAATACCAACTCAAGAGGAAGTTCCAAAGATGCCAACATCTGAACTTTCCTGAGTAAATAGCCCAAACTGATCACTCTAAATGAAATTCACAATCTATAAGGCCTGCTAATGCACTCAAAGGGGCCAGTGAGCTATTAAAGATACTACAAAATACGAAAAGACAATATATGTCAAATGTGAGAAGACAATAATATATACACATATATAGGAACTTCCCTGGTGGTCCAGTGGTTAAGACTCTCTGCTTCCAGTGCAGGGGGTGCAGGTTCGATGCCTGGTCAGTGAACTAAGATCCTACATGTTGCGCAGTGCAGCCAAAAAAAGAAAGTTAAAAAAAAGTATATATATACATATATATATATATATGCATATATATGCATATATAAAGTATTAAGACATAGGAGAAGACAACAATACTATAAAATATGAGAAGACAATTTAGGGTTATCAGACATTGGAAGCCAGCATATAATTTGAAAGGCAAAAGACCAAAACAAATAAATTTAAAGCAACTTGCAGACAACAGAGACTATGCAAAAATAAGAAAACCTGAAAATAAATACAAAACAGCATTAGTATCTACAGAGAGATGAGAAATCATGCAACCAAAACCACGAACAGGATACTAAAGAAATAGATTACAAAGAAGAGCTTTTACAAATGAAAAATAGCTAAAAATGAAAACTCAATAGAAGTGTTTTCAGGAAGAATCTTGAGAGAAAATTTAGACAGTTGTTGAAGAGTGAGAGGTTGAATAGTGATTAAACAGATTAAAAATGAAGCAAGTGAAAACAATTATGACTCTAGGAAAAACACAAAGTTGTACAGGAAAGGAATAGTGCTCATAGTTTACTACATGTCTCAGCTAAAAATAGAATTTACATCATCATAATGTATTAATATGCAATATTAATTTAACCAAAATTACAATATAAATCTACTAGAAGAAAAGGGAATGAGAACACTATGCATATGTGGAGAGAGAAGGAGGGAGAGAGGGAAAGAGAGATGCAAGGCTCAACTTTATAATGGGAAGTCAACTAACAAAGCCAGAAACTGAAAAATCAAGAAGTAACAAGAATGCTACTTAGAGTCATGAAGCTAAATGATAACATAATGAGGTGAAAGAGATGAAAGTGATTAATTCTGGGAAGGGCAAAAGTTGAGAAGGATTGGAGCAATGCTGTGTTTCATAGAAAATCTTGTCAACTATTGGAATCTTTAGATATTGTATATGATTAACCTTAATACAAATGAAAACTAAAAGGTAAGGAGGACGAGGCAAGGGTGGAGGCAGTGATGGGCCTCAGTGAACAGTACATACAAGGGAAAGAAATCTGGGCTGGTGATGGTCAGTGCATCTTCATGTGTCTCCAGACTGGTCACACTGTGAAGAGAGAAGGTCAAAGACCACATGGTGAGTGGAGGCACATGACACAGAATAAGAGTCATCAATAGGACTTAAGGACTCCTGGCCTCCGGACATGTCTAATTTGTTAATTCTAGACTCTGCCTCTACATAAATGGGTGACCTTGGACAAGTCAGCTAAGCTCTGCAAGGCCTGACAGCCCAGCTGTTTCTCATTCATTTTGTACTCTTCAGAGCTTGTAGCAGAGAGATTTCTAGAGAGTAAGCACCCAGATGCTTCTTTACAGATTATTTGGATTGCTGTTTTCTTTGGGAAAATGTTCCCTATATTTAAACAAATATGTGAAATACATTTTTGTAGATAAACCTGTTTGGAAACTAATAAGACATAGAGATAGTTCCAAGTAATCATCACATGGAGCTTTTTACATAATAACCCAAACATGGCCAAAACACTTTTATAATTTCTCTGTTGTAATCACCTTCAAAAGCCAAAACACTTAAAAAATTTTTGTGACTATTTTTTGAACTACAAACATACAGACTTTTTACTGAAAACTTTGAAAAATACAGAAACACATGCAGAATCAATGTTAATCCCACCACTTAAAAATAATCATAAAAGTTTGGGTATATACTCCAGGTTTTTTAAAATCTATCTAATGTGCATGTATACGTTTTACAAATTTGGAAATACTCTGCATGTTTTGTAACCTGATTTTTTTCAATTAATATTTTGTAAATATTTCCCCTTGTCATTAAATATTATTGTCACTATCATTTTAATGGCTTCATAGTGTTCAACAGATGTACAGCAATTTATTGCCAGATTTATCTAATGTTTTCTATAGTTTGTTTTTGTAAATAACACTGTAATGAATAATCTTGTACATGAATTTTTGTATACATTTATTTATTTCAATGGAGGTAGAATTTCAATTCCTAGAAGTTATCTTAATTTCTAGAGGTAGAATTTCCAGAATAAAAGAGAATGTATATTTTTAAAAACTCTTATTACTACCAAACTTCTCTCCAACTGACACTTTCACCAGCAGTCCACATTCCATATTTTTGAATACTCTCAAAATTGACCAAACCTGATTTTTGAAAATAAATTCCTCACTAGGTATTATACGGCCACCCATAGATTATAAACTCTTTGAGCTTGGAGACCACTTCCTAAAAATTCATCTTTTGTATTCTCCAAAACCTCAAGAAAAAGTAATTTTGTATTAGTACACAGTAAATAAGATCAGTCATCAAACTGTGTGACACTATTTGAGTCAAAATAATATGACTATGAAGTAATAACACGGATTGGGTATATTGCCAACAGGCTCTGAAGCACAGATATATCCTCATTCATGAGCATAGAGAACGACTATCACAAAAGACAAATGGTAGATACGTGGGGTTTACCTGTTTTCTCTGATGGCTGCTTCAAATTGATGGGTTTTTTTTCAGATTATTCAGAGGTGATACTCATTAAAAGAAATACCCAAAGAATAGAACATACAGATGATGACAGAAGTTCATGCTGGTTAGTGTTGTTTTAGACACTAATGAGACAAAATTAAAGTAAATGTATAAACATAGATGAATAAAGTAGACCTCAATGAAAACCCTCAGGGAAAAATAAGCATTACTTTTGTTGTTGTTTTAAGTTCTCCTTTACTGAAAAAGAGCCCAGTTGGATTCTAAAAGTAGCTTCCAAGAAAAGCTTCCTTCAACTGCTGTCTAAAAGTGCTGCTATTCAAAGATTGTTCTCAACATATAGATGTGTATTCAGTGTTTGCACGGAGGCAGGACAAACAGAAGCTTGAGTTACACCTTTCCAGGCCAACGGAGAGGTGGTTAGAAGTCAGACACAGCTATTACAGATGACCTGTATCAGGTCCATGTAAAAGGCCAATTATCTCCCTCAGATTCAATGGAAATAGGGCTCTGCTTCTCATAAATCTGTCCAGCCTCTGAAATGCCTTGGAGTTTCACCTTGTCTGGCCTCTCCAGTTGAGGGCATCATTAATAATTCACCTGGGGCTCTCCCTCACAGTTGGGTTGCACAGCGACTTCTATCTCTGGTAACTTCTCCCCTTCATCCAACATGACTGCCTCCCAGGTCAAGCCAGCCTAGGGTACTATTGGAAGAAACCAGGGTCACACCTTGGTGGAAAGGAGAGAGCAGCTGTTTTCATGCCTTCTGCACAGGCAGAGCAATGGCAGGCTGCACAACCAGAGCTCAGTCTCCAAGGTGCAAACACGCAAAGAGATGGGCTTCAAGGATGTCTCCCATACTGTCTTTAAACCTCTGTGGATAGTGTTGAGGTCTCTGAATTAAATTTGGTCCTACAGTCAAAATTGTGAAGAGGACAAAGTTTGTATTCAGTTTATAAAAAAAGACAAACTGGAGACTCTTCAGTACCTATTCCTGTTCAAGTGCCATACTAGGTGTTTTCACATATCTTAGCTCATTTAAATATGATAACTTCCAGGGAGGTGAGCTAACTATTTCCACTTTAACAAATGAAGGAAATGAGCTAAAAGAGGGGAAACAATATATCCAAAGTTAACCAATTAGTAAATATAAAAGCCAGAATATAACCTTGGGTCTTGTTAATTCTAAAAGCATATTTAACATACCCTCCCTATTTCCTATTTCTTTCTTGGTGTTCCCTCTTTTCTGAGCTCTTCATATTCAAACTGACTTTCAACCAGATGTCATGTTAGCAGGGATTTAATAATATAATTTTAATATATATGTAATAATATAATTTTTAGTTTTGGTTGCATTTGAATAGGAAGCAACCATGGGGTGAAATTTTAATGGTGAAATTTTAGATCAGTGACAGTTTGATAAATGATGTATTTTAAGAATATAGTCTCAGAAAAGGAGGCTGGATTTTCTAATGCAACACCTAAAAGTCTCAGTTCTACAGGATCCTGAAGTCAGGGACCACATGTTTTTGTCCATCTCTGTCGTAGTGACATGGACAAAACATGATCTTCTGATGAGAATGATGAAAACCTGTTGGGGTTTCAAGGAAAAAATACACGTGAAGGAGGAAATGGTAACAGAATAAGAGTTCCTTTGTATGAACATCAGTATAATTTGCATCTTTCTTCAGCCTCTCAAAAATATCACTATAAGCATAAACCTTCACCCATCCCTTTCAACCCTTAATTCATTGACATGAACACTCAACATAATTGAGTAGTGGAAATAAAACATTTTTCTTGTCACTAGTTAAAGAAAACGTGTTATACCATCTTCTTTGAGTATATGTTCTGGTAATGCTGAGAGAAATTGTGAATTAGAAGTAAAAGAAAAAGTATTTTTTCCTAAGTTTTATAGAAAAATTGGTAGCTCAGAACTTATGTTGAATATGCAACTTGAGAGTCTATAGAGCAGATATTCAGCACCCAGATAAAAGAGTACTTGAGATCTGAGCCAGGAGAGAGCACTTGGTTATCATCCTTAACAATCAAAACAAACCTCCAATGAACATCTAGTATGTATAAAAATATGAACTAGACAGCGGAAAAATAAAAGGTAAGAGGTCTTACCTATTTTGGGAGAAAGACTATGCCTATCGACCCACCTCCACATTAAAAGTGATCAAAGTAAAGTGGATGCCATTTAGTGAATGTCTTTCATAAATGACCTCACTTTATCCTGCATCTCCATGATGTTACATAATTATTCTCACTTATGAAGATTAATCTGTTGTATTCATTCACCTTTTAACTTTATTTCCTAGCATGGAAAATAAAACCAGAGTTTATCACAATGATTAATAAATAACTCACTTTATAATTTTTAAAAAATCTTTTTATTTTAAGATAATTTTAGGCTCAGAGAAGACTTGAAAATAGTACAGAGTTCCGTGTCCACTTCATTCAGTTTCCATTAACACCTTACTTAACCAAAGAGATAGAGAGTATTGATCTCTAAACTAAGAAATTACCATTGGTACAATGCTATTAAACAAGAGACATTGTTCAGATTACACAAGTTTTTTCTACTAATGTCCTTCTTTTCTATGTCCCAGGGTCTAATTCAAGATTGTATTTGGTTTGTCATGTATACTTAGTCTGCTCCAATCTTTGACACTTCCTTAATCTTTTGTTGTCTTTCATTAACTTTAGGCTTTTGAAGAGTACTGGTCAGATACTTTGGAGACTGTTCCTCAGTCTGGGTTTGTTTAATGTTTTCTCATGCTTAGACTGAGATTATGCCTTGTTAGAAAGAATATCACAGAAGTGCCCATCATCACTGTACCATATAAGGGGATACCTGTGGATATGTCTTGGTTGGCTGAGGTTTATCCTGAGGTTAATCTTGGTTAAGGCTGTGTCTACCCAATTTCCCCACCACAAATCTACTATTTTTCCCTTTGTAATTAATAAGAATTTATTTACATATAATAAGAGATACTTAGAAATTATTCAAATGTCCTATTTCTCCTTAAATTTCACCCACTAAGCAACTCACTTTTGAAGGAAAGGCAAATGTAATCCATATGTTGGAGAACTCTACTAGTGACACCAAAAGCCAGAAGACATTGGTGGCTGTTATGATTATCCTAAACTAGAGAATCTTAGAAATGCTAAAGGCAGAGCACATGAAACAAAAGCACCCTGAAAAAGGCATAAAGGATCAAATGATTTGCCATTAGTACCAAAAAACCTTCTCTTTTCAATAATTCAAGGGCAGAGCTAAAATCAAGAGATAAAATGTGAAGAGAAACAGAAGAAATTGCAGACGGATTCCATAGTTTTCAGAGATGCATTATCATTTGTATATCTTAACTCATTTTCTTGTCAGTAAATTATATGGTTCACAGATGGAATAAAAATCATATTTCCAGTGTTCCTTAGATGAAATTCATAAAGAGTCATGGGCTTTGGGGTTTCTGAGTCATTAAACTTTAGCAGACTATTGAATGCCACTTGTTGTAAGATTGTTTTATTAATTTTCCTTCAACATTCAATTATAACATTTCAAAATCTATATTCAAGTTACATTATAAAATATGCCTTCCGAATCATTTCTATACCGACCTCCCTAGCCATAAGAGACAAAAAAACTCATGAATCCTGTCTTTATAGAACTGACTTGACCCTCCAAGAGTCCCAACTACATTATCTATAGCATATACAAAGGAATATTACTATTAGATGGTTTATCATACCAAGAGAAAAAGGCAATTTGAAGTTAATTCATGTAATATTCCAAGTACCTATATTATTAATGAAACAATTATGTATTGTTTTTTCTGATTCAATAATAACATCAATAACCAATACATATTTAGTACTTTTTATGTGCCAGTCACTAATCCAGCTACATGGATTATCTCATTTAATTGTCACAGCTTTATGAGATGTCAAAAATTATGAAGGGTTTGAGATTTCTACCCTATTTGGAAGTTAACAAAATAGCCTACCATACTTTTATAGTTGGTGGCAAAAGACATGAGACTCTTGGGTCAGAGACAAAGGACTTTATTACCCACAGAAATAACAAAAACCAGAGTATCAGCAATTTCTTGGGCCAGTTCTCAAAGCCCCAGTTCCCACAAGACAACATGAATAATACACAGTGGGTTACATTATGGAAGAGGAGCCCTGAATTTAGGGAACCTGAATCTTTTAAAATAGACAGTAAGCATGCTACTTTTTCCTCCAGAGGGAGACACTATCACTGTCTTTCAAGGGTATTTACTGTACAGACATCCTTGAACAGTTAGTCCAGAACAAAGGCATTCTGTGCCTGTACTTGCAGGACATGTAGAAATGTAGGATACTTATGGAGAACTATCTCACAACATGATGTAGGTGCTATCATTATTCCCCTTACAAATGAAGAACTTTAAGCTTAGAGAGAACTGCATGAATTTAGGAGCTATTCAAAGAATGGGGCTGGGTGTAAAGAAACACCCAAGGTAAACTTTCTGTAGGTGTTTTGAAAAATAAATTGTGCCTTCCTCTCTGTGATGTTACTTTTAAAATGTAAATATTAACTTCCATATATAATTTCACATCTACTTTGCTTGAGGAAGTATGTCACAATAGAAAAACAGGAACCCTGAAGACAGACCATGTCAAGTTGGAATTTTAGCTCAATACTTACTAACCTCTCTGAGGCTCAGTTTCCTCCTCTGTGAAATGGGAACCCCTTGTAGAGTCATTGTAGGAATTAAATGAAATCATGAATATGAAGCTCCAAGAACAGAATTCAGGCACATACAGAGTGCTCAACAATAGAGAGCAGTAATGATGTCTTGTAGGATGATTGTAAGCAAAGTCCTCTTTCTTAGCTTTTGTTGATCTCAAAATTTGGAAAACTCAACAATAAAATCAGAAGATTTTGAAGGCCTGTTTTTCCATGTAAAATCTTTTTCAGGCATTGGGGATGTATCATATTGAATTTAACTTTTTTTTGTTCAAAGATTAATTTCAAACATCGGGTAAAAACTCTTTAATATGTCAAAGCATTAGCTTTTAGCATTAGAATGGATGTTGTTCTTTTAAAAGTTCTCCTAATATTTTTTTAATGACTCAGTGCAGGACAGCTTGTCATTTTTCCTAACACAATGTGAATAAAATGCAAATGTATGGTAGGAACCGGATTTGGGAGGAGCTCAATAATCTACATTTTCCATAATGTGTGTCCTAGCGATCAACTCAAAGGGCCCTGTGACTTTACATAGGGAACTGTGCTGTGTCAGAGACAGCTCAGTTGATCTTTTTTCCATTCACATGGAGAGGTGTTGGAAGATGAAGTTTCATTTTGCATTCACTTAAAAGTTATGCCACAGCCATTAGATAAAAGCAAGAATAATTGCCTGCTCAGTGGGCAGGCTGCTACAGAGGAAAAAACACACTCATCAAACAGTTGTGTTTTTCAGCTCTGGCAGATGGAACATCACATTCTTTGGTGAGTTCCTCCACCCTGTAAAATTTAATGATTTGCCCTCCCTGCAGATTGCTGAACAAATTATTGTCCATGATAGCTTGATGTCAATTTGCTTTCGAAAGCCTCTCAACTTTAACTAATAGTTGCAACCCAAATTAACAATAACCAAGGAAGTATGGAAATTATGGGTGCATTCTGGTAATTCACTCCAAACTAAGCTTGTTATCTGCATGAGATACAACCGTGGCTCCATGAATAATTCTCAGAAATGTTGAATTTAAAATGAGCACTGGGTAGGATAAACAGTAGTTGAATAATACTTAAACTCCACCATCTGGTATTCTAGTATTTTAATGTGAGCTGGATTTCGTTTATTAGGTGTTTATTGGCTATTCTTTCTGTATGGATTCTTTTCTTATGCATAAATTGGGGAGTGGTAAGAGTTACGATTCAGGATGGTTTTCTTTTATAGTAATTCTCTTAAAGAGAAACACAATGTCAGAGTCTCAACCATTTCCCAAAAGGGAAACTGAAGAATTCCTGAAAAGAATATTGCCTTAATTCAGAGCCCTTATTTGTAAGACTCCATAAGTTTGGTGGGTGTAGAAGGAGGGAGAGAGTTACTCAGGTAGTAGGGGAAAAAAAGGGTATATGGTAAAAAATTAGTGACAAGAAATAAAGAAGCAAGATGATTAATAGTAGGAGACACAGGGCAGGATCAAAAAATCATAACAAATATGCAGTAATGGTCTTTGGGAGAAAAATAAGATAGAGAATTTTTGAAAAATGGAATGGGTATCATGAAAGGAGGATTTAATGGGCTTATCATGCTGAAAAAAATCAATCAATGTTATTTCCCCCAAAAATGTTATACTAAACTATTCCATTGACTTAATCTGAAATTTGCATGAGAATTATTTTTCTTCTTCCTGATGTGAGAAATACAATAAAAAGTTACACAGAGGAAGCAGGAGACCGTAATAATTACATTTACATAGCTTCTTACTCTTTACCAAAATACTTTCACATGCATTATCCCCTTTGATAGACACAAAGCTCTTTATAAGGTAGGTAGAACTGCTCTTATCATCCCCATTCTACATTTCACCAACAAGCTCAGCTGAGGAGTGACAGTATCTTGAAGTCAGTTTTATTTTTCAAAACTCTCAATTTAATTGTTATATTTCTAATTAGCACTAACCAAAGTGGCAAGGATATTCTGGGTATATTCCAAGTAGTACTGTGATCTGCTTGAAATGTACCTTCCTTCTGACTCCAAATTCAGTTCTTACTTAATAACACTACACCACCTAAGGAAACCTGACTCTGCCACCAACTGTAAAAAATACTGTGAAGTAGTCCCTTAACTTCTCTAAACACCAGTCTCCTGATCTAATGTGGATAGAGTAACATTTTACAGTGCACTTTTGTCTCCATCATCTCACTTAATGTTCACAGCAACTGTGTAAAGTAAATATTTACATTTTTCAAAATAGAGTAAATTTAAATTCAGAGTTGATAAATGGTCTACCCAGGAGCATGCTGACCATAAATGTTAGATCCACTCAAGATCTCCAAGCTGTGAAATCTGGGATTGGGTTGGTTGCTCTCTAAGATCTCTTCCAGTTCTATCTTTCCTCCCTTCAAAGACTGCTTGGGAGAATCTGTTGTTATTTACATATCAACAATATTTTACTGGTAAATTGTATAGTATTTAGAATAAAAAAGAAATTAAAATCGTTATTAAAGTACTTCCTGACACCTCCTTTCTACATGTGGTGGGACGAATAAAAGATGAACAAAAACCTTTCTCTACCCTCAAAGTGCATGCTCTGGTTTGGAGCATAATATATAAATATCCACTGCCAGAAAGGCACCACAAAGTGCTCTTGAGAGTCAGAGTGGGGAGGTGACCATAAGCCTTAAGCCACAGGATGGGTGAAACACTCAGAGTTTAAAGCAAGGGGACAGAATAGTAACACAGAACTATCTTATGTGCTGTCTACATTATTAGCATATTTCTTCTCTACCAAAAAGAGAATGTGTTTTCTTGTAAATGATAATAATAATATTACTGTCATCTTTATTATTACTCAGTATCAATATATTCCTTCTAGCAAAATTAAGTTAGGCAACATTCATTCAATACCTGAAATATGATGAAGATATATATTCAAATCCAGAGAATCACAAATACAGAGAACATGTAGATTTCAGGCACTAGCTTCACCTTTGTCTTCAAAGTAATCTTTTCTTCTGTTTTCTTGAGTCTTTATCAAGATCTGCCAGAAAGTCATTCAAGTGACCCATTCAAATTTTTCTTCCTCTTTGTTTAACTTCTAAAAGTACTAAAGTAAATTATTGGAATGAATAAAAGGAAAAATAACAGAATGGAAAAGGAACAGAAACAATTAGTCCCTGAATAAGTGAGACCTGAGGAAGTTTTCTACTACCCATAATTGTGTGTTGTTACTAAGTTGTATCTTGTGACACATTGCCTCAAAACCAAAACAACTTGCTCGTTTATACTTAATTTATAACAAAGTACATAGTGCGTATTTTCTCCATGAAACAAGTAAGATGGATGTCAGGGCAGATCTTGGAAGATATTAAAAACTGAGAACTGGGTAGTGGATTGCTCTGGCAACAGATTAAATAAGTAATGCGTGTGCATCAATTCCAAACATTCTTTTCATTTAAATTTCAGCACTGCATCAAACAACAGGCAACAGTGTAAGATGAAGTAGGACCAAAGCAAGAAGGAAATTATAATAATGTAGCTTGCAAACAACTTCATTTCAAATAACATCTTTCATATAAACTGGTATCCAAAGTGCTTTACCGAATAAAATAGTACAAGAAAGTGGACAGCGTGTGGTATAAATTACAGAAAACAGTGGTGCAAGGATATTATATGAGGAGCAAATTAAAGCATTATTCCATCATAAAGCCAAGAGCAGTGGGAGAGAGTGTGAAGAGGTACCGCAAAGTGTATAATTTTAGATTAGGTGTAAGAAATTTGAACAATGATAAGGAAGCCATTTTTCTCCTCACTTACATTTTTAAAATGAAGTGCTCTTTTCATGGAAAGCTTTAAGCTGTGGTTTTGATACAGCTGAATCTGGGGATGTTTAACTTGACTATTGCAATCAACCAGAAATAATGAGGGGTTCTGTGTGAAGAATCAAATATCCCCCCAAATGGGCTGATTGTCCAGAACTGGCAAGTCTACGGGTGGCAAAAATTCTCTTCCAGGCATTTATAGCAGGGTAGTTTAGAGCATGGGCATTGTAATCAGACCGATCAGATCCATGCCTTGTTCTGTCACTTAAGAACATTATGGACCTGGACACTTACCATATAACCTGTCTTTGCCTCACTTTCCTTATCTCTAAAATGATAATTACTCTAAAACTATGTAACAAGATTGTCATAAAGATGAAATAACAAAATTCATATGAAATATTTAGCACATGGTCAGTGGCACAGCTAGTTAAAATGTTAGATACTCTAAATATTAAATATGAAAAGGAGATCTGAGTCCGCACAGGAACTCCAGAACCACCAGTGAGGAACTCTAGATTTGTGAAAGCCCAATGGTATTCAGACAAAGTAGTCAGGATTCATTTCAGAGAACTCCCCACAAGGGTGAGTCACTCACACACCCGTCCCCAGGGGTTCAACAGCAGAGTCCAGGCATTCAAGGGTATGAATCACTGAAGTCACATGACTTCTGGCTGGTAATCAAGAATCTGAAACAACAGAAAAGTGAGTGACACCCAAAATCTGGTAGAGGAGGAGCTTCAAGATGGCTGAAGAGTAGGATGTGGAGATCACCTTCCTCCCCGCAAATACATCAGAAATACAACTACATATGGAACAACTACTACAGAACACCTACTGAACACTGGCAGAAGACCTCAGACGTCCCAAAAGGCAAGAAACTCCCCATGTACCTGGCCGTGTAGAGGACAGGCTCTTGGTGCTCCAGCCAGGCATCAGGGCTGTGCCTCTGAGGGGGGAGAGCCAAGTTCAGGACACTGGTCCACAAAAGACCTCCAAGCTCCACGTAATATCAAACGGTGAAAATCTCCCAGAGATCTCCATCTCAATGCCAAGACCCAGCTTCACTCAACGACCAGCAAGCTACAGTGCTGGACATCCTAGGCCAAACAACTAGCAAGACAGGAACACAACTCCATCCATTAGCACAGAGGCTGAATAAAATCATAGTAAGGCCACAGACACCCCAAAACACACCACCAGACGTGGACCTGCCCACCAGAAAGACAAGATCCAGCCTCATCCACCAAAACACAGGCACTAGTTCCCTCCAAAAGGAAGCCTACACAACCCACTGAACCAACCTCAGCCACTGGGGACAGACACCAAAAACAACGGGAACTACGAACCTGCCTCCTGTGAAAAGGAGACCCCAAACACAGTAAGTTAAGCAAAATGAGAAGGCAAAGAAACACACAGCAGATGAAGGAGCAAGGCACAAACCCAGGAGACCTAACAAATGAAGAGGAAATAGGCAGTGTACCTGAAAAAGAATTCAGAATAATGGTAGTAAAGATGATCCAAAATCTTGGAAATAGAATGGAGAAAATACAAGAAAAGTTTAACAAGGACCTAGAAGAACTAAAGAGCAAACAGTGATGAACAACACAATAAATGAAATTAAAAATTCTCTAGAAGGGATCAATAGCAGAATAACTGAGACAGAAGAACAGATAAGTGACCTGCAAGATAAAATGGTGGAAATAACTACTGCAAAGCAGAATAAAGAAAAAAGAATGAAAAGCATTGAGGACTGTCTCAGAGACCTCTGGGACAACATTAAACCCACCAACATTAGAATAATAGGGGTCCCAGAAGAAGAAGAGAAAGAGAAAGGGACTGAAAAAATATTTGAAGAGATTATAGTTGAAAACTTCCCTAACATGGGAAAGGAAATAGTTAATCAAGTCCAGGAAGAACAGAGAGTCCCATACAGGATAAATCCAAGGAGAAACACACCAAGACACATATTAATCAAACTATTAAAAATTAAATACAAAGAAAAAATATTAAAAGCAGCAAGGGAAAATCAACAAATAACACACAAAGGAATCCCCATAAGGTTTTCAGCTGATCTATCAGCAGAAACTCTGCAAGCCAGAAGGGAGTGGCAGGACATATTTAAAGTTATGAAGGAGAAAAACCTACAACCAAGATTACTCTACCCAGCAAGGATCTCATACAGATTTGACAGAGAAATTAAAACCTTTACACACAAACAAAAGCTAAGAGAATTCAGCACCACCAAATCAGCTTTACAACAAAGGCTAAAGGAACTTTTCTAGGCAGAAAACACAAGAGAAGGAAAAGACCTACAATAATAAACCCAAAACAATTAAGAAAATGGTAATAGGACCATACATATCGATAATTACCTTACATGTAAATGGATTAAATGCTCCAACCAAAAGACATAGATTGGCTGAATGGATACAAAAACAAGACCCGTATATATGCTGTCTACAAGAGACCCACTTCACACGTAGGGACACATACAGACTGAAAGTGAGGGGATGAAAAAAGATATTCCATGTAAATGGAAATCAAAAGAAAGCTGGAGTAGCAATTCTCATATCAGACAAAATAGACTTTAAAACAAAGACTATTACAAGAGACAAAGAAGGACACTACATAATGATCAAGGGATCAATCCAAGAAGAAGATATAACAATTGTAAGTATTTATGCACCCAACATAGGAGCACCTTAATACACAAGGCAAATACTAACAGCCATAAAAGGGGAAATCGACAGTAACACCATCATAGTAGGGGACTTTAACACCCCACTTTCACCAATGGACAGATCATCCAAAATGAAAATAAATAAGGAAACACAAGCTTTAACTGATACATTAAACAAGAGGGACTGAATTAATATTTATAGGACATTCCATGCAAAAACAACAGATTACACTTTCTTCTCAAGTGCTCATGGAACATTCTCCAGGATAGATCATATCTTGGGTCACAAATCAAGCCTTGGTAAATTTAAGAAAATTGCAATTGTATCAAGTATCTTTTCCAACCACAATGCTATGAGACTAGATATCAATTACAGGAAAAAATC
Organism: Mesoplodon bidens; assembly: GCF_964165515.1. Taxonomy (NCBI): domain Eukaryota; kingdom Metazoa; phylum Chordata; class Mammalia; order Artiodactyla; family Ziphiidae; genus Mesoplodon; species Mesoplodon bidens. Next base: position 90,886,462 of record NC_138160.1, on the reverse strand, counting down.
TGTAAGAAATACAAACACATGGAGGCTAAACAACACACTACTTAATAACCAAGAGATCACTGAAGAAATCAAAAAGGAAATCAAAAAATACCTAGAAACAAATGACAATGAAAGCACGATGACCCAAAACCTATGGGATGCAGCAAAAGCAGTTCTAACAGGGAAGTTTACAGCAGTAAAACCATACCTTAAGAAACAATTAACATCTCAAATAAACAACTTAACCTTACACCTAAAGCAATTAAAGAAAGAAGAATAAAAAAACCCCAAAGCTAGCAGAAGGAAAGAAATCATAAAGATCAGATAAGAAATAAATGAAAAAGAAATGAAGGAAACAATAGCAAAGATGAATAAAACTAAAAGCTGGTTCTTTGAGAAGATAAACAAAGTTGATACACCATTACCCAGACTTATCAAAAAAAAAGGAGAAGACTCAAATCAATAGAAATAGAAATGAGAAAGGAGAAGTAATAACTGACACTGCAGAAATACAAAGGATCATGAGAGATTACTACAAGCAACTCTATGCCAATAAAATGGACAACCTGAAAGAAATGGACAACTTCTTAGAAATGCACTACCTTTCGAGACTGAACCAGGAAGAAATAGAAAATGTGAACACACCAATCATAAGCACTGAAATTGAAAATGCGATTAAAAATCTTCCAACAAACAAAAGCCCAGGACCAGATGGCTTCACAGGCAAATTCCATCAAACATTTAGAGAAGAGCTAACACCCATCCTTCTCAAACTCTTCCAAAAAATTGCAGAGGAAGGAACACTCCCAAACTCATTCTATGAGGCCACCATCACTGTGATACCAAAACCAGACAACGATGTCACAAAGAAAGAAAACTACAGGCCAATATCACTGATGAACAGAGATGCAAAAATCCTCAGCAAAATACTAGCAAACAGAATTCAACAGCACATTAAAAGGATCATACACAATGATCAAGTGGGGTTTATCCCAGGAACGCAAGCCTTCTTCAATATATGCAAATCAATCAACGTGATACACCATATTAACAAATTGAAGAAGAAAAACCATATGATCATCTCAATAGCTGCAGAGAAAGCTTGGGGCAAAATTCAGCACCGACTTATGATAAAAAACACTCCAGAAAGTAGGCATAGAGGGAATTTTCCTCAACATAAAGGCCATATATGACAAACCCACAGCCAGCATCGTCCTCAATGGTGAAAAACTGAAACCATTTCCACTAAGATCAGGAAAAGACAAGGTTGCCCACTATCACCACTATTATTCAGCATAGTTTTGGAAGTTTTAGCCACAGCAATCAGAGAAGAAAAAGAAATAAAAGGAATCCAAATTGGAAAAGAAGAAGTAAAGCTGTCACTGTTTGCAGATGACGTGATACTAAACATAGAGAATCCTAAAGATGCTACCAGAAAACTACTAGAGCTAATCAATGAATTTGGTAAAGTAGCAGGATACAAAATTAATGCACAGAAACCTCTTGCATTCCTATACACCAATGATGAAAAATCTGAAAGTGAAATTAAGAAAGCACTCCCATTTACCATTGCAACAAAAAGAATAAAATATCTAGGAATAAACCTACCTAAGGTGACAAAAGTCCTGTATGCAGAAAATTATAAGACACTGATGAAAGAAATTAAAGATGGTACAAATAGATGGAGAGATATACCATGTTCTTGGATTGGAAGAATCAACATTGTGAAAATGACTCTACTACCCAAAGCAATCTACAGATTCAATGCAATCCCTATCAGACTACCACTGGCATTTTTCACAGAACTAGAACCAAAAATTTCACACTTTGTATGGAAACACAAAAGACCCTGAATAGCCAAAGCAATCTTGAGAAAGACAAACAGAGCTGGAAGAATCGGGCTATACTACAAAGCCACAGTAATCAAGACAGTAGGGTACTGGCACAGAAACAGAAATATAGATCAATGGAAAAGGATAGAAAGCTGAGAGATAAACCCACGCACATATGGTCACCTTACCTTTTATAAAGGAGGCAAGAATATACAGTGAAGACAGCCTCTTCAATAAGTGGTGCTGGGAAAACTGGACAGGTACATGTAAAAGAATGAAATTAGAACACTCCCTAACACCATACACAAAAATAAACTCAAAATGGATTAAAGACCTAAATGTAAGGCCAGACACTATCAAACTCTTAGAGGAAAACAGAGGCAGAACACTCTATGACATAAATCACAGCAAGATCCTTTTGGACCCACCTCCTAGAGAAATGGAAATAAAAACAAAAATAAACAAATGGGACCTAATGAAACTTAAAAGCTTTTGCACAGCAAAGGAAACCATAAACAAGATGAAAAGGCAACTCTCAGAATGAGAGAAAATATTTGCAAATGAAGCAACTGACAAGGGATTAATCTCCAAAATACACAAGCAGCTCATGCAACTCAATAACAAAAAAACAAAGAACCCAATCCAAAAATGGGAGGAAGACCTAAATAGACATTTCTCCAAAGAAGTTATACAGTTTGCCAACAAACACATGAAAGAATGTTCAACATCATTAATCATTAGAGAAATGCAAATCAAAACTACAATGAGATATCATCTCACACTGGTCAGAATGGCCATCATCAAAAAATCTAGAAACAATAAATGCTGGAGAGGGTGTGGAGAAAAGGGAACACTCTTGCACTGTTGGTGGGAATGTAAATTGATACAGCCACTGTGGAGAACAGTATGGAGGTTCCTTAAAAACTACAAATAGAACTACCATATGACCCAGCAATCCCACTATGGGGCATATACCCAGAGAAAACCATAATTCAAAGAGTCATGTACCAAAATGTTTACTGCAGCTCTATTTACAGTAGCCAGGACATGGAAGCAACCTAAGTGTCCATCAACAGGTGAATGGATAAAGAAGATGTGGCACATATATACAATGGAATATTACTCAGCCATAAAAAGGAATGAAACTGAGTTCTTTGTAGTGAGGTGGATGGACCTAGAGACTGTAATACAGAGTGAAGTAAGTGAGAAAGAGAAAAAGAAATACTGTATGATAACACATATATTTGGAATCTAAAAAAAAAAATGGTCATGAAGAACCTAGGGGAAGACGGGAATAAAGATGCAGACCTACTAGAAAACGGACTTGAGCATACAGGGAGGGGGAAAGGTAAGCTGGGACAAAGCGAGAGCTATGTAACAAATTACTCCCAAACTTGGCACCTTAAAACAACAAACATTTGTTATCACACGATTGCTGAGGTCCAGGAATCCAGAAGTAGCTTAGCTTTGTGATTCTGGCTCAAGGTCTCTCATGAGATCTCTGCAAAGCCAAGCTGCCATCCAAGGCTGCAGGATAATTTCCAAGTTTAGTCATGCAGGAGATTTCAGTTCCTCACTATGTGGGTCTCTTCATAGAACTGCTCATGAAATGTGAACTGGTTTTCCCCAGAATAAGTGATCCAAGAAAGCAAGAGAGATGGAAGCAGAAGACACAGTGTCTTGTATAACCTAATCTCAGAAGTGACATACCTTTACTTCTGCTTTATTCTGTTGGTCACACAGACCAACCCTGGGGTAATGTGGAAAGGAGCTACACAGGGTGTGAATACCAAGAGGCAGGGAGCCTTGGGGCTATCTTGGAAGCAGGCAGCCACAGCCGCTCATGGGTACCTATTCTTCGACCCTGGTTGGTCCTGGACATGCTTAGCCTGCTGATGACTGTAATCCAGTTTGTCTCTATTTTCCTGTTCTTTCCAAGCTAAACTGCTGTAAACTACTGTGTGATACTGAAGTTTTCCTTTCTCAAAGCACAAACCAAAATATTTACCCTATTATATATAACTGAAGTACTTTAAGGGTTTTATCTGTTCTTCCAAATAAACTGGATATGTTTATTGAAAAACATTAGCTACCAGAACTCAAAGGTCACATATCTGTAACTGACTGTATAACATCTCGCATGTCATCCTAGTTTTTGAGAAATTAAAAATAATTATGGGGCCTCCCTGGTGGCGCAGCGGTTGAGAGTCCGCCTGCCGATGCAGGGGATACGGGTTCGTGCCCCGGTCTGGGAGGATCCCATATGCCGCGGAGCGGCTGGGCCCGTGAGCCATGGCCGCTGGGCCTGCGCTTCCGGAGCCTGTGCTCCGCAACGGGAGAGGCCACAAGAGTGAGAGGCCCGCATACCGCAAAAAAGAAAAAAAAAAAATAATAATAATAATTATGGTTATCATCAATAGATGAAGCTTCAGAGGAATGCTAGCTAGCCTTGAATTTTCTTTCCTCTGGGTCTTTGCACTGTTCATTTTCTGTCCATTTAGAATAGCTTTCTACCGTTTCTCCAAGTATTCATATTATTTTTCATGGCCTAACTTCAGGGACAGGTCCTTCAGGGAGCCTCCTCTGATCTTTCATTCCTCTTTTCTCCGAGCTACATTTACATTTTATCTGATTTTTCTCTTTCTGTTGTTTACCCATCAGTGAGTAAGAGGGCACAAGCTGCTGCTCATATGATAGAACTTTGTAAAGGGGTAGTACCAGCAGTGAGTCTGTTAGCTCAGGGGTCCCCAACCGCTGGGCCATGGACCAGTACCAGTCTGTGGCCTGTTAGGAACCAGACCGCACAGCAGGAGGTGAGCAGGGCGCAAATGAGCAAAGCTTCATCTGTATTTACAAGCGCTCCCCATGGCTCACATTACTGCCTGAGCTCCACCTCCTGTCGGATCAGCTGCAGCATTAGATTCTCATAGGAGCACGAACCCTATTGTGAACTGCGCATGCAAGGGATCTAGGTTGCGCGCTTCTTATGATAATCTAATGCCTGATGATCTGAGGTGGAGCTAAGGCAGTGATGCAAGTGCTGGGGAGTGGCTGCAAACACAGATTATCATTAGCAGAGAGGTTTGACTGCACAGAGACCATAATAAATCAATTGCTTGCAGACTCATATCAAAACCCTATCAGTGGCAAGTGAAAACAAGCTCAGGGCTCCCACTGATTCTGTACTATGGTGAGCTGTATAATTATTTCCTTATACAATGTTATAATAATAGAAATAAAGTGCACAATAAATGTAATGCGCTTGAATCATCCCGAAACCATCCCTTCCCACCCACCCACTCTTGGTCCGTGAAAAAATTGTCTTCCATGAAACTGGTCACTGGTGCCAAAAAGGTTGGGGACCACTGTGTTAGCTGGCGAGGCATGATGACCCTAACCCCACAGATTAAGAGATTGCCAAATCACTGATTTTAAAAAATAGCCACCAATTTCTCAATAGTCATAGAAGGGTTCATTCCCTAGAATCCTAGGATAACATGTTTCTCTTCATCAAACGAGGGGATGTTTACCTTCCTGCAGGTCTCTGATTGTCTGTGAGACAGCATGACCTTTTCAATCTGTTTGCTCAGTGACTTTACAGACTCTCAATCCAAACATGGTTTCGGCTTTGGGCAGAGCCTAGCAGTTGCCCTGGCGGCAATGGGGTGGGACTGACCTTGGTTTCCTCAGCCTTTACAAGCTCAGCACTTCTCAGGGACTGAAATCCTGAACCTTTCTGCTTCTGTGTATTGCATACTCTTACCTCTTTTTTTATTTTAAAAACAATGTAGCAGCTTTCAAGAACATTTGGAAAAAAAAAGACTGGGAAAAACAGTAATCCCAGTTCCCAACTGCATAGTGAAGAGACTCCGTGAGTTCTAAGTCTCTTTTTCTATGTGTTTAGTAAAGGAGTTCAACTTTCCTAACTTCTTTTCTTAAAACCATGGTGCGGCGCGTGTACACATATGCATACACACACACACACACACACAGACTCTTAACGTTTTTTCCCTTTTAAGGACTCTCTGTTTCCTCATTTTCTTAGTTTCTTGGACACAGAAATGAGCAGCACATGATATGTGCCCCCTTCCAAGCCTTTGTCCCTGTGTGTATAAAGTTTCACATAGTTGCATCATAGCGTGCGTACAATTTTCTAATCTTCCTTTGGCATTTAACGTAAAACCATAAATCCTATTTCAGTGTTGCTGCATAGCCTTCGTAATTCAGGGTAGGGAGTTTTGGTGTCTAACAGACCTGGTGGCAGATCTTACCTCTGTCATTTAGTAATTGTATTATCTTGGGTGAATAACCTCTCGGCAAATCACTTTGGGCCTAAATAGGGTTAACAGTATGTGTCTTGTCCTCTCAGGAGAAATAAATGAGTTATGGGACGCAAAATCTTAATGCTGGCCTGTACTAAATGTCCAATAAATTTAGCTAAAAATAACCTTCACAAAATATAAATGTTTAGGTGGTATAGTATCCCATCAAATAGAAAATGGAAGTTATTTTTGAGATATAACCACTCTAACACATGGTCAAATGCTTATTGTGCACCCACAATCTCTTTAAATTCCAATTTCGCATTTGGCAACATAAACATATATCAAATCATCATGTTGTACACATTAAGCTTGCATAGTGTTTTATGTCAAATATATCTCAATAAAGCTGGAAAAATAATTCCAGTTTCAGCCACTTGAGTCTGGTGCTCTTCTATTGTCCCCGAGTGCAGTGGCCTCTCTAATTACAGGCCTTTCATGTAGGAATATATTTCAGTTGATTCCTGTGTCCTTTCCTTCCTTCATCCTGGATACACATTGCTCCTAACAAAAATATTCACCTGCTGGCATTTATGTTTACATTGAGAATATTCACGGGCTGATCGCTACATTTTTTCATGTGATAGTCAACACTGAATGTGATATGAAGTAGAATTTCACGATGTTTGCATGACAGGAAAATAAGCAGTTAAGCACCCAGTAAATGAATAGAGAGGCTTTGCAGAGATCAAACATGTATTAATGAGGAAATTGTCAACTTCACAGGTTCTGTTTGAATCCTTGTGTTATTTGTGAAACCAAGGAAACAGGAAGAATGAATTCTGCTGAGCACTGCAGAGAGAGAGGGCTGCTTTGGCCTGAAAGTTCTTTTCTTAATTGCTAAAGCTCTGTAAATAAACAAATAGCACTGATTTACATGTAAAGTTTTCTTATTATTATCTATAAATATGGTTGGTCTTTGTGGTAATTAAACAATGAGCAGTGAAACTTTACTAGGGTCAGGCTTTGTTTTGTTTTGTTTTGCTTTGAGGAGAGAAGGAGTGTTATGATTGGGATGATATATTGGGCAAAGGGCTTAACTGTAATGTACAGAATCCACTCTTGCAAATTTGAGTAGAAAAGGAATTGATGAGAATATATGAGACAGTTCACAGAATGTCTGGTAGGGCCAGAGGGTCCAACAATAAATCTGAACCTCCATGAGCAATAACCAACCACTCTTTTTCTAAGCAGAAATACCACTGACACTAGCAGTTGGCACTTATGATGCTCAGGACTGGATTCCAAAAGCACTGCCACTCCCTGCCCCCAAGAACTGGATCCTTCCACCTCCCGGATTGCCAAAAGACCAATATTCCTAGGTGCACCTGCCTCCTCACATGCTCCCTCCAGATTTGTCTTCGGAGGATAGTCTGTTTAGAGGAAGCTAGGTCATGCCTGCCCCCTAATGCAGGGAGTTTGGGATTGCAGGTTTTCTGGTTTCCTCTTTGGGAAGGTGAGACATAAAATGTGGGAAATTAGGGCTTCCCTGTTGACGCAGTGGTTGAGGGTCCGCCTGCCGATGCAGGGGACGTGGGTTTGTGCCCCGGTCCGGGAGGATCCCACATGCCGCGGAGGGGCTAGGCCCGTGGGCCATGACCGCTGAGCCTGCACATCCGGAGCCTATGCTCTGCAACAGGAGAGGCCACAACAGTAAGAGGCCCACGTACCAAAAAAAAAAAAAAAAAAAAAGTGGGAAATTATCATAATGTAAAGAAAGTGCTCAAACTTGGCAGGTAGCTCAAGTGATGAATGTACATTACAGGCCTAGTCATTTGGAGTATTTTCTATACACTGATTGTGGATTACTGTGCCTGAGGAGAAGTTTCCTGCTGCCAGGTACTTTTCAGCTCTCTGGAGATGGACTCCACATTCCTCAGATCCCAGGATTGTTTAGACCCTTTGCTGCCACAAAGAAAAGTTGCCATTTATGAAACATGTGCCCTGCTTCATCCATTCCTCCCCTCACCAGCATACCCAGTGTTAACATGGGATATTGAGGTGATGATGGTAAAACTGACAAAAAATGTGTGTGCGTGTGTGTGTGTGTGTATGTGTAGATGTATCACACATAACATATTGCCATGGAGGAACTTATGATCTCACCTCTGCTTTATGGTTGGATATAATTGTAACAAAAGAAAAAGGAGTAAATTGTTTCTTAGAAATTTGATGGCATAAGTGGGAAATAGGATGGATAAGATAATTAGAAAATTGTCTTGTAATGCAAGAAAATGTATAATTCCACCATTATTAGGCATGTGATCCTAAGGCAGAATGCTAATTAGTCACTCTAATTGGAAATATAGTGATTAAAATAGTCAATATTTCCAAATAATAACTGTAGGGTAGTTATATGGGAGGAAAACAAATCTGTCCTTCAGTGGTATATTTAGAAACCTTATCAATCTTTGACATTCATAGCTAAGAAGGATTCAATCTGTTTTGTTCAGTCTAATTGTAGGCCAAATAATTAGTGTGTGAAGAGAATTAATGAAAATATGTCAAGGTAATCACAAACAAGCTTTGAATAACTGATTTTACTAATGATGAGTTTCTCACTGAAACTCATCTGTATGCACTGAAAATGTTCTAATACTGTTTTATATATTTTATAATATCTTTTAAAATTATAAACATAGTATATTTATTGGAGAAAATTTAGAAATATAGATAAGCAAAAAAAAAGGGAAAAAAGAAAACTTCTCATCTTGTGATTTAGTCTGCTTAGACTATCATAACAAAATAGCAAAGAGTGGGTGGCCTAAACAACAGAAATTTATTTTCTCGAAATTCTGGAAGCTAGAAGTCCCCGATCAAGGTGCTGGCCAATTTAGTTCCTGGTGAAACCTTTCTTCCTGGCTTGCAGATGGCTGCCTTCTCACTGTGTCCTCAGGTGGTAGAGAGAGAGAGAGAGAGAGAACAAGCAAGCTTTCTGATGACTCTTCTTATAAAGGCACTAATCCCATCATGAAGGCCTGCCCTATGACCTCATCTAACTTTAATTACCTCCCAAAGGTCTCATCTCCAAATATCATCACATTGGAGGTTAAGGTTTCAACATATAAATTGGGGGTGGAGGACACATCACAATTCAGAATATAACCCCTGTTGAGTATTTAAATTCTGTTTTTCTGCACAAGAACAAAAAAAATTTTGTAGAAAATGAAAATGATTTGTAAGTCTCTGCTTTTCATTTAATACTGTTCTGAGAATATCTTCCCACTTAATTGTATAATTATGTAATTAAATATGTAAAAATATTTTAAATATCTTCAAATATTATTCTGTAACATTAAGGTTAATAGTAACATAAAATTCTACTGTATGTACATATTCTAATTAGTTTCCCAACTGACCTACTGATGGAGGCTTATTTTTTATAATTTTAAAATATTTTAAATACTGCTATAAACAATATTCTTATAATCATTTCTCTGTTGTATGCCTGTAATTATTTTGAGTAGTGTAATTTCTGGGGCAAATGTTAGCATATTTTAAGGCTTTTGATAGCATTGCCAAATTTCCCTTGAGAAAGTTTATTCCAAATATATTCTCCACTAGCAATCCAAGAAAAGCTTGTTCTTGATGTCTTCATCTTTAACCTGTATTATTAATCCAGGGAGCATCATTTTAAAAATGTTACCAAAGATATGACAGTGTTAGTTTTTTGGGGTTTTTTTTGCGGTACGTGGGCCTCTCACTGTTCTGGCCTCTCCTGTTGCGGAGCACAGGCTCCAGATGCGCAGGCTCAGCGGCCATGGCTCACGGGCCTAGCGACTCCGCGGCATGTGGGATCTTCCCAGACCGGCGCATGAACCCGGCCGGGTCCCCTGCATCGGCAAGCGGACTTTCAACCACTGCGCCACCAGGGAAGCCCGACAGTGTTGTTTTAATTTAATTTTTTAAAGTTTTTAATAAAAGGTTTTACACAACCTTTACTCTTAGAGGTTCTGTCTATAATTAGAAAGGTCTTCCCCACTTCAAAATTAGCTTTCACAAGTATTTTAATCTTACACTTTAAAAATCTTCTTGTGTGTACATTTACATTTTAAATACATCTTGAATTCATTTTAGAGTTAAAAAACTTTTTGAGTGATTAGCAAGTTGTCCCAATGTTTTCTGAAATTGAATACAATTATGCATAAAATTTTGTTATTTCCTACACAAAGAAAAAATTCTAATCAGTGAAATATAAAACTGGGCCTCATTTTAAAGGGTCCTTCACTATAAAACAGTCCTCTTATGAGTTAGACTCTGAGTATCATGTTATTATAAAGGTCATATGGATTGACTCCAGCCAGCTGTTGGTAATGTTATTTTTAAAACATTATGTGAACGTGACCTGTGTTAAGCCCCTGAATAACAGTCCTGAAAATTAAATCTTCACATACACAATTTGGCTCCAGCATGGGAGATTGTACATAATTTTTTCTGTAAGCATACCTCATTCTAATCTTAAAATCAGCAACACAAGACTATATGCATAATTAATTTTGATATGTCAAATTAATCTTTGCTGTTTCTTGACATTTCCAACAAGGATATATTTGCTATTATAATTCTTTAAACAAAAATAGCTATCCAGTAAAATCTGTAAGTGCATTTTCCAATTCACTTAGACTTCAAACTGCCACTAGATGGGGTCATTAAGTCTTACCAAACTGAGTCCAATATTATGTAATGATCTTAAAGCAAAAGATCTATACTGTTTTAACACTCCAATGCTGGTAATTATTAACTCATCTCCAGACAACCATGATTTTAGCTGAATTACAATGAATGCCAAATTTATTTCTTTAATAAAAATTTGTGCTAGTAAATATTATGAGTTGGCTTCAAAAGCTTTCTTCTCAAGATGAGCATACAAAAACCAATAACATTATTACATATGTATTCACTATAACCAATTAGAAAACATATTACATGAGATAATCCCATTCACAATAGGTACAAAAAGTATAAAGTACTCAGGAATAACACTAACAACAGATGTGCAAAAGCTTTATACAGAAAATTATCAAGCATTATTAAACAGCATTTAAAAGTCCTAAAAAATGATGAGGTATACAATGTTCATGGATAGAAAGACTAAATAATATAAAGATGTCACTTTCTGCATATTGATCTACATATTACATACAATTAAAATCAAAATACCAATGCAATTGTTTGTGTAAGTTAACAAGATAATACTAAATCTATACATAATAATACATGACTTGATACATAGTCTGTTCAATTTGAAGAAGAACCATATGGCAGTAACTTGCCATACTTGACCAATGGAACAAAATAGAAATCCAGTTTAAAAAAATCCATGGTGGCATCCCAAAAATCAAAGGAAAGAAAATTCAAATGGGAAAATATTAAATCTAAATAAAATTAAAATTTTATCTCAAATGAGTGAGATAAACTCCAGGACAACTAAGAACATAGATATTTTCAACCGTAGCTTTATAACTGTAAGAAGAAAATGTAGGGTTTTTTTTTTTTTAATCTCAGGATAGGGAAAAAGTTTTTAAATAAAACATTAAAGGCACAAAACAAAAAGTGATAAATTTTCCCATATTAATTTCTGTGCATCAAAAGATAACACAAAGAAGAAAAGACAACCCCTGAACTGAGATATTTGCAACACATACATTCTTCTTACAAATAAATTTTTTTTAATTCTATTTTATTTTTTTATACAGCAGCTCCTTATTAGTCATCAATTTATACACATCAGTGTATATATGTCAATACCAATAGCCCAATTCATCACACCACCTCCCCACCCCCCGCTGCTTTCCCCCCTTGGTGTCCATACGTTTGTTCTCTACATCTGTGTCTCAATTTCTGCCCTGCAAACCGGTTCATCTGTACCATTTTTCTACATTCCACATATATGTGTTAATATACGATATTTGTTTTTCTCTTTGTGACTTACTTCACTCTGTATGACAGTCTCTAGATCCATCCACGTCTCTACAAATGACCCAATTTCGTTCCTTTTTATGGCTGAGTAATATTCCATTGTATATATGTACCACCAACTTCTTTATCCATTCATCTGTCGATGGGCATTTAGGTTGCTTCCATGACCTGGCTATTGTAAATAGTGCTGCAATGAACACTGGGGTGCATGTGTCTTTTTAAATTATGGTTTTCTCTGGGTATATGCCCAGTAGTGCGATTGCTGGATCATATGGTAATTCTATTTTTAGGTTTTTTTTTTTTTTACCAGAACATATAAGATTTCTAGAAATTTCATGTAATGTCTGAAACATTTATACTAACATATTTCCATACAAATAAACCAAAGAAAGTTTAGTATTAGTTTTTGTTTGTTTCTTTGTAGTGCAGGTTCTTATCAGTCATCAATTTTATACACATCAGTGTATACATGTCAATCCCAATCGCCCAATTCAACACACCACCATCCCCACCCCACTGCGGTTTTCTACCCTTGGTGTCCATATGTCTGTTCTCTACATCTGTGTCTCAACTTCTGCCCTGCAAACCAGCTCATCTGTACCATTTTTCTAGGTTCCAGATACATGCGTTAATATACAATATTTGTTTTTCTCTTTCTGACTTACTTCACTCTGCATGACACTCTCTAGATCCATCCACATCTCAATAAATGACTCAGTTTCATTCCTTTTTATGGCTGAGTAATATTCCATTGTATATATGTACCACCAACTTCTTTAGCCATTCATCTGTCGATGGACATTTAGGCTGCTTCCATGACCTGGCTATTGTAAATAGTGCTGCAACGAACATTGGGGTGCATGTGTCTTTTTGAATTATGGTTTTCACTGGGTATATGCTCAGTAGTGGGATTGCTGAATCATATGGTAATTCTATTTTTAGTTTTTTAAGGAACCTCCATACTGTTCTCCATAGTGACTGTATCAATTTACATTCCCACCAACAGTACAAGAGAGTTCCCTTTTCTCCACACCCTCTCCAGCATTTGTTGTTTGTAGATTTTCTGATGATGGCCATTCTAACTGATGTGAGGTGATACCTAATTGTAGTTTTCATTTTCATTTCTCTAATAATTAGTGATGTTGAGCAGCTTTTCATGTGCTTCTTGGCCATCTGTATGTCTTCTTTGGAGAAATGTCTGTTTAGGTCTTCTGCCCGTTTTTGGACTGGGTTGTTTGTTTTTTTAATATTGAGCTGCATGAGCTGTTTATATATTTTGGAGATTAATCCTCTGTCCATTTATTCATTTGCAAATATTTTCTCCCATTCTGAGGGCTATCTTTTGGTCTTGTTTATGGTTTCCTTTGCTGTGCAAAAGCTTTGAAGCTTCATTAAGTCCCATTTGTTTATTTTTGTTTTCATTGCCATTACTCTAGGGCATGGATCAAAAAAGATTTTGCTGTGATTTATGTCAAAGAGTGTTCTTCCTATGGTTTCCTCTAAGAGTTTTATAGTGTCCGGTCTTATATTTAGATCTCTAATCCATTCTGAGTTTATTTTTGTGTTTGGTGTTAGGGAGTGTTCTAATTTCATTCTTTTACATGTAGCTGTCCAGTTTTCCCAGCACCACTTATTGAAGAGACTGTATTTTCTCCATTGTATATCCTTGCCTCCTTTGTCATAGATTAGTTGACCATAGGTTTTTGGGTTTATCTCTGGGCTTTCTATCTTGTTCCATTGATCTATGTTTCTGTTTTTGTGCCAGTACCATATTGTCTTGATTACTGTAGCTTTGTAGTATAGTCTGAAGTCAGGGATCTGATTCCTCCAGCTCCAATTTTTTCCCTCAAGACTGCTTTGGCTATTCAGGGTCTTTTGTGTCTCCATACAAATTTTAAGATTTTTTGTTCTAGTTCCATAAAAAATGTCATTGGTAATTTGACAGGGATTGCACTGAATCTGTAGATTGCTTTGGGTAGTAAAGTCATTTACACAATATTGATTCTTCCAATCCAAGAACATAGTATATCTCTCCATCTGTTGGTATCATCTTTAATTTCTTTCATTAGTGTCTTATAGTTTTCTGCATACAGGTCTTTTGTCTCCCTAGATAGGTTTATTCCTAGGTATTTTATTCTTTTTGTTGCAATGGTAAATGGGAGTGTTACCTTAATTTTTCTTTCAGATTTTTCATCATTAGTGTATAGGAATGCAAGAGATTTCTGTGCATTAATTTTGTATCCTGCAACTTTACCAAATTCATTGATTAGCCCTAGTAGTTTTCTGGTGGCATCTTTAGGATTCTCTACAATGTCATCTGCAAACAGTGACAGTTTTACTTCTTCTTTTCCAATTTGTATTCCTTTTATTTCTTTTTCTTCTCTGGTATCCGTGGCTAGGACTTCCAAAACTATGTTGAACAACAGTGGTGAGAGTGGACATCCTTGTCTTGTTCCTGATCTTAGAGGAAGTGCTTTCAGGTTTTCACCATTGAGAATGATGTTTGCTGTGGGTTTGTCATATATGGCCTTTATTATGTTGAGGCAGGTTCCCTGTATGCCCACTTTTTGGAGAGTTTTTATCATAAATGGGTGTTGAATTTTGTCCAAAGTTTTTCTGCATCTATTGAGATGACCATACGGTTTTAATTCTTCAATTTGTTAATATGGTGTTTCACATTGATTGATTTGCGTATATTGAAGAATCCTTGCATCCCTGGGATAAATCCCACGTTATCATGGTGTATGATCCTTTTAATGTGTTGTTGCATTCTGTTTTCTAGTATTTTGTAGAGGATTTTTGCATCTATATTCATCAGTGATATTGGTATGTAATTTTTTTTTTTTTTTTTTTTTTTTGGCGGTACGCGGGCCTCTCACTGCTGTGGCCTCTCCCGTTGAGGAGCACAGGCTCCGGACGCGCAGGCCCAGCGACCACGGCTCACGGGCCCAGCTGCTCTGCGGCATGTGGGATCTTCCCGGACCGAGGCACGAACCCGTGTCCCCTGCATCGGCAGGCGGACTCTCAACCATTGCGCCACCAGGGAAGCCCTGGTCTGTAATTTTTTTTTTTTTTTTTTTTTTTTTTGCGATACGCGGGCCTCTCACTGTTATGGCTTCTCCTGTTGAGGAGCACAGGCTCCAGACACGCAGGCTCAGCGGCCATGGCTCATGGGCCCAGCCGCTCCGCGACATGTGGGATCCTCCCCAAAGGGGCATGAACCCATGTCCCCTCCATCAGCAGGTGGACTCTGAACCACTGCGCCACCAGGGGAGCCCTCTTTTTTTTGTAGTATCTTTGTCTGGTGTTGGTATCAGGTTGATGGTGGCCTCATAGAATGAGTTTGTGAGTGTTCCTTCCTCTGCAATTTTTTGGAAGGGTATGAGAAGGATGGGTGTTAACTCTTCTCTAAATGCTTGTTAGAATTCACCTGTGAAGCCATCTGGTCCTGGACTTTTGTTTGTTGGAAGATTTTTAATCACAGTTTTAATTTCATGTACTTGTGACTGGTCTGTTCATATTTTCTATTTCTTCCTGGTTCACTCTTGGAAGGTTGTACCTTTCTAAGAATTTGTCCATTTCTTTCACGTTGTCCATTTTATTGGCATAGAGTTGCTTGTAGTAGTCTCTTTGGATACTTTGTATTTCTGTGTTGTCTGTCATAACTTCTCCTTTTTCATTTCTAATTTTATTGATTTGAGTCCTCTCCATCTTTTTCTTGATGAGTCTGGCTAAAGGTTTATCAATTTTGTTTATCTTCTCAAAGAACCAGCTTTTTGTTTTATTGATCTTTGCTATTGTTTTCTTTGTTTCTATTTCATTTATTTCTGATCTGGTCTTTATGATTTCTTTCCTTCTGCTAACTTTCGGTTTTATTTGTTTTTCTTTCTACAGTTCCTTTAGGTGTAAGGTTAGATTATTTATTTGAGTTTTTCTTGTTTCTTGAGGTAGGCTTGTATAAACTTCCCTGTTAGAACTGCTTTTGCTGCATTCCATAGGTTTTGGATTGTTGTGTTTTCATTGTCATTTATCTCTAGGTATTTTTTGATTTCCTCTTGATTTCTTCAGTGATCTCTTCGTTATTTAGTAACATATTGTTTACCCTCCATGTTTTTGTGTTTTTTATGTTTTTTTCCCTGTAATTGACTTCTAATCTCATAGCATTGTGGTCAGAAAAGATGCTTGATATGATTTCAATTTTCTTAAATTTACTGTGGCTGGATTCGTGATCCAAGATGTGATCTATCCTGGAGAATGTTCCTTGCCCACTTGAGAAGAAAGTGTAATCTGCTGTTTTGGTATGGAATGTCCCATAAATATCAGTTAAGTCTATCTTGTCTATTGTGTCATTTAAAACTTCTGTTTCCTTATTTATTTTCATTTTGCATGATCTGTCCATTGGTGTAAATGAGGTGTTAACATCCCCCACTATTATTGTGTTACTGTTGATTTCCTCTTTTATAGCTGTTTGCAGTTGCCTTATGTATGGAGGTGCTCCTATGTTGGATGCATATATATTTACAATTGTTGTATCTTCTTCTTGGATTGATTCCTTGATCATTATGTAGTGTCCTTCCTTTTCTCTTGTAACATTCTTTATTTTAAAGTCTATTTTATCTGATATGAATATTGCTACTTCAGCTTTCTTTTGATTTCAATTTGCATGGAATATCTTTTTCGATCCCCTCATGTTCAGTCTGTATGTGTTCCTAGGTCTGCAGTGGGTCTCTTGTAGACAGCATATAGTTGGGTCTTGTTTTTGTATCCATTCAGCAAGCCTGTGTCTTTTGGTTGGAGCATTTAATCCATTCACGTTTAAGGTAATTATCTATATGTATGTTCCTATGACCATTTTCTTAATTGTTTTGAGTTTGCTTTTGTAGGTCCTTTTCTTCCCTTGTGTTTCCCACTTAGAGAACTTCCTTTAGCATTTGTTGTAGAGCTGGTTTGGTGGTGCTGAATTCTCTTAGCTTTTGCTTCTCTGTAAAGCTTTTGATTTCTCCATCAAATCTGAATGAGATCCTTGCTGGGTAGAGTAATCTTGGTTGTAGCTTCTTCCCTTTCATCACTTCAAGTATATCATGCTGCTCCCTTCTGGCTTGTAGAGTTTCTGCTGAGAAATCAGCTGTTAACCTTATGGGAGTTCCCTTGTATGTTATTTGTCATTTTTCCCTTGCTGCTTTCAATAATTTTTCTTTGTCTTTAATTTTTGCCCATTTGATTACTATGTTTCTCAGCATGTTTCTCTTTGGATTTATCCTGTATGTGACTCTCTGCACTTCCTGGACTTGGGTGGCTATTTCTTTTCCCATGTTAGGAAAGTTTTAGACTATAATCTCTTTAAATGTTTTCTATGGTCCTTCCTCTCTCTCTTCTCCTTTTGGGACCACTATAATGAGAACTTTGTTGTGTTTAATGTTGTCCCAGAAGTCTCGTAGGCTGTCTTCATTTATTTTCATTCTTTTTTCTTTATACTGTTCTGCAGCAGTGAATTCCACCATTCTGTCTTCCACGTCACTTATCCGTTCTTCTGCCTCAGTTACTCTGCTATTGATTCCTTCTAGTGTAGTTTTCATTTCAGTAATTATACTGTTCATTTCTATTTGTGTTTTCTTTAATTCTTCTAGGTCATTGTTAAACATTTCTTGCATCTTCTCAATCTTTACCTCCATTGTTTTTCCGAGGTCCTGGATCATCTTCACTATCATTATTCTGAATTCTTTTTCTGGAACGTTGCCTATCTCCACTTCATTTAGTTGTTTTTCTGGGGTTTTATCTTGTTCCTTCATCTGATACATAGCCCTCTGCCTTTTCTTCTTGTCTATCTTTCTGTGAATGTGTTTTTTGTTCCACAGGCTGCAGGATTGTAGTTCTTCTTGCTTCTGCTCTCTTCCCTCTGGTGGATGAGGCTATCTAAGAGACTTATGCAAGTTTCCTGATGGGAGGGACTGGTGGTGGGTAGAGCTGACTGTTGCTCTGGTGGGCAGAGCTCAGTAAAACTTTAATCCTCTTCTCTGCTGATGGGTGGGGCTGGGTTCCCTCCCTGTTGGTTGTTTGGCCTGAGGCAACCCAACACTGGAGCCACCCAGGCTCCTTGGTGGGGCTAATGGCAGGCTCTGGCAGGGCTCATGTCAAGGACTACTTCCCAGAACCTCTGCTGCCAGTGGGCTTGTCCCCACAGTGAGCCACAGCCACCCCTGCCTCTGCAGGAGACCCTCCAACACTAGCAGGTAGGTCTGGTTCAGTCTCCCCTGGGGTCACTGCTCCTTCCCCTGTGTCCTGATGCGCACACTACTTTGTATGTGCCCTCCAAGACTGGAATCTCTGTTTCCCCCAGTCCTGTCAAAATCCTGCAATCAAATCCCACTAGGCTTCAAAGTCTGATTCTCTAGGAATTCTTCCTCCTGTTGCCAGACCCCCAGGTTGGGAACCTGACATGGGCATCAGAACTTTCACCCCAGTGGGTGTACTTCTGTGGTATAAGTGTTCTCCAGTCTGTGAGTCACCCACCCAGCAGTTATGGGATTTGATTTTACTGTGATTGCGCCCCTCCTACCATCTCATTTTGGCTTCTCCTTTGTCTTTGGATGTGGGGTGTCTTTTTTGGTGAGTTCCAGTGTCTTCCTGTCGATGATTGTCCAGCAGCTAGTTGTGATTCTGGTTTTCTCACAAGAGGGAGTGAGAGCACGTCCTTCTACTCCACCATCTTGGTTCCTAATCCCAGATAAATTTTTAAAAATAAATAATCAAATATAAAAATGTCAATCTAGGTCTTCCCTGGTGGTGCAGTGGTTGAGCGTCTGCCTGCCGATGCAGGGGACACAGGTTCATGCCCTGGTCTGGGAAGATCCCACATGCCACGGAGCGGCTGGGCCCATGAGCCATGGCTGCTGAGCCTGCGCATCCGAAGCCTATGCTCCACAATGGGAGAGGCCACAACAGTGAGAGGCCCGCGTACCACAAAAAAAAAAAAAAAAAAAAAAAAATTGTCAATCTGCAGTATAGGAAACCTGAGTGGCCAATAAACATAGGAAAAGCTGTTTAAATTCACTGTTATTAGAGGAATGCAAATTAAAACCACAGAAAGTCACGTGTTCCAGTGGTGAAAGTTTAAAAATCTGTTAACTCTAAATTTTGTGATAATGTGAAGAAACTGTAACTCCTATACACTCCTGGTAGAATGTAAATTTGTCATTATTCCCTAGGGCAACTTGTCAAAAGCAAGGAAGCTTCACAATGCTCACCTTCTACTACCCAGCAATTTCACTTCTAGATAAATATCAAAGATGTACCATCTTTTGTAAAAACAAAAATTTGGAAACAACCTAAATGTTCTATTGGTAGGTGAATGGATAAGTAAGTGTGGTTTTTATGGTGTTACATTATTTAACAATTTATATAACGTTTAGAAACACGAGAAACAAGAAGTTGTTTATGAATAGTTATTTATTTATAAAATTATTTAAAAAAATTCTGGGAAATAAATATCAAACTCATGATCATGTTATTTCTGTAGAGGGTGGAAAGGGAGACAAAGGAAACTTCAACTGTTTCTTTCCACTTATAAAAAATTCTAAAACAAGTAGGGGAAATGTTGAGATTTGATAAAGTTGGGTAACAAATACCTGGGTATTATATATATATTTAAAGTAGGTCATAATTTAAAGAAAACATTTCACTTCAGCATTCAAGTTTTATTTTTAAAGAAATAAGAAAAGCATTCTGACATGTCAGTTCAGCTATCCCTAACAGCCTTTCAGTTATAGTTGTTTTTCGATGCTATCTTATTTTTATATTTAGGGAGCAATATTAGTACAAAATAGAAAGTGAGTTCTGTTTCTTTGCTTTTTTTTTTTTAATGATTACTTCTAACGCTTTCTCACAAGAAATAGAATTTTTATTTTTGTTTTTCTTTTTGAGAAGCAGTAACATCTCTTCCTACCTCTAGAGGCATGCAGACTATTAAAATCATGTTTCCAGAGCCCTATAATATCACTGGAGGCTTTTTTTCTAGTGTATTTTCTGTTATCTGCTTGGTTATCAGAGCCACTCATCTTACAGCTACTCTAGCCCAATCAAAAAAAGCCAAGAAAAAGAAATTATAATCGTATCCTTTACGCAACAAAGATACAGTTCTGCTGGCCAGATTCCTCCATCTCATGCTTCATTCTGTTTCACACCACTACCTGCCATTTTAATGTAATAAATTTAGGGCCCCATTTACAAATAATCATATTAAATTATAGACTGAGTAAGTAGAAAAAAAATCTTAACCATAGCTCTCCAGGAACTAGGATCAAATGGCAAGAGCTACTTCTCTCACACTGTTATCAGTCTTCACTAAACAAAATTAAATAAATTTTGTTTCAGCTTTCAGCTTTCCATAAATTATACCCCAGTTACCTGAAATAAAGTGAGGAATGTTCTAGTGATTCATTTATATTTCATAAGAAAGAAAGCTGACATTTTGATCCCCTCCTACATATCTTTGCCCTATATCAACTATCCTCTGTATTCTTTTGTTCCTCAAAATATAGAATTCAGATGCCTTTTGATCTGATCCAGGGAAAATTTCAAAGTATAAATGCTGACTTTGTTCCCCACCTTGGAAATTTGCAAGCAAAGGAGGAAAATATGAGACCCAATAGAGAAGACGGTGCTTATGAGGAAGAGATAACATTTTCCTTCCCTTTTAAAAATTGCTTTTAGGGAATACTCACTTGCTTGAAAGGTATATGGATGTCAGTTTTTCAACTGTGGCTGAGGTTTAGAAGAACATGAGCTGCATTTCCCAGCTTCTGGTGTACATGGTATGCTAAGTTAGGATTAACTATAGGTCAAATTTGCCAGTTAGAAATACTCTAAGATTTTCCCATGGAATTAATTATTTATAATCTTTTTCTGATTATTGTAGAAAATTTGGAAAATATAGTTTAGTTATGTTTTCATTTAGTATTGCATTATAAACACAGCATATTAAATAAATGCAAATGTTTAAAAGTTTTAACATTTTTAGATTTGAAAATGGATCCAAACAGAAATAAAATTTTCAATAGAATGAATAAGCATGCTCTAGTCATATTTCACTGGAATAGTTGGATATAAGTTGATAAGTCTAAGAAGTTATCTACACAAATCAGGCTTGAAAATACTTGTGAAAAATCATTTGTCTAAATAAATTTTATTGTTTTAAAATATTAAATTGGGCTTTTTTTCTTCCAGTTTTACTGAGATGTAATTGACATACAGCACTGTATAAGTTTCAGGTGTACAGCATAATGATTTGACTTATATATATCATGAAATGATTATCACAATAAGTTAGGTGAACATCTGTTATCTCATATAAATACAAAATTAAAGAAAAAGAAAAATATATTTTTCCTTATGATGTTAAATCTTAGGACTTACTCTCTTAAAAACTTTCATATATAACCTACAGCAGTGTTAATTATGTTTATCATGTTGTACATTACATCACTAGTACTTATTTATCTTTTTTTAATGAAGTATAGCTGATTTAGAATATTATAGTTGTACGACATAGTGATTCAATGTTTTTATAGATTATACTCCATTTAAAGTTATGTGTACAGACTCTCTAGGTCTGTACACATCATTGCAAATGGAAGAATTTTGTTCTTTTTATGGCTAATATTCTATTGTGTCTATAGACACCAAACATTCTTTATCTATTCGTATGTTGATGGACACTTGGGTTGCTTGCGTATCTTGGCTATTGTAACTAATGCTTCTATGAACACTGGGGTGCATGTATCTTTTCTTTCTTTAATATAAATTTATTTATTTTATTTATGTATTTTATTTATTTATTTTTGGCTGCATTGGGTCTTTGTTGCTGTGCACGGGCTTTCTCTAGTTGTGGTGAGCAGGGGCTACTCTTCGTTGCGGTGCACAGGCTTCTTATTGCAGTGGCTTCTCTTGTTGTGGAGCATGCACTCTAGGCGCGCGGGCTTCAGTAGTTGTGGCTCGCGGGCTCCAGAGCACAGGCTCAGTAGTTGTGGTGCACAGACTTAGTTGCTCCGCAGCATGTGGGATCTTCCCGGACCGGGGCTTGAACCCATGTCCCCTGCATTGGCAGGAGGATCTTAACCACTGCACCACCAGGGAAGCCCTATCTTTTCAAATTAGTGTTTTCATTTTTTTTTCTGGATATATACCCAGGAGTGGAATTGCTGGATCATAGTGTAGTTCTATTTTTAGTTTTTAGAGGAACCTGCGTACTTGTTTTCAATAGTGGCTGCACCAATTTACATTCCACCAAGAGTGTACAAGGGTTCCCTTTTCACTTCATCCTCTCCAACATTTGTTATTTGTACACTTTTTGATAATAGCTACTCTGACAGTTGTGAGGTGACATCTTACTATGGTTTTGATTTTCATTTCTGTAGTAGTTAGCAATGTTGAGCATCTTTCTGAATCCTTTGAAAAAATTTCTAGTGAGGTCTTCTGCCCATTTTATAAATCAGGTTGTTTGTTTTGTTTTTGGTTTTGTTTTTTTGATATTGAATTGTATGAGCTGTATATATATTTTGGATATTAACCCTTTACTGGTCCTATCATTTGCAAATACTTTCTCCCATTCAGCAGATTGTCCTTTGCTTTGTTAATGGTTTCCTTTGCTGTGCAAAAGCTTTAAGTTTAATTAGGTCCCATTTGTTTATTTTTGTTTTTGTTTCCTTTGCCTGAGGAGACAGATCCAAAAAATTAGTGCTAAAATTTATGTCAAAGGGTGTTCTCTCTACGTTCTCTCCTAAGAGTTTTATGGTTTTAGGTCTTATATTTAGATTGTTAATCCATTTTGAGTTTATTTTTGTATGTGGTGTGAAGAAATGTTCACATTTTATTCTTTTACATGTAGCTGTCTGGTTTTCCCAGCACCACTTATTGAAGGGACTATCATTTCTCCATTGTATATTCTTGCCTCCTTTTTCATCAATTTATTGATCATAGGTGCATGGACTTATTTCTGGGCTTTTTATTCTGTTCCACTGATTTATATATCTGTTTTTGTGCTAATACCAAGCTGTTTTGATTACTGTAACTTTGTAGTATAATCTGAAATCAGGGAATGTGATACCTCCAGTTTTTTTCTTTTTTCTCAGGATTACTTTGGTAATTTGGGTCTTTTTTGGTTCCATACAAATTTTAGGATTATTTGTTCTGGTTTTGTGAAAAATTGTCGTGGGTGGTTTGATAGGGATTGAATTAAATCTGTAGATTGCTTTGGATAGTATGTATATTTTAACAGTATTAATTCTTCCAATCCAAGAACATGGGATATCTTTCCATTTCTTTGTATCACCTTCAATTTTCTTCATCAATGTTTTATAGTTTTCAGAGTGTAAGTTTTTCACCGCCTTGGTTAAGTTTATTCCTAGGTATTTTAGTATTTTTGATGTGATTTTAAATGTGATTTTTTTCTTGCATTCTCTTTCTGATAATTCATTGTTAGTGTATAGAGAAGCAACAGATTCCTGTATGTTTATATTGTATTCTGTAACTTCACTAAACTCATTTATTAGTCCTAGTAGTTTTGGGGTGGAGACTTTAGGGTTTTCTAGATATAATATCATGTCATCTGCGAATAGTTACAGTTGTACTACTTCCTTTCAAATTTGGATGCCCTGTATTCCTTTTTCTTGTCTGATTGCTGTGGCTAATTCTTCCAATACTATGTTAAATAGAAGTGGCAAGAGTGGGTATCCTTTTCTTGTTCCTGATTTTAGAGAAAAGGCTTTCAGCTTTTCACCATTGAGTATTATGTTAGCTGTGGGTTTGTCATAAATGGCCTTTATTACATTGAGTTATGTTCCCTCTGTACCAACTTTGATGACAGTTTTTATCATGGGTGGATGTTGAATTTTGTCAGATACTTTTTCTGTGTCTATTGAGATGATCATGTGATTTTTATGCATTCTTTTGTTAATGTGGTGTATCACATTGATTGATTTGAGAATATTGATCCATTCTTGTGTCTCTGGAATAAACCCCACTTGATCATGTTATCTGATCCTTTTTATGTATTGTTGAATTCAATTTGCTAATATTTTGTTGAGGAAATTTCATTTGTTTTCGTCAAAGATATTGACCTGTAATTTATTTTTTTTGTAGCGTCTTTGTATGGTTTTGGTATCAGGGTAATGGTGGACTTGTAGAATGAATTTGGAGTGTTCCATTGTCTTTAGTTTTTTTGAATAGTTTGAGAAAGATAGGTATTAGCTCTTCTTTATATGTTTGGTAGCATTCCCCTGTGAAGCCATCTAGTTCTGGACTTTTACTTGCTCGGGCTTTTTTTAAAAATTCAATTTCTCTACCAGTGATTGGTCTTTTCAGATTGTCTGTTTCTTCCTGATTCAGTCCTGAAAGACTGTGTGTTTCTAGAAATTTATTTATTCTTCTGTGTTGTCCAATTTTTTGGCATATAACTTTTCATAGTATTCTCTTATGAGTATCTAATATTTATATCGCTTGTTATTTCTCCTCTTTCAATTCTTATTCTATTTATTTGGGTCCTTTCCCTTTTCATTTTGATGAGCTTGGCTAAAGCCTTATCAATTTTGTTTTTCTTTTCAGATAAAACCTGCTCTTGGTTTCATTGATCTTTTCTACTTTGAGGGGGTGGGTATCCATTTTATTGATTTTCTCTCTGATCTTTATTATTTCCTTCCTTCTGCTGACTTTGGGATTTGTTTGTTCTTATTTTTCTAATTCCTTTAGATAGTAGGTTAGGTTGTTTATTTGAGAGTTTTCTTGTTTCCTGAGGTGTACCTGTATCTCTATAAACTTCCCTCTTAGAACTGCTTTTGCTTCATCCCATAGATTTTGGAAAGTTGTGGTTTTATTTTCATTTGTCGAGGTGTTTTCTGATTTCCTTTTTTATTTATTCATTGACCCATTTGTTTTTTAGTAGCATGCTTTTTAGTCTCCGTATGTTTGCGCTTTTATCATTTTTCTTTCTGTAATTAATATCAAATTTCATACTGTTGTGGTCAGAAAAATGCTTGATATAATTTTTAGCCTCTTAAATTTGTGGAGACTTGTTTTGTAGTCTTTCATGTTATTTACCCTGGAGAACATTACACGTGTACTTGGTAAGAATGTGTATTCTGCTGTTTGGGGATGGGACATCCTGTAGATATCTATTAAGTCCAACCAATCTATTTTATTAATTAAGGTCACTGTTGCCTTAATGATTCTATGTCTGGATGATCTGTCTGTTGATGTAAGTGGAGTATTAAAGTCCCCTACTATATTGTATTTTTGGCAGTTTCTCCCTTCATGTCCAATAATATTTGCTTTATATATTTAGTTGCTCCTGTATTGGGTGCATATATGTTAACAAGTATAAAATCCTCTTCTTGTACTGCTCCTTTTAATCACTATATAATGCCCTTCTTTGTGTTTTGTTATAGATGTTGTTTTAAAGTCTATTTTGTCTGATATGAGCATTGCTACCCCCTCTTTCATGTCATTTCTGTTTGCCTATCTTTTTCCATCTCACTTTCAGTCTGTGTGTGTCTTTAGCTCCTAAGTGTCTCTTGTAGGCAACATATAGATAGGTTTGTTTTGGTTTTTTTTTTAAATACATTTATTTATTTTTGGCTGCATTGGGTCTTCATTGTTTTGTGTGGGCTTTCTCTAGTTGCGGCGAGTGGGGGCTACTCTTCATTGCAGTGTGAGGGCTTCTCATTATGGTGGCTTCTCTTTATTGCAGAGCACAGGCCCTAGGTGCATGGGCTTCAGTAGTTGTGCCATGCAGGCTCAGTATTTGTGGCTCGCAGGCTCTAGAGCACAGGCTCAGTAGTTGTGGCACACGGGCTTAGTTGCTCTGCAGTATGTGGGATCTTCCCTGACCAGGGCTCGAACCTATATCCCCTGCATTGGCAGGTGGATTCTTAACCACTGTACCACCAGAGAAGGCCTGATAGATTTGTTTTGTATCCAGTCAGCCACCTTATGGCTTTTGATTGGAGCCTTTAGTCCATTGATGTTTAAAGTGATTATTGAAAGCTATGTACTTACTGCCATTTTATTACTTGTTTTCAAGTTGTTTTTGTAGTTCTTCTCTCTTCATTTCTTTTTCTTTTTGTTTCTTCCCTTGTGGTTTGATGATTTTAATTAGTAGTAGACTTTTGTTCTTTTCTAGTTTTGTGTATCTATTGTAGGTTTTTGATTTGTGGTGACCATGGGGTTCCTATAAGTTGACTTATAATAACTATATCTACTTTAAGTTCAAGCACATTCTAAAAGATCTACATTTTTTACTCCCCTCCCCCACGTTTTGTATTTTTACTGTCATACTTTACATCTTCATGTTTATCCCTTCATTGTTTATTGTAGTTATAGTTGCTGTTACAATTTTTGTCTTTTAATTTTCATACTAGCTTATTTTAGTGGTTGATCCTAGCCCTTACTATTTATTTGCTTTTCCTAGTGAGATTTTCCCTTTCCTTTAGATTCTCACTTCTTGTTATAGCCTTTTCTTTTCCACTTAGAGAAGACCCTTAACATTTATTTTAGGGTAGGTTTAGTATTAATGACCTCTTTTAGTTTTTGCTTGTCTGAGAAGTTTTATATCATCCTTCAGTTCTAAATGATAGTCCTGATGGGTAGAGTATCCTGGATTGTATTTTCTTCTCTTTAGCACTTTGAATATATATATACACATATATATTTTTTATATTATAGGTGGCAGATTTATTTTCTTTTTTTTTTAAGATGCTCATTCTTTTATTTATTTAATTTTTGGGGGGCTGTATTGGGTCTTTGTTGCTGCATGCAGGCTTTCTCTAATTGCAGCGAGTGGGGGCTACTCTTCGTTGAGGTGCGTGGGCTTCTCATTGAGATGGCTTCTTGTTGCAGAACATGGGCTCTAGGCACGTGGGCTTCAGTAGTTGTGGCACATGGCCTCAGAAGTTGTGGCACACGGGCTTAGTTGCTCTGTGGCATGTGGGATCTTCCCAGACCAGGGCTCGAACCCATGTCTCCTGAATTGGCAGGTGGATTCTTAACCACTGCGCCACCAGGGAAGTCCCACTTTGAATATATTTATCATGCCAGTCCCTTCAGTCCTCCAAAGTGTCTGCAGAAAAATCAGCTTTTATGGGGGGGTCCTTATAGCCTTATGGGGGGTCCCTTGTATATGACTCTTTGTTTTTCTCTTGCTGCCTTAGAATTCTCTTTTTATCTTTAACTTTTGCCATTCTAATTGTGACATATCTTGCTGTGGGTCTGTTTGTGTTCATCTTGTTTGGGAACCTCTGTGCTTCCTGTACCTGGATATATATATGTCATTCTTCAGATATGGGAAGTTTTCAGCCATAATTCCATCAAATACATGTTCGATCACCTTTTCTTTCTCTTCTCCTTCTGGGACTTCTATAATGCAAATGTTGGTGTTTGCTATTATCCCAGAGATTGCTTAAACTGTTTTTATTTTTTAATTTGTTTTTCTTTTGCTATTCTGATTGGGTGATTTTCATTATTCTCTTTTCCCGGTCACTTATGCATTCTTCTGTATCACTTAGTCTGCTATTAATACCTTCTAGTGTGTCTTTTATTTTAGTTATTGTATTCTTTAGTTCTGACTGGTTCTTCTTTGTATTTTCTAGCTCCTTGTTAAAATTCTCGCTATGTTCATCAATCTTTTCTGTAATTTATTTAGCATTCTATTACTAATGCTTTGAATTCTTTATCTGATGATAAATTGTGTATTTCTGTTTCATTATCTATTTTTCAGGGGTTTTCTCTTACTCTTTCATTTGAGAGCAGTCCCTCTGTCTCATTTTGCTTAACTTTCTTTGTCTCTATGAATTTAGTGAAACAGTTACCTACTGTGGTCTTGAAGGGATCTCTTTATGTGGGAGCATCCTTGTACCCTTCTTGTTCTCCAGTGCCTTTGCTGGGAGAGCTGGATTTGACTTGAAAACAAGTCACATCTTTCTTCAGGGTTTGCTGGCATCTATAAGTTTGGTAGGAGGTGGGACTGGAGATGGGCTAGGGCCAGAGCCAAGTGTGAAGCAGGGTTTCCCCACTGCTCAGTGGCCATAACTGCACTATTGGGTGTGGGGTCTGATCCCAACTTGTTGGAGCAGAAGCTCTGTGGGTCAGGCCCAAGCTGGCTCTGTTCCTTTTAAGTGTATGTTCTCCCCTCTCCCAGCAGCAGCACCCTTGCCCCTGAGGGGAGCATTGTTGGAGCAAGAGGGGTCCATGCAGGCTCTTGGCTGGTTAAGAGATGGGGCTGTTATGGGCAGCTGCAGACAGAGGTCCAAATTGTCTGTAATGCTCCACCTGTGCAAGTGGCAGCAGTTGCTGCCCTCACCCTGCTCAGACACAGCCTCAGGCCTGAGTCTCCTTTGTTCCTCACAAATAATCACTTCCCCAAGCCTCCATTGCCCCTGCCCCGTTGTGGATCTGCACTGAGGGACATGCAGCCCTGCATAGGGTCTCAGTGTGTATGGGGCAGGGACTGTGCTATCAGAGATCAATATTACCCCTGATGAACTCCCTGTGTAAGCACCAGCAGTGGCTGTCCCCACCCCCCTCTGACACCTCCCCAGGTCCAAGTCACCTCTGCATCCCATGGCCGAGCTCTATCCACAGTTGTTGCAGCCCTCAGTCCAGTGTTGACCTGTGAGGTGAAGTAAGCAGGGCTGGATCGTTTGCTCAGCTCAGGCTGGGGCACATGCTGGGGCTGTCACAGGAAACCTTGCAGCCACTGAAGCACTCCTCAGTCTGCCCTCTCCTCCCTGCCTTGAGGACAAGCCAGTGCAGAGTCCAGGCTCCACACAGCCCTCCTGTTAGTCCCAGCACCCCTCCAACATACCGAGGGGGCTCATCTTCCCTGAGTTGGACCCCAGAAATGTGGTGCCCAATATTTGGCTCAAACCATTCACTCCCCAGGATGGATCTCCTGCTGTGTAATTTCCCTTTTCTTCTGAGTCTCCTCCTAGGGGCACAGGTCCTGACCTGATCACTTCTCTTACCTTCCTATTCCTTGTGGATCTTTCTTACAGCCTTGTTTGCACAGGAGTCTTTCTGCCAGTTTCCAGTTAGATTTCAGTGAGAATTGTTCTATTTTTGAGGTGAATTCCATGTCCTCCTACTCTGCCATCTTGATCAACCTCCTGAAATTTGTCCTGCTGAAGTTCATTACTCATTTATTGAAAATTAACTTAGAGCCAAATTGTTCTTGGTCTTCCTGTCTCCTCCAATTCTTTTTGTCACAGGATTAAGGAAAACAACCTCCTATAGAGACATAAAGAAAGATAAGTTAGGGAACAATATATTACATTCCATTTAGTGTTCTTCCCCAAGTTCCATTAGAATCCTCACTTGTCTTGCACCCTGATCCAGTGGTTGGTTGTAGGGTGCATTTCAATGTTCCGTCAAATGCTGGATTGTATTGTTTTCACTTCCTGGAACAGTACAGACAGTCCTTGTTCATGTCCACAGTGCTTTCCTGGAAATCATGCCATATAGAGATCTGTGGTAACACAGATCACTTTCCCTCATAAGATTAGCATCGTAACTGAGGGTCATAATCCTAAATAA
Organism: Mesoplodon bidens; assembly: GCF_964165515.1. Classification (NCBI taxonomy): domain Eukaryota; kingdom Metazoa; phylum Chordata; class Mammalia; order Artiodactyla; family Ziphiidae; genus Mesoplodon; species Mesoplodon bidens. The sequence continues at coordinate 90,856,833 of NC_138160.1, read as the reverse complement.
GAGACACAAAAACTTTCCAGGTAACTTGCCATAAAAATCAAGTTTCAACAATGAGATATATCTATAATATTTAAACAGTAAAAATCATACTCCACATCGCATAAAATGGTCATGGGGCTCCCATCTATATTGATTACACAGTGGGCAAATGTACCTATAGCACTTTAAAAAAAATCAAATTCAGCTATAATATATTTATCATAAATGAATCATCATTAATTTTCTGTTCCTTTTTAGAAAATGTAGGATAAGTCATGGTTGTTGGCCCAGATCTTTTTAAAAAGAAATCCAAGGTATCAGCAAATGTGTCTCTACTTTTTTCTTTGTAAATATCCATATACAGTCATTGAAAATCACTCCACAGAGTAGAAGGAAGAGTTTAGTGAATGATTTTAAGGATGATTATAAGAAAAAAATGACAATGACAATGGTGAGGACCTCCCTTGAAAGCATATTTTCCCTTTAAAGACACGTGTTCCAGTGTCTCAACTTATTCAAAGCTGCCTTTGTAGCTGTTTGGAGACAGACCAACACATTGCTGCAAGGATCTTACATCATCTCTTTCCCTGATCTGTTGGCACTGCCAACATGATTTTCTCTTTCTGCTCTGCATAAGAAGATTTAGGTAGAGGAAAACATGAGGAATGGATTTGAGAGATGTCTTGATAGTAAATTCAGCAGAACTTGGATAAAGACAGGACATGGTAGAGTAAAAATGCCTTCAAACTCTTTACTACTCCTTCCATTAAGAGACTGCTTCTCTCCTTGAATCTCAGTAGTCTTAGTGCCTTGCTTGATCAGTGTGGCAAAGGTGGCATTCTGAGACTCGTGAGGCTAGGTCATAAAAAGTCTTTCAACTTCTTCCTGGACCTCTTGGAACAATCTCTTTTGTTACTCAGTGACTGTGCTGTGATGAAACCCAAGACACCCTGCAGGGAGATCCACATGGAGAGGAACAAAGGCCCCCAACCAACAACCCAGCTAAGCTTCCAGCTGCCAGCCAGCAGTATCTCACTCAATGTAATTGAACCATCTTGAGCTAAACCAGCTGACATCATGTGGAGCAGAGGAAAACTGACACTGCTGGGTCTTACCCAAATTGCAGATTTGGGAGCAATTAATAAAATAATAATAAATTATTGTTGTTTTATTAAATTTTTTACTGAAGTATAGTTGATTTACAATATTGTGTTAGTTTCAGGTGTACAGAAAAGTGATTTAGTTATACATATATTTTTTTCTGATTCTTTTCTATTATAGGTTAGTTGAATATAATTCCCTGTGCTATACAGTAAATCCTTGCTGTTTATTTTATGTATAGGGTTGTGTATCTGTTAAACTCATACTCCTAATTTATCCCTCCCCCACTCTTTCCCCTTTGGTAGCCATAAGTTATTTTCCACATCTGTGAGTCTGTTTCTGTTTTGTAAATAAGTTCATTTGTATTAATTTTTAGATTCCACATATAAGTGATATCATATAATATTTGTCTTTCTCTGTCTGGCTTACTTTACTCAGTATGATAATCTCTAGGTCAATTCATGTTGCTGCAAATGGCAATATTTCATTCTTTTTTTTTGACCGAGTAATATTCCATTGTGTATATATACTACATCCTCTTTATCCACTCATCTGTTGATGGACACTTAGGTTGTTTCCATGTCTTGGCTATTGTAAAGAGCGCTGCTATGAACATTGGGTGCATGTATTTTTTTGAATTGGAGTTTTCGTCTTTTCTGGATATATGCCCCGGAATGATATTGCTGGATCATATGGTAACTCTATTTTTAGTTTTTTAAGGAACTTCCATACTGTTCTCCATAGTGGCTATACCAATTTACATTCCCACCAACAGGGTTCCCTTTTCTCCACACCATCTCCAGCATTTATTATTTGTAAACTTTTTGATGATGTCCATTCTGACTGGTGTGAGATGATATCTCATTGTAGTTTTGACTTGCATTTCCCTAATAATTAGCAATGTAGAGGGTCTATACCTGTGCTTCTCGGCCATCTGTATGTCTTCTTTGGAGATATGTCTATTGAGGTCTTCTGCCCATTTTTGATTGTGTGGGTTGTTTGGTTTTTTTAGTATTGAGTTGTGTGATCTGTTTGTATATTTTGCAAATTAACTCCTTGTCAGTCGTATCATTTGCAAATATTTTCTCCCAGTCCATAGTTTGTCTTTTCATTTTGTTTATTGTTTCCTTTGCTATAAAAAAGCTTTTAAGTTATATTAGGGTCCATTTGTTTATTTCTGCTTTTATTTCTTTTGCCTTGGGAGACTGATCTGAGAAATTATTGCTACAATTTATATCAGAGAATATTTTGCCTATGTTCTCTTCTAGGAGTTTTATGGTGTTTTGTCTTATATTTAGCCTTAAGCCACTTTGAGTTTATTTTTGTATATGGTGTGAGGCAGTGTTCTAACTTCATTAATTTACATGAGACCATCCAGCTTTCCCAACACCACTTGCTGAAGAGATTGTCTTTTCTCCATTGTATATTCTTGTCTACTTTGTCAAAGATTAATTGACCATAGGTGTGTAGGTTTATTTCTGGGCTCTCTATTGTGTTCCATTTATCTATATGTCTGTTTTTGTGCCAATACCTTGCTGTTTTGATTGCTGTACCTTTGTCATATTATCTGAAGTCTGGGAGGATTATGCCTCCAGCTTTGTTCTTTATCCTCTGGATTGCTTTAGCAATTCCGGGCCTTTTGTGGTTCCATATAAATTTGAGGATTATTTGTTCTAGTTCTGTGAAAAATGTAATGGGTAATTTGATAGGGATCACATAAAATTGTCGATTGCTTTGGGTAGCATGGCCATTTTAACAATATTAATTCTTCCAATCCAAAAGAATGGGACATCTTTCCATCTCTTTGAATCAATGATTGTTGTTGTTTTAAGCTAACAAGTTTTGGGGCAGCTTTTTTGGGGGGGGCAGTTTTTTATACAGAAATAGATAACTAGAAAGAGAAGAGAGGCAGAAAAGGTAAAGAAATTTAATGTTTCAGGCCTAGATTAAACAAGAAGATAATACATTATCCAGGAGAGAAAGCAAAGGAAAGTTGTGAAGATAGAACATTTGATTGGAATAGTGTGGAAAAACTTGGGTGTATGAATGGTATTGCTAGAGACCAGTAAAAATTATAATTTGAATTTAATCTTGTTTACATTTATTAGCCATGGTATCATATCTACCTCTATAAAATCCAGTTAAATCTAGAGTGAACTACAACTTTATTTAAAAATGTACAGAGCAAGAAGTGGAAGTTTTAAGAAAAAAGTGATGGACTACTGTTAAGTAATTTGACTGGATAGTATATAATAATTACCTTCAATAGGATATGAATTGTGCAAATAGTGAATCAGATCAATATTGGTCTTCATTTTTTCCCAGGAAGGAAATTATCTTAAAATCCATGAAACAGCGACATTCAAAACTACTTTGACTTTCTCTCTGTCTCTGGCAGGTTTCAGGGGACTTCCAGATTTTGTACATCTAATCAGTGTACTGCAGAGGTCATTTCTTTTTAATATTTATTTATTTATTTATTTTTGGCTGCGTTGGGTCTTAGTTTCAGCACACAGGATCTTTCGTTGCAGTGCACGGGCTCTTCATTGCAGTACACGGGCTTCTCTCTAATAGTGGCGTGTGGACTCCAGAGTGCATGGGCTCTGTAGTTGTGGCACTCGGGTGCTCTAGTTGTGGTGCTTGGGCTCAGTAGTTGTGGCACGTGGACTTAATTGCCCCACAGCACATGGGATCTTAGTTCCCTGACCAGGTATTGAACTCATGTCCCCTGCATTGGAAGACAGATTCTTAACCACTGGACCACCACGGAAGTCCCCCAGAGGTCATTTTTATGAGAATGTGTGATCCTAAAAATAAGTCTCAAGAGAATTCTTATATTTCAGAGAAATCAATATATATAATCTATAAACAAGTTATTTATCTATTAAAAGGTGTTGGCTAGAATTATGCCTATATGTAGATTGCATTTAAATGCTCTACTTGGTCATACAATGTAGCATATGTAGGCCTCTTTTTTCTCTAAAAGTAGGTAAACTCCTAAGCACATAATTTTTTTTAACATCTTTATTGGAATATAATTGCTTTACAATGGTGTGTTAGTTTCTGCTTTATAACAAAGTGAATCAGCTATACATACACTTATATCTCCATGTCTCCTCCCTCTTGCGTCTCCCTCCCACCCTCCCTATCCCATCCCTCTAGGTGGACACAAAGCACAGAACTGATCTCCCTGTGCTATGCGGCTGCTTCCTACTAGCCATCTCTTTTACATTTGGTAGTATATATAAGTCCATGCCACTCTCTCATTTTGTCCCAGCTTACTCTTCCCCCTCCCTGTTTCCTCAAGTCCATTCTCTACATCTGTGTTTTTATTCCTGTCCTGCCCCTATGTTCTTCATAACCATATTTTTTTTCAGATTCCATATATATGTGTTATCACACAGTATTTGGTTTTCTCTTTCTGACTTACTTCACTCTGTATGACGGACTCTAGGTCCATCGACCTCACTACAAATAACTCAATTTCGTTTCTTTTTATGGCTGAGTAATATTCCATTGTGTATATATGCCATCTTCTTTATCCATTCATCTGTCGATGGACACTTTGGTTGCTTCCATGTCCTGGCTATTGTAAATAGAGCTGCAGTGAACGTTGTGGTACATGACTCTTTTTGAATTATGGTTTTCTCAGGGTATATGCCCAGTAGTGGGATTGCTGGGTCATATGGTAGCTCTATTTTTAGTTTTTTAAGGAACCTCCATACTGTTCTCCATAGTGGCTGTATCAATTTACATTCCCACCAACAGCTAAGCACATAATGTATCACTTTAATCCATAACTTTGGAGATGAACTATTGCTGGAAAAGCATGAGCCTAATGGTTGGGTAGAAGTACAACTTTCACCCTTACTTTTAGCTCATACTGTTAAATAATTTTGGAAAATAACTTCTATCATCTCGTTCCTTTTACACTCTATCCATTTTGTTAAGGAGGATTATGGCAACTATTCATGCATCAAAAAGTTCTGAAGACATAACTCATAGCATCTCTTTAGTGAATCAAGAGTCAGTGTATTTTTACAGCACTTAACTCTTCATAGAATGACTTTCACCTTTTCCTGAAAAGGTCAAGATAGAAAAAATATTGGAATCTCTTATCTGCTATCCAATCAACTGTAAATATTCTTTGTATGCACAGTGCCTGGCACATCGTAAGAAAGAAAGGAGAAATGAAGGGAGAGAGGCAGAGAAGGCTCCCTTGGAAACCTGCTTTTGCATCACATTAAGACTTAACCTGAGACTGTTCTGCTCAGTCTTTGACTGTGATTTACAAAATGCAAATATACGCTTGTATCTGTAGGATAATATGTCGTAGACTGGGGAGATGTCATTCCAACAGGGGAAACATTGTTTGAAATACTAAGCATGTCTCTTCTCTCACTACCATTAATGATACCTGGGTCAACCACAGAGACCTCATGGCATGACGTTTATTAGGGCCATGTCCTATTAGCCATGCCAAAATTTAGACCTTGCTAGGTCCCACTGCTGAAGATATGACAGAAAAAGGAACATAATTTACCATTCTGCAACAGTGACGAACATAGAACTGGGTAGAGTTTGGCTTTAACTTACTAAGCTATAAAGCTTTGCTTTATATATAACATATATATATATATATATATATATATATATATATATATATATACACACATATATATATATTCTGTGCTATATAATATCAGAACAGCTATTATCAGGAGTGGTTATAATAAGCATCATAATAACTACCACTTAGTGAGTGACCACAAATCTAGGCACTTGGCTAAGCTTTTTTTTTATTATTGTGCTCAATTAATTACAACAGCCTTGCATGGTAGTGTTGTTCTGCCTATTTTGAGGACAGGGAAGTAGAGGTTAAATAACTTTGTAAGGAGTGGATCCAGTTATTTCAACTCCATCAGTCACCAAAACTCCGTCTCATTCCACAATCCCCTCAAAACCACTATATTCATTGAAATGTTTTTGAGTGGCCACTACCATAAATGGTATTTGGTGTAGAGTACATGTGAGTTCCCAAATTTATTTAGAGAAAACTGCCATTAAACTTTTCCTGTGGAAGTCCAAGCCCTAGAACTTATTTCTTCTTTCTTTATCAAAGTCAGTTTCATGGATTTATAATTTATGTAAGACTATTCAAGTTGCCTGAATTTGAGGTCTCTAAGAGCAAATATTGGATCTCAGAATTTCAGGACAGGATTGATTAATTCATTCCACACTGACTGTGTAAGCACTGAGTTTGACACTGAGTATACAGAAGTAACGACGTGCAGATAGCCTTGACTTTGATGAGCCCACCGTGATACCTTTCCTTTAAAGTCCAATGAAACAAAATGCAGTAATGTTATGAGGGTGGGGAAAATGTATTAAAGAGAATAAATGACACTAATTATTTAGAGGCCCCTGAATTGCTAGGTCTGCAAATTGTTGAACTGCTAAATTCAACACCAGATTGTCTTGGGGCAGGTAAAAATATTGATCTGTCCCAGGACCGGCACTTAGGCTCCCTATTTCAAAATAAATGTCAAAATATCATTCTATTATGAATTCCCAGACAGAAATGGAAGCTCACTGATGCACTTTAAATTCCATCAAAGGATTAAAAAGGAGAAGAAATATAAGAGAAGCTTTGGACATGGTTGGGTACCCTTAGATATTGTTAATACATCTTAATTCTGCTTGCAAACACTCTTTATATTGAATAACAAGAAGAAATTAAGATGTGGTATAGTGAAGCATGCTTTGCCAGAAGCTGTTTAATCCATAACCTATGACATGGACTTTCTTATCTAATACTTCTTTTTGAAACCTTTCTCCGCTATACCCCTGTATAACTGTAAATATATCATCCTATTTATTCCTCCTGCTCTATGCTTCCAACTCACGTCTCCTTCAAGTTAAGGAAATAGGCTACCCCTAGAGTAAAAACATTACTGACAACTCCGAAGTGAAAACAGTTCTAATGGGAAATACCTTGGTACCATTGCAGGGGGCTACCAGCGCGGCTGTTTCTGGCAATCAGTTAGGAACTGGCAGATGTTAAATTGACATATGTTAGGAAATAGCTTTCAGAGACTCATGTTTCAAAATGTATAAAAGAAAAACAGATGACACCACCTTTTTTTGGCTTAAACTGGATAACTAGAAAATCACACCGGATGTGTTAAGATGTTTCCCTTTAGAAATATTTTCTGTTTCCTGAGAAAGAATGAGCAAAAGCAGAAGCGACATATGTGCTCCTCAAAGTGTGCTTTGGTCTTCTTTTATAAACTTAAATTTCTACTGTGATTAAAGTATTTGACCAAAAATAATGGGTCAAAAAAACAATGAATTCAGTATTTTTATAATTGATATAGATTTTATAAACTGATGAATTATTCAGTTCTTCATAAGGTTTAGTTAGTGGGAGATCTAAATAGAATCCTAAGGGAAAACACATCATGGAGAAGCCTGAAATATGAAAAACAATTGAATGAGATAACTTATTCAATTCAATAAGAATTGAAATGTTAATCTCACTTCCCTGACATTTTTATCTTAAATGATTCATTCTCACATAGGTAAGGTATTAACACAGAAAAACATACTTAGGTTGTTGGCATTTTCACTGTACAGATTACAATTTGACAAAGACATTTATTGGTTTTGCCTGTTTTGTCATTGCTCTCCTTCAGGTGACAGCACGTCTAATATATATTTGAGGAACCATCCCTTTTCCACACTCTATGTAGCTGTTCTCCACACCTGGGCAGGCTGGTCTCCAGGGGTGAGTAGTAATCTGAGATTGGCCAATCAGTGGATTCTAATCTCATAGCTGCAACAATTGACTCAGTGTTTGGCACATGGCTCAAGTTAGGCCAGTAAGACACATCCATGGGACTCTTGGTACGGTCATGAAAAAAAATTGACTTCTCTTCCTATTGGAATTCAGCTTGTTGGACATAATCATTGAGCTCCTAGAAGACATTTTGCCACCATGAAAGAAGGGTCTATTCAAGAATTAAGCCAACACAGAGGAAAGCAAGGGGATGGGGGAGGAGTAGACAGGGGAAAGGAAGAGCGAGAAAGAGGTAGAGAGAAAGAAAGAGAGAGAGGGAGAGACAGAGAGACTGAGTCCTGATGGTACCTTTTTATCCTGTGCATCTAACCTATTCTTGAACTTCTCAATTAGTTAAGCTAATTCCCCCTCTTTGCTTAAGACCAGTTTGCACTGAGTTTCTTTCATTTGCCATCAAGAGAGCATGAAGCTACATGAGAAATCACTTTAGACTGGGGGAATTAGGGATGTTCCATGGAGGAAGTAGTACTGGGCAGGGTCTTGAAGGAAGCTAGACTGGAGTAAGCAGAGATGGAGAGAAGGGCACTGCTGAGTGCAGCTGCATGATCCAAGGCATTGGGGTCGATCTGAGAAGGGAAGTTGCTACAGGGTCATAATCTCAGGATCCCTGAAGGACTCCACGTTGGCTCTTAGTCCCAGTTACCCCATCTAGACCCCAAACATCCTTGTTGACAGCACCATGAGGTGGGATGTACTCTCCTAAAGAGAATGGATGTGCTTTCATGTGAGGAGACACACAGCCTGGAGCCTGCATGAATAGACATTGTGTACAGTAGTAATGGAGACATAAGCAGAGGGACCAGCCTGCGAATCTGGGAGCCCTACATCCATGGTCTGAAAATCCTGGCCCAACCAGCATGGGACCTTCAGGACTTCCCAATAAATATATTGGTTGCTCAGGGAGAACTGTGGAAGTCTAGATTGGCTAGAAAAAGGTCACCACTGAGGATGGTGGCTTTATAATATTTTTGAGCAGAGTAAGAAAGATGTGTTATATCAGAGCACATATACAAATAAACCAAACAAAAGTTTACACAGTAGGACTTACTTTCACTACTGGTTATGAACCCTGAAATTTTCTATTCTATTTCATTCTACACTCTATTTCTTTCCTTCTTTTTTTGAATGCTAGTTGAACCCACTAAAGTGATTTCATGGCCCACTTTCAAACTAGCAGTTTTAAAAACACTGACCTAAAAGAGCTGTTGGGAAGTACCAGCAGATGTCACTGTAGGTGACCACACCAATGTAACAGCTGCAGCAGGTGACCATGGCAACGGCAGCTCCCTGCCAGGATAGCATCCAATTTAGTGTGTTTATTGTCATTTATTTTTTTATAGGCCATGTAGTAATAAGGTTCTACATTCCAAAAATGTAAAAGGATACACAGGGAAAACTCTCCTTCCCATTCCTGCCTCTCAGCCCTCCTCAAGGGCAATCAATGTTACTAGTTTCTTCTGGCATCTTCCAAAGATACCTTCTGCATATACAAGCATACACATACATTCTTTTTCCCCTTATTTTACGTGAAGAAGAGCATAATTCAGGACTTCCCTGGTGGCACAGTTGTTAAGAATCCACCTGCCAATGCAGGGGACACGGGTTCCAGCCCTGGTCCAGGAAGATTCCACATGCTGCGGAGCAACTAAGCCTGTGCTCCACAACTACTGAGCCTGTGCTGTAGAGCCCACGAACCACAACTACTGAGCCAGTGTGCCACAACTACTGAAGCCTGCATGCCTAGAGCCCGTGCTCTGAAGCAAGAGAAGCCACTGCAGTGAGAAGTCCGTGTACCACAGCAAAGAGTAGCCCCTGCTCGCTGCAACTAGAGAAAGCCCATGTGCAGAAATGAAGACCTAATGCTGCCAAAAATATAATTAATTAATTAATTTTAAAAAACAGCTCTTTAAAAAAAGAATAGCATAATTACAACATTGTTCTGTACCTTTCTTTTTTTTTTTTTTTTTTTTTTTGCGGTACGCAGGCCTCTCACTGTTGTGGCTTCTCCCGTTGCGGAGAACAGGCTCCGGATGCACAGGCTCAGCGGCCATGGCTCACGGGCCCAGCCGCTCCACGGCATGTGGGATCCTCCCGGATCGGGGCACGAACCCGTGTCCCCTGCATCAGCAGGCGGACTCTCAACCACTGCGCCACCAGGGAGGCCCTCTGTACCTTTCTTATCTCCCCTTAGCATATCTTACTGATTATTCCACCAGTACAAACACAGAAGGCATCCCCATTCTGTTTATGGCTGCATAGTATTTCACTGTACCTTGTGCCATTATTTATTGAACTAGACACCTACTGACTACATATTTAGGTTTTTCCAATATTTTGCTCTTGCAGACACTGATGTACTGAATAATTTTCTGGCTCATCATTTTCCCCATATGGGAATATTGATGCCAACATCCTTAGAAGTGGAATTCCTGAATAAAAGGGTATATACATTTGTAATTCTGATAGATATTGTCAAATTGCCTTCCAGAAACTACTTTTCTAGTTTGTACTAGTTTTACACTTGCATTTTCTTAAAAATTGTGTTATTTAAGTTTCCCAGTGTTTGCCAATGATTGATTCGGTGAAAAATGATATCTCAATATGGTTTTAATTTACATTTCTTTTATTATGAAAATGACTGATCATTTTTTCTATATACTTAAGAGCCAAGGGTATGTTTCCTGTTACTCTTTTTTCACTTCCTTTATATCCACTTTGAAGAGCAACCATCAGCTGGCAAGTAAAGCAAGCACTAGTACTTGGCTTAGCTTGTCTAAATAGCAAGTAACTGTGTATTTATTAAGCAAATACTATATCCTTGAGAGCACTGTGCAAAGTACTCTGGAGTAGAAAAAAATGTATCCTAGTTATCATTAATCTGTGTGGAGACAACCTAATTATTTCAGCTGCCTTCATAGCTGATACACCCTCAAAGGCCAGACAACCCCTAGTCCAATATCAACCACTGGATCAGATGAAATAATCTGCAATCTAAATCCTAAACATACTACACTAGGTGATGGTGATTCAAAGATGAATAAGACAGAGTTTTGAGGGGAAAAAATAAACAAAATATAGCAACCAAATTAAACTAGCAACCAAATTAAAGCTATCTGTACTGAAAGTTGTTCCTGGTACAACAGAGGATAAAGTTGGGAGTGGCCAGTTCTGCTAGGGTGACAAAGTTCACTGAAGGAGTTGTTGCAGATAAGCCCTCAGAGCCCTTTCTTGAGAGGTCTGCTTGGTTACAAAACCCTTTCCACCTCACCATCCTTGCTTGCTTGAGTTCTCCTAACTTACCTGATTTTCTTAACAAGTGAATGCTAGCTTTGTTCATTCCTTCAAATTACTTGCTCCATTTGCTTTACATTGGTCACTCACTTATCATCCTTCTAAGTTGTAATCATCTGAAGGCAAGTATTAGGTCTTACTTATACCCAAGCCTGTGCAACGTAGGCATTCAGTAGATACTCTTGAATGTGTGAAAGGAAGGGTGAATGGATGAGTACATTCCTTCCAAAAGGTCCTGTCTGGTGACAGTTACCCTACTCACCACATTATTGATCAGCCAAAGCCATTCTTTGCAGGTGCAACACTCTGCAGATATCAAAGCCAGCCCTGACCCCTGCTCAGAAGCCACTGAGGGACCTGTCTCTCTAAGGTTGTCAATTATGGAACAACCCTTGATTATGGAATATTATCAGGACCCTAGATTATCAAATGGCTGTATCTGGGTCAAGGAGGTGTTATAGTTTTTATAATATCTCAAAGAGTTATTTAATTCATAATTTTGGAAAAGACAGGTAAATAATAAAAATGTTTACTGAACTGCCAGCTTAGGTATAAGGTTATGTATATATCCCAAATGTTCCCTAGGATTTGTTTATGAAAATAATGAATAAGTCTACTATAGGTACAGTCTTATTAACTAGTAATCTCATTTTACCTGGGAGTTACATGCATATAATTACATATACATATATAAATTAAAAAAATAAACCACTAGAACATTTCCTATAGGTTCCTGATCTTCAAAGGGACCACAACCTTGGACCACCAGCTAGAAGGCCCATGACTAGTTCTTTGAGCCTTAAGTTTAAGGACCCCTCCAGATGTCTCCCAAATTTCTCTTATCATGCTGCCCATCTTGATTCCAATGGCTATGCTGGCCATGGGAAGCCTTAACCCAATTTGGTCCCCTGAATGGTACTGGCCACACAGTGTTCCATGGCTGGCTCTCTCTGGGCTCCTCTGACCATTGGGTTTAATGATTTCTGTGGCTTATATTTTAGTACATTGCAAAAATATGTCTTCTGTCCATGTTTTGAGACTAGGAGGAATAGCTTACAGAAGAAGCTACTTTCTCTGATTTCTTTTCCTCTTCCCTATAAAAATTGCTTTTAGTTCCCCTGTCTACAGTTATGACTTGGTAACTAAGGCTGCTGGCAGGAATTAACAAACAAAAATCTTTATCTTTTGGCTATTTCTGAGTCAATGGGAGCTCAAATCTCAAAATGTGCTTTTCCCCTTGTTTCTCAAGTTAGATTTTGCCATCAGTGTTGTTAATAGCAATGTGAGATAAGAAATCTCTTTTGTGGAAATTTTTTAAAGCTTAATTTTCTTGCTTCTCTGTTTATCTATCTATCTATTTATTTATTTATTTATTATTTTGGCTAAAGTAAGTTTGCCTCACTTCCAACAGTAAAGTTACTTTTCAGGGTTTTACCTGTTACTTATTTGAGGCTATAAGGGGTCCAGGAGCCATGCTGAAACTCATAAATATTGTACCAATGCTCAGACCTGCCAGGCCAGCTACTGTATATAGCCCTTATGTTGTACCCAGTAGGTCAACCCACAAACCTCAAATGACAGCTATATGGTCCATTCCAAGTGCCCTGTGAGGCAAGGAAGAGTATAGGTATGTTAGATATATGGCCATTGATTCTCTTTTGTACCCAGGATGTCTTCACATTAATAAAGCAAACCAACAGCAAATGTCTCAGCCTTCTCTGACTGCACTTTAAAGTTTGGAAGAGAAGCTTTTGTTTTAAAAAAATTCATTCTGGTGAAATTCAAAATAGCCTGAAACTATAAAATTTGGGGAAATTTGGGTTCTTATTTTAGGTTAAAAATGCTCCCAGACGAGAGAGAATTTTAAGTTATGAAAATACCTCATTTATCTCTGTGATGTTTATAGAGTATTTTTATTAGATATAATTTCATTTTTGTTAATGTAGGTTCTCAACTCCATCAAATGCTTAATGCAGTAAAACGTTTACGTTTTATTATCAGAGGCATGCAAACCACTTTTTGGGGGGTGGGGTATGCGGGCCTCTCACTGTTGTGGCCTCTCCCGTTGCGGAGCACAGGCTCCGGACGCACAGGCTCAGCGGCCATGACTCACGGGCCCAGCCGCTCCGCCACATGTGGGATCTTCCCGGACTGGGGCACGAACCCGTGTCCCCTGCATCAGCAGGCGGACTCTCAACCACTGTGCCACCAGGGAAGCCCCAAACCATTTTTGACGGTAATATTTTTAAAAGCTACACAAAAGTCACGGCTGGAGACTCTCTCTCTGCTTGGCAATACTAAAAACTGATATCTTCTTACATCTGCAGTCCCTCCTTATTTGCAATATCCAATTAAAATAAAACAAATTATGTCATTAAATCTTGAAAGCAGTAACACACCAGGGCTGTTCACAAATTCCATGACTGGGTGTTCAGTTGTATGTGAGTACATGGTTGGTTGAAACATTTCCATCATAAACAGAAGGAATCAGAGATGAGTAACAGCTCTAATTTGGTTTCAGTTATAGAGGTTCTCCTTTTCCAAGAATATTTGGTACTAGAAAAAGTACTTTCAAAGGGTTTACACTTAAAACTGTGGCAAAGGCAATGCTTTGTGTTCACCTAGTCTATTTCATTTTCTCTTCCTGAACACAAGGAAAAATAGCATGCTACAACTTCCCTTATGGTTGGTTGTGGCCATGTGGCTAATTCTGGCCACTGGCCTGAAAGTGGAGTGGAAGGTACCTCTACCACAGCAATGACGGCCACCTGTTGCGATGGCAAACCCACAAGATGGGAGCTGCCTGAATCCCTGAGTCACTGCATGGTGGACAGTCTCATTCTTGCATTAGCATTTTATGAACAGGAAATAAACCTTTGCTGTGTTGAGTCATAGAGATTTCAGGATTCGTTTACTACTGCAAGATAGCCTAGCCTGTCCTAAGTGTCCTAATCAGAAAAACAAAATTTCGATATAAATAGTAGAAAAATTATTTGATTGGGACTTTATCTTCAAAAGAAAAATTATGGAAATCAGTTTTTTTCTCTTATGGCTAATAAAATCTAGATTATAATGTTATAATTGTGCTTAAAATGGAGAATGAATCAAATGTTAGGCTTTTGACATTTTTTCCCCTTAAGGACTCACATATGCCTACTAGACTTCAAAAGACCACTCTAAGGTTGGAGTATGTCCCTTTATCACCCTTTGGGACTATATAATGTAATACACAACCTAAGGATTTCTCTTAGGTAAAAGTGTGAAATTTAACCATTGGAAGGAAGTCTTATTTTTAAAAAGTTAAAAACTGTTAACTTCTTGGAAAATTCTTTTGGAAGTTTTAGAAAAGTTGTTATATAAACAAGTATTTTACATACTTCTTAAAAAGAATAGATACTGTCATTTTTACTGAACTTCAGGGAATTTCCTAACTCTAGATTTTAATTAAAAAATAAAAATAAATTGGAATTTATTTTGGGTGGCTCAGCTAAAATCAGTGAAAAACAATCTCTTGTTTAGCTACAAATAAGCCCAGAAAGGAGGGTCTGACAGGTTAGATGTCATCCCAAGACCCCACACAGTGGGTTTGATACAGAAAGAGAAAGTGACTGCAGCAAATGGCATAGAAACATTTTGAAAGCTTGAATACACAGAAATTATAATATGTAACCAGTGCGTTAAAAAAGTGTCCATATAGGGCTTCCCTGGTGGCGCAGTGGATGAGAGTCCGCCTGCCGATGCAGGGGACGCCGGCTCGTGCCCCGGTCTGGGAAGATCCCACGTGCCGCGGAGCGGCTGGGCCCATGAGCCATGGCCGCTGAGCCTGCGCGTCCGGAGCCTGTGCTCCGCAACGGGAGAGGCCACAACAGTGAGAGGCCCGCGTACCGCAAAAAAAAAAAAAAAAAAGTGTCCATATAGGCAGCGCTAAGAACCCATAATGTTAGAATATACCACATATAAAATAAGAAAAAAAATCCTTAGCCTATCTGATGGGATATTTTGGACACAAATACTTTGACAAGTATTCCTTGGAAAATAGAAAAATTCTATCATTTTCATTATTTCATTTTCCCAAAGGAAAGTTGTGTTTTTAACATTCTTCATTCTTCTATAAACTCCATGATGAACATAAAAATTTGATACCTCATTAGGTATACATAAATCTTGTATTTCATTTCATTTACTTTAAAATAAAAGGATTCCAGAAGCTTTGTGAAATCAAGAAAATGCCTTATACAATTGGAAAACATCCTCTGTTTTCCAATTCAGTATAATAAACAAAGGAAAAAATTATTTTCACAAGAATTTATTGTACAAATTTCATGCAAGTGTTGATTAGATCATTTGACCCATTAAACTCAATTTTAATTTCATATAAAAATTTTAGAAGTTTGTATATTTTGTTAATTTGATATGAACATTAATGTATTACAGTTAGTCTAATTAATGTTAATTAATTTACTGAATATGTGTTACATTAACATAATTCTAATTTAATTTACTGAATATATATTACATATTCTGATTTAATTTACTGAATATGTATTACATTAACATAATTCAAAACTCAGTAACTTTAGAAGGTATGCAAAATGTAAAAGTCAACCATCCATCCATATTCCTTATCTGCCCAGAGACTACTCTCCTCTGTAGGTAACCACTGTTCTTAGATTTTTATGAATCATTCCAGTGTACTCTATGTGCATTGAAGGAAATACAAATATAAACCAATGATTGTTTTCACTTCTTAGCTTACTTGTTTTCTCTGCAGCAGTGAACAAGGCTCACTATGCTCTATGTCTGGAAACAGTGGTTCCTTGGCTTCTCTCCTGGTTTTTCTTGTATCTCTCTAGCTGTTCCTTTTCCTTCTCCCTTGCAGGCACGGCTTCCTTTGTATGTCCGTTTACAAACCGATTCTTCTTTTTTCACATGACATGTTCTTCCCCAGTGAAGATCATCTATTCCCAGCAGGGAGTAAATAAAGGTATTGGCATCACAGTAATTTGTGGACTAAGAAAGTCTTTTCAGAAGAGATTAGTCTGCAGGAGAAGGAGGAGTTAGCTAGAAAAGAAAAAGGGTAAAAGGATATTTCTAGATGGAGGGAAGAGTATAAATATCTAGAAAGACATTTAGATAAAAGAGAGACAAAATTTGCAAGTCTAACTTAATAAATATTTGCTGTGAATATTGAAAGAATGAATGTTATAAAAGGATTTTTTACCAGAAAAAAGTAATTATTTTGCTAAATCAGCCGTGCAAATTATACAACCTGAATAAAATTAAACTAAACCTATAAGAACTGGATCTGTGAGTAATTTGAATGAATAAAAGTGAAACTATCGAATCCTCTAACTAGTAAACTAGTGTCTCAATCTTCTGGTAATTGTCAGCATAGCACTCTGCTTTAGGTCAGCTTGATGTATGGGAAGCTCGTCTGGACAGCTTTGCAGATTGACAGTCTGTGAACCTCTCTCCAGATGCTATCAAAGATTTTGCAGCAGAACCTTAAAGTATACTTCACCACAGGGTGGAAGACCTTCATTTTTAGTTGTACCACTTTTTAAGTCTATCAACCATAAGGACATGTCTAAATCCAGTTGCTTTCAAATGTAATACCCCAATGACACATTGAGTGGTGTGTATCCCCTTTGCGGATACAGTTTTTAAAATAAACATTTTTATTTTCTTAGACTTCTCATTCTCTCAGCGGAGAGAATAGAATAGTCTCTCAAAGTTACAAATTCATATCCAAAAGCCGGAATGAAAAGAAGCCACTCTCAGCCTCTCTGCCTCTGTGAGGACAGTATTTTGACTATGTAGGTCATGGGATTTTTGCCTTTAACAGAATACTTCCTGTTGTTTAATCTTTATGTTTTTTTGAACTGATTGTTTCCATGTCTGTAAGATTCCTATAGCTGCATCAACAATGACTAAGAGCTTGAGGAGCAGTTCCCTGTGCAGAGTCAGAACTTCAACTGAGTCCCGTTGTTCCATTTCTCTGCACCGCATTGTTCTCATCTGTGCTAATATCACAGAACTGTTAAGAGAATCACATGAAATAAAATTGCTTCTTTACATCATAGAATGCTATCATAGAGTTATTGTAGAAATCTCCTACACTTACAGGAATTACCTCCTGTTTGGGTTAAATTTCTTTTTATTGCAATGAGAAAGAATTAACAGGATATCAACAGATAGAGCATTTCATACTCCCTTCATTCCCTATGAATTCCCAATTAATAGTTGCTCCTAGTTCTTTGTCTAATGGTGAGAATCTTGTCTGAACTGTTCTGAGCCCCAGAGCTGAGGTCTCTTAGGTGGCAGCTGTGGAGTATATGACAGAAAATGTTTTTTCATAGTTCTAAATCCAAGTCTCTATCACGGTGGGGGGCTCCCCACATAAAGAAGGGTGTATTCTGACCCTTTTTATTATTTTCCACAAGGTAAAACTGTGACCGCAATGAGAAATTCAATTATAGATTCATTGCAGGAGTTGCACAGATATTACCCACATACTCACACTCCAGACATACAGCCTCTTTTTCAGAAAAGGGCCCTGTGACCCTGGGATACTTTGCTGAAAAACAATGGTCATGAGCTAATAATTCCATGTTCCCATAAGAAAAAAAAATCATCTCATAGAAACACCAGAGGTCTCAAGCCCATTTGGGAATTTTTAGGAAGCTCTCTCATAACAAGTAGTATAGCATGATTGCACTAGAACTGCCCCAAAGTAAGTAGAGCTGGATTCTAGTCTGGTCATCCTACTCTGTATTATGTAACTCTGACAAGTCACAACTTTTGCAGTGTATGTTTCTTTACCAGCAAAACAAGTCCATATGGGGCTTCCCTGTTGACACAGTGGTTGAGAGTCCGCCTGACGACGCAGGGGACACGGGTTCGTGCCCCGGTCCGGGAAGATCCCACATGCCGCGGAGTGGCTGGGCCCATGAGCCATGGCCGCTGAGCCTGAGCATCCAGAGCCTGTGCTCCGCAATGGGAGAGGCCACAGCAGTGAGAGGTCCGCGTACCACAAAAAAAAAGACAAAAACAAGTCCATATGATCTCCAAGACCCCTTACAACTCCAATATGCCATGATTTTTCTCATTACAGCTGTCTTTAAATACACAAACGCTGATGTCATGTATTGGAGGGGAGAACAACACAGAGTGTGACGAAATTATTGCCCTCAGTCATCCATACCTGAAAACTTAAGGTCTGAATAAGCATACTTTATAACTTTAGCATACCTAAATGGTCAAAATTGTAGAAAGGTAAATAAACAGTCTCATAAAAGCAGTAAGTTATAAAGAATCTGTTTTATGGAACAAGATTAAGTTTTTTGCAAAGGAAAAACTAAAAAAAAATAATACAGAGTTTGTATCTCTGTTTCAATGACTTAAAAAATTACAGTTTTTAATCAAAAAGGCAAAATCTTTAGTGGTGATAATGAAGGACCAATAATAATTTTCTCTTCTTCATGCAAACGTAGAAGGATGTTATCTGCATAGAAGCTAATTTTGTACACCACTGAACCAGAACAGATCCAATGACTAGGCCTGAACATCTATCTCAGTGAGATTGCAAAGGGCATTGATGAGAGAGGAGGTGAGAGATGAGGTCTCTGTATCAAATAAATTATCTATTTGCATCTAAAAGCCACAGTGTCTATTCACATTCCATGTTTTTGAAAGGGACAAATATTCCTTGGCTGGTTCAAAAGCTATGAAGCCATTCTGGGGTTTCTATTCAACAGAATAAAAGGGAATAACCAAGAATTCTAAGTTCAGTTCAGGACTGAAATACTCCTAAGTGTCAGCATGCTGCTAAATATATGCTACATGCATAATTTCCCAGACATCACTGATTATGTCTCTCAGTTTACTGATAACTTTGAAAAATTAATTTGATTCAGTATCAAAAGTTGTCAACATATTATTTTAAAGTAGTGACATCAGGGTTTAAGTATAGGGGAAGTCATCTTAGAACGGTTGAGCTTAACAAAAAAGCCTTGATTTTCTCCATACAAAGATAATCTTAATAAATTCAGATAAAAAAATTTTTTAATTAAAATCACCTGCAAGCCCACCAGTCCATTAATATTATCATGTGTTTTCCTTTGTACTTTTTCATATATAGGTGGGGTTGCTTTTTTTTTTTTAACAAAAATGGGACCATGGTGCACATACTGCTTTTTAATTTGCTTTTCTCACCAACCCTGCATATTGAACGTCTTCATAAATCCCTGAATTTTCATGTATAAACAGTTTAAAACTGGCACTTTGAAGAGATCTAGAGCTTCCTCTGAGATTCCTGAGGTGTTTCAGGGTTTGGACCATGGCTGAGTGGACAGGGTGCCTCCCCACCCCAACCCCATCCCAAATCCAACCTTCATCAATAGGAGATTTTTTTTAAAATATGCTTTACTTTTCTTAAAAAAAAACTTATCTCTTTAAAGGGCTCTGCTGCTAAAAAGAAAAATTAAAAATCACTGCTCTATATAAATTTTAGTGTCTAATTTTGGGCATATACATATATATGTATATCATATTCTGATTAATAGATCCCTTTTGACATAGTATGTAAGAGTCACACTTCCTAGGTTTGAATCCCAACTCTGTCACTGACCAGCTGTGTCACTATAGTGGTCTTAAAATACCCACAAATTCTTTGATACTCCTGCCATAAGTATAGATATAGATAGATATTAATCAAGAACCTGTATTAATCAGAATGCATTCAACTTCAATGACAAATAATCCAACCCAAAATGATCTGTGCAAAAAGAAAAAAAAAGGAATTTATTTATTGGCTTACACAGCTATTCAATATTAGCTTCAGGCAAGGCTGGATCCAGGTACTCATCAAATCTCAGTCTGTTCCTAACTCTTGATCATTCAGTCATCCTCTCTTTTATGCTAACTTTATTTTCAAATTTATCTTCTTGTCAGGGCCCCTGAAATTTCTAGGTTTATATCTACCAGTTTTACATTATAGTCAGAGTTCTTACTTGTAACCACAGACTCTGAGTCTGGGGATTAAACAGAAAGTGAGTTTATTAAAAGACTACTTTGTAGGCTACAGAATGGTAAAGGCTAAAGAACCATGCCGGCAGCCAAGCTTCCAACAAGAATGGTCTAAAGAAACTACCACGATGCTGCCACTGACACCAACAAGACTGGGTGCTTTAGACTGGGTGCTTTGTTCACACTGGTGCCAAAAGCTCAAATGCTGTTGGTAGTAAGGCCACTGCCAGTCCAGAACTCAACCGTGCAACCACTGCCACCCTCAAAAGCCATACATCTTAGTCATTATCCCCACCAGTCAAATAGGGCCCCCAGAGCGTCCTTCTTTGAGTTGTTGACTTCCCAATCAAAGTTTCACATGACAGAGTGATTGAGGGAGGCATATAGGTCATATGCCTGTTTCCTCACTGCTAAAGAGAATGGATTTTCAGTGTTCTACCTTGGTGAGGCAGACCTCATAAAGTAGAAATTCTGTGAAACTTGGGCATTTGTTCAAAAATGCTGGGCCAAAAACACGATGAATATCCAGAAGAACAGCTCCAGGGTAGAGTGACTGTGCAGGAGTTACTGGCTTAAATACAGAACCAATTATCCACACCCAGAGCATAGTTTGACTTTAGCCTCGTCTCCTCTCCAGAGTCAGAACATTAGCCTGTATGAACCAAAACCAAGATGGAACGGTGTCTTCTTTCCAGAATCCTTCCAGCAGGCAAGCTATTTCATACAACTAACGTATCGTGAGCTTTAAAGTAAGTGCCATGTGAGAAAGGAAGTTAGCCTGGCAAATGGTCAAAACATAAAATTGCAAATGAGTAAATGACATTTCATAATTTTAAACTTTGCCTATTTGAAAAATAGTTGAGATTTGCCACTATCTCATACATGAAAAGTTTAAGAAGAATAATGTGCAGCTGCCAGCATTTGAACAATTTTTAGCGGATAACATAGTTCCTTTGGTATTGTTAACATGCTTGGATCTCTCACTCAGATATGTGCTATGGTCTTCACAAAAGGGTTTTAGGACATTAATCACTCATTCTGGAAACAAATTTACCCTCATCTGATGCTGATCGCTATTATACAGTTAATAAGATAAAATGCATCAAATATTAAAAATCAGTTAAGTTACAGAAAACATGATGAATGATCCAAAAGGATTGAATGCCGTCTAGACTAAGAACAAATTTTTGCTTTGATTATTTTATGGATATATCTTTTATAATTAATTTAACTTGGCAACTCAATATTTTTGCACCTATCTATTGCATTTCATAATATAAAGATAAATTTCTAAGGCTATTATCCATGCTTTTCTTACATGTTTTTCTCCATATGGAAACAAATTTCTTACATGCTTTTCTCCATATGGAAACAAATTGAAAGTGCTGTGCTTGTCAGAAGCTAGATTTGGTGTGTATAGAGAACTATATATAGAGGTGGCCCTCAAGAACTTAGAAATGAAGGAAATGGATTGCTTTATGAGACAAACTGTAAAATGAGCATAACTACTGTATCTTTGATGGGCAAATTATCCTGCAAAAGAGATAACTTTCTAGCCCTTCAGAACTATAAAGTTTGGATGATGTTTATATCCGTACCTGTCATGTCAGCCCAGGAAATCCAGAAAAGGAGAGTCATGGAGTGTAGTTTGGGATCCTTCCCTGCACACACAAAGGAGAGTTATCAAGGATAACATTGGCAGTGTCCATCTCAATGGGTTCTTAATGAGAGGGAATCTTAGGCATCATACTTTGAATACTGTCTCTAGGGCAAGACTATGTCCATGGAGATTTGGACACATCAGCCCTGATAGTAACAATCATTTGATTTATCTATTGCCTGTTGCTAAAATTTTTATGTTCAGATAACCTTTTAATCACATAAACTTTATAAAGATTATAAAGAGGGAAAAGCTCTTCATTCTGACTGTGGGTCTTCTAGTTCCCATGACAGTTGTATTTCATTTTTAGTTAGTAAGTTCACATTCTGATATCTCCTGCAATCTCCTGGGCAGCTTATGTTAAATCAGTGTCACAAGACTTCTAGAAATTGACCATTATCAGTGGCCTCTCCCTGAGCCCACTTGCAAATGCTGATCTATCTGGGAATTTCTATACTTGATCCTAAACTAAGCCACCATGGCTACAATATTAGAAACCAAATCAAGGTCTGTAAACCACAGTTTGCTAAGAAAAAAAGAATTGGGGATGTCTGATATTACAAGGTGGATTTCAACATCGACCACTGTGTAGGCAGCCCAATCAACTGAAACCTACAAATGAGCATATTCTCAGAGCCTGGAACAGATAAATGTATGTGGCTCAAGCAGCCCTTGAAGTGAGATGTTCTTCCCTGCATAACTGTTAGTTTTATGGTGAACAGTGTGTGTGTGTGTGTGTGTGTGTGTGTGTGTGTGTGTGTGTGAGAGAGAGAGAGAGAGAGAGAGAGAGAGAGAGAATCTAAATAGATTTTCCTGATGTCTGACCTAGAAATCAAACTAATACCAGCTCATAATTGTCACTGTGATAGCCATTGTGATAGGTATCGATCATGCAAGTAAGAAAGGGGGAGCAGGGTCAGAGTACCTCTCTGTGTAGCTGTGTATCATATATCCTGGGCCTGACCTAATAGAGGATCCTGATATATGTATAATTCCCCGGCCAGCATTGCTGCCTCCGTTATGCCCACTATGGTCACTATTACCCTCTTTCCAAACTCCCAAACCTAGAAGGGGACTGTGTTTCAATTTCAAGCTGTCCATGAACAGAAATTTTCTCAAATGTGGGTTTTGCCACAAGTCAAATAACAGTTTACTAGCTGACATTAACGGAGTGCTTGGTATGTATCAAGTGGTTATGACTGACCCTGTTAACTAGAACTACTGGGATGGAGTGGGGTGGAAGAACACTTTTTAACAAAAGGTTAAAGGCTATTTCCAAAAGAGGAAAGATGTTCTGCAAAGACAAAATTAGAAATGTTTTAATTTGTATTTCTCTAATATAAGTGAAATTGAACAGCTTTTCACATATTTAACAACAATTTTTATATCTTTTTTTGTGAATTGCCTGTTTCTCTCTTTCCCCCATTTTTTTCTAATGATTTTTGATCCTCTCCCCCTCTATTTTTTATCTTATTTTATTTTGAAAATAGACATTGTTTTAGAACAGTTTTAGTACTAGTTAGATATTCCATACGATGTCCCACTACTGGCATTTGTCTTATGTTTTCCTCATGATAAGACTGGAGTCATAGGTTAGGGGGAGGAAGACCCCACACAGGTCAAGTGTTGTTTTCATCACATTTCATTGAGAGTATGTACTACCAGCAAATGATTTATGAATATTGATGTTGATCTTGATCACCTGGCTGAGGTGGTATGTGTCACGTTTCTCTGTTGTAAAGTTACTCTTTTTCCCCACTTTCCATACAGTCCTCTTCAGAAGGAAGTCACTGTGCACAGACTGCCCTTAAGGAGTGGGGAGTTATGCTTCCCTTCCTTGAGGTTGGAGTATCTACATAAATTATTTGAAATTCTTCTGCACAGATTTGTCTCTTCTCTCCCATTTGTTACTTTATTTAATCGTTTGTTTCTATCAGTATGGACTCATTGATATTAAGTTTCCACTCTGGGCTGTAATCCATACTACTTTATTTTCTTGATCAAATTGTTCCCACTTTGGCCAGTAAAACCATGGGTGTGGAGATTTCTCTTTTAAAAGGTTTTAAACTACTAATTCAATTTCTTTGATAGTTATGACTAATTGTTATATATTTTATCTTTTGGTGTTAGGAATTTGTCCATTTAATCAAATTATTGAATTTACGTGTGTAGGGGGTTATTTTAGTGTTCCTTTATTATCCTTTTAATTTCTGAATAGTCTATAAATATCCTGTCTTGAAATCCTCATATTGATAGTTGGTGTCTTCTATTTCCCTTTGTCAGACTTGCTAGAGTTTTATCAATTTTATTAATCTTTTCAAAGAAACAGATTTTAATTGATTTTTCTCTATTGTTTTTATACTTTGTCTCATTAATTTCTGGTCTTTATTATTTTTTAATGCTTGCATTGGATTATTTTGTTCCTTTTCTAGTTTCATGAGCTTTATTTATTTGAAACTTCTTTTCTTATAGTATAAGAATTTTAATACTATAAACTTACCTCTAAGCACTGCTTTAGCAGTATCCCACAGATTTTGCTAAGTTGTATTTTCATTTTTATTTAGTTCAACATTTTTTATTCCCCTTGAGAATTGTCCTTTGAGTAGTGAATTTAGGACTGTATTTTAAATTCCAAGTGTTTAAAGATTTTTCTGTCGTTTTTCTTTTATTGATTTCTAGTTTAATTCCATTATAGTCAGAATGCATTTTGCAAGACTTCAATTCTTTTACAGTTGTTAAGGTTGTTTTATGACCTAAAATACGATCTATCTTGGTAAGTGTTTGTGCACTTCAAAAGAATGTGTTTTCTGTTGTTGTGGATGGAACACTTTATAAATGTTAACTAGATTCAGTTGGTCGATAGGATTCTTTCTGTCCTTGCTGATTTTCTTTCTACTGGGTCTATTTTACTGATAGGAGAGTGTTGAAGTTTCTCCTCCTTTCTTCAGTAACAGAACTTCCAAATTATAGCCTGGCATTTCACTGCCTAGCTAAAGGTTGCATTCTCCAGCTTCTTTACAGCTGAGTGTGAACTTGTGATTAGTTCAGGCAATGGGATGTGAGCTGAAGTGATATGTCACTTCCTAGTTATACCAAAAAACAAAACAATGCAACTACCTTACACTTATCCTTTCCCTTTTTATTTGTCTGGGAAATGGGAAGAGCTAGAGCATAACTATCTTCATCCCACAGAAGAAAACCACATGTTGAAGATGACATAATAGCCTTGTACTACCCAACTTTGGACTATTATGCTGTGAAAGAAATATGCTTTTATCTAGTTTTAAGCAACTCTGCTTTGAGGGGGTTTGTTACTTCTATTTAGCTTATGTACTACTAGATACCAAAATTTAATGAATTATATTTATATATTTCATCATGTATAAAAGCCAAAAATACAATTTTCAGTGAAAAAGAAGTTGTTGAATGATTTATACAGGTTTATATAAGTGTGAAAATATGAAAAAGAAAACTATGTATTGTTTATATATAAATAAATAAAATTATAAAATGTATGCACAGGAATGATTCATTCAGGTTAGGAGATATATCTAGGGAAGGTGGGAGGGAAATGAGATTAAAAATACTGCACTCAAGGGACTTTGTTATATTTTATTTATTTTTAAAAATACTGAACTAAATAATTATATCAATAAATATAATTGCAAAACTGTATGGTATACATGTATATTCATGATAAATTTCTCTAGATTTTTATAAATGTTTGAAATATTTCACAACTAAAAAATAATTAAAAATAAAAGCCTACATGGAGAAAGTGGTATTTCCCTTGAAGGTTATATGGGATTTACACAGTCATATTTTATCAGTCTGTATTAGTTTCCTACTGTTGCTGTAACAAATTGCCACAATATTAGTGGCCTAAAGCGACGCAGATTTATATCTTACAGTTTTGATGGTCAGAAATCCGAAATATGTCTCACTGGGCTAAAATGAAGATATCAGCAGGGCTATGTTTTTCTGACGGCTCTAGGGAAGAATCCATTTCCTTACCTTTTCCAGCTTTTAGAAGCTGCCCACATTCATTGGCATATGACTCCTTTCCATCTTTAAAGCCAGCAATTGTGGGTCACATGTTTCTCTCTCTTTCTGATTCTTATGCTTCCCTCTTCCCCATTTAATATTGTGTGATTACATTGGGCCACCTGGAAAAATCTCTTCATCTTAAAATCAGCTGATTAGCAATCTTAATTTCATCTGCAACCCTAATTCCCCCTTGCCATGTAGCGTACTATATTCAGAGGTTCTGGTGATTAGGTGGTGAACATCTTTGGGGAGCCATTATTTTGTCTACGACAGAGGCCATCAGTATTCTTTGTTTACAAGCAATAGAAATTGTCTCTAACTTAAGCAGATAGAGAATTTATTAAATGGATAAAAGTTTAGCTCATAGAATTACAGAGAAGCTGAATAATTTTGTGTTGGAATGGATGTGAAACAGAGCAGCTCTGGATAGCTAGAAAGTAGGAGATGTTTGACAATCTTTTTAATAGACACTACTATCTTGATGAATAGTTCCAACTATGTTTATTCTTATGCTACTCAAGATTGAAGTTCCAGGGAGAGATAGATTCTGACTGGCTTTCCATAAGTAATGTATCTACTCCTTAGCCAGAGTTGGGATGAACACCTTGATTGATGGACCCACAAAAATTGTATGCAATGAGAGGAAGTTCTTCCCCAATGGAAAATCTAGATATTATTATCAGAAGAAGGAGAAATGTATGTTAGGCAGGCAAAATAAGAGATGCCTCCTGTAGTAGGAAAAGGTATTCTGAGTAATAATAGCATTGTCAGCTAGTTGTAATGGAATCACAATAAATTATATATATTATCAATAAGTTTAGTTTGACTAACATAGAGCATGTAAATAGTCCTTCCAGGATAACAACAGGAAAGCAGGCTCAGCTGTGTAGAACTGTCCCTGAGTGTGCTGGTGAGAGATTTTACCCAAGGTCACAGGGCATAGACAGCTACCAAATGCTTTAGGATTGAGGAATACTAATAGCCACTGTAGTTAAGCAATCTCAGGTCAATGGCTTTGGGAAAAAAACGGAATAGCAAGTTAGATTCAAAATACAGTTATGCCACTAATAGCTAAGAACAAATCTTCCCTAGTTATTTCCATTCTCTCTTGCATTAGAAACAAAGTTTCTAGTTAGTGAAAGACAAGTATGATTTCCTAGAAATCAATTATTTCTTCAGATCTTTGGGGAAGAAGGCAAGATTCATGATTTTCTGTAAAGATGTATCTAAAAAGTCCTACACAGAGACTCAGCATAACCTCCCATAATGACAATCATAGAAGTAAGCATACTTAAAACCTTTCTTATCCTACTCCATTAATTTTTGTCTTTCAGGCCCCTTAATTATCAACCTCATCGTTCTTCCTACCCAGTAGCCATTTTTTCCCAGTTATTCAGTAAAGGAATTTGCACATTCATCCTAGCCAAATCCTTAACTAGAATATGCTCCACACAAAATTGTTAGATGATTTTCAAAGAAACTAATTTTAAAAGTCACACATTTGAAGGCTGATGTTTAGGCTTCACAAAGAAAAATTGCTAAAGTAAGTAATTCGATGCTCAAAAATATTTGCAACTTACATCCACGACAAAGATAAAAAGAATTCCTGGCCAGAACTACTACTCCTCAGGAATCCTGGAAGCAATATGAAACTCAAGCTGTGAATCTGAAAAGGAATGTAAAGTATTAACAAGTACTATCAATGTACCATCATCATTGACTAGAAATATTTTCCCCTTGCTTCTGAAACATCATCCATTTTTATCTGGATTATAACAGCTCCTCTTCTGTCTCCCTTGTTTTGTTGGCCAGTGGAATAGATGAGTCATTTCACCATCTGGGCTAGAGGAAAAGGAGCTGTATTGCTGAATAAAGCTGAATATTATCTGCATAATGATGGCCCTGCAGTCCAAAATATCTCTCTTTCTCAGTGTCCTCATCTACACTTAGTCTTTCTTCAAAACAAAATTAGGGGGTATTCTACAAAAGCAATTTCTGGCTACTTCTTCCCATCTCTAAGTCAACATTTCCAAACTTTTGGCAATATAAACTCCAGGCAGCATTGACTTTTCAAAGGCTTAGTAATGGCTGAAAAGCCTGGATTAAATTAATTTAGCAAAACAAATACACCATATTTTTTGAGGTGCCATTCAAATTTCTTCATAACAACATTCCTCAAAAGCAAAGTCAGAACTTGAAGAGATAAATGTCAGTTTTTGCTTAGAGGTAGAATTAGGGTTACCCAAATGTTGCAGGTTTTCAGTTCATCGTGTGTGTGTGTGTGTGTGTGTGTGTGTGTATGTGTACATTCATGTATACTTTGCTAAATGCCAGGATAGAGCAGAGAAAAGGAAAGACATATATCTTGTCTTCATAGAGTTTATAGAGGAGTGTGATCAAAGATACAGACTATCTACAGAATATATATATATATTTCTAGGAATATAAGACCTGTGTTTAAAACACAGGTAATCGGGCTTCCCTGGTGGCGCAGTGGTTGAGAGTCCGCCTGCTGATGCAGGCGACACGGGTTTGTGCCCCAGTCCGGGAGGATCCCGCATGCCGCGGAGCGGCTGGGCCCGTGGGCCATGGCCGCTGAGCCTGCACGTGCCGAGCCTGTGCTCCGCGACGGGAGAGGCCACAGCGGTGAGAGGCCCGCGTACCGCAAAAAAAAATAATAATAATAATAAAATAAAACACAGGTAATCATATTTTGTTTGTGTAAGATTACTTTCTTTTCATGAGTTAATGCAAGCCATATGGTTCATAGCTTTATATTGTTATATATATACATATATATGTTATGCTCTATTTTCAATTTTTAAAATACAACTAAGAATTTCAGTTATCAGAAGAAACAAGCCTACTAATAAAATAATAGCTTGAGTACTGACAAGCATTGCTGAGGAAACGTGACAAATGCTGTTAAGAGTCTGTTAAGTTATACAAGGTACAGTTGAGGGAACTGGTAATTTTCAGTATGAAAAACAGATGACGTGTATACAGAATCTCAGAAATTTAGAGATGAAAGGGGCTTTATTAAGATAATTTAATCCAAATATTTCATTTTGCAGAAAGAATGATATGGTAACTTCTTTTAGACTATGGAATTAGTCAGTGGTAGAATCAGGATTGCAACCGAAATCTCACAACAGTTCAGTGTTCTTTCTTCCGTTTCATTCTACATTTCCATGGCAGCTGACTTTCAGTTTCGGAAATGCTGTTATCATCATCATCATCAGTAAGTCAATCATTATCATCACTAATATTTGTTGAATGCTCACTCTGTGTTGGTTACTGATCTAAGCACTAAATTACTACCTTATACCTCATAATAACTCTCTAGGGTAGGTGCTGTTATAATCCTTATTTTTCAGATGAAGGAAATAAGGATTAGAGAGGTCACCCAGCTAGTAAGAAACAGAGTCAGGAATCAAATATTGGTCTGACTCCAGTAGTTAAAATAAAACTTTTAAGTATTGCACTCTATTCTGAATAACTAGAGTCATCAGATCTAGGACTCAAGGGTGGATGTTATAAGAGAGAAAAGTTAATCTACATGAGGAGGAAATTTCTAACATCACACTACTAACAAGTGCATTGGAATGAAACCCCATTTCAGTGAGCTCCCTAAATACTGCAAGTGTTCAAATGGATCTTGGGGAAGGATTTCTGCATTGAGTAAGAAGCTGAACCATTGATATCAGCTCTTTCTTTTAAATCTTCAGATTTTTTACCTTTCAGAAATCATTTGATACAGTGTTGTAGATCTCACAGCCTATTTATCTCTGCATTTTGCTGTTACTATAATTAGAAGAATCTATTTTCTAAACATATTTAAGCATTCACATTTCTAAAAGTTATGCCGAATATTGGTTCTAAATATCGGCTATGTGCTCTGAGGAGACCATTTATTACTTCTTTTGGTTACCTGGAAACCAAACTTCTTTGCTGTTTGAGGAATTTCTTACTATACAAATCCTAAGGGGAGGCAGAGCTTCCCATTATAGTAGCAGAAAATGCCAGATACCTGCTTTCCTACTCTCTACTGGCACATGACTTAGGCTCTGGTAATCAGATGCCCCCTCCAGTGACTTGGACTCAGGAGCTGGTGATGTAAAGAAGCATGGTCAGGGAAGAATTCTTTTGGCAATAACAGCAACCAATTTTCAGAGGCAGAGTTGCCAATAGCAAAATCCAGCACTGGTGCAGGCTGTATCATCCAGTGCTCAGTAGGGTGGCAGCAGTGTACTGATAGCATGGTTATGTGGCATATCTCAGGCTATGATTCTGCATGCCCAACCTCTATTTGTCCCTGCCATTTTCCCAAGCTTACTTCTCCAGTCTTCTATACATTTCTGGGAACTACCCAATATATATTTTTAATTGAAGTATAGTTGATTTATAATATTATATTAGTTTCAGGTGAACAACTTAGTGATTCTAATTTTTAAAGATTATACTCTATTTCAAGTTATTATAAAATATTGGCTATGTTCCCTGTGTTGTACAATATTTCCTTGTAGCTTATTTATTTTATGCATAGTAGTTTGTACCTCTTAATCCCCTACCCTGATCTTGCCCCTTAATCCTCCTCACTCCCCACTGGTAACCACTAATTTGTTCTCTATAACTGTGAGTCTGTTTCTGTTTCTTATATTCATTTGTTTGTTATATTTTTTAGATTCTACTTATGTGATAACATACAGTATTTGTCTTTCTCTGTCTGACTTATTTCACTAAGAATACTATGCTCTAGGTCCAACCATATTGTTGGAATGGCAGAAATTCATTCTTCTTTGTGGCAGAAATTCATTCTTTTTTGTGGCTAATATTCTATTGTATATATTTTAAAAACACAGGGACTTCCCTGGTGGCGCAGTGGTTGAGAGTCCGCCTGCCGATGCAGGGGACACGGGTTCGTGCCCCAGTCCGGGAGGATCCCACATGCTGCGGAGCGGCTGGGCCCGTGAGCCATGGCCTCTGGGCCTGTGCGTCCGGAGCCTGTGCTCCGCAACGGGAGAGGCCACAGCAGTGAGAGGCCTGCGTACCGCAAAAAAAAAAAACAAACAAACAAACAAAAAAAAAACACATCTTCTTTATCCATTCATCTGTTGATGGACACTTAGGTTGCTTCCACATCTTGGCTACTGTATATAATGCAGATCTGAACATTGGTTTGCATGTATTTTTTGGAATTTGTGTTTTCATTTTCTTTGGATATATACCCAGGAGTGGATTTGCTGGATCATATGGTAGTTCCATTTTTAGTTTGTTCAGAAACCTCCGTACTGTTTTCCACAGTGACTGCACCAATTTACATTCCCACCAAGAGTATACTAGGGTTACCTTTAATCCACATCCTCACCAACATTTGTTATTTGTAGTCTTTTGATGATAGCCATACTGACAGGTGTGAATTAATATCACATTGTGGTTTTGCTTTGCATTTCTCGGATGATTAGTGACATTGAGCATCTTTTCATGTGCCTGTTGGCCCTATGTGTGTCTTCTTTGGAAAAACGTCTATTCTTGTCTTCTGCCCATTTTCCAATTGGGTTACCTTGGAGTTTTTTTTGATATTGTGTTATATGAACTGTTTATATGTTTGGATAGTAACCCATTATTGGTCATATCATTTGCAAATATTTTCTCCCTTATAGTAGGTTAGCTTTTCAGTTTGTCAGTGGTTTCCTTTCCTGTGCAAAATCTCTTAAGTTTAATTAGGTCCCATTTGTTTATTTTTGCCTTTGTTTCCTTTGCTTTAGGAGACTGATCCAAAAAAAATATTGCTATGATTTATGTTAAAGAATGTTCTGCCTATGTTTTCTTCTAGAAGTTTTATGGTTTATGGTCTTACATTTATATCTTTAATACATACTGTTTATTTTTGTAAATGGTATGAGAAAATGTTGTAATCTCATTCTTTTACATGTAGCTGTCCAGTTTGCCCAGCACCACTTATTAAAGAAACTGTCTTTTCTCCACTGTAATTCTTGCCTCCTTTGTCATAGACTAATAGAGTAAGCGCATGGGCTTACTTCTGAGCTGTCTATTCTATTCCGTTGATCTGTATATCTGTTTTGTGCCAGTACCATGCTGTTTTGATTTCTGTAGCTTTGTAGTATAGTCTGAAGTCAGGAAGTATGATACATCCAGCTTTGTTCTTTTTTCTCAAGATAGCTTTGGCTATTCAGGGTCTTTTGTGGTCCGATATAAATTTTAGGATTATTTGGTCTAGTTCTGTGAAAAATGTCATGGGTGTTCTGATAGGGATTGCATTAAATCTGTAGATTGCTTTGAATAGTATGTACCTTTTAATAAAATTAATTCTTCCAATCCATGAACATGGGATATGTTTCCACTTATTTGTATACTCTTCAATTTCCTTCATCAGTGTCTTATAGTTTACAGAGTATAGGTCTTTCACCTCTTCGGTTAAATTTATTCCTAGATATTTTATTATTTTGGGGGCAGTTGTAGATAGGATTGGTTTTTTAAATTCTCTTTGTGATAGTCCATTATAGTGCATAGAAAAGCAACAGATTTCTGTATATTAGTCTTATATCCTGCAAATTTACTGAATTCAGTTAGTAGTTCTAATAGTCTTCTGGTGGAAACTTTAGGGTTTTCCATATATAGTATCATGTCATCTGCAAAGAGTGACAGTTTTATTTCTATGTTTCAAATTTGGATGCCTCATATTTCTTTTCCGTGTCTGATTGTTGTGGCTAGGGCTTCCAGTACTATGTTAAATGGAAGTAGCAAGAGTGGTCATTCTTGTCTTGTTCTGATTTTAGAAAAAAAGCTTTCTGTTTTCACCATTTTGATTTTAGCTGTGGGTTTTTCGTATATGACCTTTATTATGTTGAGATATGTTCCCTCTATACCAACTTTGATGAGTTTTTATCATGAATGGACATTGAATTTTGTCAAAAGCTTTTTATTCAACTATTGAGATGATCATATGGTTTTTATCCTTCAGTTTGTTAATGTGGTGTATTGATTGATTTGCAGATATTGAACCATCCTTGCATCCCTGGAATAAATCCCACTTGATGTTGGTGTGTGATCCTTTTTATATATTGTTGAATTCAGTTCAGTAATAGTTTGTTGAGGATTTTGCATCTATATTCATAGAGATATTGGCCTACAATTTTTTTGTATGTGATGTCTTTGTTTATAGTATCAAGGTAATTGTGGCCTCATAGATGAATTTGGGAGTGTTCCATCCTCTTCAATTTTTTGGAATCATTTGAGAAGGATAGTATTAGATCTTCTTTATATGTTTGGTAGAATTCCTCTGTGAATCTGTTTGGTCCTGGACCTTTGTTTACTGGGAGTTTTTAAAATTACAAACTCAATTTTACTACTAGTGACTATTTTGTTCAGATTGTCTATTTCTTCCTGATTCAGTCTTGGAAGATTGTGTGTTTCTAGAAATTTATCTATTTCTTCTATGTTGTCCAATTTGTTGCCATATAACTGTTCATAGTATTCTCCTATTATTATTTTTTATATCTCTGTGGTATTGGTTACTTCTCCTCTTCAATTTCTTATTTTGTTTGTGAGCTTGGCTAAAAGTTTATCATTTTGTTTATCTTTTCAAAAAAACAGCTCTTTGTTTCATTGGTATTTATATTGCTTTTTTGGTCTCTATTTTATTTATTTCCTCTCTGATCTTTATTATTTCCTTCCTACAGCTGATTTTGAGTTTTGTTTTTTCTTCTTTTTCTAACTCTTTAAGATGGTAGGTTAGGGTGTTTATTTGAGACTTTTCTTGTTTCTTGAGGTATACCTGTATCACTATAAACTTCCCTCTTACAATTGCTTTTGCTGTGTGCCTTAGATTTTGGAAGGCTGTGGTTTTATTTTCATTTTTCTCAAGGTATTTTCTGATTTCCTCTTTGATTTCTTCATTGACCATTTGTTTTTTAGTAGCATGACATTTAGTCTCCACATGTTTCTGTTTTTCTCATTTTTCTCTCAGTAATTGAATTCTAGCTTCATAATGTTGTGGTCAGAAAACATGCTTGACATAATTTTTAGCCTCTTAAATGCATTGAGACTTGTTTTGTGGCCTAGCGTGTGATCTATCCCAGAGAACATTTCTTATGTTCTTGAAAACAATGTGTATTCTGCTGTTTGCGGATGGAATGCCCTGTAGATATCTGTTAAGTCCAACTGATCTATTGTATTAATTAAGACCGCTGTTGCCTTAATGATTTTATGTCTGGATGATCTGTCCACTGGTGTAAGTGGAGTGTTAAAGTCCCCTACTATTATTATATTATTGGCGATTTCTCCCTTTATGACCAATAATATTTGCTTTATATATTTAGTTGCTCCTGTACATATATGTTAACAAATATAAAATCCTCTTCTTGTACTGATCCCTTTATCATGATATAATGTGCTTCTCTGTCGTTTGTTATAGATTTTGTTTTAAAGCCTATTTTGTCTGATATGAGTATTGCTACTCCCACTTTCTAGTCATATGTTTGCATGAAATATCTTTTTCCATCTCCTCACTTTTAGTCTCTGTGTGTCTTGTGCTCTGAATTGAGTCACTTATAAGCAACATACAGGTGAGTTTGTTTTTTTTTTAATCCAGTCAGTAACCATATGTCCTTTGATTGGAGCATTTAGTCCATTGACATTTAAATTGATTATTGATAGTGCTTAATGTCATTTTTTAACTTGTTTTCTGATTATTTTTATAGTTCTATGTTCATTTCTTTTTGCTTTAGTTTCTTGCCTTGTGGTTTGATGTTTTCTTTAGTGGTACACTTGTTCCTTTCTCTATGGTTTTTATGTATCTACTGTAGGTGTTTGATTTGTGGTTACCATGGGGTTCATATATGTTGACCTAGAACTATATTTACTTGTTTTAAACTGGTAGTCATTTAGGTTCAAAAAGAATCTAAAGCATCTAAAATATCTACATTTTTTACTCCCCTCCCCTACATTTTGTGTTTTTGATGTCATATTCTACATCTTCAAGTTTATCCCTTCACTGTTTATTGTAGTTATTGTTGATTTACATTTTTTGTCTTTTAATCTTTGTACTATTTTATTTAAGTGGTTCATCCACAGCCTTCAGTATTCATTTGCTTTTACTGGTGGGATTTTTCCTTTCCTATAGATTCTTAATTCTTGTTGTAGCCATTTTTTTCTACTTAGAGAAGACCCCTTATATCTTTTAAGATAGGTTTAGTATTGATGAACTCCTTTAGTTTGTGATTGTCTGAGAAGTTCATTACCTCTTCTTCAATTCTAAATGATAATCTTGTTGGGTAGAATATCCTGGATTGTATGTCTTTCCCTATAGCACTTTGAATGTATCATGCCACTACCTTCTGGCCTGCAAAGTTTCTGCAGAAAAATCAGTTGATAGCCTTATTGTGGGGCGGGGGTGGAGGAAACGTCTCTTGTATATGACTCTTTTTTTTTCTTTTGCTGCATTTAGACTTCTTTCTTTAACTTTTGCCATTTTAATTATGATATGTCTTGGTGTGGGTTTGTTTGGGTTCATCTCTTTTGAGACCCTCTGTGCTTCTTGTACCTGGACATCTGTTTCTTTTTTCAGGTTCAGGAAGTTTTCTGTGATAATTTCATCAAATCCATTGTCTACAACTTTTTCTCTCTCTTCTCCTGGGGACCCCTACAATGCAAATATTTGTACCCTTCATGTTGTCCTAGAGGTCCCTTAAACTGTAAAGTTTTTGTTGTTCTTTTTGCTGTTCTGAATGTGTGATTTCCATCATTGTATCTTCCAGATCACTTCTGCATTTTCCCGTATCACCCAGTCTGCTATTAATTCCTTCTGATGTATTTTTTATTGCAGTTATAGTATTTTTCAGTTCTGACTGGTTCTTCTTTCTTTAGTTCTGACTGCTTCTCCTTCATATTTTCTAGTCCCTTGCTAAAATTCTCACTGTGTTCACCTATTCTTTTCCCTAATTCACTTAGTATTCTTATACTAATGCTTTGAACTCTTTATCTGAAAAATTATTTGTGTTTCATTAACTGTTTTTTCAGGGGTTTTCTGTTGTTCTTTCATTTGAAATAAATACCATTGTCCTCTCATGTTGACAAAGTTTCTCTTTCTCTATGAAGTTAGGTGAAATAGTTACCTATTGCAGTCTTGAAGAGGTTTTCTTATGTGGGAGTGTCCCTATACAGTCTTTGTGTACCCAGTAACTTTGGTGGGAGAATTAGATCGGATGTGAGCATGAGTCATCCCCTCCCCCAGAGTGTGCTGATGGCAATCTCCTTGGTAGAAAGTGACGCCGGATCTGGAGGGACTAAAGCCAGAGGCAGGTGTGAGCCAGGGCTTCTCCTCTGCTCAGTGGCCAACACCACCCATCACCTTATGGGGGCAGGGTTGGGTCCCAAGTTGCTGGAACAGAAGTCTTGATGGTTGGTTCCAAGCTGGCTCTGTTCTCTGTAAGAGTGTGCTTTCCCCCATTGCAACACTGACACTTTTGGCCCAGAGGGGAGCAATTCTGGAGCAAGAGCATCTGGAGCAGGTGCTCATTGTGGAACGGGGTGCAGACTGTGTCAGAGTCCTGGACTGCTCCTGATCTACTGCCTTTATAGGCACCAGCAATGGCCACCCTTACCCCATTCGGATACCATTCTGGGTCCAGGCTTGTACTGTGCCTTACAATTCCACACTACCATCAGCTCTGTCAGCCCTTACCTTAATGTGGAGCTGTGCCACAGAGCAAGTGTGGCCAGAGCAGGAGCTTGGCTCAGATTGGGGGTGGGGGGTGGGGCACACAGTGGCAATCACAGGAAAATGGCCAAAGTCCTGGGCAATTTCCATCTGCTTCCTCTGCCTTGTTTTGGGAGTAAGCAAGTGTTGACTCACCCTTCACAAGAAGAGTCTAGGTTTCTAACAGCCCTTCCACTAGTCTCACTGGTTTTCAAACCAGCTAAGCAAACCCATCTTCCAGGTTTGGATCTGAGGGCTGTGATGCCCAATATGGGGCTCAAACCACTCATTCCCCAGGGAGGGTTCCCCTCTTCTTCTGTGTTCCCTGCCAAGTGTACAGGTCCTGACCTTTCTACCTATTACATGTGGATTTTTTCTTACAGCCTTGATTGTGCAAGAATCTTTCTGCCAGTCTCCACTTTGTTTTCAGTGAGCATTGCTGTACATATAGATGTATTTTTGATGTGTTCATGGGGGGAAGGTAACACCATGTCCTCCTACTCCACTATTTTGATCTCCACTCCAGTTTCTTTTTCAGTACTTTCACTTACCTCTTTAATTAACCACTTTGGGTTAATTACAGCCTTAACTGGTACAGTCCCCAACATAAGGAAACAGAATTCATCACTTTCAGTTTAAATATATACTCTCTTTCTCTTACAAGTATGGATTCATAAGAAATTAAATGAATCCCTACTGTTTTTAGTGCTCCTTGCCAGGCAATGCTGAAGACATATCCGAGTATAAGATCCAGAGAAAGACTTCTAGGCTTGAATAATCTATTAGATCAAAGAGTATTTTTGAAACAACATGTTATCTCCTCTTCCTCTTGAATCTACATGAAAATAATATTTTTAAAAATTTATAAGTATAAACCCTAAATTATAAAGGTAATAAGAGGAAGGACATCAACACATGAGAGACTTCAATTAATTTATAGGAAATAGAAATCAAATGGAAAATGTAACTGATGGAACCAGTCAGAAAAAAGCTAAAATCTCAAGGATACTTAGAAGGAGTTATAGCTGATGTGGGAAATTAGCAAACTTAAAAGAGCTTCAGGTATACTTGGTATTCAGCAAGCTAGATATTAGAAGTATGAAAAGCATAAGTAAGATATGGAACTGAAAAAAGATCATTGAAAGCTCTATATAAATGCTAAGCAATAGAAATATACTTTGAGCCACATATATAATTTTAAATATTATAGTACCCAAAGTAAAAAGAAACAGTGAAGTTAATTTTGATATATTTAAATTAACCCAACACATATCTGAAATACTAATATTTCAATAAGTAATCAATACACAAATTTTAATGAGTTTTCTTTTTTGTACTAAATCTTTACAATCTGGTGTGTATTTTATACTTACAGCCATCTTAATTCAGACTAGCTACATTTCATGTGCTCAGTAGCCACATGTAGCTAATGGCTACTATATTGCACAATGTAGCTCTATATGAAATTCCATGGGGAAAAGTAAAACAGTCAAGTGTCCATCTCCAAGACAGAATAGTTAAATATGCTTTCACTCCCCTGAAAAAACTGAATGGCCCTGGAGCAATATTTTGGCATTTTAATATCTGTGATTCTTGCAGAAAAAGAGCTTCCTTCACTTAAAGACAAATAAAAGGCTGTCTTCCAGTCAACAAGCCCAATTCATATTCACAGAACTTACAATTTACTTATTATTTTCAAATCAGAACACAAATCAAGGGTCATCATATATGTAAAGAAAGCTTGTAATAAAAGGGAGAGGAATATTGAGATTAAAAAGTACTATAAATAACATTGAAGGAAACATAACAGAAGGGAGCTTTAAAAAAATAAAAGAAACCTTTAATTAGAATTTTTGGGGTCAGCAAGATGGCAGAATAGGAGTTTTCTATCATCATTTCCCCCACAGAACATTGATTCTGACAACCACCCATGGATAAGAGCACCTTTGTGGGAGTCCAGGAGTCCAGCGGAGAAGTTGCAGCACACCACTGGAACAAAAAAGTCCAAGAATAGATGTATTGAAGAAGGTACGAAGAATAGTTTCACTTTACCCATGATACCCCTTCCCCAAGGCAGCACAGCTCAGTGCTGAGAGAGGTCCCTTTAACCAACAATTTCTCCCACAGGGGAAAGTGAGACCGTAGTGAATAAGTACCCACAGAAATGATACAGATAGATGTATCTATCTGTGGAATACTATTCTGCCTTTTAAAAACTTGCCATTTATACATGTGTGAACCTGGAGGACATTATTCTAAGTGAACTAAACTACACACAGAAAGACAAATACTGCATGATCTCATTTACTTGTGGAATTTCAAAAAGTCAACTCATAGTAACAGAAAGTAGGATGGTGGCTACCAGGGTGAGAGAATAGGGGAGATGTTGATCATAGGTACAAACCTTCATTTATAATATAAAAAAGTTCTAGAGGCCTGATAAATAGGCCTAGTATAATATATGGTGACTGTAGTTAATAATGATGTATTGTATACTTGAAATTTGCTAAGAGGGTATATTACAAGTGTTCACACACGCACGCACACACACATAAAGTAACTGTATGATGTGCTTACTATGCTAATTAGCTTGATTGTGGTAATCACTCCAAAATGTATACGTATAGCAAGACATCAGATTGTATACCTTAAATATATACAATTTTTATTTGTCAATCATACTTCAATAAAGCTGAGTGGGGTGGAATTAATCTTTGGAAAAATTCAAGAAAAGATTACATCCAAAAAATAAGAGCAGTATGGCATAAAAAAAGAAGAAATCTTAGAAATAAAAAATATGATGGCTGAAAAAATAATTCAATAGGAGGAATTAACATTTACAAACTCTTAGAAAGCTGAAGAAGATTTTAGAGGATGAAAGAGTGAGAGCAAAGAATTGAAAGATATGTAGAGAGAGAGCAAAGAAAAGAGAGTGAAGGAAATTATCTATTATAATAATATTAAAAAAAATTTCCCTGTGCTCAGATTTGTCTTCATACCAAAACTTACCCAGTGCCTAGCACATGAATCAAAATAGACCCACAATTTAGAACAACTTGTTGTAAAAGTTTAGAACACAAAAGATAAGGGAAATGTGCTAAAAGCTTCCAGAGGGGATAAACTACAGGTCACCTACTATATCATTTAAAAACAGTTTCAGAAAACTGAAATCCACTCTAGTAAAATTTCTTATATGATAAAGAATGGCTGGGAGGAAGGGCTGATGAAATAGGCTCTGATTTGCGCATCCAAGAACTATCCACAAAGTCGCACTGAAAAGCTGGACCACCAAAAGAATTTCTGCCCTTACCATGAACAGAAAAAAGAGTATCAGGAGCTGTTCGGCAATTCAAAGAAATGATCACTTTAGTTCCCAGCTCCAGAACTGCCTCGTCTCCACCACAATCGACACCAACAAAATGGATATCTCACCTCCTAACTCTGGACTGCCACGAAACTTAAGAGCAGACACCAGGCCACAGCTGCTAGAGATAATTCCAATTCTTACAACCTGGGCTTATAGCAGAAATAAACAGAACAGTAGAAGGGTAGCATTGACTTGTGAGATTCACTTTCACCTTACAAATCTCACATGAGTGCATGTAATTGGCAGAACCTAAATCATATCTGGAAACTTAGCAGCAATAGAATCTAAGAAAGAGAGTTCTTAACTTTCCAGTTTTCAGATATCTCAGAAGGTTGTAAGGAAAGGTGAAGAGATCAATAATCATTGTCTGTCATACTACAGCCCCCACTTTCTTCTTTTCATACTTAAACTTTCACACAAAAACAGCTACCATATAACTGCATTTAGTCTTTCTAGGAAAGAGAACGAAAGTCATATCAGTCACTGCACCCACTTCTCAAACCAATATTGATGTTTTGAAACCCAGTGATTCTCAAATCCTAGCCTGCATTTGATTCACCTAGAGGGCTCATTAAGCACACAGTGCTGAACCTCACCCCCAATGTTTCTGATTCAGTAAGTGTGGGATACAGCTTGAAATTTTGCATTTGCAACAAGTTCCTAGGTGATGCTGTTGCACTTGTGCAGGTTCAATAGGTTGAGAACCACAGGTGTAAGATTTATTTTTTTTAGGTCTTAAAGCAACATTCATATTTGCTCATCATAGTTTTTTTTTTAATTTTTAAATTTTACTTTATTTACTTTTTTATACAATAGGTTCTTATTAGTCATCAATTTTATACACATCAGTGTATACAGGTCAATCCCAATCACCCAATTCATCACACCACCATCCCCACCCCGCCATGGCTTTCCCCCCTTGATGTCTATACGTTTGTTCTCTACACCTGTGTCTCAATTTCTGCCCTGCAAACTGGTTCATCTGTACCATTTTTCTAGGTTCCAAATACATGCATTAATATACGATATTTGTTTTTCTCTTTCTGACTTACTTCACTCTGTATGACAGTCTCTAGATCCATCCATGTCTCAACAAATGACCCAATTTAGTTCCTTTTTATGGCTGAGTAATATTCCATTGTATATATGTACCACATATTCTTTATCCATTCATCTGTCGATGGGCATTTAGGCTGCTTCCATAACCTGGCTATTGTAAATACTGCTGCAATGAACGTTGGGGTGCATGTGTCTTTTTGAATTATGGTTTTCTCTGGGTATATGCCCAGTAATGGGATTGCTGGATCATATGGTAATTCTATTTTTAGTTTTTTAAGAAACCTCCATACTGTTCTTCATAGTGTCTGTATCCATTTACATTCCCACCAACAGTGCAAGAGGGTTCCCTTTTCTCCACACCCTCTCCAGCATTTGTTGTTTGTAGATTTTCTAATGATGCCCATTCTAACTGGTGTGAGGTGATACCTCATTGTAGTTTTGATTTGCATTTCTCTAATAATTAGTGATGTTGAGCAGCTTTTCATGTGCTTCTTGGCCATCTGTATGTCTTCTTTGGAGAAATGTCTATATAGGTCTTCTGCTCATTTTTGGATTGGGTTGTTTGTTTCTTTAATATTGAGATGCATGAGCTGTTTACATATTTTGGAGATTAATCCTTTGATGATTCGTTTGCAAATATTTTCTCCCATTCTGAGGGTTGTCTTTTTGTCTTTTTTATGGTTTCGTTTGCTGTGCAAAAGCTTTGAAGTTCCATTAGGTCCCATTTGTTTATTTTTGTGTTTATTTCCATTACTCTAGGAGGTGGATCAAAAAAGATCTTGCTGTGATTTATGTCAAAGAGTGTTCTTCCTATGTTTTCCTCTAAGAGTTTTATAGTGTCTGGTCTTACATTTAGGTCTCTAATCCATTTTGAGTTTATTTCTGTGTTGGGTGTTAGGGAGTGTTCTAATTTCATTCTTTTACATGTAGCTGTCCAGTTTTCCCAGCACCACTTATTGAAGAGACTGTCTTTTCTCTGTTGTATATCCTTGCCTCCTGTGTCATAGATTAGTTGACCATAGGTGCGTGGGTTTATCTCTGGGCTTTCTGTCTTGTTCCATTGATCTATGTTTCTGTTTTTGTGCCAGTACCATATTGTCTTGATTACTGTAGCTTTGTAGTATAGTCTGAAGTCACGGTGTCTGATTCCTCCAGCTCTTTTTTTTTCCCTCAAGACTGCTTTGGCTATTTGGGGTCTATTGTGTCTCCATACAAATTTTAAGATATTTTGTTCTAGTTCCGTAAAAAATGCCATTGGTAATTTGATAGGGATTGCTTTGAATCTGTAGATTGCTTTGGGTACTATAGTCATTTTCACAATATTGATTCTTCCAATCCAAGAACATGATATATCTCTACATCTGTTGGTATCATCTTTACTTTCTTTCATCAGTGTCTTATAGTTTTCTGCATACAGGTCTTTCATCTCCTTAGGTAGGTTTATTCCTAGGTATTTTATTCTTTTTGTTGCAGTGGTACATGGGAGTGTTTTGTTAATTTTTCTAGCAGATTTTTCATCGTTAGTGTTTAGGAATGCAAGAGATTTCTGTGCATTAATTTTGTATCCTGCAACTTTACCAAATTCATTGATTGGCTCTAGTAGTTTTCTGGTGGCATTTTTAGGATTCTCTATGTATAGTATCATGTCATCTGCAAACAGTGACAGTTTTACTTCTTCTTTTCAAAGTTGTATTCTTTTTATTTCTTTTTCTTCCCTGATTGCCATGGCTAGGACTTCCAAAACTATGTTGAATAATAGTGGTGAGAGTGGACATCCGTGTCTCATTCCTGATCTTAGAGGAAATGCTTTCAGTTTTTCACCATTGAGAAGGATGTTTGCTGTTGGTTTGTCTTATATGGCCTTTATTATGTTGAGGTAGTTTCCCTCTATGCCCACTTTCTGGAGAGTTTTTATCATATATTGGTGTTGAATTTTGTCAAAAGCTTTTACTGCATCTATTGAGATGATCATATGGTTCTTATCTTCAATTTGGTAATATGGTGTATCACATTGATAGATTTGCGTATAGTGAAGAATTCTTGCATCCCTGGGATAAATCCCACTTGATCGTGGTGTATGATCCTTTTAATGTGTTGTTGGATTCTGTTTGCTAGTATTTTCTTGAGGATTTTTGCATCTATATTCATCACTGATATTGGTCTGTAATTTTCCTTTTTTGTAGTATCTTTGTCTGGTTTTGGTATCAGGGTGATGGTGGCTTCATAGAATGAGTTGGGGAGTGTTCCTTCCTCTGCAATTTTTTGGAAGAGTTTGAGAAGGATGGGTGTTAGCTCTTCTCTAGATGTTTGATAGAATTCACCTGTGAAGCCATCTGGTCCTGGACTTTTGTTTGTTGGAAGATTTTTAATCACAGTTTCAATTTCATTACTTGTGATTTGTCTGTTCATATTTTCCATTTCTTCCTGGTTCACTCTTGGAAGGTTATACCTTTCTAAGAATTTGTCCATTTCTTCCAGGATGTCCATTTTATTGGCATAGAGTTGCTTGTAGTAGTCTCTTAGGATGCTTTGTATTTCTGCAGTGTCTGTTGTAACTTCTCCTTTTTCATTTCTAATTTTATTGATTTGAGTCCTCTGCCTGTTTTTCTTGATGAGTCTGGCTAAAGGTTTATCAATTTTGTTTATCTTCTCAAAGAACCAGCTTTTTTAGTTTTATTGATATTTGCTATTGTTTTCTTTCTTTCTATTTCATTTATTTCTGCTCTGGTCTTCATGATTTCTTTCTTTCTGCTAACTTTGGGTTTTGTTTGTTCTTCTTTCTCTACTGCCTTTAGGTGTAAGCTTAAATTGTTTATTTGAGATTTTTCTTGATTCTTGAGGTAGGTTTGTATAGCTATAAACTTACCTCTTAGAACTGCTTTTGCTGCATACCATAGGTTTTGGATCATCATGTTTTCATTGTCCTTTGTCTCTAGGTATTTTTTGATTTCCTCTTTGATTTCTTCAGTGATCTCTTGGTTATTTAGTAACGTATTGTTTAGCCTCCATGTGTTT
Organism: Mesoplodon bidens; assembly: GCF_964165515.1. Lineage (NCBI taxonomy): Eukaryota > Metazoa > Chordata > Mammalia > Artiodactyla > Ziphiidae > Mesoplodon > Mesoplodon bidens. Next base: position 90,812,708 of record NC_138160.1, on the reverse strand, counting down.
GTGTTTTTTACGTTTTTTTCCCTGTAATTCATTTCTAATCTCATAGTATTGTGGTCAGAAAGGATGCTTGATATGATTTCAATTTTCTTAAGTTTACTAAGGCTTGCTTTGTGACCCAAGATGTGATCTATCCTGGAGAATGTTCCGTGCACACTTGAGAAGAAAGTGTAATCTGCTGTTTTGGGATGGAATGTCCTGTAAATATCAATTAAATCTCTGGCCTATTGTGTCATTTAAAGCTTCTGTTTCCTTATTTATTTTCATTTTGCATGATCTGTCCATTGGTGTAACTGAGGTGTTAAAGTCCCCCACAGTTATTGTGTTACTATCGATTTCCTGTTTTATAGCTGTTCGCAGTGGCCTTATATATTGAGGTGCTGTTGGGTGCATATATATTTACAATTGTTATATCTTCTTCTTGGATTGTTCCCTTGATCATTATTTAGTGTCCTTCCTTGTCTCTTGTAACATTCTTTATTTTAAAGTCTTTTTATCTGGTATGAGTATAGCTACTCCAGCTTTCTTTTGATTTCCATTTGCATGGAATATCTTTTTCCATCCCCTCACTTTCAGTCTGTATGTGTCCCTAGGTCTGAAGTGGGGCTCTTGTAGACAGCATATAGATGTGTCTTGTTTTTGTATCCATTCAGCAAGCCTGTGTCTTTTGGTTGGAGCGTTTAATCCATTCACATTTTAGGTAATTATCACTATGTATGTTCCTATGACCATTTTCTTAATTGTTTTGGGTTTGTTTTTTTAGGTCCTTTTCTTCTCTTGTGTTTCCCACTTAGAGAAGTTCCTTTAGCATTTTTTGTAGAGCTGGTTTGGTGGTGCTGAACTCTGTTAGCTTTTGCTTGTCTGTAAAGCTTTTGATTTCTCCATCGAATCTGAATGAGATCCTTGCTGGGTAGAGAAATCTTGGTTGTAGTTTCTTCCCTTTCATCACTTTAAGTATATCATGCCACTCCCTTCCGGCTTGCAGAGTTTCTGCTGAGAAATCAGCTGTTAACCTTATGGGAGTTCCCTTGTATGTTATTTGTCATTTTTCCCTTGCTGCTTTCAATAATTTTTCTTTGTCTTTAATTTTTGCCAATTTGATTACTATGTGTCACGGTGTGTTTCTCCTTGGGTTTATCCTGTGTGGGACTCTGTGAGCTTCCTGGACTTGGGTGGCTATTTCCTTTCCCATGTTAGGGAAGTTTTCCACTATAATCTCTTCAAATATTTTCTCTGGTCCTTTCTCTCTCTCTTCTCCTTCGAGACCCCTATAATGCTAATGTTGTTGCATTTAATGTTGTCCCAGAAGTCTCTTAGGCTGTCTGCATTTCTTTTCATTCTTTTTTCTTTATTCTGTTCTGCAGCAGTGAATTCCGCCATTCTGTCTTCCATATCCCTTATCCGTTCTTCTGCCTCAGTTATTCTGATATTGATTCCTTCTAGTGTAGCTTTCTTTCAGTTATTGTATTGTTCATCTCTGTTTGTTTGTTCTTAAATTCTTCTAGGTCTTTGTTAAACATTTCTTGCATTGTCTCGATCTTTGTCTCCATTCTTTTTCTGAGGTCCTGGATCATCTTCACTGTCATTATTCTGAATTCTTTTGTTTTGGAAGGTTGCGTATCTCCACTTCATTTAGTTGTTTTTCTGGGGTTTTATCTTGTTCCTTTATCTCGTACATAGCCCTCTGCCTTTTCATCTTGACTATCTTTCTGTGAATGTGGTTTTTTTTCCACAGGCTGCAGGACTGTAGTTGTTCTTGCTTCTGCTGTCTGCCCTCTCCAGGTGTAAGATTTAGAATAAATTGTCACAGGCTATAATTGGTATACTATATGTAACCTCTTTTTCAACTACCTATTTCATTTTTCTTTTGCCCTCTGGGTGGTCAAAGTTCTTTTTCACTAGTCAGTGGGGAGGCTCAAAACAAACTTGGAACACATGGTTGTAGATGACTCCGGCTCTTCCAGGATGGGTGATTGAAGTACAGTATAAAGAGGTACTTCTCCCCCATCCCCTTTCTCTCCCACCAGTAGGTGGTCCTTATGTCTACAGCAAATATCACTAGACTTCTCTTGACTTTCTGCATAACATTTTAGGCTTTATCTGTTACATTATCTAGTTTTGCTTAATTAATACAAGATTTCTTATAACAAAATATTGTAAATACATGGCACTGACCTAGCAGTTGGTCAACAGATGGTAAAGTATCTGATAGTAGATGCTAGAAAAATGGAGATCCATGCTATGCAGTCTGAAAGCATTTGGTTAAAAAAGAGATATCACTGTGGTAATTTGGGAGGCAGATAAGGTGCCTGCAGAGTCTACAAAATTTTGAAAACAGAATGTTAGAGGTGTGTGCTGTTTCCACCGACAGTTTATCAAAGTATAAGATGAAAGAGATGAGCTCAGTCAAGAAATGGTTGTATGCAAATAGAAATAGAGAAGTTCCCAAAGTTTGGAGCTGCAAATTACTGGAAAAGTGGACTTCCACTCTAAGCTGTGAGATAAAAAGACTGAGAAGGGTTTTGATCAATACAGGCCAATTAAGACTAATCTTTAGTCTTTCCCACCCAAGCCTGATGGCCTCAACGTAATCACCATTAAATGGAAATAGAGAGGCATGGAGTTTAGAAAACAAAGAATTAAACAAGACTTGGGAATAAAATCTGGGAAAGAAGTCTTGATATGGCTAATATCACCTAAGACTGCATGGAAGAAAAAATGTCAAAAGTTTAATATTTGAAATGAATTTTATTGATAAAGAACCATGATTCTAAATGATGGTTCATGACTAAAAATGTGTTTCCTTGTTCAAACTTTAAAACAATCATCTCGTGTACTTCTGGTTGCAACCACAATTGATAAACATCCATCAGACTAACCTTCCCACTGAAAGTAATTATAAAAATGAGGAAAATATATAAAACAATGTTTGAAGGCATTGAAGAGGTACCAATACAGGTAGGAGTTAAGAACCTATGGTTCTTGAGAGAAGTGAAACATATGGGAAGCTTCACATTCATCCTGGATTTTTCCTTGAGAGCATTTACCATATTGTGGTTCCAAGTACTAGAGTTCAAGCCAAAAGTGGCATTCTTAGTACACAAGGAGACAAGAAGTCAGAAGACAGAGGGCTGTACATAAATGATATTATTACCAATGGTTTACACAATCCAGAATCAGCATTCCAGGAAAATAAGATGGGTTGTAAGAAAAAAAAAAAAGGTGTGAAGAATGGAAATGCATTTTGTTAAAGGGAAAAAGGGTAGTTTTGTTATAGAGCTGGTTGTTTCTGAATGGAAAAGAAAATAGGGGACGGATTAATATGGTTACAGAAAGTTATGGAAGGTTTGTGGAAGAGGAACACTGAGGGAGTTTTGTGCTTGGTCAGGATTGGCTAAGATAATATTGAATTTAATTAAGAAACTGGATTTTAAGGTAAAGTGGTACTAAACCTGAATTTGGTTTTTCTCTAAGAGGACAAAGTTTTCTTAAAATATTGAACTGCTTTTGATAATAGGTTGTGTGAGTTTCTTTGTATTTAAGTGATTTAATACAACCTTTGAGATCTTTTATTGTCACTTTGGTTGAGTGAATGGATATTGTTTCACATTGATTTATGATCCTATTTGACCAGGTGTTTTAAAACTTTTTGATATTTTTGACAAAATTCCCAAACATCAAATTTTAAATAAAGTTCATTTGACTTCTAGCTAACTTTGAGGTTTTCCAAAGGGTCCCCGAAACACCTCAAAATATTTGTTTTTTTTCTATCTCAGAGAGAAATATTAAAGTAATTAAGCTTATTTGGTATGTTGAATTACATGGGAAACATTATTGAATGAGTGATGATAAAACTTCTTTGGTTGTATCATGTGGGTAAATGTTATTAACATAGATATTCTAGAAATTATATGGAACTCCTAAAATTCTGGTATGTCCTGGTAAAATGTTCTCAGTCATATTTCTAGTAATTATCTTAAATTGCTATATGTCATAGCAGTAGCCAAGTTTCTTTTCAATTGCATTGTAATCAGTTCTTTAACCTTGACTTTTTAAGTCTTTTGACATTTATTGTTCTACTCTGATGCTGTTGCAAAAATGCTTTATCTTCAAGAAGATTCATAGAAATGACTTTTTGACAAGTACAGGTTTCTGATAACTTTCAGATCATACCCCTGAACTGGGTAAGGAATTAAAGAATTCTAATGGAAAACCTGATGACTTCAAAAAAACTATTAACAGAAGATTAAGATCAAGGATAAGTTACATAGGACTGAACAAACTTATGAGTATGATTATAATTTTTCTTTCTGTCTGAAATATCACTGTTTTTTAACCTGTGTTTTCCAGATATAAGGAAAGCTTTAAATTATACCTCAATAAGTAGATTGAAACATTTATCTTTCCTCTCTACCTGATCCCTCCAGAATTTGGAAACTCTTAGGTTCCCAGAAGCTTTCTCAGGCATAAGGAAGGCCAATTTCTAAAAGGTGCCAGAATCTCAAGGTATTTGGCAACCTCCAGAAGAGAAGAATTCACCCAAATCCATCACCCAAATCTATAGATATCACAAGTGGAATCTATGACACACCCCTGGTGTGGCTTTCCTGGCCTTGAGAGTTTTTGTTTTTTGCTTTTTTAAAGTTCAATCTGAGATTACTTATGAAAAGTTCCAGCACAGCCAGTTTGAAAAAGCCTATGTCATCAATTAACCAGACTTATTTTACAAACAGATTAGTCTTAATTTGGCTATATTTGGTAGAAATGAGGATAATTTTAGGGAGAAAAAGATTATGTTTTAGTGAATATTAAATTCTAGTTTTGTTAATTGAGGTCTGTATTTACTGGCTAAGACCCACTTTCTAGATAGCTCCTTGTAAGTTTAGTTATTAAAAAGGACACTCTAAGTTTGTTTCTGAAGCTTATCACGGTGATCTAACTTTGGCTGAAGGTCAGATTCACCATGACCTGCAACCAGGAGATTATGCATACTGGAAGAGATTTCACATAAAGGACTCTCTACAGCCACCTTGGAAGAAACCATCTCAGGCCTCTTCTGGATGAACTGCAACTCCTGTTTTTGACACTTGACTACAACTAAGACCAGCACTACCAGGGGTGAGAAGAAGATGACATCTGAAGTATACAGCTAACCCAGGACACTGGACTAGGCCTGTATACCGATTACTTTGACAATTGCTCATGCTTTTGCTTATAAACCAAATGTATTTCTTCTTTGTACTCAATCTTATGCAAGTTTCAGAAACTAATCAAATTGCTGGGTTTATGGCCAATTACCTATGTCCATTACTCCCTGTTTGCCTTGGTGGATTTCTCCTCTCCAGGGCTCTCACTGGATGTCTCTTAGAAATTTTTATTTTAAAGGAAAGAACTCTAGCACCACTCAAGCTAATGTTACCACCAATATCACTGAGACCCTCTTACCTAGCCAATTAATAATGCCTATTCTGAACTTGGCCATAAATACTCATTTTCATTAGATATTGAGTATTGGGTGGCTCCTAACAGGACCTAATGGATTTCTGGAACAAGTTTATGATCTTGGCTCTCCCCAGGTTGCTTAGGAAGTTATATAATTGGTGAAACAGCCCCTGCCAATCTGCCAATCTGCCTTTAATGCAGGCACATGGGGCTTGATCAGTTTTCCAACAGTATGATCATTTGATCTCAACATTTGTTCCTTCACTTGGAATAGAAGATATCATTATTCATATAAAGGCTTTAACAAAATTCACTCAGCAAGATTTGAACGATAGTAATCAAACCATTAGCTGCTCAATTTGGAAGTCTCCATGATGAAAAAAGCAATCTTACAGAATTGCATAGCCCTCAATATTTTAGCTACTTCCCAAAGGGGAACTTGTGCTGTAATATGTACTGAATACTGCATCTTTATACCTGACGAGTCTTCAAATGTAACCAGTCTTATGACCCATATGAAGTGTCACATTTCTGCTCTGAACAATCCTCTTCCCAGTTTAGGGGAAACATTAGGAAAATGGTTTGATTCAGGAGGATCTTGGCTTAAATCTTTGCTAATGATGTTGTTGATCCTACTGGCAATTTTAGTTACAGTTTGTGGAACTTACAAGGTAAGAGTTTCTTGCCTTTCACGCTATGTGTCACTTGCTCATACTAAGATAATGATGTCTAAATGACTTGAAACTATAGATTACACCAATAGTTCTCTATAAAATAATGGACATATACAATGCATATGTGAGAAAAATTGGCTTAAGTCCTACTGGACAACCTAGAATTGACTGTCAGTCCTTGCCAAACATTCTGCTATTATAATCCCCCCAAAAACAGAGAAACAGGCCATTAAGACTTGGCATCGGGACTTCCCTGGTGGCGCAGTAGTTAAGAATCCGCCTGTCAGTGCAGGGGACATGGGTTCAAGCCCTGGTCCGGGAAGATCCCACATGCCACAGAGCAGCTAAGCCCGTGCACCACAACTACTGAGCCTGCGCTCTACAGCCCGCAAGCCACAACTACTGAGCCTGCATGCCACAACTACTGAGCCTGCGTGCCACAACTACTGAAGCCTGCACACCTAGAGCCCATGCTCCACAGCAAGAGAAGCCACCGCAATGAGAAGCTCATGCAGTGCAACCAAGAGTAGCCCCTGCTCTCCACAACTAGAGAAAGCCCATGCACAGTAACCAAGACCCAATGCAGCCAAAAATAAATAAATAAATAAATGTATTTTAAAAAGAAAGACTTGGCATCAAGGGACATGATGACGCAGTGCAGGCAAGCAACCACCCCGGAAAATATTTGCTCACCTACTGCTTTCTATCAAAAGGTTAATGATCAAAAGGGGGAAATTGTGAAATAAAATTCATATTTTATGACAAGACAAGAAACAGTTAACCATAAAAACATTTTTTTTCTTCTCCCTTTGGCTTCCTTTCTCCCCTCTACTGTGCATTATATATTGACCAAACCTCCCCCATCAGCAGAAATATCTGCTCAACCATAAAGAGCAACATTTTCCTGGCATCAACAAGACAACTCCTTAAAAGATAACATTGCCTCTTGATCTTGTAAGGGACCACGATGATACTTAGATATGGATTATGTAAACTGTCAATAATACATCATTTAATGCACAGCCCTGTCTCAAAAAGCTTATATAACTGTGCCTTGAATTCTAATGGGCAGATTATTCTCAGAGCTTTCTGAGTTGCTGTTCCCTGGGTTATAATCCTCAATTTGTCTTGAATAAAATTTTCCATTTCTTTCTTATATTGACTGATTAATTTTTCATCAGCAGTGGTGTGTGGCCATTGATGATTCCGTTTGGTTAGCTTCATGCTCATCTAATGATTAGACAGAGATTTCCTTAGATGCCTTGAATCAGTATGTCTCCCAGGGTTTGTTGAGGGTATGTGTGTGTGTGTGTGTGTTTTGGGCAGGGCTTCAACACCAAGCCAGGCAGTTGACAGTTCTCCCTTAGCCTTCACTTCTTGCTTATGCAAAGCCTCAAGGTCAGCCTTAGGTGAATGTTTAGGGCCTTCTCAGGTCTTTCCTGAGCTTACACACTGCTTAGCACAGCCCTGGGCATGTGTGTGAGTTTCTGGATTCTCATGAATATGTTGGAACTTACAAAGTTCCTACAGGCAAATCTCCAGCTTTCCTTTTAAGCTTTTTGGTTAACCTATTGTCTGCCCCAACCTGTTTCCACTGCCTAAGGTGTGGCAAAGTTAATCAATTCCCTTTCATTGTGTTTTTTTGTTTGTTTGCTTGTTTGTGTTTTTTTGGTGTTTGTTTGTTTTGTTTTGTTTTTTACAAACACTTCTGGGGAAAAAGCTTTTCCCCAGAAAACCATTGGTTTGGCTCTGAATCAAATCAAATCAAGATAGGCTTGCAAGTGAGATCTTCTGGGGAACCACCAGGTAGGTTAAATGATGACTCTTCTCTTGGAATTAGGCTTTGGAGGAGTTCCAGCCTCATTCTGCCTTGTCTGGTAATTGCCAGGCTGCTCCTTTTCACCATGATTGTTAACTATTGTTTTTCAGTGCTATAGTGGAGTTGGAGATGATGGGATTAGATTAGAACAAGCCAAAACATTACAAACCTTGCTCTTCTTACTGAGATTCAGCTATTTTCTTGAATAAATGCTTCCTGGGTTGCTGCAAGCCCTTGGTTGATTTCCACAGTTCTGAAAAAGTTGACTCTGACAATTTTGCCAGTTTTCTCATTGCTTTTACAGAGAGAATAATTTTCAGAGGTGCTTACATCTCCATTTTTGCTGATGTCACTCTAAGGATATAATTTGAATTTAGGTCCTCTCACTCCTTTACCAATCCTCCGTTACATCTGTGGTTCTCCAACTTTGCGTGCATCAGAATCACCTCAAAGGCTTGCTAAGATACAGGTCGCTTGGCTCCACACCTAGAGTTTCCAATTCAGGTCTGAGTTTGGACCTACCTGAGAATTTGCATTTTAAAAAAATTCCCAGGTAATGCTGATGCTGTTGGTATGGGGATCACTGTTTAAGAACTGCTGCATTACATCCTGTGGTACTTTCAACTCATTGCCTTAGGGAGTGTTTCCCACCTCTGAAATCAATAATAATACATATGTCATTAATATATATCTCTCTATATATATGTAATAATATAATACATAAGCCAATATAAATATTTATTTAGTACTTACTACATGCTAGGTATGATATGTTTCACATTTATTAGGTTATTTAGTCTATAGTACAACAGGTCATGAGTAGGCTTTATTACTTTCCACATATTTAAACTGGAAATTGAGGCCAGAGATGTAAGAGTCCAGAGGCACTCAGCAATAAATGTGGGAGCTAGTATGAGAGTATAGTCTTTTGATTATGGAATACATGCAATAAGCCTCCACAAGAGTGTTTCTCAAAGAATAACATAGATCACTTCTGGTGCCTTGGATAACTTTAGTTGGGACATGCATGCAGGATTAAAAACAATGACTATTTTTCTATCCTTTGATTACGTCATGATAAAAATGCCATTTGCCTACCTGCTTTTTAAATGTTTCTAGTGCTTAGTAACACTCCCTTTTTACAGGGAGTAGTCTTTAGGCTGAGAGACCTTAGTAGAAAAAATACTCTCTATTCCCAGAATTTAAAGACATTGTTTTATGTTCACTTTTCTTTCAGTTACTTTCAGCTTAGGAGAGGTGACACAGGTTTTCCATTAACAGTAATTTATAAAGGTTTTACTCTTAAAGAAATTGAAGGAAAGACATTTATTTAAAGAAAATAATAAATACTACTGCGAGTGGTATACACAGATATGGTATGAAAGAGATTGAAATTTGGGGAAACCCTGCCCCAACAAACTGGTTAGTGTACCCAATTGAATCAATATGCAACAACCTAAAAGGAGATCAAGGAAATGTGATTAAAGTATCAATTCTCTTTCAAAGAAGGGGAGACTTGGATGGAGAAAGAGCCACAACTTCTAGAGCAACATGTGTAAAGCAGAGAAATATCAAGTGGGAAATGGTTTCTGGGTAAGAAATGTACTACAGGAGTGGGCTGAGAGTTAGTTTGGCTTCACAAAATGCCAAGCAAATTCTCATAGTCCAAGTTTTATAGGAAATCTGGGATAATTTGTTTTCATCAAAAGCAAAAAAATGAGTCTTGGTTCACTGGCAGGAGATTTCGCAGTTGCCAGGGACAGCACAAGAAATGGGGTTCTTAACTCTTGGCGGTGGGGATGCGATAAATATATCTTGGACATTGGGCATGTGTGCGGAGGGGGTGAAGAGAGTTGGGGGTAAGATGGGAGGAGAGTGGTACTGTAATCAGAGAAGCGGACACGTTCAGGATGAAAAAAGAGGACATATGCAGGACGAAGAAACAATTTAGCACCAGTGACATGACTGACTAAACTGTTATCCTTGTTTAAATTAAGCAAGGTGTCCAGGGACTACAGCTGTTGTTAATTTTGGTTGCATGTGATGTTACTTCCCGGCTTGACAACCCATCAGCCCCAAGGTGCAACTGGAAGGCTCTGGTCAGGCCATGGCTATACAGAGGAAACGCAGGCATCCCCTATAACCCGCCCCCACCCCCAAAAGAATCAGAAAAGAAGGGGCAGGCGACTGACTGGGGAACTGCGGAGTGGGAGGGGAGAAGGCACTATATAGTGCGCAGGCAAGGTGGGCAGGGAGGAAGACCTGCCCTTCCTCCGTCTGCTATTTTCTCTTGGCCCACCCATATCTGAACTGCAAAGGTTTGAACTTTATGCCAGGAGACCCTAATCTTGTTAGTTAGGTTTCCAGTCAAATTAGGATTGATTTTAACGCCTCCATGTTGGTTGTTGCTGTTGGAATTTCTGAAAGTCTAGCTGCGCCAGTTCTTCCTTTAGCTCTCCGCACCCCCTTCCCTTTCCCTGAGACCCCGCCCTTTTCTCCCAGCCCAAACCACAAAAGGCCTGCTGTTCCAGCCCTAGCATGGTGCCCCGCCCCCGCCCCCCAACGTCGCAGTGCTGCAGGGAAAGGAGGCGGGGCCAGGCAGGGGTGGGTTTCGTCCTTCCGCTCTACGGCCAATCGGTGAACTTGCCCCTGGGCGAGAAAGGGGGACCAGGGTGTAAAGTCTAAGTATATTTCCCTTTTTCTGCCACGTCCCAACCATTGACGTGAGCCCACTCCTCAGGTTCCGATTGGGTATGTGGATTTTTCCCGCAGAGGTCCTTTAAGCCTATTGGTCGACTCTGTTTTGGGGGCGTGGCTTGCGTTCCCTCCTCCTTCTCCTCTGCCGCGGCGCAAGGGGCGGGACGCGCCACGGCCGCTTCTGCTTCCGCCGCCGGCACCGCCGCCGCCGCTGCCGCCGCAGCCGCCGCCGCCGCCGCCGCCGCGAGCCGTTGCGCGTTCGGCGGGGGAGGAGTCGGAGGCGGAGAAGAAGGCGGTGGTGGCGGGTGGAGGATCGAGCGCTGTTCTCGCTCCGGAGCCGCTGCACAGTTCGGTGAGGGTTTTTTTTTTTTTTTAATCTGGCTTGTTCTCATGTTGGGAAGGTGAGGGACAAGGCGAGGAAATTGCTGCCTTCACCTCCTCCGTTTCTTAATTTCTGTCCTCGAGAAGGAGTGGGGCCTGTCCCTGGCCCGCCGCGCCGGCCATGGTGGGTGGGGTTGATGGCTGAGAGAGGCCTTCTTCGCCTTCTGGGCCCTGTCCAGCCCGAACCTGGGGCCACGCTCTTGTCGGTGGCCGCAGCGCCCGCTGCCTCCGGCGATGGCATAGACTGGTATTGGGGTCTCCACCGGCCGCTCTTTCTTGCTGCCTCTTCTGCTGTCCTTGGTGCCTTGGCCAAGGACCCCGCTGCCTTTCTCCCTACAATCGCGACTGTGTTAGAAGAGTGTGTCCCCTACTAACACCTCTCACCCGCCCTCTCTGCCCAATTCCAGTCACCCTGTGTAGAGCTGATCCATATTACGCCACAGGCCTGCATCAACACCCCTTCCCCGAAAAACCTTCCGTTGCCGTCGCTCTGCTGACTGTATTTGCATTTTTCCCGATTGTCACCGAGGCTCTGTCACCCAGACACCCTGTACAGACCATAACAATCATTCTTCTCCCGATATTAGCACCATTCCATCAATGCTTCTCCCAGTTAGCGCTGTCAGGTCAGAGCACGCCTCTGGCGGATGCACCTTCAGTTTCGGCCTCCCTGAGATTACTGCTTGTTAATCATTTTGCGCACATTCAAAATGGTGAGTTTAAAGCCGCTCAGACCAAGTTGAAGAAGAGGGGAGGAGGTAGTCTTTTTTACTGAGAGGAAAAGAATCTATTTAGGAGACTTAACCTCTCCAGTCATTTTTTTTTTCTTCTTTTTCTTTTTTAACATACGCATAGGCACTGCTTTGAGTCTGCTTTGGTTCGGGGAAGTTTATGATTTTTTTAAAGGCTTAATATGATTTTTTTAAAGGCTTAATATGTTGTTTTTATCATAACTGGTAAGTTAGATTTCTTTACATTGGTAGCCACCTCTGGTGAAGACTATAGATCATTTGCAGAGTATGTAAATAAACATGAAGATAAACGTTTTAAAGATTTTTATAAACGTTTAAACTATTTTTTCCCATGTCCTCTGGAATTTATCATTTTTATATGAAATAACTTTAATTTTAAAAAATTAATTACAGACATACGAACTAGATGTAAAATTCAGCAATACAGAAAATGAACTATTAAGTAAAATGTGAACATTTCCTTTCATCCCCCAGTCTCATTCCACTGTCTAGAGTTAACAGTATTGTACTTCTTTCTCATGTACACTTTTAAACGCATATGCATACATGTAAAGTTGGGGTAGTTTGGTGGGGTGTACCAAACACATTATATTACTTGCTTTTTTCACTAAGTTACACATCTTGGCCATCTTTACTTGTTAAACCTGTCTCCCTGATACTTCTTAAAAGCTAAATGATATTTCAGTAGCTTCAATGGGCTGTAATTTACTTAACCATTCCCTTACTGAAAGACATTTGAATTAATTAGTTTCTTTTTCCTATCACAAATAATGCTTTATTTGAAGCCAACTTTTACATTTATTTGTTTTTAATTACAAACTTTAAATCTTAAATTTTAAAACTTCAGACAGTATGGAAGACTGTAAGGTGAAACGTATACCTCCCACTTCCCCTTCTAGTTCTACCTTCATCCTAAGAGCTGTTCAGGAAACTTCCTCTTTATGTGATTATTTCTGGAGCATGGATTCCTAGAAATGGAATTGCTGGGTTAAAAAGAGAATGTGTATTTAAATTTTTGATAACCATTTCTCCCTCCGTATTACTCTTTTTGAAGTTATTCTTGACTCTTATGCATTTCTTCTCCAAGTGAAGTTTAGACTTAACTTGTAAATTAAATAAAAAATCCTCAGGTATTTTGAATGAGGTTATATTGAAATTTTAGATTAATATGGGGCAAACTGACCTTCATGATACTGAGTCTCTCCCCTCAGAAATATGTGTATGTATGCTATGTCTCTACATTTTATTCACACCTTGCTTAGGGAAAGTTTTATAGTTTTATTCCCATATGTATGACATTCCTTCTTAGTATTCCTAGCTATTTTATGATTTGACAGCTCTGGTGGATGGAAACTTTCTAGTAACATTTTTTCTCTTTTTTTCCCCCTCCAGTTACATGAAAGCTTTTGAATTTTTTTCTGTTTATCATGTATCTAATCACTTTATTGAGTTGATTATCTGAAAATAGTTTTGTGGCTTTCTTTTAAGTTTTATAATTTGTGTGTTTTCCTCATTGCTTTTGCTATTATACGTTTTATACAATGTTAAATAATAGCAGTGATAGTTCAACTTGGTGTTGTTTCAGACTTTAAGGGGATTGTTTCTGATGTTTTAGCCATCAATTATGATGTTTGCTGAAGCTTTCTGATAAATGGAGAGTGTAATAGGTTAAAATGTGTTCTTGTATTCTTAGCTTTCCAAGATGATTTTATTGTTGTTTTTCATTTCTGATGACATTTTAAAAAACCATAAGTGGGTATTGAATTTTATTGATGTTTTTGATATCTTTTGAGTGGTCGTATAGGGGCATCACCAGTATTCCCTGGTTAATATTTTCCCAAGAGAGCTTTTTTTTAAAGAATCAACTTTATTGAGGATAATTTACGTACAATAAAATGTACAGCTCAGTGTGGTTTTTTTTTGTTTGTTTGTTTTTTTGCGGTACGCAGGCCTCTCACTGTTGTGGCCTCTCCCGCTGTGGAGCACAGGCTCCGGATGCGCAGGCTCAGCAGCCATGGCTCACGGGCCGAGCCGCTCCGCGGCACGTGGGATCTTCCTGGACCAGGGCACGAACCCGTGTCCCCTGCATTGGCAGGCGGACTCTCAACCACTGTGCCACCGGGGAAGCCCTCTTTTGCCCATTTTAAAACATTGAGTTGTTTGTCTTATTGAGTTGGAGGAATTCTTTAAACATTTTTCTATACAAGTCCTTTGACCCACACAGGTGCATATACAGAGAGTGCAGTCTGAAGCTTACCTTTTCATTTTCCTAACTGTTTAAAATAGAGGGGCTTTTAATTTTGACTAAATTCAGTTTTTCCTTTTATGATTTGTGTTTCTGTGTTCTGTTTGCTCAGTGCAAAGTTACGCATATTTCCTCTTATGTTTTCTTCTACAAATGTTATGGTTTTTATGTCAAGGTGTATCATCTATTTTGAGTTAATTTTTGTATATGGTGTGAGATAAGGGTCAAGTTTATTTTCCCAATTCTAGCACCATTTTTGGGGAACACTTTCCTTTCCAACATTGAATTAATAACTTAGTCAAAAATCAGTTGACTGTGTATGTGAGTCTGTTTCTGGACTGTCCGCATGATCTTTGTATCTATCATTTTGCCAATGCCACATTGTCATGATTATTGTTGCTTTATAGTAAGTTTTAAAATCAGGTAATGTAAGTTCTTCAGCTTTATTTTTTTCCAAAATCATTCTGGATATTCTAGTTCTTTTGCTTTTCCATACAATTTTTTAGAAATGACTTGTTGGTTTCTACAAGAAGTACTGAGGGGATGTTAATTTAGATTATATTGAATGCATGGATCCATTTGGGAAGAATTGACATCTTAATATTGAGTCTTTCAATCAATGAACACAGGATATCTCCATCTATTTTGTTTTAATCAAAGATCTTCATTTTCCATCATTAGCATTTTATAGTTTCAACATACAGATGTTCATATTTTGTCAGATTTATATCCAAGTATTTCATCACTTCTGATAGTATTATAAATATAATTTTCCTAAATTTCCATGTCCAGTTGTTCACTGACAGTATTTAGAAATACAGTTTTGTATACTGACTTTGAACCTGGCAACCTTGCTAAACTCACCTATTCTAGTAACTTTTTTTTTTTGTAGATTCTTTCGGATTTTCTCATGTAGATAGTTGTATCATTTGTGGATATAGAACAGTTTTGTTTCTTTTGTTTTCAGTTTATGTGTAACCACCTCCCCTACCACCCTTTCTTTTTCCTTATTGTGCTGACTAGGCCCTCCAGTATGATGTTGAACAGGAGTGGTGA
Source organism: Mesoplodon bidens (assembly GCF_964165515.1). Lineage (NCBI taxonomy): Eukaryota > Metazoa > Chordata > Mammalia > Artiodactyla > Ziphiidae > Mesoplodon > Mesoplodon bidens. The sequence continues at coordinate 90,797,645 of NC_138160.1, read as the reverse complement.
GAGCAGATATCTTTGTCTTGTTCCTGATATTAAGAGAAAAGCTTTCAGTCTTTCATTATTAAGTATACTAGGGCCTTTTATCAGGTTTTATTATATACTACATATTATTATATTAAGTATAATAATCCTTTTATCAAGTTAATGATGTCCCCATTCTGTTTCTAGACTGATGAGAGTTTTTTAATCATGGTTGTACATTGTGCTCAAATGTTTTAACTGTACTTATTGAGATAATCTTATGGTTTATCTTCTTTGGTGTGTTAATAAGATGGATTACATTGATTTATTTTCAGATGTTGAATCAACCTTGCATTCTCTAGATATGCTTCACTTAGTTGTGATGTATTATCATTTTCATAAATTGGTGGATTAGATTTGCTAATAAATTGTTGGGTATTTTTTGGTATCTGTGTACATGAAGAATACCTTTTTGTGTAATATTTTTGTATCAGAATAATGCCGGCCTCATAGGTTTAAAGTGTTTATTCCTCTTATATTTCCCGAAAAATCTTGGATAAGATTAGTATTATTTTATAAATGTTTATCAGAGTTTGCAAGCTAACTCATCTGGGCCTAGTTTTCTTTGTTGAAAGGCTTTAAAGAATAAATTTAATTACTTTAATAGGTATAGGATGGTTAGGGTTATCTAATTTTTTCTTAAAATCTTTCGGTCTTTGACTATGTGAGTCACCTACTATATGAGCTTTAGTAGTTTGTATCTTTCAATGAATTTGTCTCTTTCATCTATTAATTGCCATGAAGTTGTTTCTTTATTGTCCTTTTAATGTCTATAGCATCTATAGTGGTGTCTTTTCTTTCATTCCTGATATTGGCAATGTGTCCCCTCTTTTGTCTTTATTAGTTTGTTTCCACGTTTATCAATTTTGTTAATTTTTCCAAAGATCCAGCTTCTTATTTTATTACTCAAAAATCAAATGTTTTCAATTTCATTGATTTCTGCTCTTTACTATTTCTTCTTGTGTGCTTTGGATTTAAATCCACTCTGTTACAATTTTTTAAGGTATAAGCTTAGGCTGTTGATTTGAGACCTTTCTTCTTTTCCTTCTAAGCACCACATTAGATGGTCCCACAATATTTTTTTAAATTATTATTTATTTATTTATTATTTTTGGCTGTGTTGGGTCTTTGTTGCTGCGCGTGGGCTCTTTCTAGTTGTGGCGAGCGGGGGCTACTCTTCTTTGTGGTGCGCAGGCCTCTCATTGCAGTGGCTTCTCTTGTGGAGCACGGGCTCTAGGCACGTGGGCTTCAGTAGTTGTGGCTTGCAGGCTCTAGAGCACAGGCTCAGTAGTTGTGGCGCATGGGCTTAGTTGCTCCGTGGCATGTGGGATCTTCCGGGACCAGGGCTCGAACCCATGTCCCCTGCATTGGCAGGATTCTTAAGCACTGTGCCACCAGGAAAGCCGTGGTCCCACAAATTTTTATGTTGATATTTTCTGAGTTCTTATGTGACTTTCACATTGACCCATGGGTTGTTTAGAAGTATGTTGTTTAATTTCCAATTATTTGTTGATTTTGCATATCTCTTTCTATAATTGATTTCTATGCTTAATTTTGTTTTAGATGGGAAGCATACTTTGTATACTTTTGTTTGAATTCTTTGAAGTTTTATTACTCAGAATATGGTAAGTCTTGGTAAATGTTCCATGTGCAATTCAAAATAATGTATATTATGCTGCTTTGGGGTGGAATATTCTATAAATTCTACATTCCATATTAAAAACTGAATTGTATATTTATATGAAATATTCTGTAAGTGTCAGTTGACTGGTGGTGCTTGTTAGGTTTTCTATTTCCTAACTGAGGTTTTGTCTACTTGTTTAGTTGGTCAGTGAGAAGAATTGAAGTCTCCAAGTATAGTTGTGGATTTGTCTATTTCTCCTCTTTGTTCTAACACTTTTTGCTTCATGAATTTTGAACCTCTGTTGTCAGATGCATATATGTTTAGGATTGTTATGTCTTCTTGGTGAATTGACCCCTTTATCATTATGTAGTATCCTTCTTTGTCTCTGATAATATTTCTTCTTCTGCAGTCTACTTTATCTGATATTAATGCTGCCACTCCATCTTTCTTTTGACTTGTGTTTGCATGATTAAAAAAAAAACCTTTAAAAGTATTTATTTTTTTTAAAAAAAGCACTTTAGAGGCACACATAATATGAAAGTAAAAAGATTGGATAAATATTGTTTGCAAACACTCACCAAAAGAAAGCTGATGTGCCTATATTAATATTGTACAAAATAGACATAAAGGAAGAAGTATAAGCGATAACAGGAAAGTATCATAATAAGTAGGTCAATTCATCAAGATGATATAATAATCCTAAGTGTGTGTTTACCTAATAACATAGCTTCTGAATATAGAAGTTAATATAATTAGCAGTAAAGATAGGTATGCTTTCATAGCTGGAGATTTTACATATACATTTGATGTAACTGATAGAACAATTATATAAAAATACCAGTATGGGAATAGAAAATTTGAATGACATGATTAATCAACTTGATATAATTGACATTCATAGAACATTTTATCTAAAGACTGAAGACTACTTTTTTTTTCAAGTGCACTTGGGACATTTGCCAAAATATTCTGGTCCTTGAAGTATGATCAAATTTCACAGAATTGAAATTATACAGTACATGTTTTCTGATCACTGTGGAATTAATTACAACTCAGTAACAGAAAATAGCTAGCAAAGCTCCAAATGTTTGAGAATTAATCAAGACATTTCTAAATAGCCCATGAATCAAAATGAAGTCACGATGGAAATTAGAAAATATTTTGATCTGAAAAACAACAGAAGTATTACATCAGAGCTTGTTGAGTGTAACTGAAGCAGTGCTTTGAGAGGACTTTATTGCTTTTTACAGGCACGCTTCGTTTTTATTGTGCTTTGTTTCATTGCACTTCACAGATACTCTGTTTCTCTACAAACTGAGGTTTGTGGCAACCCTGCAATGAGCAAGTTTATCGGTGCCATTTGTCCAACAGCATTTTCTCACTGATAGTTAGCACTTTTTTGGCAGTAAAATACTTTTTAATTAAGTTGTGTCCATTGGGTTTTTTTTAACCACAATGCTATTGCATGCTTAATAGACTACAGTATAGCAAAAATGTAACTTTTATACACACCGTGAAACCAAAAAAAAATTTTCTTCCTTTGTTGCACTGTTCACTTTATTTTGGTGGTTTGAAACTGAACCCACAATATCTCTGAGGTATGCCTGTATGCATATATTAGTAAGGAAGAAAAGTTCAAAATCAGTGGTGTAAGCTCACAACTGAAGGGAGCAACAAATCAAACCCAAAGAAAACAGAAAGAAGGAAGTCGTAAATATAAAAGTAGAAATCAATGAAACAAAAATTTACAGTTTGTTGAGAAGACTTTTAAAAAAATAATAAACCTGTAGTGACTGATCAAGAAAAAATTGGGGGACAACAGACAGTACCAATACTAAGAATGAAAAAATGAAGCATCACTACAAATTGTATAGATATTAAATTGTTAAGGAAAATTATGAACAATTTTATGTTAGTACATTTGATAACTTGAATGAAAGGTCATAATCTTTGAAAAACAAATTGAATTTATTAAAAACTTTTCCATCAAGAAAACCCCAGGCCCAGATGGCTTCACTGGTAAACCTCTCAAACATTTAAATAAGATATAATGCTAATTTTATACAGACTTTTTCGAGAACTGAAAAAGAAAACATTTCCCTGAACATTTTATGATTTTCACATAATCTTGGTAGGAAAAACCTAACAAGAACATGAGAAAGAAGAGATAAGTACAGACCAATATTTCTCAAGAACATAGATACAGAGGTAATCCAGTGATATGTAAAAAAGATATCACAGATTTGTTCCAGGAATACAAGGTTGGTTTGTTGTTTTACAATTAATCAATGTAGTCCATCTCTTTAACAGTGTAGAAGACTCATACGATCATCTCTGTAGATAGAGCAATCATTTGACAAAAGTCACCATCTGTCGTGTTAAAAAATTCTCATCAAATTAGGAATAGAAGAAAATATTGTTAATTTTCTGGAGTATCAACAACAACAAAAAAACCCCTACAGCTAATATCATACTCAATGAAAAACCTTGTTTCATGTCCCATATCTTTTTTTCTATTTAACATTATGCTGGAATTCTAACCAGTGCCCTCAGGATAAAAAAAAGTTAATTTTAAAAAATGGAAAAAAATTTTGAAAGTGTTTACCAGCAAAGTTTTAGAAAAAATGAATTTAGCAAGGTGACTGGATACAAGGACAACATGCAAAAATTAATTGTAAGTTGTGTGCTAGCAACCAAAAAGTATGAAATAAAATTAGAAAAGTACATTTAGAATAGCATCAAAATATGTAAGATACCTAAGAATAAATATAATAAAAACTTGGGCAAAACTTCTACACTGAAAAATATAAAACAGTGCTGAGACATTTAAAAATACTTAAATAAGTGGAGAAATATTACATCTTTATATGGTAGGAACTCAATATTGTTAAAATGTCAATTTCCCCCAGGTTGAGTTATAGGTTCAATAAAATTTCAATTAAAATCCCAGAATTTAAAATTTTTCATCAAATGGATTCCAAAATTTATATCAAAATGTAAATGTCTCAAGACTTGCTATAAAGTTACAGTAATTAAGACAGTGTTATATTAGAACCAGGTAGACAAAAAGACCAATGGAAGAATATGAGTGTCTAGAAATAGACCTTCACATATGTCGTTTCTTGGTTTATGACAAAAGCTCCACTGAAGTTAAGAAAACATTTACTTTTAATAGTGTTAGATAAATTGGATATTGGATATTTGGGAAAAAATGAACCTTGATTTTTACCTGATACTATATTCAAAAGCTCATTTGAGTTGGATCATGGAACTAAATGTAAAAGCTATAATTATCAGGGTTCTAGGAGAAAACCTAGAAGTATATCTTCATCACCTTGGTAGGCAAAACTTTCTTAAATAGAACATAAAATTGATAAATTAGACTACAATCAGTTATGAATTTCTATTCATGAAGACATCATTAAAGAAAAGAGGCAAGCCACAGACTGCAAGAATATACTCACATTAAGTAAATCTGGTGAAAGACTTGTATCCAGAAAAATATAGGTAACTCTTAAAAATCAAAAAGAAAAAGGCAAACAACACACTTTTTAAAATATGCAAAACAGGCAGATCTTCACAAAAGAAGTTATCCAAAAGGCCAATGTGCATAGGTAAAGGTGCTCTACATCAGCGGTCCCCAACCTTTTTGGCACCAGGGACTGGTTTCGTGGAAGACAGTTTTTCCATGGACCGGCGAGAGGGGATGGTTCAGGCGGTAATGCGAGCAATGGGGAGAGATGGGGAGTGGCAGATGAAGCTTCCCTCTCCCGCCGCTCATCTCCTTCTGTGCGGCCTGGTTCCTAACAGGCTGTGGACTGGTAGTGGTCCGCGGCCCAGGGTTTGGGGACCCCTCCTCTACATTATTACTCATCAGGGAAATATCACAATGAGGCACCATCACTCCCCTGCCAGAATGGCTGAAATTAGAGACTGACAATATCAAGTGTTGCCAAGGATGTGAAACAATATCAAGTGTTGCCAAGGATATGAAACAACTGATACTCTTATATATTGCTGGTGGGAATGTCAAGTTGTTTCATCCACTTTACAAAACTGTTAGTATGTGTTATAGCTAAACATAGCTCTGTACTGTGACCCAGTAATTTCAGGTTAGATGTACCCAAGAAAGGTAAACAAAACAAAACAAAACATGTACAAGGATGTTCATAACGGCAATGAATCCCAGAAACATTGTGTCAAGCAAAAGTAGACAGACACAGAAGAGTTCATGATGTATGATTCCACTTGTATGAAGTTTAAAATAGGAAAAACTAAACTGGGGTAATAGAGGTCAGGAGAGTGGTTGCCTTTGGTTTGTGAGGAGTCAGTGTCTTGGAAGGAGAGAGAGAGAGAACCCTCTGAAGTGATGGTCTATGATTTACATCTTGACGTAGGTGGTAGTTTTTCAGATATATACCTATGTAAAAATTCATTGAATTGTAATGTATACTTGAGTTTTATACTTTATTATATGTAAACAATTCTTCAACAAATGATTGCAGAGAAAAGGAAAATAATTTAAAAGTTTTTATCTTGAAAATTTCCAAACAAATTTCAATAGAGTACGAGGAACCCCCATGTACATATCATCTTGCTTCAACATTTTGCCATGCTTGTTTCTGTATCTCCCCACCCCCATTCACATATGTTCCTTTTTTGTTGTTTTTTGGTAGTGCTCACATCTAAATGTCTGTCACAGATACATTAATTTGTTCTGAGCATATTTTGTATTTTTTAACATCAGATGAAATTTGCTACCTTTTCGTATGCATAACATTTTATTTTTTATTTTCCTTATTTCCTGTTCCCTTGTTTTTTCTTTTCGTGGCTCACTGACATGAAAGTAAATCTCTGCAGCTTTGTTTTTTTTTAAATTGAAGTATAGTTGATTTACAATGTTGTGTTAGTTCTCTGCAGCTTTTTTACTCTGAGCTGATTGACTTGCACATCTCAAAAGAGAGTAGGTTGAGCAGCATCCTTATTTGTGACACATTTGAATCAGAGATCTTCCTATCTAAATGAGAGGTAAATTTGAGGAATGTTCTTCATCTTGTTTTTTAGTGAATTGATACTATATTTTTTCATCTTACTTTTCTTTTGTTAATCTTTTCCCCCTTAGCCAATTACGCTTCCAGTAAAACACAGAAAATATTGTTCTAGTGTGTTGGGTATTGGGTGTATGCTCATTCAAGTCTTTCTTCAAAGATTGCTGTTGATAGTCTTTAAAAAAAACAGTATTTTGTTAACACTTTTTTTTTTAACAGAATGACAAGTTTATAAACACCTGGTGAGATAGAGGGTTTACCAGAACAGAATTTGAAAATATAGTTTTTTACCTACTTAAATATGACATTTTTGGATTATTTGTTTCTGATTATGTATATTTTACGTTTGAGTTATGTTTTGTAATGTAATTTTCACTGTACCAATGCTGAGTTTACTGTTCCTCTTTTACAGTGGTTTACAAAAAAGTTTTCAGAGAAGAGTAGTAGTTAATCAAGTATAGCCTTCTATCAGGTTACCTCTTGTAACTAGGGATAGCAAACCCATTTCATCTTAGAAGTTTAACAGTTGTACCTTAAAATTTCTCTCTGATTTAGGTATTATCATTTCTACAGCTGTTCCTTGCAGAATTTGCCAGTCATAGCCTGGAAGTTTGCTTGTGTAGCAGCTTGTAACTTTCAAGTCTTGTGGTTGATAATAGATTACTTGATTTACTGCAGTTACTTTTAGTAATGTGTCCAGTTGCTTACAGTGATATATGGGAGTAATGTCACCTCAATCCTTATTTATTGTTTACTAGTTAGATGTACTGAATATCTTGCAGTTGTATATATGTATAAGCAACCATTTGTGCTTGTGGATAGAAGACAGGAAAAATCTAGAGATATATTAAAAATAATATGTAAGTGTGAAATAGAATCAAGTGCAAGCTTACATTGTTCAAAATAGATACTTTATTAATCTCTTGGGATATTTACTTTGCCTTAGCAGCTGAAAGTGGAACGACGAGATAATGTTAGGAAGCTAGGTTTCAATGTAATTGGTTCCAACATATATGAAACAGCTTTCTAGTGGCATTTGTCAGAGTTTGTCATAAACTCATTTTGTCATGAAGTGTTTATTTCTGAATATATAGCTCAAGTGTGGTAATAATTACAAAATTTTGTATGACTAAAGAATTATCTTACTAAAAGGAAATGCAGGCTAGATAATTATAAAAGTTTGTTTTAAGAGGAATTTTAAGAAGCGTTTCTAGGGCACTTTGGAAGCATATATGTAAAGCTAAGTATGGGAGAATATAAAATAAATATTCCAGTGGGCTTGGAAGAGTAATCAAGACTTCCCTCTTCAAGTAGTTGGATCAAATTGTATTTGTTTCTGAACTAACTTTTTGTTTTGTTCTGTTTTCTATATAACAGTATCTGAGTTTTCGGTGTCCAACATTATGATTCAACATCTGTGTTCATTACAAAGTGATCATTACCAAAAGTCTGGTTACCATTCATTACCATATATTGTTGGTGGGAATATAAATTGGTGCAGCCACTATGGAAAACAATATGGAGGTCCCTCAAAAAATTAAAAATAGAACTATCATCTGATCCAGAAATTCCACTTATGGGTATTTATTTGAAGAAAATGAAAACACTAACTTGAAAAGATATATGCACCCCATGTTCACTGAAGCATCATTTACAACAGCCAAGATACAGGAACAGCCTAAGTGCCCATCAGTGGATAAATAGATAAAGAAGATGTGGGGGGTGTGTGTGTGTGTGTGTGTGTGTGTGTGTGTGTGTGTGTATAAATGGGATATTAGCCATTAAAAAGAATGAAATCTTGGTATTGTGACAATATGGGTGGACCTTGAGGGCATTTTGCTAAGAAATCAAACAGAGAAAGACGAATACCATGTGATCTCACATGTGGAATCTTAAAAAACCAAAAAACCCAAACTCATACATACAGAGAACAGATTGGTAGTTGCCAGAGGTGGGGTTAGGAGCAGGCAAAATGGATGAAGGGGGTCAGAAAGTGCAAATTTCCAGTTATAAAATATGTAAGTTATGGACATGTAATGTACAGCATGTTGACTAATAGTTAATAGTTAATAGTACTATGTGGCATATTTGCAAGTTGCTAAGAGAGTAGATTTCAAAAGTTCTTTTCACAAGAAAAAAATTTCATAACTCTGTATAGTGACATATATTAACTAGACTTGTGATTATTTCACAATATATATAAATATTGAATCATTATGTTGTACACCTAATACAATGTTATATGTCATTAACACCTCTTTTTTTTTTTCCAAGTGAGTTTTTTTCTGGCTCCCAGCAAATGGATCACAGTGGTATAGATACAGGCTTTCAGTTGAAACTTTTCCTCTGGAAGTTCAACTGATTTCTCTCTCCTTCTGCCTAAAACTTCATTTAAATTATTTAGATGTAAATTCTAAAAGTAAGTGTTCCTGATCCAGTAGCTTTTCAGTGAGTATCTACTAGGTGATAGGTGGAGTGTAAGTGCTAAGCAGCAGTTCTGACACTGTCAACAAGCAAAAGACCAGTATAATTCATTTTGGTACTGTTATCCCTAACATGGCATTTTCCAAGCTGAGAATAAGTAGATATTTTAAAGGGAGAAAATGTACTTTCATGAGATGGTATTAGAAAATCTTCGTTCTGGTGATAGGTGGAAATATAAGAAAATTCAGAATCTAAGTACCCGTAATTGAAATTGCTTGTATTTATCTAATACAGTATAATTTGTTATGCAGCAATAGACCTAGCAGCTCAGAACATTTATTATCTCATAGTTTCTATGGGTCAGAAATTTAGGAGTAACCTGGCTGGGTGGTTTTGGATCAAGGTCTCATGAGGCTACAGTCAAGGTGTAGGCTGGAACTGCAGTCATCTGAAGCCTTGACTGGGGCTGGAGGATCTGCGTCCTAGGTGGTTCATTCACATGGCTATTGCCAGAAGACCTCAGTTTCTTCTGGCTTTTGGCAGAAACTGCCAGTTCCTCATCACGTGGACCTTTCCATAGGACTACTTGAGTGATCTTATGGTGTAGCACTCTGGCTTCTCCCAGAGAGAGTGAGCCAAGAGAGTAAGGAGGAAGCTACAATGTCTTCTGTGTCTGAATCTTGTACATCACACACTGTTACTTCTATCATTTTATCTTCATTAGAAAAAAGTCACTAATTATAGCCTACACTTAAAGGGAACAAATTAGGTTCTGCTTTTTGAAGGGAGAAGTATCAAAGAATTTGTGGACTTATTATAAAACCAGCACATTATTCTAACAGAGGTATGGTGATGTTACTGAAGTGAGTGGGCTACATCGCAAAAATAATAACAATAAATGTGTAAGTTTTAAGTATTATACAAGCTGGTTTATTAGTTGACTACTCAGTGGTGTAGGAGAACTATGATTCTGAAGGCAATTCAAGGTGTAGGCTTAGGATGTATCAACTTCAGTGTATATTGTGTTCACTTAGATATATGAACATTCATTATTCTGTTTGCTTAAGTCTTTTGCTTTATTACTATTTTATTTATTTTTAACATATTTATTAAAGTATAATTGCTTTACATTGTTGTGTTAGTTTCTGCTGTACAACAAAGTGAATCAGCTATATGTATACATATATCCCCATATCCCCTCCCTCTTGCGTCTCCCTCCCACCATCCCTATCCCATCCCTCTAGGTGGTCACAAAGCACCCAGCTGATCTCCCTGTGCTATGCGGGTGCTCCCCACTAGCTATCTATTTTACATTTGGTAGTGTATATATGTCAGTGCCACTCTCTCACTTCGTCCCGCCTTACCCTTCCCTGCCCTGTGTCCTTAAGTCCATTCTCTACATCTGCATCTTTATTCCTGTCCTGCCCCTAGGTTCTTCAGAACCGTTTTTTTTTTTTTTTAGATTCCATATACATGTGTTAGCATACAATATTTGTTTTTCTCTTTCTGACTTGCTTCACTCTGTATGACAGACTCTAGGTCCATCCACCTCACTACAAATAACTCAATTTTGTTTCTTTTTATGGCTGAGTAATATTCCATTTTATGAATGTGCCACATCTTCTTTCTCTATTCATCTGTAGATGGACACTTAGGTTGCTTCCATGTCCTGGCTATTGTAAATAGTGCTGCAATGAACATTCTGGTACATGACTCTTTTTGCATTATGGTCTTCTCAGGGTATATGCCTAATAGTGGGATTACTGGGTCATATGGTAGGTTTTTTTATTTTTAGATTTTAAGGAACGTCCATACTGTTCTCCATAGTGGCTGTATCAATTTACATTCCCACCAAAAGTGTAGGAGGGTTCCCTTTTCTCCACACCCTTTCCAGCATTTCTTGTTTGTAGACTTTTTAATGATGGCCATTCTGACCGGTGTGAGGTAATACCTCATTGTAGTTTTAATTTGCCTTTCTCTAACATTAGTGATGTTGAGCATCCTTTCATGTGTTTGTTGGCAATCTGTATATCTTTGGAGAAATGTCTATTTAGGTCTTCTACCCATTTTTGGATTGGGTGGGTTTTTTTTTTTTTTTTTGATACTGAGCTGCATGAGCTGCTTGTGTATTTTGGAGATTAATCCTTTGTCAGTTGCTTCATTTGCAAATATTTTCTCCCATTCTGAGGGTTGTCTTTTCATCTTGTTTATGGTTTCCTTTGCTGTGCAAAAGTTTTTAAGTTTCATTAGGTCCCATTTGTTTATTTTTGTTTTTATTTCCATCTCTCTAGGAGGTGGGTCAAAAAGGATCTTGCTGTGATTTATGTCATAGAGTGTTGTGCCTGTGGTTTCCTCTAAGAGTTTTATAGTGTCTAGCCTTACATTTAGGTCTTTAATCCATTTTGAGTTTATTTTTGTGTATGGTGTTAGTGAATGTTCTAATTTCATTCTTTTACATGTAGCTGTCCAGTTTTCCCAGGACCACTAATTGAAGAGGCTGTCTTTTCTCCATTGTATATGCTTGTCTCGTTTATCAAAGATAAGGTGACCATATGTGTGTGGGTTTATCTCTGGGCTTTTCATCCTGTTCCATTGATCTATATTTCTGTTTTTGTGCCAGTACTGTACTGTATTTATTACTGTAGCTTTGTAGTATAGTTTGAAGTCAGGAAGCCAGATTCCTCCAGCTCCATTTTTCTTTCTCAGGATTGCTTTGGCTATCCAGGGTCTTTTGTGTTTCCATACAAAGTGTGAAATTTTTTGTTCTAGTTCTGTGAAAAATGTCATTGGTACTTTGATAGGGATTGCATTGAATCTGTAGATTGCTTTGGGTAGTAGAGTCATTGTCACAATGTTGATTCTATCAATCCAAGAACATGGTATATCTCTCCATCTGTTTGTATCATCTTTAATTTTTTTCATCAGTGTCTTATAGTTTTCTGCATACAGGTCTTTTGTCTCCTTAGGTAGGTTTATTCCTAGGTATTTTATTCTTTTTGTTGCAGTGGTGAATGGGAGTGTTTCCTTAATTTCTCTTTCAGATTTTTCATCATTAGTGTATAGGAGTGCAAGAGATTTCTGTGCATTAATCTTGTATCCTGCTACTTTACCAAATTCATTGATTAGCTCTAGTAGTTTTCTGGTTGCATCTTTAGGATTCTCTATGTATAGTATCATGACATCAGCAAACAGTGATAGCTTTACTTCTTCTTTTCTGATTTGGATTCCTTTTATTTATTTTTCTTCTCTGATTGCTGTGGCTGAAACTTCCAAAACTATGTTGAATAATAGTGGTGAGAGTGGGCATCCTTGTCTTGTTCCTGATCTTAGAGGAAATCATTTCACTTTTTCACCATTGAGTACTATTTTGTCTGTGAGTTTGTCATATATGACCTTTGTTAATGTTGAGTTAGGTTCCCTCTATGCCCAGTTTCTGGAGAGTTTTTTTTATCATAAATGGTGTTGAATTTTGTCGAAAGCTTTTTCTGCATCTACTGAGATTATCATATGGTTTTTATCCTTCAATTTCTTAATATGGTGTATCACATTGATTTACAAATATTGAAGAATCCTTGCATTCCTGGGATAAACCCCACTTGGTCATGGTGTATGATCCTTTTAATGTGCTGTTGGATTCTGTTTGCTAGTATTTTGTTGAGGATTTTTGCATCTGTGTTCATCAATGATATTGGCCTGTAGTTTGAGAAGGATAGGTGTTAGCTCTTCTCTAAATGTTTGATAGAATTCGCCTGTGAAACCATTTGGTCCCTGGGCTTTTGTTTGTTGGAAGATTTTTAATCACCATTTCAATTTCAGTGCTTGTGATTGATCTGTTTATATTTTCTATTTTTTCCTGGTTCAGTCTTGGAAGGCTGTACTTTTGTAAGAATTTGTCCATTTCTTCCATGTTGTCCATCTTATTGGCATAGTTGCTTGTAGTAATCTCTCATGATCCTTTGTATTTCTGCAGTGTCACTTTTACTTCTCCTTTTTCATTTCTAATTCTATTAATTTCAGTCTTCTCCCTTTTTTTCTTGATGAGCCTGGCTAATGGTTTATCAACTTTTATCAATTGTTTATCTTCTCAAAGAACCAGCTTTTAGTTTTATTGATCTTTGCTATCATTTCCTACATTTCTTTTTCATTTATTTCTGATCTGATCTTTATGATTTCTTTCCTTTGGCTAACGTTGGGTTTTTTTTTTTTTTCTTTCTCTAATTGCTTTAGGTGCAAGGTTAGGTTGTTTATTTGAGATGTTTCTTGTTTCTTGAGGTAGGATCATATTGCTATAAACTTCCCTTTTAGAACTGCTTTTGCTGCATCCCATATGTTTTGGGTCATCGTGTTTCTAGGTAGTTTTTGAATTCCTCTTTGATTTCTTTGGTGATCTCTTGGTTATTTAGTAGCATATTGTTTAGCCTCCATGTGTTTGTATTTTTTACAGTTTTTTTCCCCTGTAATTGATATCTAGTCTCATAGTGTGGTTGGAAAGGATACTTGATATGATTTCAGTTTTCTTAAATTTACCAAGGCTTGATTTGTGACCCAAGGTGTAATCTATCCTGGAGAATGTTCCATGAACACTTGAGGAGAAAGTGTATTCTGTTGTTTCTGAATGGAATGTCCTATAAATATCAATTAATTCCATCTTGTTTAATGTGTCATTTAAAGCTTGTGTTTCCTTATTTTCATTTTGGATGATCTGTCCATTGGTGAAAGTGGGTGGTAAAGTCCCCTACTATTACTGTGTTACCATTGATTTCCCCATTTATGGCTTTTAGCATTTGCCTTATGTATTGAGGTGCTCCTATGTTGGTTGCATAAATATTTAAATTGTTATATCTTCTTCTTGGATTGATCCCTTGATCATTATGTACTGTCCTTCTTTGTCTCTTGTAATAGTCTTTATTTTAAAGTCTATTTTTCTGATATGAGAATTGCTACTCCAGCTTTCTTTTGATTTCCATTTGCATGGAATATTTTTTTCCTTCCTCTCATTTTCAGTCTGTATGTGTCCCTAGGTCTGAAGTGGGTCTCTTGTAGACAGCATATATACAGGTCTTGTTTTAGTATCCATTCAGCCCCTCTATGTCTTTTGATTGGAGCATTTAATCCATTTACATTTCAGGTAATTATCGATATGTATGTTCCTATTACGATTTTCTTAATTGTTTTGGGTTTGTTATTGTAGACCTTTTCCTTCTCTTGTGTTTCCTGCCTGTAGAAGTTCCTTTAGTATTTGCTGTAAAGCTTTTTTGTTGGTGCTGAATTCTCTTAGCTTTTGCTTGTGTGTTAAGGTTTTAATTTCTCCATCAAATCTGAATGAGATCTTTGCTGGGTAGAGTAATCTTTGTTGTAGGTTTTTCACTTTCATCACTTTAAATATGTCCTGGCACTCCCTTCTGGCTTGCAAAGTTTCTGCTGATAGATCAGCTGTTAACCTTATGGGGATTCCCTTGTATGTTATTTGTTGCTTTTCCCTTGCTGCTTTCAATATTTTTTCTTTGTATTTAATTTTTTATAGTTTACTTAATATGTGTCTTGGGGTGTTTCTTCTTGGATTTATCCTTTATTGGACTCTCTGCATTTCCTGGACTCGATTGACTATTTCCTCTCCCATGTTAGGGAAGTTTTCAACTATAATTTCTTCAAATATATTCTCAGTCCTTTATTTTTCTCTTCTTCTTCTGGGACCCCTAAAATTCGAATGTTGATGTGTTTAATGTTGTCCCAGAAGTCTCTGAGACTGTCCTCAATTTTTTTCATTATTTTTTCTTTATTCAGCTCTGCAGTAGTTATTTCCACTATTTTATCTTCCAGGTCACTTATCCGTTTTTCTGCCTCAGTTAATCTGCTGTTGATTCCTTTTAGAGAATTTTTAATTTCATTTATTGTGTTGTTCATCATTGTTTGTTTGCTCTTTAATTTTTCCACGTCCTTGTTAAACGGTTCTTGTATTTTCTTCTATTTCCAAGATTTTGAATTATCTTTACTATCATTATTCTGAATTCTCTTTCACATAGATTGCTTATCTCCTCTTCATTTGTTTGGTCTGGTTGGTTTTTACCTTGCTCCTTCATCTGCTGTGTATTTCTCTTCTTCTTTTGCTTACCTTACTTTGTTTGGGGTCTCCTTTTTGCAGGCTGCAGGTTCATAGTTCCCGTTGTTTTTGCTGTCTGCCCCCATTGGGTAAGGCTGGTTCAGTGCGTTATGTAGGCTTCCTAGTGGAGGGGACTGGTGCCTGTGTTCTGCTGAATGAGGCTGGATCTTTTCTTTCTGGTGGGCTGGACTTTGTCAGGTGGTGTGTTTTGTGGTGTCCGTTAACTTATGATTTTAGGCAGCCTCTCTGCTAATGGGTGGGGCTGTGTTCCTGTCTTGCTGGTTGTTTGGCATGGGGTGTCTAGCACTGGAGCTTGCTGGTCGTTGAGTCAAGCTGGGTCTTAGCATTGAGACGGAGATCTCTGGGAGAGCTCTCGCGGATTGATATTACGTGGGGCCCGGAGGTTTCTGGTGGTCCAGTGTCCTGAACTCAGCTCTCCCACCTCAGAGGCTGATGCCTGACACCCGGCTGGAACACCAAGACCTTGGCAGCCACACGGCCAGGTATGTGGGGAGTTTCTTGCCTTTTGGGAAGTCTGAGATCTTCTGCCAGCGTTTAGTAGGTGTTCTGTAGGAGTTGTTCCACATGTAGATGTATTTTTGATGTATTTGTGGGGAGGAAGGTGATCTCGCATCTTAACTCCTCTATCATCTTGAAGGTCTTCTTTTATTACTATTTTAGATTTTTAGTTTTCTGAGTTAGTTCTACTACCACTAGCTTTCATTTAATGTGTGTAAGTATAAGAGTTGGAGTTAGAATATAAGTATTCCCAACTCTTCATCTCTTTTCATTATATTTTCATATTTCCATCAGAGAAAGGAGCACAGAATTGCCATTCATTCATTCATCCCTTTTCTCACAACTGTTTAAATTCGTATCTTGTTAGAGAATGTAAAGACAGTGCATTTAATAGACATAATGCACTTAAAGCAAGGTCTTTATCTTTAAATTCACCACAGTCTTTCAATTCTGCTGTGGGAGGTGTACACCCCATACCCATGCCTTTCCTTGTATTCTTTTGAAGGTTGTTTCCATTGCCTATCTAGAGCTGCTGGTGTACTATACTAGTTAAAATGATAAATGATGATATCTAGGTAAATAACTAGAAGATCTAGAATTAATACTTCCCTGATTAACTCCTTTAATTCTTAGACAGCATATTTATGGAGTTTTTTTGTTTTTTTGTTTTTTTTTTGTTTTTACAATTAGAAAGACGTATGTGAAGATTCCAAAGCATTTGAGATGAATAATCGTCACAAGTAGAGAGGAATCATATGTTACTTATTAAGTGAATAGTACTAACAAAGGAAACGTTTCTTTAGAGAAAACTCAGAATCCAAATGTTCCCAATAAACTTTAGATACAAATTTGGCACTGATGAATTAATCATTTTAATCTTGACACTTTAATCTTTAATCTTAAAGGTCTTTATTCTTTATTATTTATCCTCTCCTCCCTGTTTTGCTTTGTTTTCTCTTTTATACTTCAGAGATAGGAATGAGTTACATTTGTCTACATAGCTGGCCTCAGATAAAATAGAGATAATTAGTGTCTACAGAGAGATTCTAGTCTACATTTTATTCGTAAGACGAGCCACTATTGAAAATTATGATGATGATGATAGAAGAAGAAGGGAATAAGAAAGTGCAAGAAATTTTAAAAATTATTGTAGAGAATATTGGAAGGCTGGAATTTAAAGCAGATGAAAGCTACCGTTCCGTAAATTGAAAATGAGAAAGAAAAGTTTAGAGACAAAGGATTAAGTTACGTGGGCCAAATACAGTGAAAATAGGAAGGAAAAGAAAAAAGGACATCTTTGAGACAATCTAATGAAAGCCTTTAAATTAAAGCAGCCCTACTAGGGCTATGCCATAGAAATTTTTTAAATGGCCTAAGAAAGTCCTTGTGAAATTATAGAATACTGTTTATTAAGAGAACATCCTAATTATTCCGAAGAGAAAAATTGGTTTACCTAGGAAAGGATGAGAAATAAACTGGCAGAACAGTTTCTTAACAGCAACATGGGATGCTTAGAAAACATTGCCTTTTAGAGTTTGTAAAAAATGATTTTGTTTTGACCTATATCCAAAGTGTAAGGGAAAGATGAAAACATTTTGACATGCAAAGACTCAGTGTTTGCCTCCTTACATAAAATTCCTGAAATAATTACTTGAAGATCTTCTAGTAAAGACAAAACAAACAAGTGCACACCCCTTCCCAAAACAAACAAACAAAAGAAAGGAAAACATGGGTTTCAAATCAGGGGACCTAACTCAGAAGTACCATCAAAAGTTAGCACAGAAGTAGTTGGATCTTGAAAACAAGTAGACTAAATTTATATCAGGATGTTGGAGGGCTCCAAAAAGAATCTTTTAGAAGGAAGTGGATTCATGTTGAAGAAAAGTATGATTAAGAAACAGAGCGATTTTCATGATTTTGTACTCTTAACAGCACTCTCTCTTAACAGCACACTCTGATCAGGCATTTATACCCACTGTTCTACCAAAGGTGCCCCGTGTCAAGAACTCCAGTAATCTTCCATGTTGCTAAGTCTAGTGGTCAATTATAGATCCTTGTCGTACTTTACCTTTTAGCAGCATTGGCACAGTGGATCAATTCTTTGGTCTAAAGCACTGTCTTCATTTGACATCCACACTCCTGGATTTTTTCTTTTCTCTCACAAGCCCCTCTCATTGGTCGGTTTTCCTGATACTTCTTTTTCCCTGGCCTCTTAATTTTGGATCATCTCAGGGTTCAGCCCGTGAACTTCTTTCCTTCTCCAAGCCTACTTAGACATCTCTTCCAAGTTCAAGCCCTTTTGAATATTGTCTATATCCTGATAACTCCCAAATTATACTGGCAGTTCAGAATTGTCCAGTGAACTCCAGCATCCTATTTAACATTTCTACTTGAATGTCTAATAGATATCTCAAATTTAACACATCCAGAACTAAACTCAAGATACTTTCTCCAAACCTATGTCTTCCACAAATTTTCCTGTCAGTTAATGGCAACTCTGTTTTTCTAGTTGCCCAGGCTATAAAACTTAGAGTCAACCTCAAATCCTTACCTTCTTTCATAACCTATATCAGAAAACTTTGTTGGCTCTACTTTCACAGTATAGCCAGAATCTGACCATTTCTCACCACCTGTTTTTACTCTGGTCCAAACCACTGTGATCTCTTGTCAGTATTTCCATAGCTTTCTAGCCAGTCTCCCTGCCTTTGACCTTGTTCCCCTTCATCTAAACACAGTAGCCAGAGTGTTCCTTTTAAAACAGAAGTTCTCTTCTCAGAACTGTTTGGTGGTTTTCCCTCTCACTCAAAATAAAACCTACATTTCTTCTATTATCCTGTAAAGACCTATGTAGTCTGTTCCACCTTACTCCCTTCTCCCTAATTAACTTTCTAACCTCATCTGTTACTTTCTCTCTTCCTCATTCCATCCCAGACTTCTTGCTAAGGTAAATTCTGGAAATTCTTACTTCAGGATCTTCTTTTTATTCTGCTGAGAATGTTCTTTCCCTAGGTTTACACATGGCTCTCTCCTCACAGGTGTTTGCTCAAATGATCCCTTCTCAGTGAGGCCTTCCCTAACCACACTACTTTAAACTGCACACCCCTAGCAGCTCTTTATTCTCTGCTCTATTTTGCTCCATAGTATTTATTGTCTAACATATCTTTATTTTTTACTTATTTGTTTAATGTCTATACCCCATACTGCAGTTTTAGGAGGGCAGGAATATTTGTCTATTTTGTTCATTGTTATATCCTCAGCACTGAAAATAGTGCCTGGAATATTGCCTTATTTCAAAGAAAAGACTTTGGGTAAAATACTCATGAACTTAAATCCATGGCCAACCTTTGAGTCTGCCATGTATTATACTGTGAATCTGTGAAGATTCAAGTTAATTGTGGATTATTTTTCTTACTATTAAAACAATATTAATCAGAGCTTGTGTTTTTGCCAGTATGGTAGAATTATTTTCTTGATATTCCTTTACCCTTTAGCTATTGTTAACCATCTGACTTGATTTAGCTATATTAGAACATTACTGTACAACCTTTTGCTGAATTTATAATTTATATGGGAGAATGTGTGTACTTTTATGTATGTTAATTTATAGCTATACATGGCTAGATAGATAACATATACAGTTAAACTAATTTTCAGAACTATCATCTTGTAACAACTTTAAGTTGGTGGTAGGCAGTTTAGCAATAGCTTGTGTTTAAGTAATTAAAGTATTTAATTAAAAAGCTAAGCTCTTGACAAACTTTAAAAAAAGCACAGGTTGCAACTTTTAAAATAGTAAATAAATGGATTAATTTCAAAACAGATGAAGTCATTTTATACTTTGCACAGTAAATTTTAGTTCTTCTAATTTAGAATGGGTTTTTCTTTGGGATTAAAATATCTGAATGGTCAACTGACTTATTGTAAAGAACAAGTGTATCATTTTTATACACATTAATTATTAATTGTCATAAGCCACTATACATTTTTAAAATGTACCACTATACATTTTTAAAATGAAGTTTGTATTCTTAGGGTTAACTTCTTTTAACAATGCCAGGGCTAAAGGAACTTTAGTGCTTGATGGAGAAGCAGATAGTGTGTAGTAGACCCCCAAGCAGTTTGGTCACATACCCCAATCAACACTTCTCCCAGTATATTTGCTTATTTACTTATAAATTATTTGTGTGTTATTATCATTGTCAATCTTAAGGATGATATATACTTAAGGCAAGGTTTTTCAAGAGGAGGTCTAAATCTCTTTCAAATAGCCATGTTCATAGTTTTGAGGTTTTTTGATTGACTTGACAGATCCAATTGTGTTTTTCTCTGTTATTATGGGCTAGCTAAGAACTTCACTAGGAGAAGTAGTATTAGTTTTGCTATTTTTGTTTTGTGCCTGTATTATTAATATTTTGTTTAATCCATGGTTTCTTTGTAGGAATCTCCTGCAGCTTATCCATTGTGTGAGTAAAAACTAAATCACATCCATAATTCCACTGAACTGGGCACACAAAAACTGCCATATATGTCACAGTATACTGAAAAAGAGCCAGCAGGTAAGCAAGATGTCTCTGTCAGTTCCTCTACATTGAGAACTTCATATTTTTCCTTCCAGATTCCTTAAGTACCATACGTGATGTGTGATCATGGTCTTACTTAAGGCTAGTTTCAATCCATGTGTTGAATATTTATAAAGCTTAATTTCTAATTTTTGATACAAAAATGAGTATAAATAGAGACTCATATTTTCTTTCCATACCCCCTTGGCATCTATTGTGCTTTTCACTTTGGAGACTATTCTTTTGGAGGTGTTGTTAAGGGTACTGGTCTGGAGTCAAAATATTGGGTTATTGGACAAGTTTCTTAAATAATTCATTTTAACCCTAGTTTTTTATTCTTTAAAATAAAATACAGTATCCACCTCAACAGGTTTGTGAGGGGATGAAGTAACAATGTAACACTTGGTATCATATATTATAATGTTATAAATACAGGTTTGTTTTTGTGCTTAAAAGCAATTATATTTCTTATTCTAATGCAATAAAACAAAAATGTGTAACTTTTTCATTTATTGACTATTCCGTAAACTGTGAGAAAATATTTTGTTTAGTTCCTGCATAATATATGTAAAACTCAATTGACTAAGCAAACTTTTGCAATATGTATATATGAGATAATGTCCTACTCAGTAAAAGATGCTACTGTTGCTACTATATATCCCTCAGGCATCAGAACTTAGTATTCGAATTGTTCAAATGTTGATGGCTTTTTCTTTTCATACATACCATATGTATACCATTGGTAGTTTTGAAAAGTTTGACTTGGCTCACCACTATTTTCTTTTGGAGAATTTTACCTGACCCTGATCTTTGGGATATATTTTATTGTGGTCCCGTTAGTTCTTTATAATAGTACAGATACCATTTAAAGAAATTACTTGTTACCTTTGACTGGAATTTATTCACTTTTAATGTAATTGAAACCATCGTATCATGTACATGTGAATAATTCACTCAACAAATATGTATTGAGCACTTATACATAAGGTACTTTGATAACTTGGAGAATCATTCTCCAATCCTTAAGGAGCTTTTACAGTCTAGTAATTCGGCAAGTGGAAAAAATTTGGGGTAAGTAACCTTATAAAAATCTGAAATACCTTAAAGGAACCAAACTTTAAAAGATATTTTGGGGGATAAGGGGGTCACGTAACTCTCATAATGTAGTATTTCATGTTTTCTTTTCAAGTATGTTTTATATTACTAGTAAGGGGCATTTGATGTTCAGTAGCATATGATTTGGCAATATATGTTGAAACATCACCCCAAATGTCAGAATAAGAGTCATTGCTGTGCCTCTTTTATTTTTAACTCTGTTTTTCAGCAATGGATCAAGAATCCAGCAAGGCGGCCTGGCCCAAACCAGCAGGAGGATATCAGACAATCACAGGCAGGCGATATGGCAGAAGACATGCATATGTCAGTTTCAAACCGTGTATGACCAGACATGAAAGAAGCTTAGGTAGGGCTGGTGATGACTATGAAGTGTTGGAACTAGATGATGTTCCAAAAGAAAATTCCTCAGGTATGCAACATGGGATTATTTAAAAGCTATTAATAACCATGTAAAAATTGATCTTGTAATATTTGAAATAGTGAGTGGGTTTTATGTGTGTCTCTGAGTGTAAATGCTATACATTTCCTATCAAGAAATTCATTTCCAAATTTTCTATTAACTTAATAGTGTATACATTTAAACATAGAAAAAGATAGAATGTGCCCAATCATTAAACTATAACTACATTGTCATGGCAGTGGTTACGTGTTGTCACATCCTTCAGCCAGAGGAAATCTTCATCTTTCAATCCAAAAAAATTTTTAATGTGAACTGAGTATATTTTTCCCTGCATATTACATTTAAATAGCTTTTTGTTGTTTTATTTGTATCTCAATAATTTAACTTGGTTAAGTTGATTCTTTTAGAATCATATAAAATATAAATGTCAAGTAATATATAGTTATTTAATTAAAATTTCCTAATTATTCATTAGTTTGAAAAAGTATTTTGCAGGTATCCATGTACTATAACTACACATTTTTGGACTGGAATGTCATCTTCCTCTTGTCCTGAGCAAACTTGATAATTCTAGGTTATTTTTTTTACTGTCATTTATATACAAGAATCTGAATTATTAGCTAAGGTCATTCTGTTAAAGCAGCCTTTTTGTGATATGACAAGACTTCCCTTCAGTTATTTATAAATTTTTGTTCCAACAGGTCTTAGCATCTTCATTTTTTGTTATTACATTAGTGGTGGTAAAAGATACTCATGTTTAAAGTAATTTGTAGAGTAGATAGGATTTTACTCTTGTCTCAGAATTCTGACAAACTATGACAACGAGAATCAACATATTGACTCTTTTGTTGTTTTTCACTGATAGCTGTAACATAGTTAAAGTTAACTCATTCTAGATATATTTTAACAATTCATTTTGGGGATAGAAATCTAATATTATGTATCTAGGGACTGAGATATAATCTTCTACACTGACATAAAACACAGTAGAGTCTCATTTCTGTTAGATCTATATATAGCCTGTTCTTATATCTATTATAACCACCTTTTAAAAAATCTACATGTAATAAAGTAATTTAAGTCTGAATTGCACAGTCCAACAACTGGGAAGGCAGATTGGTTACCCTGTGACTTCACTTATGCCTCTCATTGTTAGTCTCTCATTAGCCTCTCTTTTAAATGTCTTTTACAGAATGTTTTAGGTATTAGGATTTAGGTGAAAAACCTACAGAAGACATCTGAGGGAGAGGATATTAAGAGGCTGCACAGTGGCATAAATGAACTCATAGGGTAACCAGTCTGCCCTCCCAGTTAAGTTAGGGAGCCTAGAAGCACCTGTCAGAGAAATTCACTCATATTCTCAAATAAGTAATAATTGGTATGATTTCTAGTTAAAGAGTCATTATTAAATAAAACATTATCTAAATTAATCCCTCTAAATATGTTTTCTTTTGTTCCCTATGAAGGTTCCTGTCCATTGGATCAAGTTCATTCTTCTTTACCCAATTATCCTTTATTTGAAAAAACTGAAGCAGAAATTCCCATTTGTGATACAGCATTGAATCAAACCGTTGAGAGCAGTCCATCCTTTGCTGCAGTACATCATAGCAAGGAAGGCAGGGAGACCTTAGGAAGCAGTACAGATCTTCACAATCATTCTGAGGGAGAATATACTTCAGGAGTTTGTAATGCTTCAAGTGTCCAAAATGGAATTACATTGGTTCATACTGACTCTTATGATCCAGATGGCAGACACGGAGAGGATAATGACCGTCATCAGCTCTCTGCATACGTTGTGGAAGGTGGTAGATATCAGGAAGCATTGGGCAATACAGTGTTTGAGTTGGAAAATGGAGAGGTAGAGGCATACACTGGTCTTTCACCAACAGTTCCCTCTTTTAACTGTGAATTAAGAGATGAGTTTGAAGAGGTAGATTCAGCACCTTTATTGAAAAGTTCAACTGGTGATACTGAGTTTGTCAATCAGAACAATCAGGAATTTCAGAGGTCCTCTTCTGAGGATGAAGTGGTTAGAAAGAAACAACAAAATAATACTAGCCAGGAGAGACAGAGAGAAAATTCAGTTGAAGATTCAGCCTATGCTCCCAGGCATATTTGCAGTGAGCAAAATACCAGTGATAGGGGCAAAAACCAGGGAAGTTCTCCTGAACAGGTAGTGAGGCCCAAAGTTAGGAAACTGATAAGTTCAAGCCAGGTGGACCAAGAAACAGGTTTTAATAGGCATGAGGCTAAACAAAGAAGTGTTCAGAGGTGGAGAGAGGCTTTGGAAGTTGAGGAAAATGGCTCAGATGACCTCTTAATAAAATGTGATGACTATGATGGAGAACATGATTGTATGTTCTTGGATCTGCCTTTCGCAAGAGTTACACAGAGGGAAACAGAAGATAACCAAATAACACCAGAAAATGGAGCCACAGGAAGGCAAGAAGTTGTGGATAACACGTTTTGGAATGGCTGTGGAGATTATTACCAACTGTATGACAAAGATGAAGATAGGTAAGGTTTCGTGCTGTGCTTTGTGAGATGGTTTAGTGAGCAAAGGTTTATTTCTAGTACCATGATATGTGGTGGATGGGCTGTCTGACATGGTCAGGGAATTAGATATTTTGACTTATCAAATCTTCTTATTTACTGAGTGGTAACCATACATGTAAACTGGTTAGTTTTTCACAGAAACTCTCTTTGAGGGATTTCAGGAGTTTACAGAAATTATAAGTTCAGGTAATGGTTATTCATTATTATAAAAAGATAGAGCTACTAATTATTTCAGTTCATGGTATTTCAGTTAATAAAATGCAAGGTAAACATTGTATTGTATTTTAAAAAATTTCTAAGCCAGTCTGGGTTTAAAAAGTGATTAAAGCCACAGAAAATTTTGATTGGTAATATTGCATTAACTTTGCCAGTATTTACTAATATCACCTGTTTATTCTTCCTGTTGCTGTTCCTGTCACTGTTTATTTTTTACTTATTTTTGTTTAGCATTTAATTTTCATTAACAACTTTATGTGGTACATTCTATTATTTTCTGCATTTGTAGATGAAACTGAGGCATAAGAGCACTTACTAACTTCCTAAGGTCACAAAGCTAGTAAAAGGTGGAGCTGGAATTTGATTATCTACTTACTGACTAACTCCAGGCTCTGTGTTCTTCACTATAATTTACTATTTTCAAGAGAACATATAACTTTTCTTATAATAAGCATTCTGATTCCTCTTACATAGATTCCTTTTTTTCCAAACTGTAGGACAACAGAAAGAACAGAGAAATGGAGAATTTCTTTGTCCAACTGCTGACTTTTCATTACCTCAGAGTCACTTTCACCTATCCTTTTAAGCTAGTGGGAACCCTTGCCATGCTCCATTACAGTTCAATTTCAAGATTTTATTAATTTAAATAAATAGTTGTTTTTGTTTGTTTGTTTGTTTTTGCGGTACCCGGGCCTCTCACTGTTGTGGCCTCTCCCGTTGCGGAGCACAGGCTCCGGACGCGCAGGCTCAGTGGCCATGGCTCACGGACCCAGCTGCTCCGCGGCACGTGGGATCCTCCCGGACCGGGGCACGAACCCATGTCCCCTGCATCGGCAGGCGGACCCTCAACCACTGTGCCACCAGGGAAGCCCCAGAAATAGTTTTTTTTAACTAGAAAGTACTATAAAGGAAGAAATTTATCCTTTTGAATATGAATGCATTTTATATATTTTACTTCATATCATAAAGTTAATAAAATCTTTGATTTTCATTGGATGTATGAATTAAGCTTCCGTAGTATAGTATAAGTAACTTGTAGAAACAATTTAAAATACTTCTACTGCTATCTTGAAGTTTGTAAACTTCAAGGGTTAGCAGACAATATTTATGTAACCTACTATTTTCTAAGCTAAGAATAAAGTTAGTTAAGAACTTTTGCCTGGGACTTCCCTGGCAATCCAGTGATTAGGATGCTGCACTTCTACTGCAGGGGGCACAGGTTCTATCCCTGGCTGGGGAACTAAGATTTTGTATGCCATGTGGTGCGGCCAATTAAAAAAAGAAAAAAAAAAGAACTTGTGCCTGATTTATTTCTGTTTTTCAGTTTATGTCCACAGTCTTTTATCCAAAATCAGCAAAGTTCTAAAAACAGAAATTGACAACAAAACTTGACCTAATATTAACTTACTTGATGGTAGATCTAGATCTAAATTAAAACGAGGACTATTTTCAAGTATTCATACTTTTTGCTACAGAAATATGAAAGTGTTTGATTTCTGGGTGCTGGCTTAGACCCTAGTGAGAATTGTTAAATAGTATTTCTAAGCATTTTTTACTACATTTTGCTTTTTTGAAGAAAATCATTTAATTTGGCTGTGCTTTCTCCATTATAGACACTAATCAAAAATAAAAGCTTCTTTTGTTTGCTTTTTATAGTTAGGCCTGATGTCATCTAATGAAGTTGATGAAATACTTACACTGTTTTCCAACCTCACGAAAAAGGGTAGTTTTCTTGGCTCTTGGTTTTTTAAATTTTAATTAATTAATTAATTAATTTTTCTTTAACATCTTTATTGGAGTATAATTGCTTTACAATGGTATGTTAGTTTCTGCTTTATAACAAAATGAATCAGTTATACATATATACATATCCCCATATCTCTTCCCTCTTGTGTCTCCCTCCCACCCTCCCTATCCCACCCCCTAGGTGGTCACAAAGCACCGAGCTGATCTACCTGTGCTCTGCAGCTGCTTCCCACTAGTTATCTGTTTTACATTTGGTAGTGTATATATGTCCATGCCACTCTCTCACTTCGTCCCAGTTTACCCTTCCCCCTCCCCGTATCCTCAAGTCCATTCTCTAGTAGGTCTGCGTCTTTATTCCCGTCTTGCCCCTAGGTTCTTCATGACCATTTTTTATTTGTTTTTTAGATTCCATATATATGTGTTAGCATACGGTATTTGTTTTTCTCTTTCTGACTTCACTCCGTATGACAGACTCTAGGTCCATCCACCTCACTACAAATAACTCAATTTCGTTTCTTTTTATGGCTGAGTAATATTCCATTGTATGTATGTGCCACATCTTCTTTATCCATTCATCTGTCGATGGACACTTAGGTTGCTTCCATGTCCTGGCTATTGTAAATAGACCTGCAGTGAACATTGTGGTACATGACTCTTTTTGAATTATGGTTTTCTCAGGGTATATGCCCAGTAGTGGGATTGCTGGGTCATATGGTAGTTCTATTTTTAGTTTTTTAAGGAACGTCCATACTGTTCTCCATAGTGGTTGTGTCAATTTACATTCCCATCAACAGTGCAACAGGGTTCCCTTTTCTCCACACCCTCTCCAGCATAATATTGTTTGTAGATTTTTTTATGATGGCCATTCTGACTGGTGTGAGATGATATCTCATTATAGTTTTGATTTGCATTTCTCTAATGATTAATGATGTTGAGCTTTCTTTCATGTGTTTGTTGGCAATCTGTATATCTTCTTTGGAGAAATGTCTATTTAGGTCTTCTGCCCATTTTTGGATTGGGTTGTTTGTTTTTTTAATATTGAGATGCATGAGCTGCTTGTAAATTTTGGAGATTAATCCTCTGTCATTTGCTTCATTTGCAAATATTTTCTCCCATTCTGAGGGTTGTCTTTTCATCTTGTTTATGGTTTCCTTTGCTGTGCAAAAGCTTTTAAGTTTCATTAGGTCCCATTTGTTTATTTTTGGTTTTATTTCCATTTCTCTAGGAGATGGGTCAAAAAGGATCTTGCTGTGATTTATGTCACAGAGTGTTCTGCCTGTGTTTTCCTCTAAGAGTTTGATAGGGTTTGCCCTTACATTTAGGTCTTTAATCCATTTTGAGTTTATTTTTGTGTATGGTGTTAGGGAGTGTTCTAATTTCATTCTTTTACATATAGCTGTCCAGTTTTCCCAACACCACTTATTGAAGAGGCTGTCTTTTCTCCATTGTATATTCTTGCCTCCTTTATCAAAGATAAGGTGACCATATGTGCGTGGGTTTATCTCCCGGCTTTCTATCCTGTTCCATTGATCTATATTTCTGTTTTTGTGCCAGTACCATACTGTCTTGATGACTGTAGCTTTGTAGTGTAGTCTGAAATCAGGGAGCCTGATTCCTCCAGCTCCGTTTTTCTTTCTCAAGATTGCTTTGGCTATTCGGGGTCTTTTGTGTTTCTGTACAAATTGTGAAATTTTTTTTCTAGTTCTGTGAAAAATTCCAGTGGTAGACTGCTTTGGGTAGTAGATTCATTTTCATAATGTTGATTCTTCCAATCCAAGAGCATGGGATATCTCTCTATCTGTTTGTATCATCTTTAATTTCTTTCATCAGTGTCTTATAATTTTCTGCATACAGGTCTTTTGTCTCCTTAGGTAGGTTTATTCCTAGATATTTTATTCTTTTTGTTGCAGTGGTAAATGGTAGTGTTTTCAGCTCTTGGTTTTTAAATTGATTTTTGTTGTTGTTGTCGTTAATAGTAGTGTTGTTTTGTTTGCCTAGAATGATTCTGGACTTTTAAGGGTTATAGGGTATTGTTTTAGTATATTTCTTTATAAGTTTTTTCCTTGAGTGATAATGTCAGTACTCTGAAAAATGACAGATTTTTATAAACAGAATATACAGATGAGAAAAACACTTACAGTTAATAGAAACTTTTTTTTCTTTTGACTTTTTAGTAATATGTTGACTTATAGAACCTGTGGTTGGGTGTACTTAAATGATGGAACTAATTTTAGAGTATTCTTTAAGACACATTGAAATGCCAGAAACACTTACTGTTTTGTTTTTGTTTGTTTGTTTTTTAAGGCTCTCATCAAGGATAATGATTCTACCTAGGATTCTGCTTATATATGCATCTGTAAGCCTTAAGATATATTTTAGGACCTCATCAATAGTCTGTACAATCTTGGGGAGTAATTCTATTTCTGTGCTACTGTTTCCAGTTCCTCTACCCTTACTCTCTGCAAAAGATCACCGTTCCAGAATGCCTTTTAATATGGCGCCATATAAATGTTGAAATTTCGTAGCTGTACACTCCTGTTTAGTTTCATTTTTGCCACTTGTTCATCTTCCTAACGTTTTACTGTAGTTCTGCTAAGTTCTGGTATTTGCAGATTGGAGAAATGGGGAAACACAGTGACTCTCCCACCAGTACCTTGAGAAGGAAAGTATAAATAGCTTCTGCTTTGAGTCTGTGAGGGATTTTTGCATTTTCTCTGCTTTGTAAAACTTGTAAATGATACACTTGAAGAGTTTTCTTGTCATGTTAGTATTATAATAGCTACAAATAGAACTGTCTTATAAAGAACATAAACAAAAATTTACTGTGACATTTCAAGGTATAGGAATTTTTGGCCACTTAAAAAGTATATAGTTTATTTTTTACAAGTAGAAAAATATTTTAATGAATGTATGGCCTGATTCCCTGAAAAATTTTAAATGATCACTTAATCATATCTGAAACATTGCACTTTATGGGATAAGCATTGTAGCTGGTTGCATTGCTCTGAGCTGTTTGACGAGAACTGAACGCCACCTTATTAAATTACAACTGCAAGGGGAATTTTAACAGGCAGCATATAATTACTAGACTTGGAATTAGACCGGCGAGTTAGGTTAATACCCTGCTCTTTTGAAATATACCCTGAGAACTTTAATAACTGTTTGAGGACAAGATCTTGAGTTTAAAAGAACCTTTCAGCCATGCCAGCACATTTTAACCTTAGGCCTAATTGTTCTGAAGAGAGGTGTGCTATCTCCTGACCACTTCTTATAGTACTTGAGGTTTTTTGGCAGAGTTTTTGTCCCCTAGGCCTTAACCTTGCTTAAAAGGTAAAAAACCTTACCAAAGATAAAAATGTCAGGACAACTTTTTTGTTGTTGGTGATGAGTTTGGGAGAATAAAAGGAATATTGGTTATTTAGTTGATTACGATTTGATATACTTAAAAAGGATTTATTGAAATCCTCCCAGGGGTCACATTTTGTTTCAGGTACTCCGTAAATACAAATAATAATGATTCCTGTTGCCTTGGTGTTCACCAGCCTTATGAGGAAGACAGAATATACAGATAATTATCATGAGGCTAAATTAAGCTCCTTTCCTCTCCTGTATGTTTGCAGAAAGCCATGAAGAAAGCTCTTCTGATCTCACTATTTCCCAACAAGTAAAACATCTATGAACAGCCAAAACAAAGATCTTTAAGCACATGCTCTAATATTTTAGGAAAACTTTATATCTGTTTCCAAGTTCATAGAAGTTTAAAAGGAGTAAATTGGGGATAAATAACTTTTCCTCAGGCATGCTAGGGAGTCATAGATTACAATATTTTGATATTAGGGGAAAAGATCAGAAAGTTGTAAAAGGCAGGCACAATTCAAAAAGAAAAACCAGGGGCTTTCCCGGTGGCGCAGTGGTTGAGAGTCTGCCTGCCGATGCAGGGGACATGGGTTCGTGCCCCAGTCTGGGAAGATCCCACATGCCGCGGAGCGGCTGGGCCCGTGAGCCATGGCCGCTGAGCCTGCGCGTCCGGAGCCTGTGCTCCGCAACGGGAGAGGCCACAACAGTGAGAGGCCCGCGTACCGCAAAAAAATTAAAAAAGAAAAAGAAAAACCAGGGACTTCCCTGGAACTCCCATGGTACTGCCAAGGGCTCAGGTCCGATCCCTGGTCAGGGAACTAAGGTCCCACAACCTGCGTGGCACAGCCAAAAAAACAAACCATTTGGGCCTTATTTACAAAATTAAGTAGACATAGATTTGAACAGCTTCCATTTGTATTATTTTATTACAACATAGTTAGGTGTTAGTACTAGTAAAAAGTCCCAAACTGTTAGATTATGTTTAGTATACTATTTTGGAAAATGCAGAGAATTATATAATATGTTTTAATATAATTTCCTTCCAGAGTATTTTCAATAAAATTCAAAAAGTGTTTTTGATCCACAGCTGGTCAGATAAGAAAATTATCTAAAATTTCACTCTTCCCTAGCTCCTATATAGTTGAGTTTTTGTGGATGTGATAAATATCAAAGAAGACAAACCAATTCCTTGGGGGACTTAGGGAATAAGAGGTTGCTTTCGGTTGGTTTTACTTCTGTATCTTATTTCTACCTAGATTTGTACATAAAATGTTTTGTCTAGAAACCACATATAATCTTATTTACGTGAAAAAGGTTTTTCAATTCACAGTTGGATCTGTAAAGAGTGTAATACTTGAGTAAGTTATAGTTTTTTGCTCTTGCATATAGCTCTAAATGTTAATGGGAGACAGTACTAATGAAAAACCATATAAAAGTCACAGTGGTATTTTAGTTTTTACTTTGAAAAATTTTAAATGTTTAACTCATACGCTTTTATAATCAAGAACAAATGTGTCCTCGCTAGTCCATGACCATTTTGTGTCCTGTTTGTTCTGTTGCTTGTTCTCCTTGAAAAGTTACTTTAAAATCTTTTCTCTTTTTGCTTTTAGTTCCTTATATTCCTGTCATTCTTAGTGGATAACTTTGTCTCTGCTTTCCTGGAGATACTGAAATAATCAAATGTGAACTTTCTTGTTTTCCTCTCCTCTATCAGAATACATATTAACATACTAACATGTTAGAATATGTTGGTATTGGTTCCTGTTTTAAATTTCTTCTTCAATGAAGAGAGCTGACTTTTCTCATTCTGTGCCTGCAGTCATATCTGACACCTTACATATCTGTTACCTTTACTCCTGGGTTCCTTCTCTAAATTTTCTAAATCCTGGGGGCAGCCTTCATTGATCTTGCTCCCTCTTTTAACTACTTGCCTGTTTATATTTTCTCTTCCACTGCTGAATTTTCAGAATAAATGTTCCACATCCACTGCTTCTGTTCCTTCACGTTCCACTATTATTAAATGCCTCAAAATCTAACTCCCTGTATTATTTCTATATTCTCCCATGTTAACAGTGACCTCCCAATTTCCATAGCCAATTGATTTTTTTCTCTACCCATTTTCTTTGACTTCAGCGCTACCATTGAGCTGTTTGCTCACCCTTTTCTGCTCCATGGTTTCTCTTCCATTGACCTATGTTCGATGCTTCTTTGCTGCATCTTCTTTGGGGTCTGCAAACTTTTTTTAAAAGGTTGACCAGATAGTAAATATTTTAGGCTTTGTGGACTAAAGGGCAACATTGAGGATATTATTTGGATACTTGTATGACCATTTTAAAACGAGAAAAACATCCTTAGCTTCCGGTCCACTAAATAACAGACAGGTGGCCGGATTTGGCTTCTGCTCCAGGGCATAATTTGCTGACCTCTTGTATAAAGCTGCTGGGTGACCAGGAGGCTGATACTGCTATTCAGTAAGACAGACCAGAGGATGTCAAGTAGATTTTCTTTGGTAGAGAAAAGAGGAAAATGGTGGTGTGCTGGTAGGAAATCCAAATGAAATTTCTAAGCAAACAGCTTATATAATGAAAGAAGTAACTACCTTTATTAAATGTTTACCATTTTCCAAAAATTGTGCAAAATATTTTATCTGTGGTATTCATTTAAACAGTACTGTAGACCTGAAAAGTAAATATTAATATCCTCATTTTACAGATGAGGAAAAGTGAGCTCAGGGAAGTTCATTCATTGCCCAGGCTTGTACTAGTAAGTATTGAGCAGATCCTAACCTAAACTCTATCAGACTTCAAAGCTTGCTCTTGCCATTGTGGTGTTCCACTGCCATGGTGAAAAAGGCGATCATATGTTGTAGATGGAACTTTCACCTGGTGTTAAATGTAGTATTTTGTTTCTTCAGTAAAGAAATTGCCTGTGGTAGGTTTTTTGTTTTTCATAGTAAAAAATCTTAGCCATCGATTCATAGTTTCCTCTGACTAGCCCTCTGAGCCAGTTTGGACTTTTAGAGCTACAAATTATTAATAGACATTAAGTTTGAAATTTGTCATAGATAATAACGTGCAGAATGAAATATTAATAAGAAATTATTGATATATTACTTTCTATCACTTATATCACAAATGTGTATTAATTTCTGGGGAATGTACTTTAAAGATGATTAATTGTTGGCCCTTTTTAAATAAACTGATATCACTGAAAGTTGTCTATGTAAAGTCGTTCGATAACACAGTCTTAGTTAACTTCCAAGAGCTTACAGGTACTTCACAATTCAGACAGATCTCCTTAGATGCTTTGCTGGGAAAAGGAACTGTGATTTTGCACTTAGAAAAATACCTTTAAATGCAGTGTTAAAGAAGCAGCTGCACTTCAGTGGTTTAGACTGAACGAATAAGAAGGCTAGTCCATGAATTAATTGAAAAACAAAAGAAGCAGTGTTGTAGAGGAAGGTATTGAAAGAGTGATCTGGTCCTGAAATGGGAAAAAAGGTGAAGTGATTGTGAAGACATTCTTGGTGGTGGGAGGAATAGTTGTGATGAAAATTCGTATATGGGGGACAGCATTTGGAATAGAGCATATTGGAAGGAAAGAGTTGGATGTAAGGATGTACTCATAACGGGGATCAGATGTAGTAAATCATAAGTGCCATTCGAAGTTCAAACTTTTTTTTTTCGGTAGGCCAGTATTTTTTAAAGAGGGTAAAATATATTAAGTGGCACACAGACAAGTGTTTTTAATTTTTATCATTATATATTTATATTAGTGTGAATCAAAAAAAATATAGCTAGCACATCAAATTTGGAACTTTATGGATATTGCTTAAGAGATAACTAAAATGTATTTGAGTGAAAAAAAAACTGTTGTTAAAAAAAAGATTTGATAATAGTTGCTGATGACATTATTTACTAAGCACTGTTAGAATGTTTTCTATATATTAACTCATTTATTCCTCAAATGAACTCAATGAGATAGTGGATACTATTATATTTACCTGATAGGTGAGGCAATAAAGGTACAGATTGGTTAAGTAACTTTTTCACTGCTAATAACTAGTGCATTCAAATCCAGGCCAGCTGACTCCAGAACCTGTGTCCTCAACTGCTGTACCTTAAGACACAGTGTTAATGTACAACTGTAGCCAAAAATTGTGAGGACTGTAGGCAAATGGCTTAAGTTTATGAAATGCAGCTTTAGTAGAGAGGAACTGTTGAAAATTTTTGGAGTAATGTTATAAATGTACTGTTTGATATAAATGGAAGTGATAGGGATATTCAGAATGCGTTCTTTAAGTGAGTTGAGGGATTTGGGATTAAGTTTAGGGACACCAGTTAATAATTGATTGTCTCAATCTAGGTTTGGAGAAAAGCACTTGAACCAAGGGTTTTTAGGGGAAATGGAGAAAAAGGAGCTAGGACATAAGAGCCATTGAACAGAAAGAATGGAAAGTAAAAAAGGACTTAAATGTGGGAAGTTTGTGAAGAGTCAAAGATATGTGGTTTCCAGCTTAAGGGCAGGATAATACCATTAGATAGAAAATCAAGAAAGGGACTTAAATGGCAGATGAATTTTGTTATAAAAATATAATTTTTAAAAGGAGGCTGAAAATCTAAAAATGTTTGGTGGGCAGTTAGTGGTTATGAAAGCTTAGTATGGTGATCAGGGCTGGGGATATATATTTAAAAGTTATCTACTTCGAGGTGAGTGTTATGTGTAATGAGTACTAATGATGTAGGCCAGGGGTCTGCAAACTTTCTTAAGGGGCCAGATAGTAAATATTTTAGGTTTTGCTAACTAAGAGGCAAAATCTAATATAGATAGGGAAAAAAAAACATTTTTAGCTCACATACCATAAAACAAACAAACAAAACAGGCAACAGGGCCAGATTTGGCTAAAAGGCTATAGTTTGCCAGTCCTTGACATAACCTTCTTAAATATGTTGACTGTTTATCATAGACATTCCTTTTCTATTGAAATTTGGAGATATTCCATCAGTTATTTCATTAATTCAGAAAAGTTCAGAAGTTTCTATGTTATCTTTCTGGACAGGATCAATCTCTGAGAGAAATGTTTAAAAAATGAAATTTGCTTTTAAGTAAATGTTAAAAATTGCCAGAAATTAATCTAGAAATCCAACCCTACTTCTTAAAAACATTTCAAAACTGGAGTTGGTAATTTAGCTGTGAATTTGAGAAGCTTCATAGTCAAGGAAAGTTAGCTCCGTAAGCTCCTTTAAAACTATTTTCTGTGTTAGATTTTGACACTGATACAAGTCTGGAAATGATTTACTTGATCTTAGATTATTCTTTGGGTCACAGAAAATTTTACAGAGTATAAGCAGTTTTGGCTCATACCCAGTGAAGGAACACCTTTTATTTGCTATGCCAGGGCTATGTTCTGTTTCTTCTCCAGGATGTTTGGGCCCTGAAAATTGGAAGTTGATTTTATTTTTTCTACTTCTGCTAACTTCTCGGAGCTCAGATTAATGCTGCTCTTTGTTAATTGCATCTTGATCTCTTGGGTTTATCTGCCTGTAGAAGGAGACAATACCAATTATCACTTCCTTTCAAAAAAGTAAATTAAATTTTGTTATTTCTGGGTTTCTTAAAGGTCAGTGCACAAAGGGTAATATCTTTAAGAGAATTCTTGACCAGAATGGTTGATATGGTTAGAAAAAGCATTTAAGATTTATTTTCAACACTGTTAAGTAATATTTTAGCTTCTGGTAATATAAGATGTCTGATGCTTTGCAAGTTGTTGAATGTAACCAAATTAACCAAAGTTAAATACGTATACTATCTAAAAGTAATTCTTTGGAGATTTTTTTATTAACCCTTTTATCACACTTTTTCATTCCTTATCTAAATATTCTCTTGAGTTGAAATTTATTTTGTGTTCACAGTCCTACCAAAGGACTTCAGTAAAGATTTGTCAGTGCTGCTTTTTATGAATTGAATCTCTCTCCATTGTAAAGTGTTTTTTGTAAAAGGAAGAAAAAAGTAAGCTTTTAAAACATGGTAATGATGAAAATTTATTCATAGAGGATATGATATCAGTTGTCAGTATGTAATTAGAAAGTTGTTTTAAGTCAGGTGAGTAATAACTCTATTATTTATTCTAGATAGCATTTAATCTGGCATTACCGAATAAATTACTGAAAATGTTGTGTAGAAGTATGTCTAAAATATAAAGAACCTGTGTCTAAGCACCATGGAATTAGTTACTTTAATGAAGAAAATAATAAATTGATAATTTCATAACTTGCCATATGCTATATTCATTTGAAAAAGTTACATTCTGCTGAATATTTATCTCTGTATTTATTTATTTATTTATTTATTTATTTATTTATTTTTTTGCGGTACGCGGGCCTCTTACTGTTGTGGCCTCTCCTGTTGCGGAGCACAGGCTCCAGACGCGCAGGCTCAGCGGCCATGGCTCACGGGCCCAGCCACTCCACGGCATGTGGGATCTTCCTGGACCGGGGCACAAACCCGTGTCCCCTGCATCGGCAGGCGGACTCTCAACCACTGCGCCACCAGGGAAGCCCTGTATTTATTTTTTAAATATGTTAAAATTTAATTGGCACCTGATGAAACATGTAGAGCATCAGTACTCCACTGTCTACCATGATGCCTGGTTAACACTCCAAATGATAAATGCACTTGTAATGACAGTATATTTCTGTTCTAAATTTGCAGCTCAGAATGCAGTGATGGAGAATGGTCTGCCTCTTTGCCTCATCGATTTTCTGGTACGGAAAAAGATCAGTCCTCAAGTGATGAAAGCTGGGAGACGCTGCCAGGAAAAGATGAGAATGAACCTGAACTACAAAGTGATAGCAGTGGTCCCGAAGAGGAAAACCAAGAATTATCTCTTCAGGAAGGGTATGTTAACAGTAAGATTTGTTATTTTTATGCATACTGCACAAGAGTGTTGTACGTCACATTCAGATGTTGGATATGCTATTAATTGCATTTACAAGCCCTATGTAGGACCAGTAGATCCTGCTGAATTTTGTTATGCTTTCGGTATTTTCCAAAGAACAATTAAATTGAAAATAATGGTAATTACAGTGTCTTGTCTTAGATACAGTATGTGTTTCCATTTTGATTTATTGAAGAAACCTTGGACATTTAAAAGATCATTTTGGTAAGTCAGGTATGAGTGAATCAGAGCTGCCATTGCTATTCATTGAAGATAATAGCAAGGGAGAATGGGAGCCCTCAGAGGGAAATCAGTGATTTTTTCATGGAAATGCAGGCAGTAAGAAAAGTTGAAGTTTTAATATTTCTCTCTAATTGCATTGGATTATATCTCCAGAAATTAGTTGTTGATGATATATATCTTTGTCTTTTCCTAACTTTAATGGGAATGCTCTAGTGCAGGGCTTGTCAAATTTATATTACAAAGGGCCAAATAGTAAATATTTCCAGCTTTGTGTGTCAGTCTCTGTTGGAGGTACTCAGTTCTACTGTTACAGTGTAAAAGTAGCCATAGACAATATGTAAATGAATGGGTGTAACTGTCTTCCAACAAAATTTTATTTATAAAACCAGGTGGCAAGCTGGAAATAACCTGTGGGCCATAGTTAACCAGCCCTTGCTCCACTAGTATTTCCCTAGTAAGAATGATTCTGGGTTTTAGGTTGATTTCATACATATACACACACACATACACAATTTCTTTTCTCTTAAATCACATTAAGGAAATTAAAAAAAAATTTTTTTTTAATTTGGGGTATCGTTGCTTTGCAATGTTGTGTTAGTTTCTGCTGTACAGCAAAGTGAATCAGCTATATGTACACATATATCCCCTCTTTTTCTGGATTTTCTTCCCATTTAGGTCACCACAGAGCATTGAGTAGAGTTCCCTATGCTATACAGCAGGTTCTCATTAGTTATCTGTTTTATACATATTAGTGTATATATGTCAATCCCAATCACACTAAGGAAATTTTACCCTGTTTGTATTTTATAGGTTTCTGGCAAGAATGTTCATTGAATTTTTTTTTTTTTTTTTTTTTGTCAACAGTAGCTTCACCAGCCTCAGAATCCAATTTTTTTTTAATTTATTTTATTTTTTTATTAGTTTCTGCTTTATAACAAAGTGAATCAGTCATACATATACATCTGTTCCCACATCCCTTCCCTCTTGCGTCTCCCTCCCTCCCACCCTCCCTATCCCACCCCTCCAGGCG
Source organism: Mesoplodon bidens (assembly GCF_964165515.1). Taxonomy (NCBI): domain Eukaryota; kingdom Metazoa; phylum Chordata; class Mammalia; order Artiodactyla; family Ziphiidae; genus Mesoplodon; species Mesoplodon bidens. The sequence goes on along the minus strand of NC_138160.1, from coordinate 90,759,752 downwards.
GTCACAAAGCACCAAGCTGATCTCCCTGTGCTATGCGGCTGCTTCCCACTATCTATCTACCTTACGTTTGGTACTGTATATATGTCCATGCCTCTCTTTCGCTTTGTCACAGCTTACCCTTCCCCGTCCCCATATCCTCAAGTCCATTCTCAAGTAGGTCTGTGTCTTTATTCCTGTTTTACCCCTAGGTTCTTCATGACATTTTTTTTTTCTTAAATTCCATATATATGTGTTAGCATACGGTATTTGTCTTTCTCTTTCTGAGTTACTTCACTCTGTATGACAGACTCTAGGTCTATCCACCTCATTACAAATAGCTCAGTTTCATTTCTTTTTATGGCTGAGTAATATTCCATTGTATATATGTGCCACATCTTCTTGAATTTTTTATTAAAGTCTTGTTAGCCAATGGAAATGATATAAAGATTTTTTACTTTTGGCCTAATGATCATGAGCAATTATTCTGTTACTAGATTTCCTAACATTCAGCTACCCTTACTTCTATTTAATTAACCCAACATGATCACATAGCCATGGCTTATTATTGTTTTAATGAGCTGCTAGATTCTGTTTGCTAATATTTTACATAGGATTTTTATATTGAGACCTGTAAATATGCATTGTCTCTAGCTGTGTTCTGGTTGGGTTTTGTGTTTTTTTTAATTTTTTTCTTGATAAGTTTGATACTCGCTTTGCTAAAAGGCCATATATATATATTTATATTTATATGTGTGTGTGTGTGTATCTTTTGGTGTTTAAATAGCTATTTATTCCTTTAAAGACTGTTAGTATTTGCTTGTGAAACCTTCTAAGCTTGGCGTTTTGTTGTGAGGGAGTATTTCTTTGATAATTAAATTTTTTTTCTATGATAATTGGTTGGTTCTAATTTAGTCTCTCAAGGGACCTATTTTGGTAAATATGTTTTCTTAGGAAAAACCTATTTCAACTTGGACATTAAAATTTTTACTTCTCAAAAAGTATAAATTTCCAGTTTGGGATTACTTCTGTGAGAAACTCTGGAAATAAAGCATATTAGAAAATCTGTAAAGAAAGAAATGTAAGAACATAATTGGTTTTGATAGTGGTAGGTTGAGGTGGCATGTTTTTCCTCTTCCTAACTTTATGTTTGATCATCTCTAATCACTATTAGTTAGTTTACTAAGTTTTATTCATTTTTTCATATGTAATTTGTGATAGTAACTATTCATGCAACAAATATTTATTGAGCATATAGTATGTGCCAAGCATGGTACTGGATCCTGGGATTATATCAGTGAAGAAGATAAATAAGATTCTCCCATGAAGTTTACATTATGGTGGGAGAGGCAGGTAATAAACAAGATACAAATATGATAAATTACAAACTGATAATTACTGTGAAGGGAATAAAACACTAATGTGGTAAAGTAACTGACAGGGGCTTACATTAATTAGAGTGATCAGGGAGGACTTCTTAGGAATTGACTTTTGAGCTGAGCTCTAAAAGATGAGAATTAGCAGTTAGTTGAAGGAGAGCTTTCTAGGCAAAAAGAAAGATGAGAGCAGAGGTACTGAAAAGGAAAGGGTTGGCACGTAAGATGGTACTGGGGCTAAAGCAGATGAGTGGAAAGAATAGTAATATGAGATGAAGTTGGCAGGAACCAGACTATGCAGGACATGTAGCATCTGGAATTTATTCAGAGAGCAGTGAGATTTGAAGTGGGGAATTAACTGACACACATTTTTAAAGGATCACTCTAATAGCTTTGTGGAGATCGAATTGGAAAGGGACTAAAGTAAAAAAGAGGATGAGAGTGGATTAGGCTGTGAGGGGATGGTAGTGAGAATTTAAAAAGGTGAACAGGTTTGAGAATATTTTTGAGTTATAAGTATTAGGAAGGATTGGGTGTGAGATAAGGGATGATAGTCAGTTATGCCTAGGTTTTTTGGTTGGGGCATTGGGTAGATGTTAATGTCGTTGACTGAGATGAGGAAGCCTGAGGAGAGGACTGGGAAGTAGGAACTCCTTTTTGGAATTTTAAGTGCCAGTGAGGCATGCATTGTAGATGGCAGGAGGCACTTGGATATTTAACTTACAAGTTTAAGGAAAGTATCCTGAATTGTAGGTAGGTGTACAGGTATATGTATAAACAGAAACACATTTGAAAATCATCAGCTAATTGCATTGATATCCTACAATAATAAAACTGGTAGTTTGATTTAAAAAAAAATAGAAGTCAAGTGGTGAGGGGGGACAGAACTAAAATGCTGGACAGCAGTAGTATTTCAGTTGATGGGGGAAGATCAGAGTTGAAGTGTATAGTTTGGGAGAGGTCTGAAAGTTAACTGTTGACGTAGTTAAATTTGTACGGTAAAATTTCAAGGGTAACAACTACAAGAATAAATACAGAGTATATGTATTGGAAACCAGTAGAAGAAGGAAAAAGGAATTTAAGACATGGAAAAATAACAGTTAAAGTCAATCCAAATAAGTAAAAAAAAAAAAAGGGAAGGAAGAAAAAGCATAAAAAAGGGAAGAAAAATAGAGATGTAAGAAAAAGTCCTGTAATAAATATAAATTGCTTACTCTCTGCTTGTGAAAGAAAAGCTTCAAATCAGTTGGATTTTTTTAAAGTTAAATGCTGTTTACAAAAGACACACTTAAAGCATTAATATACAGAAAGATTGAAAGTAAAAGGGCAGAAAATGATATTTCAGGGAAATACTAAAAGAAATGGACTAATTATACTAACATTAGCAATTTAGACTTAAAGACAGAAAAAGCATTAATGGGGAGAGTGGAGGTCACTATCTAGTAAGTCCAATTTACTAGTAAAATGTAGCAGTTTTAAACTTGAATGCACAGACTTAAAATATATACAGCAAAATTTCACCAAATTAGAGAACATTGACAGATTTTCTGTCATATTAGAAAATTTTTAAATACCTTTCTCAATAATTCATGGATATAAAAAATTAATTGCAAATTTGAACAACTTACTTAAGCATGCTTTAATGAACACTGCATGCTGTGGAATACACAAACACACAAAACTGAACATGTACTAGACTGCAAAGTACAGGTTAACACATTTCAAAGAATCAATATCCTGGAGACCATTTTCTCTGACCACAGTGCAATTAATTTAGAAATAATACAAATATAAATTCTTAATATATAAATATACTTTATATGTATATAAAACCCTCCATGCATTTTAAATTATCCATCCTTTTTAAAAAGCAGTAGGACAAAGAAGAAATCATACTAGAAGTTTAAAATGCTCACCAACTCAATGATAATGGAAATACCACCAATCAAAATCTGTGGAATTGCAATGAAATTGATATTTAAAGGGAAATTTATCTTTATAAATCCTTATGTTAGAAAAGAACAAAAGCTGAAAATGGAGTAGCTATGCATTTAACTTAAAAAACAGAAAAGAAATATTAGAATAACAAAGAAACTAAGGAGATAAGAATTAGAATTAGGGAAGGTAAGAACAAAAATCAATAAATCAAAACAGTTACGATAGAGAGAATCAAAGAAATCAGAAGCTGATACTTTGAAAAGATTAAGAAAAAGAGACATTCTACTTGCTAGTGAACAGGAAAATAAAGATGACACAAATAAATAATACTGAAATACAAAAGTGGACACAGCTGCAAACACAAAGTTTGTATAGACTTTTAAAAAAGAGTACTATGAACTTTATACCAGTAAATTTGAAAACTTAGAAGTTGACAAATTCCTAGAAAAATAGAATTCACCAAAACTCACTCAAGAAGAAATAGGAAACCTAAATAATATGATAACTATTACAGATACATAATCAGTGGTTTAAAATCTTCCCATGGAGAAAACAACTGATCCAGGTGATTTTAGAGCTGAATTCTCTTAAACTAAACTTTCAAGGATCATATCACACTACCCTTCGAGAGAATGGAAAAAGAACTATTTCTCCAAGTCATTCAAATAAGGCCAGAATAACCCTAATACCAAAAGAGTTTGTGAAGAAAATTATAAACCAATTTCATTCATTAAAATACTCATCAAAATCTTAAACAGAATTATTGGAAATCTGAATTTGTGTGTTCTTTTTAACAGATAAAACTCAGTTACCAATCTGAGTTTATTCCAGATATACAAAAGTAGTTTCACATTGAATACCTGTAATGTCATCACCAAATTATTAGCAAAATACAGGAGAAAATTCATATGATAAATTCTATAGATGCAAGGGGAAAAAATCACTTAGTAATGTTCAGTGCCTCCTTATGATAAAAATTCAGAAACTAAAATCAGAACAGAATTTCCTTGCCCTCATAAAAACTATCTAAAAAAAATAGAAATCGTTTCAATAAGGAAGCATTAAAAAAAATTTCCCCTTAAGATCAGGAGCAAGACAAGTTGCACCATTTCTGTAGCCATTGTGGGGGAAAGTATTAGCATGGCAGGATGGGAGAATAATAAAAGACAGAAAAATAAAAGAAGATATAAAGGAAGAGACACCAAAAAGGAAAGAACCAAACTAGGAAAATACATTTACAGTATAAAGTCTTAATGTGCAGAATGTATAAAGAACTCCTAGGGCTTCCCTGGTGGTGCAGTGGTTGAGAGTCCGCCTGCCGATGCAGGGGACGCGGGTTCATGCCCCGGTCTGGGAAGATCCCACATGCCGCAGAGCAGCTGGGCCCGTGAGCCATGGCTGCTGAGCCTGCACGTCTGGAGCCTGTGCTCCTCAACGGGAGAGGCCACAACAGTGAGAGGCCCGCATACCGCAAAAAAAAAACCAAAAACCAAGAAAGAACTCCTAGACATCAGTAAGAAAAACTGACAGTCTGATTGCAAAATCATCAAAACATTGAGCAGATAATTCAATGAAGAAGAAATATTAATGGTGAATAAAAATATCAAAAGATGCTTACTTAGATCATTAGTAATCAGGGGAGTGTACATTAAGATTACAAGGAGGTATCATCTTTTACCCACCCATCGGATTAGCAAATATTAAGAAATATGACAATGTCAGGTGTTTTGGAGGATATAAATCAATTCTTACACACTGCTTGTTGAGGTGGATATTACCCAAATATTAATTAATAAGAGAAAAATTAGTGGCATATTCGTACATGGAGTATTACACAGCAATGGTAATGAATGAGGCACAGCTATGTGCAAAAACATGGATGAACCTTAAAGATAGAATGTTGAGTGAGAACAACCATTCCTGGGAAAATGTGTATGATACCTATTTCATAAAGCTTAAAAACAAGCAGTAGTAAATATCTTGTTTAAGTATGCAAAAATAGTGAAAACATCTTTCAAAAAATGATGGAAGTGGGGCTTCCCTGGTGGCACAGTGGTTAAGAATTCGCCTCCCAGTGCAGGGGACATGGGTTCAATCCCTGGTCCAGGAGGATCCCACGAACTGTGGAAGCAGCTGGGCCCGTGTGCTGCAACTGCTAAGCCTGCGCTCTAGAGCCAGCAAGCCACAACTACTAAGCCCGCGTGCCACAACTGTTGAGGCCCACACGCCTGAAGCCCCTGCTCCGCAACAAGAGAAGCCACCATAATGAGAAGCCCGTGCACCGCAATGAAGAGTGGCCCCTGCTCGCTGCAACTAGAGAAAGCCCGCGTGCATAGCAACGAAGACCGAACGCAGGCAAAAATTTAAAAAATAATAATAAATATTTTTTAAAATTAAAAAAAAAAAAAGCAATAGAGGGACTTCCCTGGTGGTCCAGTGGTTAAGAATCCTCCTTGCAATGCAGGGGACGCCAGTTCAACCCCTGGTCGGGGAACTAGGATCCCACATGCCACAGGGCAGCTAAGCCTGCACACCACAACTAGAGAGCCCAAAAGATCCTGCGTGCTGCAACCAAGACCCGACACAGCCAAAAAAAATGAATAAATAAATAAATATTTAAAAAAAAGAAAAATGCAGTGGAATGATAACAGCATCAAGATAGTACTTTGCTCTGTGGTCAGGCCAAGGGGATAGGAAAAGTGTAGAAAACAAGGTATATGCTAGTCAGTGGTAATATTCTAGTTCCTGGCTTAGGTGGTGGGTTTATGAATGTTCAGTATAATATGCTTTATAACTAAAATAGATTGTATATATTTTTTATTTAAAAAAAAGAAATTAAAAAATAAAGGGAATTGAAGGTGAGAAAATGGAGATACCCAATTCTTTACTAAAGGGAAGAGATTACAGGTGGATTTGGGGCCTAGAAAAGTGTTGTTCTCACCCCTAAAAACCTAAAAGCATGATTGTTTGCTTGTAGAATGTTCAAGAAGAAAGTAATTAACTGATAATTATAGCAAAGATAAGGTGAAGTTCTTGAGAAGATGAGACGAAGATGGAAAGGGATCCAGAGCTCAGGGAGAGGGTCTATAGGAGCAGAGACTCCTCCATTGTAACTCGTGGGAAGGTAACAGGTAGGTACAAGTGTAGGTGAGTCTGTAGATTTGCTGCTGGGAAGAAAAGATGAGTCTCGAGTGACTTCAGTATTCTCATTGTTACTAGATGTTGAGAGATGGGGAGGATAGGAAGGTGAAATTTAAGAAGAAAAAGGTGGGAAATGGGCTTTCAGAGAACTAGACAACAGACTTGCTAGGTAGACACTTAGTAATTGCTGGACAGTACTAAGTGTCCATTTGCGATTTATGTTTTTGAATTTAAAGTTAAATTAGAGACATCACACTTTTGTATTTTTCTTTAGGCTTTTCCAGCTGTTCTGGTGACTTTACAAACTTTTAATGTAAATACTCAACATTTTTTAGTAAAAATTTAATAATAAAATTTTTCTATTAATCAATGCTAAATATATTAGAATAAAGAAACAATTCTTCAAATTAAGTGCTGGGAATCCATCTTTGCAACTGGATGCCATGGAATCCATGCAAAGGATTTGCAACAGGGTACCCTTGATTTTGTAAGCTGTAATTCCCTTTAGGCTTTTTTGACTCTTAAGTCAAATTTCATTTACTTTCCTCTGTACTTTACCTCCACGATAGGGATTAGAAATCTTAAACATTTGCTATACAATTAGAATTATTAAAAATGAGCTTATATCTAAAGCTTAGCAAGTACTTAAATGTATGTGTGTTTTGAGTTATAAAATGAAAACCGGTTAGTTAAATACCATTTAACTAAGAATGTTTATTATGCTCTCTAGAATTTTATAAAATAAATTTCTTATAATATAGCTATATTATTTTATGAAAGCCTTAGCCCTTTAAAATGTTGGTATTAACCTGAAGATTTAATAGTCTGTGCTGTTTTTAATGAATACTCAAATTGCTGATTTTATTAGCTAAAGGAAGCCACTCAGATTTGTAAAATCAGAGTAGTTAGTGTTTTCCGGGATTTAATTTGATTTGTCTACCTTTCATTTTCTTCATTTCTCAGGAAATTCTATGATGCATGATTATATAATAGCATATTTTAAAACTTTTTAATGAAAATTTCTTTAAGATACCCAATAGTATTAGTTTATTGGTATATCTTAATACTTTTAATATTGCTATTCCAGTAATATTATTAAATTTAGTTTCTGTTATTGAAGAATAGAGATCTTTAATCATGAAGCATAAATCATTAAGGGATCAACAGTCTATTTATCTGAAGCTTTGAAGTAACAGTATAGCCTGTAATTAAGAGAATATCATGTGGGTGGTCTTCTAGGATTTTCACTGGAGGTAGGTTGTGCAGATACCTGATGGGGCATTTTTGGCTTCCTGTTACGGCAGCAGCATTCATTTCCTCCAAACTGTGCTGAAATTGCTCAAAAGGAAAGAACAGCTTGGCAATTTCCCTTCACAGGTGAAATACTTGTGACATTGGTAGTAGTGGCGGTAGGGCTTCTGCATCTTCCATCTACTGGGTTACTTTTTTAGACTTGACCATTTGGAGGTATGGTTAGATAATATGTCTTTTTTTTTTTTTTTTTTTTTTTTTCTTTCTGCGGTATGCGGGCCTCTCACTCTTGTGGCCTCTCCCGTTGCGGAGCACAGGCTCCGGATGCGCAGGCCCAGCGGCCATGGCTCACGGGCCCAGCCGCTCCGCGGCATATGGGATCCTCCCAGACCGGGGCACGAACCCGTATCCCCTGCATCGGCAGGCGGACTCTCAACCACTGCGCCACCAGGGAGGCCCCGATAATATGTCTTTTTAAGTCTCATAAATTACTATGTAACATTGTAATGACATTTTGTTGATTTTTGAATTACCAAAATGAAGAAAGGGCCTTGAGGTCTAAATTTTTGTGAATGTGTTACATATGGTGTGTGTATGTTATGGGCATATGTGTATATATATAGGGAGGAAGAAAACAGAGATTGCTGAAATGTTTTCAAGATTTTTTTTGTTTTTGTTTTTTTTTTTGTTTTTGTTTTTGCGGTACGCGGGCCTCTCACTGTTGTGGCTTCTCCCATTGCGGAGCACAGGCTCCGGACGCGCAGGCTCAGCGGCCATGGCTCACGGGCCCAGCCGCTCCGCGGCACATGGGATCTTCCCAGACCGGGTCACGAACCTGTGTCCCCTGCATCGGCAGGCGGACTCTCAACCACTGCGCCACCAGGAAAGCCCCAAGTTTTTTTAAGCATCTAAACTTACATTATATACTTACATTCCCATGGGGATATTTGTTTCTCTTGTTAGCTACACAAAGTGAAAGATACTTTTGACCCTATTGTTCCGAATCTCTCTTTTTTTTTTTTTTTTTGAGATCAAAATTCCTTTTGTTATACTGTCAAGCCAACTCTGGCCCAGCACATGGCTCCTCTTCTAGCCTGATAAGTTTTGTGTTAAATGGTGAATGAACTTTATGTAACATGTTGAAAGCATATGCTACACAGCACTTATTTTGTTTCTGTAACTGTGTTATAATGAGTCATGAAAGACAATCAAATGTTTAAGCAAAATATGTAGCCAAGAATTGTTTATATAGTAAAAGAGTATTAATGACATTTTTGTTTATTGATTCAGAATTATTTCTTATTTTAGTTTCCTTTGAATTTAAAAAAACTCACAAATTAATGTTTATTTCTTATACTGAATCATTTTCACCAATGTATTTGAGTTTTATGTTATGTATCTGAAGTACAGAGTAACAGAGTCATTTTGATGGCTGTATAATAGGAAACAGAAATGTATTTAGAAATAACATTAGAAATAACAGACATTTCCAAGGACTATTCTGGGCTTAATCTCTAAATTATTCGACTTTTAAAAGATTATTTTTCAAGGATTTATTATTACATTTGCAACACAGAGAGAGAGAGAGTACCTATGATGTATCAAGCACTTGTTACAGGAAGTAAGGCTACAATGATGAGAGACAACATTGTATGCCCTTGAGAAGTTCCCAGTCTAGGAGAAGACAAATGAGTCAGCAGAAGAGTTACAGTACAATGTGGCAAGTACTCTCATAAAGGTGTGAAGGGAGATGTGCTGGTTAGGAATTTTTAGTTTGATTTTGTATTTTAAAACCATTTGAGGCTTAATTTTTCATTGGACCTAATTATTATGCATGAAACGAAAACATCTACTGTCTTATGTATTAAACATTAAAAATTTAACAAAATAAGCACATTTTGTTATGCTAATTTCTCTGATTTTACGAGACAATCTTATAAATGTGTTATTCTGAAGTGTAGTTTAGGATCTGAAATTAAGGAAACATTTATGAATTTAGCTATACAAAGAGATACTGTTTCTTTGTATTTAAAATGTGTTGATTCTTGTATGTGGGCATTATCTGCATCTCTTTCATAAATATTTTTATCCCTCAAGTTAAATTTGCACATTAGAATGAATAGAATTCTAATTAGAGTTGTTCTTCAAGTTGAAATACATACATTGTTGTATAACATTATTTCTCATCTTAAAACCCAAACTAAAATTAAACTTTGCCAAGACTATATTTAGCCTCCTTTTGATATAGTAAAAGGTATTTTTTGTTAAATAAAATGAAAAAGAAAATCCTACCAGTATAATTTATTTATAAATGGTCATTGCAGCCTTGAAATACCTTTTTTTTCTTATATATTATAATTATTAATATTTCTCCATTTGGTCTTTGTGTCCAGATTTTTGGTGTTTTGACTTTTCTGTAAGTGTTTTCTTTAATGTGTATGTTGTGAAATTTAACAATCGGTTTATCCTTGGCTTCAAGGTTTTGCATAATGTTTAAAATGACACTGAGATTTTTGTAAAAATGTCTCTCCTGATTCTTCTAGTACTTTTTTTGTTTAGTGGTGTTGAGGATGGACATGCATTTTTTAAAAGTAGATCTGGAATTTATTTAAGGCTAAATAATGACATAGAGATTTAACTCCCTCCCTCCAGGTGGATACCCAGTTGTCTCAATATCATTTATCGAGTGATCCTTTTCCTTATAGTTTTGAAATACTTCTTTCATCTTTCTTATTTTCTTTATTAATTTCTCTGTCCCTGTTTCTGTGAGCTTATTTTCTAGTGGGAGAATGACTAACAGTAAACAAATAAGAAAATGATAAGTAAAAGTAAGTTCTGTAATGAAAACGAGAAGAATGACATATAGTCAGTGACTGGTGATCTACTTAAAATGAGTGGTCAAGACAGGCTTCCCTGAAAGAAGTGACATTTACTCTGAAAACCAAGGAAGGAGGCTGTGCAAAACTCTGGTGAAAGTACATTTCAGGTAGAGGAAATGGCCCCAAGGTGAATGACCTCATTGCTCCAAGAGAAGAGAGAATAATAGGAGTATAGTAAATGAGGAATGGGGGAAGAGTGGTGAGGAACTAGGAAGAGTTGGAAAAGAGGGCTGAGGGGAAAGCATGTATTATGTAGAGATTCATAGGCCGGGCTGAGCACTTGGGTTTTATTTTAACTGTGAAGGGAAACTACTCAAGATCAGGGCTTAAAGATTCAGATTGTCTAGGATGAGTTTTTCTTATTTTTCTCCTGCAAAAGAGGAAATATAGGAACATAGACAGTATGTATATCAAATAAATAGGTTATTATGTAATTAGGAGGTATTTCTATATACGTATGACTCTAACAAATTTGCTTCCCTTTTAAATAATTTTACATTTTAAAGAAAACAGATTTTTAGAATCATCTAAGTACCAAGAATTTAGAACTCAAAGAATAAAGTATCTACTTGCACTAAATAGAACTCTTTAAAGAAAAAATTTATGATGTGTTTCAAAAATAATATTTTTTCTTCCATTAAAATGTTTGTATTAGGGAACAGACATCCTTGGAAGAAGGAGAAATTCCTTGGTTACAGTACAATGAAGTCAATGAAAGCAGCAGTGATGAAGGAAATGAGCCTGCCAACGAATTTGCACAGCCAGAAGCTTTCATGTTGGATGGTAACAATAACCTTGAGGATGACTCCAGTGTGAGTGAAGACTTGGATGTGGACTGGAGGTATGTAGCGCAGTGTGATTACCATCCTTAATTGATCATTGAGTAGAATTTGTTTTTGATTCTGAATTATGAAAACTGAATCTCTGATAATCAGCTAAGAAATATCTCAATTTTCTCATCTGTCAGTCTTCCTCTCCCTCAAAGCTCATTTCAGATGTCACTTCATACGTGAACTTCTTTCTTACTCCAGTCATTGACCTCTTCCTTCTTTGACCGTTAGCTCTATGGAAGCTCACTTTATATACTAGTTATTTATACACTTAATGGTTTGAGGTTTCTGACTTTTAAATTTGGCTTTTTAAAAAAAATTTTTTTTACAACAAATGCATGTCATGTATCCCCATCTCCTTAATATAACACTTAGTATAATCCTTTAAAAATAAAAAGTCCATGACGAATACTACCTGAAGAATTTCAAAACCTGTGATTGAATCATAAGACTATAGTTTTCCTTCTCCATATGCAAAATATGGAAAATATAATTGTACCTTCTCAGAGATGTTGAGTGTATTAAATTTACTTTATGCTGACAAAGAGCAGTGAGCTTCAAATAAAAGTAACATATAAATTAAATGGATTATAGAATTGTTATGGCTCATGATACAATCATCAGAATTTAACTGTTTTGGTTTATAAACTTATTTTTCAAGTGTGCAGTAACCCTCTGGAAGCAGCTAATTATTGAGATGTAGAGGGAATGTTCCAACTAATCCCTTTTTGTTACTTTTTCTGGAAAAATCACGACTTGGTACTACCCTCGTTTTCATCTCTGCACAGATATATTTTTAAGAATTTGTCTTGATTTTCCTGTTAAAATTCCATTACAGAAAATTTAGAAAAACAAAGGTAAGAAAAACTCATTCATACCCCAGGTAACCCTGCAGGTTTCTAGAACTTATGTTTTTAAGGCCTGCTTTGTGTCTTCAGTTTCTCTTTCTGAGTGTTTAGTTACTTCTTTGTACTTCTCCAAATTGTTCCAGACATGAAACTCAACATCTCCATGAATTCCTCCGTACTGTTTCCTTTTCTCACTCCCCAGGGGAAGAAAAAAATTATATGTTCAGAGCAGACTCTTACTGACCATGTTGTGGAAGTAGAAGTGGGGTTTCCTCACAGCCACACAAACAATTTGTCATTCCATCCTAAATATTCTCCTCCAAAGCCTATTTTCTGTCTTCCCAAACATTGTGGAAAATCAGTGGCTTCACCTAGTCCTAGTCTTGGTGATCTTGACACCCCCTTCATTTCTTGCCTCTTTTATGTCTGCCCATTCCCATTACTGAACTCCTTGTTAATTCTGATGTCTTCTCTGATGACATTATACAAAGTCATTACAGTGCTCGGCAGGGACAGAATTGCCTATTTAGTGTCATCTATGTGGGTTGGGAGGCAGTTATGGTTTTATATGAGGAATTTTGTTCTTTTGCACATTTTTGAAATTTTATAAATACAATTTTTACAGCTCCATTATATAGGTGCTCCATCCTATAGATGCACTAAAATTTAATTATTTCCCCATTGAAATAGTGCAGTAAACTCCCCCCCCCCCATAAAACTTGATCTGTACTTCAGTTTATTTCTTTAGGACAGATTAACAAGAGGTGACATTACTGAGATGTGTGATATTTTTTAAGATCTCGATGCATTGGATGTATTTCTAAATAACTTTCAAAACAGGTTTCACATAAAAATTTTTTTTTCTCCACTTGTTTTTGCAGTCCATTGGTCCCATCAGCTTTTTTTTCTTTTTAATTTATTTATTTTATTTATTTATTCTTGGCTGCATTGGGTCTTCATTGCTGCACACAGGCTTTTCTCTAGTTGCGGCGAGCGGGGACCGCAACTAGAGAAAACTTCGTTGTGGTGCGCAGGCTTCTCATTGCAGTGGCTTCTCTAGTTGCGGAGCACAGGCTCTAGGCATGCAGAGAGTGCAGGCTCAGTAGTTGTGGCGCACGGGCTTAGTTGCTCCGCGGCACGTGGGATCTTCCCGGACCAGGGCTCGAACCCGTGTCCCCTGCATTGGCAGGCGGATTCTTAACCACTGTGCCACCAGGGAAGCCCTCACATAAAAATTTGAAGGTATAGTCGAGGTCTGTATTGAACAAAATTTAGCTTGAATTTGAAAACTTCTAATTCATTGATGATCTTTCTGGATATGGCTGTTGTATTAAGATTTTAGAGACATTGCTGATTGTTCTAAAATTGGGGAGCTTCAAAGTACTTTTTTTTTAATATGGAAAACAATTTAGCATTGATTTTAAGACAAAATTTTTGAAGGTTACTGTTCTGAATTTTGTCTAGATATGGCAACACCTCCTTATTTGCTTTTGTGGTACTCTATTCAATTTATATGGTAGTAGCTAAATGTTGATAAGGTGAAAATGTGATTTGATTTTCATATTAAAATAGCATGTCAGGGGCTTCCCTGGTGGTGCAGTGGTTGAGAGTCCGCCTGCCAATGCAGGGGACACGAGTTCGTGCCCCGGTCCGGGAAGATCCCACATGCCACGGAGCGGCTGGGCCTGTGAGCCATGGCCGCTGGGCCTGCGCGTCCAGAGCCTGTGCTCCGCAACGGGAGAGGCCACAACAGTGAGAGGCCCGCGTACCGCAAAAATAAATAAATAAAATAGCATGTCATTTTGACAACTAAAAGGAATAGCCATGACAAACAGCAGCAATTCTTATCTAAAGCCCAAATTTGAGACACTTTCTTTTCAGTTTTGCCACTGCTTAGGAAAAAAATTAAAGCCCTTTGGCTTTTTTATTTTAGCTTAAAGGAAAACGGAAAAAGTCCTCTATCAAAAGTTTGTTTGTTTATTTGTTTTGATTAAGTCACAGAAATATTGTAGAATAACCAGAGAATATTTCATAGATTAGTGTGGTAGGAGTTGATGTGGAGAAAACATAGATTTTGGATTTAGACATATCCCAAATGTACCATTTATTTATTCTTTGATAACAACTTAAGCTTTCTCTTGGTTAGAAATTGGAGTTATAATTATTACTTTTTAATAATTACTAACCTAATAAGAAATCAGGGTTGTAATAATTAACCTAATAAGATTGTGAGAAATTAATTCTTTGTGGATATAACCATGCTTTAATAATAGAATTTTTAAACTTTTTTGAAATTATTTCAGACTTACTGAAAAATGGCAAAAGTAGTACAGAAAATTCCCATATATCTCTAAGATTCCCTGAATGTTAACATTTACCACATTCATGTTACCATTCTTTCTTTCCTTTCTTTATATTCATATTTTTTTCTGACGCATTTATGTGTAAGTTGCAAACATGATGCCTCTTCACTCATAAATAGCCTAGAATGAATTTCATAAAAACAAGGATATTTTCTTATATAGCATAATAAAATTGTCAAAATGAGGAAATTAATATTGATACAGTACCATTATCTAATCTACAGACCTATTCAAATGTCTATAATTGTCCCAGTAATGCCATTTTTGGTCCAATCCAAGACCACCATGTTAGTTAACATGTTTCTTTAGTTTCTTTTAATCTGGAATATTTCCTCAGTCTTCTTTGTCTTTTATAACTTTGACATTTTTGAAAGTACAGGCCAGTTATTTTGTAGAATGTCCTTCAGGTTGGTTTTGTCCAATGTCATAATTAGATTTGAGTTACACATTTTTAGCAGGAATACCATAGAAACAATGTTCTGTTCTCAGTTCATATCAGAAGGCACATGGTGTCGAATTGTCCCATTACTGATGATGTTAATTCTGATCACTTGGTAAAGGTTTTATCTTTCAGATTTCATCACTGTACAGTTGCCATTTATAACTTTATATAAGCATCTAGTGGGAAGATAACCTTTCAAACTATCAAGCTTCCATATACTAGTTTTAGTGTCCTTGGTGATTGTTGTCTGAGACAGTTATGACCATGGTGTTTACCAAATGAATGATACTAGAATTTTTAATATTAGCTGATTATTCTTAAGTTACCAAATTACAACCATGCTCTGAGTGTCTAGATTTGTTTAGCCTAGAGAAGAAAAGAATTATTGTGGGATAGTTGACTCCAATAATTTGAAGGAGTTTTCTGCAAAGGGAAAGTGGGCATAGTTTGTGTTGCTTCAGCAGGCAGAACTAGAGCACTTACTTCACATAAGCTTCAAACTTCTATTAGGGCTCTCCCATACAGCATGCACCTGCTTAGAAAGCGGTATGTTTTCCACATGGAGGAAATGGTTCTACTGTTTCTTGAATGCTCTGGTGCCATCTCTGTGCAAGGCACCTGTGTGCATCTACTTATTTAATTTGTTTTACAGATAAACAGTAACAGTTAAATAATATTTTCATACTGTTTAACCATGACTCAGTTAAATGTGACATTAAATTCTTATCTGACTCCAAGACTCTTCCTCTTTGCACTACATTTCACTGATAGATGAATGAGTTCTAGTATTGCAGAGGAGGTTTATTCAGTAACCTTAGTTTTAATTCTAATTCTAAAATCTGTGATTATATGAAAATGTCTGTTCCTTTGTACCATGTGATGTCTGCTGATTTCTAGATACTACTAAGCTTTAATATATTCTTCATAGGAGTACTTCTGTATCTCTGGGCAATAGATTTGTAATTTTAATGGTGGCAGAAAGATTGACATCATAACTGTTTTGAGCTAGCATGTGTAACTGGATTTTTCTGACTATGATATTCAGTTTCTGATAGAAATGCGGAAGCCAACAGAAGTTTTCCTTTAGGTAGACAAAATAAGCTCAGTTTTGGAGATCTTGGATTTGAGGTGGTAGGAGTTCATTGAGGTAAAGTGCCCCACAGAAAACTAAAAATGTAGGTCAAGAACTCAAGAGGGATTTTGGAATTAGAGGTTTAGGAATTATCTGTAGAAAGGATAATTGAAGGGGTGGACTTGAATGTAATTGCCAAGGGATCAAGATTTAGAAAGAAGAGGACTGAGGAAATACTTATGTTTTCTGAATCTTGAAATACTTAGTATTTCTAAGACTAGAGAAAAAGGAGGAATCCATATATATGTAGGCATGGAGGAAGCAGATAAGGACCAGATTAAGACATAATATTTTTCTTCAAGGGGCTTACAACCCTTCAGAAAAAAAAATAATAAAAATGAGCAGTTAGGAGCTAAATCTTTTTCAAACTGAATAATAAGGGAGGAGCCCTAGTTTTTAGAAGAATAGAAGAGAGATTAATGAGATAAACTTGAGAAAATAAAATTTTCTTAAGCCTGAAGTAATTAAGCAGTACAAGGTAAGAGAAGAAAAAGTGGCTTTGACCAATGATAGAATTAAAATAAATGCAGTATTCTTAACATGTTCTCACCTAAATTTAGATTGGAAACTAAAATAAAGGGGAAAGATATGGTAAAGAATTAGGAGGGAAAAAGTACTACCTTTATCCCAGCCATAAACAGTTCCCAGAGCTAGAACTAGAAACAGAGAATTTTCTTACAAACTTTGTGCAGTGAGTGTGGCAGCCTATTGGGACTGGGAATGGTATCTTACCTCCTTATGCTTAGCATTTAACTCTTCTGTTGGGTTCTTCCTGTCCCTCACCCCATGAGATTTATATTAAAATATTTTAAGGTTTTCTGCTTGTAGCATCTTTATTGGCTTTTCAGTATGCTAATATAATTATGTCTTCACTATAAAGGTTTCCCAAATCATGGTTGTACTTTTTTTTCCAGCCTGTTTGACGGCTTTGCAGATGGACTAGGAGTTGCTGAAGCTATTTCTTATGTGGACCCTCAGTTCCTCACTTACATGGCACTAGAAGAACGCTTAGCCCAGGCTATGGAGGTATTTTAGTGCTTATTTTAGTGCTCTGGTACCCATATATAGGTTGGTGGGATGCCAAGTGATAAAAATTAAAGGTTTCTTTAACTGCTTTTAAGAAAAGGTGAATAATTTTCTTATCAATTTAATAACAATTACTGAATAGTGATTCAGTATATGTATAGAAATTGTACTTGACATCCTGCCAATTTGCCTAAAATTACAATATTTTCCAGTTTTTACTACAGAATGTAAAGTGTTTGTTTTCCTTGCATTTAGAAAATGTTCTTCCTCTATAGAATTACTGTATACAGGTCTGTGAATCTGAATATTTTATACACACACACAGGTATATTTGTTAAATGCAATTAAAGATCTCTAAAGATATATTACAAATCACTTCCCTTTTTTGGTTCTTAAGGCTTCTAAATCTATCTAGCTGCTTACTGTAGTTAGAAAAGTTATTCCCTCTCATCCCCATACACATACACAGGTTAATAAATGTGGCGCATTTGGTGCCTGTTTGTCTTGCCTTCTTTGCTTTATTTGACCAAAACACAAAAACTTGTTCATAATTGTATTTGCCTATGGTCAAAAGCCCAAGCATTTTCATGTTTGGGAACTTCCACTGCACTAGTGGATTTTGTTGTAAGAAGTCTTCCTTTAAATCACTATTTCCACAGTGATTTCCAAAGTAGAGGAACAGTAATAACGTGAATGAGTCAAAAGTGAGAGAACAAAAATGAAAGAGGGAACTTTCAGGAACAGTGTAATACCATTTTATCTTGAAATGTTATGAGATTAGAAAGCCTAGTTTAGATTTATAAATTAGGTATTAGGTAGATAGAGAGATCCAGACCTATTTATCTACACACACATACGCATGCACAGGTACACACACAAGTTAGCTCTGCATTGGCATCACTTTTTTAAGTGTGTGTAATCTTCCATGGAGATCATTGCTGTCAATTATGCATTATAGTGTATGTTTTTCTCAAACTGACCATAGCAGAAATACTATGTGTCATGGTGATCATTTTGAAATGTATAGAAATATCAAATCACTATGTAGTATAACAAACTAATACAGTGGGGTAAGTCAGTTATACTTCAAAAACAAACTCAGGAAAAGAGATCAGATTTGTGGTTACTAGAGGCGGGGGATTGGGGAGAGGGGGAATTGGATGAATGTAGTCAAAAGGCATAAACTTTCAGTTATAAGATAAATAAGTACTAGGGATGTAATGTGCAACATGATAAATGTAATTAACACTGCTGTATATTATATATGAAAATTGTTGAGAGAGTAAATCCTAAGAGTTCTCATCACAATGAAATAACTTTTTTTCTATTTCTTTAATTTTGCATCTATATTGAGATGATGGGTGCTCACTAAACTTACTGGGATAATCATTTCATGGTGTATGTAAGTCACATCATTATGCTATATATGTTAAACTTACATGGTGCTGTATGTCAATTATATCTCAATAAAACTGGGAGAAGAAAAAGAAAAATACCATGTACTAGACGAAAAGTCAGAATATCATGAGACAGGATAATACACTTAGGACTTTTCCCAGATTATATAACTTGCCTTGCCAAATTCGGACACATGGGAAACAGTGGCACAGCATGATAACCTGCATCAGGAATAGAATATATAAAGATTAAGGATCACTAACTTCCTTGAGTTAAAGACATTTTAAGTGACCACATGGAATATACATCAATATTAGAGTCTGGTTTCACAGTGGTTAAATAGTTTGTTTCCATTATTATGCTCATGGTTTATGATTCCTACAATATGGAGATGTCTTTATAAAGAAGTTTTGAAAATTAGAAGTTTTATCATTTATTACTAATGGGAACTGTGACATTTGATTGGCATCTTGAAAGAAGAGTGAGAGAGACTGGTCATGAGAGGTCATGCTAGATGAAGGCATTAGCAGAGTAGACAAAGACAAGAGGAAGGAAAGAATGTAGTATATCCAGGGAACATAGAGTCTCCACGTTGTTGCCTCCTGCTCTCAGGAACCCAGTGGCACTGCCACTTTCAGTTGTTCTTAGCCATCTATCCTTCTGTTTCAGATTAATAGCATTAAATGTCTCCCTTTCTCTGCAGCATAACAGCTTCTTCAGATTTAGTGCTCAGCTTTATTTTATTTGAATTTGATTGAGACATGCTTCTCTCCTAGAGAATCAATACAGTTCCTTCTTCCTATCACTCTCTAGAAATCTTTATTTTTCTAGCATTCACTTATTCATTTTGAAAAATGAAACAAATAATTTATAATTTAGGATTTTTCCTTTTAAATTTAACACTAACATTCTTTAAATAAAGCAAAAACAAGTAATAAGACAAACTGAGTGCTCTGATTTGTTTTTTTTCTCAGCAGCCCTATCTCTTTCTGTCAGTGGTTGTTTTCATTTCTATTATTTTTCCAGTACTAGGCTGTTCTTTCTTTTCAGGTAGTAGATACTGGTGAATATATTGACAATAAACATTTGCCTCATATCTCTGTCTCAGATATGAGGGCAAAATATTTAAGATATTTAACTGTTTGAAAAAATGATTTTAAAGCTTTGTACTCACTCCCAAAGAAATCTTGGAAAAAAAAAAAAGTACTCCTTTGCACATCTTTATGTTGACATCTAAAATTTTTTGGCATAAATCCTAAGTAATATTATTTACCCTATTATATCACTTTTGCAATAAAAATATGTTCAGGAATTTAAATGTAAAAAAAATTGGTTTAGATTGAGTATAAAACTGTTTGTTGTGTCTGGTGATCAAAAACGAACTGTTGGGCTTCCCTGGTGGCGCAGTGGTTGAGAGTCCACCTGCCGATGCAGGGGACACGGGTTCGTGCCCCAGTCCGGGAAGATCCCACGGACCGCGGAGCGGCTGGGCCCGTGAGCCATGGCCGCTGAGCCTGTGCGTCGGAGCCTGTGCTCCGCAATGGGAGAGGCCACAACAGTGAGAGGCCCATGTGTACCAAAAAAAAAAACAAAACAAAAACGAACTGTTATAAAATCTGATAAATAATTACTTAAACGTAAAGTAAAATTTTACTAGAAATGCATCTCTTAATGAGATAGAAGCTTTTTTCCCTTGCTGATTACTTTGTGAGTGAATTTTATTCCTAGAATGAGGCATAATTCAGCATGAACTTTATTTCTGTTTTTTATCTGTATGAATGTAGATTGAAAAACCTTATTCAAATAAGTAAATTGGTAGGGATGGAAGGAGTTTATCATAGCATTGTCACTGAATTCTTCTCATATATTTACCAAAATCATAAAACTTGGCAAGTTGTTTAGATACTCCTTCTATTCTTTTTTAAAGTAGAAAATTGGAAGCCATCTACAAAGATTTGTTATCAGTCATTATAGTTCATTTTGACCCCAGTATTTCAGATTGCCCCTTTGAATGGGGAAGAAGTATGCTTTTATTTATAAAGTGGAAAAACGGTGAGTATAAAAATGAATGTGGGAACAGGAGAGCCAGCTGGATACTGTGACTGCAGGTGCATTGTTAGGCAGATTCCTTTGAGGAAAGATTACATAAGAAAGTTAATTGAAATTGAGTCTCTTAAGACTTTCCATGCCCCGTGGACCCCTAGGAAAGTCTTTACGTATTTACAGAGTATTTCATTTACACTAAGGTGTAGGCCTTAGGAAGATAGTACGTGAGGTAAGCGCATAGGCTTTTGAGTTAGATTGATTCTTTTAGACTATGTGACCTTGGATAGTTCACTCAACCTCTTTAAGCGTCAGGTCCTCATCTACGAAATGGGAATAACAAAATTTACCTCATGGGTTATTGTGAGATTGTGTTAAATCACTTAGCAAAATACTTGGTGCCATGGTAAGCTCTCAGTAAATGGATATATTCAAAGATACATTCAAGTTAGCAGTCAACCAAGTGGTAATCATCTAGCAAATCTGGATTCAGTGGTCATTCAAAATCAGTATTAAATCATTTGTTGTAAGTGTTCATTCTTTAAAAACTAAATTATGTTTTATTCTTTAGAAACTAGATTTTGTGCTGACAAAATCTTTAAAACTAGATGTATTTAAAACTAGATGTATTCCAATTGGGCTGTTTAGGCCATCTAGTTGTCTTCCTGTCACTTGGACTAACATTTGAATAAATATTGTACTAAGTTATAGACAGATTTTTATGGATTTTCATAGCAGTGGCTATAAAATTGTCTCTCTTGCTCTTGTTGCTTATAAGTGATCCCAGATCACCTTAAATATATGTCAGTACCAAGGCAATAAATTATTTTTACATATATTGAAATTTCAGGTATTTATTAGCACTGCAAATATGCAGATAGTCTTCAGAAAGGAATAAGGAACCCATTGACACAAACATGTATTAAAGCATAGTTAGCCTGGAATAACCTACCCAAGTGGATCTTCCTGTAAATAGTATCCCTTCTTTTTGTTTATGTGTAGCCAGATAAGTTCTTGCAGAGTCTGCCTTGAGAAGTACATAGGGAATTAGAGGAGATTCATGATTATAGCTACAGTTATTCATGAGACAGAAGGGACAAATAATAGGCTCTTACTTTCCATTTCCTATCTCCTGATGGGAAAGTTTAATATAAAGAGTTATTAACTGTACCAGGGGATTAGAGTAAAAAGTGATCATTTAATAACAAATAAAGATCATTCTAAAGAATATAGAAAAAGTACACATAAGGAACAGCTACCACCCAGGATCACCTAAGGAGGAGTTCACACTCTACTCCAGGGCTGGGATCCATACCTTGATGGAGATGGCATAGCTGTGGCTCACCGAATAGCTGAGAAGTCACTGTGATACTGGGGTGGCAGAACTTGCTAAAAAATCAGCCCTGTAGGGTGATGTCTAACTTGAAACCCTCTACTAAAGAACTGTCCAAGGTGGGTGCTGGAGGAAGCTACTGGCCACGTGCATTGCAAGAGCTAGATGCTGGAGAAGCTGTGCACATTGCAGGAGTCTGGTGCTGGAGAAAGCTATGCATGCCGCAGAAGCCTGTCAAGGCTTCTCACCAGGATCAGAAGCAAAGCCCTTTTCCTCCTTCACTGTCTCTTCAGCATCCTCCATGAACAAAGCTTAACATCATGACAACTGTCAGAGGGGAATATATTTAAATGGCCCAAATCCATTTTCACAGAGCTTACAAAAACAGTGAATTTAGATCTGAGAAGCAATAATTGATTATTGGAACAGTCCGTATTTTTGACTACTTGGATTCTGTATACACCTTTCTACACACATTTCAACTGCCATCCAACAACAGTACAGCTATATTTCTACCTAACAAGATACAGCTATTCTAACAAAAGAAGAAGTTTTCACCTTTTCCCCAGAATGAACAGATGAACAGTCCCAAGAGTCATTGTATTCATCGCTGGCTATATTAATTACTTCATAAATTGTCAGTCATACTGAATATACTCTTATATAAAGATTAAATTGTAAAGTTGACTGCTGTATAAAATGGGAAGGACAGAAAAAAAGAAAATTGTTCGTAGATACAGATAAATATATACATATAACAAGCAAATAGAAAATATGCAAAGCTACTAGTCCTTGTTTCTGTATTTGGTCACCGGCTGTAATTCATAGCTATAGTGTCTTTCGTCCTTATTTTCTCTGTCATCAGCAAGAAACTCACCTGGTTGGGATTCTTTACTTGGTGGTGTGACCCAAGAGTCTGTGTCCTCAATCATCCTGCCTTTTTTGGCTGCTGTAGTTTTCTGGTAACTTTATACTGTTGGGCATAGAAGTACTAAGAGATGTATACTCTATACTTGAAATTATCACAGGATTTTCAAGTAGAGGAAGGCTGGTTTGTGGAGGGTAAGCTACTCCTACTGGTAGAAGGAGGCTCAGAGTGACATGGGGATTCAAAATAGTCAGTTTCATCTGAGTTCAACCAGATGTGCCCATTCTAAGTCTCAGAATCCTTTTTTTTTAATCAATCAGTGATATAACTTTTGAGAAACTTGATTGAGAATTAATTTAATTTAACATGTATGTTTGATTTTCAGAAGTAAGAGATTTTTTTAAGGGCTATCATGGACATGCTCTGGTTCTCATACTGTGCTTCACTTTGAGAGTTAAGGGCCCAAGTCTGTTACTTTCTCTTTGTAAGTGTGCGGGAGCGCTCAGAAGGATCCATCCCACATCACAGTTTTTATAGTCATCATTATTGCCATTAGATCAGGTGCAGCAGCCACCTGGGTTCCCAAGACATGTGCTTTAGTTGGCACTTCATTGTGTTCACCCACAGTGATAGTTTAATTTTGATGCCACTGAAGACCATGGATTGATAGCATCCCTCTTCAGTTGGTAAAGAGCTCAGCAGTGAGCTCAAGCCCAAAAGCTCAACCAAACCAATCCCATTCTTACTTCATGGAATCATGCCTGATACCAGTTCTGTATCAGTCTGAGCTCAGTCACAGGGAGAAAACAATTAATTTGAACGGGGTAAGTTTAGTATAAAGAATTACTAACTATAGTTAGGCTACTAGGAAGTAAAGTGAATTCTAAAGAATATAGGAATAGCAGATTTAAGGAATAGCCTTAGGGCTGGGATGAAGCACTCTACCTCCCCACCCCCCAGGGCTGAGATCTAGGCTGTGTTGAAGGGGACACAACCATGGCTCTTAGAGAAGTGTTTATGCTATTATGCTGGCAGAACTTGCTGGAAATCTGCCCTCTGGATCTTGGCAAAAACCTACCTTTGGAGTGCTAAAGAAACTATTCACAGGGAAGAGACTAACTGGAAGCGCTCCTGCTACAAAACCACCCAAGATGCGTGCCAGGGGAAGCTGCTGGCCACCTTATACTGCAGCTGTCAGGCACTGGGGAAACTGCATGTGCTACCGGATCCAGGTGCTGAAGAAACCTTTCATCATGCTGAAGGAACCTGGTGCAGAAGTCATCTGTGCTCCAGAAGCCCACAACAGGGAAGCCTCACATACTGCTCCCAACAAGCGTACTAGAACTAAACAGCCCATTCCTCCTGTGATGTCTCTCCCAGCACCCTCTCCTGCAGAGCCTAAGATCATGGTAGCTGACAAAGGAAAAATATTTAAAGGGCCCAGATCTATTTTCACGGGACGGAAATGAAAGGTGACTTTGTCAGAGGCAATAATTCTATTACTGGCACACTGTTTTTCTTTTTGCAATATCTATCTACAAATCCAGAGTCAAATTTGGTGTTCAATGTTATTAACTATGTTTATTAACTTTTATTACAGTGATTTTTTTTTGCTCGCTCTTTTTTAGTCCTGACTTTGCTTTGGCCTTGGCCCTATCCTTTATTGTAAGTCATCTCAAATCCTTTTTGGAAAGACAGTTGCTAAAATATCTTGGCTAGATCTTGAGGAGTATACAAAAGATTATGTTTGCCATCCAAGAGAACACAATGTTAGCCATCAGGCAGAATCCTATTCCTACCTAGGAAGCCTAGTTTGTTTATTTTTTATTGTGGTAACAGACACATAATGTAAAATTTACTATTCTAACTACTTTTAAGTATATAGTTAAATGTCATTATACATAAACAATTAACCACATTCCCTCCTTTCCTGATCCTGTGGCAACCATCATTCTACTGTTTATCTTATGAATTTTACTACCTTAGGTACCTCATATCAGGTATACAATATTTATCCTAATGTAGCTGGCCTATTTCACTTAGCATAATGCCTTCAGTGTTCATCCTTGTTTTAGCATGTGTCAGAATTCCCTTCTTTTTCAAGGCTGAATTCTACTCCATTGCATGTGTATACCACATTTTTCCAGCTTTATTGGGATGTATTTGACATGTAACATTGTGTAAGTTTAAGGTGTACAGTGTGTTGATTTGATACACATTTATTGTGAAATTATTATCACAGTAGGGTTGTTAACCTCCATCACCTCACATAATTACCATTTTTTTCTTGTGGTGAGAACATTTAAGATTTACCCTCTTACCAACTTTCAAGTATATAATACAATTTGTTATCTATAATCACTTTGCTACCTTGGATCCCCAGAACTTACTCATCTTATAACTGGAAGTTTGTACCCTTTGACCCATAACTGCCCATTTCCCCCAACTCCCAGTCTCTGGCAACCACCATTCTACTCTCTGTTTCTATGAGTTCACCTTTTTTAGATTCCACGTATAAGTTATATTATACAGTATTTGTGTTTCTCTCTCTGACTTATTTAACTTAGCATAATGCCCTCAAGTTTCATCCATGTTGTCACAAATGGCAGGATTTCCTTTTTTCTCATGGCTAAATAATATTCCATTTTATAGATAGATAGATAGATAGACAGATCTATACACACACACACACCACACCTTCTTTATCCATTCATTCATAAGTGGATGCTTAGGTTGTTTCTATATCTTAGCTATTGTGAATAATACTGCAGTGAAGATCCTGATTTTATTTCCTTTAGATAACTATCAAGAAGTGGGGTTGTTGGATCATATGATAGTTCTATTTTTAATTTTTGGGGGGGAACTTTCTGCTGTTTTCCATAGTGGCTGCATCAATTAACATTCCCACCAACAGTGCATGAGGGTTCCCTTATCTCCACAGCTTTACCAACACTTTGATTTCTTGTCTTTTTCATGATAGCCATTCTAACAGGTGTGAGGTGGTATCTCATTGTGGTTTTGATTTGCATTTCCCTGATGATTAGTGATATTGAGCATCTGTTAATGTACCTGTTGGCCTTTTGTATGTCTTCCTTGGAAAAATGTCTATTCAGTTCCTCTGCTCATTTTTTTATTGTTTGTTTTTTAGCTCCTTTGTTTTTAGTTCCTTACATGTTTTGAATATTGATCCCTTATCAGATACATGATTTGTAAATATTTTGTCCCACTTTGTAGCTAGGCTTTTCATTTTGTTGATTGGTTTTTTTTCCAATGCAGAAGCTTTTGAGTTTATTGTAGTCCACTTATTTATTTTTGCTTTTGTTGCTTATGCTTTAGTTGTCACATTCAGAAAATCATTGCCAAAACCAATGTCAAGGAACTTTTTCTCAGTATTTTCTTCTAGGAGTTTTATAGTTTCAGGTCTTATGTGTAAGTCTTTATTCCATTTCAAGTTAATTTTTGTGAGTGGTGTAAGGTAGGGGTTCAGCTTTATGCATGTGATTATCCAGTTTTCCCAGTACCATTTATTGAAGAGATTATCCTTTCCCCATTGAGTATTCCTGGCTCCCTTATCAGTTGTTCGTATTTGCCAGGGTTTATTTCTGGTCTCTCGATTCTGTTATTTGATCTATATGTCTGTTTTTATGACAGTACCATACTGTTTAATTTCTATAGTTTTGTATACAGTTTGAAATCAGGAAATGTGATGCCTTCAGCTTTGTGTTGTTTGCTCTGGCTATTCAGGATCAGGATCTTTTGTGGTTCTGTACAAATTTTAAGATTTTTTTCTATTTCCGTGAAAAATGCCATTGGAATTTTGATAGGGATTGCATTAAACCTGTATATTGCTTTAGGTAGTATGGACATTTTAACATATATTTTAATTCTTCCAATCCATGAACATGGGATGTCTTTGCATTATTCATGTCTTCTTTCAGTAAAGTGGTATAGTTTTCAGTTTACAGATCTTTCACCTCTTTGCTTGAGTTTATTCCTAAGTATTTTATTAAATTTTTTATGCTGTCACGAATGGGATTTTTTAAAATTTCTTTTTCAGATATTTTATTATTAATGTATAGAAACACAAGTGATTCCTATATGTTGATCTTGTATCCTGCAACTTTACTGAATTTGTTGATTAGTTCTAACTTTTTTTGTGTGTGTGTGGAGTCTAGGAATTTCTATATATATAAGATCTTATCTGCAAACAAAGACACTTTTACTTCTTCCTTTCCAATTTGATGCCTTTTGTTTATTTTTCTTGCCTGATTGCTTTGGCTAGGATTTCTGTACTATGTTTAATAGGAGTGGTGAGAGTGGGCACCCTTGTCTTGTTCTTGATTTTAGGGGGAAAACTTTCCACCTTTCACTGTTGATTATGATGTTAGCTGTGGGCTTTGTGTGCCTTTATTATGTTGAGGTATGTTCCTTCTATACCCATCTGTGAAAAGTTTTTATCATGAAAGGATGCTGTGTTTTGTCAAATGAGTGTTTTCTTTTTTCTTTTTCTTTTCTTTTTTTTTTTTGCATCTATTGGGATTATCATATGCTTTTTATTTTTTCATTTTACAAATGTGCTGTATCATATTTATTGATTCATATGTGTTGAACCATCCTTGCATCCCAGGGATAAATATCACTTGATCATGGTGTGTGATCCATTTATGTGCTGTTGAATATGGTCTGTTACTATTTTGTTGAGGATTTTTGCATCTATGTTCATCAGGATTATTGGGCTGTAACTTTCTTTTCTTGTACAGGCATACCTCGGAGATATTGCGGGTTTGGCTCCAGACCACCGCAGTAAAGTGAATATCACAATAAAGCAAGTCAACAAATTTTTTCATTTCCCAGTGCATATAAAAAGTTATGTTTACACTATACTTACTCTATTAAGTAGGCAATAGCATTATGTCTAGAAAAACAATGTATATACCTTAATTTTTAAATACTTCATTGCTAAAAAAGCTAACCATCATCTGACAATGCAAGGTTGCCACAAACCTTGAATTTGTAAATAACACAATATCTGTGAAGCGCAATGAAGCAGAACTCAATGAAGCAAGGTATGCCTCTTGTGTCCTGAACTGGCTTTGCTATCACAGTAATGCTGGACTCATAAAATGAGTTTGGGAGTGTTCCCTCCTCCTCTTGATAGAGTTTGAGAAGGTTTGGCATTAATTCTTTAAATGTTTGGTAGAATTTCCCAGGGAAACCATCTGCTCCTGGGCTTTTCTTTTGGGGGAGATTTTTGATTACTGATTCATTCTCCCTACTTGTATTGGTCTGTTCAGTATTTCTGTTTCTTTATGATTCATTCTTGGTAGGTTTTATGTTTCTCTTCTAATATATCCAATTTGTTGGTGTACAGTTATTCATGATAGTCTCCTCTGATACTTTGTATTTCTGTGTTATCAGTTGTAATGTCTCCTCTTTCATTTATTATTTTATTTGGGTCTTCTGTCTTTTTTTCTTAGTATAATTAAAGGCTTGTCGATGTTATTTTTTCAAAAAAAACAGGTGTTAGTTGGTATTTTCTATTTTTCTGGTCTCTACACTTACTTCTGCTCTGATCTTTGTTACTTCCTTCCTCCTGATAACTTTCAGCTTAGTTTATTTTTCAGATATTTTGAAAAAAAATTTCAAACTATTTTCTACTTCCTTGAGTTGTAAAGTTAGGTTGTTTGGTATATTTCCTTTTTCTTAATGTAGGCATTTTTTTTTGCTATAAACTTCCCTCTTAGAACTGCTTTTGTTTTGTCCTGTAAGTTTTGGCATATTGTGTTTCCATTATTGTTTGTTTCAAGATATCTTCTGATTTCTTCTTTGCCTCATTGGTTGTTCAGGAGTGTGTTGTTTAATTTCTACATATTTGTGAATTTTCCAGTTTTCTTCCTATTGTTGATTTTTCATTTCTTGCCATTTTGGTCAGAAAAGATAATTGGTGTGATTTCAGTCTTCTCAAATTTGCCAAGACTTGTTTTGTGACATATATGATCTAACCTGGATAATGTTTCATGTGCATTCAAGAAGAATGTGTCTTCCGCTGCTGTTGTGTGGAATGTTCTGTAAATATCTGTTAGGTCCATTTTACCTAAAGTATAGTTCAAGTCCAATATTTCCTTTTTGTTTTCTGTCCGGATGATATCTCCATTATTGAAAGTGAAATATTGAACTCCCCTAATATCATATTGTTGTCTAATCTCACTTCAGATCTGTTTTTATTTGCTTAATATATTTAGGTGCTCTTTTTTGTGGTACATATTCGTTTATGATTGTTGTATTCTCGATGAGTTGATTCTGTATCATTGTATAATAATCTTCTTTGCCTCTTTTTACCATTTTTGGCTCAAAGTCTCTTTTGTCTGATGTAAGTATAGCTGCCCCTGCTTCCTTTGGTTTCCACTTGAAAGGAGCGTCTTTTTCCATCCCTTCACTTTTGAGCCTGTGTGTTTCCTTAAAGCTGAAGTGAGTCTCTTACAGGCAGCATGTAGTTGGGTCTTGTTTTTTTTTTCCATTCACCACTGTATGCCTTTTGATTGGAGAATTTAGTCCATTTATATTAGCGTAATTATTGATAGATAAGAATTTACTAATGCCTTCTTATTATGTTGTCTGGCTGTTTTGTAGTTCCCTTGTTACTTTCTCCCTCTCTTATTGTCTTCTTTTGTGACTTGGTGATTTTTTTTACCTTTTGTGACTCTAATGTAGACTTTTGCTTTGTGGTTACCATGAGGTTTACATAAAACATCTTAACAGCCTACTTTATGCTGATAACTTCAATTGCCTACAAAAACTCTACCCTTTTATTTCCCCACTCTTATGTTTTTGATGTCACAGTTTACCTTTTCTTATATTGAGTATTCATTAACAAGTTATTGTAGTATAATTATTTTTAATACTCTTGTCCTTTAACATTCATTCTTAGTAAAGTGGTTAATATACTACCATATTACGATATCAAAATATTCTGAATTTGACTATATATTGAATATTTATCTTTACCAACTACATTTTGTTCATCCATTCATCTGTGGATACTCGGTGTGTTTCTACCTTTTAGATCCTGTGATTATAGGTCCTATCTGCAGTTCTAACCTAATTGTAGCCATAAGGGCTAATCAAGCCACAAAAGAATGAGGGTGACTCATACTAGATGGTCATATGATTTGCTGTTCTTTCCATTCCTGTTAGTGACTTTCTCCAGACATTTGAACTCCTAAATAAAGTTCACAATCCAGATAACCTAGGAATACAGGCATACCTCAGAGATACTGCAGGTTCAGTTCAAGAGCACTACAATAAAGCGAGTCACACAAATTTTTGGTTTCTCAGTGCATATAAAAGTTACGTTTACACTATACTGTAGTCAATTAAGTGTGCAATAGCAGTATGTCCAAAAAAATGTACATACCTGAATTAAAAAACACTTTATTGCTAAAAAATGCTAACCATCATCTTAGCCTTCAGTGAGTCATAGTAGTAACATCAAAGATCACTGATCACAGATCACCATAACAATTATAATAATATTGAAAAAGTTTTAAATATTGTGAGAATTACCAGAATGTGACACAGAGACATGAAGTGAGAAATGCTGTTGGAAAAAGTGGCACTGATAGATTTGTTTGAGCCATGGCTGCCAGAAACCTTCAATTTGTAAAAACATGCAGTATCTGCAAAGTGCAATAAAATGAGTTGTGCCAGTACTAGTGAACCAGTAATGTGGGTGTGCTGACTCTATGCTAGTAGTAGATACAGCCGTTCAGGAATGCATTATTTGCTTCCCTACCTTGAACATCTTATCTTGAACATCTTGTAATCTTGGCCACATTTTATCTTTCATGAGTTGAACCTGTCCAAAGTATTTATTTTCTTTCATGTTATTGATCTCACACATAAGCTCATAAGTTGGAAGAGGTAACCACTCTTGAAAATATAAGTATGATGGGCAAGTAAATGGTTATTGAGACAAGATAGATTTTTGTTGTACTTGTGAAAAGTAGGGATTTTTTTTTTCCTGTGTTTTTTGATTTTTTGGTTTGGTGATGGTTCCTTTTGGAAGGAGGCAAAAAGGGCAGGGACTGAAGCGAAAGAAACCAGTAGGAAGAGGATAATGGTGGATATAATTTTGGAAGATACCTTTAGAAATAGTCTTTCGTTACTGTTTTAAAAAGTGTTTCCTAACAAAGAAATGCGACTTTATTTTCAGACTGCCCTGGCACATTTAGAGTCTCTTGCAGTGGATGTTGAGGTGGCCAATCCACCAGCCAGTAAGGAGAGCATTGATGGTCTTCCAGAGACCCTTGTTCTTGAAGATCACACTGGTAAGGGCAAAGTTGATCTCTAATGTTGAACGACACTTTGCATATTCAAGTATATTACCAATGCACCTAGAAGATAAAATAGTGACTGCCAGAAACTTTCATTAGATTTTGTATGAAACCTAATTCAGACAAACTTTTACCTAGTGGAATTTTTTAATTTATCAAGTGATAGGCTGGGACAACTTTTCTACAAAAGCAATGTTTATTAAATTCCAAATTGTCATGTATTAAGCTGAAACACTTTTGCCAGTTAATTCACCAAAGTCTGGTTCTTTTGTCTTTCATAGGTATTGTCTATGAGTTAATATGTTGGTTTTCAATTTTATTAAAATTGAACTTCATGGGATTGATAAATCAAATTATTTGTTTTCAGCTATTGGTCAGGAGCAATGCTGTCCAATCTGTTGCAGTGAGTATATTAAGGATGATATAGCAACAGAGTTACCCTGTCATCATTTCTTTCACAAACCTTGTGTCTCAATTTGGCTGCAGAAGGTGAGTTGCAGATTTACTTTTTTAAAGTTAATAGTTTCTCCTACAAGTTAATGATGATAGTAGTGTCTTTTAAGCCTATTTTATTTAGCTACATACTTGTAGTAATTTTTAATTCAGTGTTTAAAATTGGTTACCTTTTAATGATTACAGATTAATGATATATCAAACTATTTTACCTTACTAACATTGTCTAAGAACAATATAGGCAAATGATTTTAGGATAAAGCTAATTAGATCTTTGATTATATCCCTGAAATTTGATGTTTTCAAGAATATCTTAAGCAAAGAAGTCTTTAGGACTACTCAGAGTACTATAACAGTGTACAGATATTCTGCTAATATGAGATGGTATCTTTAAAAATGTATATGAGGAAAAGCAACAAGATCCTACCATATAGCACAGGGAACTATATTTAATATCCTGGGATAAACCGTAATGGCAAAGAATATGAAAAAGAATATATATATGTATAACTGAATCACTTTGCTATATAGCAAAAATTAACACAACATTGTAAATCAACTATACTACAAGAAAATATTTTAAAAATTAAAATGTATATGATAAATATTTAATAACCTACCAAGTACCTCCTATTCAAATTTTTATATACTGTTTTTCAATGTTTACCCAATAATTTTTAAGTATATTTGAATTACTTAAGAAAAAAAAAGTTTTACTTACATCTTCTCAGTAAATTCTATTCTTGCATAAAGGATATTTACATGCAGTTCAGTAGAAATTCCCAAATCACATTCCCAGCTTAATTACTTATGGATATGGCTCCCTTTCTTCTCTATAACCACTCCCTTCCTTCTCTCCTCTCTTACTTCCTACCCTCTCCTTTCTCCCTTCTTTTCTTTCCTTTCTCTTTCTTTGCTGTTGCTTCCCCTCTACTGCTACTTCATCTTTGTCAAAACTCTAGTTGATATCTGAAATCCAGTGCAGAAGTGTTCATGATTCCTTTATAAAATCTAAAGTTTCGGGCTTCCCTGGTGGCTCAGTGGTTGAGAGTCCGCCTGCCGATGCAGGGGACACGGGTTCGTGCCCCAGTCTGGGAAGATCCCACATGCCGCGGAGCGGCTAGGCCCGTGAGCCATGGCCGCTGAGCCTGCGTGTCCGGAGCCTGTGCTCCGCAACGGGAGAGGCCCCAACAGTGAGAGGCCTGCGTACTGAAAAAAAAAAAAAAAGTAAAAAATCTAAAGTTTCTGTCTAGGCTTTCCAGGCCTTCTGTGATCTAGTCTATCTCGTCAGATTTACTCCTCTGTACATTTACTCATGTTTGCTTAGCCTGGTGTGATCTTCCCCTTACTGTAAGAATAGATGATCTAGGTAGGTCCACTTAAATTCGACCTTTTCTATCCTTAATATCCTCTTTTATAAACTCCCACAATAGTATCAGAGCCTTAAGAAGGATCTGGTGTTGTCCATGCCTGCTCTGTGTCAGGTATCGCTGGATGATTGATGTGTGTTTTCCCATTTAATCCTAACAGTAACTCTGGGACAACTCTGGACAACTCTGGTATCCTTATTCTCATTTTCCAATCATTGTTATTCATCCAAGGTTACACAGCTAGTGTGTGGTTGATTGAGACTGCACTCACATACTTGACTCTAAAATGTTGCTCTTTTGGCCCCATCTGTAAGGGAAGTGCACAATAAATGTTTGCTGAATTAAATTCTTGAATTGTAAATATTATGTATGTTGTACAATCTTGAATTGTCATTGATTTTGCTTTAACCCAAGGTAATAATCTCTTTAGTCTGTCTCCTGTCAGGAAGCAGCTTATTGTGAAGCCTTTCCTCTAGGGAGAAGGTTTCCAAGTTCTAAATCTTTGTCACCTTCAGCAGCCTGATTTCTTCAACCTTTTTTCTATCAGGGAGATCTCCGGGAAAAAGACAAGATTTGTGAGGGGATAACATATCGCCAGATGACACATCTCTATAACCTTCCATTGGTCCTAAAATAATGTACTCCCAGTCTAACTGCTTTCCCTGTTCCACCTTCCCTCATTGATTTGTTTTATCATTTAGAAGGCACCTAACTCTCCATATCTTTTTGAAAAGGAAGTATATGGCTTATAAAGAAGGTCTGTGGTCCATCTGCTTTGACATATCTGTGCTACACTAAAGTGAGGCTTTAGTATATATGAGGAAGATCCTAGGGGGATAATTTGGTGTAATAAATATGTGAATTAATTAGGTCTCTGGTTTCTCTAACATATGCATTCAGTTCAGGTGAAGACATGCCCTGTGACTCCTTGCTCACCCTTGTAGCACCAGTGCCAAGTGGAGCATGTAGTAGACTCTTAATTAATACTCACTACATGAAAGATGAGTGACCTAAAAGATACAACCATGATTAGGAGACACTGTTTACCCTCAGAGAAGTTGAGTCTGATTGGGATGAAGAGGAAATAGCATCAAAATTTCGCCGCTCTGTACTGTGTGGATTTGAAGTTTATTTGGTTTTGTTTTTAAGTTATTTGACTTGTTTTGAGGATGATGATACTGTTTGATACTTTGTAGCAGTTAAGATCTTTCCATTGGCTGTGAACTTGTTTTTTTCTCCCCCCAGTCAGGGACGTGCCCTGTGTGCCGCCGTCATTTCCCACCTGCTGTGATGGAAACACCTGCAGCTGCTTCCTCTGAGCCTGATCATGATGCCCCACTTGCAAACGACAGTACTGCAGAAGCCCCCTAAGCCTGAACACTTGAATGAGATCGGTCTATCGAAGTAAATCTGCAGATCCTTCTAAAATATGATGTGCAAATAATTATATATATATATATTTAAAATGCTATATATAGTCTATGCCATAGTTTAGAAAGAGAATATTAACCTTTCTAAACTAAATTTAGGTTTGCAGAAAGTACTAAACATTTTCAAGCTGAATGTTGAAGTAGTGCATTCATTTTCTTTAGTTTAGTATGTTATTAATTGTAATGTCAAGCTTATCGATTAACTTTATCCAGAAGAAATAATCATCTGTGTGGCACACATTATTGGTTTTGTCTGAAGTACTGTCACTAAGTGATTATAATTAAGCTTTCCTATTTGCATCAAATGTGAAGATTGTGATCACAACAGTAGTAAAATTTCGGTTTCGTTGGAAATAAAAAAGAATTCTAAAGCATGCTTTTTCATTGGTCCCTTTGCTTTTGCTTCATCAAAACCTCTTCGTTCATAATACTGAGTGGTTTTATAAGAAGATAACCTACTCTTTCATCTTTGTTTAAAATTAGGACTTTTTAGAATGCCAAACAAAACTTCTGGCTAGAGCATCACAAAATTTTAAAATCTTAAAGGTAATCTCCTTGAAATGGTTAGGTAGTAAAATAAGTTATTATATTTGAAATGTTGGATGTGCTTAAAGTAAGGTTAGTAAAGCATATAAACAATCTCATGTGCTCAGTGCTTGGTACAGTGAGATGAATTAGATGGCCTTATGAAGTCCTTTCTATTTGGTTAAAATTATACTTGAAGGTCCAGAACACTCATGGCACATTTGTGTAATAAATTCTGGATATAGTTAAAGGCAATTTTGGCTCTGAAATATTTTGGAAAGTCTGAAAACAAACATAAAGTGTTTTAAAACACTCATTCTGTTGTATCCCGAAGGAAAATCTGAATCCTTAAAAAACTGGAAGATTAATTGTGCTGTCTTGTATAAAGCATAAAACTGATGGGGTCCAGGACAGATTTGGCCATACCTTTTTACAACATATCTAAACCTTACTATGTTATAATTTATTATTTTAAAATATTGTTGAACAAGGATTAGTCATATTACATTATCAGCCTTTGTTTCTTTACACTAATTTATTTTGGGAAAATTATTCACCTGGAACTAAAATAAAAACAAGTAGTTTCAAATTAAGCCATGGGTGAAAAAGGAATAGATTGTATGATTGCCTAGTGACTGTATGAACAGAACTGAACAGGTAACACAGTTCCGTTCTTAATTTCCTTTCTCTAAAAGAGAAAAGATGCTGACCTCACATTTATCCTCTGAAAGAGATCTGTTCACAAGCTTTTACAAAAGTGAGGAAATCAGCTTTCCTTACTTTACTTTTTTTTAATGGGAAATTTGACCCACAGGGTCATCTTTGTAATTATGTAACCAAACTAAGAGTGGGCAGCTTTCTGTTTAGGTGATCTCACCCAGTAGGCAAGTATGTATCAATATGGACATAATATTTAACTTACAGATGTGTTAGGTATCAACACCAGAGAATGATGGGTGTTAGAATGCCACATTTGAGCAAGTAAAATAGTAAAACACATAGTGAGTATACATCCATCCAAGTAGTACAATGATAATTTAGTTTAGACACATAAAAAGAATGTTTATATGGCTTCTCAAATGCAAAATTACATTTTATTTGTATAATTTCTCTGCATATTTATATTCCATCTCTTTTCTTCATTCTTAAAAATAAATGAATTTTCACTGTTGGCACATTTGAGGCTTAAATATAAGGAACATAACACTTGCATTCTAATTTTTGCATATATTGTAAATGTGTCTGGTACTTACAGCAAAATACTGTGTATCCTTTTATGGGTAAAACAAAACTGAACATTGCATGCATGTAATGTGGTGACTTTGTAATTTAGGGGTTCTTTGGGGCTTCTGTGACTTTGGAAATGCTTACATTTAAGCCTTAATGTTGCATTAGGTAGCATGTTTTCCTTCTGATGTATATAGTCACTGTTGTATAAACTAATCTTTGCTTGTTTTCTACTCTGTGATCTTTCCATACCATATTTCATTGATGATCAGTTAGTGTCAAGGAGTCAAATCAAGTTAAAATTAATTCTCATGTGTATATTGTGGAAATTGTGGCTAGTGTGATTTTTATTGTTGTTGTTTGTTTCCTTTAAATAATAATGATCAGTTGTGACACTTAGTGGTTAAACTGACATTGTTACAGATTCCTCTGTAATAAGCCACACATTATATTTAGGCAGTGTAAAGGGACCTTGGTTTTCTTCTCCGAGATAGCAGCTGTCCCAAAGAAAATATTTCTTCTTTGGCTGTTAAGATTTAGCTATTATCTGCCAGTTGTTAAGAGGTTTTGGTTCCAAATTCAACCAGCAGTGTTGAGAGCTGAACGTAAGAGAGCTGTTGTACTTTTTGCTTTCCATCTGTTTCTGCCCTTCATTCTTGGCTCCCTACTATCTGTAAACAGCTGCTATGAAGGAGAAAAGTTGAATAAGAGTTGGCTTAAAAATTCTTTTAAAAAGAAAATTGAGGTTTTAGAATTTTCATTGTAACAAGTTGATATAAGCTGAGGCTGACAAGTTAGGACACCTAAATATTGTTTGATCACGTCTTGGCTCCTTTTGAAAAAGTAAAGAATATATGAAGGTAAATTAGAAATATAAATAGTAATAAAAGTATTGTTTCTCTTATTTCTCTATTATATGTTAAGTGACTTGACCTAATAATTTTATTTTTTTAAACGTCTTCTTCTTTCTTGTAATTTGAATGCTGATATTTAAAGGTAGATCTATGTGGTTTTCTTTCGTGTTTCTTAATTGTTTTCTCTAAGCTAACTAACTCTTATTTGTGATCTGCATTTATATATAAACTGTTAAATATATGTGAACTGTTAAAATGGAATGCAAGTTTTTCAAAAGCCCAGGTCTAAACGTAATGATTTGGTTTATTGTTCTACAACTCCAATCCATCATTTTTCGTGTAAATCATAAACAATAAACAGGATATACTCAGTGGTCATTTCTAATATTTAATTGTGTAGTCTTATCACTTCTATAAT
Organism: Mesoplodon bidens; assembly: GCF_964165515.1. NCBI lineage: Eukaryota > Metazoa > Chordata > Mammalia > Artiodactyla > Ziphiidae > Mesoplodon > Mesoplodon bidens. Next base: position 90,722,298 of record NC_138160.1, on the reverse strand, counting down.
GTAACCCCCTGGAGGATTTAGTGTTTATAGCAAAGTACACAGCTACTAAGGAAGTCTGGAATAGGCTCCTGAGCACATGATTTTATACTCCTTTAACTGTGATCTAAGAAGGAAAACCCTAAAAGAGACCTCAGCTGTACAAAAGTGGTTGATGGACTTCCAGAGTTGGAGCCACTCAGCACCCCTACAAGGGTTGGATTTCGTTAGAAAAGTATCACCCAAATGTTCCTATAAAGAGCACATATGTGAAGCTAGGCAGAAAGGTCCTGTCTCTTCTGTGTGGCCACCTCTTCCTGTCTTCCCTCAGGCTTCACACTTTTCTCAGATCTTGCATGATATCTATTCTAGACCAGCCTGGCATTGGCTATTTCCATCCCTCACTTAAAATGTGTTGCTCAGAACTAAACACAGTTCCTCTGTTGTCTGACTAGAGCAAGGTCCAGAAGCATTATTGCCAACATCAAAGTGATTCTCATATGACTGTTATGACTCGTATATGTTGATATTATTATCATTACCATCATTATTAGGCAAGCGTATCACATTGTTGTCTCTTGCTAAACTTCAAGATATTGCTGGTAAGCCAAGTCTGTTCCTAATAATTACTTACACAATTTCTTCTTAACCTAATTGGACTACATTCATCCTTACTAAATTTAACTTGTAAAGGTCCATATGAATTCTGATTCTTAACCTGTATCAGTCCCAATTTTGATGAAGCATGCCTTTGGTGTTTAGTGGCTTTGTCCAAGTTACTGATAAATACTGAATAGAACAGGATGAAATACAGACCCTCTTCAGAATGCCACTGTAGACTGCCCTCTAGATGACTTTGATCCACCAGTCAGTACTCTGGGTACAGTTGTTGAAGCAACTACCAGTCACTTAAGTGCTTTTGTTTCTTCATGGTTCCTAAAAGGACACCGTAAGAAATTTTGTCCTGTTTGGTCGACAGGCACTATGGAAGTAGCCTAATCTGCTAATATATTAAATCAAGAAAACAAATGAAGTTAGCTGGAAATGCTTCACTCTTAGTGAAACCATACAACCTCCTTCTCTAACTGCTCACATGCCATCTGTTAGTCTTCTCTAGAATTTGATAAGTGATCAATGTCAACCTCATTTTTCTAATTTTTGGAATCTACTTTTTTTCCTCTCAAAAATTAATGTTTGAAGTAACATGACCTTGACAAGTCACTTAATTACTCTGCTTCTGTTTTCTCTATAAAGACTGTGAATTAAAGGTTCAGTACTCCTGTTTGTGCATGGGTAAAGGTTTGAAAAAAATGTTCTTTGTTGATGTGCAAAGTCATGGGGAATAACGAAGCATCTTAATCACCTCTCAGGAGTGGAAAGAATTTGAAATGGAAACTTTATTAAATCAAAAGAAAATTTAATTAATGTCAGTTTTACTAAAAGGCTACATGCCTGGATCTGGCAGTTTATTCCATTTTGTATTCTTAGTTTATAATCAATGTGCAGTTTTTTAGTAAATATTAGAGAGGGGAGGTCTTTATCTTATTTTTTTTGAAAGATAATACCTCTTAGCCATTCACTGTCAGTAAGAAAAATTATGCAAGCCACCATTATTTCTTTTCCTTTGATTATAAAACAGGAGTTCTTAATAAGATTCACTGAGAAAAATGCATTTTTACATTATAAGAATAGTTGCCATTTATGAAGTGCTAAATATTAGACATTGTGTTAGGCTTTCTGTTTTAGCTAATCTTCATAATGAATCTGCAGCGTAGTTTATATTGTCCCAGCTTTTACAAATGAAAAAATTGAGTCCTGGTTCTTAAACAAGAGCCTGAGGGTTCTGGGTAGTTCATGCCACCTTCCTGGGTAGGAACAACCTATATGATCAATGTTAATATTTACTAAGTTGTTTGAAATGTAGTCTGAGTTTTAAAAATGGGAAAAGTGGGGGGGGTCTTTAAAATTCTGAAAAATATTTTGTTAGTTTTTCCTTTTTGTATTATTTTGCTAAATTGTTATAGAGAGACATTTTTGCCTTAAGTAATATACTGCTGACCAAAGTTATAATGTCCTACTTAGTGAAGTTTCTTAGTCACCATTAAGATGTGATGAGAACTTCCTACCTTTGCAGTACTATTTGGGAACCTTAAATTATTCTGCAGAAACTCTCTCTGGCCTGAGAGCTGTGTGGCATCCTCTTGTCTCTTCAACCAATGAGACCTTACTAATACAGATGTCTGTCTATAAGCAACTAGCCCTACCCTTTCCAAAAGTCTCTGGATTTCTTTCTTCAGAAGCCATGGACATTTGCCCTCACAGTTGCAATCACTCAGAGTGGAGAACTTACCCCCTGACTGCTTCATCATTAGGAACAAACATTTGACACAGGGTTTCCTTTTGATTTCAGTCCTTAAATGGTATTTTAAATTCTTTCCAGGCATTTAAGCTATGCCCTAGTTCTCTTGTCTATTCTATTTCCATTTTCTTGTTAAAAGACCTCAAGTGTTACAAATATTATAAGGGGCTTCACTATGTACCACTATTTTGATAGGCCTTTGGCCTCCACAAACAATTCCTCCTCCTGACCTGGAGCAAGGATCCTTCAACCCTGGTATTGCAGTACCCTAGGTTTGGTGCCACTAAAGAATGTCAGAGTTTTTAGTTTAAATTCACTTTTAAGGCAGATGAGGATAGGAATTGGGGAGCTTACAAAATCAACCTTGTCTGGAAAGCAAGCTCTAGCCTAGATTGGATGGTGATGACTCACAGGTGAACCGCAGTTATAGCCCAATCTAACTGAGTAAATAGCACCTGAAAGAAGATGTTTAAATTTTTTAAGAAAAATTAGTTGGCTTATAAAATAATATATTAAACATACCAGGCTGGCGTCCTCCTTGAATCTGTGGAAACAACACTTTCATCAAATCCAACAAATTAACTCCATATGCTGAGCTGCTATCTGTTTAACAAATGTTTATCAAGTGCCTAATCTAGCACAACTGTTAACAAGGTCATCAAACCCCCTGGCTTCCTGGAGTGTTCCCTGTATTGAGGAGACTCTATTACACGTTTTTTCCCAAAGCAGCTGGATTCACTGTATGGGAAGGAGTTCATGTTGGCCTGGAGGATGCCTGTGATTATCCAAACAAGAAACAACCAAAGCAGGAAGAAAGAATAACACGTCCGGAGCCCCCCAAGGTAACTAGCTACCGGCAGCTACCCTCATTCCCCAATGATCTATAGCTGTGTTACTGTATTTATAGGTTGAAGATCTCTTAGGAGGTTATATGCCCTATGGCCCCCAGCAGGTAATGATATCTCACAACCAGACAATTTGGAGAGATTTTTTTTTTTTTCTCAGAGATGGGGCTGGCCATAATGGAGAGAAAACTTAAAAGTGTTTCACCTTATTTGTGTTGTATTATTACCTTTGCTTCCTACTCCCTGTGCTCTAAGGCATTTACACATAAGCATCCAGTGTGTTTTTCCCCAGAAGATGGAACATAAAGCAGGCAATTCTGAGACATTGCCTTTCTGCTGGCTTTTGTAACCATGCTGGAGAACCAGGGCTAACATACCCTGAAAACTCTTACTAAGGGCTGGACAAGGAGTAAGCTCCACTGTCAAGTTTGCTACACTGTGATTACCATAGAAGCTGAATGAACTGGGCAGCAAGGGCACTAAATGCTATGCAGATGCACAGTTGTGTTAGGGCACCCCCTGCCTGACTCAGCAGCAGCACCATGGTACACAGAGTTCCCACACCTATGCATGCCAAGGCTCACTCAGGGAGGGCAGAAATGCTGCACAATCCTTTGGGTTCTTGTCCCCTCGCCACCCCCACTGCTGTATAATGCATTTTTCTCCCCCAAATCAGGTCCTGGAGAAGCCCCTAGAGCTTATTTAATCCTTCTGTAGGTGACACTTTATAAAGAGGAAGCAGAGTAGAAGGCTGCATTAGATGGTGCCTGCCATGGCCACCCTACTTGAAGCATCCCTTCTCATTGTCCAGAGCTGCAGAGGGTCTGAGAGTTTACCCTGCTTGTAAGCTAACACATTTCATAGATTCTGGCTGAATCTATGGGACCCCTGGATCAGAGACAAAGGGTTTTATTTCTCATGGTACAGTGGGCAGCATGAGCTGCATAATCGCCTAAGCAGTTCCTGTTGCCCCCATGTCCCTCACGGACGATGCAGAGCTTGGCCCAGGTGGACGCTGCACACACAGTGAGTCTGTACAGATGAGAAAACTCGAGCTTAGGAAACCCTAGTCTTATAAAGGGACTGCTGGTAAGCCTGCCTAACCTTGCCCTGGAGAAAGACATTATATGTTATCTTGGTCAGGAAACAAATCTGTCCTCTGACCTGGGGGGATGAGGGAGGAATAATATATCTGTTTTCTAGGATTTTTCTATACAGACTCCAGTACAGAACAAAGCTGTCAATGCCTCTTGCTCAGAAGACATGAGAAACACAAGAAACCCATGAATTGTCTCCCAATACCTGTAGACCCTGCTAAAGGGATGGGATACTGCAGGTCAAGAAATCCCACTCACCCCAGCCACAGCTGATTTGACTGATGGGGGCATCAGACTCAAGGCCCATCCATTCAGAGGTTGGCCAGTGGCCAGGGGCTAAAGGTTAGGCAGGCCAGCAGGTCCTCTCACTAATTTGCCCATTTTGGTTGGGAAATAGGCAATTCCCAGTAGGAAATGGGAGATGAATTCAGCAAAAGGGTTGTACAAGGAGGTATTAAAGTTGTGAGTAGCCACGATCATGCTGAAGCGATGAGGCAGCAGAAAGTAAGAGCAACTAGAAACTACGAGTGGGAGAAGATAGGCGAGAGTGGATGGGGAAGGCAGGCAACTGCAGTGGAGGGCAGGAAGCGGAGCCTCGTTACTGTGGACACTAGAACAGAGAAGCAGTCATAGCTCCTTACTTTTCATCCCCATCTGCTCCCCACACCAAAATGGGCATCCGTTACAGTAACATACACAAGCCATTACTGCAGAGAATTTGAGTGAGTCTTTAGTTGAAAAAGAACTCAGGTTATAAGGAACAGAAGAGGCACAGAAAGATGTCGTAGGTCAGTAAATTGGCTAACATTTATTGAGTGCATACTATATGCCAGGAACGTTTGGAGGTAGTTTTACATGCATTACCTTAGTTAATCCTAACAAAAATTTTTAGATGTAGACTTCTAATCTCCAAAGGGCATCGAAGGGTTAAGTAGCTGCCAAGGGTCACACAGCTAGTAAGCAGGGGAGTCAGGATTCCAATCCAGTGCTCTTCACTGCTTTGTTCTATTGCATCCTGCATAGGCAAGTGAGTTAACACTCAAGGTAAGAATAAATGAAGTAAATTTCAGCTTCAGTACTGATAGTTCTCACAGACTGACCTGCAAGTTCAATAGCCTAACCTAACATTTGGACCAAAAACTACTCTGAAGTTGGTAATTACCTTTATCAATCAGCCCAAAGAGGCTGAGAGGAGCCTAAACATATTAAATTGCTTTAGTCTCCTACCTGAAGAAAGCAAAAGATCTCAGCAGCTGCAGAAGTTTATGTTACTTTCCAGCCCACTGCAGAGAGAATTCTGCCTCAATCATTCTTCTCTTGTAAGTCCCTGTGGTACCCACAGTACCAGTGACCATTACCCACAGCTCTAAGTAAGCAAGAACAATAATGTGGTCAAGGAAGCCTGTTATTTGTCACACTGGTAAGGCCTGGGTAGAAAGCAGGTTGTGATTGAATGGAGATAAGTGTCAAGTCCCTACTATTCTTTACCCTAAATGCACTCCACATGCTCTTGTTCTGTCCTAATTAGTCTCTGCCCCAGAGAGCTAATCCTTTTGGTTAATGAGTACCCATGGCCTCATCATCTCCAGTTACAGATACCAAGGGAAGCTGGGAGAGCATTGCCCAAGCAACTTGGCAGAAGGTGCTTTACTATTCATAGACTGCTGTGCTTAGAATCAATGAAAACTTAACAAGTAAATCACCAACATATTACCTCGCCTAAGGAGGAAGCAGCAGCTTGCCCATGATCGTACATCCAGAAAATGCTGGAGCTAGGACTTGAAGGCACGTCTCCTGACCATGCCCCAAACTTCTCTTGCTTTCTGGCCCAGTGTCATCCTCTGGTGAGTCAGGGCAGCAGCAAGATTAGATCAGAAATAGGTTGTATTTACCTCCAAACCTGCTCCGTGAGTAGGTCCTCACCTGCCAGCAGACAAAGTGAGAAAATTATGACAAATAAGCAGATGAAGACTTTTGCTTGTGAATTCCTGTTTTTATTCTTCCATTTTTGGACCTTTTTAAGTTAGGAAAGACTTGGGGTGAGGAGGTAGGGGGAGATAGAGAGAGAAAAAACAGTGGCAGAGCAGGGAACTAGCATGAGACAAAAAATAAAAGCAATGTCAGAGGTTCTCTGGCTTCCAGCACCTGAGGGAATTTCTCAACAGGTGTTCCGCGCTCTTGCAGAGCACAAATGTTAAACTTCTAAGGGGTTTTAAAATACAAATGTCACGAGTTTAAAAAATAAGTTTTAATAACATTGCAAAAATACCCGAGAAATTAAAAGAACATACAGCAAATCCCTATATACCCATCATCTGTCTGCAGTGGATTTGACAACTTAAGAACTATTAACATTTTACCACATTGACAAAAAAAATGCTCATATGTATATTTATGTATAATAGTCGTTCCTTTTCCTCAAAAAAGGGCCGTGTCCCTGGGAAAGTTGTTTTGACCTCAACCTCCACTACCTGATTCATTCTCAGAGGCCCTTCTAAAACCACATATGTCTCCCACCATCAAGGATCATAAATAGGCTTTGCCTAACTTGTCAACTCTGCTCAGTTTGCTGGAGGGAGTACAGCTGAATCCAGGCTCAGAGAGAGAGAGTGCCACGATTGGGACGGTATGTCCAGCTCCAGTGTGGGAGGGGTGGCGTGGGGGCTGAGAGCCGTGCTTGCTCCCAGCTCTACCTCACTACCCCCTGCGCCCCCCGCCCCCACCGCCCAGACCTCTCTGTTCACTGTGGGATGTGCCACAGCTGTTCAGCCCAACAGCTAGATAAGCTCCCTACCCTGTGAGCTTTAAGAGACGACACCGTTGTAATGCTCTGCTCCCAAATCACTGTAAAAGCTGAACTGCACTGCATTCAGGAAGACATGTCTTAAAGGAATTAACTCATCCTTCTCTGGTTGGACTCCCTCTGCAGGAAATTCTACCTCTAACCTCTGGCCTGTTTTCCACCGTAGTTCCTCCCTGGAAAGTCTATGGAAGGCCTCATGGGAAGCAGTGGTGTTTCTTCAGCTCCAGGCAGGAGGTGAGGTGCATTTCATCTCTTCTAGACTGCAGCCTAGCCTGCCTTTGCGTTTCTGACAGCTTGCTTTGCAGGAGGCCTTTTATTACAATGAAAGTACAGGGTGAAATTTTGAGCTTTTTAAGGATAACACTGATTAATCATCCCTAGGAGCTGGTAATTGCTTCGTGGTCCTGAAGTAGGAAACCTGCTGGGTAAAAAAAAAAAAAAAAAAATCACATTGAAGGGAACACTCTGTCTTGTAAATTGAGTAATAGCATTCTCTGGTGTTAAAAGTAAGAGATGATGTACACAAGTGAGGATAAGCTTCATTGCACCCAAGGAGAATATTTTTTTCTTTTCAAATGGAAATACAAATTTCAGGTTGTTCTGTGCAGACTTTCTTGAGCCTGAGAAGAGGGAAGATGAGGCAATATTTGCACAATCCAAGTTACAAGGGAAGAGAAAAACACCTCAATCCTGCTTGTTACTCCAGAGGTGAGAGGCACTAGCCTTTTCTACTCTTTTCTCTCCCTCCCTCCCTCCTCCCCTTCCTTCTTTTACTTCTTTCCTACATCAGCCAGATTGGTTCCGTTGAAATCCTAAATCCAACCATTTACCAGCTGTGAAATCTTGGGCAGTTTACTTGACCTCCATGTGTGTTGCCTCATCTATACATCAGGGATAGTATTTCTCTTGTAGGGTGGTCATGAGAGTCGACTGAGTCAGTACAGTGATACTTGAGTCTGGTCAGGCCCCTAATAACTTGTAGGGGGGAACACTTCTTCCTCACTCCCCATGTTTCCCTCCACGGGGCAGGAACTCTGCTGCTGGGACACTCCCGACCTCTCTCGCTCTCACTTGCTGGGCAGTGGCTTAATCCGGTTAGAATTAGGGCGAGTAAACTGGCGTGCTTGTCTCAGCTTCTCTTCATCTCTTGGAAGTGAGTAGTCCCCTCTGCCCTTCCGAGGGCAGTCCTCATACGAGACTGGCTCTGGCCCAGCGCTGTAACGGCGGCGCCATCAGGCTAATCCCAGATTCCCTATTGAGACGAGCAGCGCTGCGCTTTGCCGCAAGTGAGGGTCCTGCGCCTTGGCGTTGCTTCCTCGAGGCGTTCCTGGTCCCCCTCCAGGGCCTGGGGCTGGCTGGACAGGCCGTGATGTCTGGGCAGGTATCCCTGTGGGCCCCAGACCCGGCATTTGCTCCCCCACCCTCTACCATGCAAGTGGGCACAATGACCCGTGGCCCGGCTCTGGCCCCAGGAGGATGACCTGGCCAGCAACTTTCTCCCGCTGACTGACAATATTTCTTTTGAAAAGTGGACAAGATTAGGCCGCCAGAATCATGCTGATCCTCAGTGCCTCTCACTCACGTCAGAAAGGGAGCAAGTTCAAGTCTTGGCTTGAGCTGCATGTGTGGGCCTGTGTCACTGAAGCCGCCTGTTCTATGGCACTTAAGGTGGGGGCCAGCAGGTGTCCTCCACCCTGTTCCAGTCCCACCGCTGGCACCCAGGGAAGTCACCCACCCCCAGCAGGTCGTCTCTGGGGTGGCAGTGCCATCTCCTCTGAGGACACTGGAGACCATTGCCCCACCACACCAGTGGGACCCTTTCCACCCGTGTCTCCTGCCTCCAGTCATGGTGACATCGTGGTGCTCTCACAGGTTGGTCTTAAACTGTGCTGGATGAGGGAGGGATCGGCATTTCTTGTGCGGAACGAACTGCCCTCTCCCGCCATCTGACACCCCTTCTCCCTGTTGATGGTGTGGAAGAGGTCTACATGGAACGAGATCACATTCGAGGAGTGAAGTGATTGCAGCCTAAGGAGTTCAAGAGAGGATGTAGTTGGAAGATACGCTGTTCTGTTGATGCCATAAGATTCAGAACAGTACATTTAACGTATCTAGAAGATGAATTATTGTTCCCACTTTCCTGCCTACTCTGGATAAGACCTGCATATGTGGTCATCATCAATGAAGCACAATAACAACCTTTGATGGAGTCTTTGGAAGCTGGTATCCACAGGCCACACTTTGAGCAATACAGTGGCATCAGGAGTAATGATATAACCAGCATTAAATAATGGAAGGAGGAACCTGCAGAGGCAAGAAGACCCATGTTTCAATACAAACAGGTTCTGAAAGCCATGGCCTCATGAGTAATAATGCTATTGCTGTCATTTCCTCCTTATGGGCGATATGAAATTAGCCAGGAACGTTGCATATGATAAGAAAGAACATGAATAAATGGTTCCTGAACCTGGACGGGAAGAGATGGTGCCTGCATAGTATGAAAAATATTCACATGCACTGATGGATAATAAACAAATATGTAAGTACATCTTCTTTTCTCATTATTGCTTCTAAATCAGTTTTTGTGTGTTTTTTTTAAGAAGATGTTTGGGGTAGGAGTTTATTAATTTATTTAATTTTGGCTGTGTTGGGTCTTTGTTTCTGTGCGAGGGCTTTCTCTAGTTGTGGCGAGCGGGGGCCACTCTTCATCGCGGTGCGCAGGCCTCTCACTGTTGCAGCCTCTCTTGTTGCAGAGCACAGGCTCCAGATGCGCAGGCTCAGTAGTTGTGGCTCACGAGCCTAGTTGCTCCGCGACATGTGGGATCCTCCCAGAGCAGGGCTCGAACCCGTGTCCCCTGCATTAGCAGGCAGACTCCCAACCACTGAGCCACCAGGGAAGCCCCTGGTTCTAAATCTTGATTGATGAATCACAGTACCTCACATGGGTCCATGAGTTTTATAATATATTTTTAATCAAATTATTTATCTAGACAAGGGCCCAACAGAAATATTTTTGGAGCCTTGCCCACCTTAGGGGTTGTCCTGGAGAAAAGCATTTGCTCATAGAAAAAAACTATTCCCCCGTCTTACCTTTATCGGTAACAGAGGTGCTGTTTTGGCCACTAACTGCAACCCTTCTGTCTTGTTCCTCAGTTTGTTTAGAATTTGGTCAGGAAAGAGGGGTGCTACTTATTCAAGACCTCTCAAAGTCCTCAATAGTAAGCACTCCAAGTTAGTTATTATCATTTTTTAAGCATTCAGGTTACATTTTTTTAATATTGAGGTAAAACTGACATATAACATTATGTTAGTTTCAGGTATACAACATAATGATTCAGTATATATATGTATTACAAAATGATCACCACTATAAATCTAGTTAACATCCATCATCACACATAGTTACAAATTTTTTTCCTTGTGATGAGGACTCTTAATGTTTGCAAATATTTTCTCCTATTCAGTACATTATCTTTTCATTTTGTTGATGCAAAGGCTTTTTTTTTTTTTTTTTGCAGCGGCTTTTTGATTTGATGTAGTCCCACTTGTTTATTTTTGCTTTGTTGCTTTTGCTTTTGGAGTCAGATCTAAAAAATCATTGCTAAAACTGAGTCAAGGAGCTTACCGCTTATGTTTCTTCTAGGAGTTTTATGGTTCCAGTTGTTACACTCAAGTCTTTAATCCGTTTTGAGTTAATTTTTGTGTACAGTGTAAGATAATGGTCTAGTTTCATTCTTTTGCATGTGGCTATCCAGTGTTCCCAACACCATTTATTGAAGAGACTGTCCTTTCCCATTTGTATATTTTTGGCTCTTTTATCATAAATTAATTGACCATGTACGCGTGAGTTTATTTCTGGGCTGTCTATTCTGTTCCATTGATCTATTCATGTGTTTTTGTGCCAATAAAATACAGTTTTGATTACTTTAGCTTTGTAATATTGTTTGAAGTTAGGGAGCATTATGCTGCCTCCTTTGCTCTTCTTTCTCAAGATTGCTTTAGCTATTCAGGGTCTTTTGTGGTTCCATAAAAATCTTAGGATTGTTTGTTCTATTTCTATGAAAAATGCCATTGGAATTTTGATAGGGGTTGCATTGAATCTCTAGATTTCTTTGAGTAGTGTGGACATTTTAACACTATTAATTCTTTTTTTTAACATCTTTATTGGAGTATAATTGCTTTACATCGTTGTGTTAGTTTCTGCTGTATAACAAAGTGAATCAGCTATACATATACTTATATCCCCATATCCCCTCCCTCTTGCATCTCCCTCCCACCGTCCCTATCCCCCCCCCAGGTGGTTACAAAGCACTGAACTGATCTCCCTGTGCTGTGTGGCTGCTTTCCACTAGCTATCTGTTTTACATTTGATAGTGTATATATGTCAGTGCCACTCTCTCACTTCGTCACAGTTTACCCTTCCCCTCCCCGTGTCCTTAAGTCCATTCTATACGTCTGCGTCTTTATTCCTGTCCTGCCCCTATGTTCTTCAGAACCATTTTTTTTAGATTCCATATATATAACACTATTAATTCTTACAATTCATGATCATGGATGTCTTTTCATTTATTTGTGTGTTCTTCAACTTTTTTCGTCAATGTTTATAGTTTTTGGTGTACACCTCCTTGGTTAAATTTATGCCCAGCTATTTTATTCTTTTCAATGCAATTCTAGATGGGATTATTTTCCTAATTTTTCCTCCTGATAGTTTGTTATTAGAGTATAGAAACACAACAGATTTTTGTATCTTGCAACTTTATGTATCGTTGATTAGTTCTAACAGTTTTTGGTGAAGTCTATAAGGTTTTCTATATGTATTATTATGTAATCTGTAAATAATGACAGTTTTACTTTTTCCTTTCTGATTTGGATGCCTTTTATATCTTTTTTTGCCTAATTGCTCTGGCTAGGACTTTCAGTACTATGTTGAGTAAATGTAGCAACAGTGGGCATCCTTGTCTTATTTCTGATTTTAGCAGAAAAGCTTGCAGCTTTTTACCATTGAGTAAGGTGTTAGCTGTGGGCTTGTCAAAAATGGCCTTTATTATGTTGAGATACGTTCCCTCTATAACTACCTTACTGAAAGTTTTTATCATAAGTGAATATTGAATTTTGTCAAATGCTTTTTCTGCATCAATTGAGATGATTATATGGGTTTTAAGCCTTCATTTTGTTAATGTGGTGTGTCATGTTGATTGATTTATGAATGTTGAACCATCCTTGTATCCCTGGAATCAATCTCATTTGATCATGGTGTATGATTCTTTTAATGTACTGTTAAATTTGGTTTGCTAATATTTCGTTGAGAATTTTGGTGTCTATATTCATTTGGGATATTGGCCTATAATTGTCTTTTCTTGTATTTTTTTCTGGTTTTGGTATCAGGATAATGCTGGCTTCCTTAAACGAGTTTGGAAGTGTTTTCTTTTCTCTCTTTTTTTTTTTTCTTGGAAGAGTTTGAGAAGGTTTGGTATTAATTCTACTTTGAATGTTTGGTAGAATCCCCCAGTGAAGCCATCAGGTTCTGGACTTTTGTTTGTTGAGAGATTTTTGTTTATCAATTCAGTTCCCTTTCTAGTGATCATTCTATTTAGCTTTTCCATTTCCTTATAATTCAGTCTTGGAAAGTTGTATGTTTCTAGGAATTTATCCATTTCTTCCAGGTTGTCCAATTTGTTGGCATATAATTATTTATAGAAGTCTCTTATGATTCCTTGTATTTCTGTGTATCAGTTGTAACATCTCCTGTTTCTCATGTGATTTTTACTTATTTGAGTCCTCTGCCTTTTTCTCTTGATGAGTCTAGCTAAAGGTTTATCAATTTTGTTTATCGTTAAAAGAACCAGTTCTTAGTTTCATTGATCTTTTCTCTTGTCTTTTTAGTCCCTATTTCATTTATTTTCACTCTGTTATATCCTTCCTTCTACTAATTTAGGTCTTTGTTCTTTTTTTTCTAGTTACCTGAGATGTAAACTTCATTTATTTGAGGTTATTTTTATTTCTTAAGGTAGGTACTTAGCACTGTGAACTCTCTTAGAACTACTTTTGCTGCATCCCACAAATTTTGGTATGTTGTATTTCCATTTTCATTTGTCTAGAGGTATTTTTTTATTTCTCCATTGACCCATTAGTTGCTCAGTAGCATGTTGTTTAATCGCCACATATTTGTGAAATTTCCAGTTTTTTCTTGTAATTGATTTCTTGTTTCATATCACTGTGATCAGAAAAGATGCTTGATATAATTTCAGTCTTCTTAAATATATTAAGACTTGTTTTGTGGCCAAACATATGATCTATCCTGGAGAATATTCCATGTGCACTTGAGAATATGTAATCTGCTTCTTTTGGTTGAAATGTTCTGTGTATATCTATTAAGTTTAATGTGTCGTTTAAGGCTGATATCTATTCATTGATGTAAGTGGGGTATTAAAGTCCCTTACTATTATTGTATTGCTGTCCATTTCTTCCTTTAGGTCTATTAATATTTGCTTTATATACTTAAGCACTCATATATTGAGTGCATAAATATTTGCAAATGTTATATCCTCTTGTTGGATTGACCCCTTTATCATATGTAATGCCCTCCTTTGTCTGTGATTACAGTCTTTGTTTTAAAGTCTGTTTTGTTAGATGTAAGTATAGCCACCCACTCTTCTGGCTTCCATTTTCATGGAATATCCTTTTCCATCTCTTTGCTTTTAGTCTGTGTGTGTCCTTACATCTGATATAAGACTCTTATAGGCAGCATATGGATGGGTCTTATTTTTTTAATCCATTCAGCCACTCTATGTCTTTTGATTGAAGAATTTAATCCATTTTTAAAATGTAATTATTGATAGCTATGTACTTATCCATGTTTAAAATTGTTTTCTGTTTTTTTATTCTTCTCTTGCTCTCTTCCCTGTGGTTTGATGACTTTCTTTGGTGGTATGCTTAGATTCCTTTCTCATTATCTTTTGTGCATCTAGTATAAATTTTTGCTTTGTGGTTACCATGAGGCTTACATATAACAACGTATATTTATAACAGTATATTTTAAATTGATAAGTCTGAACACATTCCAAATCTCTACATTTTTCTCTCCCCTACCACATTTGATGTTTTTGATGTCAGATTTTACATCTTTTTATCTTGTGTATCCCTTAATTATTATAGTTATTTTTACTACTTTGTCTTTTAATTTTCATACTAGTTTTATAAGTGATTAATCCACTACGGTCACTATATATTTATTTTTACCAGTCAGATTTATACTTTCATATGTTTTCTTGTTATTAATTAGTGCCCTTTCTTTTCATCTTAGAGAAGTACTTTAACATTTCTTTTCAGGTAGGTTTAGTGGTGATGAACTCTTTTAGCTTTTGATGGTCTGAAAACTCTTTATCTGTCCTTCAATTCTGAATAATAATTTTGCCAGCTAGAGTATTCTTGGTTGGAAGTGTTTTTCTTTCAGCACTTTAAATATATCATGCTTTCTGGTCTGCAAAGTTTCTGCTGAAAAATCTGTTAATAGTCTTATGGGGGTCCCCTTGCACATAACAAGTTGCTTTCCTCTTACAGCTTTTAAGATTCTCTTCTTGTCTTTATTTGAAATTTTAATTATAATTTGTCTTGGGTCTCTTTGGATTCATCTTATTTGGACCTCTATGGGCTTTCTGGATCTGGATATGTTTCCTTCCCCAGGTTAGGGAATTTTTCAGCCATTGTTTCTTCAGATAAGTTTTCTGCCCCTTTCTCTCTTCTGCTGGGAGCCCTATAAAGCAGATATTAATCTGCTTGATGTTGTTCCATAAGTCCCTTAAGCTATCTTCACTTTTTAAAATTCTTTTTATTTTTTGCTGCTCTGATTGGATGAGTTCCATTGCCCTGTCTTCAAGCTGACTGATCCTTTATTCTGCTTTATCTAGTCTTCCACTAAACCCCTCTAGTGTGTTTTTCAGCTCAGTTATTGTATTCTTCAGGTCTGTGACTTCTATTTAGTACTTTCATATATTTTCTGTCTCTTAGTTGAAATTCTCACTGTGTTCATCCATTCTTCTTTCAAGTTCAGGAAACAACTTTATGACCATTACTTAGAACCCCTTATCAGGTAGATTACTTATCTCCTTTTCACCAACGTTTTTTTCTGAGGTTTTATCTTGTTCTTTCGTTGGAACATATTCCTCTGTTTTATCATTATGCTTGACTCTCTGTGTTTGTTTCTATGTAGTAGATAAAACAGCCACCTTTCCCAGTCATGAAGGAGTAACCTCATGCAGGAGATGAACCTTGTTCAACCTTGTCCTAGCTCTTTGTTGTCCCTTGAACCTGTGGGGTTGTCCAAGTAGTCTGTTTTATTTTTAATAGTTCTCAATTTCTGAGGGTGTTCCAAGACCTGTCAGTGTCCCAGAGGGGTGGAATCTCAGCACCTAGATTCAGGCTGATTGGAAGCCACAGCTTCAGGTGGAAAATTTAAAGTATACAATTATATACAGTCCTCTGTAATTGCAACTGTAAGCCCTACCAGCCACCAGAGCAGGCAATCTGGAGTGTCCCCTGGATGATAATCACAGAAATCAGGGCTTTACGTGATCTATGGGCTCCTTTCTGGGAGGTACCAGCAAGGTATAGTGAGGCAGAGGGAAAGCACAAAGATGGTGTCCTCTGGCCTATGTTCCCTGAGAGCACTTCCCTAGGCCCCTAGATGTGTGCCAAACCTGAAGCCTGCCCTTCAGACTGACGCTCCAGTGTAAGCAAATAGGTCTCTTTCCTAGAGAGGCTGGGGGTGTATTTCAGTCAGCTATCTGTGTAGTACCTTGGAGGTGGTAGACTGCCAAGAACTGTCTTTCTGATTGTTACGGTCCCCTTGGACACAGGAATGCAAGATCCCCTGACCTCCAGAGCCTGGTGATGAAAGGGCATCCCCTGGGCTGCAGCTGTAAAAACTGAGGCACCAGATGTAAGAACTGGGGCATCAGACATGTGTGAAATCTCCCCTTTGGGAGATGCAGACAGAGAGTGCAAAGATGACGCCTGTCAGTTGGAGGATAAAGAAGGCACTTGCTGAGAACAAAACAAAGATCTAGAGTAAAATAAAAATAGTAATGTCTGCTGGCTTTAACAAGGCAGAGGGAGAGTATAGAAATGGCACCTGCCAACTCCTCCATTCCCAGAGAATATCCCAACAAGCCTCTGCTCCTCTGGCTAACACTTTAAGATTAGCAAATGAATCTCTTTCACATGAAGTCTGGGCACATTTCAAATGGCTGCTTCTGCCCTGGGACCTGGGGTGGGTGACATCATGCATGAGCCCTTTAGGAGGTGTTTCTCAGTTCATTACAGCCCTTTGGTTCTCATGGAAATGAACCCCATTGGTCAGCTGTTTTAGGGGCTTGTCGGTCAGGTACATGTCTTAAAAATTGAGGTGTCTGGTGTGAGGTATGAACCTTTCACTTCTCAAGGAGAAGCTCAGGGTTTGTGAGTTCCCTCCTGATTTTGGGTCCCTACACTGGGAGTGTGGTTCACGGTGAGATTGTGTCTCAGCCTCTCTGACCCACTTCAATGTGACCTTTATCTCATTTGCCACATGCGTAGGAGTTGCTCAGCTAGTTTTCAGACCTTTATCTGAGGAAATTGTTCCATGTGCAGCTGTAGATACAGTATGTCTGTGAGAGGAGGTGAGTTCAGGATCTTCCTACATTGCTGTCTTGATACACTTCCTCAGTTTGCATTTTATGTTTCATTTTTCTCCTTCCCTTCCATTCTCAAAAACTTATAAACTCTTCTCTGAGCTCTGCAAGATCCCTGGATTTTTTGTTGATGTTGTTTGTTTTTATGATTATTCCAGAGACCTGGACGATAGCACAGAAAGAAATCCCCTTCTTTCTTAATATCCTTCAGTAGTTTGGACTGAATGAAAATTCTTTGCTTCCTAGCGCTCAACTGCAGTGCTCTTGAGGCCCATAGACTGTACCTGGGCCCTGACTTGAGGGAAAGATGACAAGAGAGGTGTATTCATGGGTTAAAAAACTAGATGCCCGGAAAGAAGTGTATCTACCTTAGCATTTAATTCAAAAGGTCAAGGGTTATAGGAATGAAGGTATTCAACATAGCAAAATTGGAAGCAAACTAAATGTTCACTAAATGTAGGAAGGACATGATAAAGTAAGTCATTGCTAAACCAATCAATAAGCCAATATGGAGTGCTTTGCCATTATGTTAGGGAGGCCAGGAAGAGACAGGGAATAAGACTTCTGTGAAATAAAATAAAGAGGAAAGGAGGCAGTGCAATTTTATAAATGTATATCTTGTGATTATAACTAAGGAAAATTTAACATCTGAAAAAAGTATGGGAATAAAGTGATAATAGAGAATATGTTAGAGTAATTGGATTCTATTTCTTACTGCTTGAAAAAAGTGTAATATAGTTATATTACTTTAATATAATTTAATAAATGCCTTCTTTCTAAGGGAGGGTCAGCCATTGCCTTTCTCCCAGCAATCTGTAGCCCCAGGGTCCCCATGCCTGAGTCACACTAAGCAGTCTTGTCTCCTATGGCAAGACTTGCTCTTTTCTCTCTAATTTGTTGTTTCTCAAAGTATGCTCTTTGTATCATTTAAAACAGTCTTTGGGGATGGAACTTAGGAATCTGCCTTGTAAACGGATTCCTGGGTGATCCTCATGCTCACTAAAGTTTAGAGCAAAATTTCTTTTTTTTAGGCAAAAGCCCTCAAGGAAAAGCACACAGGGATTTCTGTGATCTATATTATTTCTTAAAGCAAACTGAATCCTGTGAAATTAAGCCGTGTGTGTGTATAGTTAAAAACTCAGTGAACAGAGTGTTATTTATCCTCAAAGACTTTTCTTTAGAAATTTTTATTTATAATTTAATAATTTCTGCTTAGAATATTATTTTTTAAGCAAGCTGTCCTGTCATAGGATTGTTATTTGCTTTCCCTCCACTTTGAGGCCTGCCTGCCATAGTTAGGACTGATTGACTATTCAGGACACACTTCACTTGGTTCTTGATCACAACAAAACAGAAAG
The DNA here is from genome assembly GCF_964165515.1 of Mesoplodon bidens. Lineage (NCBI taxonomy): Eukaryota > Metazoa > Chordata > Mammalia > Artiodactyla > Ziphiidae > Mesoplodon > Mesoplodon bidens. The sequence continues at coordinate 90,704,192 of NC_138160.1, read as the reverse complement.
CATGGGACTCTGGAGTCCTAAGACTGGCCAAAGTGTTTCAGTTTTCCTTAATTCTCTATTATTAGAGTGCCATGAAATACCCAGTCATGATCCCACTGCTTCCAGCCCTCAAACTAAGGGTGGGATCCTCCACTGTCCCAACAGTCCTGGGCCTCCAGGCAGTGAGGTGCCAAGAAGAGAGGGCCTGTCCCCTGTCACCACAGAGCCTCCGCTGCACTACAGAGAGGAAACCCTGCTGAAGTGGGGCATGTTCTCACACTTTAGAGACTTCACTCAGACAGTGAATTTCACTCAAGGCAGAAATTGAGAGCCCAATGTTTCACCCAATCAAAATTGTATTTTATCTTTTTAAGAAGGGTAATAAGACACCTTCTGTAGGGGCAAGAATTTCCCTAATCTTTTTCAGAAACATAAAAAGTAAGCAAGCATGTTTTCTAAGGCTTTTTCCTGGCGATTTATGGCTCTAGCATGAACTCCTTCCTCACTGCTGTTTCTTGGGTGGGCTCCATAGGCCTCAAGGGCTCTGCTCATGGAGAAAGGCCAGGCGCACAGGCTGGGGTCCAGCCATTTGGTGCCACGTGGCATTGTCAGGAGGTCCCTGTGCTCATCTTGCCGAGTTCTGCTACAATAGAGCTCCCAACACGCAAATTCAAACTTCCCTCACCTCCTGTGTGTGTAAATAAGCCTACTGAGTTATTAAAAAACTCATGCTTTCCTTTATAATCATTCGTAATTTCTGTCCAGGGTAAAATGATCATCCAGATTTTCACAGAATTCATGAATAATAATCAAATCCACTAATAACCCACTCTCCTAAATAGCAAGGGTTCCATTAAGTAGTGTGCTGAATAAAAGGCCCAAATTTATTTTCAAAACTTTGAAGATAAATTATGAAGCCTCCCAGGACATGAGCTTTTCTATAGCAAAAGAAAAATATATTTGAGGGTCAAGTTGCTAGGGCAGCTCAGGAGGCCAGACCCATGGGCCAGGAGGCCCTCTGAAGTATGCATGCAGTTATCCTCTATAGGGTACAATTAGTGTTGAAGAACCCAGCTGAGGTGGCCCCAAGGCTGGGCCAGTGGTAGTGGTTCCCTAGGCCTGTTGTCTCTCTTAGCCATTAAGGGGAAAAGCACTTTCTCTGTGCTGGGACCGGCTTCTATAAAGACATTCATAATCCCTTCATCCATTACTCTCAGCAAAAAGCTTAAGCGAGGACCAGACTACCACTGGAAACCCTTAAAACTTCCTTCTCTTTCTTTCTTTCCAATCAAAAAGAATGGTTCACTTTTCAGTACCAAAGCTATTCTTTAAAGCACAAAAAATTTCCTTAAAAAAATCCAAAGCTTACCTCTTCCTCTTTCCTTCCTGCACAATTGCAGTCCTAAAGCCATTAGGTAGAGCAGAGTGAGGGAGGTATAGGCACAGGGGTGAGGGGAGCCATGTGGCCCAGAGTAGGTGCCCAAGTCTGAGAAGGGGGAGGAGACGCCTCCATAGCAGCTCATCGTGGTGTGTCCAAGTGCCACAGGGTGGGGTATTGGAGTCCAACAGGTGTGGAGAGCGTCCCCGCAGAGAAGGGCCCAGCAGGGTAATCAGATCCCAAGCAGTAGTGGGGTGGCTGCCAGAGAGAGTCAAGGCCAAGCTGGGTGAGGTGGGCATCCATGCAGAGGTAGCCCTGTGTAGAGAGCCAGAGCCCGTGAGGTGAGTGCAGGCTGTACATGGTGGTGGCAGAGACAGGAGATTGGTTACATCCAGGGAGATTGATAAAATAAATAAATATACTAATGATACGGAATCCAGATTTTTTACTGTCAGTGAAGGGAGTTACAAATGTGGAGAGGGAGAAAATGAACCCTCTGGTATTGATTGGAATTGGATATGTCAGTGTGAATTCATGGTTTTCAGTATACACAGATATAGAAATAGAGATGTAAATGCTTGTATGTGTGTGTGCATACAAATATGCATTGCTTACCTCTGTCCACTGAGATGCCAGGAGTAGTGATAATCCTAATACCCAGATCTTGGTCTCTAAAAACCATCTTCCACTAAAAGGGACCATGGCTTATTGGAGAAATGGCTAATTCTAGGGCTGGGCTAGGAGAAGTACAAGGTGAGCCTAAAACACCTCGAGTCAGAAAAGGAAGTGATCAGAGAATGGAGACAGTTCACAAAGTCTCAAAAGGTGCTAGAAGTAGCTCCCACTGGCCAAATAGGGGACAATTTGTGCATCGAATTAAATAATGATCATGAAAGACTATAACCCATTAACCAAAATAGGAAACTATGAATCCGTTCAGGTAATAAACAAATAAGTGAAAGTTTGATTTAAAAATAGTATAATTACATAATTTCAAAGTACTTTTCCATAAAACACTTTGCAAAAAGATAACTTTGCAGTGGAAACATCTGGCAGACACCATGTTATCCAAGTTGTCAAAGTGAAGAAACATCATCAGTAATGAGACAAATTGAGATCCTGTGTCACCTGATAGGTGGCCTTCAGAAGAAGTTCTGTGATATTCCTGCTAAAGATGCATAACCGGAATCTAACTATGAAGGAACATCAGAAAAACCCAAGTTGAGAAACACTCCAAAGACAACTGGCCTGTCATTTTCAAAAGATTCAAGGTCAGGAAAGTCAGAAAAGCTGAGAAACTGTTCCAGACTAAAAAGGACCTCAGAGACATGATCATTAAAGGCAATGCGTGGTACAGAACTGGACCTTTTTGCATAAACCAGAGTGAGGTCTGGGGCTTAGATGGTAGCAGTGCGTCGTTCTCAGGCTCCTCAGCATGGTGCCTGACAAAGTCGCTATGGCATCTACAGCCTCACATCCTCCTACGTTTGAGTCTAAATCAAGAGAGGTCTTTTCAGTAGCCTCCCCAACAGCCCAGAAGTGCAATATGATTGCAGCCACGTTGGTCATACCCATCACTCTTCAAATCACTGTGACCAGAAGGAAGTGGTGCTGTAATTGGTCAGGCCTGAGTCATGTGTTTCAGCACATGACCACCGCTGGAGCTTTGGATGGAGTTGCACAGACCTATAGACTGATAGTGGGGAAGGGGTTGATGCCAATGGAAAACAGGGGCAACTGCAAGAAAGAAGGGGTGATGAATGCTGGGAAGGCAAATGTCCACAGATGTCCAAAATGTCACCCACTATGTGGTCATAAAAACCTACAAATCTCTTCTGAAACTGTTAATTGACTTTCATCATTGTGCAAGTTTTGAGAATCTGTGATTTAAATAAGTGCTTGGCAGTTTGGCAATAGAAAATAATTCCTTCTTATTGTCAGTTACCCAAAACTTCTATCTAATTTCAATATAAATCCTGGCATATACTTGAATTAGTAAGCTATGCTCTCTGTTTCTCCATACAGTTTCGATCATTTTCTTCATATGTCTTTCCATATCTGTAAGGAAGCATGGTCTGATCAGGAGTCCAACATATTTGTTCTCTCAGAGCCCTTTAAAAATCAAAAATTTTCTGTGGTTGAGAAAGTAGATAGTAAATCACTTTAACAATTTCTGTGTCCTACCTTCTCATTATATTTGAATTAAGTCAGTCTCTATAACCTGTTTCTCCATAAGTTTCTCAACCCCACACTTACAAAGGGATAGGCTCTATTTGCCTATGAATGCTAAACAGAAATATATAGGCTATTTTCCTAAAGTCTTGGGCCTTAGCCCTTCCACTATTGAATATTGTCGTTTAAGATTTCATGAGTTATAGTGTAATAGTGCGATAGTGTCATACCAGACTTCCCCATCTTGAGTCCCTTCGATTTCTGATGAATAGATAAGTAAATGAGACTCAGATCCTTTGAGTCCAACAAAGGAGATTCTAAAGAACTTTAAAAGTGAAACTGATGTCATCAAAGCAGTTTCCTTGTTTTCCCCTTGTATTTGCTGTTACAAGAATATCATATTGAGATCATCGTTAGAGGTTTAAATATAAATTTAGTATTGAGTATTTAATAAACTTATAGCTATGATGATGTCAAGGTTTGGAATAACTGTATTAAAGTCCAGTTCAGAAAACCTACTTGCTCTGCCCACATCAGATATTATGTATCATTTTCTATCTTTCTGGTTCTGATATTTGCAATGATTTTAGTCATAATTAATTACTGATACAGGATGGTAGTTATTAGTGATATTTCAGATCCTTAGAAATAGACTCAGCTGGGGCTTCCCTGGTGGCGCAGTGGTTGAGAGTCTGCCTGCCGATGCAGGGGACATGGGTTCGTGCTCCGGTCCGGGAAGATCCCACATGCCACGGAGCGGCGGGGCCCGTGAGCCATGGCCGCTGAGCCTGCGCGTCCGGAGCCTGTGCTCCACAACGGGAGAGGCCACAGAAGTGAGAGGCCCGCGTACCGCAAAAAAAAAAAAAAAAAAAAGAAATAGACTCAGCTGAATGCCCAGTATTTCTCTAACAATTTGTGCAAGCATTATTAAATCCTCTATATAGCGTTCTGCCTCTCCTGAAACAACTTGAAAATCTTTAGTTTCTCAAAACAAGTTTCAAGACGTTGCTGGGAAGCAGATTGTTGGTTAGAACAGATGGGTTACCTACCTATGTTTCAACACTGATTACAGGTTCACAAATATTTTTTCCCTGGCCTAATCCAATCTTCCACTTGTATTCCCTATAGATAGTTTGACCCAGGGAAAGTCAGAAATCGAGAATGTGAATGCCAGAAGCAACTTTAGAGATCATGTGAGAAAGTTCACGATTGATGGTTTGACTTTTTTTGAGAATTTGAGGAAACACATGAGCAAACTCCCTGAGAACATGCACATTAAAACATATATGCAGAACTCCTTGGATCCCAGAAGATGAATCTGGGTTTCTTGGGCTTGGACTGTCATTGAAATAAAGTGACTTGCTCAAGACCATAGAACAAGTTGATGGAGTTGGGACTTGAGCCTGAAATACTAGGGAGTCCTGACTACCCCAGAGTTCACACAGTTGGCAAGGGGGGCTTAAAAGAAAAATATTATCTAATGGGCCAAACAGTCATAAAGTTATTCCCCATTCAAACATTCTGCTCCATTTAGGGTTGATTCCCACCGATCACATCAATGTCTTCGTTTTTCAGACTCCAGGATTATTGGTTGTTTGGAATATCCAACAATGCATTGTTAATATTGTACAATGCACGTTGATTGCAAAGTGAAAATGCACATCTTGTGAAAGATGCAGGGTTTCTTGAGGTTGATGGAAGTGAAAACTGCTCAAAGGCACATGCGCTAAGACTTTGATAAATGAAGTCCTGTTAGAGTCAGACTAATTGACAGCTGAGAGGAGAAGAGGACAAGGAGGCCAACTAGCTAAGCACCCAAGTAAATATTTGGATATGAAAGGGTTAAAGGAATCCCCTGGGGAGACCAAGGAAGCCCTCACATGTTTTTGTTAAATGATCCTCTTTGTGGTCATGTTGTGAAAATCAAGCATCAAATGAAATATGGCATATGCGGAAGTACAATTTTGTTGGAAAGTTACAGCAAAATCTGCACAGTTCTTAATTTCATTGACTTCTATGGAAACTTGTTTTGTTTTCATTATTTACTGTGAAATGTTGGTCCCTATTTTATGTGAGTTCAATTTAAATTGCTGTTTTCTTTCTCTTGTCCATTATCCTTAGATAATGAACATGTCCTATAGTTCAAGGACATGTTTCAAGAAGGAGAAACTTCTCTTATGCCTTGATCTTTACATTTTTCTGATTCCAAATCACAAAGTTCCTTGAGGACTGTCATTTTGCAATTCTTCTTCCAGGATTTTTTGGTCAGGTTCATAGATACGGAGTGTCAATGATGACCTCTGGGGAATAAAATTGTTGTGCTGCAAGTTGAGTAAATTTTGATTAACTGGGAAGAGCTTTTCTGAAACTCCATGTGCAGCGTAACTCAATATTGTTTTGAAAAATGAGAATGTCATTGAAACCAAAGGGCATGGACATGAAATAGATGAATTCTGGGTTATTTATTGAATGCCTTTCCTAGATAGAATTTTATGAAGTCCTATGTGGTTTGAATAATTTGTAACTATTCATGCTTCTGTTCCCAGACATTTTAATCATTAATGATTCTGCAGCATAAAACATCCTCCAAGACATTTTTACTCTGTTCAGTAATCTAAGTATGAATTATAAAATTAACCTTTATAATTAGATTGTTCAGGTTTATCCAGCAGGGCGGAATTACTGTTAATTTGAACAGCTGATCAATTTCTTATTGGGACTTAACAATGGCAATTAAATTTAGGACTCATATTTAGGCATCTCTCCAAGCTGTTAAGATCTCCATAGTTTTTACCCTGACATTTTCAAGGCTGAGTACCAGTGGTAACATAGGGCTGTTGGTAGGGTAACCATATAATTTATCCAAACTGGGGCACTTTTTAGAGGGGTACTTTTAATAAATGCACTGGGACAACAGCTGTGCACAAGGATTATCTCAGTTCACAAGGACATATGGCCACCATACCTACTGATGGCCTGTTTGCTATTGTTGCTTAAGAGTCAGGGACCCCAGCCTTTCATTATTTACAAAGCTCCCAGTGCTCATTCAGTCCCCTCCACCTGAGACCCAGGTCCTGACGCATCAGTACATGCTGCCCCCAGAGGCAGCTTCCCCAGAAGGCAAGCTTTGCTGTCAGAGGGTCAGGGTCCTGGCCCTCCGGACACTCACCTCTACTTCCTTCCTTGTCCTCGTTGGTTGAATTCTTTCTAAGAGGTCAAGGATAAATGACATTCCAAGCATGAAAATGGGATAAATCCCATCTAAGCACAGAACACTGAGCTCTTTTTGTGTGTGTGTGTTTTGTGTGTGTGTGTGTATGTGTGTGTGAGAGACAGACAGACAAAAATGTTAAACAGCGAACTAAAATGTAATCTTGTTATGAGTCCTGCCTTTTTACTGACTAACAGTGTGATCTCTGACCTCTTTAAGCCCCAGTTTCTCCATATGTAAAATGGAAATGATACTAATCTCTATCTAATGTGATTGTTATAAGGCCTAAAGGTCTGCTTATTGTCCCCACGTCTAGTTTCCCCTTCTTCCTCTTAGTAATAGAATTCACCAAGCGCTAATTGGACACATATTCTCCAAACCAGCCATTATATCTACCAGGTTCTCATGCAGCTCTGGTGAAGGTGAAGTGTGCAACTTCCCCGTCATGTCTTCACAAGGCACTGCGGGCCCTCCTCTCCCCTCCTCTCCCTCTTTCCCCCTTTCCACGGGCTAGGAAATGGCAACAACTGGAACAGCCAGCCTAGACCCATAGAGGGAGGCTATACCTTCCACCTGGCAGAGACACTGACTTCTACACTTACATGGAGAAAAATCAGTTTATCTTAGTTAAGCCACTGTACGTGGGGGCCTCATAATCACAGCCATAACTTACTAAGCAGCAGTAGTGGGTTTGAAAGCTCAATAGGCTTGGGGTCAGAAAGTGTGTGTTGTGGTCCTGCTCTGTTGTTTGCATGTCTTGAGCATCCCTAAACTTTACTTTTCTCATCATGAAATATAAGGAGAAATAATACAAAGGTAGGTGACTATTAAATAATAAATAAACACAACATGCTGATAACTTTTCTTTCTGAACCAGGGTTCATCTCCATGAATTCATTCATTCATTTGGCAAACTGTTAAGGAGTTCAGCACTATCCAAGACACGGGTTATCTAGCATTGCATAAGATGCTGAAAGTATGTAGTCTTCTTGTGGACGGAGAGTAAATAGACCAACAGGAAACATTATGTAGTGATGAGTGTTACGTAAGACAAGGTGATGTTTTATTTATTTAAAAAATTTTTTTAAATATACAGATGTTTATTTTTTCCTTGTTTTTTTAAAACAATTTTATTTTGTATTGGAGTATAGTTGATTTACAATGTTGTGTTAGTTTCAGGTGTACAGTAAAGTGATTCAGTTATACATATACATATATCTATTCTTTTTTGAATTCTATTCCCATTTAGGTTATTACAGAGTATTGAATAGAGTTCCCTGTGTTATACAGTAGGTCCTTATTGTTATCTATTTTAAAATAGTAGTGTGTATATGTTAATCCCAAACTCCTAATTTATCCTTCCCCCTCCCCACCTTTCCCCTTTGGTAACCATATGTATGTTTTCTAAGTCTGTGAGTCTGTTTTGTAAATAAGTTCATTTGTATTATTTTTTTTAGATTCAGCATATAAGCAATATCGTATGGTATTTGTCTTTCTCTGTCTGACATACTTCGCTTAGTATGATAATCTCTACGTCCATCCATGTTGCTACAAATGACAATATTTCATTCTTTTTATGGATGCTTAATATTTCATTGTGTATATGGACCACATCTTCTGTATCCATTCCTCTGTCGATGGACATTTAGTTTGCTTCCATGTCCTAGCTATTGTAAATAGTGCTGCAGTGAACATTAGGGTACATGTATCTTTTTGAATTATGGTTTTCTCTGGATATATGCCCAGTAGTGGGATTGCTGGATCGTATGGTAGCTCTATTTTTAGTTTTTTAAGGAACTTCCATACTGTTCTCCATAGTGGCTCTACCAATTTACATTCCTCCAAACAGTATGTGAGGGTTCCCTGGTTTTCTTCTCTCCACACCCTCTCCAGCGTTTATTGCTTGTAGACTTTTTAATGATGGCCATTCTAACTGGTGTGAGGTGATATCTCATTGTGGTTTTGATTTGCATTTCTCTAAATAATTAGCAATGTTGAGCTAATTATTCATGTGCTAATTATTTCATGTTCCTCTTGGTCATCTGTATGTCTTCTTTGGAGAAATGTCTACTTATGTCTTCTGCCCATTTTTTGATTGGGTTGTTTTTATTATATTGAGCCACATGAGCTGTTTGTGTATTTTGGAGATTAATCCCTTGTCAGTCTCATCATTTGCAAATATTTTCTCGCATTCTGTGGGCTATCTTTTCATTTTGTTTATGGTTTCCTTTGCTGTGCAAAAGCTTTTGAGTTTAATTAGGTCCCATTTGTTTATTTTTGTTTTTATTTCCATTACTCTAGGAGAAAGGTAATGTTTTAGAGATTGATTGGGGCACCATTATGGGACATGGTCAGAAAGGGCTCTCTTACATTTCTGTTGAGACTGAATAACAAAAGAAGCCTGTTTGTGAAGACTTGGTGGGCAAGGATTCTAGACAGAGGGAACATGTAAAGCAACAACCATAGTGGGAAGAGCATAACTTATTCAAAAACTAGAAAGAAAGCCAGTGTGGCTAGAGCAGAGTGAGAAAATGGCGGTTAGTAAGAGAACAAGTCAGAGGTAGGAGAGGCTAGATCATCTGTCCATACAGCTCATGGAATTAATTCCAAGCACAATGAAATGTCATTAGAGGGCTTTAAATAGGGGTGATACAAAGATAGCAGTACCTCAGACTTCCTCAGATGCCAATGCTACAACTAAATGCAGGCAGCTAATACCTATTTTACACATCAAGCAGCTTCTTAAAATAGGGGAATAGCTAGTTCTAGCTACTAGTCATCGGAGAACACATGGAGGTGTTATCAAGAGAAATGTTTAAACCCAAGTCAGGCACCATTGCTAAGTCCTTTACTGTCATTATTATTTACAGTTAATAGCTTAGAATTTGATGTCAGAAACACTTGGCTTTGAATCACATCTTTTCTACCACTAGATAGGTTATCTTAGATAAGACACACTACCTCTTGGAGTTTCATTTATCCTCATCCATAAAATGTGGAAAATAACATCCATCTCAGTAATGTCATCATAAGGCTTTAGTGAGATATTGTGTGTAAAATGCCTGATACATTGTAAGTACTCAATAAAAAGCAGTATATATATTTAGTTTTTGTATGGTCCTAGGATTCATTGAGAAATCACTAGGTTAGCTTGTCACTCCAGAGGTGCTGAGGTGGGGACTGAAGCCTTCAGGACTCCTCTCCCCAACCTGACCCCACTCCGTAAATCCTGTTAAAATTCTCTTATTCTTCTACCCATGCCCTTCCCTCAGGGGTCATGCTGACTACCCCCTCCTCTGACTCTCTACCATGCTACTACTTTGAGCTGAGCTTTTGTTTTATGACATTCCACGTGGTTATGCCTTCTTTCCCCTGTTCAATTAAGAGCTCCTTGAGAGAAGGAACTATTGATCATTCTTCACCAGTGTTTTCCAAGGTGCTTAACAATATATAGAAAGTGCCTAACAAATACATGTTTGTTGAGTAAATGAATGAACAAAGAGCTGAATTTGAGCATTTGGTTAGTCACCTCTGCTTCTCGAAATCCCCATTTACTGCATATCTTCCACTTGCCCTGGGATCCATTGTCCATCTTTCTCCATCCTCCCTGTGGCCTAGGAGGCTAAATCAACAGGCTCCCTTGTCATCTGCCTTCCCACAGGTTTAGCTGATGGGGACCACTGGCAGGAGACTGGAGGATAGGCAGAGTGAGGTCTGAACTAGGAAGTGCGTTTTGTACAACTACTGTTTCTGGGGTCCTATAACTGCTCCATCCATCTAAGGCCTAGAGGTGGTGACTCCCTGCTCTTGCTAGTCCTACAAATTTCCTTACCATTTCCCATCACCCTGCCCACACCATTGCAAGTAGTCCATTAAAAAAAAAATCCCCTCAAATTATCTGCTTTGGATCAGCCATTTTTTCCCCAAGGACTCTGATATAGCTCATATATATCATGTCAGGTAGACCTAAATGTATTCTATTCTGGATTAGGACTTGGACATTTTTGGTTTTGGGAGAGCAGACCCTACTACTTCCCTTGGTAAACTTCTGTTGTTTCACAATCACACCAAATTGCTCTGAGCCTGCTGTAACTTGGGCAAACAAGTTATGATGAAGCTGTCCATTGTCTTGAGGAACTAAGCAAGTTGTTCAGAGAAATTGCAGAACTTAGCAGACATGAGCCATTGCTGACAGTTAAATGTTTTTAAGAAGAGTAAGATAAAATGTCACTTCATGGAAAAAACTAAAAATACTTTTAAAGTGTATATTGTGCGTGACTTTTTCCTATTCTGAGTTGCCAGGCTGTGGGTGTTGAAAACTCTTCAGAAGATTTGGTCTGTCATGTTTAGATGGTGGGTGGCAAAAGAAATTCTAGGTTAAAAAAGAATACAAGACATCCACTACATTATCTCTTGTTTAAGTGTGAATTGTAGAATGTTGGATCCAAAAATAATATGAGCTGGCACAGTCAAGGCTAGTTGGCAGCTCCCGTGGAGGACAGGTTACCTGTGGAATGGCATGTCCAAACCATCCCCCTCCTGGCTTTCAGGCCACCACCTTGATCACTCTTGCACTAATTCACATGAAGACAGGGTGTTCTCTATCAAACACAATCTTAGAAGTGGCCAAAGTAGGCTCAATAAATTGGAATTTCTATAAGAAAAAAGCAGTAAAATATTTTTCATTTGCAACATTGATGTATCCAAAGAGGAGGATGTTTACCAATAAAGTTAAATGAAAAAGCAAAATGAGGAGATGAAAAGATTTCTGATTGGTTGACCTGGGATATTGCTTTCCATTCACACCAGCTCAGGATACTTCTATCCTCAGTTCCTTGATTTCACACCATGGAGCTTCTTGGACACTCCCATGGAGCACCTAGATATTCTGCACAGTGAACAGCCCTTCTGCACTTTGCACACCACTCATGCTTCCCTACCACCTTCCCAGCTTCCTGCAGGATGGTATTCAGTGGTCTGTGGCTAATGACCTCCACCAAGTGACCTCTCCCCAAGGCAAGCACAGCTCATAGACCACAAACTCTCTTTGGCCCTCATCACTCCGGGAGTACCCTGGCCAGGGTTTCACTCTGCAGAGGGGAGGGGACCTTGTGTTTGGTCAGGTGGACCAAGTGCATGCAAAGTCTGCAAAGAAAGTAAGAAGCACCTATAAGTTGGCCACTGATCTCCCAGCTTCCAAACGAATTATTTTTCTGATTAATTCATTCAACAGAGTTCTAGGCATTGGTGATAACATCCTTGAGCCAATCAAACAAATTTAATTCTCTCATTATGAAAAGGAGAGTTAGATAATAAATGAATAAACAAAACAACTACAAAAGTCCAATCACCTTCTTGTGCCCTGGTTTCAAAGAGAAACAATGAAAATAAAGTTTGTGAAAATTAAAACCAGACCCTGGGCCACACCACTACTACAACCCCTGCCACCAGATGCAGACATACCTTCTCCCCAAGAGACACTGAAGCTACACCTGAGAAAGCAGTCAAAATTGCAGATGCATTTGGGGGCTGAAAGTTAATACAGAATTTAGGGCTGCAAGAGCCTCTGACCTGTAGATAGAACTCAGTCCTCTTGGGCACATAGGAGCCCATGTAATTTCCAGAGATTCCTACAAGAAATGCATGTACTATCAGTAACATATTCCAGGTGTGATGACCTTCAATGAAAAGGTGCTTGTCTTCGTGTCTAAACCAAACTCGTTTTGTCTTGCACTATTCTCAAGAGGAATTGAGACCAGCGGTTCACCTTCTATAAGAAAATAAACTTTCCAGGTCACCTGAGGACCAGACACTGGGGAGGAGGTGCACCAGCCACGAGGGACAGGCAGAGACCTGACGACATTGGAACAGCCCTGGGGCTGAGTGGATGTACTTCCTCCACTGAAGTCTTGAACCCCTCAATGTCATCCAGGAGGATTGGAATCAACTTCTTCCAAACATCCATTAATATTGGTGAGAAACAAACTCGGGGAGATTTGGGCTGTACCTGGACTCCACAACCAGCAAGTGAGTGAGGCATCACTTCATCCAGTTCTTCTGACTTTAAACCCTTCTGCTTTTTCAAATGTCAGGTGCCTGCCACAGGAATAGAAATTGAGATGGAGATAGGATTGCAAGAGGGGGAAGCAAGCCGTGTGGCTAACAGGGTCTTGGTGCTCTGGCCAGGTGACAGGCCTGTGCTCTGAGGTGGGAGAGCCGAGTTCAGGACATTGGTCCACTGGAGACCTCCCAGCTCCATGTAATATTAAACGGCAAAAGCTCTCCCAGAGATCTCCATCTCAATGCTAAGACCCACCTCCCCTCAACAACCAGCAAGTTACAGTGCTGGACACCCTATGCCAAACAACTAGCAAGACAGGAACACAACTCCACCAATTAGCAGAGAGGCTGCCTAAAATCATAATAAGGTCACAGATACCCCAAAACACACAACCGGATGCGGTCCTGCCCACCAGAAAGACAAGATCCAGCCTCATCCTCCAGAACACAGGCACCAGTCCCCTCCACCAAGAAGCCTACACAACCTACTGAACCAACATTAGCCACTGGGGGCAGACAACAAAAACAATGGGAACTACGAACCTACAGCCTGCGAAAAGGAGACCCCAAACACAGTAAGTTAAGCAAAATGAGAAGACAGAGAAACACACAGCTGATGAAGGAGCAAGGTAAAAACCCACCAGCCCAAAATATGAAGAAGGAATAGGCAGTCTGCCTGAAAAAGAATTCAGAGTAATGATAGTAAAGATGATCCAAAATCTTGGAACTAGAATGGAGAAAATACAGGAAATGTTTAACAAGGACCTAGAAGAACTAAAGAGCAAACAAGCCGTGATGAACAGCACAATAAATGAAATTAAAAATTCTCTAGAAGGAATCAACGGCAGAATAACTGAGGCAAAGAACGGATAAGTGACCTGGAAGATAAAACAGTGGAAATAATTACTGCAGAGCAGAATAAAGAAAAAAGAATAAAAAGAATTGAGGACAATCTCAGAGACTTCTGGGACAACATTAAATGTACCAACATTCAAATTATAGGGGTCCCAGAAGGAGAAGAGAAAAAGAAAGGGACTGAGAAAATATTTGAAGAGATTATAGATGAAAAATTCCCTAATATGGGAAAGGAAATAGTTAATCAAGTCCAGGAAGCACAGAGAGTCCCATACAGGAAAAAATCCAAGGAGAAACATGCCAAGAAAGATACTAATCAAACTGTCAAAAATTAAATGCAAAGAAAAAAGTTTAAAAGCAGCAAGGGAAAAATAACATACAAGGGAATCCCGGTAGGGTTAACAGCTGATCTATCAGCAGAAACTCTGCAAGCCAGAAGGGAATGACAGGACATATTTAAAGTGATGAAAGGGAAGAACCTACAAACAAGATTACCCTAACAGCAAGGATCTCATTCAGATTTGACAGAGAAATTAAAACCTTTACAGACAAGTAAAAGCTAAGAGAATTCAGCACCACCAAACCAGCTTTACAACAAATGCTAAAGGAACTTCTCTAGGCAGGAAACACAAGAGAAGGAAAACCCCTACAATAACAAACCCAAAACAATTAAGAAAATGGTAATAGGAACATACATATTGATAATTACCTGAAATGTAAATGGATTAAATGCTCCAACCAAAAGACATAGACTGGCTGAATGGATATGAAAACAAGACCCGTATATATGCTGTCTACAAGAGAGCCACTTCACATCTAGGGACACATACAGACTGAAAGTGAGGGGATGGAAAAAGATATTCCATGCAAATAGAAATCAAAAGAAAGCTGGAGTAACAATTCTCATATCAGACAAAATGGACTTTAAAATAAAGATTATTCGAAGAGACAAAGAAGGACACTACATAATGATCAAGGGATCGATCCAAGAATAAGATATAACAACTGTAAATATTTATGCACCCAACATAGGAGCATCGCAATACATAAGGCAAATGCTAACAGCCATAAAAGGGGAAATCAACAGTGACACAATCATAGTGGGGGACTTTAACACCCCACTTTCACCAATGGACAGATCATCCAAAATGAAATAAGGAAACACAAGCTTTAAATGACACATAAACAATATGGACTTAATTGATATTTATAGGACATTCCATCCAAAAACAACAGAATACTCTTTCTTCTCAAGTGCTCATGGAGTATTCTCCAGGATAGATCATATCTTGGGTCACAAATCAAGACTTGGTAAATTTAAGAAAATTGAAATCATATCAAGTATCTTTTCTGACCACAACGCTATGAGACTAGATATCAATTACAGGAAAAAAACTGTAAAAAATACAAATACATGGAGGCTAAACAATATGCTACTGAATAACCAAGAGATCACTGAAGAAATCAACGAGGAAATCAAAAAATACCTAGAAACAAATGACAATGAAAACACGATGACCCAAAACCTATGGGATGAAGCAAAAGCAGTTCTAAGAAGGAAGTGTATATAAATACAATCCTACCTCAAGAAACAAGAAGCATCTCAAATAAAAAACCTAACCTTACACCTAAAACAATTAGAGAACGAAGAACAAAATAACCCCAAAGTTAGCAGAAGGAAAGAAATCATAAAGATCAGATCAGAAATAAAAAAGAAATGAAAGAAACAATAGCAAACATCAATAAAACTAAAACCTGGTTCTTTGAGAAGATAAACAAAATTGATAAACCATTAGCCAGACTCATCAAGAAAAAAAGGGAGAAGATTCAAATCAATAGAATTAGAAATGAAAAAGGAGAAGTAACAGATGACACTGCAGAAATACAAACGATCATGAGAGATTACTATAAGCAATTACATGCTAAGAAAATGGACAACCAGGAAGAAGTGGACACATTCTTAGAAAAGCACAACCTTGTGACACTGAACCAGAAAGAAATAGGAAATATAAACAGATCAATCACAAGCACTGAAATTGAGACTGTGATTAAAAATCTTCCCACAAACAAAAGCCCAGGACCAGATGGCTTCACAGACAAATTCTATCAAACGTTTAGAGAAGAGCTAACACTTTTCCTTCTCAAACTCTTCCAAAATATAGCAGAGGGAGGAACACTCCCCAACTCATTCTACGAGGCCACCATCACCCTGATACCAAAACCAAAGATGTCACAAAGAAAGAAAACTACAGGCCAATATCACTGATGAACATAGATGCAAAAATCCTCAACATAATACTAGCAAACAGAATCCAACAGCACATTAAAAGGATCATACACCATGATCAAGTGGGGTTTATCCAGGAATGCAAGGATTCTTCAATATACGCAAATCAAGTGATACACCACATTAACAAAAGGAAGGATAAAAACCATATGATCATCTCAATAGATGCAGAAAAAGCTTTTGACAAAATTCAACATCCATTTATTATAAAAAACCTCCAGAAAGTAAGCATAGAGGGAACTTACCTCAACATAATAAAGGCCATATATGATAAACCCACAGCCAACATTGTTCTCAATGGTGAAAAACTGAAACCATTTCCACTAAGATCAGGAACAAGACAAGGTTGCCCACTCTCACCACTCTTATTCAACATTGTTTTGGAAGTTTCAGCCACAGCAATCAGAGAAGAAAAAGAAATAAAAGGAATTCAAATCGGAAAGTAGAAATAAAGCTGTCACTGTTTGCAGATGACATGATACTATACATAGAGAATCCTAAAGATGCCACCAGAAAATGACTAGAGCTAATCAATGAATTTGGTAAGTAGCAGGATACAAAATTAATGCACAGAAATCTCTTTCATTCCGATACACCAATGATGAAAAATCTGAAACAGAAATTAAGGAAACACTCCCATTTACCACTGCAACAAAAAGAATAAAATACCTAGGAATAAACCTACCTAAGGAGAGAAAAGACCTATATGCAGAAAACTATAAGACACTGATGAAAGAAATTAAAGATGATACAAACTGATGGAGAGATATACCATGTTCTTGGATTGGAAGAATCAACATTGTGAAAATGACTCTACTACCCAAAGCAATCTACAGATTCAATGCAATCCCTATCAAACTACCAATGGCAGTTTTCACAGAACTAGAACAAAAAATTTCACAATTTGTATGGAAACACAAAATAACCCAAATAGCCAAAGCATTCTTGAGAAAGAAAAATGGAGCTGGAGGAATCAGGCTCCCTGACTTCAGACTATACTACAAAGCTACAGTCATCAAGACAGTATGGTACTGGCACAAAAACAGAAATATAGATCAATGGAACAGGACAGAAAGCCCATATAAACCCATGCACATATCACCTTATTTTTGACAAAGGAGGCAAGAATATACAATGGAGAAAAGACAGCCTCTTCAATAAGTGGTGCTGGGAAAACTGGACAGCTACATGTAAAAGAATGAAATTAGAACACTCCCTAACACCATACACAAAAATAAACTCAAAATGGATTAAAGACCTAAATGTAAGGCCAGACACTGTCAAACTCTTAGAGGAAAACATAGGAAGAACACTCTTTGACATAATCACAGCAAGATCTTTTTTGATCCACCTCCTAGAGAAATGGAAATTAAAAACAAAAATAAACAAATGGGACCTAATGAAACTTAAAAGCTTTTGCACAGCAAAGGAAACCATAAACAAGATGAAAAGACAACTCTCAGAATGAGAGAAAATATTTGCAAATGAAGCAACTGACAAAGGACTAATCTCCAAAATTTACAAGCAGCTCATGCAGCTCAATATCAGAAAAACAAACAACCCAATGTAAGAATGGGCAGAAGCCCTAAATAGACATTTCTCCAAAGAAGACAGGCAGCCAACAAACACATGAAAGAATGCTCAACATCACTAATAATTAAAGAAATGCAAATCAAAACTACAATGAGGTATTCCCTCACACCAGTCAGAATGGCCATCATCAAAAACTCTACAAACAATAAATGCTGGAGAGGATGTGGAGAAAAGGGAACCCACTTGCACTGTCGATGGGAATGTAAAGTGATACAGCCATTGTGGAGAACAGTATGGAGGTTCCTTAAAAAACTAAAAATAGAACTACCAAATGACCCAGCAATCCCACTCCTGGGCATATACCCTGAGAAAACCATAATTCAAAAAGAGTCATGTACCACAATGTTCATTGCAGCTCTATTTACAATAGCCAGGACATGAAAGCAACCTAAATGTCCATCGATAGATGAATGGATAAAGAAGGTGTGACACATATATACAATGGAATATTACTCAGCCATAAAGAGAAACAAAATTGAGTTATTTGTAGTGAGTTGGATGGACCTAGAGTCTGTCATACAGAGTGAAGTAAGTCAGGAAGAGAAAACCAAATACCGTGTGCTAACACATAGATATGAAATCTAAAAGAAAAAAAAGTGGTTCTGAAGAACCTAGGGGCAGGACAGGAATAATGATGCAGATGTAGAGAATGGACTTGAGGACACGGGGAGGGGAAGAGTAAGCTGGGATGAAGTGAGAGAGTGGCACAGACATATATACACTACCAAATGTAAAATAGATCGCTAGTGGGAAGCAGCTGCATAGCAAGGGGAGATCAGCTCGGTGCTTTGTGACCACCTAGAGGGGTGGGATAGGGAGGGTGGGAGGGAGACGCAAGAGGGAGGAGATAAGGGGATATATGTATATGTATAGCTGATTCACTTTGTTACAAAGTAGAAACTAACACACCATTGTAAAGCAATTATACTCCAATAAAGATGTTAAAAAATAAATAAATAAATAAAATGGAAAAAAAATAACCTTTCATATGAGTGTAGGTTAACAGCACACAATTCCTTAAAAATTCCTTCCTGCTTCATTTCATGCCTCTATACGTATTAGGGGAAATATAAGATTTTTGGCAAATACGTATTACTTAGAAGGGAGGATGTGAAAGTTGTCAAGTTTACCACCCCTTGGAGAGATCCTGGCTGATCCAAAGCCAAGGAAAGCAAAATTTAGGCACGGAAAGAGAAGCAGATATCTGATGCCAAAGTGTTAGTATTGTTACTGCTATCATATTGTTGTGGATATTTGAGAAGAAGTTTGATTTGGAGTGACATCTTAAGAGTTGTTTGTTACAAGTAGCTCCCAGTGCTAGTTGCACATCTGAACCACCTGGGGAGTTTATACAAAGACAAATATTTAGGACCTCCCCTTGAGTATTCTGATTAGTAAGTATAGGGCCAAGGAATGTTCAGTTTAAAAGAATTTCTTCCAATTAGTTTAAAGTACAGTCAGCACCAAGAACCACTGATTGGGGCCAACTTCACCCTCCAATAGAGAAGAATATCTGTGGTTCCCCATGGAAACTCCAGTGCCATGGAGTTCATAAGGCCGTTCATTCCTCTAGAGGACAAATCTAGGTACAGATTACATCTTAATATTGGAATGCTAAAATCAGTCCTTTCTGACTTCCCCACTCTGACCCTGACTGTGTTCCCGTGAACAACACAGTACCAGTTTTCTCCCTCCTTTTCCCTTAGCCATTTCTTATTGTGACTGGAGGGAGGGAGGAGAGAAGGCTCCTCAGCAGCTTCTTTATTCTTTACATGGAAGTTTGTGGACTCTTCGGGACAGTGCTCAGAATGGTGAAAGTGTTTGGAATATGGTCCCCTGGATGCCATGTTTGTTGGGACTGTAAGTTTCTTCAGTAATATTCCTAGTGACAACCACACCTCAGAATGGCCTGTGCGCCTTAACTCCTTCTTGTCCTCTCCTTGAACGTCAGTACTTCCATCTTCTCCAGGGCACACTTTTGATTGGATTCATCATGCCACAGGAAGGGCTGTTCAAGTCCTACAGCAGAAAGGTATTCAGCGAATGCATAAAAGGTCAGACAAGGTGGAAGAGAAGCAGGGAAATGTCACACTTAACTGCAGGGTACATTATGTTCATCAGAGGTGTTTATACTAAAAGGAAAATAAAACTATGATTGCATGTAAATAGAGAATCCTCAATGTAAGCTAATAAATGCATTAATGCTGCATGATAAGCCTGAATCCAATAACGCATAATAAAATATCTCCACATTGTGGAGAGACAGAGTTGTCAAACCAAATCTGTAAATTTTCAGCAACAGATACATCCTGTGCTTTTACCTGGTAATTGTATTAAAACAATAAAGCTTTTTAGCATTGCTTTTCAACTAATTGAAAATACTCCAAAGATGTACTGTGAAAAGACAAAGATGTGTGTGAGTGGAATGGAATGCAGTTACTGAAACAAATGTGGAGATTGATTGAAGGCACACTCAAACTGGATTTTACCTCAAGAGCTGGGATGGTTCTATGAAGTTTAGCTAAATATCTTTAATGAAAAATGCAATCTCAACATCATCGTGTGTGTTTCTGTGTGTGTGTGCATGAGCGTGCACACGTGCCCATATGCACACAATGTTTTATTTTTAATTAAGAATGAAGTATTTCTGCACACGTTAATCAAAATACATAGAAATTTAAAAAATAAAGATGCTTTTTTTATGGCCAGCATTACCTGTTATAGAAGAGGGAACAAAGAAGTTGAGGAAGCCAGACAAAGCTGCTATACCTTTGCTATAGACGGAATGGTTGTATCTTTCCTAAATTCATATGTTGAAACCTAATCACCAGTGTGATGGTATTTGAAGATGAGGGCTTTGGGAGGTGCTGCATGCATGAGGTTGGCACCCTCATGAGTGGGATTAGTGGTCTTATAAAAGAGACCCCACAGAGCTCTCTTCCGCCTTCCACCATGTGAGGACACAGAGAGAAGAGGTTGCTTATGAACCAGGAAACAGGCTCTCACCAGACACCAAATCTGCCAGTGCACTGATCTTAGACTTTCCAGCCTCAAGAACTGTGAGAAGTAAATTTCTCTTGTCTATAAGCCACCCAGTCTGTGGCATTCTGTTATAGAGTCCTGAACTAAGACAACATTCCTGGTTTTAAAATACAGCTCCACAGCCAGTGCCCTCGAATAAAGTAAAAAGACATGGCTGGTACTTAGCTTTGGCTACTTATAGAACAGCATACGTCTATGGTGGTTGTTCAACATGAGACCGTATAATCACGGAATAGCTAAATACAATCTGTTAAATTTTTCCAAAAGCAGCAGAAACAGGAGCATCTGTCACACTGCCTGTTATTAATACGTGATGTACATCAAGGTGTGTAGGTACATACGAAGTAATGGGGCATATCAGCATAAGGCAGGGAAACAGATGGCATGCGCCTTTCGACATGTTTTCTTGTCAACTTTGGTAGAACAAATGCTCCTGCTATACTTTAATTTGTAAAGTACATATTTATCTTTAAAGTGAGAATGTCTACCACATAAAGAACAAAATTTAATAGCGTTCAATATTTCTTAAAAATGATTTGTCTCTCGTGCAGTACTTCCTGAGCCAAGTAACCAATTTTATTTGGAAATTGAAAAATGACAGAGGATTATTTTAAAGCAGTTTTTCTACTCCTGCCCTGTAACCTCTGAAGAAGTCAGGCCTATGATGACATACACAAAGAGCAACAAAATTGTCATCATCTATATTTATTTCTTGAAGAGGACTATCTAATCAGACGTTAGATGTTGCCTTTGTGGCCAAGATTCTGAAATGGATGTGATTATTCCATCTTACTACTTTTAGAAATATGGTTTACAGCTCTCTTCTGCTTATTTTTCACTCGGTATGTCTATTATGTTTCCTTTTAAAGGTTGTATTTTTTTTAAATTTTTGACTTAATGTAAAACCAGAAAAAGAAATTGGCAGGCTGGCAGAAACAATTTGAGGTAGAGAATCTATTTAGGGGACGTAGATTTCAGATACATGACTGCTATTGCTCGTGGGCCTGGATATACTTTCTTCATTTCTGTGGCCTGGGGCCACGTGCCTTAGGGAGGTCCAGAGAGAGGCCTGGATGTCGTGACCCAGAGCCTGGAGCAGAGGAGCAGTCCCCTGAGCTTCCGTAATATTCCATTTGCCCGTCCGGTCTCTAACGTCTGTCATGGTAGCTGGACCCGACAATAGTCCAGAACTGTGCAGCCTCCTTCCCAATAGGTTCCTTTTATTTATTTATTTTTTCTAAATATTTGCTGAATATTGGTCATGCTACTTTTATTTATTTATTTTTAAAATTATTTATTTATTTATTTCTGGCTGCGTTGGGTCTTCATTGCTGCGCACGGGCTCTCTCTAGTCGCGGCGAGCGGGGGCTCCTCTTCGTTGCGGTGCGCGGGCTTCTCATTGTGGTGGCTTCTCTTGTTGCGGAGCAAGGGCTCTAGAGTGCAGGCTCAGTAGTTGTGGTGCACGGGCTTAGTTGCTCTGCGCCATGCCCACATGCCCACATATCCCGAACCAGGGATAGGACCCGTGTCCCCTGCATTGGCAGGTGGATTTTTAACCACTGAACCACCAGGGAAGCCCCTTGATGGGTTCCTTTTAGTCTTCACTTCTCGACATCTAAGGAAAGACTGCCTCTGATCCATTTAAATACCTGATCAGAAACATCCAGTGACTTGTCACTGCCAGAATAAAGCTCATCCCTGAGAATGGACTATGGGGTCCTACCCCATTTGAACGTGACTTTTCTCTCTGTGCTTCTTTCCCTGTACTGCTCCTGAAGGGTTCCATGCATTTGCTGAGTGGAAAATCTGCCACAGTTTCCCTTCTCAGCATCTCCATGTTTCTTCCTATGCAGTCCTCTCTGCCAGGAAGGGGCTCCCTGTGCCCCACTAAGATCCTACCTATTCTCCCTTTCCAGCTTAGCCTCCACCTCTATAAAAACTTCTCTGGGGGCTTCCCTGGTGGCGCAGTGGTTGAGAGTCCGCCTGCCGATGCAGGGGACACGGGTTCGTGCCCTGGTCAGGGAAGATCCCACATGCCGTGGAGCGGCTGGGCCCGTGAGCCATGGCCGCTGAGCCTGCGCGTCAGGAGCCTGTGCTCCGCAACAGGAGAGGCCACAACAGTGAGAGGCCCGCATACTGAAAAAAAAAAAACCCTTCTCTGATTCTTCCAAACAGAAACAGTCTCCCAGACTAAAGGCCCTTTTTTAACGTCGGTCGTGGCCATTGTATTGGTCATCTGTGTGCACACCTGTCTTCTCCCTCAGTGAGGAGCATCTTGAGGGCAATTGCTACATCTATTGTCTTCTCATGTTTCTTATGACCCAACACAGTCCTGGCACAGGGAAGCTCCTCTGGAAAGGCTGGCTCCATCCACTGCCCAGTAAAGTTCCTGTTCCCAGTTTGGGGAAGTTGAGATGAGGAGTTCTAGCGTAGAGAGTGCTAAGGGGTGAGAGCAGCTCTTGGAGGAGTGCCTGTTGACACTGTAATGCAGACACACCTCTAGGGGGTGCCACGGTGTCACCAGCCACACACCCTTGATACACTCACAAACCGTTCCTGTGATTTTCTTCCTGAGGTCGGCTGTTCCCTGGACTGAGGCAGTTTACAAGGTCTCCTGGCCTTCCTCCTCTGGCTCTGCAAGCATGATTAAAGCACGCAAATCAGGTGAAATACAGCAGCAACGGCAAACGTCTCTGTGGGGCTCCTTTCTGGCAGGAAACCATGAGTTCATTTGAACTGGTCGCTCCCCGTTGTGCAGCTATTCAGTAGCTCTGGATGTGAGGTCGCTGCTTTCCCCCTTCACCACCATCTCTCTTTTTTTTTTTTTTTGCGCAGGCCTCTCACTGTTGTGGCCTCTCCCGTTGCGGAGCACAGGCTCCGGACACGCAGGCTCAGCGGCCATGGCTCACGAGGCCCAGCTGCTCTGCGGCATGTGGGATCTTCCCGGACCGGGGCACGAACCCGTGTCCCCTGCATCGGCAGGCAGACTCAACCACTGCGCCACCAGGGAAGCCCCACCACCATCTCTTGAACGTAACCCTCCAATGCCTCCTCTCCAAACCCACCCCACCACATGACCCTTTGTCAGAATTATGGCTTCTGGCAACTGAACCTCTTTAACTTCTTTTCTAAGGACTAATTTCCCATTGAGCTGTGAAAAAGCATGAAGATAGTAAATAGAGCTGTAGACATTTTACCAGAAAAAGACAACCAGCTGAAACTTGCTTATAATTAATACACTTTAACTTTTTTGTATCCACCTTGCTTACATTAATTTATTCATACAGTAATGAATAAGTTGAGCACCTACTATGTGCCTGGCATTTTCTCAGTAGGTGGAATACACGGTGAAGGGACACGGAGAGGCAAACATCCTGCCCTCAAGGCGAGGCTTAGGGTTGACAGACAATAAGCAATGAACTTAGCAAATAAGTAAATTACATCATTTACCGTGGACCAGAGGATGGAGCAAGAATTCGGGGTATTGAGAACTCTGCGACAAACTGTGCAGGTAGTGAGGGCAGACTTGATGGAGGTGGTGGGAGAGCCCAGTGGGAAGCATGGAGGAAGAGAGGCACAAGCAGAGGGACTGGAGAGCAAGGACTTCAGGCGGGATGTCCCTGGAGTGTTTGAGGAACAGCAGGGAAGCCGTGAGGCTGGAGAGCAGTGAGCAGGGAGAGTAGATGGAGGTTTGCATGATGATAACAGGAGTATGGCCTTGTACACCACTGTAAAGATTCAGGGATTTTTATTTTTATCGGAGTAAAAACCATTTTCCTTTACTGTAGTAGAAAAGAGGGAGTGCTTTGAGGTGTCTGCCCTAACCAAACACAGGACATCTATCTTCACTCACGGTAACGACTGTCATGTAGAATGACCAGTTCTGCAAACACACCATGCTTTAACCCAACACACGGGTATTCTCAGGTAACCCCAGAAGTTAGACACGGGAAAGAAGAATGAAAGTTGCTGGAGGTGGAGAGAGATTTGCAAGTCTAGCAAAACATTTATTAAGTACCGCAATGTGCAAAAAGGGCTTTCTAGCAGAGAGAGCTGTTCAACAAGAGATGTTGCACAATAAAAGGCAGAGTCACAAAATGGTTACCTAAGTGCTTAGGAGGGAATGAGAAGGAGGTCACAAAGAGCAGCATTTATGGCCTCATGTGTCTATGTTCCAGAGCTCTGTCTAGGAAATAAAAAAAGCAAACTGTAAAGAAAACAAATTCATGACTGTCATTCCAGGTATTACAGAAAGCTACCTGGATAGAAGTCATGGCTACAGAATCATGGTGGAGACAAATATAATGGCAAGCGTGAAGGTGTGGTTTGTAAATCAAGAAGTTATGACTACTTATAGAAATGAATGAAGCTGGCAATGAGGTGATGTGGAGGAAGGACATGTGACTGAAGGTAAAAGGGGAAAACATAGATGACAGCTAACCTGCCCAGTTCCGTCAGTTAAAGAAAAAAAAGTTTGCTTACAGTTTAGCATATTATGCTTGGTAAACTAACCAGAAACTCAGAGAGAAGGCTGATGCCCTTATTTTGGCATGTTGCTTGGAAACTGTCATCCTTACTTGAATGGGTGAATTTTAAGGAGGAGAAAAAAAAGTGCTACAAAGCCAGTCTTGGTTCTTCCTTCCTGCAACAAATAGCACAGGGTGCCGGGTCATATTTCTAGCATCAGTGTGGGCAGAATTGTGAAGGGGGTGATGTGTGTCCTGAAACTTTATACTCTCCCAGTTCCCACTTCCTTAACACTCCCACCTCTTATGATCTCACTCAGCATCACAGGGAGCTGCCTCCTCAGCCTGTCAGCCTCTGCCCCATCCCAGCCGAATCCCCAGGAGGTCAACAACATGAGAAGTTGACAAGAGGTCAAGGGAGATGGAGGTTGAAAGGTGTCCATTGGACTCAGAATGACAAGGAGCAAGAGCAGTGTTCACGGAGCTCACGTCCGGCTGCGTTTGGGTTGAGGAATGAATGAGACAGGTAAGGAGTTGAAGCCAGTAAGTGTAAGGAATCCAAATGTGAAAAGAAAGGCATAAGAGGAGGCATTTGAATTTTAAGACAGGAGCACATGGAGCATATTTAAGTGTTAAATGTTAATGGACCATTGTAAAGCAATTATACGCCAATAAAGATGTAAAAAAAAATCTTCAGATAGTTTAATAAAGTGGAAATAACTAAAAAATTTTTTTAATGTTAATGGAAAGGAGCTAGTTGCAAGGAACAGGTTGATGGTGCAGGAGAGGAAGGGAACAATCAATAGCACAAGGCCCTGAACCCGGCTGGGACTTTAATACAAGATGATTAATGGTCCTGCCCTGGTGTTTGGCCTGTTGCTGAGATCCAGCAAACACGTGCGTGTGGGGAAAGGTTTCTGGCTGCCCCCTCACATTCAAGAATCTTAAACATTACCATTAAGTAGGATCTTGAGCACTGGAGCCATTAAACAAATCTAAGAGAAATGGCAGGTCGTCTGCATCTAAAGTTACGTGATTGTGAAAAGACTCCCTGTGCTCTACTACGTGTGTAACATTTTCTTAATATTCTCGGAGGTCTGTGACTAATATTATGATAAACCACTCTAACCATTTCTGAAAGCCATTTCCACATTAACATTATCCAATTGATTTTCATTATCTTGGGAACATTTTTTTCCTCTAAAGATCTATTGCATCTGCTCTGCCTTTAATTGTTTTAAAAACAAACGTCATCTCCAAGCAAGATGTTTACACAGACATAAATTAGTTTAGCCCAAACCCAGAGCTCTATGTGATTTCAAGAGAGCTCAGCTCTGACCAACAAAGACCTGAGCTAAAGAGATATACTGGTCAGCATTGCTGTTTAGTTATATCAGTGTTAACAGTTTAATTTTCAAAGAGAATCTCACAGAAAATGCAGGTGGGAAAGAATCTCCTGGAACCATCCAAATGGGGACTCTAATTAGTCCTGGGATTCATATTCCCATATGTTGTTTAAATCTTGTGAGCTTTGGATGCTCCTTACCTCCTACCTAAAAGTAAACATGCATAATAAATAACCCTCGCAAGATGGCAGCCTGGGCAGCTGCATGGGGATGCTCGGACTCAGAGCCCTGCCCTGCAGTGCGGTGGAGAGACGCCGTTCCAGGCTGTGAGTAACCAGCGGCCAGCAATGTGGGTCACAGTGATGGAAAGTAGAAGACTCTTAGCAATCAAGTAAAGATTCAGTACTAAAGTGAGCATTGGACAACTGCACACACAGGAGCTAAGAATTTTCTGAAAATTAGTAAAGAGTCTGGCAATAAAGAAGATAATGAAATCATTCATGGCACACAGATGAACACCAGTAGAACCTGGCAAGTTTAAGAGACTCCCAGACCCAATCGGAACAGACCAGAAGAGGTGCAAATCCCTGGTCACAGTGGACCAGATGTTCTCCATCATTCCTTAGTGACAGTGCTTTAGACATTGACATGAGACCCCGCTGGGTGGTAAGTACAGCTGTCGACACTGACACTACAGTGTGTCACATGTGGTTCTCATTGCACTGTGGATCCAGCATTCCCATCTCTCCTGTTAAGAACCTGCTTCAGCTACTGTGAGGAATAACAGCAATGGCTGGATTGAGTGCACTCAAGCTTGTTGTTTCCGGCAAGCTTCTGTCACTTGTATAGAATCTGCCTTATTTCTAAGTGTATTACATGTTACACTATACATTGATTTCCATTTTTCAAGAGAAGGCTTTCCTCCTAAAGCTAAGTGAAGCATTTATAATTCTTATTGTTCTTATAAAAAGAACACCATGTTTTTATACCTACAAATAATGTCAAAGCTGGGTCATGTTGCTTTATGGGTTCAAACATGATATAGGCCAATAAAGAAGGCAGTTTCATTGTATTAAAAGTGGCCTGGGCTCATAAAGTGGATACTTCAGAATAGGCTTGATCTGAGACTAGACCGACTCTTATTGCAAGACACTTCTAATTTTCTTAAAGCATTTTGCCGGTCTGTTAGATAAAATACTCCCAGCTATTTGGTTTAGGAAAGTACTTGGATGAATCTCGTGTATGTAAACTGTTGCTTTGGTTTGCACTTCGGTGAAGGTCATTGATGGTTTGATCTAAATATGGTCTGTCCACAGCCACTCATGTTGGAGACTCAGAAGCTGCCTGACTCACTGTGAAGCACATCATGCCAGACCCACTGAATTCTCTTAAGTGCAACTGTATTTAGCTCTGAATTTTAGAAACAACTGGACCTGGAATCTACTGGAAGCATATAGGATAAAGAGGCAGCCCAGAGGGTTCCGAGTGGACTACTCAGAAGACCCTGATACCAGACTGCCAGAATCCATCCTTCTGCTTCTCTGGCCAGGGCTTTCTCTGAAAAGGATTTGGCTTGTATTTTAGACATAAGGGCAAAGCTGTCCAAAAGAATGCAAAAAATTTATCTTGATTTGGGTTCCTCCAGAAGCTGACCCTGAGACAAATTTAAATGCAAGTAGGTTATTTGATGGCTGACAGTAGGAGCCCAGGTGGGAAGTGGGGAAGTGATTAGGGAGAAGGAAGAAGCCAATAAAGGGTGTGCCTCAGGCCTATTGCCACTGCCGAACCAGGGCTCAATCCTGCCTGGGATTTGGAGGACAGTGTGGAACACACATCAGTCACTTCACCTTGGAAGGAGGGCAGCGAGCAAGCTGGGATATTGATCCATCAACTCCCCATCTTTCATTGGCTAAGGGCTGCTTCCTGGTGCACAGGTGCCTGCAGCAAGGAAAAGAAGGTGCTCAGGCAGAGAGTGGCAGGTACTGGCAGTCAGGCAGCCTTGGCGTGCAGAGGAGATGCTGGGGGGTGTGGACAAAGAGTATGTCTGCATCTTGGGCCACCAGATGAGTGGGAACCAGGTCCCTGAATGGAGAGAAAAGACCCTGTTTTAGTCTGTTCAGGTGGCGGTAACGAAATTACCATAAACTGGGTGGCTTATAAACAACAAACATTGATTTCTGACAGTTCTGGAGGTTGGGAGTCCAAGGTCATGGCACCAGCCCAGTAGGGTTCTGGTGAAGGCCCTCCTCCATGTTGCAGACTGCTGACTTCTCTCCGGGTCTTCGCAGGGCAGAAGGGGGCTAGGGCGCTCTGTGGGGTCTCTTTTATAAGAGCACTAATCCCATTCATGGGGTCTCTACCTCTCAATACCACTTCCTAATGCCATCAGATTGGGCATTAAGATTTCAGTATATAAATTGTGGGAGGACACAAACATTCAGACCATAGCAGACCGACCCCAAGTAAACTGCCTCAACTGGGGAAAGCTAAGGAGATGGTCCTCCTCACCCTCCTCTGTCTTCTTCTTATTCCTCTATACCACTATACATCCACTCACGTCTAAACGTTTTTAAATGAACAGTGCCATGTTCTGGCAAGCATGTGAAGTAACCAGGACTCCCTTACATTGCTGATGGGAGTGCAAAATGGTACAGCCACTTCGGAAGCCAGTTAGCAAGTTCTTATAATATTAACATACACTCACCGTATGACCCAGCAACTCTACTCCTAAGTTATTACGCAAGAGAAAGACCTAAAGATACACGTCCACAAAAAGACCTGCAAGGCAGCTTTAGTCATAATCTCCCCACCCTGGAGAGAACCAAAATGTTCATCAACTGTAAACTAATAAATTGTAGAACAGAGATTCAATGAAACACATCTCAGCAATAAGAAGAAATGAAATACTGTTAAGTACAACAGCATGGATGAGTCTTACAAGCATTCTGTTAAGTGAAAGAAGTTAGATACAAAATGACGTTCTGAAAAAGGCAAAATTTTAGGAACAGAAGGCAGATAAGAATTTGCCAGGAGCTGGGAGTGGGAGTGGAGTGAACTTTACTGTGTGCAAATTGTACTTCAGTAAACTTGCCTTAATAAAAACTGAAGATTTGGGGGTGGGGTGGATAGCCAGACAGTGGCAGGAGAGTTACTGGATCCATTCCCGCCTCGGGGGAATCAGAGAAGATAAAGGGGAGGCCCCCTTTCTAGAGTGGATATGGAGCACTGACTGGGATCCTCAGAGACGCTCTCCTCTCACAATTGTCTCTTTCTAGACAGTTTCCCACCTTAGCAGAGATGGGATGGGCGCTCCAAGTGCTCCTGAGATTCCTGAGGCTGTGTGTCCGCAAAAGCTCCGACGGGCAAACTGAGCCAGTCTAGGCAGGGTGCCGGGAGAACTGCTGACCGGGGCTCCAGCTCCAGCTCCGCCCAGAAAACTGCCAGTCCCTTAGTCCCTTTTCCCATGGAGCCTGTGTCCTCCTGGCAACACGTGCAATTCTTGTACTGGATGGCATCTTTCAGGGTGACTCCAATTTGGCTGTGGACAACATGAAAATCGGCTTGTTTCAGGTTCTTTGTAGTGATTTCCACCTACTCACATGGTCATTCATGTCATAGACTGAAAAACCTGGGAAAACTCAAAATGAGTGGAAATGGGGGTCTCTGGTCAAGAGTCGAGCGTCACTTTTTAGGGTCACAGATATTCTTAGGTTGCTGTGAGCCAGGAAACTCGGCCGGAAAGTTTGTCTTGAATGACTGTGTCACTTATTTCCATCCTGCCTCTGACCTGGACTTGAGTCGAGGGAGGAAAGCGTAATAGTCTGTGACAGTGATTGCCAACAGGGCAATGTCAAGAGGAGAAAAGAGCTCCTGTAAACAGCAACACAATTTTCTTAGGAGGCAATTTGGGAGAATTTAGTGGAATTCCAAAAGGATGATTGCATGTAAATCTCTATATGGCTCTGAGCATCTCATTTCTTATCTGCACCTTTGTGTTATCTTCTCATAACAAGCAGAGATTATAAATGTAATCTCCTAATGAATATGCATTTTTCATGCATTGTAACCCTTCAGTTAGATGTTGCATCTTATCTATTTAACCTAAATTCAGTTTTGCTGGTTATATTTGTAGCACAATATTTAAATGCAAAGAGGCTTTTCCAAATATACAACCCTGTACAATTGCTTTCTTTTGCTGCTTAAGCTAATAGAAAACTACTTTGCTTTCTGTAGGATTTGGGGTTTGTCTTGCTTTATCTTTCTTTCAGTCTTTCACGAAGGTGAGTGAGACAAGGTACTTAAAACGGTGCACACTGAAGATCCAAGATCACTGGTCTGGCAGCAGCTCTGCCGGGTTCGCTGTGTTCACACATTTGACAATTAATCTCCCTTTATGGATTAGAGAGGGGGAGCCCTTCCTTCTCAGCAAGTGATCCTGTGAAACTTCCCATTTGTGGGATAGATGCATCATCACAGGAGATGGGCAGAAGTGTTCTTGCACAGAGGAAAGGAAAAGATACGTAACTTCTCACATTACGACAGAGGCTTGCTTTAGAAGGAGAGAAAGAAGGAAGAGAGAGAGAAAAGGAAGGAAAGGGAAGAACAAATTTTGAGGGAGATGAGATCCAAACATCTGAGGTACATCCACAAGTAAATTTTATTTGGAGTTACAGCTTTGGAGAGTAGCATTCTTCCTTCATAATCTTCTATGCTTGAGTACAAATACATGAAAATCTCCCTTTAAATGTGTGGGTATGTGTGTGTTAATAAAAAAAAAATCTCCCACTCTCTTACCTCCTCATGGAACAGAGTAAAAACAATATATGTTAAGACCCACTGTGGCACCAGATCCTGCAGAGTAGAGAAGTACTGATTTCAGAATTGGGGGCCTAAAAATAACATTTGAAATTAGGAGGCTTAAAATGTAGCAGTGGTTGAGAAGTATGACAGCTGAAGAATTTGCAAAGACTAATGATTTGTCAGAAGTAGAAAGATAAAGAAGAATGAGTTGTTTGCTTACATTTTTCTCCTTTCATAATGACAATCAACAGAGTCACTCACAAGATAATGAGTAACTTCAAAGAAAGACACAGATATCTGAGTTTGCAGCTCAAGCACCTAAGACTGCAAAGAACCCTCAAAGAAGATAAGACAATGCTATGTTCTCTGGAGAAGAAGGCGTCCAATTCTAGGGCATTGAGGGTGGCAAACTTTATGGAAATATTCAACTCATGTAAATGGTACATAGAGCAGACTTGTCTCATATAAGTGTCTCATTGTATTAAGAAAACAAAAACTTTTTTCTGTTTCCATTTAAATTTATTTGGTAGGGCCAATTTCTTCCCTGGAGCTGGGTATCACATGAATTTCCTGGTCACTCTCATGTCATACAAATCCTCCAGGTATTCTAAATTTCGGCACGGTATTTAGAAATTACAAGCCCAGTCCCTGTAATAATCAAAACTATGAACTTGATTTAAAATTGAGGCATCTCCCCACACCAAGCTTGGGCCATAACTCACTGTTATGCGTGTCACCCTCTCGTACATAGCCTGGCATGTATTATTGCTGACTCTCTCGTGGGGGCTAGAGACCCTTCCTCCCTGACCCCTTTGCCTGGAACTGCCCCTTGCAGTGCCCTTGATGTGGGTGATTTACTCTCATGATGTGTCTTGAACTTCAGAGCTTGTAGCTTCGTTATCCTGAGGGAACTTTGCCCCTCCAGGTGGCCCTCTTGAGCAGGGCTGAAGTTGCCTCTGCCCACGACTCACAGCTGGTCCTTGGGAAGCCTGGTGGGTAGACACTGCAGGATTAGGCCTTTCCTTTGTAGCTGCCCCTCACCCCTCCTTCTACCAGCAGAGCAGTCATATTTTGCCATTTAAATTTGATAGCCGGACTTCCCTGGTGGTCCTGTGGCTAAGATTCTGGGCTCCCAATGCAGGGGGCCCAGGTTCGATCCCTGGTCAGGGAACTAGATCCTACATGCCACAACTAAGACCTGGTACAGACAAATAAATTTGATAGCCAAAGTTAGATGCCAGTCCACTGTGACTACCTCCCCACCCCCAAACTGCAGGGGGAGAGTATTACCCTTTCTGATGAAAGCCCAGCACCCTTGCTTTCAGTTGAACAGGAAGGAGGAAGGAACCACCAACCCTGGCTTCTAGGGCTGAGCTGGGGCTCAGAAGTTTCCTTCAAATGTGGCCTCCAACAAAATGCTTCACACACATAACCATGGAAACCTCTGCTTTTAAACCCATCCCGATTTTCCAAGACGATCTCCTTTACTAAAGCCAACTGATTATGGACTTTAATTAAATCTACAAATGCCTTCATAGCAACACATAGATTAGCATTTAATTGTATTATGCTTGACTGTAGCCTAGTCAAGTTGACCCACCACAAGTACCTACATCACAGGTCGTTGTAAAGCTTAAGTGACAGCTGTAAGTCACTTAACAGTGTCTGGCGCACAGTAAACACTCAAGTGTTAACTATCATAACTATTACTAGCTATGTGGCTTTGAGCAGTGCATGTAATTTGTCCAATCCTTGATTTCTTCATGGGTAAAATGAAAGCACTGGAATAGAAAATCACAAATGCTTCTTTCGTCTTTTAATGTCTATGATTTTGGGCTGCATTAAGGGAAAGGAGACTAAGAAAGCTGAGATTCGGCGGGGAAGCAAACTGGAGTGAATGAAGTAGGGACAGAAAAAGGAAGAGGTTGTGGCATAGGAGGAAGAATGTAAACAGTAAGAAGATTCCTAAGCCCCACTGGACACGGGAACCTTGTAGTGAATAGACTCTTC
This sequence comes from Mesoplodon bidens, assembly GCF_964165515.1. NCBI lineage: Eukaryota > Metazoa > Chordata > Mammalia > Artiodactyla > Ziphiidae > Mesoplodon > Mesoplodon bidens. The sequence goes on along the minus strand of NC_138160.1, from coordinate 90,670,993 downwards.
CAAATGGTGTTGAGTAGACTAGCCTGGGTCTATAGCCACCCTGGTTCCTAGGAGCCCTGGTCCCTAGGTGCCCTGGCCTGACCCCGAGAGACTCTTATCAGAAATGGCAGTAAAAGCCCAACTCTTCTGCACTGTAGACTTATTCAGGCAGCACTCTTTGAGGACCTACTGTGTGCCAGGCCTAGGCACCCACTATGTGACATGACAAACCCAGGGGAAGCTGGCTCCAATTCCTCATTAGCAGGAAACACTTTAATAATCACCTTTACTCTTTCTCAGCATCATCTCCACAAAAAGTGTTATTTCCACTTGAGGGCTCCCAGGTTATATGCCAATCTGGAGGCCTGGGGACAATTTAGGCAAGCACTCAATGGTCCCACTTCCACCCAGTTTGAAGGTGCTCTCAACCTTGAAAGATAGCACCACCTAGTACTTTACAACAGAAACAGTTTCAGACATTTCCACAGAAGAAAAGATAAAGCTATTCTTCTCCCTCAGAAAGCAATAGCTAAAGCCAAGTCAAAACAGGGGAGAACCTACCAATTTGTCCCCTGAGAATAGCTGAGGTGCTTGGCTGTATTGATAGTCTTCAGTCAAATCCCCTTGTCAGAAGGAAGGATGGAACTAGGGTTAAGGCAATCGTGAAGGGCCCGGAGAAGGAAGGAAAAGCAGAGTCTCTTGTGGACTCCTAGAGACATTCTATTAATGGCAATTCCATCCAAGAATGTACTTCACACGGTGTCCTAGAAAATGACAAGCTGGATCTTGCTTAACCTAGCAAGACAGGGTGGGTTTCTGGTATTTGGGAAATAGCCAGACAAGTGTGGCCACCAGCAAACTGAAGATTTCCCATCTTGGTTCCTGTTCTGTGAAGCTCCAGGTTCCAGTGTCCATTGTTTTAGGGTAGTTTTTCTCAGAGCAGTGTGACTGATTTAGAAAGGTAAAATCTAGAAATGCCACAATTTGTTTTTTGCAGGTATTCTTTTTAATCTGTTGCCCTTATATTTGCCTCCACTTTATTGTATAGTACTGACTTACAGAAAGAAAATTGTCACCTAATGGTTTTTTTGTAAATAATATTGTAATCCTGTAAATATTAATGGTGTGCTGTTATTGTTATTATTTCTGGTTTCAGATAAGGAAGTGCAGGCATTTCATCTGAATCCAACTCTAATATTATTTAAACAAGACTATAAAGCATTATTCCATAACAATGAACTTGATTCTCTCCTCTTAGGTGAGAAAGCTGATTTTAAAAAACATTTTTATATTTTTAAATATTTTATATTTCTACATTTTTGAGCACATATTTTGGGTCTGAGCTCCCTTTGCACAGCTGCCTAGATAGTTTATGTGGAGTCAAGGCAGGAATCCTGACACTAACTTTCCCCCATGGCTTCTAAGGCATCTTACAATGGGTCACCGTGTTCCTTATTTGCCTCATCCTGGACAAGGAGTTCATTGTTCCTCTGTTGCAAGTACAATGTAATCCATTTATAAATAATTTATATTTACATCACACATTATAAAATACTGGATATATTTTGGTTTTCTACTTACAATTTTAGGATTCTTATTGCAAATGAATTCATTGCCTTTTCTCCTTTTACAAGGTTGAGGTGAAAACTAATGACACAGATAACAGATTATTTTCCTTTGGTAATTAGAAAGGCTTTAGCTTCATTATTTAATCCCCAAGGACAGGGTAAGTGATTACTCTGTATGAATGAATTGCAGTCTACAGTTGCATTTTAATTAAAACATTTTCACAATATGAGAGATTTGTTAAGTAAATTTTAGCAACACAAATGCTTGAGGACATAGGAATTGTTTTAAAGATTTCTATAAAATTATTAGTGTATCACACTGTGATTCTCACAAAATTTATCTTTTATTAAATCAATTTACAAAGGGAACACTATTTTCCCATAGTTATATTTTGGTGATATTTATATTCTGATTTTTTTTGTTCTGCAGTCAGCAGATCATCAGATGTGTAAGGAACTGCCCCTTTGACTTGAGAATTCCACTTCTAGAAATTTTTCTCAAGGAGGTGAGGACCAGGAATTCGGTGTTTCTAGGGCACATTTATCCCGTCGTATATTTGGGAGCCTCCAAGGACTGGTGAGTGGACTTATAACTTCAATTTCCCCATGCTAGGCCTTGTTACATGTTGTGCTGTGGAAACTCCTGAGGGCACTGTAACAAGTGATAAAATCACATCTGGCACTAGTTTTGGTGAGGCGTTTTAATCAAATGCAGGCCAGATTAAATCTGTTCTGCAAGGCACCCGGTGCCAATTTAGTTGTTACCTGATCAGTGAAACCAGCTGAATTGTTGAAGGATGTAGAGGCTGCAATTAAAAGGCGGGTAATTGGGTAACTGTCTGTTCTCAGGACAAGCCAGATCTGTATTGATCAAGAAAGGAAAAAGTCTGAATTGATTAACAAACCTCTCAGCATCAGTAAACTAATAGTTGGTTCTAATGTAATTTTGCTTCCCTTCCTCAGCAAGTGGCCAAAAATAGCTCAGCGAGGGGCTGTGGAGAAAGAGAAAGTGTTTATAAATCAGGAGCTTTTGCTGTCGTTTGGGGAAACCTGGTAATGAGAAAGTGGCAGGATTTCTGTCCCAGGCAAAGAGTGTCTCTACCCCTTGAACTCAACACAGCTTTACACTGAAGCTTCAGTGTTGGATCTGTGGCTCCATGTTCTGCTCTGAAGTGATTTCTGCTGGCAGCAAATGTGTCAAGAAAGAGAAAGCTTTCTGGTATCAAGAAACCTGTCACTCAGCTGCCGTGCCACAGGGACTCTCAGGACAATTCCTCCACAGGGACCTGACACCCGAGGCACGTCCTCTGGGAAGCTGACGGGATTGATACATTGGGAATTCTCTCCCTCTCCTTGAAGCAAAATACACCCAGGCCCGTGCTCCCTCTTCCCTAAGGACAGGGCACCTCACCACAGAATGGGTAGACAGAGGTAACATCTGTAAATTCCCTTACTTTTTATGTCCCCATTAAAGAACAGGGGAAAACCTGCCCATAGTTGTCCCAGAGAAGGTTGGAGAGCTGAGACTGCGTATGGACGTGGGTCCACAGCTGAGACCTGAGGGCACCGGGAAAATGTGGGTCCCTCTGCCTCCTGCCTTAGAACAGAGCCCCTGCAGACCTGCAGTGAGCCAGCTGAAGATGTGGGCAACCCCCTGGGTCTTTCCCTCCCACAGCTCCCCCACTGTTGAAGAAGCAGCACCAGTGTTGGGGGCCCTGATTACACAGGTGAAGAGTCTCACTGAGGGCAGGAAGCCGGGAACAGAGTAGATACTCAGTCTGGACATGACATGGCATCTGACAGGGAATGAAGAATGTGGAAAGCACATTGACAGTATCTCTCTCTCAGTGTCCTGTGACTTCTAGCTCATGGTGGTAAAACCAGAATCAGCTTGGTTTGGTCCAGAGAACAGAGGCAGCTCCAAGATTGATAAAACCTAAAACAGTAACATTTTATTCTAATAGAAGAATTGGGATGGAGATGGCAAAAAATAAATAAAAAGGTAAATCGGGGTGGGGGGGGACTTTACTACGTTGTTTCTTTGTGGGTTTAATGCCAACCAGAACAAAACATATTGCAAGCGTAGCACTTGGTTTTACAAAGGACCTCCTTATTTGAATGCAGCTGGGAGAGAAGTTCGAAAATTCCAAAAGTTCTGAGTCTTCATGAGTACTGAGTCCACAGTTACCACCCCCCTTCTCCACACCACTGTTCGTCCAGTCTTCCCTGACCCCAGACATGCAGCGATTTTGCCTGCGCTCGGGGAGACATCCTCAGGCATTTGCCACGTTTGTGGCTTCTCCAGAGTGTGTGGTTGCACAGCTGTGCTCGTGGACACATTTCTCTGTGTGCACAGGTGACAGCAGCCATGTCCCCGCCTCTGCTCACTGCGACCACCACCAAATCCACCTCTAAAGCTGCAGAGAGGAATGTAGATGCAGAAGAGCTAAGCCATCACATCACAAACAGCGCTGTCTTCCCAACACACTCCGACCTTCTTCAACAGTAAGCAGAAGTTCTTGGGGCACCTCCATTAACCTTGAGGAGCTTGGAAATGAGCTCCTAAGCCTTGTCTACGTGTTTTTAGTGTCTCATGAAGCAACCTCTGCCCTCTATGGGTTTAGCCTTCACAGCACACAACAAGCATATTTAATGAGCGTCCCAGGAGTGAGTGTAAATTACAGCAAATGCCCTTTTCTTGCTTGGGTTGATGCTGTTTCGCTTTTGGAATATTCAGGATTCTAGCAGTGTGAGACATAGAATTTCTTAGGAAGAATTTGTATAAAAGGCAGGAAGACGCAAGTTGATAAGTACAGATAAGGGTTTTCATTCCAACTTCCAATACTGGCATCCATTCTTCTGCTAGGTTAAAATTTGGGGCTACTCTGTTTACATAAACATTCTCCCACCTGGAAACAAGAGACTCATGTATTTCCACCACCTGTTGTCAGTAGGCAATCAACTGCATTAATGCCTCCCAGGTGGGCTAGTGGAGATTGATTAGCTCTGTCACTCAGGAGATAGGCATGAAAGGAAATGGATGGCTAATAGCAGCAGAGGGAAGCCACAAGCAGAAACCAGCTCTGTGGGCCATCATTATTCAGTGCAGTTAGGCAGGAGCACCCTTGAAGAAAGGCTCCTACTTCCTAGAGGAGTGAGGAAGCCCACTGGGCCCAAGGCTGGGGTAGGGAGGGGCTGACATCAAGTCAGGAGCCAGAACCAAAAGTGCTGACCACAGAGAGCCCTCGGGAAGCTGGGGCTGGCTGTTGGAGACATGGGACTATGTCAGAGAGAGGACAGAGAGGAAGGGAGGCAGCAACGAGGGGCCTAGGTGAGGGTGTTGCAGCGCGGACTGGGCTGTCTGTCCAGACAAGGCTACATTCAGGAGCTGGGAGCAAATCCCCTGCGGGGAGGAGGGGCCCCGGGAGCCTCGTGTCAGTGCGGACCTTGTTGAACAGCTCCCCATCAACTGATCCCCTTGGGTCTGCACTGTGCTCCCACCTCCAGCCAAACAGAAGGCAGAAGCCTAAGCCACTTCTCTCACTGGCTGTGAAGCAGTGCGCCCTGCAGTGCTGGTGGCCAGCCAGCCGCTGGAAGACGAGGACTGATGTTAACACCCATAGATCTGTGTATCACCAGCAACCTGGGAAACGATTCGCAGCTGACTACCTTTTCCAGGGCACACTTGTTCCCAGGTGACATAAAGGGATGGTGGTGGTGGCCCTCAGGACAGTGACACTTTCTCTGCCCCCCGCCATTCCCCTGGTGACAGATGGCAGCAGCCTTTGGAAGCCAAGTCGTTGGAGACACCCCAACGGGAGTCTCATTTGGGTGTGTGTGGGGGTACTTTATCCTGCCCACAAGGAGGAGAGGGTGCACAGAGAAGGATGTTCAAATCATATTGGGAGTGGGGAGCTCTGGAAGCTTTCTTAGAATTGTAATAAAGTGCCTAAAAGAGACTTCTTAACTCTATAGACCTACGTAACTGAGGTGGAAAGAGCATTAGGTTTGGAGTTGGGACATACTTGCAGACATCAGAGCTGTGAGTTAGTCACTTAACATCTTTAAGTGTTTGAGGCTCAGTTTCTCCATCTAGAAAATGGGCATAATAATGCTTAATCTTCTTCTCTCACGGGATGACTCAGATATTGATGAACATGGTGATGATGATGGTGTTGTTGATGACAATGATAATAGTAAGTAATAGGTGTCACTTACATAGCACCTACCACGTTCCAGGCAGTGTTGTAAGACACCTATTAGTTCTTTTAGTTCTCATATCCCTCCTATGAGATAGGTACCCATATGATCCTCATTTTACAGAAATAACAGGTTAAGTGACGTACTTGCCCACAGCTGTACAGCTAGCCAGTAGTAGTAGCGAAGCAGAACTGAACCCTGCGCAGCCTGGCCTCAGGGCCTCCTCTCATCACCTTATGCTGTAACTTTTCCAAGATAATCTATGTGTAACTATCTTGGAAATCCCTTGCCTCCAGAAGGCAGGCATTTAGCCTATGTTTCAAAAAGGAAGGCTTAATGAAACATTTAATGGATACATAAAGGGTTAAAATCGTATAAGTAGATGCTGTCTTTATTAGGATTAGAAATTGGGCAGGTCTGATCCCTACAATCAAGGAACAAAATCTGAATTCTGCTCAGGCACCAAAACCATCAGGTAGGAGATGAGTGCCTGGCCGTGGGGGGCTGCAGGCAGGGGTGTGCGTGTGTGTGTGTGTGTGCGTGTGTGTGTGTGTGTGTGTGTGTGTGTGTGTGTGTACACGCGGTGGGGCTGGGGCCCGACAGCCCAGCAATGGGTGTGGGAGCGCGTTGGTGGTGCCTGAGAGCCAAGAGAGAGCACCCAGGCCTGAAACCCTTTTCTTCAGCTGGCTGGGAAGGGGGATTTTTCATTCCAACAGGCCATTGGTTCTGATTGATGAAGAGAGTAGCTTCCGCTAGGAGAAGCTGACAAAGGCAATTTACGAAGGGGTGAGACAAGGAGCAATTGAGCCGTGTGCTGCCTTGCCGATGTCATGGGCACAGTCCCGCGGGCCTTGGCACAGCCTGGCAGGCACGTGTCAGCGCGCAATGTAACTGTTGCGGCCACTGCTGTTTTACTCCTCCTCGAGGACCTGGATCAATGGCCAGCCACGCAGAGGCCATCCATCACCCCAGGAGCAGGCTGTGAGTTATACGAGGCCGAAATCCCGGCGCCGACTCCGCAGACAGCCTCCCTTGCAGAGTCTGTGACGGGCGTGTGGGCCTCTCCGCACCCGCGCAGGAGATGCCCCTGGGAGGGGACTAGGGTCCAGGCCCAGGTCCGAGACCTTGCCCACAGTCTAGCGGCTGCTGATACCTTTTCTGACGGGCTGGAAATGCTGCAGAGGAGCCAGCTTACTCCCGCCAAGAGGCCTTTTTTGGGAGCCCTGTGTATCCCAAGGACCCTCCATCCCCACAGGGTTTGTAACCTATTTTGGTCCACCTAAAATGATAAAGAAACATCGTTTATCCCATCTCCTCATTCAGTAGCGTCCACCCCTACCTCAGTGACTTCTACCCCCCAGTTGGGGGAGGTGACACCTGAAAATGGAGTCACTCCCAGCTCCTGACCCTCCGTCAGTCTACGCATCCCATCAGTCATCAAATTCAGTAGGTCTTGCTTCTACATCTGTGGTTTCAAATGCTTCTTGTGGCCCTCAGGAAGGCATGCATTGTATGCGGCAGCTCAGCATACCATACAACACAATCACACACACACACATACCTGAAACAACCGTTTCAGGAAGCAATACCTACCCATCTTAGATGCAAAGTCCTCTGGTAGCATTTATTTTTATTTATTTATCTATTTATTTACTTTGACAGGAGAAAAAAACAAGTTTATTAACATTTATACCTCCTGTATACATGGGAGATACCCAGGAAAACTGGGTAAAACTCCCCTCTGGTAGTTTTTATTTAGTTCTATTTCATTAAAACAATTCTAGTCATGACTAAATTTATGCCCACTAATTAGTCAAGACCCATAGTTTGAAAACTACCATCCTAACAATCTCTCGGGTCTAATCCCTCTCTCCATTGCCACCAGTAACACCTAAGCCCAATGTCCCATCATCTGCTGCATGGATGACCCCAACAGCCTCCAAACTGTTTGCCCCTTGATCACTCTTGCTCTCCTTCAACCCACGCCCAATCTGGACACATAGCCAGAGTGAAATTTTCTGAAGGCAAAGTGTGATCATGCTGCTTCCATGGTCAGAACCCTTGTATAAAGTTCAGCTCCTTTACTACACCCCAGCCCCCATATCACATGGCCTCCACTTACCTCTCTAACTTGTCTTTGGTCATTCCTCCCTCACTCTCTTCACACCGGTTGTCTGAACTTCTTCCATGTCCTTGAACTTGCCATGCTCTGTGCTGGGTCTGAGTCTTTGTATAGTCGTTGTTTCCTCTGTTTGGAACACTGCCTCCCTTTCTTCCATTTAGTGTAGTGGTCTAGGTCGACAGTAAGCAAAGGTGAGATGTCAGAACTTCCTTGGGGTAATGTAGAAGAAGGATTTCAAAGACTTGGGGATATAGGAAGAAATGTTACAGTAACTTAATCATGTGCTACTGGCTTACTTGCCCCTATGTCCCCTGAAAGATCCAGAGGACACCTCCTTCACCACGGTGTTGAGTGATACATGGGTAAGGGAATGTTTGCATGGTGGATACTGTTGGTGCCAATTCCCTTCATGAGGCTGGAACATCTATTGTCAGCTGCTCTGAGTCCTGGCTACTGCCTTCTCCATAGAATTCCCCTCCACCAAACAGAAGCCATTCGACTGAGAGCTTACCCCACCCCCGTTGCTCTCCTAAGCAGGCAGAGGCCAAAGACTGACGGATAAAAAGAATCTAAGGCAGGTCCCCTTGCCCCCAGGTGCTACCAGCTCTGTGGTGCAATCCATACTTCAGCACTGGGGACGAGGCTGAAACTAGTGTCCAGCCAAGACTCCTTGCTTCGTTTTCTTCCCCTGCTCTATCCTGCTTCTCTCACTTCCCTTCTCCTGAGACCACTCACCAATAAATTATTTTCACAAATAAACCCTGGCCAGGCTCTGACTCTAGGTAATCTGAGCTATGACAGCTCACAACTTTGAAAAGTACAGAGATGGCTGTCCTCCGAGGACCAGGATGAAGGTGGAGATGCTGACGTTGAAACAGCCTCCTTGGTTTCCGTGAGGCTATTTAGATTCCTGGGTAGGAGAGGCCAAGGAGCAGCAGTTATCTGCCAGGGGCAAGGTTGGCATGGTTTCTGTCATGGGCAAATGGCCAGATGGCATATCAGAATGGTTTGATCCTCAAGGAACTTTGTTGGTGACTGATTAGTCACAGAGTCCCTAGAACTAGGATGGTTGGGTGGCCCACTAAGGCACTCCTGAAATTGTGTAGCTGAAAAAAGTCTGCGCCTCAGAATAAAAGCTAGCTTGAATTATCATAGAGGATCAAGCCCCCTCCCCTAATTGCCAAGCCTGAGATGGTTTGCAGATCTGAAGCTCCCTGAGTGAAGGGGTGTGGTATAACCTTGAGGAAGGACCTGATGACAAAGTCACAAAAATGTCCTCTAAATCTCCCGTTTAGCCTTCTCTAAGGGACTGCAGGCTTTCACCAGGGTAACTGTATACTGGTGGAGGAAAATGCCCAGCCGTTTAGGGGATCATTGGTCTTGGCTCTTAAAATGCCAGTGTGGTCTACTAGACAGAATGTGAGATCAACCTGGAAATGGTGTTTTGGTACAAGTTCATGTTTTGGTCCATGTCCACCTCAAAATGTGTCTGATGGCTCCATTCTACTTCCCAGGCACTTGAGGGTGTAATTAGAAAAGATGAAATTAGCAACTGGCAGAATCTCTCTATTGGCTCTCTGTCCTGTGGAGCAAGGTTTATTTTTTAGGCAAGGAGAGTAAAAGCCCTTGGAATAGTTCCCATTGTACCAAAATAGAAAACCAAAAGCATGAATTCTCAAAGGCCAGCTATTTACATGCATCATTTTATCTAATGTGCTGACCACCCTGTGAAATTGGCATCATTAGCATCATCTTATATATGAGAAACCTGAGCTGCAGAGAGATTGAAGAATGTGTTCCTAGAAAAAACCTCTGTTTCTCAATTCCAGGCCTTTGCTACCCCAAGGTTGTTGTCTGGCCCACTGTGGCCCCATTTCCACTTCCCCATATCATAAATGTTCAAGGCTCTGGAACTGGGTCTTGGAAGTGGCAGGGGGCTTCAGAGAAAATGCTGGCCACCTCTGCTCTCTGTGTCCCCGAGGCTGGACAATGAATAGCAAGGGAGCCTTGAAACAGGATGGAAAAGCACTGGGTATCATATTAGTTATAGCCACTCAGCTATCACCTTCTATTTCAGCTCAGGTAATCTCAGAAATTCTAGAAATGAGGTAGCCTCCAGTGAAAACTACTTGTATTGTGGCAGACTTCCTGTTAGAGACCGAATCGTGTCTTCAGCAAAATTCATGTTGGAGCTTTACCCCAATGTGACTGTACTTGGAGATGGGGCTGTAAGGAGACAATAAAGGTTAAGTGAGGTTATAAGGGTGGGGCTTTAATTGAATAGAACTGGTGTCTTTATAAGAGGAAGAGACGCCAGAGCTCTCTCTCCCCACAGGCACACCACCGAAAGGCCATGTGAGGACATAGCGAGAAGATGGCCAACTGCAAGCCAGGAAGAGAGCTCTCACCAGAAACCAAATGGACCAGAACCTTGATCTTGGACGTCTAGGCTTCAGAATGGTGAGAAAGTAAATTTCGTTGTTTAAGCCACCCAGTTTGTGGTATTTTGTTATGGCATCCCTAGCACACTCAGACACTTTTCCTTAGCCCAGCCTCTGCACAGCCACGCTGTTTGACCACAGAGGCTGCCTGTTTGTCAACCCCCCAGCAGACAGTTTGTCAAGTACTTTACTCCTGATTCAATTTCTAGCAAGAGTGGTGCTGAGGACTTGTCTTCTTTAATAGATCTTATTATTATCATGAAAAATTATATTCTACACTTACCTTCTGCTTGAAGACTGTGAGGACTGCAATGAATTTTTCACTAATGCATAATTAATACACACTGATTCAATTAGTCAGAGCCCCCCTTTTTCTTGCTAAAAAAATTTACATTTATATTAGAAAAGCAGGGAATGTGAGAAAAGGAATAAAACCCCCCCAGCACTTTTCAGATCCTTTTCTCTCTGCTTTATCAGATGTGTTTTCTCTCAGCCCCTGAAGTTTTTCAGCTCCAAAATGCTCCAGGGCACAAAGGTCTGTCTGCTGTGACTTTGCCAGGGGATACCCTCTCCCAAATCAGAAATCAGCCTATCAAACTAGACACCCCCCTCTTCACACCCACACTCAAGCACCCCTCACCTTGTGCTTATTCTTCTTCCTAAACATTTCTTCAGCGTGACATTTTTCCTCTAGCGTACAGCCCTCATCTGCTCATTCCTGGACCTTACAAGACTTTCCAATCCATCTTTCTAGCTGCTGTTCCCTCCCTTGCAGCCACTTTCTACACTGTTGCCAGCAATCATCATTCTAAAATCCCTTCAGGAGTTCACTATAGAGAAGATATGCTTTTTGCCTTTCAGCATCTCCTACCCCCCAGCTTAGGGGGTAGGCACATGACCCAGGTCTGCCCCAGGTTACCCCGTCCCTGCTGACTGGGTCATAGATGCCCGACCAACCCCAGCAGAGCTCATCCAGATTTTCCCCCGGGAACTTTTGCTGGAGCTGTGAGGAAAGTGGCATCCATTTCTTTCTAAAGTCATTAATCCCTAGTGATCCATCACTTGAAGATCGACTATGTGAGAATGACCAAGATCAAGGAAATCTGACCTAAGAGACAGAGAAAGGGAAGGAAATAGGGTGGGATGGAAGGGAGAAGGAGAGGAGAGAGTGAGAATTATGGTTTTGCTGTCATCTGCAGCCCAAAGTCTGGATGAACATTTCTTTATCCTAGAATGTAGCACCCTCCCGAGGAGTTGGCCCTCTCTGCCTTTCCCTCCTTGTCCCTTTACCTCCCCTCCCTCAGGCCCCCATCACACAAGCGATGTTTGATTTCAGGCCTCCATGTATTTGTGCTGCTGTTCACCCTGCCAAGAACATGGTCTCCCAGTCTCTGCCTGGCTCACTCCCTCTTCTCCTTCTTTAGGACCCAGTTCGAATATCACCTGACAGCTCCCTAACCTCCCTGCTGCCACCATGGATGAAACCCTCATCTGTGCTCTAACACTCCTATGACTTGTTCTGTTATTGCATTTATTAAACCATAATGGTATCCAGTGGGTTGAGGACAGGGATGCTGTTAAACATCCCACAATGTACAGGGCAGACCCCACAACTAAGAATTATTGGACCCTAGATGTCAATAGTGCTGAGGTTGAGAAACCCTGCTATAAAGTGAGTGCCCGGGATCCAAAGGAAAAAGAGTCTGACCGTTGCCATATCAGAGTTTTCAGCACCAATGTGAGATCTGTCCTTAAAAGACTGTCTTCGGAGTCCTGAGGAAAAAGGAATTTAAAAGGAATTTAGTCCTAGAGTTCTGTTTTCAGCTGAACTGTCAATCAAGTGTGTGTGTGGCCGGGGGGAGTTTGGGGTGCATTTTTTAACCTGAAAGCACTTGTAAAGTTTACTGGCCCCCCATACATTCATCTGAAAAAATTATTTGAGGTTGTATTCCAGAAAAACACAAGTAAGGAATCCAGAAGATTAATGGCATCAGAAACAAGAGACACAGAGGGTTGAGTATGAGCCAGAGGATGTGAAAAAAGTTAGAGAAAGTAAATAAAAATGAATCCATTAGACCTTGATGCACATAGAATCCTTGCTCAAGAGGACAGTATAAATTCAGGAGTCACCAGCTCACAGATGTAAATATTTAAAGCCACATAAATATTGTTTAAGTTATGTTAGAAGGTCACCAGAAGAATAACAGAAACATAGCAGTGGGGAGTGAGTGAGTGCCAGGCATGGGGACAGATTGTTTAAAGCCCTGCTCTCTGGTTAGCTATTTTTTTTAACATCTTTTTTGGAGTATAATTGCTTTACAATGTTGTGTTAGTTTCTGCTGTATAACAAAGTGTATCAGCTATGTGCATAGATATATCCACATATCCCCTCTGTCTTGCATCTCCCTCCCACCCTCCCTATCCCACCCCTCTAGGTGGTCACAGAGCTCCCAGCTGATCTCCCTGTGCTATGCAGCTGCTTCCCACTAGCCATCTATTTCATACTTGGTAGTGTGTACATGTCAATGCTACTCTCTCACTTTGTCCCAGCCCACACTTCCCCCTCCCCGTGTCCTCAAGTCCATTCTCTATGTCTGCATCTTTATTCCTGTCCTGCCCCTAGGTTCATCAGAACCATCCCTCCCTTTAGATTCCATATATATGTGTTAGCATACGGTATTTGTTTTTCTCTTTCTGACTTACTTCACTCTGTATGACTCTAGGTCCATCTAACTTACTACAAATAACTCAATTTCGTTTCTTTTTATGGCTGAGTAATATTCCATTGTATGTATGTGCCACATCTTCTTTATCCATTCATCTGTCGATGGACACTTAGGTTGCTTTCATGTCCTGGCTATTGTAAATAGACCTGCAATGAACATTGTGGTACATGACTCTTTTTGAATTATGGTTTTCTCAGGGTATATGCCCAGTAGTGGGATTGCTGGGTCATATGGTAGTTCTATTTTTAGTTTTTTAAGGAACCTCCATACTGTTGTCCATAGTGACTGTATCAATTTACATTCCTACCAACAGTGCAAGAGGGTTCCCTTTTCTCCACACCCTCTCCAGCATTTATTGTTTGTAGATTTTTTGATGATGGCCATTCTGACTGGTGTGAGATGATATCTCATTGTAGTTTTGATTTGCATTTCTCTAATGATTAGTGATGTTGAGCATGCTTTCATGTGTTTGTCGGCAATCTGTATATCTTCTTTGGAGAAATGTCTACTTAGGTCTTCTGCACATTTTTGGATTGGGTTGATATTAAGCTGCATGAAGTGCTTGTATATTTTAGAGATTAATCCATTGTCAGTTGCTTCATTTGCAAATATTTTCTCCAATTCTGAGGGTTGTCTTTTCATCTTGTTTATGGTTTCCTTTGCCGTGCAAAAGCTATTAAGTTTCATTAGGTCCCATTTGTTTATTTTTGTTTTTATTTCCATTTCTCTAGGAGGTGGGTCAAAAAGGATCTTGCTGTGATTTATGTCATAGAGTGTTCTGCCTATGTTTTCCTCTAAGAGTTTGATACTTTCTGGCCTTACTTTTAGGTCTTTAATCCATTTCCAGTTATTTTTGTGTATGGTGTTAGGAAGTGTTCTAATTTCATTCTTTTACATGTAGCTGTCCAGTTTTCCCAACACCACTTATTGAAGAGGCTGTCTTTTCTCCTTATCAAAGATAAGGTGACCATATGTGCATAGGTTTATCTCTGGGCTTTCTATCGTGTTCCATTGATCCATATTTCTGTTTTTGTGCCAGTACCATACTGTCTTGATGACTGTAACTTTGTAGTATAGTCTGAAGTCAGGTAGCCTGATTGCTCCAGCTCCGTTTTTCTTTCTCAAGATTGCTTTGGCTATTCAGGGTCTTTTGTGTTTCCATACAAATTGTGCAATTTTTTGTTCTACTTCTGTGAAAAATGCCAGTGGTAGTTTGATAGGGATTGCACTGAATCTGTATATTGCTTTGGGTAGTATAGTCATTTTCACAATTACATGGTATTATTATTCCAATCCAAGAACATGGTATATTTCTCCATCTGTTTGTATCACCTTTAATTTCTTTCATTAGTGTCATAGTTTTCTGCTTACAGGTTTTTTGTCTCCTTAGGTAGGTTTATTCCTAGGTATTTTATTCTTTTCGTTGCAATGGTAAATGGGAGCATTTCCTTAATTTCTCTTTCAGATTTTCCATCATTAGTGTATAGGAATGCAAGAGATTTCTGTGCATTAATTTTGTATCCTGCTACTTTACCAAATTCACTGATTAGCTCTAACACTTTCTAGGAGCATCTGTAGGATTCTCTATGCAGAGTATCATGTCATCTGCAAACAGTGACAGTTTTACTTCTTCTTTTCTGACTTGGATTCCTTTTATTCCTTTTTCTTCTCTGATTCCTGTGGCTAAACTATCCAAAAGTATTGAATAATAGTGGTGAGAGTGGGCAACCTTGTCTTATTCCTGATCTTAGAGGAAATGCTTTCAGTTATTCCCCATTGAGAACGATGTTGGCTGTGGGTTTGTCATATATGACCTTTATTATGTTGAGGTAGGTTTCCCCCTATGCCTACTTTCTGGAGAGTTTTTAATCATAAATGGATGTTGAATTTTGTCAAAAGCTTTTTCTGTATCTATTGAGATGATCATATGTTTTTATCCTTCAATTTGTTAATATGGTGTATCACATTGATTGATTTGCCTATATTTAAGTCACCTTGCATTCCTTGGATAAACCCCACTTTACCTTGGTGTATGATCCTTTTAATGTGCTGTTGGATTCTGTTTGCTAGTATTTTGTTGACTAGTTTTACATCTATATTCAACAGTGATATTGGCCTGTAATTTTTTTTGTGACATCTTTGTCTGGTTTTGGCATCAAGGTGATGGTGGCCTCATAGAATGAGTTTGGGAGTGTTCCTCCCTCTGCTATATTTTGGAAGAGTTTCAGAAGGATGGGTGTTAGCTCTTCTTAAATGTTTGATAGAATTAACCTGTGAAGCCATCTGTTCCTGGGCTTTTGTTTGTTGGAAGACTTTTAGTCACCATTTCAGTTTCAGTGCTTGTGGTTGGTCTGTTTATATTTTCTATTTCTTCCTGGTTCAGTCTTGGAAGGCTGTACTTTTCTACGAATTTTTCCATTTCTTCCAGGTTGTCCATTTTATTGGCATGTAGTTGTTTGTAGTAATCTCTCACGATCCTTTGTGTTCCTGCAGTGTCAGTTGTTACTTCTGCTTTTTCATTTCTAATTCTGTTGACTTGAGTCTTCTCCCTTTTTTTCTTGATGAGTCTGGCTAATGGATTATCAGTTTTGTTTATCTTCTCAAAGAACCAGCTTTTAGTTTTATTGATCTTTGCGATTGTTTCCTTCATTTCTTTTTCATTTATTTCTGATCTGATCTTTATGATTTCTTTCCTTCTGGTAACTTTGGGGTTTCTTTGTTCTTCGTTCTCTAATTGCTTTAGGTGTAAGGTTAGATTGCTTATTTGAGATGTTTCTTGAGGTAGGATTGTATTGCTATAAACTTTGTTCTTAGAACTGCTTTTGCTGCATCCCATAGGTTTTGGTCCACCGTGTCTTCATTGTCATTTGTTTCCAGGTATTTTTTGATTTCCTCTTTGATTTCTTCAGTGATCTCTTGGTTATTGAGTAGCGTATTATTTAGCTTCCATGTGTTTGTATTTTTTACAGTTTTTTCCCGTAATTGATATCTAGTCTTATAGTATTGTTGTCAGAAAAGATGCTTGATATGAGTTCAATTTTCTTAAATTTACCAAGGCTTGCTTTAGTACCCAAGCTATGGTCTATCCTGGAGAATGTTCCATGAGCACTTGAGAAGAAAGTATATTCTGTTGTTTTGGGATGGAATGTCCTATAAATATCAGTTAAGTCCATCTTGTTTAATGTGTCACTTAAAGCTTGTGTTTCCTTATTTATTTTCATTTTGGATGATCTGCCCATTGGTGAAAGTGGGGTGTTAAAGTCCCCTACTATGATTGTGTTACTGTTGATTTCCCCTTTTATGGCTGTTAGCACTTGCCTTGTGTATTGAGGTGCTCCTATGTTCGTTGCATAAATATTTACAATTATTATAGCTTCTTCTTGGATTGACCCCTTCATCATTATGTAGTGTCCTTCTTTGTCTCTTGTAATAGTGTTTGTTTTAAAGTCTATTTTGTCTGATATGAGAATTGCTACTCCAGCTTTATTTTGATTTCCATTTGCATGGAATATCTTTTTCCATCCTCTCACTTTCAGTCTGTATGTGTCCCTAGGTGTGAAGTGGGTCTTATAGACAGCATATATGCGGATCTTGTTTTTATATCCATTCAGCCATTCTATGTCTTTTGGTTGGAGCATTTAATCCATTTACATTTAAGGTAATTATCGATATATATGTTCCTATTACCATTTTCTTAATTGTTTTGGGTTTGTTATTGTAGGCCTTTCCTTCTCTTGTGTTTCCTGCCTGTAGAAGTTCCTTTAGCATTTGTTGTAAAGCTGGTTTGGTGGTGCTGAATTCTCTTAGCTTTCGCTTGTCTGTAAAGGTTTTAATTTCTCTGTCAAATCTGTATGAGATCCTTGCTGGGTAGAGTAATCTTGGTTGTAGGTTTTTCCCTTTCATCACTTTACATATGTCCTGCCACTCCCTTCTGGCTTGCAGAGTTTCTGCTGAAAAATCAGCTGCTAACTTTATGGGGATTCCCTTGTATGTTATTTGTTTTTTTTCCCTTGCTGCTTTTAAAATTTTTTCTTTGTATTTATTTTATTTTATTTTTTTAGGATTCTTATGGCCTTTAATAATAGCTTATTATATGCCAGGCACTATTTCGTATTTATTCAGTCTCCATAATAACCCTCTGAGACAGGTACCATTATTAGGGGATAGTTGCTTCTTTTTTTTTTTTTTTTTTTTTTTTTTTGAGGTACGTGGGCCTCTCACTGTTGTGGCCTCTCCCGTTGTGGAGCACAGGCTCCGGATGCGCAGGCTCAGCGGCCATGGCTCATGGGCCCAGCCACTCCACGGCATGTGGGATCTTCCTGAATGGAGGCACGAACCCGCGTCCCCTGCATCGGCAGGCGGACTCTCAACCACTGCGTCACCAGGGAAGCCCGGGGATAATTGCTTCTTAAGCCCAGTAACAAGTAGCATCTTGGAGTACTGCAGAGAAATGGTAACAGGTAATAATCCCATATTCCAAGGCAGGTGGCAAGTCTGGATCTGCTTTGGTCTTTTGACCAAACTTCTTTAAGCCTTGTTATCTTTATTTAAGATCTCTACTGTAATTCTTTGTCAAAAATGATCATCTTGTACCCAATAAAATCTTGTCTAGCCAAATAAGTCCTAGCACGTGCCACTGTCATAAATGAGGATCCCACACGGAGGAGAGGGTATCAAGGGCCAGGGGATGTAGGTGGTGAGACCCTGGGGCTGAGCCAGCCTCTGCTGGGATTCTGAGGCTTCCTGGGTATGAATCTGGTGAAGTGAAGCTCTTGGGATGTAGAGTTAGGCTCCTCTGAGGTCTGGGCCAAGCCCAATAAGTCCAAACGTTGGGCAGGCAGAGTGGAAAAGTAGGCCTTCTGCTCTTCTGAGTAGCACTCCTGAGGTGGCACAGCAACCCGGTAAGTCCAGTCACACCAATGGAAGTTGAAGCGTTCAAGCAGGGTGATCCGGTCAGCTCTTGCAGGTACACAGTTGAGGGGCTTTGTGGGTGGCAGATCTGGCACCTCTGTTCATCGCAGCAGCACCGCCCCTTGGATGGCAAACCGGCCCCCAAATCTGGGATGTATGCACACACCTGATATGTGCTGGGTTCCCCAGGGGTCAGACTCCACATCCTGTCGTTGGTAGTAATAAGCTGCCCCTGCCACATGGGCTGCTGTCTGGGCCAGGATCTTGGGGCGCCGGTTCGGGTGTACCTCATAGTCAGTGATGATTTCTACTTGCATCTCTGGGAGGCTCTCTCTAACGCAGCCCAGGTGGTAGGCCACACACTGGTCCACAAGGTCAGTCAGTGGTTGCAGGTGGCAGCTCTGCAGGAAGGGCTTGAGGGCCCGGTCAAACATGGCAGGTGTGCTGAGTACCAGGAAGGCCAGGGTAGGTTCTGGCAGGGGCAGGTGGAAGGCTGGAGGCAGGAGTGCATTGTACCACGCCACCTCTTCCTCTATAATCCTCTCCCAGCACTGCTGTGTGCCACTCAGTGGAAGGGGTGGAAGTGGGCTGCCTCTTAAGCATCAGGCAAAAGGCTCAAGCTGAGTTGATTTAGCTTTATTTCCAAGCACAGGGTTCAGTTCAGGGGGCACTGGATATGGGGAAATGGACCTTGAGGGGGTAAACCTCGAAGCCAAAAGGGCACCACGTGTCCTCAGTCTTCTGCTTCAGCTCTGTGACTTGCGGCTCCCTGTATTTAATTTTTGATACTTTGATTAATATGTGTCTTGGCATGTTTCTCTTTGGGTTTATCTTGTATGGGACTCTCTGCGCTTCCTGGACTTGTTTGACTCTTTCCATTCCCATGTTAGGGAAGTTTTCAACTATAATTTCTCAAATATTTTCTCAGTCCCTTTCATTTTCTCTTCTTCTTCTGGGACCCCTATAATTCAAACGTTGGCACGTTTAATGTTGTCCCAGAGGTTTCTGAGACTGTCCTCAATTCTTTTCATTCTTTTTTCTTTATTCTGCTCTGCAGTAGTTATTTCCACTATTTTATTTTCCAGGTCACTTATCTGTTCTTCTGCCTCAGTTATTCTGCTATTGATTCTTTCTAGAGTATTTTTAATTTCAGTTATTGTATTGTTCATCACTGTTTGTTTGCTCTTTATTTCTTCTAGATCCTTCTTAAATGTTTCTGTATTTTCCCCATTCTGTTTACAAGATTTTGGATCATCTTTACTGTCATTACTCTAAATTCTTTTTTAGGTAGGTTGCCTATTTCATCTTCATTTATTTGGTCTTGTAGGTTTTTACCTTGCTCCTTCATCTGTAACGAACTTTTTTGTCATTTAATTTTTTTTTTTTTTTTTTTACCGGTGTGGCTGTATTCCTGTCTTACTGCTTGTTTGGCCTGAGGCGTCCTGCACTGCAGTTTGCAGGCAGTTGGATACAGCCAGGTCTTGGTGCTGAGATTAGGTCCTCCGGGAGGCCTCACTCCGATTAATATTCCTTGGGATCTGAGGTTCTCTGTTAGTCCAGTGGTTTGGACTTGGAACTCCCACCACAGGAGCTTGGGCCTGACTTCCAGCCTGGGAACCAAGATCCCGCAAGGCAGTTGCTGTGGGTTCCTCCCACCCCCTTACGTGTCCGTGTTCCCCCACTGGTGCCTAGTAGGTGCCCTAGTCGTGCACAGACACGAATTCCGTGTCCTCGTAGTCCGCAATCCTGACTCTGCCCCCCTCTGGTTAGCTTTTTAAAAAAACATGTGAATGTATTATTTGTGTAATAAAATCATACTAGTTGAGGCTTCCCTGGTGGCGCAGTGGTTGAGCGTCCACCTGCCGATACAGGGGACACGGGTTCGTGCCCCGGTCCGGGAAGATCCCACATGCCATGGAGCGGCTGGACCCGTGAGCCATGGCCGCTGAGCCTGCCTGTCAGGAGCCTGTGCTCAGCAACGGGAGAGGCCACAACAGTGAGAGGCCTGCGTACCACAAAAAAAAAAAAAAAAAAAAAAAAAATCATACTAGTTGAGAAATATCCATTTAAAAAGTAAAATTCTGAATCCCTGTGACTCTGAATATGAAATGAATCTTTATAAGAGTTCTTATTGTTGATTATTTCAGGGAAAGGAAGAGAGTTGGGTGCACGCAGCATGCCCATGACAGGGAACAGTTACATAAGTTATGATACATCTACTCCATTATGTAGTTATTAGAATAATGGGCTTATTGAAAACTAAGGTAGAGATATGAAAAATGTTAGGAAATAATGTCAAATATAGATGTATGTATATATTTTATAAAAATTATGCCCATTTCAAAAAAGGCTGGAAGGAAATTGCCCCAGTGACAGCAGAACCTGTGTGAGAGTAATGAGGTTATTATATATGATACATAATACATACTTTTTCTTTTACCCATTTGACCATTTTCTATCTATAATATTACTTTTATGATTAAAAAACAGTTTCCCTTAAAAAGAGTACAAAGGTGTTGTTCTTAGATAGCCCAAAGATGTCAAGGCACACGGCTCTGGTGACTCCTGTTTAGAGGAGGCCGTCTCTTCTTAAACAAGAGATTAGAAAACTACCAGCTTTTAGCTGCAAAAGAAAGCCATAGGGTTTCTATCAACAGACAACATCTGTTATTCTAATTTCTTTCTGGATGAATGGAAAAATAAGAGTTTGGGATCCCGTGTGTGTGTTTCTGCATGGGGGTCAAGGAGTTAAGGATGAGGATGCTAGTACAACTGCATGATCAAGAAAGGCCAGTGGGTTTTCAGTAGGAAATGCAAAGTAGCTACGGGAGGGTTTCAAGAGATTTTGATCCAAATTAGTCTGAAGTTTTGGAGTCTGTTGGCAACGTCCGGGGTGGATTTGAGCACAGAATAAGATTAAAGATAATTTAACGTGGTCATGTAAAAATATGTGCGTTGAGGGGAATGAAACCGAGGCTGTGTGGCAGACCCTGCTGGCTGTTCTCAGAAGTATCCATTCCCCCTTCTTCTGTAATCATAGAAGCCCCAATTTGTAGCTAGGCATAGGGTTTCTAGGAAAAAAAAAAAAGGACTATA
The DNA here is from genome assembly GCF_964165515.1 of Mesoplodon bidens. Classification (NCBI taxonomy): domain Eukaryota; kingdom Metazoa; phylum Chordata; class Mammalia; order Artiodactyla; family Ziphiidae; genus Mesoplodon; species Mesoplodon bidens. The sequence continues at coordinate 90,649,950 of NC_138160.1, read as the reverse complement.
TTTTCTACCCTCTTGAAGCTGGCATGAAAATGTGAGAAAGTTCTAGTCAATGAGGTGGAAGCAGAAATGGTGTTTGGCGTTTCTGAGAAGCATCTTTCTTGTCCACGCTTTCCTTCCTTCTCTCTGACTGGAGTGTGAACATGACAGCTGGAGCTGGGACAGCCACCTTAGCCACGAGGTGGCCTGGGCAATGGGAGCTCCACTTGGCTGAGCAGCGAGGTAGAGGAAGCCCCGCCCTCCTCTCCCCTCTCCCTGCCGAGGCCTCATGCATGTTCTTGTCCCCTTAATTTTGGACATACATATGGAGAAAAATGAACTTCTGTCTCATTTAAGCCACTGCATTTGGGGCTTTTGAAACCACATCTTAATCATACAAGGGAGATGGCATGAGATTGTTTAACAGGACTGCTTCGGGGTGACCATGATCTGCTCGATGTCAGGTACCTCTTTTACCTATCACAATCAGGAGGTTGCTTAAAAATACAAAAATAAAGCCCCACAAAATCAAAAACTAAATAGTCTCATAGACTCTCATGACCACAGAGAGGAGAAAGAACACTGTGGCTCTGGGGTGTCTGGCTTCCGTTCCTGGCAGGGCTCTGAGGAGTGAATGGCGGGGGTAGGGGTGAGGGGTGGGGGTAGGGGTTGCAGAGCCCCTTGAAGTTAGCGCTTGAGGGACTCATGCATTTGGAGTCAGCGTGCATTTTGCACTCGGGGGGACCTGATGCAAAATCACATCATTCCTGTAATTCTTAGTGCCAAGTCTGGGTGTAGGCAGTCTCCATCTATGCTTTTCCTCTCTCCATGAAGTTTCCTCTCTCCGTGAAGGTTTCCCTGTCAGACTATTACAGGGGCTCAGTGAGTCAAAATATGCAAACAACTTTCCTTAGAAAATGCCACCTTTGGGGCTTCCCTGGTGATGCAGTGGTTAAGAATCCGCCTGCCAATGCAGGGGACACAGGTTTGATCCCTGGTCTGGGAAGATCCCACATGTCGCGGAGCAGCTAAGCCCATATGCTACAACTACTGAGCCTGCGCTCTAGAGCCCGCGAGCCACAACTACTGAGCCCACGTGCCACAACTACTGAAGCCCACACACCTAGAGCCCATGCTCCACAACAATGCTCCACCACAATGAGAAGCCCGCGCACCGCAACAAAGAGTAGCCCCCGCTCGCCACAGCTAGAGAACAGCCTGCGTGCAACAACAAAGACCCAATGCAGCCAAAACTAAATTAATTAATTAATTAATTAAAAAGAAAAAAAGTGCCACCTTTACAAATAATGCTATTGATTATAAAGGCTCCCTAAATTATTCTACTAAATCAAGGTGATCAGACCTTGTTCAGAACTAAGGAAAAAAATAGTGCAAGAATTAGTAATGATTGGAACATCCAATCATCAGATAAAAAGCAACAAGCTGCACATATTTTGTTTTTTGATATCTTAAATCCTCCAAAGAGCCTGACCAAGTCTAGAAGAAGGGATGACAAGCATTTGAAAGAGAACAACTTCCAGTGGTGCCTGGAGAAGGCTAATTCAGTCTATTATAAATGCAAAGGCTTTATGGAAACCTAAGAATGTTGAGTTGAGTAAAATTTAGCTGAACTATGCCCTGAGGCCCCTTATTTTCCCTGAAAAGTCAGCATGGACTAAGGTGGCTGGATCTTCAAAGCTAATGAAAGGAAAAAGGTTGCTGGGGAAGAGGAAGAGGCCACAAAGAATGTTCTGGACCCTTCTGCAGGCTTCTAGGTGAATCTAGAGGGTTAAAGTAACCCAGGAAGTGTGGGACAAGAGGGGAGTACTTATTAAGTGATTAGCAATACTTAGTAAGGTTATGTTCAGTTATTTTAGTAATTTTAATTTTTATTTGAGTGTGGGAAAACCACCATTCTACTTCAAAATGCCCTTGCCTCTACCTGACACTTGCTTCATGGCTGTGAGGACGTCCCAGAGCCACTGAATCAGCACCTGGGGGAGACAGACCAGAGGCTGTGTGTAAAAACAAACCTCCTGAAGGCTGTTTGCAAACCGACCCTACCAGCAGAGTATTACCCCATCGACACCAACAATGCAAGGGAAAGGGAAGTGGAGAGGGGAGGAAAAGGAGGTACAAAGGAAACTAAACCACAAGTGGGACCAATATTAACCCCAGCAAAACGCTGGAGGCCTGGCCAGCTGCCATGGTTTCCAAGGAGTGCTTACTCACAGAAACCTCACAGCATGCCTGGGGGAGAATCTCCTTCGATCAGGTGGTTGGAGGAGACTTTGGGGCCAGAACTGAATCAGTGGAGTCTCCTGAAGTTCATTGCTAGCAGGTGTTCAAAGAAGGCTGTTCTGCAGGCCCAAAGTTTCACTCTCTGAAGGTTCACACGCCATCTCATTGCTCAACCGGTTGCAACCTTTTCCAAGCATTTTGAGAACCATTTCCCTGAGTCCTAGTCTCCCCTAAATTAATTACTTAAGACCTAGCATGGTCAGTGCTCTTATGCTTCATGGTCTCTGTCCTTCCCTCTTGTGCAATGTTTGTTAAACCCGAGGTGGGAGAAGCACTTGAAATCATTGGTTCAGGTGAGAGGCTTGGGTTATTTGTGCATTTCCTGAACTATGTTTGGCTCTTGGGAATTGAAACCCTCTCCCCATTTGCTGCTTATTTCTTCCCTGCTGGTAGTGAGTTCACTGTCTCAGACCAGGCACCTTGGGGGCTGGGGAGCAGATCCTCAAAGTCCATCTCTGTGATAGATGAGGACTCCAAGGGCCTCAGAGCAGCTTTACCCTCCATCTCCCCTTTAAATCTAAGGCTTATTTCCAGCTCTGCCCACTGGCCCCTTCTCCTCCCTGGCTGTTCTCATGACTTTCACACCCCTGCGAAGGGATGCAAGTAAGTCTCCCTTTCCTGGCAAAGCAACCTGACTTTGGGAATAAAAAAGGCTACAAATTGCTGGCTGCTTGGGAGAGGTGGCATTTCACAGCCACACAAGTCTCCTGATGCATTTCTGGGCTGAGATTTTATCACCATTTCCCAAAGGATCAGGAGGAGGACAAACTCCCGTGAATGTCATTGAGATCACTGTGGGCAAGAAGACTTGGTTAAGGCAGCTCAACAATTCCAGAAGAGGCCTCAACAGCAGCGATCCACTCGGTATGGGCAAGAATACGTTTGAAGGAAGAATAAGTGTGAGACACTCCAAATCCTGGCCCCGGGCTGTTAGAGGAGAAATCTTATCCAGAAAGCTGGATATGAATACATTCTTCTGAGGTAGGTAAAGCACCTTAGAACAATATAATCAGCCAAGGGAAACCAGAAAGTCCTGAAAAAGGTTAGTGTCTAAGAGAGGCAGAAGCATCAGACTCAAAGCCAATAAGCTGAAAAGGGGGATTAAGTACAGCTGGAGTCAGCACTTATTTTCTGCATCTGTGGAGACTTCTGAGAGGTAGACGAAAGGTTTTTGTTTTTTTTTTAATTGACTTATTTATTTATTTATTTATTTGGCTGTGTTGGGTCTTCGTTTCTGTGCGAGGGCTTTCTCTAGTTGCGGTGAGCGGGGGCCACTCTTCATCGCGGTGCGCAGGCCTCTCACTGTCGCGGCCTCTCTTGTTGCGGAGCACAGGCTCCAGACACGCAGGCTCAGTAGTTGTGGCTTAGGGGCCTAGTTGCTCTGTGGCATGTGGGATCCTCCCAGACCAGGGCTCAAACCCGTGTCCCCTGCATCGGCAGGCGGACTCTCAACCACTGCACCACCAGGGAAGCCCTAGACGAAAGGTTTTAAAAAATAAAGAAAAAGGCCAGGTTGAGCCGAGCTGTTTCTTTCCTTCGGGTTGAACAGAGACTCCTCTTTCGTTTCTGGCTGACACTGGATAACCCAGCGTGCCTCCGGAGTACTGACATGTGGGAGTTCTGAGTGCCGATACTTGGGACCGTGCAAGGCCTGAAGGAATGGGGTTACTTGGTCACGCGTGCAAGTGTGCCTCTGAGCTTCTGGGATCCCCGAATTGTCTTTCCCAAACCAGCATCTGTTGATTGGTATGACAGAGTGTCGTTAGGCCTCCCAAACCCAGCAGGCCCAGGATCAATTTACACCTTTGTTTTGGGGCCCAAGGCTCCAGCCAGCATTCCTGAAAGCTGCCCTGGAGAAGGTGGCCCCAAAGAGATTCTTGCGGCAGCTGCTGGATGCTCAGGCACACAGGGCTCCCCCCATATGAGAGCAGATTGTTATGTGAGCACCACAGCCTGACGGGCCATGTGTCTCTCTACGGCCTCAGAGAGTTGGAGCACATCTATGTCAGGCCCTCTTGTGCTCCTGGAACCCGTTAGTTGGCTGACAGGATGGGTGCTTTCCGAAGCATGCAGGTCAGATCTGAAGGCACTCAGTGATCGTCTTCCTGCGGCTGTTGGGAAGAATCCCGCTCCCTTGCCCTTCCCCTCCACTTCTCACTCACAGCGTGTGGCCAGGGCGAGCAGTGTGGTGGATGACAAGGGACACCATCAAATGGTCTCCCGAGGGCAGGCGGTAGGGGAGCTCACTGTGGTCAGACTCATGGTCCTCACTCTTGGGCTTTGGAAAAGGCCCAGTCTGTTGGCCGACTGGTCTCATCTGCAGAATAAAGGGCGCCTGAAAGACATCTTCTCAAAAGATTCCAAGGCCACTGGGGGGCGGGCATGACCCAGCTCCCACCCACTCCTCCCTCATGCAGCCCCGCAGGAGGGGATGGTTCCTCACTGTTGGTGGGGTTGGGATCAGGACCCCAGCTCTCTGCTCTTGTTAGTAACTAATCAGTGGCACAGCTCAGAGCAGAACCCAGGCTCTGGCCCCCAGCTCAGTATCTTTCTAGAACGCCGAAACTTCTGAACTAATGCCAGAGTCAACCCACAAAACAAATGCCATGACATATGGGAAAGCCCTCTGTAAACTGTAAAGGTCTCTATAAACCTCAGACTCTCTTCTTTCTAACCTACCACATCTGTGTCTCGTGGTGGCATCATATGCTCTCTTATACAGAGGTAAATGTTCAGGCTTTTGCTACCCTCCTGCTCTCACCTCTAGACTAAATGCTGCTTCTTGGGCACCTGGTTATTTCATCAGCTAGGAAATCATTCTAGGCTTAAAGGCCAAGTTGGACAATTTGCTGAATATAGAGCAATCCTTTTTTTTTTTTTTAACTTTATTGGAGTATAATTGCTTCACAATGGTGTGTTAGTTTCTGCTTTATAACAAAGTGAATCAGTTATACATATACATCTGTTCCCATATCCCTTCCCTCTTGTGTCTCCCTCCCTCCTACCCTCCCTTCCCACCCCTCCAGGAAGTCACAAAACACCGATCTGATCTCCCTGTAGTAAGCTGTGAAAAAGCGAGAGAGAGGCACGGACATATATACACTACCAAACGTAAGGTAGATAGCTAGTGGGAAGCAGCCGCATAGAGCAATCCTTGAATAATAATCTTCAAATAAATTAATTTAGACTCAAATTTCAAACCTGTGCTATATACAAAACTCAAGTCTCAGCATTTCAGAACTGATGGAGAATTTTAAAGAGGAAATATTGGATTCACAAATGACATCTTGGAGAAGTGGTTCTCTAGACAGAGCAGCGTTTGGCTTCCCTGTGGGTGAGACTCAGGGACTGAGCAGTGTTCTGTCCTCCAGCTACCAGTTGAACTGTGACTGAATCGTTTATTTTGAAAGAAGCCAAATGACATTAACAAGCTGATACACTCAGCAAAAGCAGTCAGGTTTGATTCATCTTGAGATCATTATTTTTCCTCGGGGCTTTGTTCAGATTTATTTAGGGGACCCACATAAGAACTTAAGCCCAGAATTTAGTGGTAATTATACAAGATGGATGGTCAAGCCAGAAACACTGGCCGCAGCACTGGGGCCCGATGGGGAGAAGCATTTCCTAGCTGCTTTGTATTTGTAAGTGCCTGTGCGGAGCCCCCAGGGAACTCCCAGGCAAGGCAAGGAAGAAAAGAGGCACCTGGGGTGGGAGGCACACAGTTGTGGAGAAACAGATAATGTTAGATCTGGAAAGGAATTTACATTGGCGGCAGCTGGGGAGAAGGGCCCTAGAGTTACCATGGCTGCTAGATGCCAGGCATTGTGCCACGTGGGTTGGATATTGTAGGGGTATTAAAGTGACAAAATAAAATATTGCTGGAGGCCTCCCCCACTGGCCCCTCTGCCCCCGTATTTCCTTTACACCTGCCCCATATCCCCATTCAGACAGCAGCTAGACCACTTGGGAGTCTTTTCCTCAGAGAACGGTTATTACTGCAGAAACGAAGGAAAAGAAACTTCTACATTTCAAAAACCTGGGCCCTGCAGGTAATCAAGAAATTCTTTAAACGTGTGAAACACAAGGACAATGCTTCCCAACTCGGAGCCTGCGCAGAGACTGGGAGCTCAAAAGGAGAGTGATTAGTGGGTAGATGCTGGTGGGAGCAGATGCAAGCTCTGCTGTGTCTCCACTCCTTCCAAGACCCACAAGGGCAGAAACCCGCACCAGCTAGAGGCATTTGGGAACGCAGGGCCCCTTGCCCTCAGAGCAACATTAGTGGCCCTGTGTGGCTGAGCAGACCAGCCAGGGTGTGTAGGAGAGCAGACTGCGAGGGACACAGAAGCACAGTGCAGAGCATCACTGGGTCGGCAGGCGCCTTTTCGGACAGAATGAGAGGAACTCGTGGTGTATCAAGGTGTGGCTCCTACGTGAATGGAGAGATATTCCATGTATGGTCCAGAAGACTCAATATTATTAAGGTACTGATTCTAACTATAGCCTTGAGTCCTTCCAGCTGTCTCCCTCACTCACCCCTAATACAGACTCTTCAGCCTTCTGTTAACCTTGGATATCTTCCCCGTATAACTCCCCCTGACTTTATTTCCTTCTCTAGCTCTGAGCTTCTTTCCAGCGTGTCCTGTTGGAGCAACAGGTATGTAGCAATACCAATCCCCTCGGTCTCCTGAGGCTGGAGCCCCTGGTCAGTTGTGTCCAAGTGCAGGCAGTCTCCATTCACCCCCATGTGCCACCAGGTGCAAAGAGTTAGGAAATACTGCCTAGACTTCACAGTCCTTCACTTCAGTCCCTTTAGCTTTTGCTCCAAACTCTCTTGGCTTCCCTTGTGCTTGCCCTGCCGTCTCCCACCCCTTTATCCATCTTCCAGGCTGTGGTCTCTGCTCCTGCCCCACACTGAGCACTGCTCTGTGCTCCACATTCATGATCACCAGCCTTAGCTGGGCTCTTGATGCTGGAAAAGCCTTCGCTGGGTCTGAGCCAGTTATCTCTCCACTTTGCTCAGGTGCTTTTTCATTCTCAGTTGCCTTTTAAAAATCCGCTCCTCCACCACACCACCCTTTCTTCTTGACAAATAATCTTACTTGGTACTCGATCGAAAAGAGAAAAATTGAGGCCATCAGATAATAACTTCCTTGGCTACCTCCTCTGCCAGTCAAAGTTTACGGTGCTGTCGTACAAATCGGGAGATGATTCTCCATGAGTCTCTCAAGTTTCTAGATGATGAGGCGTAACAGCCAGTTACTATGTTTTCGAGAATGCTTGTTTAAACAAGCAGCCTTGGAAAGATAGCAGTGTCTATTACATTAAAGGTTAATAAAGATGGAGACATCCCCCTCCCCTGCTCAGAGCAGATTTGTTTGCATTCCAGGGTAATCTCTCTCTCTGGAAATGAGGATGGGCAGGTTTTCCAGAAACACTTATGTGAGATTGGGGCTTGCTAATCTCAGGCCTGCATGCACCCCACTGCATGTGCAGGCAACACTTGGCCTGATCTTTTCGCTCTGTGGGAATCAGGGTTTGGAGAACAGGTGCAAGATATTACTCTGCCTACTACTATTGCTGTGAGTAATAGGGTTTTTTGTCTTTGTTTTTTAATTGAACTATAATTAACACAACATTATATTAGTTTCAGGTGTACAACATAATGATTTGGTATTTGTATGTATTGCAAAATGATCACCACAAATCTAGTTAACATCTGACAGCACACATAGTTACAGAAATTTTTTTCTTGAGATGAGAACTTTTAAGATTTGCTCTCAGTAACTTTCAAATATGCAATACAGTATTACTAACTATAGTCCCCATTGCCGTACATTACATCCCCATGACTTAACTGGAAATTTGTTCCTTTTGACCCCCTTCACCTATTTCTAAGACACCCCCCCACCCCCAACTCGGCTTTGGCAACCACTTATCTATTTTCTATGAGTTCATTTTTTTTGGTCCTCCCTCCCTCCCTCCCTCCCTTCTTCCTTCCTTCCTTCCCATATGTAAGCAAGATCACACAGTATTTGTCTTTCTCTGACTTACTTCACTTAGAATAATGTCCTCAAGTTCCATCCATGTTGTCACAAATGACAAGATTTCATTCTTTTTTATGGCTAATATGCCATTGTATATAAATACCACCTTTTCTTTATTCATTCGTCTATCATTTGGATACTTAGGTTACTTCCATGTCTTGGCTGTTGTAAGTAATGCTGCAATGAACATGGGGGTGCATATACCTTTTTGAGTTAATGTTTTTTTGTATTCTTTGGATAAATACCCAGAAGTGGAATTGCTGGTAGTTCTATTTTTAATTTTTTGAGGAACCTCCATGCTTTCTTTCCATAGTGGCTGCAGCAATTTACATTCCCACCAATAGTGAACAAGTGTTTCCTTTTCTCCACATCCTTGCCAACATTTATTATTTCTTATCTTTTTGATAGTAGCCATTCTGACAGATGTGAGGTGATATTTCACTGTGGTTTTCATTTGCATTTCCCTGATGATTAGCAATGTTGAGCCCCTTTTCATGTACCCATTGGCCCTGTCTATGTTGTCTTTGGAAAAATATTCAGATTTTCTGCCCATTTTTAATTGAATTATTATTATTATTTGCTATTGAGTTGCATGAGTTCTCTATATATTTTGGATATTAACCCCTGATCAGGTACATGATTTGCAAATATTTTCTCCCATTCAGTAGGTTGCCTTTTCATTTTGTTGATGGTTTCCTTTGCTTTGTAGAAGCTTTTTAGTTTGATAAAACCCCACTTGTTTATTTTTGCTTTTGTTGCCTTTGTTTTGTTGTCAGATCTAAAAAATCATCACCATAACCAATATTAAGGTGTTTACTGACTGTTTTTTTCTAGTTTTATGTCATCAGGTCTTCATATAAGTCATTAATCCATTTTGAGTTAATTTTTGCATGTGGTGTAAGATAACGGCCCAGTTACATTCTTTTGCATGTGGCTGTCCAGTTTTCCCAACAACATTTATTGAAGAGACTACTCTTTCCTCATTGTATATTCTTGGCTCCTTTCTCATAAATTAATTGGCCATATATGCGTGGGTTTATTTCTGGGCTGTCTATTCTGTCCCATTGATCTATGTGTCTGTTTTTATGCCAATATTATACCATTTTGATTACTATAGCTTCGTAGTGCAGTTTGAAATCTGGGACCATGTTGCCTCTAGCTTTTTTATTCTTTCTCAAGATTGCTTTGGATTCTTGGGATATTTGTGATTCCATACACATTTTAGCCTTGTTTGTCATGTTTCCGTGAAAAATGCCATTAGAATTTTGATAAGGATTGCACTGAATCTCTAGATTTCTTTGGGTAATATAGACATTTTAACAATATTCTTTAAATCCATAAGTGTGGTTATTTTTCCATTTATTTGCATCTTCAATTTTTTTCATCAATGTGTTATAGTCTTTAGTGTATAGGTCTTGGATCTCCTTGGTTGAATTTATTTCTAGGTATTTTTTTCTTTTTGATGCAATTGTAAATAGGATTGTTTTTTTCACTTCCCTTTTCGATAGCTTGTTATTAGTGTATAGAAATGCAACCAATTTTTGTATATTAATTTTGTATCCTGAATTCTTTGATTAGTTCTGACAGTTTTTTGGTGGAGTCTTTAGGGTTTTCTATGTAAAATGTCACGTCATCTGCAAATACTGACAGTTTTACTTCTTCTCCGATTTGAATGCCTCGTTTCTCTTCCTTGACTAATTGCTCTGGCCAGGGCTTCCGGTACTATGTTGAATAAAAGTGGTAAGAGTGGGCATCCTTGTCTTGTTCCTGATCTTAGAGGAAAAGCTCTCAGCTTCTGATCATTGAATGTGTATTTAGCTGTGGGTTTGTCATATATGGCCTTTATTATGTTGAGGTACGTTTCCTCTGTGCCTACTTTGTTGAGAGTTGTCATCATAAATGGATGTTGAATTTGGTCAGATGCTTTTTCTGCATCTGTTAAGATCATCATATGATTTTTATCCTTCATTTTGTTAACATGGTGAATCACATTGATCGATTTGTGGATGCTGAACTATCCTTATATCCCTGGAATAAATCCCACTTGGTCATGATGTATAATCCTTTTAAAAGTACCCTTTTCAGCAATCCTGCTGAATTTGGTTTGCTAATATTTTACTGAGGATTTTTCATCTATGTTCATTAGCAATATTGGCCTGTAATTTTATTTTCTTGTGGTGTCCTTGTCTGGTTTTGGTATCAGTGTCATGCTGGCCTTGGGGTTAGTATTCTTAAAAAGAGACAAAGGCAGGTAAATTGGCCCCTCTGGATGGGCTATATCAGTTGGGAATCATGACTGACAGACTTTGTGTGCCTGAAATCTGTCCATCCTCCCATACTGACCATGACTCCATAATCATTTATCTAATCATAGGCCCTAGAGTGTTGCCCACCAGTCCTCTAATTATCCCCAGATAGGCCTGAATCCTCCAGGGACATGATTTCAACTGGAGCCAATGCCTGAATCCTGCAGGGAATGTGTTTTAGGTTTGAGCTGTGCCCCTGCCACATACAGATCAGGTAACTGAAATTTGGAGGGATGTCATCGCTTACTCATGGCCCCACAGCTGGGGAAGCTTGCTTTCTCATGTGCCAGGCCAATCTCTTCATCTGCTTTGTTCTCCCCCAGTCCCCAGCAGCCAGCTTCACTGAGTCCTGTAAGCACACCACTGCCTTTATAATCAACTGGACAAAGTAGCACAAGATGGCTGAACTTGGGCTGATAAGATAATGAAAGGAAAGCAGTTTATAGTGAAATATCTCTGTATTTGAGCAGAGTCACATTTCTGGCTCTGAATTACATTGCTAGTATCTTTCCATATGGTTCAATTCCAATGAGCAATAATTTTTTCTTTTCCCTATATTCCCTTTTAGATGTATTTTCTGGAAATCTACCTCTCTTCATCCCCAGTGCATTGCATGCATCCTAAATAAATCTCAACTTGTACAAGTTCAACATTACAAAGTTAATTTTGCAAAAAAAAAAAAAGGAGGGGGAGGGGCTTTATGTGGCAGATAGGGAGGCAGTGTCCAGCAGGGTTCCTTAGAATTGGTGACTGCACCTCCCAGCTTGCCTAGGATTGTCCTGTGGTCCCAGTTATTAAGAGAAGCCCCTTTCACTGTCAAGATAATCTCAAACTTTTATGGACCCCAACCTTTGACCCTTCCAACCTCCCTTTGGCATCTGTGGGCCAGAGATCTGAAGGCATTGCTTCACTTTGTGGGCAAGAAGATTGGGTGATTCTTGTGAATTCTGTCAGTCAGCACCCTTCCTTGTAGATGTTCAAACATAGCAGGTCCTTGAGAGTGTGCTGAGCTAGCATTGCTTTGGGGATGAATGAGGCAATAGATAGGATAGGTCCTTGAAACGTAACTCGAGCTTTACTTATGTTAGCGGCTGTTATTGTTATAACTAGCATAAAAGAGCTTTAAATATGTTCATAAGGTGACTATGTTCCCTCAATTCCAACAATGATGTAAATGAACAGGATCCCAAGAAAAAACATGTGACAACCACTTTCTCCTCCACCTCCTCTCTTCTCCCTCCTCCCAGCACTTGTAGAATATTCCCTCTGTGAGCTGTGATGCTCTCTTACTTTCCTGGGCTTCTGAACACCCTGAGACCAAAGAGTGGTGAGCCCAAGGGCTGAGTCACATTAGGAGACAGACAGATAATGGAATTCAGGGCTGCTGCAGGGAGCTTGGAATTGGGGCAGCAGATCTTAGAAGGGCAGATGGAAGGGGAGAAGAGGATGGGGGAAGCATCCAGCATGACCAATACACCACTGGAAGAGGCAAAAGCATTTAAAATTTTTCAGAGAACTAAGCCAGGTGGCTTTCCTGCTGCTCATTCTATTTTCCTCAAACTAGGAGCATATTTTGCTCTAATAAATAAGTAGATGTCAATTGCAACCATCCTATAAGCCATTCTCAGCGCATTGGCCTTTGTATTCAATACAAGGCAAATCTCCCTCCTGCCCTTACTCCCTACACTGAGGCTAAGCCCCTCTTCCCCACTCCTGCCTCATGGAGGGGTGGGTATGACAGTGGAGCAGCATGATTCTTCTAGACACTTGAGATGGTGTTGTTGCTCTGCTGGCCTTGCAGAGGCCCTTGTTCATTCTTCCTCTCTCAGGGAACTCCAAGGCCAGAAGAAAGATTTATTCCTAACCTCATCATCTGGGTTTCTTAAAAGCATTTCCAAACTATTATAGTTAGGGAGAAAGTATCCCATCCATAAGAGATACAAAAATACCAATTTCCTCCCTTTAAAAGATGTGTTTCTGAGGAATATAGCAAGCACAAATAAATCAAGAGAGTGTGCCATGGCTCTCTGTCCACAGTGCTTAGCTGGCGAGGAGGTGGGGACCTGTGGATGTACCCGAGACAGACAGACCTCTCATTTAGTCTCCTGGTAATCTCCAGTGTCGAGGCTCTAGGCTTAGTTTTCACCTCTTCACTGTCAACTTCTTGCCAGGAAAAATGCTGGGGAATAAAAAGAAAAAAGAAAAAGATTTTTAAAGCAGGCATCCTAATGTATCACACAGAGGAGGGTCAGGGGAAGCATCAAGGCAACACAATTCTTGATGTGCTTCTGAGTGAAACAGCCTTGCATTTGATCTTTAGTGAGAACGATACCATTATTTTTTAAAATCTCAAGACAGAAACATCCCTGACCGTTGTCATGTTTTGCTTCACTGTCTGATATTTGACAGCAAATTATCGGGATGGAAAAGCTAGGACTCTTGTAAAACAGCCGATCAACAGTTCAAAACACAGAAACCAAAGAGCTGGCTAGCCAGTTTGGCTATTCGGAGCACCATTTTCCTAGTGTGTCTAAGAGCCCCATTCTTGTAGAGGCTGAGAGGAGTTGGGGTGGTATGTGGGAGCTGCCCTGAGAAGGGAAGTGCACTCCAACAGCATCACACAACGTGGGGTGAGGGTCCTTGGGAGTGAGGGAAGCCAGTTTCTCAAATGCCGGTCATTTGCACATGGCGTTACTGAGTCATGTACCACCTGGATTGGTACTTATTTTATTCTGTATAATTTTTTTTCACTTAGTTTATTTAAAATGGATGTTATCTCATTGGTTTGATGGGCTACTTATAATTTTTATTATTGCATATTAAAATAAATATGTACCTATAAATATGATATGTCACCTAAATCACCTCTAGGATTACCTAGTGGCTCACATACCACTTTGAGGAAATATCAGGTAGGCTGGGCCCCTGTATGCACAGAGGGCCACAGCAGTAATATTGGGTGCCACGAGCATTTTTCAGTTTCTAACGTCTTGCACTTAGCTGCACGCCCCCGGCTATCTGTGTCTGCCAAAAGCATTAGCTTCTCAGTGTTTGACTGGAATTATAGCAGCTCAGGTATAGCACTGCTGGTTTCATGGGAAAACCTATTGACTACTTTTTAATGTGTGCAGCTGATCTGGATAGACACAATTTTTCAAAACGTGCATGTGGGGAGGATAATAAAGATGAGTGTTCAGTGGTGGAAAGTTCAGTAGCCACTGGTTCAGATCACCCCTACTCTGTTCAGATGAAGAAACTGAGCTCTGGGGAACTCCAGGATCACACATCGAGAGGGCTCTGAAACTCAGGTACCCCGACCTGGTCATATTCTCTTTGCTCTGTGTCACCCACCTCTGCCACTTCCTTCTCTTTCTCCCCAGGGCCAGTGGCTCTTGACCACATCTGTATTAAACCAGTGGCCACAGATCTCCCAGGGAGTATCAATTCCCTGACCTCAAAGGAGTCACAAGGCTAGGAAATGTGCTAAAGGTACCATTTGAATGGATTCAAACGGTGGGGTCTGTGTCCAACATAGGGGGATGGGACCCTGTGTACAGGGACCATGAGGATTTTCCTTAATCCTTGTTTGCCTTCAGGGCCAGACCGGGGCCTGTATCATAGAAATTGTTCCCCAAAAATGGTTGAATAAATGAGTGGAAGGGTGAGTAAATTAAATGCAAATGGAAAGTGCCTCCACTGTGTCATCTACCATTCTTCATGGGACCCAGTTCCCCTACACAACAAAGCAGTGCTGGACACCCCACACACACACACACAACCAGTTTCTTCCCAAGGCAAAAGTCTTTGATGTCAGCACAGGGGGTAGAGCCACGCAGGGTAGAGTTGATGCACTTGTGCATATTTAGCCTGGAGAAAAGAAGGGGGCAGACAGTATTTACAAGGCTGCGGTAAACCTAACCTAAGGTGGCCCCCAATGAGTCATTCCCTTTTAGAGTAAACTTCCGTGAGTGTGGGTGGAACCTGTGGGTTTCTTCTGTTGAACAGAATATGTGATGCAAAAGTGATGGCAGGTCACTCTCTTGATGAGATTATTTGCATGGCAAATGCTGCTTCCATGATTATGTTTCATTATATAAGACTCTTGTCTTTGAAGACTGGAAAGAGAAATTTTTCCATGGGCCTTGAAGAAGCAAGCTGCTGTCATATAAAACTACCTGTGAAGGGGGTCACATGACAGGAAACTGAGTATAGCCATAAAAAGCTGAAGTCAGCCCCTGGCCAACAGCCAGTAATAAAACGGGGACCTCAGTCCTACAGTTTTGAGGACATGAATTCTGCCACCAACCTGAAGGAGCTTGGAAGTGATGTTTTTTTCATTTGAATCTCTGATGACACTGTGCCCTGGCCAATGCCTGACTGCAGCCTGGTAAGGCCCTGGTGCAAAGGACCCAGCTAAGCCATGTCCCCTGATGCCAACCGTGAGACGATAAATACGTATCGTTTAAAGCCTCTAAGTTTACGATAATTTGTCGTGTAGCAATAGAAACCGAATACAAAGGACTTCTCTTTGTCAGATCCTATGCTAGCCATTTTCAAATGTATACTCACATTCAATTTTCACAAGACCCATATGGAGTAGGCACCATAATTTTACAAATGTTATAGATATGGAAACTGACAAGATTTGAACCTAAGTAGACTTCCAATAACTAAATAATTATGACTAGGCCCATGGTTCCCAAACTGTGCACTGAGGCACCCCAAAGTACCATAGAAATTCACAGGCACCCCACAGGATATTTTAAAAATTTGAGGGAAACATCTTTTGACTATTGTGTTAATTACCAGCTCCATGTAGCTTACATTTTCAGCATTAGACCATATTACAGTCTATTTGATGATGTCATATCTTTGTGAAGCTGGATTTCCAGTGGTTGCTACAGGAAAAAGCAAGTACTGAATAAAAATTGGTGTGGAACAGAGAATGAGGGGTGGTTAAGTCCAATCTGATTCCAAGGTCTGAGAAGCTGTGCAGTGCCCAATAGGGCACACGTCCCATTAGTAAGTAATTGTGGTTATTTAAGAACAAAATCAAAAAAATTTTTCTTTCAGTTTATGTGTATTATTTCAAGCTACTAAGTTGTTAAGATATACTTATTAAGTTAGTTTGGAGTAACTCCTTATTAAATGGAACTTCCTAGTATTTCTTTTGGTCTAGATGTTGTGAATAAAGTTAACTATGACGCTCAGGACCCTAAGAATTGAGACATTTGGGAAGCCCTGTGTTCAGCTATCCAGTCTTCTAGATGCTTGCAGGGCTAATTCCATTTCACCCTAGAGGCTGGGACTAGAAGCAGAGGGCAAAGTTATAGGAGGCTGATTTCAGATCACAGAAGGATGGACTGTCTGACTACAGGTGTGGTCCCACACCCACTTGGATCACACCTGTGTTAAATGTGGCCTCCTAGGGGGTGAGGTCTGTGTCGAGGGAATCATTCCAACAAAGGCTGGATAAGAACTTGTGGGCCACACAGATGAGGAGATTTCTATACCTGCCTTAGGTGGGAAGGGAAGCCAGAGGGTTACCAAGGTCCCTCTAAGATCCGGGGATCCTGGACCTCCATCCACCTGATTTCTGAGAGTCTCTACTTTGAGCAGCACTAGTGGTCTCTGTTCTTCCTACAGCCAGGTGTTTCTAGGGAACTTGGGAACTAGAGCATCTGGGTGTTGGAGGGAGAACAGCCATATTAGCCCAAAGGCAGGCTAAGCTGCCATGATCAGGAGGCCCAAAGTACCCAACAGAGGCATGGATAAGGTAGCAATGTATTTCTCTATCAAGTTCTGGGTATAGATGGGGGGGGGTGTAGTACTGGAGGAGAGCTTAGCTGTGCTTTCCATCTCTTTGACCACGGAAGCTGCTCCGCTTGTAGTCATCTCCCTGCCAACAGGAAGTGGACAAATGGAAGTGGAGTGCAAGCAGCTTTCCCTTTAAAGTCAGGACCTGGAAGTTGCCACATCACTTCTAGTCACATCCCACTGGCTCAGACTTAATCATAAGGCTCAACCTTGCTGCAAGGAAGACTGGGAAATGTAGTCACTAGCTGGGCAGCCATATGTTTAGCTAAAACTAGAGGAACTCTATTTCTAAAATGAAGAAGGGGAGAATAGATACTGTATTGGTCTGCTAGGGCTGTCATGACAAAGTTCCACAGGACTGAGTGGCTTAAACAACAGAAATTTATTTTCTCACAGTTCTGGAAGCTAGAAGTCCAAAATCAAAGTGTTGGCAGGCTTGGCTTCTTCTGAGTTCTCTTCATGTTCACACAGCATTCTCCCTCCAAGCATACCTATGTCCAAGTTTCCTCTTCCTATGAGGACACCAGTCCTATTGGAGTAGGGTTCACCCTAATACTCTCATTTTAATTTAATTGCCCCTTTAAAGACACTTTCTCCAAATACAGTTGTATTTGGGGGGTCTGGGGGTTGGGACTTTAACATATGAATTCGATGGGACAGAATTCAGCCCATAACATATGTTGAAAGGCAATTCTCAGCCTTCCAAAAAGGCCAAGGTCTCACAGATACCGGGGCTGTACTGGTCACAGAGCAAGATTTAAGATGAAGAAATGAAAGGCAGAGAATGTCCTAAGGCGCCTTTGTGAGGTGTCATTAGGTCAGAGCAGTTAGATAGAGATGCTTAAGAAAATGGGCTCTAGTATACTCAGAGAACACAGAGTCCACCAAAACTCATCCTAACTCAAGACATTTTTTTTTCTTTAATTTAATTATTTATTTATTTTTGGCTGTGTTGGGTCTTCGTTTCTGTGCGAGGGCTTTCTCTAGTTGTGGCAAGCAGGGGCCACTCTTCATCGCGGTGTGCAGGCCTCTCACTGTTGCGGCCTCTCTTGTTGCGGAGCACAAGCTCCAGACACGCAGGCTCAGTAGTTGTGGCTCACGGGACTAGTTGCTCCGCGGCATGTGGGATCTTCCCAGACCAGGGTTCGAACCCGTGTCCCCTGCATTGGTAGGCAGATTCTCAACCACTGCGCCACCAGGGAAGCCCACTCAAGACATTTTAAAATCTAGTTGGAATACAATGGATTTTTTACCTGCAAGTTACTGTTATCTCTGTAAGTATTTTGAAGTGGAGATCTTTGGAGAAAGTTGAGGAAAGGTAAAGGGAATACTTTATGGAGCATTTCTGGGTAGTAAGCGCTACTTTAGGCCCCTTTACACATACTGCTCTTAATTAACGTGCACACCAATGGGGTGTGGGTATTATTATCTTTATTTTGCAGGTGGAGGACCCAAGGTTCAAAGAGACTGTTACCTGTTTAGCTCTTCACAGTGTGTGGTGGCGCCGGGATTTGAACCTAGATCACTTGATGCCAAAGCTCACGTAATTTTTAATAGACCCCACTGTCTCATTTACTTTGAGGTGACAATAATTGATAGCAGAACTTCCCCTAACAGAAGCCATTGCCAGGATGAAGAAAGAATCAGAGTGCCAGGCTTCTAGAGCTCAGGGGAAGGGTTCAGGAGAGTGAAACGCTGATCACCCTGCCGCCCCACCCTTCCCTATAATAATTTTGCCCAGAGCTGGCCTGCTTGGGAGGTGGAAGAGGAGACTTACCAGAGCAAAGTGGGTAGGGTTCTTGCGGTCTCTTCTGTTCCTTTGCATGGTGTTCTGGTTATGTCAAGAAGGCCCCTGTAGCCACTTCCAAGGACAGCCTATGGGGAACTGGGTAAATAACCACTCTCTGGAGCTATAACATAGCTGAGCCCTACTGAGCAGTGTCTCCTTGGCAGAAGTAAGGATGGACACATCTCCTGTTCTGGCGCAAATGGGATCATCCTAGTTCCCGAATGCGGGGGGAGGGGAATCCCACTGAGGCTTGGCTGTGCATGCCAGAGAGCCAGGATCCTGCCAGCCCCATCTAATGTAGGATTGTGTACCCCCCAACAGGCAAAGCCCGGCTGAAAGCCAGAGAGGACCCAAAGGTGGAGGCCCTGCAGGGCGTGCGTGCCCCCAGGTGCAGCCTGGATACTGCACTGGGCAGCTTGTCTGCAGCGTCTGAGGCCACGCCCCTTGTGTGCAAAATGATCTCCAGGGCAGCCCCTTTTATTTTTGTTTGCGTTCTTTAATTCCTTTCTTTCCTTCCAGCGATTTCTCTTCCCCCAGATTTAGCCCTCAGGGCTCAGGCTCTCCCAGAGCCGGGCTCAGCTCCAGGAAGGGGAAGCGGAAGATCACGGGTGGTTCCCGCGGGCTCGCAGATTAATTAACATCTCACTTCTCCCAGGACACTCCTTTCTCAAGCCAGCCTCCTCTTGACGTTCTTTCTACTTCTGTATTATCCCCCTCGGCTTTCCACAGAGATTCGGATTTCATTAGCAGTGTCAGCCGATCGTGACAGACAGCCCATCCACGATTTAAAATTCGAGGCTCTAATTTAATCTCTTCTCTGATGTGTCTCCATTAGAGGCAGCGTAATCAGCTGGGTTTTCTTGGCTGCTGTTCATAGTCCTAATTTTTAGCTTTGGGGTCAACGTATTTGCCCTTCCCTGGCCTTTCCCCAGAATAATCAGTCTTAACAAGCGTTCTACCTACCTAAGAAAAATGCTTTCTCTCTCTCATCTCTCCAAATATTCTGTCCTCTCATAAATTTCTTACCCCTCTGGTTCAGTTTGCTGCTGGCATCTGGTAGACCAGGGCCCTGCGTGTAGGGCCACCTGCACAGGAGGTGGTTGCCCTCGAGTTCCTTGTCCTGCTGGTGGGTGTTCTCTTTCCTCTGGCAGTTTGGGGCCAGCTGGACAAGGCACTTACTTTTTAAAATAAATTTATTTATTTATTTTTGGCTGCCTTAGATCTTCGTTGCTGCACGCAGACTTTCTCTAGTTGTGGTGAGCGGGGTCTACTCTTCATTGTGGTGCGCGGACTTCTCATTGCGGTGGCTTCTCTTGTTGCGGAGCACGGGCTCTAGGCGTGTGGGCTTCAGTAGTTGTGGCTCGCGAGCTCTAGAGCACAGGCGCAGTAGTTGTGGCGCACGGGCTTAGTGGCTCTGCGGCATGTGGGATTTTCCCGGACCAGGGCTTGAACCCGTGTCCCCTGTGCTTACTTTTGAAGGGGAAGGAAAATGTGCGGCAGGATTCAGCTGAACAATGTATCAATTTTAGGTTACTGAGCCTTCGGAAAACTCTGGTAGGAGCTGGGGATTCCTTTCCCCAGGGTCGTGTTATCACTTCGGCTCAGTCACATTTCTGAGCCAAGCATTTCACAGCAGCACCCCTTCTTCCCCGCCATCACCAGCCTGTGTGCCTGGCTGGAAAACTTTGCCCCGAGGAGAGGAGGCTGGGGTGGGGTTGGGAGAAGGAAAGGAATGGGTGTGTGTGGAGATGGGCAGGGGGAGGAGGCCACAGGGACACTGGAGATGGCTCCTTGGTACTATTCATGCACACTCCTCGATGAGTGAGTGAGTGTGGGTGAGTGCGTGTGTTTGGGTATGTGTGAGTGGATGTGAGTGTATATGTAGGGCAGAAGGGAGGATAAAGGTGTAGCTAAGACAGAAATCTCACTCTTTCCAAATTTCAAGGTGAACGTCCAAGAATTCAACCACCTGCCTTTTCTCTTTTCTTCTAAAGACCTTAGGAGTAGATTTCAAACATGGGAGGGCAGGAGAAATGAGGAGCTGGTCAGCTAGATCCCCAAAGCCTTTATTCTTTCTATGGACAAACTGCCTTCTTTTTAAAAGTTTCATTGTCTTGAATAGCTTATATATTTTCATGTTACAAAGAGTGAAATAATATTAAAGGTGTGCACTGACATGCCCTCATCAACTTCCTCATTTATCTTTCTAGTGTTACTCTAGACAAATATAAGCAAGGAGAGACTATATGTATTCTTATTTCTTCCTATTTCTGAAATAAAAGACCACATACTATATCTAAAGTTCTTCATCTTGCTTTTAAGAAAGCATTTATTATGACAGATTTCAAACAAACAGAAAAGTTGGAAGATTTTTAACAGTTGTAAGATCAACCATATGCCCATCATTTATATTCTATAATTAACAATTTTCTATATACTTGTTTTATCACATACCTATTCATTTTTTCATTCCTCTACCCTTCAGTTCATCTTTTAAAAAAATGTATTTCAAAATAAATCACAGACATCATCACACTCCTATATAGTTCAGCATGAATATTATTAATTAGAGTTCAATATTTGACTTTTCTCTTTTGATATAAAATTTACAAATAGTGAAGTGCATAAAGCTTAAGTGTACACCTACTGATTGTGACCAATGGATGTCCCTGTGAAACGCAACCCCCTACCACGATATAGAACATTATGATTTCCCAACCATGTTCCTGCATGACTTTTAGTCAATCCCTATTCCCACCCCAGAGGCAGCCACTGTTCTGATTTATTTTTTTCTACCACAGAGAAGTTTTGCTTAACTTCACATAAATGGAATCATATAGTATATACTCCTTTATATAAAGCTTTCTCCATGTAGCATAATGCTTTTAAGGTTCATTCATGTTGTGTTGATCAGTAATTCATTCTTTTTTATTGCTGAATAGGATCCCTTTGTATTGGAATATCTTACCCCAAAGACCACAGTTTATTCATTCTCCTATTGATGGACACCTAGTCTCTTTCTAGTGTTTGGCTACTAACAGTCTATAAATATTCTATTTTTTGTTAGCCTATGACATATGTTTTCATCTCTCTTGCGTGAATACTTAGGAGTAGAATTGGCAGGTTGTAGGGTAGGTGTATGTTGCACCATTTTACATGCTACCAGCAGTGTATGAGAATTCCAGTTGCTTCACATCTTTGTCAATAGTTGGTATCGTCAGCCTATAATTTTAGTCATTCTGGTAGATGTGTTCTGGTATTTAATTACAACTTTAACTTTGATTTTCCTGATAACTAATGATGTTGGGTGCCTTTTCAGTGCCTATTCACCATTCACACATCTTTTGTGAATGGTCTGTTTCTTTTGCCCATTTAAAAAAAAAGATTTTTATTTTAAAAAGATCTTTTATCCATTAAAAAATTGAGTTGTCTTTTATTATTGAGTTGTAGAACTTCTGTTAGATAAGTGTTTTGTGATTATTTCCTCTTGGTTCGAGGTTTGCCTATTCATTATCTTTTTTTTTTTTTTTTTTTTTTTGCGGTACTCAGGCCTCTCACTGTTGTGGCCTCTCCCGTTGCGGAGCACAGGCTCCGTATGCGCAGGCTCAGCGGCCATGGTTCACGGGTCCAGCCACTCCGCGGCATGTGGGATCTTCCCTGACTGGGCACGAACCTGTGTCCCCTGCATCGGCAGGCAGACTCTCAACAACTGGGCCACCAGGGAAGCCCCATTATCTCTTTTTGATGAGTGTAAGTTTTTAATTTTGAAGTCAAGTTAACAAAATTTTTTAACGTTTTTGCTTTTTCTGTCCTAGAAACTTTTGACTACCTCCTGAGTCACAAACTCTTACATTTTCCTCTAAAAATTTTATGGCTTTAGCTATTATTTTGGGTCTATGTATCATCTCAATTTTTGAGTATCATTTGAGGCAGGGGTCGAAGTTCTTTGTTTTTTGTTTTTCCATATCCTGCTATTTCAGGGCCGTTTGTTGAGAACACTTTCTTTCTCCCGTTGTATTACTTTGATGAGTATATAATTTGAGGTCAATTTCTGGGTTCCATTATGTTCCATTTATCCTTCTGTCAGTCCTTATGCCAGTATAGCCATCTTAGTATAAGTCCTCCTATTTTGTTCTTTTATAGGATTGCTTTGGATATTCTAGGCCCTTTAAACTTTCATATATATTTTAGAATCTGCTTGTTTCTTTTTAATTTTTTTTGAAGTGTTGAATTTTGCTGATCTGAAAGGAAAGAAATGGTATTTCAATGTAGCCTTCATTTCCATTTCTCTTATTAGGCGTGAGTTTGAGTATTGCACAGACTTTTTAACAGCAGTGGCCTAATGCTTCAATAGAGGGAAGAGAGCTGGGTCAGACAAACTCATGACAGAAGTATTTATGAGAGGACCAGTGACTGCCCAGCTTCCACTCTGTTGCCTGGCCAGCCCTGAGGTCCCTGGACCATTTTCATGACTTTCATTTCTGTTTGTGCTGTCCTAGTCCACACTTGTGAAGCATCTAATCTCTTCCAAGGGACAGAGGAGGCTGTATGGCAGCTCAGCCAACAGGCAGTTTAAGAATAAATGTGGAAAGATTGACAAATTCAGGAGGATTGAGCAGGTGACACAGTCCAGACTTTTGGGCAGGGGATTTGGAAGTGGGAAGGAAAGCTCCATGCCAAAACTTCCCTGCAAGCTGTCCAAGCTGGGACATCTGCTTAGTATTCCCCAGTGCTCTGTGCACTCTCTCACCAGCTCCTTTGGTCCCTCGATTTGCCTGGACCAAGATAGCCAAGCATGTTGTAGCCTGAGCACTGGAATTAAGGTCAACAAAGTATCCTGCTCAACACTTTGAACCTAGATGCTTAAGCAAAGTTCTGGCCATTATTGAGAGAAAACAAGAAGATGGAATTATTTTCAAATTAGAGGACAGCCTTTCCAAGTGTCCTCTCTGTCCCCCAGGCCTGCCAGGTAGAGATCGTCCTCTTTAACATGGATGGAAGTCTTGAGATGATTTCCTGAAAGACATTTTAGAACTAGAGCATGTCATTCCATGGGTCCACTGTCCCATTTCAGCAGAAAACTCTGCTGTCTGCCCATATGACACATTTGTTAGAGAAAAAAGGTACTACAAGCATTGTTTCCCTATAGGAAAAATATTAAACCAATAAATTTGTATTATGTTATATACAGATATATATATATAGTGTATAAGAAATAAAGAATAATAATATAGATATAATGTAGAGATCATCCACCCTGAGACATAGAGGATGAAGAAGACTTTTGAAGACCTTACCTACCTCTCCTGATCCTATTCCTCTTCTCTTCCCCCATAGAAAAGCACTATTTGGAATTTTGTTTTTATTATGTTATAATGTTAACTGAATACTTATTTATCTCAAAACAATATTATAAATTGTATATAAAGTTTTGATCTTTATGTAAATGGGCTCATGCTATATAGATTCTTCTATGAATTGCTTTCACACTCAATTTTTTTACAGTTAGGTTTACAGAAGTATATTTACATACAATAAAATTCACCTTTTAAAGAGCACAGTTGAAATGTTTTGATAAATGTATACAGCTGCATAATAACCCCCACAACCAAGATAAATAGTATTTCCATCACCTCATAAAGTTTCCTCATATCCCTAATAGTCATTCCTTCCCTCTGGCAACCAATGATCTGTTTTCTATCAATATGATTTTTTTCCTTTTCCAGAATATCAAAGAAATGGAATGTTACAGTATAGTCTTTTTTTTCTAGTTTTATTGAGATATAATTGACAAACAGCACTGTGTGAGTTTAAGGTGAACAGCATAATTTGATTCACATTTATTGTGAAGTGATTACCCACAATAAGTTTAGTTAACACCCATCATCTCATACATACAAAAAAGAATGAAGAAAATGTTTTGTTTTTCCTTGTGATGAGAACTCTTAGGATTTATTCACTTAACAGTTTTCATATATAATGTACAGCGGTATTAACTATAGTCATGATGTTGTATATTACATTCCTAGTACTTATTTATCTTATAACTGGAAGTTTGTGCTTTTTGACCACCTTCATCTAATATCACCTCCCCCCAATTCCCACCTCTAATAACTGCAAATCTGATATCTTTTTCTATGAGTTTGGTCCTTTCTCTAATTTGAAACTGGATTATTTGGGTTGTGGTTTTGCTATTGAGTTGTACGAGTTCTTTGTATATTTTAGGTATTAACTCCTTATCAGATATATGATTTACAACTATTTTTTGGCATTCTGTAGGTTGTCTTTTAATTGTGTTGATCATTTCTTTTGCTGTACAGAAGATTTTAAAATACTTTGACATAGTCAACTTGTTTATTTTTTATTTTGTTGCTTGTGATTTAGGAGTTGTATCTCATGTCCAAAAAATCATTCCCGAGACCTATGTCAAGAAGCTTTTTCCCATGTTTCCTTCTAGGAGTTTTATGGTTTCCAATCTTACATTTAACTCTTTAATCCATTTCAAGTTAATTTTTGTGAGGTGTAAGATAGGGGTCTAGTTTCATTCTTTTACATGTGAATATTCAATTTCCCAGCACCACTTACTGAAGAGACTTTTTTTCTCTATTTGAGTATTGCCCCACTGTCAAATATTAGTTGACCATATATGCATTGCTTTATTTCTGGGCCCTCAATTCTGTTCTATGGGTCTGTGTGTGTGTTTTTATGCCAGCACCTTACCATTTTGGTTACTACAGCTTTATAATATAGCTTGAAATCTGGAAGCATGATGCCTCCTGATTTGTTGTTCTTTTCCAGTTTTTGTTTGGCCGTTCAGGGTCTTTTGTGTTTCCATATACATTTTAGGATTGATT
The DNA here is from genome assembly GCF_964165515.1 of Mesoplodon bidens. Classification (NCBI taxonomy): domain Eukaryota; kingdom Metazoa; phylum Chordata; class Mammalia; order Artiodactyla; family Ziphiidae; genus Mesoplodon; species Mesoplodon bidens. The sequence continues at coordinate 90,624,863 of NC_138160.1, read as the reverse complement.
TTTCTACTTCTGTAAAAAAAAAAAATGCCATTGGAATTTTGATAGGGATCGCATTGAATCTGTAAATGGCATTGGGTAGTATGGACATTTTAACAATATTCTTCCGATACGTGAATGTAGGATAACTTTCCATTTATTTGTGTCTTCTTCAATTTCGTGCATCAGTATCTTGTAGTTTTCAGTATAGAGATCTTTTACCTCCTTGGCTAAATCGATTCCTAAGTATTTTATTGTTTTTGATGCAATTGTAAAAAGGATCATTTTCTTTTTCATATAATTTATTGTTGGTGTATAGAAATGCTACTAATTTTTCTTTGAATTTTATTTTTTTATACAGCAGGTTCTTATTAGTCTTCCATTTTATACACATCACTGTATACATGTCAATCCCATCCCCACCCCCCTGCCACTTTCCCCCCTTGGTGTCCATACATTTGTTCTCTACATCTGTGTCTCAGTTTCTGCCCTGCAAACCAGTTCATCTGTACCATTTTGCTAGGTTCCACATATATGTGCTAATATACGATATTTGTTTTTCTTTTTCTGACTTACTACGCTCTGTATGACAGTCTCTAGATTCATCCACATCTCTACAAATGACCCAATTTTGTTCCTTTTTATGGCTGAGTAATATTCCACTGTATATATGTACCACATCTTTATCCATTTGTCTGTTGATGGGCATTTAGGTTGCTGCCATGACCTGGCTATTGTAAATAGTGCTGCAAGGAACATTGGGGTGCATGTGTCTTTTTGATTTAAGGATTTCTCTGGGTATATGCCCAGTAGTGGGATTGCTGGGTCATACAGTAATTCTATTTTTAGTTTTTTAAGGAACCTCCATACTGTTCTCCATAGTGGCTGCATCAATTTACATTCCCACCAAGAATGCAAGAGGGTTCCCTTTTCTCCACATCCTCTCCAGCATTTATTGTTTGTAGATTTTTCTGATGATGCCTATTCTAACTGGTGTGAGGTGATTCCTCATTGTAGTTTTGATTTGCATTTCTCTAATAATTAGTGATGTTGAGCAGCTTTTCATGTGCTTCTTGGCCATCTGTATGTCTTCTTTGGAGAAATGTCTATTTAGGTCTTCTGCCCATTTTTGGATTGGGTTGTTTGTTTTTTTAATATTGAGCTGCATGAGCTGTTTATATATTTTGGAGATTAATCCTTTGTCCGTTGATTCAGTTGCAAATATTTTCTCCCATTCTAAGGGTTGTCTTTCGTCTTGTTTGTAGTTTCCTTTGCTTTGCAAAAGATTTTATGTTTCATTAGGTCCCATTTGTTTATCTTTGTTTTTATTTCCTTTACTCTAAGAGGTAGATCAAAAAAGATCTTGCTGTGATTTATGTCAGTGTTCTTCCTATGTTTTCCTCTAAGAGTTTTATAATGTCCAGTCTTACATTTAGTTCTCTAATCCATTTTGAGTTTATTTTTGTGTATGGTGTTAGGGAGTGTTCTAATTTCATTCTTTTACATGTAGCTGTCCAGTTTTCCCAGCACCACTTATTGAAGAGACTGTCTTTTCACCATTGTTTATCCTTGCCTCCTTTGTCATAGATTAGTTGACCATAGGTGCCTGGGTTTATCTCTGGGCTTTCTATCGTGTTCCATTGATCTATATTTCTGTTTTTGTGCCAGTACCATATTGTCTTGATGACTGTAGCTTTGTAGTATAGTTTGAAGTCAGGGAGTCTGATTCCTCCAGCTCCGTTTTTTTCCCTGAAGACTGCTTTGGCTATTCGGAGTCTTTTGTGTCTCCATACAAATTTTAAGATTTTTTTGTTCTAGTTCTGTAAAAAATGCCATTGGTAACTCGATGGGGATCGCATTGCATCTGTAGATTGCTTTGGGTAGTATACTCATTTTCACATTATTGATTCCTCCAATCCAAGAACATGGTATATCTCTCCGTCTGTTTGTGTCATCTCTGATTTCTTTCATCAGTGTCTTATAGTTTTCTGAGTACACGTGTTTTACCTCCTTAGGTAGGTTTATTCCTAGGTATTTTATTCTTTTTGTTGCAATGGTGCATGGGATTGTTTCTTTAATTTCTCTTTCTGTTCTTTCGTTGTTAGTATATAGGAATGCAAGAGATTTCTGTGCATTAATTTTGTATACTGCAGCTTTACCAAATTCATTGATTGGCTCTAGTAGTTTTCTGGTGGCATCTTTAGGATTTTCTATGTATAGTCTCATGTCATCTGCAAACAGTGACAGTTTTACTTCTTTTCCAATTTGGATTCCTTTTATTTCTTTCTATTCTCTGATTGCTGTGGCTAGGACTTCAACAACTATGTTGAATAACAGAGGCGAGAGTGGACATCCTTGTCTTGTTCCTGATCTTAGAGGAAATGCTTTCAGTTTTTCACCATTGAGAGTGATGTTTGCTGTGGGTTTGTCATATATGGCCTTTATTATGTTGCGGTAGCTTCCCTCTATGCCCATTTTCTGGAGAGTTTTTATCATAAATGGGTGTTGAATTTTGTCAAAAGCTTTTTCTGCATGTATTGAGATGATCATATGTTTTTATTCTTCAGTTTGTTAATATGGTGTATCACATTGATTGATTTCCTTATATTGAAGAATCCTTGCATCCCTGGGATAAATCCTACTGGATCATGGTGTATGATCCTTTTAATGTGTTGTTGGGTTCTGTTTGCTAGTATTTGGTTGAGGATTTTTGCATCTATGTTCATCAGTGATATTGGTCTGCAATTTTCTTTTTTTTTTGTAGTATCTTGGTCTGGTTTTGGTATCAGGGTGATGGTGGCCTCATAGAATGACTTGGGGAGTGTTCCTCTACATTTTTTTTGGAATAGTTTGAGAAGGATGGGTGTTAGCTCTTCTTTAAGTGTTTGATAGAATTCACTTGTGAAGCCATCTGCTCCTTGTCTTTTATTTGTTGGAAGATTTTTAATCACAGTTTCAATTTCATTACTTGTGGTTGGTCTGTTCATATTTTCCATTTCTTCCTGGTTCACTCTTGGAAGGTTATACCTTTCTAAGAATTTTTTCATTTCTTCCAGATTGTCCATTTTATTGGCACATAGTTGCTTGTAATAGTCTCTTATGATCTTTTTTATTTCTGCAGTGTCTGTTGTAACTTCTCCTTTTTCATTTCTAATTTTACTGATTTGAGTCCTCTCCCTCTTTTTCTTGATGTGTCTGGCTAATGGTTTATCAATTTTGTTTATCTTCTCAAAGAACCAGCTTTTAGTTTTATTGATCTTTGCTATTGTTTTCTTTGTTTCTATTTCATTTATTTCTGCTCTGATCTTTATGATTTCTTTCCTTCTGCTAACTTTGGGTTTTGTTTGTTCTTTCTCTAGTTCCTTTAGGTGTAAGTCTAGATTGTTTATTTGGAATTTTTCTTGTTTCTTGAAGTAGTCTTGTATAGCTATAAACTTCCCTCTTAGAACTGCTGTTGCTGCATCCCATAGGTTTTGGATTGTCGTGTTTTCATTGTCATTTGTCTCTAGGTAGTTTTTCATTTTCTCAGTGATCTCTTGGTTATTTAGTAATGTATTGGTTACCCTCCATGTGTTTGTGTTTTTTATGTTTTTTCCCTCTGTAATTGATATCTAATCTCATAGCATTGTGGTCGGAAAAGATGCTGGATATGATTTCAGTTTTCTTAAATTTACCAAGGCTTGATTTGTGACCCACGATATGATCAGTCCTGGAGAATGTTCCATGTGCACTTGAGAAGAAAGTGGAAAATGATATTTTTGGATGGAATGTCCTATAAATATCAATTAAATCTCTCTGGTCTATTGTGTCATTCAAAGCTTGTGTTTCCTTATTAATATTCTGTCTTGATGATCTGTCCATTGGTGTAAGTGAGGTTTTGAAGTCCCCCACTATTATTGTGCTGCTGTTGATTTCCTCTTTTATAGCTGTTAGCAGTTGTCTTATGTATGGAGGTGCTCCTATATTGAGTGTATATGTATTTATAATTGTTATATCTTCTTGGATTGATCATTTGATCATTATGTAGCGTCCTTCCTTGTCTCTTGTAACATTCTTTATTTTAAAGTCTATTTTATCTGATATGAATATTGCTACTCCAGCTTTCTTTTGATTTCCATTTGCATGAAATATCTTTTTCCATCCCCTCACTTTCAGTCTGTATGTGTCCCTAGGTCTGAAGTGGGGCTCTTGTAGGCAGCATATATATCGGTCTTATTTTTCTATCCATTCAGTGAGCCTGTGTCTTTCGGTTGGAGCATTTAATCCATTCACTTTTAAGGTAATTATCAATACATATGTTCCTCTTACAATTTTCTTAATTGTTTTGGGTTTGTTTTTGTAGGTCCTTTTCTTCTCTTGTGTTTCCAACTAGAGAAGTTCCTTTAGCATTTGTTGTAGAGCTGGTTTGGTGGTGCTGAATTCTCTTAGCTTTTGCTTGTCTGTAAAGCTTTTGATTTCTCCATCGAATCTGAATGAGATCCTCTCTGGGTAGAGAAATCTTGGTTGTAGGTTCTTCCCTTTCATCACTTTAAGTATATCATGCCACTCCCTTCTGACTTGTAGAGTTTCTGCTGAGAAATCAGCTGTTAACCTTATGGGAGTTCCCTTGTATGTTATTTGTCATTTTCCCCTTGTTGCTTTCAATAATTTTTCTTTGTCTTTAATTTTTGCCAATTTGATTACTATGTTGGTGTGTTTCTCCTTGGGTTTATCCTGTATGAGACTGTCTGCACTTCCTGGACTTGGATGGCTATTCCTTTCCCATGTTAGGGAAGTTTTACACGATAATCTCTTCAAATATTTTCTCTGGTCCTTTCTCTCTCTCTTCTCCTTCTGGTACCCCTATAATGCGAATGTTGTTGCATTTAATGTTGTCCCAGAGGTCTCTTAGGCTGTCTTCATTTCTTTTCATTCTTTTTTCTTTATTCTGTTCCACAGCAGTGAATTCTACCATTCTGTCTTCCAGCTCACTTATCCGTTCTTCTGCCTCAGTTTTTCTGCTATTGATTCCTTCTAGTGCAGTTTTCATTTCAGTTATTGTATTGTTCATCTCTGTTTGTTCTTTAATTCTTCTAGGTCTTTGTTAAACATTTCTTGCATCTTCTCGATCTTTGCCTGCATTCTTTTTCCGAGGTCCTGGATCATCTTCATTCTCATTATTATGAATTCTTTTTCTGGAAGGTTGCCTATGTCCACTTCATTTAGTTGTTTTTCTGAGGTTTTATGTTGTTCCTTCATCTGGTACATAGCTCTCTGCCTCTTCATCTTGTCTATTTTTCTGTGAATGTAATTTTTGTTCCACAGGCTGCAGGATTGTAGTTCACCTTGCTTCTGCTGTCTGCCCTCTGGTGGATGAGACTATCTAAGAGGCCTATGCAGGTTTCCTGATGGGAGGGACTGGTCGTGGGTAGAGCTGGCTGTTGCTCTGGTGGGCAGAGCTCAGTAAACTTTAATCCGCTTGTCTGCTGGGTGGGGCTGGGTCCCCTCCCTGTTGGTTGTTCAGTCTGAGGCGATCCAACACTACCCAGGCTCTTTGATGGGGCTAATGGCGGACTCTGAGAGGGCTCATGCCAAGGAGTACTTCCCTGAACTTCTGCTGCCAGTGTCCTTGTCCTCATGATGAGACACAGCCACCCCCTACCTCTGCAGGAGATCCTCCAACAGTAACAGGTAGGTCTGGTTCAGTCTCTCATGGGGTCACTGCTCCTTCCCCTGGGTCCTGATGCACACACTACTTTTTGTGTGCCCTCCAAGAGTGGAATCTCTGTTTCTCCCAGTCCTGTCGAAGTCCTGCAGTCAAATCCCACTAGCCTTCAAAGTGTGATTCTCTATGAATCCTCCTACCGTTGCCAGACCCCCGGTTGGGAAGCCTGACGTGGATCTCAGAACCTTCACTTCAGTGGGTGGACTTCTGTGGTATAAGTGTTCTCCAGTTTGTGAGTCACCCACCCAGAAGTTATGGGATTTGATTTTATTGTGTCTGTGCCCCTCCTACCACCTCATTGTGCCTTCTCTTTTGTCTTTGGATGTGGGGCATTTTTCTGGGTGAGTTCCAGAGTCTTCCTGTCAGTGACTGTTCAGCAGTTAGTTGTGATTCCAGTGTTCTTGCAAGAGGGAGTGAGAGCACATCTTTCTATTCCGCCATCTTGAACCAATCTCTGGAAATGCTACTAATTTCTTGTATGTGAATTTTGTATCCTGCAACTTTATTGAATTTGTTGATTAGATCTAACAGCTTTTGTTGGAGTCTTTGTGGTTTTCTACATGTAGAATTGTGTCATCTGCAAATAGAGGCAATTTTGCTTCTTCCTTTCCAATTCTGATACCTTTTACTTATTTTCTTGTCTGGTTGTTCTGGCTAGGACTTCCAGTACTATGTTTAATAGGTGTGGTGAGTGGGCATCCTTGTTTTTTTCCTGATCTTAGAGTAAAAGCTTTCAGCCTTTCACCATTAAATATGATGTTAGATGTGGGCTTGTCATATATGGCCTTTATGATGTTGAGGTATGTTCCTTCTATGCCTAATTTAAGACTTTATTATAATTAAATGTTGAATTTGGTCAAATGCTTTTTCAGCATCTATTGAGATGATTATATATTTTTTCTTTCATTCTATTAATGTGATTTATCACATTGATTGATTTGTGTATATTGAACCATCCTTGCATCTTAGGGGTAAATTCCCCTTTTAATATGCTGCTGAATTCAGTTTGCTAGTACTTTACTGAAAATTGTTGCATCTCTATTCATCAAGAATATTGGTCTGTAGTTTTCTTTTCTGGTGGTGTCCTTTTCTGGCTTTGGTATCAGGGTAATGCTGACCTTATAAGTTTGGGAGCATTCCCTCCTCTTTGATTTTTTGGAAGAGTTTGGGAAGGATTGGCATTAATTCTTCCTTAAATGTGTAGTAAAATTCACCAGTGAAGCCCTCTGTTCCTAGGCTTTTCTCCATTGGGAAAATTTTTTTTCTTATTGATTCAATCTCCTTACTAGTAATTAGCCTGTTCAAATTTTCTCTTTCTTCCTGATTCAATCTTGGTAGGTTGTATGTTTCTAAGAATTTTTCCATTTCTTCTAGGTTGTCCAGTTTTTTTTGGTATATAGCTGTTCATAGTACCATCTTACGATCCTTTATATATCTGTTGTATTAGTTGTAATGTCTCCTTTTTCATTGAAAATAGTGTTGATTTGGGTTCTCTCACTTTTTTCCTTGGTTTTTTTAGTTCTGTCATTGTATTTTTTATTTTTTAATTTTTTTACATCTTTATTGGAGTATAATTGCTTTACAATGGTGTGTTAGTTTCTGCTTTATAACAAAGTGAATCATTGCATTTTGGAGTTCTAGGACATCTGGGTTTTTTTTTATGGTTTCTATATTTTTTGTTGAACTTGTTTTGTTAATTTATTGTTTTCCCAATTTTGTTTAGTTGCTTATATGTGTGTTCTTGTAGTTCAACAAACTTCTTTAAGAGGATTATTCTGGATTCTTTTTCTAACAGTTCAGAAATATCCATTTCTTTAGGGTCAGTCATTGGAGCTTTATTAGTTTCATTTGGTGGTGTCATGTATACCTTTTTTGTGTGTGATTCTTTATTCCTTATATTGGCATCTGCACATTTGAGTAAGCAGTCTCTTCTTCCAGACTTTATGGGTTCATGGTGGCAGAAATAGTTCTTCACCCGTCATCTCAGTCTGGGTTTCAGGACCTGTCTGCAGCGGGGCTTGCTGTTAGGGTCTGTTTTTGTGAGAAGCCATTGCCTGAGCTCTGAGGTCAAGTAGGGATGGGGTGCTGCTGGCTGAGATCAGTTGGATAGGACTGCTGGCTTGGTTCCCTGCCCAAGTAAGGCTGTAGGATGAGCTCCACAGTACCTGAGTTCTCTGGTCAAGCTTACCAGATGCCTGGGACTGGGTACTATACTGACAGTAGGTGAGGCTATGAAACCTTCCCTGTGCTTCCAGGACAGCAGCATAGGACCCAGGGCTTGCATGGCTCATTGCTTGGGGACCCAATCAGTCAAGACTGTGTGCTGAATTCCTTGCCCAGATGGAGCCACTGGTTTTGCTCTGCAGAGGTGGAAAGTCATGGGCTATGCTCTTTGTTCAAGTTCTATTGTAAACCAGGCTGTTGGATGGGTCATGCAACTTCCTGAATGCTGTGGTTGAGTGGGTTGAAGCAATAGGCAGAACTATGAATTAGTTTTCCTGCCAGGATGTAGTGGGAGAACCAGCTCCAGGGCTGGCCAGGCTCTTTGTTTGTAGTCTTGACTCAAGCTGACTCATGCCCAAGTTCCCTGGCTGAACAGTGCCACTAGTTTTGCTCTGTGGATGATCAGCTCTGCCTGCCATACTCTCTGCTTGAGTGTTGCTGGGCTCTGTACCTTCCAGGTATTCCCAATCAGGCTTTCTGGCTGGGAGGGGCCAGGAGCTAAACTGGCAATGGGTCAGGCTATGAATCAGGTCTCTTGTTTGGGAAGATCAGGAAGCCCTGCTCCAAGAAGCTTTCCAGGTATTCCCAATCAGGCTTTCTGGTCAGGAGGGGCCACAAGCTACACTCAACAGTGGGCCAGGCTATGAATTAGCTCACATGCCTGTGTGAAGCAAGGGAATTCTCTAAGTCCAGTAAGGTTTTCTGTGGTTTTGACTCAAGCTGACCCACTCCCCAAGTTTCTTGGCCAAACAGAGCCACCGGTTTTGCTTTGCAGAAGATCAGCTCTACCTGCCATATTTTGTTCCTGAATGTTGCTGGTCTCTGCAGCTTCCAGGTGTTCTAGACTGGCTTTCTGGCCAGGTGGGGCGGGGAGCTGTCACTCAGCCCTCCTGCCTTGGTGGGGGAAGAACAGGCGTCAGGGCCAGGAAGAAGACCTGAATCAGGCAGATGTGTACCTCACCAAGTTCTCTGGTCAAACTGTGCCACCGTCCTGGCTCTGCAGATAAGCAAAGCAGCTGGTTGGGACTACTACTTGGACACTGCAGGTAGGAACCTACTTGGTCTGCCAAGGTCAGAGTGCCAGTTGTTGCAAGTCCCTACCCCCTTCTCCTTCAAAATCAGTTTCCTGGTGGTCAAGCCCCACAGATTTCCCCTGCAATCCCCATGGGGCAAGACTGGAGGGAATGGGGCTCCCAAGAAGTGACCCACAAGGTTGGGGGAGTTAAATATCCACCGTAAGCTCTCTTTTCCCCCTGGAAGAACCCATGGGCTCAGGGGAGGCCTCTCAGCATGGTGCTGCACTGGCCTGGGGCAGGAGCGATGTCGTCAGTGTGTAGCCTCTCCTCACTTCTAAATGCAGTCTGTCCTGCTCCCTGTCGTGCAGAGGGTGCTTCAGCCTCACCCCTGTGTTCTAGGATTCTCTCAATGGTGTCTTGTCCATGAGCAGTTGTTAGTTGTTCTTGAGAGGGAGAGGAAAGTCAGGAACAACCTTTGTCAACATATTGGTGATATCAGTCCTTCACTATAAAGTGTTTTGTGTTACGCTTTTTTTTCCACTTAGCATAAAGGTTTTTGCAAACAGGTTTTTGGGTGCTCTTTCGCTTTCATTTCTGTTGGGTAAATACCTAGAAGTGGATTTTTTGGGTCATATGATAGATATATGTTTAAATTTATAAGAAAAGGCCAGGACTTCCCAGGTGGTCCAGTGGTTAGGACTCTGTGCTTCCACTGCAGGGGACCCAGTTCGATTCCTGGTTGGGGAACTAAGGTCCTGGAAGCTGCACAGCCAAAAAAGAAAAAAAGAAAAGGCCAAAGTGTTTTCTATGCCATTTTGCATCCCTGCCAGTAATATATGAGATTTTTCAGTTGTTCAACAACCTTGCCAGTGGTGGTAATGTCAATCTTTATAGGCTTAGCCATTCTGCTGGCTGTGCAGTGGTATAGGTTTTAATTTTTATTTACTTGATGACAACATTGAACATCTTTTTATGTGTTTATTGGTTATTTTTCATTTTTCTTTGGTAAAATGTTGGTTCAAATATTTTATTTTCATGTAGGTTTCACATGTGTTTTCATTTTATTGAGAGTATCTTTTAAAGAGCAATTTTAAAAAAATTTTGAGAAAGTCCAATTTATCATTTTCTTTTACAGTTTGTGCCTTTTGTATTCTATTTAAAAATTCTTTGCCTAACTTAAGGTCATAAAGATTTTCTCCTGTGTTTTCTTTTAGAAGTTTTATAGTTTTATTTTTTATGTTTACATTTATGATCCATTTAGAGTTAATTTTTATTTGGTGGGAGGTAATGGCAAAGGTTCTTTTTTTTTTTTTTTTTTTTTTTTTTTTGCGGTACATGGGCCTCTCACTGTTGTGGCCTCTCCCATTGTGGAGCACAGGCTCTGGACGCGCAGGCTCAGCAGCCATGGCTCACGGGCCCAGCCGCTGCGCAACATGTGGGATCTTCCCAGACCGGGGCACGAACCCGTGTCCCCTGCATCGGCAGGCGGACTCCCAACCACTGTGCCACCAGGGAAGCCCACAAAGGTTCTTTTTTGCATAGAGATATTTAATATTTTGGCACTCTGGCGAAAATCAATTGATCTTATATACCATGTATGGATCTATTTTGGAATCACAATTTGGTTTCATTGATCTCTGTCTATTTTTATGCAAATACTATGCTGTTTGATTTCAGTAGCTTTATAGCGAATTAGGTGGTGTAAGTCTTCTTTCTGTTTTTTAAAAAAAAATTTGGCCTTTACACATAAATTATAGAATCGACTCAGCAGTATTTAAAAGTGGCCTGCTGGAATTTTGATTGGAATTACGTCAAATCTGTGCATCATCTGGGGAGAATTGAAAAGTTAATACTGAGTTTTTCAGTCCGTGACCATGATGTCTCTCTCCACTAATTTCTGTTAGCAATTACTTGTATTTTTTAGTGTACAGTTTTTACATACCTTTTATTAAATTTATCCTAAATATTATATTTTTTGCATACTATTGTAAATGGTTTTTTGAAATTTCAGTTTTCAGTTGTTTGTTGCTAGTATATAGAATCAGACTGATTTTGTATGTTGACATTTTATCCTGTGACCTTGCTAAATAAACTCACTTATTGAGTTCTAGAAGCTTTTTTGGTAATTCCTTAGGGTATTTTACATGGAGGGCCATGTTGCTGCAAATAAAGATGAGTTTACTTTGTTCTTCTCAGATTTTATTACTTTTTTTTTCTTTTTCTTACATTATTATACTTGCTATAACCTCCAGGGCAGTGCTGAATAAACACGGTGAGAGTGGATATCCTTTCCTTGTTCTCAGTTTTAGGGGAAAAAACATTACTTTTTAAAATCATTAAATATGACAACTATACATCTTTCTTTTTTATTGAAGTGTAGCTAATTTACAATGTTGTGCTAGTTTCAGGTGTACAGCAAAGTGATTCAGTCATATCTATCTATATACCTATTCTTTTTCAGATTCTTTTCCATTATAGTTTATTACAAGATATTGAATATAATTCCCTGTGCTATACCGTATGTCCTTGTTTTCTTTCTGTTTTATATATAATAGTGTATATATGTTAATCCCAAACTCCTAGCTATAGATCTTTCATAGATAACCTTTATCATTTGAGGATATTCCTTTCTATTTCTATTGTGTTAAGAATTTCTATCATCAGAAGCTATTGAATTTTGTCAAATGTTTTTCTCCACCCAATGAGATGATCATATAGATTTTCTTTATTAGTCTGTTGACATGATTTGTTATTACTATTATTATTTTGATTGTTGAACCAACCCTTACAGTCCTGGATTAAAACCCATTTGTTCATGCTTTATTTTCCTTTTTACATATTAGTGGATTTCTTAATATTTTGTTACAGACTTTTGTATCTCTGTTCTTGAGTAATATTGGTCTGGAGTTTTCTTAAGACGTCCTTGTGTGATTTTGGTATTAGTGTGATGCTGATCTCATAAGATGTCTTGAAGTACTTCCTCCTTTCTGCATTCTAGAAGTGTGTAATATTGTTGTTATTTCAACCATCACTGGTAGAATTCATCAATGGAACCATGTGGTCCTGCAGTTTTCTTTGTGGTTGGGTTTTTAACTAAAAATTCACTTTATTTAATTGAGCCTTGAACAACATGGGTTTGAACAATGCAGGTTCACTTATAGGTGGATTTTTTTCAATAGTAAATACAGTAGTACTATCCTGGTTGGTTGAATCTACAGATGCAGAACCATGGATACAGGGGAACTGCAGATATGGAGGAACCTCCTATACAGAGGGCCAACTACACATTATACTCAAATTTTTGACTGCACGGAGGGTCAGCATCCCTAACCTCCATGTTGTTTAAGGGTCAACAACAGTTTTGCTATTCAGGTTATCTGTTTCTTTTTTACTGAGTTTTTGTACATTGTGTCTTTTGAGGAATCTGTTGATTTTAGTAAGTTGGCAAACTTATTGGCATAAAGTTATTAATGATATTTCCTTATTTTCCTTTTACTGTATGCAGAGTCAGTAGGATTATCACCCTATTTCATTCTTGATATTAGTCATCTGTATCTTCTTTCTTTTTTTTTCCCTTGATCAACCTGGTAGAACTTTGTCATTTTTATTGATCTTTTCAAGAAATTAGTATTTACTCTCACTAATTTTTCTCTTTTGTTTTCCTGTTATCTATTTCATTGAGTTCTGCTTTTTATTATTTCCTTCCATCTTTTTATTTTGGGTTTAATTTGCTCTTCTTTTTGTAACTTCTTTAGGTCATTAATTTGAAACCTTTCTTCTTCTTCTTTTTTTTTTTTTTTTTTTTTTTTTTTGCGGTACACGGGCCTCTCACTGTTGTGGCCTCTCCCATTGCAGAGCACAGGCTCTGGACGCGCAGGCTCAGTGGCCATGGTGCATGGGCCCAGCCGCTCCACAGCATGTGGGATCTTCCCAAACCGGGGCACGAACCCGTGTCCCCTGCATCGGCAGGTGGACTCTCAACCACTGCGCCACCAGGGCAGCCCCCTTTCTTCTTTTTTAGTAAAAGCTTTGGATGGTATAAATTTCCTTCTAAGCATTGCTTTAGCTGCATTCCAGAAAATTTATTATTTTATTTTTCCATTCTTTGAATTTAGAGATGGTGTTTTCTCAGCATACCTGTCCCCACCCTGATGGCAGACCACTTCTACATCCTCTTAATCAGTGTGTAGGTTTTAGGGCTCAGAGGATTTTCTGCCTCAGAGGCAGATGGTTTTTGTTTCTTAGCACAGAAATGCTTGAATCAAGGGCATGGGCTGGTTTCTTGTTTGTCCTCTAGCAGCAGCCAACAGTGACCCTGCACCTCTGCTGGGCTAAGATTGGAGATGGACTCCTCATAATACTCTTGCTCCACTCTCAAATCTTGGCAGTTTCCTCATGTCTCAGCCACCAAGAAGGACATTGTCAGGTTTCACACCCTCATGAGCATGTGGTGGATACCCATGGAAGAGAGATGGCAAGTGGGTGCCGATGTCTCTCTGTTATGCTCTCCCACTTAGGCTTTAATTTGTTATTTTCTGTAGTTTTCTATTTAACTGCTTTTATGGTGGCTGTCACTCTTTCCTGTGCTCAGTCAAAGGTGAAACAATTTGTGTGCCCCATGTCTCCTCAAAGGACTTGTCACTCTTTGCAGTTTACTTTACTTGGTTATCTTGTGACATCAGCTCTCTGATAGTTAAAAAAAATTATGATTTTGTAGATTATTCAGTTTTCTTTCTCATTGTTTAGGGTGGGAGTGAAATTTGTCTGTGACTTTCTACATCCTAAGCAGAAGGAGAAGCATCCTGAATTTTATTTTTGAGATTCATTCATGTAGATGCTAGTGAACACAGCTCATTAATTTTGGCTGCTGCATAGTATTTCATGGTAAGAACATAGCACAATTCATTTTCCACTTTCCTATTGATGAACTTTTCAGGTTTTTTTTTTCTATTACAAGTGATGCTATTATAAATGTTTTAAAAAATGTCTCCTGGTACATCAGCACAACTATTTCTCTCAGACATGTACCTAGGAAAGGAATTGCTAGGTTACTGGGTAAGATGCCATGTACAGCTACTATTACTCTTTACATCTTCACCTATGCTTGGGATTATCCACCTTTAAAATTTTACCAGCCTTATAGGTATAAAGTTATATGTAATCATAGTTTCAGTTTACATTTCCCTGATTACTAATGAAGTTTTTTTCCCCATGTGTTTATGGGTCATTCATCTTTTTTCTTTTGTAAAATGGGTTCCATTTTTCTTTTGGGTTGTCCTTTCTTTTTGATCTGTAGTAGGAGTGTTTTATGTATTGTTGATTATTCTTTGTAAGTTACTTGTATTATAAATATTGTCTTACAGTTTATAATTTGTCTTTTTATGATGTCCTTTGCTGAATTGAAGTGTTTAATTTTAATATAATTGCATTTAGTAATTTTTTCCTTTTGGGTCTTGTTTAAGGAGCATTTTCAGGCTCCAAAGTTGTAAAAATATCTCCGATGTTTTCTTATAAAATTTTTAATGTTTTGCTTTTTACATTTGAGTTTTTAATCCACTTGACAGTTTTTAAATTAAAAAAAATTTCGTACATAGAGTGTGAAGTAGGGATTTAATATCATTTTCCCCCCATGTGTATAACCTAATCTCCCTGTACCATATAATGAATAGTCCATCTTTCCCCCACTCATCTGCAGTATCACCTCTGCAATGTATCAGTTGTTTGTATTTGGGTTTATTTTCAGTCTCGTTATTCTGGTCTATTTTTCTGTTTGTTTCTCTGTGCTAATACCATATTATAGCATTAAGATAAGTCTTGTATAATAGGAGAAACCTCTATACCTTGTAATCCTTGATTTTTCTTTAAAAATATCTTTGCTGTTTTTGACCCTTTTTTCATATACATTTAGATTCATCTTGTTAATTTGTTTAAGGATTTCTATTGAATATTAAATAAGAATTGGATTTGATTGTAGTAAATATTTTAGGAAGTATTGGTATGTTTACAATACTGAGTGTCCCTTGCCATTAAAAGACATAACCCTCCATTTATTTAGTTGTCTTCTTGGATGCTTTGAAAATACTCTCCATAAAGGGCTTACACTTCTCTCATTAGTTTACTCCTGGGTGTTTTATAGTTTTTGTTGCTGTTGTACTAGCATTTAAAAAATATTGTTCTTACTCTTATTCTTTGACTGGTGAAGAAATGTAGTTGATTTTTTTTCATGTTGATCTTATATATAGAAATTTAGGTAGTTCTCTTATTATAAGAATGTGTTTGGGTTTAGAATGTAAACAATCATATATCATCTATGAATAGCACTGTGTATTTCTTTTTCTTAACTTTCTGTTAGGGCATCCAGTACAAGGTTGAATAGAAATGGTGATAGATGTTCTCTTGTTTTATTCCTGATTTTTAAAGGGAATGCTGCTAATGTTTCACCAATGTTTACTGTAACGTTTTTTGAAGATTCCTTTCTGATTTTAAAGAAGCTATATTTTTCTCCCCAGTTTACTGGATTTTTGACTCTCTCATAGAATTTTATGTGTTTTTTTCCCTATTTTCTCTTTTTATATGATAACTTGCATTAAAAAGATCTTATAAAATCAAACCATTATTTCATTCTTGGAATAAATCTAATTCAAAATTGATATTTTAAATATTTTATTCATTGCTGGATTAAGTTTGCCTTTACTTTGGAGGAGGTTTGTCAATATTCATGATGAAGATTGGCTTGAAATTTTCTTTTCTTGTAGTTTTTTTGCTCTTTGTTTTCAAAGTTATATTAGTTCATTAAATGGATTGGAGAGTCTTTATTTTCCTCTCTCTGGAGGAGTTTTTAAGAAGGAATTATCTGTTCCTTGAAAGCTTGGTGGATCCCCTGTAAACCCTATACCCCTAGGCCTGGTATTGTCTTTGTGAGAAGATTTTTATTTTCTTATATTTATTTTCTTAACTTTTAACTTTGAATAATTATAGATATAGAAGAGTTTACCAGGAACTGTACAGGGAAATCCTGAGCATGTTTACCCAGCCTTTCCCACAATTTTGACTTTGGTACAATCCATAGCGTTTACTCAGATTTACCAGTTATCTATACACACGTTCATGTTTGTGTGTGTGTAGCTCTATGCAGTTTTATCATGTGTGTAGCCTTGTGTAACCATAAGTCTCCCTTATGTTTCTCCTTTATAGCCACATCCATCCCCCTTCTCTATCCCAAGCTCCTGGCAATCACTGATGTTTTCTCTCTGTGATGTTATTTAATGAATGCTACACAAATGAAATCATGCAGTGTGTATCCTTTTAAGATTGAAGTTTTTCACTCAGCATAATTTTCTTGAAGTTCATTCAAGTTGTGTGAATCAATAGTTCACTCTTTTTTTTGATTGTTTTATTTTATTTTTGGCTGCGTTGGATCTTTGTAGCTGTGCGCAGGCTTTCTCTAGTTGCGGCAAGCAGGGGCTACTCTTCATTGCAGTGCATGGGTTTCTCATTGTGGTGGTTTCTCTTTGTTGTGGAGCACAGGCTCTAGGCACGCAGGTTTCAGTAGTTGTGGCTCATGGGCTCTAGAGCACAGGCTCAGTAGTTGTGGTGCACGGGCTTAGTTGCTCCACGGCATGTGGGATCTTCCCGGACCAGGGCTCCAAGCTGTGTCCCTTGCATTGGCAGGAGGATTCTTAACCACTGTGCCACCAGGGAAGTCCAGTTCACTCATTTTTGATATCACCTCACACTAGTCAAAATGGCTATCATCAAAAAATCCATAAACAATAAATGCTGGAGAGGGTTGTGGAGAAGAAGGGAACCCTCCTGCAGTGTTGGTGGGAATGTAAACTGTTACAGCCACTATGGAGAACAGTATGGAAGTTCCTTAAAAAACTAAAAATAGAGCTACCATATGACCCTGCAATCCCACTGCTGGGCATATATCTGGAGAAAAACATTGTCCGAAAGGATACATGTACCCCGATGTTCATTGTAGCACTGTTTACAATAGCCAAGACATGGAAGCAAGCTAAATGTCCATCAACAGAGGAATGGATAAAGAAGATGTGGTACATATATACAGTGGAATATTACTCAGCCATTAAAAAGAATGAAATAATGCCATTTGCAGCAACATGGATAGACCTAGAGATTGTCATACTGAGTGAAGTAAGTCAGACAGAGAAAGCGAAATATTGTATGATATCCCTTATATGAGGAATCTAAAAAGAAATGATACAAATGAAATTATTTATAAAACAGAAACAGACTCACAGACTTAGAGAACGAACTTATGGTTACCAGGGGGAAGGATGGGGGGAAGGTATAGTTAGGGAGTTTGGGATCAACTTATACACACTGCCATATTTAAAATGGATAACCAACAAGGACCTACTGTATAGCACAGGGAACTCTGATCAATGTTATGTAGCAGCCTGGATGGGAGGGGAGTCTGGAGGAGAATGGATACATGTATATGTATGGCTGAGCCCCTTTGCTGCGCACCTGACACTATCACAACATTGTTAATTGGCTATATAAAATAAAAAGTTAAAAAAAAAGAAAATCTTTGCCTTTTGTTTTAGTTGTTGCTCGTGGCTAAAAAAAAAGTAATTAGACTTTTTCAAGAAGAAAAAATAGTTCACTCATTTTTATTGCTGAGTAGTATTTCATGGTATGGATGTACCACAGTTTCCTATTGAAGAACATTTGGGTAGTTTCCAGTTTTGGGCTGTTAGGACGAAAGCTGCTATCAAATTAACTGCACATGGTTAAAAGTTATTTTAAAAAAATTTTTAATTGGAGTATAGTTGATTTACAATGTTGTGTTTCAGGTGTATAGCAAAGCAATTCAGTTATACATATATCTATTCTTTTTCAAATTCTTTTCCCATTTAGGTTATTACAGAATGTTGAGCAGAGTTCCCTGTGCTATACAGTAGGTCCTTTTTAGTTATCTATTTTAAATATAGTTCTGTGTATATATCAATCCTGAACTCCCAATATATCCCTCCCCTGCCCCTTTCCCCCCTGGTAACCATAAGTTTGTTTTCTACAACTATGACTCTATTTCTATTTTGTAAATAAGTTCATTTGTACCATTTTTTTTTAGATTCCACATATAAGTGATATCATATGATATTTGTCTTTGTCTGACTGACTTCAGTCAGTATGACAATCTCTAGGTCCATCCATGTTGCTGCAAATGGCATTATTTCACTCTTTTTTATGGCTGAGTAATATTCCATTGTAGATATGTACCACATCCTATTTATCCATTCATCTATCGATGGACATTTAGGTTGCTTCCACGTCCTGGCTGTTGTAGATGGTGTTGCAGTGAACATTGGGGTGCATGTATCTTTTCAAATTATGGTTTTCTCTGGATATATGCCCAGGAGTGGGATTGCTGGATCATATGGTAGCATCTAGTTTTAGTTTTTTAAGGAACCTCCATACTGTTCTACGTAGTGGCTGCACCAATTTACATTCCCACCAACAGTGTAGGAGGGTTCCTTTCTCTCCACACCCTCTCCAGCATTTATTGCCTATGGATTTTTTGATGATAGCCATTTTGACTGGTGTGATGTGATATCTCACTGTGGTTTTGATTTTCATTCCTCTAATAAATAATTAGCAATGTTGAGAATCTTTTTATGTGCTTCTTGGCCATCTGTATGTCTTCTTTGCAGAAATGTTTATTTAGGTCTTCTGCCTATTTTTTTGATTGGGTGGTTTTTTTGATACTGAGCCTCATGAGCTGTTTGTAAATTTTGGAGAATAATCCCTTGTCAGTCACATCATTTGCAAATATTTTTTCCCATACTGTGGCTTGTCTTTTCGTTTTGTTTATGGTTTCCTTTGCTGTGCAGAAGCTTTTTAGTTTAATTAGGTCCCATTTGTTTATTTTTATTTTCATTACCCTAGGAGATGGATCCAAAAAGATACTGCTGCGATTTATGTCGAAGAGTGTTCTGCCTATGTTTTCCTCTAAGAGTTTTATAGTACCTGGTCTTACATTTATGTCCTTAATCCATTTTGAGTTTATTTTTGTGTATGGTGTTAGAGAATGTTCTAATTTCATTCTTTTACATGTAGCTGTCCAGTTTTCCCAGCACCACTTACTGAAGAGACTGTCTTTTCTCCATTGTGTACTCTTGCCTCCTTTGTCATAGATTGATTTGACCATAGGTGTAGGGGTTTATTTCTGGGCTTTCTATCCTGTTCCATTGATCTAAATGTCTGCTTTTGTGAAGGACCATAGTGTTTTGATAAGTGTAGCTTTGTAGTATAGTCTGAAGTTTGGGAGCCTGATTCCTCCAGCTCCATTTTTCTTTCTCAGGATTGCTTTGGCTATTTGGGGTCTTTTGTGTCTCCATATAAATTTTAAAATTTTTTGTCTAGTTCTGTTAAAAATGCCATTGGTAATTTGATAGGGCTTGCATTGAATCTGTAGATTGCCATTAGTCATTTTGACAATATTGATTCTTCCAATCCAAGAGCATGGTATGTCTTTCCATCTGTTTGTTTCATTTTTGATTTCTTTAATCAGCATCTTATAGTTTTCTGAGTACAGGTCTTTTGCCTCCTTAGGTAGGTTTATCCCTAGGTATTTTATTCTTTTTGATGCAACAGTAAATGGGATTGTTTCTTTAATTTCTCTTTCTAATCTTTTGTTGTTACTGTATAGTAATGCAACAGACTTCCGTGTATTAATTTTGTCCTGCAACAAAGTCCTGCAACTTTACCAGATTCATTGATGAGTGCTAGTAGTTTTCTGGTAGCATCTTTAGGATTTTCTATGTATAGTATCATGTCATCGAGAAACAGTGACAGTTTTACTTCTTCTTTTCCAATTTGGATTCCTTTTATTTATATTTTTTCTTCTCTTATTGCTGTAACTAGGACTTCCTAAACAGTGTTGAATAAAAGTGGTGAAAGTGGACATCCTTGTCTTGTTCCTGATCTTAGAGGAAATGCTTTCAGCTTTTCAGCATTGAGTATGATGTTGGCTGTAGTCTACAGCCATACCACCCTGAACACACATGATCTCGTCTAAAAGTTATTTTAAGTGCTTCTGTGACCTTACAAGTTTTAAAGTAAATTGTTTTAAAGATGTAATAATATATCTTGCTAACATACTTCTAACATCTCTCTCCTAAGCCTAGGAACTTCACCCCTGATTTTCTAATGCCCTGCAGTGAATTGAATCATATTAAAGGGTATCATTATTAAATTCCTCCAGCTTCATTTAAAATAGTAAAAAACCAAAAAACAAACCAAAAAAGCTGCTATGAGCATGTATGTAAAAGTTTATGCATGAAATAAACCTTCAGTTATCTGGGTTAAATGCTACAAGATGATTTTAAATTACTGATTTCAGCTCTTTAATAGTTACAGAACTATCTTGAATGCTATTTTTTCTTGAGTAAGCTTTGGCAAGTTATATTGTTTCTAGGAATTCATCAATTTTGTTTAATTTAGGTTATTTTCAAATTTATTATCAGAGAGTTCACAGTATTCACTTATTACCTTTTCAATCCCTGCTGTTTCTGTAGTTATTTATATCTACCATTTCATTCCTAAGACAGTTTATTCTTTTTTTCTTGGTGAATCTCATTGAAGAACGAAGTCTTGGCTTTGTTTTTCTATGTAAGCGTATGTCAAACATATCAGCATAGGGAAAGAAATTAAAAAGCAGCTTTCTTTTTGTCTTTCATTGTTCCTTTAAAATTTATCCAGTTAAAGAAAGCCTTCCATTTCCCCTGGATGGAAATGCAGAGTAGCCTCATAACTCAGGGTGTCTCACCCATGGCACTATTAACATTTGGGGCCAGAGAATTCTTTAGTGTGAAGGTCTGTCTTGGGCATTGTAAGATGGTTAGCAGCACCCTGGCCTCTACCTATTGGATGCCAGTAGCACTTACCAGTTGTGAGAACCAAAAATATCTGCAGACATTGTTAAATATCCCCTGGGGGGCAAAATTGCTTCCAGTTGAAAACCACTGCCATGACTCTTATGTTTAATCTTAGAAAACAAAGTTCTAGAATCACTTTATTTCTAATCTTTTAAGTTGAATGCTTAGTGCATGAATTTTCAGCTTTTTTTTTTTTTTTTTGGTTGTCAGGAAATTCAGTAAAATTTATTGCCTCGTTGTAATTAACAGATTTTACATATCTGGTTTCCTCTCTTTTCTCTTTATAATTGGGCTTTGTTTTCATTTATAATTTTCCTCTTTTACCATATGTTTAACCTTGTAGATGACTTCTGGTCTTCCCAAATTAGTACTTGAGGAATATACTTTAATATACACCAATGATTATTTTCATGGAACATCTACTTTGGGGTAAAAAACTGTGAGGGTATCCTGATATAGGACTGATTTCAAGCCACGAGAAAGAGTTTGAGAAAGAGAACAATGAAGCAAAGAGAGGAGATATGCTCTTGTGAATCTGCTGATCTCCCATTTCTGACTTTCTATATGCATCAGAGTGACGTAGAAGAGAGGCTGGACTTAGTTTGATATAAAAAGAAATTCAGGAGTTAAACTGGCTGGGGCAGATGGCTGCCTGTCCCCTGATTTGATTGAGATTAAAGGTTCAACCATAGCAGAGGAGATGTTTCCATCTCTGATTGGTATTCCCTGGAAGACTAATGAAGTGTACAGTTCTGGAATAGAAAAAGCCTGGTTTCTGGGATTTTGGCTGCTGCAATAGGAGCTTCAGTGAGGGACATCAGTGAGTAAATCCTCCCACTTTGCCCACTCACTCCCTTTCATAACGCACATACATCCTCAGTGTGTTCCTTTGAGTCCTGCTGTGCTATATTACTGTGTCATACTCATTCCTTGACATTTGGCAGGGGGGCAGAAGGAAGGCTTCTAGAGGCTGCTTGGAAAATTAACTTGGGATAAAAACCCAACAGTCTTAAATTATTCATTGGCTTTTACCCAGGTCTAGAAGGAAACTTTTGGGGGCTGGATGTGTTTGCATGAAAGGGAAAGATCCTCTGAATATGGAACAAGACCAAGCCCTAATGAAAGGTGGGAAGAGGCCAGGAGAGAATAGCTTCTAAGGTTGTCAATATCTCCACTTCCTATGACATTTATTTTTCTATTAATTCTTGGCATTTATATTGCTGTGATAGATCAATTAGCCTCTCACAATGTTCTAGTCCATTGACCTTATCATTTAACTATCCTATGGTGCCACTGTCACCACAGGGAGACTGCAAAAGAAACATTTATAATTTTGAATAACCTAGGTCCAGAGCTGGGAAGATATTAAAAGGCTTAGTTTAGATAATCAGCATATTAGATGACTGAACCTTTAAGGAATTTTCCTTTTTCTCATCACTTTGGAATTCTGACAGCTACACTGTGAAAGCAAGAGAACAGAACCCATCCTGCACAGTGCTGGTGTTCAGAGATTCTAAAGTGACCCTGAGAAGACTTGGGAGATCACAGAGTCCCAAAGCTGGAAAGGGCCTCGCCTTAGAGATCACTGTGTCAGCCAGGATCCTTGGCTGCAGGCAACAGAACTGCGCTATGGATAGCTTAGTAAAAGGGAATGAGCTGGAAGCCCATCAGGAGGCTCCAAGGTCAATAGGAGGCTGGAGAATGAGGCTTGGGAAAGGGAAGAAACCAAGGGTGCTCTGGAGGACTAGGGCAACTTTACAGCAAAATTTTCCTAGGAACAATGCCTTCCAACTCTTTCTTCTGTCCTTCAAGACTCAGTTTTGGGAGAAAGTATCCAACTGGGTAAATAAAGATTACGGATCGGTCCTTTGGCTTCCATAGTGGGAGGGCACCATCTGGACTACATTAAATACTGAAGAAGGAATCAGGATGCTTTTAGAGAAGCAAAATTTTAAAAAAAAGTTTTAATACTAGGTAATGATTTAGTCCAACCTGTTTTACAGTTGAGGAAACTGTGGCCTAGATAGTGATGTGGCTTGTTCAAGTTTACGAACTAGTGAGAGTCCAACCAGGGATGAGAACATAGGTTTCCTAGCTCCCAGTTTGATGTTTGTTTCGATATCAGATGCCTTTGGAAGTAGCACCAACAGCCTGATTCAGTTGTAGTCATGAGTTTGGCCTAAGTGTACTGGGTCAGTCCAATTGTAGCAGGTTTGGGGAGTTTCAAAATACACTTCATTTACACTGTTTTTACCTGCAGGAACAACCACTGATGCTTTTAATTAATGGAAACTAGTTCTTACATCCATGGTTTTTTGCAAGCAACATCACTGCCATCTGCCTAAAGAAACCACTAGCCAGAGGGGGATGTACAGTGAAGTCTAGGACTTTAAATACCACGAGAACTCCAGGGAATTTCAGAGATGCTGTTTATCCATCCTGGGGACTGGAACTTCAGTTCAATAGCCAGCCTTCCTTGGTGATGGATGCACCTGGTCCTAATTAATTGAAGTCAGTAAAAGCACAGGTTGTTTGGGATGCTGTATCAGAAATCAAACCTGCCAGAGATGAGGATGCAATCTCAGACAGACAATTAAGAGTTATGGTGAAAGGATTCACCAAGGGCCAGAAACACCCAGCTCTGGTCAGCCAGAGTGCTGCAGGAGTAGGAAGGTTGGAGAGAGTTGTATGGATGCATTTTGTTTGTCCTAAGAAGCTTGGCGGCTGCCCCACAAACAGAAGACATGTTTTTGAGAGGGGAGTGGTTACCTCTTCCAATCCAAGATCAGGGAGGGGGAGAGGGCTTGGTTTAATGCAGGGGAAACTGTGTAAATAACAGCATGCCGTTTTAGAAAGGTTATCGATTTGCTGACTGAAGGGTAAACAGTAGTCCAGCATCATCTTGGCTCTGTGACCAGCTCAGCCCTGTACACCAGCCAGGCAAGGATGCATGCCTGTAACTGCCGTGCAGCAGCAGCTTTCAGCTTCTCTTTCCAAACATCCCTCTCAGCCACCTTTCTCCCCTAAATCCTTTTGTTATGTCTAAACAAATCCTGTTATGAAACAACAACAAAAACTCTGGCAAACAGCCAGTCTGCACAGAGAAATGGGACTTGAACTATATTTCAGTTTTGAACTATATTTCAGTTTTGATTTCTAAACAGGAAGCAGTGATTGGACTTTAAGCAGCACACACCCATTATCATCAGAACTCAGAAGATTAATTACAGAGAAACTGAAAGCTAATGATTTTTTATACACTGTTACATCCCTAGGAGGCCAGTTACCATGGAAATCTCTCCTTCCTTTTCTTCTGCTTAGATAATATTTATATGGAAAAGAAAGAAATATAAACACGGTGGAAAGATTAAACAAGACGAGGCACAGTTTGCTACAAATATTTACATTTATTATAAGAATACAGTTAAAAAAAAGTTCCACAGACCTATGCATGGTAATTGGCCTATTGGAAAAGAAAAAATGGCTATTCAAAAATGATCTAAGTTTACAAAAATGATGAAATCATGTTTTAAAAAAGTAGAAAACAATTTAAAAACATCCTACAATGTTAGCTGAAGTTCAAAGTGTATTTCTTCTGAATGTAAAACTAACAAATAAATAAGTGTTAAATACAGATCCGAGTTAAAAATGGTAAAAGACAGACAACTAACTGCTTAGATATTTCTCTCTCATTCATTTTCAGACTTGTTTACAAAGCCAGATAAACTCACCAAAGGACTTGCTTCTGTGTTTTACACTTTAGCTTTTTATAAGAAGCACCCTATTTCCAGTGTTTCTTTAATCCACTTAACAAATATATTATTTTAAAATAACAACAAAAGAAGATTAAAGGTGCTTTAACCTGACAATATTGGCACTAAAAGGAAACTGTAAACCACAGGAGTGCTTTGCTCAGCATAACGCTTGCAGATGGAACATCTGTACCACGGGGGGCTGAGGGCACACCCCATTCCCACCCCATCATCCCACACTCATCTTCTAACAAAGGGAAGTGGAAGCAACCCAGAAAGTCACATTTCTGCAACCACTCACTGTGGGTCTGTGCCAGGAGCATGCAGTGCCTTAGGCCAGTGGGCCGCCCACCGTCAAATGGCTTGGGCGCCATTTGTACATTTTGTCTTTGCTTTCCATTTGCTTGCATTCCTGAAAAAGTCAGGGCTGTTCCCGGGACTTTGACAACTTGATTTTATTCTCCTGCATTTATCTGGCTTTTCCTAACCCTATGTGGTTGTATGGCTATGACTTCAGAGAGTTCTAATCTTTTAGGGCACTCACCAGACCATACCAAGAGAAACACAAAGAAACCATAACATAAAGTCAGCAGAACTCATACTGTCACCAACCCCTGCTATACTCATATGTTGCTTAAGTAGGCCATGTGATTTAATATATTTAACATAAATTAAACATAAAACCTATACACCTCTGACTAATAAAGCTGTCTTAGTGAGAAATCTCAATGATTTATGAAGGAAAATGATAAACAGAAATGGCCCATGAAAAGTGTGCTCCTGGCCACTGGTCCATGTTGAGAGTCTGATTATGTCACAGGATGCTGTGGGGTGACTGGCATTTCATATGGTGAAATGTTCGTCAAGTGAAAAGGAGTTTCACGTTTTTGGCCACTTTGGTCATGAGTCTGAAACAAACAAAACCCCTCTCTACCAGTTTCCCTTTATCTTTGATTTTGACTTGATGCTCAGAACCTATAGCTGGGATTGGATTTAGAATCATACAGGTTATAAAATATACTTGTTATGCGGAATCAGGTGAACCTTGTGTAACTAATCTCTTTGACACTAAAGCCAAAAAGAGTGAATTCCATTAAAACATGTATATTTTCCATGCATTCCAAGTGTGAAAGGCATAGCATCTGAGGAGGAATTATGGCAAATAAGTTCATTTCTGTTGGAATTGGTCTTCCACTTGCAGCTGAAGCAAAGCAATTAGACCGGCAGGGGATGGGCCTCCATAGCATCCTATCATCTAAATATAAGAACCGTTATGCTTTGGGTTAGGAGAAAACTTCACAGTCATATTAAGCGTGGCTCTGGGCACCATGCCCTCTGCATTTGCTTACAACAGTCTGGCATTTCTTAAGAGCCAGGAGGCAAGTTTATTTCTACCAAGTAAAATTATTTGTAGAAAAATATCTAGATAATAGGGTGTTTTCCTCACCCCCACCACTCTGCCATCTTCCATGTTTAAAAATTAACAAAAGCATGGATTAGCAAGCTTGCAAAGACTGCCAAGATGGGCCTTTTGCCTGGGATCTCGGTAATAACATTACAGATTCCCTCTCAGCCGCTAAGTTTCTGAATCCAGGGCACTTAGAAATTCAAGCTCCCATTGGGGGTTGGGGGGTGGATTTAGTTTTTTGCTTCATAAGGATTTTTCAGGCAACTCAGAAGAGGACCCCCAAAGTTGTACAATTTGACAAGAGCTACATGAAGAAAATATTAAGTTTGGACTCATATACAACTCCATTTTTTCATTCTCAGATTTTTGCTGCTTCAATGTGGGAATGGGGATTTTTTTTTATTGGCCTTCTTATACTTACCCTGTGTTGCTCAGAACACTGCTATTTCCCATTGACATCCATCCTATGCTTTCAAAATAAGGTACTAGCTCCTCATTAGATGAACTGCCTGGATGGTTCTATTGATAGTTTTTGCGTGGATGTTTTAACTGTGTACGAAGGGATGAAAGTAGTGTTTCTGTTGTTGCTTTAATGGTTGAAATCTGGCTTCTTCATATGTCATTTTAGAATCTGCTTTGGATAGCATCTAGAAGGTGCTTATTCTGATACTAAAGATGTTCTTAACAGACAGGAGAAAGAGTGATGTTTGGCTTTGTAGGAAGGGTACCGCTCTGGAGGAAACTGTAGAGTTTGTGTTTCAGCACAGTAGTGCTTTGGGGTCTGTGTCTCTAGGTAGATTGCTTTATTTTAAACTTGAGTCTTTGTATTTGCTACCCTCTTTTCTGAAGCTATGGAAAAACTCTTTGACATTGTGCAACTGAAATACTTTTAGACATTTACTGACAAGAGGAGTGTGAAGGAAACAATTAAAAATACTGGCAGAGAAGAGTGGAATTGAAAAATTGAAAATGTCTGGGGTTTTAAAATAATCATTGTTGGGGTTTTAAAATAATCATTGTTAGTGTTTTAACATTTCTTTGGAGGCAGGTCACCTAGTGACCTTACTCGGTCAAGTCAACAGGCTGCTTCCCTGAATACATCTGCTCACAAGGATCTTTCCATCCTGGGAAAATCTCCCAAGAACCTCTATTGATAGTGTAACTCATCAAACACATCTGCCACCTAGTTGTCCTATCCCCACCACAAAGACTACATCGAGGCCTCTTTGTGTTCTAAGCTGCATGTGCCACGGGGCCTCTCACACAGAGGGTATGCAGTTGGCCTGGTAAATGGATGCCTGGGAGCTCTCTATAAGGCAAGGGCCTCCTGAGCACGTGAGGAGAAACTGTTTGGTCTAGGCCAGTTAAGACACTGTCTGACAAAAGCTGATGAGAAAAGGCTTTTCTGTTTTGGTAAAGATTAAGAAACTGAACATGAGAAAAAGAAATATCAACCAGAAAAAAAAAAAAAAAAAAAAAAACAAGAAAAACTAGCACCCAGTAGGGTTCCCTGAACCTGACATGGCAGATATTGAGAAAAAGCTTCTGAATGAATAAAGCTGAGGGAAAACATTACAAAATCCTGCTACCAGGGTCATTACCATCACTTAGAACATTTTATTACTTTGTAGAACACTCACATCTTCTGACTTCAGTGGTAATGTCTGGGAAGATAATTTAGAAATTCAAGATTTGAATCTTTTTAGAGTGAATTCTAAATACTCTTCTTTGGGAGGCCTTGCAAGTTTGCTGGCAAGCAGGGAAGCTCAATCTGTCTTTATGTTGCAGGCAGAGACACCCACAAGGTATCTTCTCTTTCATAAAATAATAAGAAGGAAATTTCACAGCAGTTTTCCTCCAATGCTGGCTGCCCCAGACATATGTGTGCCACCCTCAGTTCCTTACTGCTTAGGAAGTGGGCTGAACCACTGTCATACCTGCAGCCTTACAGAAAAACCAAGCAAGAGTAATTCTCATTCAACAGTGGCTTCCTCTTGAGATTATAGGGAGCATAAAGATAATCAAATCAATACCCCACCCAGTGCCCTTTAAGAAGTGTTGTAGAAACTTGAGAGGTATGTAATGTTTAATACCATGCAGTGGGAAGCACC
The DNA here is from genome assembly GCF_964165515.1 of Mesoplodon bidens. Taxonomy (NCBI): domain Eukaryota; kingdom Metazoa; phylum Chordata; class Mammalia; order Artiodactyla; family Ziphiidae; genus Mesoplodon; species Mesoplodon bidens. Next base: position 90,596,767 of record NC_138160.1, on the reverse strand, counting down.
TCAAAATTCCCTTTTGAGGATTCGCTCTCCCTCACTGATACCACATTTATTTGTTGGAAGGTGAGCCCTTGAGTCACTTTGCATTGGTACTTTGTTTTTGCCCTTCCTGTCCTTCAATCTTCCTTTTTGGATGTCTCTTTCTCTGCCTTCCATGTCTGAGCTTAGCCATGCTGCACTGTGACTGGCTTTAGGATGCTTCTATGATTCCTTTCCCTCACATGTTATTAGTATAAAGACAAGGAGCATTGCTATTTAATTGGTATTCCCCTCCTTCCCTGCTGGATTCCATGTTTCCCCAGAGCTGAGCTCATCAGAGGAAGGTCCCTCTGGGGTACCTCTAGGAGCCAGTTAGTCAACATCAGTCAAAAGGTGAAATGGCTGATCTCAGCGTGCTCTCACTTAGGAGACCAGCCCCATTGCAACCAGATTTCTAATGAGGTGTGAATAATCAGTGATTTAGTTTAAGAAATAGTATCACTAACTCAAATACAAAGAGAGTTAGAGAAGTCTCTGTTAAAAGTCTAAGCATAGGGCTTCCCTGGTGGCGCAGTGGTTGAGAGTCCGCCTGCCGATGCAGGGGACACGGGTTCGTGCCCCGGTCTGGGAAGATCCCACATGCCGTGGAGTGGCTGGGCCCGTGAGCCATGGCCGGTGAGCCTGCGTGTCCGGAGCCTGTGCTCCGCAACAGGAGAGGCCAGGGCAGTGAGAGGCCCGCGTACCGCAAAAAAAAAAAAAAAAAAAAAAAAAAAAGTCTAAGCATATATGGCCAAACCCATTAGTTGGGAGGACGATGAGCATGTGTTGCCCAGCACAGCATCGCCTCCGAGCTGGGGATAAGAGACTGCTACAAATGCAAGGGAGAGGTGTTTGGTTTGCTCACATGAAGGCCCACACACTGGCAGGTGACCTCTTTTGCTTCCTTTGACTCCAATACCTTTTAAATTTTCTGTAGGAAAGGATCTGGCCTGGTGGCACTGTTCTCCGCAGGCCTCCTAGTGACGTTGTCCAAGTCTTCGTTCCACTTTAATTATCCTACACTCTCTGTAGGGGCTGCATCATCCTGCCTTAGAATAACTGGTATTCTCCTCTTTTGCCTTTGTAGACGTTTGCCTCAGTGCCTTATTAACAGATGTGCTGAAGCCTATGCTCATTATATCTCCCCAGTTTAAAGTGACTAGGAATTTAGTACAGTAGGATTTTTCTACCACCTAAGAACCTCAGTCTTAATTAGGCAGTCTTTAATGTCTTCACTTAACAATTCAGAATTTACTCTTTGAATCAGTATGAGGCAGTAGGATGGTCTTCAAGGGGTTAAAAATATTTCCTTAAATTGAATTATGACTAAGATATATAGTTTTACACCTTCTGTATTATAGCATTATTTTTTAAAGGAGAATTTTATGGGACTCTACAACTGTAGCAGTATCTCCTTCAAGTAGGTCATCTTGGTACATGAAATATTGACTTTTAATTAGAATATTTTCTTTGGCAGAAATTAATACGTAGTTCTGGATCTTCCCAAATAATATATTATTCAGACTTGATATGAAACTAATCAAAACAGAAAAATAAATAAAACTAAAATATTTAATAAAAAATTTCTGGTACGTATAAGCAAATCAGAGTTAGTAATAAAATAGGTAACACTTTATTTTAATGGTAAACTTTCATGCTAACTTAATAGTGTAATGGAACTGTAATAGAAACTCATTTTCATATAAAATCTTTGTTTTACTTAACATATTAATACATAAAGAAACCATGTCTTTTTCAATTGTCTGTCCCTTTTTGTTCTTTGTATTTTGCATTATTCTCTGTTTTGTGTGAGGGCTCCGACCTCCTAAATACAAAAGTTGATCTTTACATGACTCAGAATAGTGTTTATGGACAATCAATTCTGTTGATAAGAAACAATTAAAATACCAATGGTGTGTGGGAGGTACCTATATGTAAAAAGAGGGTTGAGGCAAACAAACAAACCCTCTTTTCAGAAAGTATCAACTGATCTCACATCAAAAGACACACAGCCACAGAACAGTGTCCGTAGAGTATACTAAGGAAGGTTTTCAGGTACATTTTTAGAACATCTGATGAGTGAGCTGGAAAGTAGTGTGACTGAGGTAACCGAACGACAGTAACATACTACCTAGACATGTATTTTTGCATTCTCATTTTTATGTTTATCCCACTACAATATCCTCAGTGTGTGGCATATATTATAATTAAAACACTTTCTTCTTGACACAAGTCATACCAGTATTGTGAAGCCACGGTTATTTTAGTGGTATTAGCCAAACTTTACATAAAACTATATGGCAAAACTGAAACAATGAGTATAACACAGACAAGAAAACCATACCATGGTTTAAAGGAAATTAAGACTATTTCAATGACTAAACATTTTCTTTTCTTTTAAAACAACCCTCAAATGAAAAACAGTTGTGAAATGTGTGCTGAAAATTGGCTGAAGCAATTAGACTCATGTTCTACACTGGTGTGCTAGTAACAGGTTTCAGTAATATCGTATTTGTGATAAAGTGGTGAATTATGGACAAAGAATTTTATTGACTATATAAAATTTGGGAGATAAGAGAGAAATGATTACATAAGACCTTTCACTGGGGACCTAGTGGCAGGATGGACTAAAATGAGACCTCTGGTTTTGAAAGTCTAAACAAAACCTATTCATCCTTTATTATTATTTCCTAGAAGAGAAAGAATATGTTGGCTTTGGGAAGTAACCTTAGATTACATGGAGTGCAAAATAATTTTAGGTTTCACATGTTGGTAATAAATGTTAATTTGACAATAAAAGATATCTTTCCTTGAAAAATGATGAACTACTTAAATGTTTCTCATAAAGGCTCCTTGGTGATTCAAGATAGAAAAATGCAGGTGAGAGTCAGGCTGCCTGGGCTTACCCGCCCCCCCCCCCGCCACTCCATATTCATAAATTTAAGGAATTATGACAGAAACTACATAGGAGTAACAAATGCAACGCGTGAAAAATCCATTACCAAGACAAAGATTTGTGACCTGGCTGAATTACATTCAGACCAGTGGCAATTTTGGTTACTAAAATTTTGGTTACTGTTTTCTTACTAAACAAGTCATAGGATTTTATGTTTCCGAAACCTTCTTTCCCTGTATCAACTTGCAAATTCAGAGGAGAATTTGTGTGTACGCTTTTTGGGTATGGATTAGCCTCCTAAAGTACATAATTCCAATAATTATCAGTGACAGAAGGGATGAATAAATTATGCTTCAAGCACAACAAAGTTAACAGTAAAAAATAGTCTGCATACGTTTTTCTTAATGCATGTGCCTATATTAAATTTAAAATTCTATATAACTGATATGATCCTGAAAGACTCCTGATGAGTTATTAATCCTGAACTGTACCACTGCCTGCTTTGGGACAAAGAATAAAATAGAATTTAAATGCTGCAGATGTCACGATGTTTTGAAAAGCTTCTTTAATTTAAGTACACAGTTACGATGTGAACTGCAAATTCTAACAGCGTGGATGAGTGAAATATCAATGCCATGTTCGTTCTTTACACCAGAATGCAATGATTAAGCTTCAGGTCTTGTTCACAAAATTAAAGCCCAAACCATCATTCTCTCTCTTTGCTGAGAGCTTAGCAGTGCGGCTGCTAAGTGATGGGAGGCTGTTTTCTTTAAACAAAGAATATTACAGAGAGATGCACTTGGAAATACTGGCAAAGGGTGGAAATGTCCCCATTTTATTCTTGCTTTTGAAGGCTGGCAAGTGCCTGAAGACCAGAGCTCTTAATCTTAATTCATGACTCTGTGCTTTGATTTACCACAGTATATGCCATCAAAAGAAGGTTTCATTTTACTCATAATATTTGACAGAAGGGAAACAATGCTGATTAAAAAAAGTTACTTTGTATATTGCAATATTTTTGCGGGCAAGTTTATTATGCTTTCATTTTTGTCTGGATGTGGTAATCATTAAATGTGTATGAAACTTCAAGGAGATTGAAGTGGTAGACACAAGCCATTTTTCTCCTCAGTATTATCCTGTTTACTCTTGAAAGTAGTACTGGGTGTGAGTTGTGTGCAGCGATATTCCTAGGCCGCAAATAGGTGGAGGGGGCAGGAGGAATTTTCTATCCCATAAGCTCTTCCAATGAATGTAGACCAAATAATCACTACTGTGCTATTTGGACACAGGCCTGAGCACTTATTAAAAGCTCCCAGGCCACATTTACCCCTGAGCATGACCATCTCTTACACACATATTTATCCTGAGAGGCAACTATATACAGACCATGGGGTAAGTTCCCTGGATGAAGCTAAGATTCAGCTAAAGACAATCCTAGTTTAAACTCTGTTACATTTTATTCATATGAAGCATCTCCAAACTGTGCTCATATATGGGTCAGCTAATGATAAGAATTTTCAGGTAGCAGTATAAGAGTAAATGAAGGGGGAAAGTGGACAAAGGAGGGCTATCTCTATAGCTTTTTCCTTAATAATGTTCATTTGACTTCTTAACCAATTTACTCCATTCATACCTGACAGGTTTCTCAGTATTATGTGCGTGTGTGTGGCTGTGTGTCTGTGTGGGGGGCGCATGCCCATGTGTGTACACACATGGATGTGTTTATGAACTAGAATCATGAAATTCTGACAGCTCTGGAAACTGGCACAAATGAACAGAATTAAATTCTGGGATGTCTCCTCTCATATGAAGGTACTTAAAATTATGCTGTTATTTCTGTAGGCTCGTGCTTTGGAATTTCTCTAAAGAATTTTTTGTTGACAAGAAGGCTCTATCTGTGAACTCCTGAAAACATTTCTTAGAACCTTTTTCGTGAATCAGACCATAAAATAAAGCGTGCGTGTGTGTGTGTGTGTATGTGTGTGTGTGTGTGTAAAAGCATAACTCTGGTAAGAAGGCAGATTTTCTATTTTCCTTTCCTTCTCTTTGATGATGACTTTAGCTGCCCCTTTCTCCAGACCGTCCTCCTGTTCCAACTTACTTCTTGCCTTCACAGCTGTCTGAAACATTCTTTAATAGCTGTGGCCTCAATTAAGAGCTCTTTGAGGACATTCCAGGCATCATTTTCTGATGCCTGGACAAAAGGGGAGGGAAACAACAGCTTTACCAATAAGACAGGAATGTGAGGATTCTTACACTGCGCTTATTTCTGGCGAGAAAGGAAAGAAAACCCCTAGGAGGTCTAAATAATTCTCAATATAAAATGATGTTTACAAATACACCCTTGCCTTGGCAGAGCAGAAAGCCAACTTTGGTTGGAATGTGTCCTGCAGACATGGCATTACCAATGCAGCTGATAGCACCAATCGAGTAGGGTCTGTGGCATGGGACAGCAGCCGTGAACTGGGTCTGAAGTAAAGAATCTCTGAGAAACATCGATGGTCCTGGTGTGAAAAAGATGGATTGGTTCCCCCTCACATTTAGAGCCTGTGCTTTTCTATTTACAAAGGGCTGAAATGGCAGGATTGCTGTGGTGAGCTGAGAAGCCCTTGGTAGGACTACCTGTTTCTTGAATGCATTTGCCTTTGACTTTTTTTAACGGCACATATTTAAAAAACAGTTAATTAAAAAAAATAACCTTAGAAGACGGTTGCACATAACGTGGTATAAACTCATTGTTAACGAGAAGAACAATCTTACTCTGCTGGAGGACCAAGTCCTGGAGGCTGAGTTTGCACTGTTCTGTCACTATGTGATCTTCTTCTTGATGACAGTGAGCTCTTTCTGAAGTTCAGTGAACTTGGGGCGGTTTTCAGGTTTATAATCCCAACACTTCATCATAATTTTAAAAATGTCCTCTGGACAATGCTGAGGGGCTGACATTCGGTATCCTGAAGACCCAAGAGAAGAAGAACAGAATTTAGAATGGGGATAAGATATAAATGTTCACATAGGGCATTATGCAGTTTGTAATTTTTAGTACCTTATGTTGTTGGTTAATAGAAACAAAAAATCCATTTCAGGGCAAACTGATTTTTTTTCTGTAAGTAATGCAGACTTTAATATTAATAGAGCAACATCATTACCTTCTAGTTCAAAGAACCCACTTTCTGTTTGTTCATTTGTCACAAAGTCTGATGTAAGATACATCACATACAAATGCATGTTTTAGTTGCTCTAAGTATTTGCTTTTAGAATTTGCTTTCAGATGCTGTAGGCAGAGTTTTAAAAAATCATCTCTACAACTCAGGTTTTTGAAGATGAGGAAAAGGATGAGGATTTATAAACATTAATTTAAAAGTGAAATAAAAATGAATATGAGGCATATTCCTTTACAGTCTGAGAAGAATATTATCTTTAATTCAAAGTCACCTGGCAGTGTCCCGGCAGTGTGCTGGGTAGTATGTGTGTGCCTGTTTGCATTTGCCTCAGGAGCGGTAGGAAAAGGGAGGAAGGAAGCTGGAAAGTCATCTTCCTACACCCGATTCTACAACCATGCCCCCCTTGAGGGGCCTGACCCCTAGGGCACTGGTGTTTTGTTGAAAGTGTTTTGTTGTTGTTGTTGAAAGCCAGGAACTACAGAAGTGCACGTGAGGGTGTCACCGTCACCTGCTTATTCCTGTCCCTGATCTGAGAACACCATAGGGCTTCTTCAGAACTGTTCCAAAATTCTCAACTTCTTCCTGAAGTCTAACTACATTTCAATTTGCAGTAATATTAACAGTGTTTATTTGGCATAGAATAAAAAATAGGTGGTATTCCTCAATCTCCTATTTCCCTGGAAGATAGTGAATGGCACAGCCTTGCAGGTGTCATGCCAGGCAGGGGGAGTGGAAGAAAAGCCTAGAGCTTTCTATTTTCAAAGAGCTGGGATCTATCTTTTAAAGTCTTTGTTGTTGTTGTTGGTTTGGTTGTATAAGAGCCACACCATCCATAAAGTTCAAAAGTAGATTAACCAGCACCTCTTCTATCATATGCCCGAGACTACTCCCTTCCTCTTCCCAGGAAATGCAGACACGGCACCAGCACTGCCCGGGATGGGTGTGAATACTGCTACCCTGTGTCTTTGGCTCACCTCTTTCCACTTGTTCCCGAGCTTGTTGATTTGTCATTCCAGGGTATGGGCAGACCCCTAAGCTGAAGGTCTCCCAGAGGAGGATGCCAAAGCTCCACACATCACTCTCAGAGCTGTATCTCCCTGGAGGGTGAACAAAACCACATTCAGGTCACTGGATAAGCGGGTGACCATTTCTGGTTGTGTATGTCTATGTCAGTCACATATTAACATATTTAAACTTACCAGGAATTCAATAACTAGTGATCTTATTTTCTTGACTAGTTTTGCTTTCCAGGAGTAGTAATATTACCAATTAAATGAATAGTCTTCAGGCTGCTACTTTAACCAAGCCACCTTCCAAATCACATTTCCCCACCAAGAACAAATATTCACTCAGTATGCAAGCTTACTTTCTCTGTGGCCTCTAAATGAGATAGATAGTTTATATAAAAAAGATATAAATTTGTACACATCGATGCCTAGGAGATTAAATAAGTTGGAGTTCTGCAATTTTGTCTTCTGCCTGCATCATTTTCTTCCTACTAAAATTACAAACAAACTTAAAGCAATAAGGAAAGTTTCTTAACTTCAATTTTTTACTCCTCACTGTTTACAGATATTCTTACATGCTTAAAATTCTCATTTTCTCCACTGATAGTTTCATTTATGGAAAATACATTTTTCTGTGTTTTGAATAGAGTAGAAATTAACATAGCTGGCTGATAAAAACAACTTCTTTAAATTACATGGTGCTGTGTTTTGTCAAAATATCTTGGTGCACCTGCTTTACTGAATTACATAAGCTAACTCTTAGTTTAGTTTAGTTTTTTTTTCCCTTGGTAATCTTCTAGAGAAACACAGAGATAAAAGCCAATACCAGATATCTTCTGGAATGAATGTGAAATCAAGGAGGGGAGGCAGAAAAGGCTATGAATTTTCAAGATTTTCCAACATATTTCTGCCATTCCAGGATGTATAAATGCTCATCCTCTCAAAATGTCTTGTTACTTTGAGTAGGATGGCCTTTTCTCTTTCTTGAAAACAGTACAATGAGAATGAGAGTATGCCTATGTTATAACTGCTCTGATGTCAGAGTTTGGAGTGTACTTGCTGATCATCGTCTCCAGCTGTGTGAATTAGCTTCCTTCTTACTAGACAGTAATTACGGACATTCACTATGCTAGTCGGTAGGAAGATTAGTTTCCCTGTCTGCATATCAACTCTTTTCATGTTTGGCATCCAATAATTTAAAACTTTTTATGAAAATCATTCAGTGGTTACAAGTTAAGACTAATTAACTCCTTAAGGAAGTACAAAGCATAGAGAGCCAAATACCTTATTTTTGTAAGATAGTATCTAGGAAGAGATCAAGAATGGCCAGTTGTATTATAAACTAAGATCACACTCTAGAAATGAAAGCTTATAACCTAACTCTGTAACCTTGACTTTTAAAAAAAATTTTATTTAACTTTATTATTTTTGTCTGCGTTGGGTCTTCATTGTTGCACGCAGGCTTTCTCTAGTTGCGACGAATGGGGGCTACATTTTGTCGCGGTGTGCGGACTTCTCATTGCCAAGCACGGGCTCTAGGCGTGCGGGCTTCAGTAGTTGTGGCACAGGGGCTCAGTAGTTGTGGCTCACGGGCTTAGTTGCTCTGTGGCATGTGGGATCTTCCCGGACCAGGGCTCGAACCCGTGTCCCCTGTGTTGGCAGGCGGATTCCTAACCACTGCGCCACCAGGGAAGCCCTGTAACCTTGACTTTTGAATCTGGTTTCACTGGATAATTTTTAAAAATTAATTAATAATTCTTTATTTTTCTTATTGAGATATAATTGACATAACATTATATTAGTTTCAGGTGTACAGCATGATGATTTAATATTTGTATATATTGCAAAATAATCACCACGATAAGTCTAGTCAACATCACCATCCATAGTCACCATCCATAGTCATAAACATTTTTTTCTTGTGATGAGAACTTCAAGATCTACTCTCTTAGCAACTTTCAAATATGCAATATAGTACTATTAATTATAGTCACCATGTTTTACATTAGAGCCCCATGACTCATTTGTTTTATAACTGGAATTTGTACCTCTTGACCACCTTCATTCACCCTCCCCCTACCTCCTACTGCTTGACTCTGGCAACCACCAGCCTGTTCTCTGTATCTATGAGAGTGGTTTTGTTGTTGTTGTTTAGATTTCACATATAAATGAGATTATACAGTATTTGTCTTTCTCTGTCTGACTTATTTCCCTTAGCATGATACCCTCAAGGTTCATCCATGTTGTCACAAATGGCATGATTTCACTCTTTGCTAAGGTTGAATAATATTCTATTGTATATACACACCATATCTTCTTTATTCATTCGTCCATTGATGTAAACTTAGGCTATTTCCATATCTTGGCTATTGTAAATAATGCTGCAAATGAACATGGGGGTGCATATTATCTTCTTGAGTTAGCATTTTTGTTTTCTTCAGATAAATACCCAGAAGTGGAACTGCTAGATCATATGGTAGCTCTATTTTTAGCTTTATGAGGAACCTCCACACTGTTTTCCATAGTGGTTGCACCAATTTACATTCCTCCCGACAGTGGAGGAGGGATCCTTTTCTCCACAACCTGGCCAACACTTGTTATTTCTCGTTTTAATAACAGCTGTTCTAACAGGTATGAGGTGATAAGTCACTGTGGTTTTGATTTGCATTTCCCTGATGCTTAGTGATGTTGCGTATCTTTTCATGAAACTGTTGGCCATGTATATCCCTTCTTTGGAAAACTGTCTATTCTGAACTTCTGCCCATTTTTTAATCAGATTGTTTTTTGTCTTGAGTTGCATGAGTTCTTTATATATTTAAATATTAACCCCTATCAGATATACAACTTGCAAATATATTCTCTCATTCGGTAGATGTCCTTTTATTTTGTAAATGGTTTCCTTTGTTGTGCAGAAGCTTTTTAGTTTGAAATAGCCCAACTGGTTTATTTTTGCTTTTGTTGCCTTTGCTTTGATGTCAAATCCAAAAACTCATCTCCAGCACTAGAGCTTACTGCCTATGTTTTCTTCTAGGAGTTTTATGACTTCAGGTCTTATAGTCAAGTCTTTAATCATTTTGAGTTAATTTTTGCATATGGTGTAAGATAGTGGTCTGTTTCATTCTTTGGCATGTGGCTGTCCAGTTTTCCCAACATTTATTGAAGAGATGTCCTTTCTCCATTGTATATTCTTGCCTCCTCTGTCATAAATTAATTGACCATTTATGCATGGGATTATTTCTAGGCTTTCTATTCTGTTCCATTGATCTGTGTGTCTGTTTAATTCTAATACCATGCTGCTTTAAATACAATAGCTTTGTAGTATAGTTTGAAATCAGGGAGCATGATGCCCCTAGCTCTGTACTTCTTCCTCAAGATTGCTTTGACTGTTCAGGGCCTTTTGTGGTTCCACACTAATTTTAGTATTATTTGATCCAGTTATGTGAAAAATGCCATTGGAATTTTGATAGGGATTGCACTGAATCTGTAGATTGCTTTGGGTAGTATGAACATTTTATTAATATTGATTCTTCCAATCCATGAGCATGAAATATCTTTTCATTTACTTGTGTCTTCTTCAGTTTCTTTGGTTGTGTCTGATAGTTTTCAATGTACAGGTTTTTCACCTCCTTGATGAAATTTATTCCTAGATATTTTATTGTTTTTGATGCAATTATAAATGGAACTGTTTCCTTAATTTCTCTTTCTGATAATTTGTTATTAGTGTATAGAAACACAACAGATTTTTGTATTTTGACTTTGTATCCTGCAATTTACTGTATTCATTGATTAGTTCTAACAGTTTCTTGGTGGAGACTTTAGGATTTTCTATATAATATCATTTCATCTGCAAATAAGGACAGTTTTACTTCTTCCTTTCCAAATGGGATTCCTTTTATTTCTTTCTCTTGCCTAATTGCTGTGGCTAGGACTTCCAATACTATGTTGAATAAAAGTGGTGAGAGTGGGCATCCTTGTCTTGTTCCTGTTCTTAGAGGAAAAGCTTTCAGATTTTTACTGTGAACTGTGATGTTAGCTGTGGGCTTGTCATATGTGACCTTTATTATGTTGAGGTACATTTCCTCTGTACCCACTTTGTTGAGAATTTTTATCTTAATGGGATGTTGAGTTTTGTCCAATGCTTTTTCTGTATCTATTGAGATGATATGATGATGTGATTTTTAGCCTTTATTTTGTTAATGTGGTGCATCATGTTGATTGATTTGCAGATGTTAAACCATCCTTGTATCCTTGGAATAAATCCCACTTGATCATGATGTGTGATCCTTTTATTATTTAATGTATTACTGAATTCCGTTTGCTAACATTGTGTTGAGAATTTTTGCTTCTGTGTTCATCAGGAACAATGGCAGAAGAGAGGGGAGGAGACTCCTCAGTCAGGATTGGAGCAGATCCAGAGGGGCTCTCCCAGGAAGGTTAGATTCATAGTTTACTTGATGTGCCCGAACTTCTTGAGGTGACATTGATGTAGGTGCTGAAGCATCTGGGGGTGAAATACTGGTCAGTACCTCAAGCCAGGTTCTGTGTCACCAGCTGCTGCACGTCCACATCCTGAAATCTTGAATGTGGACTCAACCTGGCCATGGTTATACTCTGCAGCCCCTCCAAGTAATTTTCTTTTCTTGTGATGTCTTTGTCTGGTTTTGATATCAGAGTAATGATGGACTCATAAAATGAGTTTGGGAGTATTCCCTCTTCTGTTTTGGAAGAGTTTGAGAACGACTGGTATTAATCTTCTTTGAATGTATGGTAAAATTCACCAGTGAAGCCATTCATTCCTAGACTTCTTTTTGTTGAGAGGTTTTTTTGTTACTGATTCAATTTCAGAAGGTTTTTGAGAGATTTTTTTCATTTTTTCTAGGTTGTCCAGTTTGTTGGCATATAGTTGTTCATAGAAGCCTCTTACCATCCTTTGTATATCTGTGGTATCAGTTGTAATGTCTCATTTTTCATTTTTAACTGTTTTGATTTGGTTTCTGTCACTTTTCTTTCTTGCTGAGTGTAGCTAAAGTTTTGTCAATTCTATCATTTCAAAGAAAGAGCTATTAGTTTCATTGATCTTTTCTATTGTCTTTTTAGTCTTTATTTCATTTATTTCTGCTCTGATCTTTGTTATTTCCTTCCTTCTAATAACTTTGGGTTTATTTGTTCTTCTTCTAGTTCCTTGAGGTGTGATGTTATGTTGTTTGAGATCTTTCTTGTTTCTTGAGGTAGGCATTTATTACTATGAACATACATCTCAGAACTGCTTTTACTGCATCACCTAACTTTTGGTATGTTCTATTTCCATTTTAATTTGTCTCAAGGTAATTTTGACTTTTCTTTTGATTTATTCTGTGACCCATTGGTTGTTCAGTAGCATGTTTAATTTCCACATATTTGTGAATTTCCTAGCTTTCTTCTTGTAATTGACTTCTAGTTCCATACTGTTGTGGTCAGAAAAGATGCTTGATGTGATTTCAGTCTTGTTAAATTTATTAAGACTTGTTTTGTGGCCTAACATATAATCTGTCTTGGGGAATATTCCACATGCACTAGGAAAGAATATGTATTCTGCTTCTTTTGGATGGCATGTGTATACTGATCTATAGATATCTATATTTATATATATATCTGTTAAGTTCATCTGGTCTAAAGTGTCATTTAAGGCTGACATTTCCTTACTGATTTTCTGTCTGATCTTTACATTGACTCAAGTAGGGTACTAAAGTCTCCTACTATTATTGTATTGCTGTTTATTTCTCCTTTTAGGTCTGTTAATATTTGTTTTATATATTTAAGTATTCCTATGTTAGGTGCATAAATACTTACAAATTTTATATCCTCTTGTTGGATTGACCTCTTTATCATTATGTAATGCCCTCCTTTGTCTCTGATTACAGTCTTTGTTTTAAAATCTACTTTGTTTGATATAAATATAGCCACCCCAGCTTCCTTTTGGTTTCTATTTGCATGGAATATCTTTCTCCACCCCTTCACTTTTAGTCTTTGTGTGTCCTTATGTCTGCGATGAGTCTCTTGTAGGCAGCATATAGATGGGTCTTATTTTTTATTCCATTCAGCAACTCTGTCTTTTGACTGGCAAATTTAGTCCCTTTACATTTAACATTGTTATTGATATGTATGTACTTATTACCATTTTAATTCCTTTCTCGCTGTTTTATAGTTCCCCTCTGTTCCTTACTTCTTCACTTGCTCTCTTCCTTTGTGGTTTGATGACTTTCTTTAATGGTATGCTTAGATTTTTCTCATTATCATTACTGTATCTACTATAGATTTTGACTTTGTGGTAACCATGAGGCTTACATATAACAACTTACATTTTTAAGTTGATTAAAAAAACTGAAGATTGAACACATTCAAAAGCTCTACATTTTCACTACCCCCTGCCTTGTTTTATGTTTCTGATGTCAGATTTTACATCTATTTATCTTGTATATCCCTTAACTAATTTTTGTAGTTATAGTTTTAATTTTTTTGTCTTTAACCTTCATACTACCTTTATAAGTGACTGATCCACTACCTTACTACATATTTACCTTTGCCAGTGAGATATATATACTTTCATATATTTTCTTGTTACTAATTAGCAACCTTTCTTTTTAGCTTAGAGAAGTCCCTTTACCATTCCTTGTAAGGCCAGTTTAGTGGTGATGAACTCTTTTAGATTTTGCTTATCTGGAAAACTCTTTCTCTCTCCTTCAATTTTGAATGATAACTTTGCCAAGTAGAGTATTCTTTGTTGGAATTATTTTTCTTTCAGCACAGTGAATATATCATGCCATTCCTTTCTTGCATGCAAAGTTTCTGTTGAAATATTTGCTGGTAGTTGTATGGGGAATCCCTTGTATATAACAAGTTGTTTTTCTCTTGCTGCTTTTAAGATTTTCTTTAACTTTTGACACTTTAAATATAATGTGTTTGGTGTGGGTCTCTTTGGATTCATCATCTTATTTGGAACACTGTGGGTTTCCTGATCTGGATGTCTCTTTCCTTTCCCAGGTAGGAAATCTTCAGGCATTATATCTTTTTTTTTCTTTAAATAAATTTATTTATTTTTTATTTACTTATTTTTGGCTGCGTTGGGTTTTTGCTGCTGCGTGAGGGCTTTCTCTAGTTGTGGCGAGCGGGGGCTACTCTTTGTTGCGGTGCATGGGCTTCTTTCTCATTGTGGTGGCTTCTCTTGTTGTGGAGCACGGGCTCTAGGCATGCGGGCTTCAGCAGTTGTGGTGCACAGGCTCAGTAGTTGTGGCTCACAGCATCTAGAGCGCAGGTTCAGTAGTTGTGGCGCACGGGCTTAGCTGCTCTGCAGCATGTGGGATCTTCCCAGACCAGGGATCGAACCCATGCTCCCTGCATTGGTAGGTGGATTCCCAACCACTGTGTTGCCAGGGAAGTCCCCCATTATATCTTCAAATAAGTTTTCTGCCCCTTCTTTTCTCTCTCTCCTCCATCTGGGACTCCTATAATGTAAATATTAGTCTGCTAGATGTTGTCTCATAAGTCCCTTAAGCCCTCTTGGCTTTTTTCATTCTTTTTTCTTTTTATTGCTGTGATTGGATGAGTTCCATTGCCCTTTGAGCTCACTGATCCTTTATTCTGCTTCATGTAGTATGATGTTGAACCTCTTTAGCATATTTTTCAATTCAGTTATTGTATTCTTCAACTCTATGTCTTTTCTTTGGTACCTTCTTATATTTTCTATCTCTTTGTTGAAATTCTCACTATGTTCATCCATTCTTTACCAACTTTAACATTTTATCAGGTGGATAAAGTATGTCCATTTCGTGAAGGTTTTTTTCTGAGGTATTATCTTGTTCTTTCGTTTGGAACACATTCCTCATTTTGCTTGACTTCCTGTGTTCAAGTGTTCATTTCCATGCATTAGATGAAATAGCCACCTCTCCCAGTCCTGAAGGAGTGGCCTCCTGTAGGAGGTAAAACTTACCATCCAGCTCTGACCTAACTCTCCATTTTCTCTCAAGCCTTTGTGATTGTCCAAGCAGCCTATTTTATTTTTTAATAGCTCCTAGTAGTTGAAGGTGTTCCAAGACCTGTCAGTGTCCCAAAGAGGAATATCTAGCACATAGATTCAGGCTGATTGGAAGCCAGACCCTCAGGCAGCAACTTTAAAGCATGCAAATATATACAGTCCTGTCAGACTGCAAGTGTAAGCCATGCTGGCTATCAGAGCCAGGAGATCTGGAATGTACCCTGGATTACAGTCACAAAAATAGGGGCTCCAGACAAGTGTGTAAGTTCCTTTCTGGGAGATACTGACAAATTGTGGCGAGGCAGAGTGAGTCACAAAATCGTGTTCTCTGGCCTGCATTCCCTGAGAGCACCTTGATAGGCTTCTAGACATGTGACAAACTGGGAGCCTGCCCTCAGGCTGAAGCTCCAGCACAAGATTATAGGCCTTTCATGGAAAGACTGTGCTCCTGGGTCTGTTGCCTCTTGCTGTGCCCTGAGGGTGGTATCTGTTTAAGAACGCTTTCTCAGTTCTGTGGGACCCAGGAGTGTCAGCCCTGCTGGTCACCAGAGCCAGGCAATGTAGAGGTGTCTCCTGGCAGCAGCTGAAAAAACTGAGGCACCAGACAAGTGTTTAAGCTCCTTTCTTGGAGACACCAGTGAACTAGAGTGAGGCAGAGGGATAGCAAAAAGACGGCATCCACCAGCCTCATTCCCTGAGAGCCATTCTGTAGGCCCCTAGAAGTGTGCCAGACCAGAAGCCTGCCCCTCAGGCCAAAGCTCCTGGATAAGCAAATGGTATTTATCAGAAAGACTGGGGGTGTGCTTCAGTCTGCTGCCAGTGCAGTGCCTTGGGAGGTGGCAGTCTGCCAAAAACTCACTCTCAGATTGTTACAGTCCTGTGGGTTCCAGGAATACACGACCACTGGTCTCCAGAGCCTGGTGATCAAAGGGTGTCCCCTGGGTGGCAGCTACAAAAACCAGGGCACCAGACATGTGTAAAAGCTCCCCTCTGGGAGATACTGGCACTCTGGATCATAGCAGAGGGAAAGCATGAAGATGGTGCCTGCCAGCCTCTGTCCCTAGAGACACCCTGTCAGGGCCCTAGATGCATTAAATTAGATGCCTGCCCCTGAGGCTAATGCATTAAGATTAGCAAGTGAAGCTCTTTCATGTAAAGTCTAGGAGTCTCTCCATAGCTGCTTCTGCGCTGGGCCCTGGGGTGGGTGAGCCCTTTAAGAAGCAGTTCTCAGCTTTCTAAAGCCTTGAGGGTCTCATGGATGCAAGCCCAGATCATTTTCAAAGCCAGATGTTTTGGGGGCTCATCTCTCAGGTGCAGGTCTTAAAAGATAGGATGCCTGATATTCCTTTGCTCCTCAGGGAGAAGCTATAGGTTTTGAGTTCCCTCCTGATTGTGGGTCACTGAACCAGGGGTGGGATTTAGGGCAACATTTTAAGTCAGCTGCTCCTACCTGCTTCCATGTGGCTTTTTTCCTCCTTTGCCCAATGTGTACGAGTTGCTCAGCTAGTTTTTAGGTTTTTTTCAGGGGCAAATGTTCCATATGTAGCTGTAGATTCAATGTGTCTGTGGGAGGAGGTGAGTTCAGGATCTACCTATATCACCATCTTGACCTGAAACCTTGCTGGATAATTGTAATGGGCTAAAAGTTACTATCAGCCATATAGCACATTGCTAGTTTTCCATGTCTCATTTGATGCTCACAGTACCCTTTGCAGGGGAAGACACTATCATTCTCATTTGCAAATTAGAAAACATAGGTGTAGAGAAATAGATCACTTGCTAAGGTCATGCAACTAATGACATGACTGGTTGGGAAACCTGGTCCTGATGGCTGATCCAGGACTCTCTACATTATAAATCCTACCTCTCTTGCATTTCAGAGTACTTAGTTACTTCACAGTAATTAAATTTCTATGGGTTGTATCAGCCCCAAGTTCGCAGGTGACAAATGAAAAAATTTCTTTTAATGATTGTTACACAGATTGTTTTATTCCTTAGTTGGAAATCAGTATCTTATTTGCCCCTTACAATCACAGTACCTTTGGTAACAGCTGTACTGAGGAGGCAGTATATGCTGAAGAAGCTATGAAGTACGCTACCACTGTGTGCTTAAAAAGGGGGGGAGATATGTACAATTAGATGGCTGAGAAATCTCTGAGAAGAATACAACAATATGATAAGAGTATTTGCCTTTAGGAAGGGGAATTACATGGCTAGAGACAAGGGTGGGGAGAGGGGCTTACATTTCATTGTAGGCCCTTTACATACTGCTTGACTAAAACAAAACAAAGCAAAAACAAGTTTATGCATCATCTTTTCAAAAATTAAATGACAACACTAATGACAAAATAATGGTGAAAATAACTTTAATTCTATGTCCCTAAGCTAAAATTTCAGAGAGGTTTCTTAGACTGAAGGGGTTTTCCATCCACCCTAACCCCACACTGCCTGGAGACTTGGGCAGCATTTCATCTACTCAGAGGGCAAAACTGAAAAAAAGAATCCGTGGGGTAAAAAAGACCCCTGGAAATGAGGCAAAATTTTACCACCAATCATAAATTGATATTTGCATAAAACATGGAAGAAGCGGAACAAAAAATAACACTTTCATAAAATATTTATATTTTCTCTTGTTAAAAAAATGCTAGGATTCAGAGCCAATCTTCAGTAATTTTAGTCTATGAGAACTAAATTTCTCAGGGTTGCCATGACACTTGTAGACACTCAGGAACTCCCTCATTGGATTGGGTAACAAATACTCCCCACTTCTTTCTCATCCTATTAAAAATCTCTCCCTCATCTAAATTGTTCTGCATTTTATTTTTTATTTTTTATCAATTTTTTAAATTGAAGTATAGTTGATTACAAGGTTGTTTTAATTTCTGCTGTACAGCAAGGTAATTCAGTTATACATAAACATTCTTTTTTTTAAATATTATTTTCCATTATGGTTTCTCATAGAATATTGAATATAGTTCTCTGTGCTTATCCATTGTTGTTTATCCATTCATAACGCTACATCTGCTAATCCCAACCTCCCATTCCATCCCTTCCCCAACCCCCTCCCCCTTAGCAACCACCAGTCTGTTCTCTGTGCCCATGATTCTGTTTCTGTCTCATAGATAGGTTCATTTGTGTCATATTTTGGATTCCACATATAAGTGATATCATATGGTATTTCTCTTTCTGACTTCACTTAGTATGATAATCTCTAGTTGCATCCATGTTGCTGAACATGGCATTATTTCGTTCTTTATTCCATTGTATATGTGTTCCACATCTTCTTTATCCATTCATCTGTGGATGGAAATTTAGGTTGTTTCCATGTCTTAGCTATTGTAGATGCTGCTGCTGTGAACATAGGGGTGCATGTATCTTTTTGAATTATAGTTTTGTGTGGGTATACACTCAGGAGTGAGATTGCTGGATCATATCATAATTCTATTTTTGGTTTTCTGAGGAACTGTTTTCCACAGTGGCTGCACCAACTTACATTCCTACCAACAGTGTAGGAGAGGTCCCTTTTCTCCACACCCTCTACAGCATTTATTGTTTGTAGACTTTTTAATGATGGCCATTCCGACTGATGTGAGGTGGTACCTCATTGTAGTTTTGATTCGCATTTCTCTAATAATTAGCGATGTTGAGCATATTTTCATGTGCCTGTTGGCCATCTGTATGTCTTCTTTTGAGAAATGTCTCTTTAGGTCTTCTGCCCATTGTTTGATTGGGTTGTTTGTTTTTTATGTTGTTGAGTTGTATGAGCTATTTATATATTTTGGAAATTAAGCCCTTGTTAGTCATGTAACTTGCAAATATTTTCTCCCATTCTGTAAGTTGTCTTTTCGTTTTGTTTTTGGTTTCCTTTGCTGTGCAAAACCTTGTAAGTTTACTTAGGTCACATTTGTTTACTTTTGTTTTTATTTCTATTGCCTTGGGAGATTGACCTAAGAAAACATTGGTATGATTTATGTAAGAGAATGTTTTGCCTATGACCTCTTCTAGGAGTTTTATGGTGTCATGTATTATGTTAAAGTCTTTAAGCCATTTTGAGTTTATTTTTGTGTATGGTGAGATGGTGTGTTGTTCTGCATTTTATAAAGTTAACATTGAAGACTGCTAAAAGAGGTCCCTCACTGCCAATCAAAGATCTTCTTGCCTGTCTTTATTATATGACATACCAAATTTAGGTCTGGTTCTTAAAGATATTTGGAATTAGAATTTTGATTTGTAAATACTTTAGTCAGCTTGAAATTCAACTAAAATACACTGTGATTGAAAGGCAGGATTTTACTTGGCATAATTGCTTAGCAGTAAGAGGAGTTTTAAAGGCAGTGTAATATAGAGAATCTGGCAAACAGGGTTAAGAACACATTCTAGAGAGCTGGATTTTATTGATAAGGTTTTAGGGCTCCCAAGTCCAGCTCCAGCTCCTTTATAGGGATGCTGTAAGAATCAAGAAGAAGGTGCTTAACAATGTTTTGTCATCTAAAGAAAACCTCTGCATAAATAAAAAGAATACAGTCCTTTCTTTTACCCTGTGATTGTTCTCCTTAGGAATATAGCTTTAGAGTAATAACCACCCCAGAGAAGAATCACTGTGGAAAATAGCAGGGCTGCCATTTTCTCTAGATTTTGAGGAATGGTGGAATTAGTTTGTGATCTGCAAAGCTTGCAAAAGCTTCTCTTGCCAGCACATGGGAAGACACACTAAGGGTGAGGATTAGTATCTGTGGAGTATTAAGTTAAAAATTTCATTGTTGGGAACTAGAACAGCTTAGTCAATTTCTCACAATGACAACTACCTACACTTATCTATGCCATAGCATTGCTGATATGCAAAATACAAAGCAGATTCTGGTGTCTCGATCCACCCCAGTTCACTTCCAAAACAATAACATTCCAAAGCTTTATCTGGAAAACATTTGGTGGTTCCTCAATAAGTTAAGCACAGAATTACCATATTACCTAGTGTGTACTCAGAATAAATGAAAATAGGTCCTCAAATAAATCCTGGCATACAGATGTTTATAGCAGAATTATTCACAACAGCCAAAAGGTAAACACTGCTCAAATATACATCAATGAACAGATAAATAAATGGTGGCAAATATATACAGCAGAATGATTATTCAGCCATAAAAAGGAGTAAAATAATGACACATGCTACAACATGGATGAACCTTGAAAACATTATACTAAGTGAAAGAAGTCACATACCAAAGGTCACATATTGTATGATTCCATTTATATGAAATATGCAGAATAGGTAAATACATAGCAACAAAAAGCAGATATGTGGTTGCCAGTGGCCGAGGGAAGGAAGGAATGGGGAGTAACTGCTTAATATGGGCATAAATACTATTTTGGAGTGATGACAGTGTTTTAGAACTAGACAGAGGCAGTGGTTGCACACCACAGTGAATGTACTAAATGCCATTGAATTGTTTGCTTTAAAATGGTTAATTTTATCTTACAAGAATTTCACCTCCAAGCTCTTTCTAAGTTACCTGGTCTTTAATTAAGCCATTAAGACATTTGTAAATACCTTATTAATTTTTCATGGTGAAGTAATTTTTCACTTTAAATCAATAAAGAATCATTTTATGATATTTTCAGTTTAATTTTTATTTTATATTGGAGTATACTTGGTTTACAATGTTCTGTTTCAAGTATACATCAAAGTGATTCAGTTATATATACACACATATATCCATTCCTTTTCAGATTTTTTTCCCTTATAGGTCATTATAGAACATTGAGTAGAATTCCCTGAGCTATATACAGTAGGTCCTTGTTGATTATCTGTTTTATAGATAGTAGTGTGTATATGTTAATCCCAAACTCCTAATGTATCCCCACCCCCAACCTTTCCCCTTTGGTAACCATAAGTTTGTTTTCAAAGTCTGTGAGTCCGTTTCTGTTTTGTAAATAAGTTCATTTGTATCATTTTTTTAAACATTCCACATGTAAGTAATATCACATGATATTCACCTTACTCTGTCAGACATACTGCACTTAGTATGACGATCTCTAGGTCCATCCATATTGCTGCAAATGGCATTATTTTGTTCTTTTTTATGGCTGAGTAATATTCCACTGTATATATGTACATCTTTATCCATTCCTCTGTCAATGGACATTTAGGTTGCTTCCATGTCCTGGCTATTGTAAATAGTGCTGAAATGAACATTGGGGTGCATGTACTTTTGGAATTATGGTTTTCTCCAGATATATGTCCAGGAGTGGGATTGCTGGAGCACATGGTAGTTCTGTTTTTAGCTTTTTAAGGAACCTACATATTGTTCTCCATAGTGGTTGTACCAATTTACATTCCCACCAACAGTGTAGGAAGGTTCCCTTTTCTCCACATCCTCCCCAGCATTTATTGTTTGTAGACTTTTTGATGACAGCCATTCTGACTCATGTTAGGTGATACCTCATTGTAGTTTTGATTTGCATTACTCTAATAATTAGCGATGTCGAGCATCTTTTCATGTGCCTGTTGGTCATCTGTAAGTTTTTTTTGGAGAAATGTCTATTTAGATCTTATGCACATTTTTTGATTGGGTTGTTTGTTTTTTTTATATTAAGCTGCATGAGCTGTTTGTGTATTTTGGAGATTAATTCCTTGTCAGTTGCTTCATTTACGAATATTTTCTCCCATTCTGTGGGTTGTCTTTTCATTTTGTTTATGTTTCCTTTGCTGTGCAAAAGCTTTTAAGTTTCATTAGGCCCCATTTGTTTATTTCTGTTTTTATTTTCATTACTCTAGGAAGTGGATCCAAAAAGACCTTTCTGCAATTTATGTCAAAGAGTGTTGTGCCTGTGTTTTCCTCTAAGAGTTTTATAGTATCCGGCCTTACATTTAGCTCTTTAATCCATTTTGAGTTTATTTTTGTGTATGGTGTTAAAGAATGTTCTAATGTCATTCTTCTAGATGTAGCTGTTCTTTCTTTTAGATGTAGCTGCTAGTATTTGGTTGAGGATTTTTGTGTCTATGTTCATTAGTGATATTGGCCTGTACTTTTCTTTCTTTGTGATATTTTTGTCTGGTTTTGGTAACGGTGATGTGGCCTCGTAGAATGAGCTTGGGAGTGTTCATTCCTCTACAATTTTTTTGGAATAGTTTCAGAAGGATAGGTGTTAACTCTTCTCTAAATGTTTGATAGAATTCGCCTATGAAGCCATCTGGTCTTGGACTTTTGTTTGTAGGGAGTCTTTAAATCACAGTTTCAAGTTCAGTACTTGTGATTGGTCTGTTCATATTTTCTATTTATTCCTGGTTCAGTCTTGGAAGATTGTACCTTTCTAAGAATTTGTCGACTTCTTCTAGGTTGTCCATTTTATTGGTGTATAGTTGCTTGTAGTAGTCTCTTATGATCCTTTGTATTTCTTTGGTGTCCATTGTAACTTCTCCTTTATCATTTCTAATTTTATTGATTTGAGCTCTCTCCCTTTTTTTCTTGATGAGTCTAGCTAAAGGCTTATCAATCTTGTATATCATTTCAAAGAACCAGCTTTTAGTTTCATTGATCTTTGCTGTTGTTTTCTTTGTCTCTATTTTATGTATTTCTTTGCTGATTTTGATGATTTCTTTCCTTCTACTAACTTTGGGTTTCATTTGTTCTTTCTCTGATTGCTTTAGGTGTAAGTTTAGGTTGTTTATTTGAGATTTTTCTTGTTTCCTGTGTTAAGATTGTATTGCTATAAACTTCCCTCTTAGAACTGCTTTTGCTGTGTCCCATAGGTTTTTGGATCATCGTGTTTTCATTGTCATTTGTCTCTAGGTATTTTTTGATTTCCTCAGTCATCCATTGGTTATTTAGTAATATTGTTTAGCCTCCACATGTTTGTCTTTTTTACAGCTTTTTTCTTGTAGTTGATTTTTAGTCTCACAGCGTTGTGCTTGGAAAAGATGCTTGATTTCAATTTTCTTAAATTTGCCGAGGCTTGATTTGTGACCCAAGATGTGATCTGTTGTGGAGAATGCTCCATGTGCACTTGAGAAGAAAGTGTAATCTGCTGCTTTTGGATGGAATGCTCTATAAATATCAATTAAGTCCATTTGGTCTAATGTGTCATTTAAGGCCTGTGTTTCTTTACTGATTTTCTGTCTGGATGATTTGTCCATTGATGAAAGTGGGGTGTTAAAGTCCCCCATTATTATTGTGATAATGTTGACTTCTTTTATGGCTGTTAGCATTTGCCTTATATATTGAGGTGCTTCTATGTTGGGTGCATATATATTTACAATTGTTATATCTTCTTCTTGGATTGATCCCTTGATCATTATGTAGTGTTCTTTTTTGTCTCTTGTAACAGTCTTTATTTTAAAGTCTATTTTGTCTGATATGTGTATTGCTATTCCAGCTTTCTTTTGATTTTCATATGTATGGAATACTATCTTCCATTCCCTCACTTTCAGTCTGTATGTGTTCCTGGATCTGAAGTGGGTCTCTTGTAAACAGCATATAGATGGGTCTTGGTTTTGTATCCATTCATCCAGTCTGTGTCTTTTGGTTGGAGCATTTAATCCATTTACATGTAAGGTAATTATCGATATGTATGTTCTTATTGCCATATTGTTAATTGTTTGGGATTTGTTTTTTTAGGTCTTTTTTTTCTTACCTTCCTCTTTTGTTATATTCTCTTGTGATTTGGTGACTATCTTTAGTGTTGTGTTTAGACTGCTTTTCCTATTTTTTGTGTGTATCTATTGTAGAATTTTAGTTTGTGGTTTTGATATAGCAGTTTGAGGTTTTGATATAGCAGTCTATATATGTCAAGATTGTTTTAAGTTGCTGGTCTCTTATTTTCAAATGCATTTCCAATATCCTGAATTTGTACTCTCCTATTATCATGACTGCTGGTTTTGATATCTTATTTGCATGTGGATGACTTTCTACCTTTACTGCATGTTTGCCTTTACTGGTCAGTTTTCGCATTTGTAATCTTCTTGTTTCTAGTTGTGGCCTCTTCTTTTCCACCTAAAGAAGTTCCTTTAACATTTGTTGTAAAGCTGGTTTGGTGGTGCTGAATTTTCTTAGCTTTTGCTTGTCTGTAATGCTTCGCTTTCTCTGTCAAATCTGAATGAGAGGCTTGCTGGGTGGAATATTCTCTTTTTTTTCTTTTTTTTTGCAGTATGCGGGCCTCACTGTTGCGGCCTCTCCTGTTGTGGAGCACAGGCTCCGGATGCACAGGCTCAGCGGCCATGGCTCACGGGCCCAGCCGCTCTGTGGCACGTGGGATCTTCCCGGACCGGGGCACGAACCCGTGTCCCCTGCATCGGCAGGCGGACCCTCAACCACTGCACCACCAGGGAAGCCCTAGGTAGAATATTCTTGGTTGTAGAATTTTCCCTGTCATCACTTTAAATATATCTTGCCACTCCCTCTGGCCTGCAGAGTTTCTGCTGAAAAACCAGCTGATAAACCTTATGGGGATTTCCTAGTATGTTATTTGTTGCTTTTCTCTTACTGTTTTTAACACATAATTGACTGGGGGATTTTTTGCAGAAAATAATGTCTATGGCCAGGCGATTTGTTATGTAAGTAAATATTGAAACACCTGTGTTTGAGTAAATATCAACAACTTTTTTTTCACTTAATGTATTTATTTGAAACTTTGTACATGTCTTACTAAAGTATTCTAATATTTCATTAGAGTGTGATAGGCAGTATAGCAGGCACCTCTGTGCAGGGGAACAGAACATCTATTACAAATATATTGTGTTTCACTGCATTTTCCCCTGTTAGAGCAGACTCTACACTTTCTGGTGGCATTTGTTTTTTTAGTCCTGTGGGTATTGTTTCCTCTAGAATACGTTCTTTTATTTTACCTGATAGTTGACAAGGTGGATCTTTGTGGGGGGCTCTTTTAGAAATGCCACAAGAAGGACCAGGTGCAGGACTACCACTGCATTCACCAGAATTGTCAGTTACCCATTCTCTAGCTACTGCTAACGAAAATTGCTTGTTAAGTCATTTTATTCTGTGAATTAAGGCTACAATAAATTTTAAACTCATTGAATAAACCACAGCTACTCAAATAGAAACCCACTTTCTTATTACCATTTTTGAGTTTTCCAGAGGATATTGAAGTTTGCCAGATATTGATTGGATCGATCAACTCCTTTCATACATTTATTATACTCTAATATACAAGTGGGTTAATTATCTGATGGCCAGTCTTCCTGTCTTCCTTTCCTGTAGATGCTATGGAGGCATCATGAAGAGTTGTCACCATGCAGACTAACCTCTTGTCTTTCCATATAAGAAGAATCACTTCTCCCTTCCATAAGAATGTCATTTCTCCCCTCTGTAGATTTTTAGATTTCTTCTTTAATTGGTTTGGTAGACCATGATTCTCTCTTATAGTCCCACAAAATCTGGTTTTATTTTTCAACAGTATTTCAGATGTGGACACACTGTTGTAATAATTGTCTTCGTAAATATGGTGCCATGAACCAAGATAAGGTTGTAGGACCAATAATATTGTTTCTTGCAGTTTCTTTCCTTCACCCATGTAAATCTCAAGGTAGCATATATATCATTTCATTTTCGGTAAGCATGCTGACCAAAATTCCATATTTTGTAAGTTTTCTGGGAATACAGGTTTTGAATCTGAGTCATCCTCTCCACTCTATCATTGCCTCCTCAAGTGATAGCTCTTGTTTGGGCATACAGATCAATTGAAATTTTGGTAGAAAATAATACAAAAGAGGTTTAGCTTTTGAAGTTCTGTCTGCGGGAAGTGCAGTTTCTGAGTTATGGTTAAAGTAAAGAAATATTATTTGTTTGAACCTTCTTGTCATAATCTTTGGAAAGACAGGTGTTTCAAGTAAGGGATCAGTCGACCAGTATTCTTTCCAGTGTGACTTTATTTGTCCCATCAAAATTATTAATCCAAGAAACTTCTTCATGTCACTACTGGTTACATCAGTCCATTTTAAATCCTTATCATAGTTTTTATATGATTTTTCATTCTGCTGGTGATACTAGTTTGTTTGAGAAGTGACCAACTCGAAAAAGTCGTTACCAAAAATTAATTGTTATTTCACTAACACTTTGTGGGTTATTACAGTCAGCAGTTACACCTGACACACCTGTAAAGTCTTTTAATTTTCATGAAATGTTGTCTTCAATCCACTCTTCTGTAGAAGCAAAGGAGCATCCTCCAGCACCGTGAGTTTCATTTTCACTTTCCGTATCAGTATCAATCACTAAGGTTTTTTGTCTTTTTGTTGGTCTAATATTCACATCGTATGAATCAGAACTATATTCTGAAGAACTATCATCTTCTGAGACACTAGTATATATGTTGCTCAGAGAAAGTATCTGCATAAAATTCACCAAAAAATCTTCTTCACTCAAAATTTAGCGATGCATCATTTTTGAAAATTTTATGGTAATAAACTTGTGTTTATAATATACACAAGGTTGGAACAAAAACCTAACAGAGCAAAATGTGAATGATAATGACATCATAAGTTGTCTAATGAACTGTTGATCAACTTTAAGCTCTAACAACTTTGCAAGTTGATATTAATTGTATCACTCTCTAAAAACGTATTGATACGTCTCTGGTCAATAATGTTTGGGTAACAAGAGACGTATTAATATGTCTCCTGTCAATAAATTGACATTTTCTCTTTGTCTTTAATTTTTGTTAATTTGATTAATATGTGTCTTGGCATGGTCCTCCTCAGGTTTACCCAGTATGGGATTTTTTGTGCTTCCTGGACTTGAGTGATTGTTTCCTTTCCCATGTTAGGGAAGTCTTTGGCTATTATCTCTTCAAGTATTTTCTCAGGCCCTTCCTCTTTTCTCCTTCTGCAACCCCTGTAATGTGAATGTTGGTGCGTTTAATCTTGTCCCAGAGATCTCTTAGTTTGTCCTCATCTCTTTTCATTCTTTTTCCTTTATTCTGTTTTATGGCAGTGATTTCCACCAATCTGTCTTCCAGCTGACTTATTTGTTCTTCTGCCTCATTTATTCTGCTACTGATTCCTTCTAGTATATTTTTCATTTCAGTTATTATATTGTTCATCTCTGTTCTTTAAATCTTCTAGCTCTTTGTTAAACATTGTTTGTATCTTCTTGGTCTGTGCCTCCATTCTTTTTCTGAGATCTTGGATCATCTTTTTCAGGCAGATTGCCTATCTCCTCCTCACTTAGTTGTTCTTCTGGGGTTTTATCTTGTTCCTTCATCTGGAACATATTTCTCTGCTGTCTCATTTTTTCCAACTTTCTGTGTTTGTGGGCTCTGGCTGCAGGCTGCAGGATTGTAGTTCTTCTTGCTTCTGATGTCTGACCCCTGGTGGGTGAGGTTGGTCCAAGGGCTTGTGCAGGCTTCCTGGTGCCTTCCCACTGGTGGGTGGAGCTGGATCTTGTCCCTCATCTCATTGTGGCTTCTTCTTTGTCTTTGGATGTAGAATATCTTTTTTGGTAGGTTCCAGTCTTTTTTTGCTGATGGTTGTTCAGCAGTTAAGTTGTGATTTTGGTGTTTTCATAACAGGAGGTGAGCTCAAGTCCTATTCTACTCTGCCATCTTGTCTTCAATCTCTCTAATATGCTTTCATGTCACAAACCTCAGCTTCTTCCCTCCCACACCTGGTCTAGGTCCAGCCATAAGGAGGCTGAGGTGAGGCTTGGTGCCCTGGCCATGTGGAGGTGGCACTTACTAAATATTTTCTAATGAATGCTTTGTTACGAGCTGAAGCAAGGCAGGGACCATGATGAGGGGCAGCGGCCACACACGCATGGTGCCAGCTGGCATGGAATCTCACAAGCTGCGTGCCCTTGCCTGCCTCTCATGCATCTCCACTTTGAGGAGCAGGACTGAGGACACAGGGACACTGCATGATGCTTCCCTCCACTTTATGATATTTTTATTCAAAATATACTATACCCATTCACCAACTCATGGCTCATATGCTGCTTCCCTTAATGAAAATGTAATTTTTAATTTCACTTAAAAGCACATTTAAAAAGAAAATAAAATTCTTGAGCTCTTACCCATCTTGCTATGGCCCATTTCATCCCAACCACAGATAATACAAGCTGTATTTACTTCCAATTACAATGACACATAAAAATTCAAGTGAAAAAAACCCCTGCTGTTTTAAAATGTAACTCCCATCTCTCTCTTCCCACAAGATTTATACAAGTTCCAGAGACTGAGACGCTAAGAAACCATGTCAATTTTCAGAGTGAGAAACTACAGCATTGACTGACTTAATATTTAGGAACCTAACATTAGATGAGGTTATTGGACCAATTATAAGATATTCAAAAGAAATGGTCCAGAGCCACAGCAACATTTTTACTCTGGGTATAATTTGACTATTAAGATAGAAATAATCTTTTTTTGAATAACAATAAAAACTTTCAGAGGTACAGTCATACTTAACAATGCTTGTAAGTATTATCCATCTTTTAAATCTAGCAATCTTCCATACAAAAATCTGATTAATAAGATCAATGAATTAAGTTTGTGCTCATGTTCAAGTGCAAAGTCTGAACACTTACACATCCTTTTTTGTTGCTCCTCAGATGATTCTAACTGGAGCTCTGGCTCTACCCCTGTAACTTTGCTTGTGAATGTTTTGTGCTAATGGAGTCCATTTTTACCACCAAAAAGAAAAAAGTCTATTCTTACCATAATTAAGAGCTTCTGGTGCCGTCCATTTAATAGGAATCTGCTTTAAGCCAGAAGATGAATACACTCCACCATCCTCTTGACGAGACATTCCAAAGTCACTGATTTTCAGAACATTATTTTCACCTACCAGACAGTTTCTTGCAGCAAGATCCCTAGGTTACAATAAGACATAGAAAACACCTATTAAAACAAATTGAAAGCCGCTTTCACACTTATGACTGACTTACATGCTTCGCAATTTTACATTTGCAATGTATTCATAATGAGGTTAAGAATGCTTGCAATTTACTAGTCTTTCCCATCTTTTCTGTCATAGGTAAAAATCATCCACAAGAACATTTGCATATGGAACAGGCCACATGCTAATCTCTAGGCACCACATATATTATTTCTATTTAAATAGAAAAACACTGATTCTAGGGTTAAGAGAGAAAAATCACAGAGGAGAGACTAAGCAGACTTGGCATTATTTCTCCTTTGACTGGCTTTCCTAGAGCGGCACTAACAGAACTTTCTGTGACAATGGCATATGCTGTCTGGCATGACCTGTGCTGCTCAGGAGGTAGCCATTGGCCATGTGTGACTATTGAACACGTGCAATGTGGCTGGTGTGATGGGAAACTGAAATTTTAAATTTTCTTTACTTTCAGTTAGTTAATTTAAATAGCTGCATGTGGCTTGTAGCTGCTAAGTAGCCTTTGGCAGTGTAGCCCTAGAATTTCCCAAAGGTTGGAGAATGGCTGAGGTGCCAAAGAGTCCAGCAACTTTTTTTGCATCTGGGATGTGCAAAACCCTACGTGATGATCTGCCCTGTCTCTCTCTTTCTCAACTTGTCTTGTTCCAGTCTCTCCATAATTTGCTATATTCCAGCCATATTCATCTTCTTTTTGTCCCCAAACATAGGACAAATCCCCTAAACATAGCAAGCTTATTTCTATTGTAAGGCTTTGCACTTAGCTATTCCCTTTGCCTGGGGTGCTCTCCTTCTAGGCTTTTGCATAGCTGGCTCCTCTTCATTCATTCTTAGCTCAAACTGCTATACTTCCGAACCTCCCCTGCAGCTAGCTGTGGCCATAATCTAAATACTGGCCAATGAGATATAAGGAGAAGAGTTGTCTAGAATTTTTAGAAGTTTCTTTAAAAGAAAGGGGAAGTACCATTACATTTCTCTCCTCAGAGAACTCTACCTTGACCACCCTTAACTAATAGGAAAGACAGCAGTGAACAAAACAGACCAAGTACTCTCATTCTAGTGGGGAAGACATTCAATAATCAAATTCATATATGTACATATAAATGTTTATATATAGAAAATATGGATAAAGTATATGAGCATGCACACACACAAAGAATATCAGGTCAAATGATGTTGAGTGTTAAGAAGAAAAAGAGTTGTATAAAGGGAAAAAGATTTACAAGCAGGAATCCTATTTTAGATAGGTTGTTAGGATAGGTCTCTTTTTTTTTTTGCGGTACACGGGACTCTCACTGTTGTGGCCTCTCCCATGCAGAGCACAGACTCTGGACGCGCAGGCTCAGCGGCCATGGCTCACGGGCCCAGCCACTCTGTGGCATGTGGGATCTTCCCGGACCAGGGCACGAACCCGTGTCCCCTGCATCGGCAGGCGGACTCTCAACCACTGTGCCAACAGGGAAGCCCAAAAGGTCTCTTTGATAATGGGATAGTTGATCAAAGACCTGAAGGAAGTTAAGGAACAAGCCATGGGGATATCTAGGTGAAGAGCGTTCAAGGTAGAAGGAATAGTAGATACAAAGGCCCTAAAATTGGTTCATGCTTGGTATATTCAAGGAACATCAAGGAAGCCAGCAGAGCTGGAAGGGAATGAGTGAGGGAGAGAATAGCAGATTTAATCAGAGTTAGCCAGGACCAAATAATATATGGCCTTTTAATAGTAGGCTCCTTGGCTTTTTATTCAGCTAGGAGGTAACCAGAGAGTTCTGCACACAGGAATGACATAATGTGACTTATTTTTTGAAGGATTACATGTTACTATGTGGAGAATGGACTGGCAAAACAGAAAGACCAGTAAGCAGACTATTTCAGAAGTCTAGCAGAGGTGACAATAGCCTACACTAAGATGAAAGTGGTGGAGGTGATCAGAAGCTATCAGATTTAGAATATATTTAGAAAGTATGAATACAATCAGTAGGGTTTGCTGGTAGACTGGATGTGGAGTAGGAGAGAAAAAGAGTCATGGATGACCCAAGATATTTTTGCCTAAGCAACTGGAAGATTGGAGCTGACAGTGAAATGAGGAACTGGGGGAAGAACAAGATTCACAGAGTGTGGCAGAGACAGCCAGTTGCCCCCTAATGTCCATTTCCTCTTCTGTTTTAGTAAAAGTACTCCATAATTTCGAGGATTGAAGAAAGAAGGCTAAGAAGGAGCAGCAAGTGAGCAGGAGGGAAAACAACAGAGGGGCTGGTGTCCTGGAAGCCAAGTGAGGAAAGCTTTTCAAGGGGGAATAGAAATTAACTGTCATCTACTACTGAGAAGATAAGAAAGATGAGGACTATGAACTGGCCATTAGATTTGAAAACATGGAATTTAATGAGACACTGACAAGAGCAATCTCAGAGGAGTGGTGGGTACAATAGCATGACTGGAGTGTGTTCAAAGAGAATGAGAAAAAGAAGTGGAGACAGTGAGTTTAGACACTCTTCTGAGTAAATTTGCTATAAAGGGGTACAGAGAAATGGGGAGGCAACTAGAGGGGGTTTCAGGTCAAAGGAGTTTTTCCCCTAATATGGGGGCTGTTACATGTATTTATGCAGACAGGAATAATACTGTATAGAGGGTAAAACTAATGCAAGAAGGGAAAGGTGACAATGGCAGGTGTGAAGCCCTTGAAAAGAGGTGATGGTATCCATCTGTGCTCTTCAGAGCTGTATCCCCAATGCCCAGAATAGTACTTGGCACATAGTAGGTGCTTAATAAATGTTTGTTGAATGAATACATATATATTGTCTTATCCTAGCAGTGATCCCTGCTGAAGGCAGGTCGTCTATTCTATACTTTCTTTTGTAATTCTTTTCCCCTGAGGAACAATCAATCAACAACTTGTTTCTCTTTCAGCTGAGATGGTTTTACATATTTACCTTTGAAATGCACCCCTATATGTCAAACATGACTCAAGCCTTCTAAAAAAATAAAGTCTAATATATAGGATTGGTCTTGTAACATAGGAAGTACCTTGAGCAACTGACTTATATCAGTAGTTGACTGGTAATGATGATATTTCCTCAGGGAGTTAAATTAGCCTTTTATGTTTTAGTAGGAACCTTGGGTGATAGTACCTAAACACATTCAGAAAGGAATGTGACAATTTCTACCTTACTAATTTGCTAAGATTGGCTTTATTCATCAGATCGAAGTTTCACAATGGAGAACCTTAGAAGAAGCCCAAGGTTAAAATTAAATCTTTGACTTGCTTTCCAGCACCCACTGGAACAGTGAGGGACTCTGGTTTGTTGCTAGACAAAGTGAGTGATAGTGAAATGCTGGTCCGTCTTAATCTGTAGGAAGGAACTATATTATATGTGCTCAGGAACATCAAGTCCTACCTATGGCAGAGATGACCAGAATAAACAATAGCTTTGCCACTTATTTGAGTGGCCTTGGTTAATCTTCATTTTAGGCATCTAAAAAACACAGCCTAGCTGGGTTAAAGGGGCTAATGGTTGTAAAGTGCTAGTATGCAATATATGATTCAAAATAAGTCTTAAAAAAGCTATTGCTGCTGCTGCTGCTGCTACTACTACTACTACTGCAAGAGGACCTGGAACAGTGAGATACAGTTTGTGACCTGCAGTATTTGCAGATGATACGATTTTTATTTTTACACAGAAAATCTCAAGGAATTTATGTAACAAGAACTAATAAACAAATTTAGCAAAGTTGCAAGGTAAAAGGTTAATATTAAAAAATATTCTTGCATGATAGCAGCAAACAATTGGAAAATAAATTCCATTTACAGTAATGCCAATAAAACAAGTACCGAAAAATAAGACAATCAAGTTTTTTACACTCACAACTATAAAACTTGACTGAGAAAAAAATAATAAATAAAAGGAAAGACAGTCCATGCTCATGAAGTGGAAGTTAATATTGCTAAGATGGCCA
Source organism: Mesoplodon bidens (assembly GCF_964165515.1). Taxonomy (NCBI): domain Eukaryota; kingdom Metazoa; phylum Chordata; class Mammalia; order Artiodactyla; family Ziphiidae; genus Mesoplodon; species Mesoplodon bidens. Next base: position 90,563,868 of record NC_138160.1, on the reverse strand, counting down.
AATTAACCTATAGATTTAATGCACTCTCAGTCATTCTAGCAGACATCTTTGTAAAATTAATTAGACAAGCTAATTTTAAAGGCCATATATGAGAAACCCACAGCTAACATCATTCTCAATGGTGAAAAACTGAAAGCATTTCCTCTAAGATCAGAACAAGACAAGGATGTCCACTCTTGCCACCTTTATTCAACATAGTTTTGGAAGTTTTAGCCATGGCAATCAGAGAAGAGAAAGAAATAAAGGAATCCAAATCAGAAAAGAAGAAGTAAAACTGTCACTGCAGGTGACATGATACTATACATAGAAAATCCTAAAGACACTACCAGAAAACTACTAGAGTTCATCAATGAGTTTGATAAAGTTGCAGATACAAAATTAATACACAGAAATCTCTTGCATTCCTATACACTAACAATGAAAGATCAGAAAGAGAAATTAAGGAAACAATCCCATTTACTGTTGCAACAAAAAGAATAAAATACCTAGCAATAAACATACCTAAGGAGACAAAAGACCTGTACTCAGACAACAATAAGATGCTGATGAAAGAAATCAAAGATGACAGAAATAGATGGAGAGATACGCCATGGTCTTGGATTGGAGGAATCAATATTGTTAAAATGAATATACCACCCAAGGTAATGTACAGATTCGGTGCAATACCTATCAAATTACCAATGGCATTTTTCACAGAACTAGAACAAAAAATTTTACAATTTGTATGGAAACACAAAAGACCCCGAATAGCCAAAGCAATCCTGAGAAAGAAAAACGGAGCTGGAGGAATCAGGCTCCCTGACTTCAGACTATACTACAAAGCTACAGTTTGGTACTGGCACAAAAACAGAAATACAGATCAATGGAACAGGATAGAAAGCCCAGAAATAAACTCATGCACCTATGGTCAACTAATCTATGACAAAGAATGCAAGAATATACAATGGAGAAAAGACAGTCTCTTCAATAAGTGGTGCTGGGAAAACTGCACAGCTACATGTAAAAGAATGAAATTAGAACATTCTCTAATACCGTACACAAAAATAAACTCAAAATGGATTAAGGACCTAAATATAAGACCAGACACTATAAAACTCTTAGAGGAAAACATAGGCAGAACATTCTCTGACATAAATCACAGCAATATCTTTTTTGATCCACCTCCTAAAGTAATGAAAATAAAAACAAAAATAAACAAATGGGACCTAATGAAACTGAAAAGCTTTTGCACAGCAAAGGAAACAATAAAACGAAAAGACAACCCACAGAATGGGAGAAAATATTTGCAAACGAAGCAACAAGGGATTAATCTCCAAAATATACAAACAGCTCATGCACCTCGATCCCTAAAATAAAAACCAAACAACCCAGTGAAGAAATGGGCAGAAAGCTGGTTTGGGGGTGTTGAATTCCCTTAGCTTTTGCTTGTCTGTAAAGCTTTTGATTTCTCCATTGAATCTGAATGAGACCCTTGCTGGGGAGAGTATTCTTGGTTGTAGGTTTTTTCCCTTTTGTATACGTATAACTGATTCACTTTGCCATACAGCAGAAACTAACACAACATTGAAAATCAACTATACTCCAATAAAAATTAATTTAAAAAAAGGGTGGAAGGTCTAAATAGACATTTCTCCAAGGAAGACATACAGATGGCCAGGATGCACACTGAAAGATGCTCAACATCACTAATTATTAGAGAAATGCAAATCAAAACTACAATGAGGTATCACCTCACACCTGCCAGAATGGCCATCATCAAAAAGTCTACAAGCAATAAATGCTGGAGAGGGTGTGGAGAAAAGGGAACCCTCCTACACTGTAATGGGAATGTAAATTGGTATAGCCACTGTGGAGAACAGTATGAAGGTTCCTCAGAAAACTAAAAATAGAGCTACCATATGATCCAGCAATCCCACTCCTGGGCATATAGCCAGAGAAAACTGTAATTTAAAAAGATACATGCACCCCTATGTTCATAGCAGCACTATTAACAATAGCCAAGACACAGAAGCAACCTAAATGTCCATTGACAGAGGAATGGATAAAGAAGATGTGGTACATATATACAATGGAATAGTACTCAGCCATAAACAAAAAAATGAAATAATGTCATTTGCAGCAACATGGATGGACCCAGAGATTGTCATTCTGACTGAAGTCAGTCAGATAAAGACAAATATGATATCACTTATATGTGGAATGTAAAAAAAAAATGGTACAAATGAACTTATTTACAAAACAGAAATAGAGTCATAGTTGTAGAAAACAAACTTATGGTTACCAGGGGAGAAAGGGGCAGGGGAGGGATGTTGTGAGAGATTGGGAGATTGGGACTGTAATATACACACTACTATATATAAAATAGATAACTAATAAGGACCTACTGTATAGCACAGGGAACTCTCCTCAATACTTTGTAATGACCTATATGGGAAAAGAATCTTAAAACGTGTGGATATATGTATGTGTATAACTGATTCACTTTGCTGTACACCTGAAACTGACACAACACTGTAAATCAACTGTGCTGCAATAAAAATTAAAAAAAAAATAAATTGGACATGGACATGTAAAGGTTCTAGAATAAAGTAATTTTAAGAAAGAAGTATAAAGTTGAATGACTTACCTAACCTGATGCTAAATCTCACTATAAAGTTATTGTTATTAATACAGTTAAGTAAAGGAAAATAAGATATTATAGATCAGTGGAACAGAACAGAGGGTCCAGAAATAGATCACATACGTATGGTCAACTGATTGTGACAGAAGTACAATGGCACCGCAGGGCACACCTCCTCAGAGCCAAATGCCATTACTCTTGGTCGGAATGAGCTTTTATTCAGTGCAGCATTTTAGTCATTTACAGGATTGCAGTTAGTACTTTCCTCAGAATACTACCTATGCTTTACAACTACATACACTTCTGTTGTTGTAACTATCTTCACTGCAGTGCCAGCTTAGTGTTTGTCCTCTGAAATGACGCTTACAGTTCTATGAGGGACCAAACTAAAACTAATGTAGCGGTATCTTCAATGTAAATAACGTTTCAGTAACATTTACGGAAAACGTTACTTTCTTTGGGTGGCAGTAAGTTCAAGTGCATGGAAATGGTATCTTTTGGGCATACTTTATGAATTAAAACCTTAGGCCTTCGGGCAGTAGGCATGCCCTGCATACTCACAGTTTGCCTAGTATTCTAAAAAGAATGAAAGGAGATAGGAACGACAGATATGGTCTCTGGGCTGAGAAGCTGACAATCTAATTTGGGAGGTAAGGTAGACACGCCTCTGCCCCTTCTCTCCTCTCCATTCCTTTCTTTATTAAGCTCACGGTTGCCCAGCCCCGGGACAGACACTCTAGGAGACCGCTCATGCTCCCTGCCTCTTCACACATGAAACTGCCAGAGAACAAGTCAGTATGAGCCAGTGTGTTACCAACTGCAAATCCTACAGGAATTCAGAGAGGAGAAGTCTCATAACAGGCTGGTATGGTCATTCACAGGAGGTGTCAGAGATAGCTGTATCTCACCATGTGCAGAGGAATATCACAGTGAATGCTGCTGGCAGCGGAAAGGATAGGGAAATGTTCCACTTATGTCTGCTGAGTAATCTTATTTGAAGACTCCAACTTCTGAGTGTATACCAGGGATGTCTTACAAGTTGTACATAATATGAGACAGGCTAATTAAGAACAGAGGACAGTTACAGGAAATCCAACGCCAGCAGGCAATGGAGATGAGCACATTTTCTTTGTTCTCTGGAAATTACAACAGTGCACATCTTGCTCTGTGGTGATGTTGCCTCTCAGGGCAAATACTGTGGTAAACCAGGAACAACCAGGAGGTTGGGCCAATATTCTCCTTTACCGGCTGCTTTATCCCAAACGTCACTTACTACTTGCAGCTAAGAGTCCCCCAAGTCAAGATTTATCCCTCACATAGGAAAGGAGTTAGAGAAATATTTGCTTCTTTTCCCACTGGGTCTGGATAATACTGAGCCACAAGTAACTATCAGCACTTAGGAGGAGAAAAGCTCTTTAAGGCCCTGAGATTTCCTCATTCTAACACATGGCATAAAGCCAACAACCCAGGGGTGGGGGAGAAATGAAGCAGACTTCATCTGCCTTATTATGTTCTGCTAAAGAACAGAATTCTCATATCTTATTACTGCACATCTATAACTGATTGATAGTGGAAGCACATTTTGGGGGCATTTAGAGGAGTAGTTAAAAGCATCAATTTTGAAACATTACACATTTACTAGCTCTTGGACCTTTAGAAATTTACTTATGCTTAGCCTCAATTTTCTCATCTGTAAAGTAGGAATAATAATAGTATCTACCCAAGACTGTTGTGAAAATCACGTGAACTGCTTAGCACAGTAATTGGAAAATAGCCACACAGATATAAAACTTCACATTTACCACAGTAAAACTTGAATTTTAGCCACAGAAACCATGTGTTGGAGAATCACTGCCTTTTCTCCATTTCTAATTGGAATATTTGACTATTTTTCTATTTATATAAATATAAAAGCCGTTCAATTTAGTGCTCCTAACAACGATCTATATAGTATTTACTACTTGTCAGGCATGTAAGCTCCTTTCATAAACGTCACCTAATTCTTCTAATTAACTGTATTTATGATCTTCATTTTTATAGATGAAACTCACGCCCAGAGAGTGAAGTGACTGCCTAAGGTTACACAGCCCACAAGGGGGTGAGGTGGGGAGAAGCAGGAATTGGACCCCAGCAGCCCAGCCTCAGAGTCTGACATTTTAGCCACCTGTTATCATGCCTCTCAACACATTTTGTAATTCTCTTTCGGAATGTAATCCAATTACATACCACTTAATCTACAGCCAATGGCTACAATTTCTGAATTTTAAACAACAAAAGGGTTAAAATTGGTTACCTTTAAGGAAAGAAGTGACACTTCAAACTCTCTCCCCTCTCAAAAGTGAAAAAAAAAACCCAAAATAATCTATATAATAAGCGCATGAAAAACCCATTTTCTGAAGAAGCCAAGAGTCACTAACTGCTTTAAAACAATATACATGATTGATTGTTTTGATGGAAAGAGAGTAGGATTGCCTGTTTCTTGTTGGAAAATTTTGCACATGATAACAGAAACAACTATAAACCGTCTGACAGAGCACACCAGCAAATGGAGGTGGGGCAAGATGGCGTAACTTTGGCAACAGAGCTGGCACCTAGGGGACGGTTTTATACCAGCCGATACTAAAGCCACTATTTAGCTGACAGTGATGGGATCAGAGATTAGACAAAAAAGAGAAGACCAGCCAGATCCTTCTGCCAATCACACGTTGCTTATTTCCACTTCAGAGTCTACCTTATCTTTCCTTTGAATAAAGTACATGTAAATGTGAAAAGCTCTCTCCATTTCTTGTTTTCAGTTGCACCTGTGACTTCACTCCTAGTTTTCCACTGGTCACGTTGTTCCTCACCACCTCTCTCTCTTCCCTTCGCAACTTCCTCCATCACACTTCATACCTCTCACTTGGTGAGCTCTGTGCCCAGTGTTAATGGGGCACTTATTTCCAAAAGCACAGGCCCCAAAGGAAGCCCCAGCTGCAACACTGTGAAAATTAGCCCCATTATTAAACTGTGCTTTTCCTGTTCCTTTGAAAAATTGTTGAGCGTCACAGACTTCTGGGAGGTTGGAAGGAAAGTGCTGCTTCTGTGAATGCAGTAAGCAGACCATGTGTGGAGGGAAGGTCAGAGTGTAATTTAGGCCTTTTTGCTCAGGGCTGGCCCAGTGCCCTGGGGGTTTATATGGTGAGAGCCAAGGGACTCCTCAAATCCCTGTCTTGCTGCCCGCCAGGACACTTAGAATCCTCAAGATCTGAGCCCCTTCATTTATTTAAAGCCTCTGCAAAAATGAGAATATGTTACCTGTGGGGAGGGAGGCATGTATTACCTCTTACTCACATTTTGCCATAAATTATTCCAAGAGATAATTGAATCGACATCATACAAAATCTTAAAGATGATAGGGCAGGCATGTTCTGACAGTGAGAAGAAAGAAGAGAAAAGGTAAAATCGAGTAACGAGAACTGGCTGAGGAGGGCCGGCCTGGGCAGGGTGTACAGCGGGCTCTTAGGGGAAAGTCAATCCGGGCACTGGGTGAATATATGAGTGTGATGGGGCTTTGGGTGTGGGCAAAATGCAGCTACAACTTCTAAAAAAGCTGTCTAGGGCTAGCTCTAGTGTATTTATTCTAAACCAGGTGACTCTTTCTCAACAGCAAAGGAAGATCACCACTGGAGGCTTAGCTGCCTCAACCACCGAATCTACTTATACTGGAGTAATGCTCCACTGGGCTGCATTCTGTAGAGAAAGAGAAGCCTTTGGTGATCTCCTCTAATGAGGCTGCTGCCTGAGAGCTGGGGCATGAAACAATTAAGTCCTTGCCTGACAGAGCTGGCTGCATGAGAACCACTTATGGAAGCTCCTGGAAGTCATCTGCCTTTACTTACAATGGACATGTTCAGCACATATAGACATGCTTACTTCTTTTGGCTCTTTCATCTCCTTCCCTTGGGCAACAAGATAATTCCAGTTGGCCATGCACAAGTACAGGCTCCACATATTCTTTTATTTAGCTTATAAATCAATTCCTGGATAGTTAGGTAAAGAAAGGGAACTCATACTAAATATGGATATTGAAAAAAATTCAAAACCAAACACATAGTGATAATACTTGCTTCAGTCCTCAACTTACCTGAAAAACCCAAGGGGAACTTTCTTTGTATTTAACTACTGTGATTAATCTGGATGGTTTATAGTTTTATAAAGCTCTATTTGTATGGTCAGAAATAAATATCTCTCATTTACCATTTTCTGCTATCACCTGAGGGCCACGTTGTGAAATTAGATACCTAGAGACCACTACAGATTTTAAATAAATTTTGATCTAATGTTGAATCTATTAATAAAAAGAGTCTGGCCAACAGGAACTGGGGCATGGTGGGCAGGGAGGAGGACAAATTAAAAAACATTGATGGCAAGTAAATGTTTAAATCTCTTTCGTTCACAGAAATGTATCAAATCCCAATGGGTAATTCAACAACAAAACAGAGCTGTCTTAAGCATGCACATTAAAGGCCAACAGCTGTCGTGAGGCTGCAATAAAATGTGTTGCAAGGACTTGCCTCCAAAGTTAGCCTCAGTACTAATGGCAAGAGCCTCTACTCCTAAAAGACTTCCGGAAGGGAGATTTAAGAAATATCCAACCACTCCTATTCTGAGAGTATGAGAAATGAGAACAAAAGCCACTTGCCTGGGTGACTAATGATACAACCTACAATGTTACACTTGGATGCGGTAAGTTACTCTGAGCAACAGGTAGAAAAAAGTGACAAAATCACTCCTTACTAAAGAGTCATCAAGATAATAGTAACCATCTGTTGAGTGTTTTATATGTGTCAGGTACAGTTTTAGATCTTTTTCAAATAACTGATTTTCGATTAATACTCAACTTCATGCATACTAATCTGAACATTAGACACATTTCAGATTTTTTCAGAAGCAATAATGAAAACATCTCCACTGTTGGGAGTTCTGGACAAGGGGCTGGAGACTTGAGTTCTCACCAGTGTTTTCCTTAACAAGATGTGTAAACGAGTACATCACACATCATTTTCCTGGACCTTGGAAATGAGAGCACCAGTTCTTGACTTTTTTTGAGCATAAGGATTCCCACATAATATCCAACAGTTTTATGATTCCTTTGTACCACATCTACCCTGAGGTGAGAGGTGTATGTTTTATAATGGCTGACAGAGAAAATACAATACAATGGAAAGGCTACTAGGGATTCAAAGATGTTTTGAAAAAAATTTGTATTCTATTAATCACAACAGTAAAATAGTACTGCATATAGTTATGTACAAATATATTATTCTGTCTCAAACAATGCTTGATGTACACTTGGAACACTTGCAATAAGTTGGAGGAACCAGTGGTCCATGGTCCACCACTTGGTGGCCAGCACATGGTCCTTTCAACTAACATTCTGTAAGCTCTAGGTTAAAGGCATTGTCTAACTGTAACTGGCTGGATGAATCTAGCCACACATGGATGCTAGATGATCCTGGTGAAGAGTTTTCCACCTTTCCATCACAAGAGTGAATGCCAACAGCTGCTGAATGGAAGTAAAGCTGGGAGGGTAAGTTACAAGTTACAAGCTACGACCAAGGAAATACATTTCTCAACCCTGTAAGAATAAGAGTGACAATTTATTTAGCACCTAGTATGTGTCAGGCATGATACCAGGAGCTTAACCTATTATCCCTAACCCCTACTTTAAGTGTAATTATCTCTATTATACCGATAAAGAAACTGAGGCTCAGAGATTAAATAACTTGCTCAAGAAAATATAGCTGATAAGTGGCTGAGTAGGGAATCTGTCTTGTTCCAAAGCCTGTGTGTTTTCAGTATTCTACAATGCTGAGTATTCTGGTTCCTTTGAACTACTGTTCATTTTTATCTTGACAAAACTTATACAGTAAATCCCCTACATACGAACCTTCACGCCGCTTTCAAAGATGTGAATGTATTATAAACCTATTACAGTACAGTACTATATAGCCGATTGTGTTAGTTGGGTACCTAGGCTAACTCTGTTGGACTTCAGAACAAATTGGACTTACGAATATGCTCTCAGAACGGAATTTGTGCGTATGTAGGGGACTTACTGTACTCTGCAATCTCTGAGTAGATAGATTTCTGCCATTTTGTTCCTGAGACTTGACTTCTTTTCCATTTAAGTTTGATGAAATAGAGCCCCTGATCAGTGCTTAGGCTCTAGAATATACACTATATTGAGAGGACTAAAGTAAACATTATTTTTTCTATTCTATTTTCTATTTTATTTTTCTACCCTGTATAAAGGCACATAACAATTCCTCCAAAACCATTTGTTGTTTATACTTTCACTATATGACACACATACACTGCGCCTAAATTAAGACATAAAAGGCACATAAAGAGGAGAGCAACTGTGTAATCTGTGATGCACAAGGTGCCACAATGAGCTTCAAGATCATTTAAATTTTTAAGGTCTGCAAAATGTTCAGTTACTAGTGAACAAACACACTCTAATTATGATGGAATGCACCTAGATTTAGATACTGAATGATCCGCAGATGGTTAACCCTTTGCAGGATAATAATCTCTATGCAAGGGATGCCACAGACTTTGCACCTTGCTGAGAGGGTCAATAATGGATTATGTCTTCCAAATGCTCTGCCCCTCAATTCTTCCAACCAGACAGAGCTACTTGGTCAAGCTGCACGTTTGCTCCTGGTCTGGTGATGCTTACTAGATTCTTAGGCCATACTCTTAGCCAAGTAGGAAGATGTCTGTGTCTGGCATGCTAACACAAAAAGTGTCTTTAGAACAGTTTGAGCCCTTATGTACAGAGGGAAAATATCTAATCACATTTACTGTGGCACCAGTATCCTGCTCATGGAAAACATTTTTCAGTATTTATAGGAATTCAAGAGAAGTAATGACTTTCTTCCAAGTATCTCAACAGTTCTTTCCTTGCCTCCCATATACATTCTTTTAAAATGAAATTTTCATTATTCCCATTTCAGTGTCTAATGTTGTTTTCTAGGTTTATGATGTGATATCCCAGGTGACTTTATTATAAATTTCCCTTCAGTCCTATGATTGCTTTCAGCATATGAAATCCAAATAGGAGAGCCAACGTTATGAATAAGGTCTAAGCCAAAGTTATGAATAAGGTCTATTATATTCATTTTTATCTTGAAACAAAGATTTGAAATTCAGTTTCTTTCCTGTCTCTCTATATTTTCTTTCCATAGTCAGGAGAGCTTGCTTTATCTTTGCTCATTTTTAATTCTATATTATGTTTGATAAGACTGTTTTTGTGGTATTACATTAAGACTTGATTTCATATATATGTAACTATTTTTCTCTTGTACTTCTACAAGATAAAAGTTTTTTAAAATGTTCACCAAATGTCCTTCTATGATTAATGATTATTCGTTCTGTGATTCTTTGATGTAGTCCACAGAAAATCTGCATTTTGTATTCATGAAGGATTACCTGTCTGAGCAAATATTAACTTTGCATACACATGTGTCCTTTTGGTCTCTTACCAACTTGCAGACCCCAATTACATAAAACAAAAGTGTCTGAAAAACTCAAAGTGGACAAAATAATAATTTATATAAATGTAAAGCCTATCATGCCTAAAGGATTCCACATATTTTTGCAAATTACAGTCATCTCCAAACTAACAGAGGACAATGTGACAGTTGCTTTAACATTCAGGACAGTGTACAGCAATGGGGGCAAATCAAAGTGGCTATCCCTGGATCTTGGTGAAATTACATGTAAAATAATCACCTAGGTGGAAACAACTAGGACACAGGATTTTTAAATTCCATGAAATACCAAATTGTTCCTTTAGTGCCATCAATTGAATCTTAGCTGACATTAGGTAATAGTTGAGCCTGTTAGATTATTCAAAGTATTTTTAAAGCAAAGGAATTAGGGGCTACATTTGCAAACAGACTTTCCTTACTAACATCTTGTTATTTTGTCACAAATGGCCATTAATCTGACATTAAAGGTATGCCACAAGACAAATGTATATCTTAGACTATGAGGCCCAACATTTTTTATAACAATGATGGTAGAGAAAAGAGATGAAATAATTTCTGGTTTTTTGACCTGGGAACTGATTAAGGAAACACTACTAAGTCTCTATTACACAGATGAGTTTCTAGGTTCTAAGAACCTGGCATTCTATAGTTACTGTTTGATACACACAAAAACTCTTGCTACTTTACATCAAAAAGACATAATTGTAATTTACTTTGTACATTTTTTTTTTTTTTTTTTTTGCGGTACACGGGCCTCTCACTGCTGTGGCCTCTCCCACTGTGGAGCACAGGCTCCAGATGCGCAGGCTCAGCGACCATGGGTCACGAGACCAGCCGCTCCACGGCATGTGGGATCTTCCTGGACCGGGGCATGAACCCGCATCCCCTGCATCATCAGGTGGACTCTCAACCATTGTGCCACCAGGGAAGCCCCTACTTTGTACTTTTAAAAGTACTATTCCATTAATCTTAGAATCTAGCTGTAAAAAGTACACAAAACAGAGTATCCATACATGCATTGCATGTACATCTCAACCAATCAGCCCACAATTGGTTCAACTTCTCTTTATTAAGGCCTTAATAGGTACTGGCTTCTCTGCTCTGTGCTGCAGGTAAAGATAAACCTAATTCCTTCTCTTAGGGAATTAAATATTACAAGAAGAAATAGCTATGCTAGTACATACATTACAATATTAGAAATTACAAGTTTGAAAATTAGGAGTGGGCTCTCAGAGACAGATGTGGTATGAAAACTATGGCCACAATATTTTGTACTTCTCCATCCCTTGTATCTAGGCTAACTTGTGACTTCAATGGGCAGACATGGCAGAAGTAATATTATGAAGTGTGGGAGTGTAGACCTCAGGAGGCCTTGCAGCATCCACTTTTGTCTTCCTGGAACAGTCCTGACACCATGTAAAAAAGCACGGGTGAGAAACCATATATATAGAGGGAGTACCACCCTACAGTAAGCAGGAAGGCCCAGCCATGTGAGTGAAGCTATATTAAACCCTCCAGTCCTAGTCAAGCTACTAGATGTATGTGACCCCGGGGATAAAAGCAGAAAACCATTCAGCTGAGCCCAGGCCAAACTGTTGACCTGAACTGATGAAACAAAAATAAATAAGAAATGGTTGTTGTTTTAAGCCACTATGTTGGGGGTAGTATTTGATGTAGCAATAGATAATTGGAACAGCAAGCTTATCAACAGCATTGAGAATGAAAGTTCAACAGTGAGGATGGGTAGGACAGAGTTGGGGGCAAGAGACCAAAGAAAAATTATCACTGTTCATGAAAGGTCTGAATCTGCTACCTGCTTCTTTCTTATCCATACCTAATAGAGAATTGCTGCAGGCACCTTCTTATTGGTGCAATAATTTCTCTTCACTTGGCTTCTGATCCTCAGCTTTGAACTTGTTTTCTCATCTAAGTTTTTATGGGCCACATAGCTTTCATGGGCTGAATTTTCCCTTTCAGGCTTTTTGCACTAATGACTGCCAGGCTATTTGACTAGTATCTCTTCTAGACATTGCTTCTTTGTGTCCAGAAAATGATGTTCCCAGAGGGCTCCACCCAGTCCCAAGCTTCTGTACTACCAACCACTTTTAACATGATATAATGAGAAGAAAAATAAATTTACGCTATCTGGCACACAGAAGCCAGTTAATTTAGAGATAAACTTCTCTGAGATGCTTTGAGGGAATTTTGCTATCAGATTAGAACAAATCAGAGTAAGTGATATGGATAATGTTGCCCCTGAGTCATTAATAAAGGTGAACAATTATGGGGAATACCTGATATCAGAAAGTAGAAAAATGTGTTAGGCAGTTTATAATTATTTCCATAAAAGATTTAAAATTGACAAAAAGAAGGCCAAGTGATAAAATAAAGTGATTTGATACCCTCAAAAATATGTATTTTCACTTCCGGGTAAAATGGCACAAGAGTAAGACGCGGAGATCACCTTCCTCCCCACGGATACACCAGAAATACAGCTACACGTGGAATAACTCCTATAGAACACCTACTGAACGCTGGCAGAAGATCCCAGACCTCCCAAAAGGCAAGAAACTCCCCACATACCTGGGTAGGGCAAAGCGGAGAGATTTCCGCACAGAGGATCGGTGCCGAGCGGCACTCACCAGCCCGAGAGGCTTGTCTGCTCGCCCGCCGGGGCGGGCGGCACTGGAAGCTGAGGCTCGGGCTTCAGTCAGAGCACAGGGAGAGGACTGGGGCTGGCGGCGAGAACTCAGCCTGAAGGGGGCTAATGTGCCACAGCTAGCCGGGAGGGAGTCAGGGAAAACTCTGGAGCTGCCGAAGAGGCAAGAGACTTTTTCTTCCCTCTTGGTTTCCTGGTGCGCGAGGAGAGGGGATTAAGAGCGCTGCTTAAAGGAGCTACACAGACGGGCGCGAGTCGCGGCTGAAAGCGCGGAGCCCAGTGACGGGCGTGGGACGCTGGGGCTGCTGCTGCCGCCGCCAAGAAGCCTGTGTGCGAGCGCAGGTCACTGTCCACACCGCCTTTCCGGGAGCCTGTGCAGCCCGCCACTGCCGGGGTCCCGGGATCCAGGGGCGGCTTCCCTGGGAGAACGCACGGCGCGCCTCGGGCTGGTGCAACGTCACGCCGGCCTCTGCCGCTGCAGGCTCGCCCCGCACTCCGTGCCCCTCCCTCCCGCCCGGCCTGAGTGAGCCAGAGTCCCCGAACAGGCTGCTCCTTTAACCCTGTCCTGTCTGAGCGAAGAACAGACGCCCTCCAGCGACCTACACGCAGAGGTGGGGCCAAATCCAAAGCTGAGACCCAGGAGCTGTAAGAACAAAGAAGAGAAAGGGAAACCTCTCCCAGCAGCCTCAGAAGCAGCGGATTAAAGCTCCACAATCAACTTGATGTACCCTGCATCTGCGGAATACATGAATAGACAACAAATCATCCCAAATTGAGGAGCCAGGAGTCAGTGCTGTGCCTCTGAGGTGGGAGAGCCAACTTCAGGACACTGGTCCACAAGAGACCTCCCAGCTCCACATAATATCAAACGGCAAAAATCTTCCAGAGATCTCCATCTCAACACCAGCACCCAGCTTCACTCAACGACCAGCAAGCTACAGTGCTGGACACCCTATGCCAAACAAACTAGCAAGACAGGAACACAATGCCACCCATTAGCAGAGAGGTGGCCTAAAATCATAAAAAGTCCGCAGACACCCCAAAACACACCACCAGACGTGGACATGCCCACCAGAAAGACAAGATGCAGCCTCATCCACCAGAACACAGGCACTAGTCCCCTCCACCAGGAAGCCTACACAACCCACTAAACCAACCTTAGCCACTGGGGACAGACACCAAAAACAATGGGAACTACGAACCTGCAGCCTGCAAAAAGGAGACCCCAAACACAGTAACATAAGCAAAATGAGAAGACAGAAAAACACACAGCAGGAGAAGGAGCAAGATAAAAACCCACCAGACCTAACAAATGAAGAGGTAATAGGCAGTCTACCTGAAAAAGAATTCAGAATAATGATGGTAAAGATGATCCAAGATTCTATTTCCAAGATCCAAAATCTTGGAAATAGAATAGACAAAATGCAAGAAACAGTTAACAAGGACCTAGAAGAACTAAAGATGAATCAAGCATCGATTAAAAACACAATACATGACATAAAAAATACTCTAGATGGGATCAATAGCAGAATAACTGAGGCAGAAGAACGGATAAGTGAGGTGGAAGATAAAATAGTGGAAATAACTGCTGCAGAGCAAAATAAAGAAAAAAGAATGAAAAGAACAGAGGACAGTCTCAGAGACCTCTGGGACAACATTAAACGCACCAACATTCGAATTATAGGGGTTCCAGAAGAAGAAGAGAAAAAGAAAGGGACTGAGAAAATATTTGAAGAGATTATAGTTGAAAACTTCCCTAATATGGGAAAGGAAATAGTTAATCAAGTCCAGGAGGCACAGAGAGTCCCATACAGAATAAATCCAAGGAGAAATATGCCAAGACACATATTAATCAAACTGTCAAAAATTAAACACAAAGAAATCATATTAAAAGCAGCAAGGCAAAAACAACAAATAACACGCAAGGGAATCCCCATCAGGATAACAGCTGATCTCTCAGCAGAAACTCTACAAGCCAGAAGGGAATGGCAGGACATAATTAAAGTGATGAAGGAGAAAAACCTGCAACCAAGATTACTCTACCCAGCAAGGATCTCATTCAGATTTGATGGAGAAATTAAAACGTTTACAGACAAGCAAAAGCTGAGAGAGTTCAGCACCACAAAACCAGCTTTACAACAAATGCTAAAGGAACTTCTCTAGGCAAGAAACACAACAGAAGGAAAACACCTACAATAACGAACCCAAAACAATTAAGAAAATGGGAATAGGAACATACATATCGATAATTACCTTAAATGTAAATGGACTAAATGCTCCCACCAAAAGACACAGATTGGCTGAATGGATACAAAAACAAGACCCATATATATGCTGTCTACAAGAGACCCACTTCAGACCTAGAGACACATACAGACAGAAAGTAAAGGGATGGAAAAAGATATTCCATGCAAATGGAAACCAAAAGAAAGCTGGAGTAGCAATTCTCATATCAGACAAAATAGACTTTAAAATAAAGACCACTAGAAGAGACAAAGAAGGACACTACATAACGATAAAGGGATCGATCCAAGAAGAAGATATAACAATTGTAAATATTTATCACCCAACATAGGAGCACCTCAATACATAAGGCAAATACTAACAGCCATAAAAGGAGAAATCGACAGTAACACAATCATAGTAGGGGACTTTAACACCCCACTTTCACCAATGGACAGATCATCCAAAATGAAAATAAATAAGGAAACACAAGCTTTAAATGATGCATTAAACAAGATGGACTTAATTGATATTTATAGGACATTCCATCCAAAAACAACCGAATACACATTTTTCTCAAGTGCTCATGGAACATTCTCCAGGATAGATCATATCTTGGGTCACAAATCAAGCCTTGGTAAATTTAAGAAAATTGAAATTGTATCAAGTATCTTTTCTGACCACAATGCTATGAGACTAGATATCAATTACAGGAAAAGAGCTGTAAAAAATACAAACACATGGAGGCTAAACAATACACTACTTAATAACGAAGTGATCACTGAAGAAATCAAAGAGGAAATTAAAAAATACCTAGAAACAAATGACAATGGAGACACGACGACCCAAAACCTATGGGATGCAGCAAAAGCAGTTCTAAGAGGGAAGTTTATAGCAATACAATCCCACCTTAAGAAACAGGAAACATCCCGAATAAACAACCTAACCTTGCACCTAAAGCAATTAGAGAAAGAAGCACAAAAACATCCCAAAGTTAGCAGAAGGAAAGAAATCATAAAAATCAGATCAGAAATAAATGAAAAAGAAATGAAGGAAACGATAGCAAAGATCAATAAAACTAAAAGCTGGTTCTTTGAGAAGATAAACAAAATTGATAAACCATTAGCCAGACTCATCAAGAAAAAAAGGGAGAAGACTCAAATCAATAGAATTAGAAATGAAAAAGGAGAAGTAACAACTGACACTGCAGAAATACGAAAGATCATGAGAGATTACTACAAGCAACTCTATGCCAATCAAATGGACAACCTGGAACAAATGGACAAATTCTTAGAAATGCACAACCTGCCAAGACTGAATCAGGAAGAAATAGAAAATATGAACAGACCAATCACAAGCACTGAAATTGAAACTGTGATAAAAAATCTTCCAACAAACAAAAGCCTAGGACCAGATGGCTTCACAGGCGAATTCTATCAAGTATTTAGAGAAGAGCTAACACCTATCCTTCTGAAACTCTTCCAAAATATAGCAGAGGGAGGAACACTCCCAAACTGATTCTACGAGGCCACCATCACCTTGATATCAAAACCAGACAAGGATGTCACAAAGAAAGAAAACTACAGGCCAATATCAATGATGAACATAGATGCAAAAATCCTCAACAAAATACTAGCAAACAGAATCCAACAGCACATTAAAAGGATCATACACCATGATCAAGTGGGGTTTATTCCAGGAATGCAAAGATCCTTCAATATACGCAAATCAATCAACGTGATACACCATATTAACAAATTGAAGGAGAAAAACCATATGATCATCTCAATAGATGCAGAGAAAGCTTTCGACAAAATTCAACACCCATTTATGATAAAAACCCTGCAGAAAGTAGGCATAGAGGGAACTTTACTCAACATAATAAAGGCCATATATGACAAACCCACAGACAGCATCGTCCTCAATGGTGAAAAACTGAAACCATTTCCACTAAGATCAGGAACAAGACAAGTTTGCCCACTCTCACCACTCTTATTCAACATAGTTTTGGAAGTTTTAGCCACAGCAATCAGAGAAGAAAAGGAAATAAAAGGAATCCAAATTGGAAAAGAAGAAGTAAAGCTGTCACTGTTTGCAGATGACATGATACTATACATAGAGAATCCTAAAGATGCTACCAGAAAACTACTAGAGCTAATCAATGAATTTGGTAAAGTAGCAGGATACAAAATTAATGCACAGAAATCTCTGGCATTCCTATATACTAATGATGAAAAATCTGAAAGTGAAATCAAAGAAACACTCCCATTTACCATTGCAACAAAAAGAATAAAATATCTAGGAATAAACCTACCTAAGGAGACAAAAGACCTGTATGCAGAAAATTATAAGACACTGATGAAAGAAATTAAAGATGATACAAATAGATGGAGAGATGTACCATGTTCTTGGACTGGAAGAATCAACATTGTGAAAATGACTCTACTACCCAAAGCAATCTACAGATTCAATGCAATCCCTATCAAACTACCACTGGCATTTTTCACAGAACTAGAACAAAAAATTTCACAATTTGTATGGAAACACAAAAGACCCCGAATAGCCAAAGCAATCTTGAGAACGAAACGTGGAGCTGGAGAAATCAGGCTCCCTGACTTCAGACTATACTACAAAGCTACAGTAATCAAGACAGTATGGTACTGGCACAAAAACAGAAAGATAGATCAATGGAACAGGATAGAAAGCCCAGAGATAAACCCACGCATATATGGTCACCTTATCTTTGATAAAGGAGGCAGGGATGTACAGTGGAGAAAGGACAGTCTCTTCAATAAGTGGTGCTGGGAAAACTGGATAGGGACATGTAAAAGTATGAGATTAGATCACTCCCTAACACCATACACAAAAATAAGCTCAAAATGGATTCAAGACCTAAATGTAAGGCCAGACGCTATCAAACTCTTAGAGGAAAACATAGGCAGAACACTCTATGACATAAATCACAGCAAGATCCTTTTTGACCCACCTCCTAGAGAAATGGAAATAAAGACAAAAATAAACACATGGGACCTAATGAAACTTAAAAGCTTTTGCACAGCAAAGGAAACCATAAACAAGACCAAAAGACAACCCTCAGAATGGGAGAAAATATTTGCAAATGAAGCAACTGACAAAGGATTAATCTCCAAAATTTATAAGCAGCTCATGCAGCTCAATAACAAAAAAACAAACAACCCAATCCAAAAATGGGCAGAAGATCTAAATAGACATTTCTCCACAGGAGATATACAGACTGCCAACAAACACATGAAAGGATGCTCAACATCTTTACTCATTAGAGAAATGCAAATCAAAACTACAATGAGATATCATCTCACACCAGTCAGAATGGCCATCATCAAAAAATCTAGAAACAATAAATGCTGGAGAGGGTGTGGAAAAAAGGGAACACTCTTGCACTGCTGGTGGGAATGTGAATTGGTACAGCCACTATGGAGAACGGTATGGAGGTTCCTTAAAAAACTACAAATAGAACTACCATATGACCCAGCAATCCCACTACTGGGCATATACCCTGATAAAACCATAATTCAAAAAGAGACATGTACCACAATGTTCATAGCAGCCCTATTTACAATAGCCCGGAGATGGAAACAACCTAAGTGTCCATCATCGGATGAATGGGTAAAGAAGATGTGGCACATATATACAATGGAATATTACTCAGCCAGAAAAAGAAACGAAATTGAGCTATTTGTAATGAGGTGGATGGACCTAGAGCCTGTCATACAGAGTGAAGTAAGTCAGAAAGAGAAAGAGAAATACTGTATGCTGACACATATATATGGAATTTAAGAAAAAAAATGTCATGAAAAACATAGGGGTAAGACAGGAATAAAGACACAGACCTACTAGAGAATGGACTTGAGGATATGGGGAGGGGGAAGGGTAAGCTGTGACAAAGTGAAAGAGCGGCATGGACATATATACACTACCAAACGTAAGGTAGATAGCTAGTGGGAAGCAGCCGCATAGCACAGGGAGATCAGCTCGGTGCTTTGTGACCGCCTGGAGGGGTGGGATAGAGAGGGTGGGAGGGAGATGCAAAAGGGAGGGGATATGGGAACATATGTATATGTATAACTGATTAAATTTGTTATAAAGCAAAAAAATATATATATATGTATTTTCCACTTACTATTTGCCAGGCACTCTTTCAGGCAAAATGGTGACAAGACACACAAAAATTCATATCCTTATGGAACTTACATTCCTTTGATACAAACTAGGTAAATGGTGCATTATCAAATATGATACATCTAAAAGAATTACTGAAGGACATATTCAATATAATATAAAAAAGGAATCCATAAAAGAGAAAGAAGTAGTGAGCAAAAAACAGCAGGAGCAAAGACATTAGTGACACTATTATGTCTAAATAATTGGTGATCCATTCTGTTAAAAAAAATCCTATGTCTTCAACATGCTAAATGGAAGGGAGGCAGTGGGAGGGAGTGGGACGAACTGTGCTAAGGGCATCAGCCTGCTCCCACCAGAAGAGAAGAGGATTAGAATGTAAAAAAGATCAGGTGTAAGAAGCGCATGCTAACAAACAAAAGCATTTTGTGGCAATACTGCCATCAGAAAGCAGAATGGAGGAAAAAAGAGCATCAATAAGAATAAAATGAACTATATTTCTAAAAAAGTAGAATTCACCAAAATGATACATGTTAATGATACTAAATGGGGCATGCAGCAAACAGTGAAAACAACAGGAAATCTAGACATATCATGACGTAAGGGCAAAAACAAAAGCAGCATAATTTAATATAGACATAGAACTGGTTTAGAAGGGGTCAATGTATAAACATGGAATAGACGAAATGTCAGCAGTATCAGCAGAGATGGAGTGAGACAGGATAAGAAGCAATTATCAAACAGGGACCAGAGGACCTGCTTTCCAAGCAAACAGCAACTTAAACACTGGTAAAGGAAAATGGAGGCCACCTTGGAGTATTTTAATAATACTATCACTAATGGAAGAGAGGGCATTCAAATTCAATCCATGCGGAAACAATCAGAGTAATTATGGAATCCCACACTATACCAGTATGCGGTCTGACTATTAAACAGGAATGATGTCATTTTGTAGAGAAGTTGTGCCTGTTTCACCGCTTGGCTTATTTGAAGCAAGGCTGATTGGGGGCTCTGGGAGCACCTTATTGGGAGCAAATCTGTCTTTGAGAAAGAATGGGCAAATCTTCTACTAGGTCTTTACAGCTATAATCTCAGAACCAATTATTATTATTATTTTTAAAGCTAATAACTAGCTTAGCTTTTCTGAAGTTTAGTTCTTCTGGTGACTGATTCTATTAATACAGTAATAGGCAAAACAACCATTATGCAGACATTGATTTTATTTTCTGAATGTTTCTTTAATCCATTATATTAGCTGGAGAAGAGACATGTAAATCTCATCAAATTGCCATGTGCTAAACAATGAAGTTATTGTCTAAAGTCATACCAGGCACCCGAACTATTCTATAAAGGTTTTTTTGGTTTTCATATTCTGGATTATATCTATGTCAGATTATCAAAGAATATACTAAGTGGCAGTCATGTTTTAAAATGAATGTTGAATATTTTCTTTAAAATTGGATTTTTTGTACTAAAAATAATTTTGTTCTTTTTTTCTGATAGTAGTGGAAGAGCAGATGTTTATTTTTATACTAATATCCAAACTTTTTTCCTCTAAAATTTGCCTTACCAAGTTCTCTCCAATAATAATAACAAAGAATTCTACTCATACTGAATGGTTCAGGAAGATGATTCATGATAAAGAAAAGTCTTCCCGTTCCAAAGGATATGTGGCAGAAAGATAAAGACCACACTCAAAGAAAGGATCATTATTTACTAAAAACTCAGAAGTGTCTATTGGGTTTAATAAAACGCCAATAGTGTACAAGAGAGTGACAGTCAGTGGATAAACATTTTAGTCGACAATGTAATTAAGAAAAATAAGAAAATACTGGAGAAAGTGGGTCCAAATTATTTAGCAGATGAAATAGCAGAATTTCTGTCCAGAGGAATTTTTAGGATGTTAGCATATAGAGAGATGACAGGATCTCTTTTCTGGGAATGTTTAAGAAAGGGTAAGATGACTGATTCAGCAAACATTTCCTGGGCACCAAATATGTGGCAAGTATTGTGCAGTGTTGGAAAAAAACAGGTTCTGTCCTTAAGGAGTTTATCCAGTGGTAGTAACAAGCGATCTTGTAGGAGAGGCAGTAGAGGTCTACAGAGGGCATGATGGGCACAGAAGCGGAAGGAGGTAGGAGAAGGATGCTCAGAAATGCTTCAGGCTTGAAGAGAGCCTTGCTAATGATTACATGTTTGCTAGGGCAATTAGCCAGACATAAAAACTATGTTTGACATAACCCAGGAAAAAAAACTCTCAATCTTATCCTTACATAGAGGACCAACTAAATAACTTCCAGTGCTATCAAATTAATGTCATGAATTCTCTGAACTTTGCACTAAGTTCTAGCCGAATTTAAATATTTGTTGTCTAAAACCTTAAAAGGGTTATTTCAAGCCCTACACATGTCTGAAACTTCACATTTCACCAGGCAAACAAATAAAAAATTTTTGACTTTTTTTTCTAAAGGACAGCATGAAAGAGGTAAGTATAAGACATCTAAGGAAATATTCTTAGAAATGTTACTAAAAAGTCAGAGGAAAAGGAAAAGGTAGACAATTAAAAGGGGATTCCCAATGTATTTTGACCTCCAGGAAGAGATGAGATAGGAATGAAACTGGGAGTCCCCAGAAAAGGCAATAGGATATATTCTGACCAGAAGGTGTGCAAAGCCAGAAACAGGCAGATAAGGAAGTAAAGAACCAAATGGGAAGAGTGAGAATGGTCCCAAATCAGCACAAACAAGAGGCAGGCACGGTGCAGGTCTTAGATCTGAAAGCAAGAACTAAACTATAAAACTTTCAGAGGGACTTCCCTGGCAGTCCAGTAGTTAAGACTCTGTGCTTCCAATGCAGGGGGCGTGAGTTCAATCCCAGGCTGGGAACTAAGATCCCACATGCTGTGCCGTGTGGCCAAATAAATAAATAAATTAATAATTTTTTAATGCTAAAAAAAAATTTTTAGAAAGAAAAACGTAGGAGAAAATCTCTGTCACCTTGATTACAAAGGAGTTCTTAGATATGTTACCAAAAGCATGATGCGTAAAAGGAGAAAGTGATGGATTAACCTTCATTAAAATTAGCAACTTCTCTTGAAAAGAAAAACAAGGAAAGGACAAGCCACACCTTGAGAGAAAAAATTTATAAAATTTCTGTCTGATAAAGGACTTGTTTCCAAAAAATATAACAAACATTTATAACTTAAAAACAGGACAAAAGCCTGATTAACAAAAATGGGCAAGAGATTTGAACAGACACTTCACAGAAGAAGGCATATGAATGGCAAATAAGCACGTGAAAAGAAACTCAGTATCATTAGTCATTAGGAAAGTAAAATAAAAATTAAACCCATAATGAGATAGCACTACATTCCCACTAGAAAAACTAAAAAAAGATTAACAGTAACAAGTGTTACTTATTGTAGGGAGAAAGTGCAACTCTCATACATAGTTGGTGGGCATGCAAAACGGAACAGAACTTGAAATACAGTTTGGCAGTTTCTTATAATTTTTTTTCCATACAATCCAGCCATTCAGCTTCTAGATATTTACTCAAGAAAAACAAAAACATATATTCACACACAGACACATATGAATATTCATAGCAACTTTGTTTATAATAGGCCCCAAGTGGAAATAATCCATATGTCCATCAAACTGGTGACTGGAAAAACAAACTGTAGTACAAAATGGACTACTACTCAGAATTTAAAAGGAAAAAACTATATGCAACAACATGGATGGATTTCAAAAGCATTATGTTTTTAGTGAAAAAAGCTAGAACAAAAGGCTAGTATATGCTAAATAGTTCCGCTTACCTGAAATTTTAGGAAATTATAAACTATAAACTATAGGGATAGAAACAGATTAGTGGTTGCCAGGGCCAGGGGTAGGAGAAGGGGACTGACTACAAAGTGGTACAGGGAACTTTTGGGGGTGATGGAAGTGCAGTGCTGCTTACAAGGACCGTACACATTGGGTAAAACTCATCAAACTGCACCCTTAAAATAAGTGCATTTTCTTGTATTTAAACTATATCACAATAAAGATAATTAAAAATATGTAAGGCATCTGAAGATTCTTACAAATATATTTCATCATTATGAAATTAATGGTGTTATTATTAATAAAGAACTTGGGATAGCATGTTACTTTGGGATTTCTTTTTTTAAATTTTTTTTAAAGGGCTTCAAATGCTTGGCTTTTATTTATTTATTTATTTATTTATTTATTTATTTATGGCTGTGTTGGGTCTTCATTTCTGTACAAGGGCTTTCTCTAGTTGTGGCAAGCGGGGGCCACTCTTCATCGCAGTGCGCGTGCCTCTCACTATCGCAGCCTCTCTTGTTGTGGAGCACAGGCTCCAGACGCGCAGGCTCAGTAGCTGTGGCTCATGGGCCTAGTTGCTCCACGGCATGCGGGATCTTCCCAGACCAGGGCTCGAACCCATGTCCCCTGCATTAGCAGGCAGATTCTCAACCACTGCGCCACCAGGGAAGCCCACTTTGGGATTTCTTTACATGGGATTACAAAATAATTTAGGGACCATGTAGTCAAATAATTTATTCTTAAGTTAAACCAAGCAAATAAAATTATTAAAATACTTTCTCTCTTTAGTCTGTGAAGATGCTTCTGCGGATAAATTTTCTGCTTTCTTTACGATCTTGGCGAGAGTTTTGTTCAGTCATTTTCACAGGAATGGTACCCTTGTAACCAGTGTTTGTTAGTGAAGGGGTATTTGTCTAATGCTGAACAGCTAATTATCTTTATGGCACTTATATTTTCTATTGTGGTCTTTTTTGTAAAATAGTCAAACGAAAATTCAATAAACTATCTTTGTATCACTTTATTTTAAGGAGATTATCCCATAAAAAAAGGGGTTGTTTGCATTAATACCCAAATGAAATCCCTTTATTTTCCTTTAAGGGCTTATAATGCCAAACTCTTACCAATGAAACTAAACGCTACAACTCATAACTTAGAGATTGAGTTATACTATTAAGTGTTACATAACTCATCATTTATCTTTTTTATATTTCATATTTTTAAATAGATACTAACAGTACAAAAAGGACTTGAGAGCAAGGCATTCCTGAAAAAGTACATACTTTTTTTAGACCACTGAAAACATTTAATAAAGTCTTTCAAGATTTTTATGGCCTCAAAATTTAGAAGTTTTAAAATACTAATTACAAAGCATCCTAGAGAAAGTATTAGAAAAGGATAATTAAACAAATAATGGACATTTTGCAAACAGTGAAGCTGAAAGTAGAATACATTCACTGTATCAGTGTTACACTGTACATGAAGCAATTGGTTCTATTTTTAATCTTTTGCATTTACTTTGCTCGTGACTTCTGCACTTGGTGTTTCTGTATGACAGTTTCCCCAAAGCCTTTAGTGTACACTGAAGAGACAGAATTTCAAAAAGGTAATCATGCTCAGAGTGGGGAAAAAACAAAATAATACATCAAGGTATGGTTTTCCCCCAAATTCCCATATGCCGCATCCATCAGCCTATCAGAGAGAGTTAAGGTACTGAGGTCTATTTTTAGCTTAAATTCAGAATCTAGATAGAAAAATTCTCAGAATGTTTTTATCGAGTCACACAATTGGACTGGTCCCAAAGGTTTGTCTCTCCCTTTATCTATGACTCAGACGGTTGACATTTTGCTTACAAAAAGAAACTCAAGGATGCCAAGTTATGTCTACTCTTCATTTTAAAATGAGACAAAATAAAATTAAAGGTAATAGAAATGAAAACAAAATATCAAGACAGAGAGAAGGAACTAGGATTTTGATGTATTAATTTACTTAGTACAGGGAACTAAAATTTAACAGCTCTAGGTATGAATACCTGAAGTAAGGAAGAAATTTTATATGATGGGCTAGTATTTTGGGTACCAAGTTATGACTGGAAGCTTCCGTAATAGGATTTTTCTTCTCATGAAACATTTACAAAGAATCTTTGCAATTATGTCTGTAATAGTCCTTCAAGAAAAGTTATTAGGATACCAATAAAGAAAGGAGATGGGAGAAAACTGACTGAACCAGTTCTGCATTTAGGAAGCAGTAGGGCTACCTGGTGGACAGGATGCTCATGAATCTCTTCTCAGCCCTGTCATTTGATTCATCACTGTTTCTTCCCATGTGGTCTGAAGACAAAACAATCAGTGTCACTGAGTCTGGTTTATGACTGAATCCCTAAGAGATACCTGTATAGCTCCACAGGCTAACTTTAAATTTTAGGGGGGGAAATCTATATAAGATGTCTTATTTCTTAGAGTATTATATCTGAAAATAGTAAGCATGAATGGCATTCCAATTTATCACAAAATATTTATTTGATTTGAGACAGAAAGATATCTTGGGTTCATTTTCTTTCCTCTCAGCAGATGTTCTTACAAGATTCAAGTTGGGACCAAAAAAAAAAAAAAAAGATGCAGTCCTTTTCTTTGTTACTTTAATAACCATTGCTAGGAAAATAGAATTTCAATAGCCAGGTAAATTAAAACTAGTTAATGGCCTGTTATCAGCATGGATGATCTGCTTTGTAGATTATTGCAGTCACATTCTATTTTTGTCCAGAGCCACTAGGAGAGGCTTGGGGACAGTGGGCTGGGACTATTCACAGGCTCTAGTCCGTGACTCTGCATTCATAATTTGACCTTCAAATGTCACTGAAGTTTGTTTCCAAACAAAAGTGCTTTCTTTTGGCGCCTGTCTATCTCAGCTATAATCCCTGAATCTCATTTTGGTGAACAGGATTCTTCTGACACTTTATAAAAATCCCTCCACCACTGACTACACCACATTCTACAATTATTGTCCTAGTGTCTTATAAATTAGCTTTTATTTTATATTTTTCTTGACTACATGTAATGTCTCCCTAGTAAGATTTTATGTTCTTTAAAGAAATGATCTGAAGAACCTAGGGGCAGGACAGGAATAAAAACGCAGACGTAGAGAATGGACTTGAGGACACCGGGAGGGGGAAGGGTAGGCTGGGATAAAGTGAGAGAGTGGCATGGACATATATACACTACCAAACGTAAAATAGATAGCTAGTGGGAAGCAGCCGCATAGCACAGGGAGATCAGCTCAGTGCTTTGTGACCACCTAGAGGGGTGGGATAGGGAGGGTGGGAGGGAGACGCAAGAAGGAGGAGATATGGGGATATATGTGTATGTATAGCTGATTCTCTTTGTTATAATGCAGAAACTAACACACCATCGTAAAGCAGTTATACTCTAACAAAGATGTTAAAAAAAAGAAATGAACTATCCTTCTTTGAATTCCCATAAGCGTTCATACATTCATTCATTCAATTAGTGATCTCTGTTCATACTGCCAGTCAGTTACTGAGGGAGCTGTAGCAAATAATTAAAATATAAGGTAAAATATGGTATGTTATTATATGAGAAGACCAAAAATGGTAGTAGAAAGAAGGTAAAGATTATTTCTAATTGGTAGATGACAGAAGAATCTAAGATGGAAATAATTAGTTGAGCCCCTTGAAGGAAGAGTAGGGTTTAAAAAATTATTTAAAAAGTTGACAATATCATCAATCATTTTGTTTCCTACTGTAAAAGCACCACATGTTTACTGTTAGGAAAAAATGGAAAATACAGTGGGCTGAAAGGGGAAAAAAGAGCAGCCATTATCCAACGAGCCAGAGATAATGACTGTTCATACCATGCTGAATATACCTAAAGTCCTTTGTTCTGCATGTGCATTTCTTAAAAATGCAATTAAACTAAACATACTGTATTATATCGTTTGTTTTACCTATTAATATATTAAATAACCTTTTCACAATATTTATCCCACAAATTTATTTTTAATGACTTTATATTGTATGGCTATATCATTTTTGAGATATTTTAACTTTTTAGGATGAAAAGGCTTTTAACCAGGTAAGATATGAAAGGGAAGGGAGACAGAAGGAAAGGAAGATTATTCTAAGCAGAAGATACAACCTAAACAAAGACTTAGAAATGGGAAAGAGGAAACAGTGAGTACTTGGGTTTCTGAGGACGATCAGGAGGCCTGAAGCCCATGAAGACTGGTTTTAGACTCTGAATATTATCAGAAGGCAATGTTGAACCACTGAAGATTTCTCAAGAGAGGTATCATGGACAGAGCTGAGTTTTACGAGAATACTGAAGCAAGAGTAGATGGTGGATTGAGGGAGAGAATAGAGGCCATAATTCTAGGAGGAGATTAATTCTTAAGTGAAGCATTCTCCCTGCCATCATTTTATTCCAATTCATTTATTTCACAAACTCCCAGATTCTTTATATAAAATACAGACTACTTTTTTTTTTTTTTTTTTTTTTCGGTACGCGGGCCTCTCACTGTTGTGGCCTCTCCCGTTGCGGAGCACAGTCTCCAGGCGCAAAGGCTCAGCGGCCATGGCTCACGGGCCCAGCTGCTCTGCGGCATGTGGGATCTTCCCGGACCGGGGCACGAACCCATGTCCCCTGCATCGACAGGCGGACTCTCAACCACTGCGCCACCAGGGAAGCCCCCAGACTACTTTTTAAAAATCATTTTTTTCTTCTAACTCAGACGTTCCCTCCCTTCTTCATCTAGCTAAATCCTACTCATTCTTCAAAATCTAACTTAAGCACCGTTACCTTTGGGAAGTCTTTCCTGATTGTGTACCATAGCACAGTTCATTGTGTATCTCACTGAATGCTAATCACAGATTTACTTGTCTGACTCTGTCTTAAATGTCAGCTCTGTGCAGAGCCTCTGATGAGAGCCTGGCACCTCAACGCTCAGGTACATGCCACACAGTAGTTCTCGATACATGTTTGCTGAATAAATGCATGAAAATTCTCAACTTCCCAAGTCCCCGATATTCAAATGTTACTTAAATTGAGAAGTTAAGTAGGAAAGTTCTGGGTAGGCAAACTAAAATCTACAATTTTAGAAATAATGAAATTCCACAAAAATGGAAAAGCACTAAGGAAAATATGTCGATTATTTTTGGAGCTTATTCTCACAATAGGAAATCTATCAAAGTTAACAGCACTGGAGTGCAGAGGCCGACTCATTAAGGGACTGCTTGAAATGCTCAATATCAGAAAAAGAATATCAGAACTCATTGCCAGTGATCAAATAAAATCACTAGCAGTGTATATGCTCACAGAAAAGTCCAACAAGAATATAAATGGGTTAAAAAAAATTATAGTTCAGGCTCAAGAAGTCAAGGGGAATAGAATTTAGAACAGTGGAAATTTTACAGCATTCCCCTGTTGCTGATCGCAGCACTAAATTTCATTTTAAAGTGTTTTCGTAGAAATAGTCACTAAGAAAATCTGTGTAACACCAAACTGCCAGCAGATTTAAAAACACAACAGTACCTCTTGGGAGATAATAAAGACTTGATTCAATCTAATTGTGTATATATTTCGATTCATTGAAAAATAGTAAGTCCACAGGCTTAACTGGCTTGTGGAGACAGGAAGAGGCTATACCCAGCTTCCAAACAATGTGACCAGTATGAAGTCCACATAACTTACTGGTTTTCAAAAAATACTGCAATGTTTTGGGTTAAATGGCCTGTGAGAAATAAGTGGTCGCAGTTTAGCACAGTTTACTTCCTATTAGCCTGTTCTGCCTCCTCTTCTCTGATTCTTTTCATTAGCATCTGAACGTAAAAACCTTGCCCTCCATCCCACACCCCGCTTCCTGTCACTTTGCTGACCATGCTCTTGCCTCCTTGTGGCTACTGGCTATGGACACTCGAAGGCCTTCCTGTTCTTGGCCTCGCACTTGACATTACTGCCTCTTTGAAACTCTCCCTTTGGCTTCTGAGACACCAGGCCACCAGGCCACAATGATACCCTCTTGATCTCTTTTGCCCACAAAACTCTTCAACATCAATGTTCCCCCAGGTTTGGTCCTGGGTGCTTTTCTTCTCAGTCTAGAGGCTCTCTCTGGATGGTTTCACACACTGCTCCAACTCTAATGATCATCTATGTGCTCATGACTCCTAAACCTTTATGTCTACCCTGGATCCCTCCTTTGTTCCAGAGCTTCCCTACATCTCCATTTCACTACCTTACAGAAACCTAAAATGCATTACGATACAAGTGGGTCTTTTCTGTCTTCCCCTGACAAAGAATGGTACCAACATCCACTCAGAATCTCAAGTCATACTTGAGAGAGTGTCGTGTTTAAGGTTTCACTGCTCTCTCCTAACTTGCCCTGTCACTTGCTAAAAGGATCACATCTTTTCCGAGAACTGGCTCTATTCTTCCTAGTCCAAACATTACTCTCCACCAAAAAGTGTCCATCTAGTTTTTTATTTTGACTACTCTTCATATTTTTCAATAGCTTCACTTCATTTTAACTTTTAACCTGCTGATGTTATTTTTACAGAGTTTCTCACTAGAAAGTGTCCTAGGCAGTATCGTATCAGTTACTTAGGACACATCAATATCTGGTTCTTTCATTCCTGAACACATGGAAGACTGCTCTTCTTAGCCTCCTTACAGTTGTATGTGCCATATGACAAGGGAATGGGTGACATGTGTCACTTTGGGGCTAAGGGAGTGAAAAGCTCCTATACAACCATCTGGCTTTCCCCCTGCCATGGTGACAGTAGAGCACACTCTGAGATGGTAGAGGCAAAAGCTAAAACCTCCCCGGATCTCTAAGTCACTGCTTGGAAGGGAAGCTGCTCTGCACAGTTACAGAACTTGTAACAGATTTTCCATTAGCAAGAAATACTCTTTTATACATTAAGCCCTTGAGATGTAGTATTTCTATGTTATTGCAGCACAGTTTAATCTTTCCTAACTAATACAGCATTTTTCACCATTATTTCAAATTTTAGCTTGAAGGGCTCCTGATCCAATTGAGTCATTTTTCCCCCCTTAGGATTTTAAGGTGCTATAATAGGTTGAATAATTTAGCCATCTCCCATTCCCGACAATGTCTATGTCCTAATCCCTGCAACCTATGAATCTGTTACCTTACATGGCAAAAGGGAGTTGAAATTTGAGATGGGGACATTATTCCAGATTATCTGGACAGGCCCACTGTAATCACAAGCCTTATAAAAAGGAGGTAGTAGGGCCATTCAGAAAAAGGGAGTGTGACAATAAAAGCAGAGGTTGGAGTGATGCACTCTGAAGATGCAGAGAGGGGCCATGAGGTAAGGAATGCAGGTGGCCTCTAGACTCTGGTAAAGGCAAGGAAACAGATTCTCCCCTGGCATACTCCAGAAGGAATGCAGCCCTGCTAACACATTGATTTTAGTCCAGTGAGACCCATTTTGGACTTCTTACTCCAGAGCTGTAATAAAGTAAATTTGTGTTGTGTTAAGCCACTAAGTTTGTGGTAATTTGTTACAGCAGCAACAGGAAAGTAATACAGATGTTGAATAGCACTTTTTCTTTCTCTAAAAATTGTGAAAATGACTTTCTAAAGTCTGAGGTAAATGTATCTAAGAATGATGTCTTAAGCTATATTTTTCTTTCCTTTCTTTATCTAAGTATCAATAGTAGGTGCTACTGGATAAGAGTTTCTTCTCCCAGATATACAGACTGCCAACAAACACATGAATGAATGCTCAACATCATTAATCATTAGAGAAATGCAAATCAAAACTACAATGAGATATCATCTCACACCAGTCAGAATGGCCATCATCAAGAAATCTAGAAACAATAAATGCTGGAGAGGGTGTGGAGAAAAGGGAACACTCTTGCACTGTTGGTGGGAATGTGAATTGGTACAGCCACTATGGAGAACGGTATGGAGGTTCCTTAAAAAACTAAAAATAGAACTACCATATGACCCAGCAATCCCACTACTGGGCATATACCCTGAGAAAACCATAATTCAAAAAGAGACATGTACCAAAATGTTCATTGCAGCTCTATTCACAATAGCCCGGAGCTGGAAACAACCTAAATGTCCATCATCGGATGAATGGATAAAGAAGATGTGGCACATATATACAATGGAATATTACTCAGCCAGAAAAAGAAACGAAACTGAGCTATTTGTAATGAGGTGGATAGACCTAGAGTCTGTCATACAGAGTGAAGTAAGTCAGAAAGAGAAAGACAAATACCGCATGCTAACACATATATATGGAATTAAAAAAAAAATGTCATGAAGAACCTAGGGGTAAAACGGGAATAAAGACACAGACCTACTTGAGAATGGACTTGAGGATATGGGGAGGGGGAAGTGTAAGCTGTGACAAAGCGAAAGAGAGGCATGGACATGTATACACTACCAAACGTGAGGTAGATAGATAGTGGGAAGCAGCTGCAGAGCACGGGGAGATCAGCTCGGTGCTTTGTGACCGCCTGGAGGGGTGGGATGGGGAGGGTGGGAGGGAGGGAGATGCATGAGGGAATGGATGTGGGAACGGATGTATATGTATGACTGATTCACTTTGTTATAAAGCAGAAACTAATAAAAAAAATTATAAAAAAAAGAGTTTCTTCTCCCTATATTCTTACACTTACCTATTTTACCATTTTCATCTTACAGGCATAGGTTTTGCTTCTTTTTTTACTTGTGATAAAAAAGATCTTTCCTATTTCCATTTTTGAATTATTTATTCTATCTTCCCCAGTAATATGGAACACAGAAATCGATTCATCAAGCCTTCACCTTATGTACTGTAAAGATCACCTTGCATGTAATATTCCCAGGGCTGGTGATACCCTCCAGCAGCAAGACAAATGTGGTACCATCTTTGGAGATTTTTTGCCTGTTACTTCAGTTTTCATACTTCTGGTAAAGGTTCAGAAATGTTATAGATATCCCTGACACCTGTTGAGAAGAAGTATAATGACCAAATATCTGTTACACCTGTTTTCTTGCTCCAAGTGGGAGACTCCTAAGAACTAAACTCTAAAGCAGCCTGGGCCTACCTAACCTTTCAACAGTATGTGATTTTTGCACTTTCCCCAAACATAACTGTCAGTATCCTTGCTAGTTTCTGTAAACCTAGAGATACTGAAACAAATATAAGATGATGACTAGAGAAAATATCTGTTGAAGTCAGCAAGTAAGATCACTGAGAACAGGGTCATTCACTGTTCCCCTGCTACTTGATGCTTTCTGCTGCTTCCAGTCAAATTGTACATAACATTTTTTTTTTTTTTTTTTTTTTTTTTTTTGCTGTACGTGGGCCTCTCACTGTTGTGGCCTCTCCCACTGCGGAGCACAGGCTCCGGCTGCGCAGGCCCAGCGGCCATGGCTCACGGGCCCAGCCGCTCCGCGGCATGTGGGATCCTCCCAGACCGGGGCACGAACCCGTGTCCCCTGCATCGGCAGGCGGACTCTCAACCACTGCGCCACCAGGGAAGCCCTGTACATAACATTTTGGGGCCAATATCTTAATTTTTGAGGTAAGGAAACAGGCTGTGATAACTGAAGTGACTTTCCTAAGGTGTAAGATAGCATAATTGCTAATGATTAATAATAAGGGCTCTGGAATCTGGCTTCAAATTCAGACTCTGCCACTTACATGTACATCTGTGGGCCTCATTTCCTTATCTGTGAAATTGGGAAAATAATATTACCCACCTCATAGTGAGGATTAAGTGAGTAAAATTTAAAGCTGGTCCTAGAGACTTTCCTGGTGGTCCCTGGTGGTTAATTAAGACTCTGCCCTCCCAATGCAGGGGGCACCAGTTCGATCCCCTGGTCAGGGAACTAAGATCCTGCATGTTGCATGGCATGGCCAAAAATAAATAAATAATTAAATAAAAAATAAAGCCAGTCCTGGCACATAGTAAGCAAGCAATACAAAAATGTTTGAGACTATTTTGTTATGCAGAGAGTTAATAATTGACTTAGTATTACAAGTGAATCTAGTGTTTTTTCCACTACCCCTCTCTGGATCCTTAAAGTCAGATATGACATACTTGACTTGGTAGCATGCTTTATTACTGAAAATGCAACCATAAGTCAATTTTTTTAATTTTTAGAATTTTTCATTGTTTTTATAAAATAATACATTTTGTTTGTTTGTTTGTTTGTTTTTTCCGGTATGCGGGCCTCTCACTGTTGTGGCTTCTCCCGTTGCGGAGCACAGGCTCCGGACACGCAGGCTCAGCGGCCATGGCTCACGGGCCCAGTCGCTCCATGGCCTGTGGGATCTTCCCGGACCGGGACACGAACCCGTGTCCCCTGCATTGGCAGGCGGACTCTCAACCACTGTGCCACCAGAGAAGCCCTAATACATGTTTTTGATAAGGAATTCACACAATAATAGAAAACTACAAAGGAAAAATATCATGTCAAATCCCTTCACTTGGAATATCTCCCTATGTATGCATATACTCAGAAAACAGAACTAAATCAATGGATAGGTAATTTTACTGATCATATTTTTTTTTTTTTTTTTTTTTTTTAATTTATTTATTTATTTATTTTTGGCTGTGTTGGGTCTTCGTTTCTGTGCGAGGGCTTTCTCTAGTTGTGGCAAGCGGGGGCCACTCTTCATCGCGGTGCGTGGGCCTCTCACTGTTGCGACCTCTCTTGTTGTGGAGCACAGGCTCCAGACGCACAGGCTCAGTAGTTGTGGCTCGCGGGCTTAGTTGCTCCGCGGCATGTGGGATCTTCCCAGACCAGGGCTCGAACCCGTGTCCCCTGCATTGGCAGGCAGATTCTCAACCACTGCGCCACCAGGGAAGCCCCTACTGATCATATTATAATGCTGCTTTTTAATAAAAACTCAAGTGGATGTGTGCACTAATTTTTTTACCCTAAAATTCTGAGTTAGAAGTTCACTTAGAAAACAGGACCAACAGAGTAAAATGGAATTTTATGCTGATTAGGAGCTAAGAAAGTCTTCATGTTCAACTTCATTTTGACTCTCTGGCTAATTAGTGAACATTCCTAATTCCAAAGATTGCATCACTTGATTTTAGCTAAATACACATATAAAACTATGGTACCTTCTTGCTGTATTTTTGTTACTCTTTATTTTTAATCTGTATTTTGTTAATCCATTGTTAATCTGTTTTTTAAGACAACATAAATGATCTTTAAGCTCAATACTATAAAACGAAATTTCCAAAATTGCACATTTTAATGGTTTAAATTACAATGCAAAATTTTATTAAAATGGTGATAATAAGGCAGGTAGTAAATAAAGCTACAAGTTTCATACTTCCTTCCTTGACACAGTTATAAAATCTACTGGAAAGGCTTTGTTTTCCTGAACAGTTAAATAGAAAATGTAGCCATAAGTATAAGATAGCGATACATATGCAAGTAATTTCACAGAGAAATTATTCTGCAAATACTTGTAATTCAATATGTATCTTAATTATATTTGTTTCATATAGTTTATATACATAAATCAGACATATGTTGACCTTTTTCTGACAGCAATCATAATTCAATCCTTTTTCCAGAGGGCTGCATGAGTCCTAAAACTGATATTTATATTTATTAATGATTTATCCCTGCCTAACTCTAAAGGGGTTATGGTAGTGGGAGCACCACTACCCTTACAATGCTTTTGTGAAAAATGAAAAAGGGTGCCCTCTCTGGGTGGGCAAGTGAATTGCAGGCTGCGTTTAGTTCCCATTCACTCCCTAGTGTAGGGCACAAACTATATAACTATAATTGATGACTTTTTCTGGTAGGTAAAACAACAGATGTGGGATTAAAAAAATTTTTTGGACCATTTAAATGGAAGAACGAGCTGATGACCCAGCAGATTTATCATATTAAGGCATTTATTCTGGTTCTAAATTTTTGGCAGCTAAGGCAGAATGACAAATATGTGGGGTTACATAGCCTTGGTTCCTCATGTGATGTACAAAATCAGCTGTACATGAAAATATTTCGTGGAACTAAACTCATGTAGAAATAGTTTCTCTCCTAGAATAAATGATCTTGACTATCTTCAACTATGGTTGCCCCAAAGTTTCAGAAATGATGTATAAACTGACAATTTTTGTATTGATCCTCCCTAAAAGCAGGAGGCACCACAGTAAGTAAACCTTAACTCTGAAGACACGTTTTTAAGGAGCTAAAAATGATGCAATCATTTGCTTTCTGATTTTATAAGTTAATTTGGGACGAGACTTAGAAAATCTTTTTGAATGGCTGTGAACATGTCCATTGGACTGTCTCTTAAAACATCAGAAATATGAAACATGTTTTGAGCTGATGTCAGATTATGCTTTGACCAGAGTTATTGTAACTTATCTTCCAGAAGATGACAGTTGTCAGAGTAATTATTACAACCAATTTCTATTTCTAAAAGTGTCTTTGCTGGAGAAATCTTTTCTGGGGTCAAGTTCTCCCTTAATTTCTGCTACAGCAAATGCCCTAATATATCAATGAAGGAAAATAGGTCCTACTAGCAAAAGCAAAATGGAAATTACATACCCTGGACATGTTTTCTAACTTTGCATATTTTTTCATCTTTTACCCTGGGTAAATGTGTGTCTACAGCTTTTGTACCAGTTTGTAAATTTACCAATCTGCATTTTCTCTTATTAAGCAAGTTTTTCAATTATGGTCTTTGAAGTGATAATTCAGTATATTGTATGTAAAATAGAAAACCTAATTTTAATTTTGAAGTTAGTGGTCTTACCACCAATTCAATTTGACTGAATTTAAACTTATGATTCTAGTTTTTGTGTCTCAAAGTGGTTTGTGGAAAAAATATTACCACTAACGCTCAAAAATAGAGACAACAAATATAGAAAATGTTAAAAAAATTTTTTTGAAACCTCCATCAAAAAAGTATAGCACAATTGGAGAGCATCATTCAATGAATTACAACAATTTTCTGTTCAGCAGGGCCATTTTAGATTATTTTTCCATTTTCAGAGGGAAAACAAACCAGTCAAAGATACATGTTCTTCCAAACACCTGTCTATAATTCATTTTATAGAGCCCATCACTTATTTCCAAGATAATAGCAATTTTATAAAATGTCATTTTGATTATCTTAAAATCTTTTAGTTATACTATTCTGTTAGGATGACTCAGAGTTAAGTATGAGAAATTTGCAATGGGCTCTACTTCAAGGTCTAATGTTTAAAATGTCACAAATACATTACAGATTGTTCTAATAATAACAAAAGAGCAAAGACACATGAAACTTCAGTAGCTTCTCAGTAAATTTATATGCCAGGAGAATACTAATGATAGGGATTAACACAACACCAACTATCACTTCAAAGATATATTGGCTTCTAGGACCTGAAAAGGGATACTTTACTGTTCTATTTCCTCTCTTAAGAACCAGCTAGCTGACTTCCATGCTATTCTATGACTTTGTTTGCTGTTTTTCTACTTCCTAGATAACTGCAGGTAGTACTTTATATTCTAGAGCATTGTCATAAAGCCTACTGGGGAGAAAGATCACAACTAAATAATCATAATTTAGTGCAGTGAGTGCTGTGATAGGGTAAAAAGAAGGGTGGGTAACCAAGATTTGGTAGAGAAACAGGGCTTGCTAAGTGAAATGAGGTCTAACTGGAATCTGAAAGAAGTAACAAGGTGAGACGGGTGTAGAATGCTCCAGGGGAAGTGAAAGTATACTTGAAGCCAGTGGAGCACAAGAGAGGTGCACTGGGAAAGGGGGGTTCAGAAGAAGGCACTGGTGACAGGAAGTGAGGTACCAGCTGATCAGGTCCCTCAGCTTGAGGGACCTTCTGTTCTCAGATGCTCAGTCTAAGGAATAAGACTGTAGACCTTCAGAAAGGTTTGAGGTGTCTCATGTCCAAGACTTTTCTCGCTCTCCTCTTCCTCCTTATACCCATTACAAGTGAACTACTTCATATCTTGTTTTCTCTTTGGGGTGGTGGTGAAGGGGAAGAGCTATTTGTGAAACGCCTACATATAGGAGGCCTCAAATTTGACTTTTCTCATTACCTCTATCTAAATGAGGTTGCACATACGATCACAGAGACAGTCTGATAAGGCTGGATAGTAAAAAGATGTCACTATTTTTATAACCTAGTTTTGCATTTCTTTATTTTTTAATATAACAGAAAAAAGGAAGGTGACTGAGTAACCATTTTGAACTAAGATTCTGATCCAACTTGGTTAGGTGCCAACTGATCACAAGGGGTAAAGCAGATATAGTTTGGCAATATTTTACTCTCCTAAATAATATTATAATTTACTGATAGGTTAAAATACAAGTCTCTATAAGATTCTTATTTTATACTGTTTCTAATGCTCAGCATCCTCAAAACTATCCTGCACACTCATTGCTACTTTGTTATGTATGATCCTAACCATCAAATCATGTTGCAGGAGACTCTCTTGCCTTGTGATAATATACACACAGCAAAGCCTCATTTTGACTGTCCTGGTCAAGGAAATAAGTATTTTACATAAGGAAAGTACCCAAGTAACTAAGGGTTAATAACCCTTTGAGAAAAACCTTTAAACAGCTTTAACCACTTTTAATGAAAAATTTTCTAAAACGTAGCACACTCTCTTACATTCCTACACAGACTGAAAAGAACGTCTCTCTGTCCCCCACGACTTACTGGCAATCATTATGAATAGCGATGACTAAACTTTATTATAAGAGAGTGATGCCTGAGTGAGACTTTAAAAGGAAGTAGATTTCTTCTCACATGCTGTCTACTGCTATAAGAATATTGCCTCCTTCTTGTACTGTCTTGTCTGTTTCTCAAAGTGTCTGTTTCTTCTCTCCCTGGTCTACACCCTTCCCATGGCCTTTTCTTTTCTTTTTATAAATTTATTTATTTTATTTTTGGCTGTGTTGGGTCTTCGTTGCTGTATGCGGGCTGTTCTCTATTTGCGGTGAGTGGGGGCTACTCTTGGTTGCGGTGCGCAGGCTTGTCATTACGGTGGCTTCTCTTGTCGCAGAGCACGGGCTCTAGGCATGAGGGCTTCAGTAGTTGGGGCATGTGGGCTCAGTAGTTGTGGCTCGTGGGTCCTAGAGTGCAGGCTCAGTAGTTGTGGCACACGGGCTTAGTTGCTCCACGGCACGTGGGATCTTCCCAGACCAGGGCTTGAACCCGTGTCCCATGCATTGGCAGGCGGATTCTTAATCACTGCGCCACCAGGGAAGCCCCCCATGGCCTTTTCTAATTTGCTGATTCAAATCTGTGAGAATTTGAAAACCAAACTTAAGAGGCTTATGCTTAGAATAAAAAAATCAAGATGCTCCAAAGGAAAATTCCCATATCTAAAGTGTGGGAGTTTCAATACAGGGGATTTTATGGCATTTATTTAGGCTTTAGAGATCTTTCATGGATTATTTCCCATTCTTAACGTGCTCTGGATAGGTGGAGTTGATAAATAATTGCATGCCCGGTAAGGGAGCTATCATATATAGATTCCGGCACCCGAGTGCACCCAGCTAAGAGGTGTCCCTACTATGGTTAACCATATAAATATGTACAACATAAAAAAAAATCTACCAAATAAATACATAATTAAAGAACAAAAACTGACATTATATGTAATTCAAAAATAAATATCTTTGAGTATGGATGGAGAAATTAGTTTTTTTCTAATTACAAAAGTAATTGCTCAGTGGAAAAAATATGGAAAATTAGAAGAAGAAAAAAGAAAAAGATTAATTGAAATCTAACTAAAGCTATCACTCTTAATATTTTGGTGTGTTTTATTAGTGTTACTTTCTCTCTCTTTATATACACATATATATTCTCTTTGTATAGAGAATATTTATGTTTGTGTACATATACACTGTTTAAAAAAGTGATATCATGTAGATTCTGAAATTTGTCCTCTTTTTTTTTTAGCTAGGAATATAGTATGAACGTTTTCTCCTGCCAACAAATATTCCTGCATCACAGGATTTATAATGTCAGCATTTGTGTTCCATTAATGGGCATATTATAATTGATATAACTAACACCTGATCGTTGGGCATTTTAGATTATTTTTCCAGATACTCCCCCTTTTTTGGGCTGTCATGAATCAGACTGCAATGAACACATGATCACACACATCTGTTTGCTCCTCTGTAGTTAGTTCCACAGAATATATTCTTAGAAGTGAAATATCTGGGATAAAGTAGTTTCACAGAATATATTCTTAGAAGTGAAATATCTGGGATAAAGTAACGCAAACTTGCATAATTTTAGGGACATATTCTAAAATTACGACCCAAAGAGGTGGTGCAATTTGCACTCCCACCAGGGGCATATGCATGTCTGCTTTCCCATATCCTCATTCGCACTGATTCATCATAGCATTCTTTTCGATTCTTGCCAATCTGCAAGAGAAAAATGATACTCATTTTTAACTTGCATTTTTTATGACTATGGGATTTTAACATTTTTTTCAAATATGCTAAAATTTTAAATATATAAATATGCTAAATTCAAAATTTTTCCCTAGGGCTTCCCTGGTGGCGCAGTGGTTGAGAGTCCGCCTGCCGATGCAGGGGATGCGGGTTCGTGCCCCAGTCTGGGAAGATCCCACATGTCGTGGAGCGGCTGGGCCCGTGAGCCATGGCCGCTGAGCCTGCGCGTCCGGAGCCTGTGCTCCGCAATGGGAGAGGCCACAACAGTGAGAGGCCCGCATACCGCAAAAAAAAAAAAAAAAAAAAAAAATTTTCCCTATTTTTTGGGGGGCATTTGTGTCATCATTCTTCTGTGAATAGCCTTTTCCTCATTTTCAATTGCCTTTTCATTGCCTTTACCAATTTTTCCATTTGGTTGTTTACTTTTTATTTATTGATTTATAAAGAGTCTTTATGGTTAAAAGTGTCATTTGTCATATATATTATATATTTTCCCAACATTTTTGTCTCAATTTTATTCTTGGTGTTTAAATTAAAAATATATTTTTTCTTAATTGTTCCTTTATCACATTACTGAATAGTTTGATAGATTTTCTCAGGCTCTACTCTGCTTTTTAATAAAATCTCCTTTGAACTTCCTCCCAACCCATCAGTTCTAAGATAATGACACATACAGCATGGTAAGTAAAGTTGTGCCAATGCTGTACTTGCCATATGGAGCAATATTTTAAACTCTGCAGTTCATTCTGTCAGTACTTCATCTATGACATGTGGATTGGGAAGGACTTTGTATCTTTTTTGAAGCATATGTAATTATATGATGTATATAATGTCATAAATCATAGGTACTTCATACATGTTGAATACATGGATAAATGTCACAAAATTATAATTTAGAAATTCTGACATATAAGGAAATGTTACTACATGTAGAAAGGTAAAAACAAGCCGGATAAAACAATCACGATAATGAAAGAAGAGACATAAATAGATAGATATGCTATAAGCATGAAAAGATTAGTAGTCAATAATATTACTCACATCAGTAGCCTTGGAATACATGTATTTAATCTCTCTACTGCCAGTTGGACTAGATCAGAAGTTTTCTACTTTTGTTTCTGAGACGGGAAGAGGCTGGACCTAAGTCTCTATTTTGCAGCCCCAAAATATTTAAAACCCCTAGAAAAGTGCTGCAAACTAAAGATATTTTTGCTGCAAATATCTATCAGTCTTCCTCTTTTGTTGTTTATATTCATATAATTTTGATGAAAAAATGTATTTGAAAAAATTCTTTTAATTTTATTGAGAGGAACCTTTCTATCACATAGTTCTTTACTGCTTGCCTGGTATGTTATTTGTACATATCTTAAAAATTAAATATCAAGATGTAAATCATCTCAGTTTCTCTCTCTGTTATTTATACAAAGTTCTGTGAGATTATTGTTGTTTTTTAAACATAATAATATACAGTTTATAAACTGTAAGGTCTATTTTGTAG
Source organism: Mesoplodon bidens (assembly GCF_964165515.1). Lineage (NCBI taxonomy): Eukaryota > Metazoa > Chordata > Mammalia > Artiodactyla > Ziphiidae > Mesoplodon > Mesoplodon bidens. Next base: position 90,522,907 of record NC_138160.1, on the reverse strand, counting down.
GTAGCCAAATAGCTTCAGTATCAGCTCATTTACTCAAGGCCTTAAACAAAAGCAAGCAGAAACACATCAACATACATTTCCTGACAAATGCAATATCAGTGACAATAATAAAGTCCCAAATTCAACATTCTTTACGTATACAGCCTCTCTCTCTTCCACAAATCTCAACTCTGAATAATCTCAGAAAACACTGAACCACACTTGAATAAAGATCCTCTGAAAAACATTATTTTGCTTTTGAATGTTAGATGTTGCTAGCACTCAGGATGCCTCCTGAGTCTGCCTCCATGGAAAGATAACAAGTACTGGTGGATGCCAACTACTGCAAAGCACAGATGAGTGATTTAAGGGGGAGAGAGGGAGAATTCTTTACAACTCAGGCAAGAAAATATTTGTAAAGCAAACATAAAGCACCAAAGCACATAATTTGAAGGTAGATTTAGCTTCATAAAGTCATATGAAAAAATTTTCTTTAAACATCCTGTTTCCTTCTTTATGTCACTGTAGTAAAGCTCTACAAGGAAATTTTTTGCTATTTTTTAGCTTGTAGATTTCAAAGAGAGCATTTCCTTTGGGGAGAGAGTCACTTTCCTGTTTTGGCTGTACAAGCTCTGGTGAGAGTCACCTTGTTCTTTGGGACACATTGGGTAGTCAGTGACTTTATATGCGTGTGCAACACTGGAGCTGTCAGAAAGTTTACAATGAAGGGAAAAATAGAATTTTGTTAGGCAAAGCTTTCTATAGCCGAGTTTGCCACACATTGTTAGCACAAACGTGTATTCTTGTCTGTAAGAAACATAACAATAAAATTTTGGTTATGTTTTCAATCAAGAAAGTAAAATAAAGGAAATAATCCTAGTCAGATTATTTGAGCTTCCTGAAAAAAACAGAAACAGGAGATTTGATAAATAAAAGCAGCAGTACTTGTCTCTTCACAACTTGAAGATTACTCATAGAGGGAAGAATTAAAGAGAAATTGTTACAAATTCAATATCATATTTATTCTCATATTCTCCAATTTTCTTAATGTGGAATTAGAATGAATACAAAAGGTATTCACATTTGTTTTCATATTCATTACACTCCTTTCTTGCTCTACGAATGCAGTAAGCTCTTGAAACACTCTGTGTCCTTAGGACGTCCAAACTTGGTAGCAGCTCTTGGGCCTGTAGTGATTCCAGGAATGAAGGGAAATTGACTAGGTCCTTAAAAAGCTTTCCTGGGGAATCCCTGGTGGTCCAGTGGTTAGGACTTGGCACTTTCACCGCTGGGGCCCGGGTTTGATCCCTGGTCGGGGAACTAAGATCTCATAAGCCCTGTGGCCAAAAAAAGAAAAGCTTTCCGGTTCTGGCTAGCTCAGCCAAACCAAACTAAACAAAACCCTAAGACAAATAAACATACAAACAAATTCCATTTCTCAGGTGTTCCCACTTTTCAGGATATAAATGAGGGTGAGAAAAGATCACCTACATGTCGATAATCACAATTAGCATGTTACAGAGGAGAAGGCCCTGAAAGGATTCCCTCTAAGTTCCTCATTTTCCGTGGAAGGCTTGGGTCTCCGGAGGAAGCCAGGGCCCCATGGCTGGTCAGAGGTCCCATCAGGGCCACAATGAACATTTACTCCTTCCAGTAGGCACTTTATGAAGGACTCCCACGCAGCCTCTGAGACACAAGGAACTATCTTGATGTTTGACTTCTAAAACTATCAGTGTTTTAATACTATTTACTTTTATAAAAACAACTATCAGTAAAAAATGGTAGAAGGAAAAGTATTAGGGAAAAAAAGAGCAGGGAAGAAGGGATTCGAAGCCTAGAGAGCTCTCTACTTTCAGCTATATGAGTTGCCTTCCCCAGGAAAAATGTGTTCTCCTAAATCACGCATTTGTGGTGAGTAATGGCTCTGACAATTAATTTAACAAATATTTACTGAGATACAACAGTCAATAGGATAAATTCCTTTCCTCATGGAGCTTAAAAATTAGTTTGACACACAGACAATAAACAAGTAAATAAGTAATACAATTGCTGATAGTTCTATCTGTTATTAGGGAAAAAAGAGCAGGTAAAAATACAGAGTGTAAAGGAGCGGGGGAAGATGATTTTAACAGGGTTGACAGGAAAGCCTCCGAGGAGGTGATATTTGAGAAGAGGAGGAGACCTTTGAATTTTGAAGTGTGAGTGGTTCGGCTGGTAGAAAGTTCTGAGATGAAAGATAAGTTAAAGAAAAATGTATTCACACTGGACCCTAGTTTTTCCCCAAATGTTTTTGCTGGTCTTTCTTTAACTCAATACTCACAAGACTGATTAGACAATCTATCTTTTAGGTTGGCAAGAAGACAACTAAATTTATGTGTCTATAGTCAAGCACTTTATTGCACAGAACAAGCTCTTCTTTTTGTGCTCCGCAAGTGAATTTGGCCCGAGCAGTACAATATCTCGTTCCCTGATATAACTCTTCCTGATGTGCCCAAGATTGCTCCAAATGCTGACTTGGACTGTTCGAGTTACTTAATGGGATGACAAAACTGCTAGCATTTTTCATTGACCCTGAACTCCTTCTTAATGAAACAGGAACAGACCACTCAACCTAGTTGGGTTCTTGCCTAAATTAGAATGGCCAGAAGTGATGCAAGGTTGTTGCTTTTGTCATCAAGTAATCACATCCCATCTTTAGTGACAGAACAAAAAAGACCTATTTGTCACTGTCTGGCCATCAATCTCCCTAACATTGAAGAGGTAGAACTTTTAAGCTCGATTAGTATTGACTACTAGAATACAATCTACAATTCTAATACTCTACACTTCTCACATTTTCATACAAAACAGTAGATTTCACAGAAGGGCTGAAAAGAAGTGTAAAAGGAGCTCAGAGCTAATACATATATTGAACTGTCACTGATGAGTGAGAGTTCTGATGCTTAATTTCTTCCTATTCTCTAGTCCATCTTCATGTCTTTCTTTCTTTTTTTTTTTTTTTTGTTGGGGGTGTCTATGCAGCACGGCACGTGGGATCTTAGTTTCCCGACCAGGGCTCGAACCTGGGCCCACAGCAGTGAAAGCCCAAGTCTTAACCACTGGACCACCAGGGAATTCCCCCATCTTCATGTCTTCTGTTAGCTGAATTTGCCTTCTGAGGCCTTTGAATAAATCTCCCTCCAAAGTTCCCACCAAATGATTATGTACACCAGGTATGCTTTTGTATGTCTTTCAAGGGAAGATCATTTCTTCCTCTTCTTTGGATCCCTGACATCTTGCACAGTCTGTTCTATAGCAGTTGTTTAATAAATGCTCCATGAAGGCATGTCATTCTTCTTATTTCTCTCAAGTATAGTTCTTGTTATCTAACAGTTTCAAACAATTTTGTAGTCCCTAAAGTTCTACCTCTTTTATGAAAACTTCCCAGACTGAAGCCTCTTTGTTTGTCTAATTCCCACACCTGCTCGGTGGCTCTCCATCAAACAATGCACCCACTCTTGCCATGCATATAATTTACATAATAAAAACAATGGGGAAGGGAGTTGGGGTCAGATTATTAGAGTCAAGCAAATGAAGAATGGAACTGAGCTTCCAAATGCTTTAGTATGGTTCACTGACAACTTATTTAATTTTTTCAAAAACTCATGTAAAAAGCAGTTCCTAGTGAAAAATGCCATTAAGTCCATAACAGAAGGTAAACAGATTTTTATAGCAGTCTCTTGTACCCTCCTCCTATCTTCAGTCTCCTAACAGAGATGGTTTTTACTGCTTCTTTCCCCCTCAGCCTAAAGCTACTATGTGAAATCCATGGTGGAGGTAATAATTTTCATGGAAATTTCACTGGTACTAACAAATTAGAAAGAACCTTGGAATCCATGCTCTGGAAGCCATACTGGAAAGAGTAGGCCATGAAGTCTAAGGCCTCTCCCACCTGATGTGTCTCTAGACTTCTAAGCTGGTGGCTTTTAAAACCACAATAAACCAAGGAAACTGTTCAAGAACCTATACCCCACTGGCATAGCAGGTAGAATTACCACTGTGGTAGCTATATTATTGTGCAAAAATGTATAGTGTCTCTCCCTGTAGGAGGATTATACCTCACCATGATGAACATATACATCCTCACCAAGTTGATCCCAAGCATGGCTATGTGATTTGATTTAGTCAGTAAATTTTGAGAAGTGATGATTGTTATGTCTAGGAAGCAACTTTAAGAGCCAGTGCATGGCTTGGCAAGTTCCCTGCCTCTGTGATTGTAGAAGCAATAGATTCTTCCTGTGTCTGTGAGCAGAGCTCCTTTTCTGACCCATGATGGACTGCAGTGAGAAATACATTTAGCTGTTTTAAGTTCCTGAGATTCTCATGTTTGCTACTGCAGCATAATCTAGCTTGTCCTAACTGATACAGAAGGCAAAACTTTTCTGTCCTTAGTGATGGCTGGAATATGGGTGATATTTACAGTTGATCTGCAGTACCTCTTACAGTTTTTCAGTTTAGTGAATGTTCAATCAAGTCCACTGCAGAGGAAAAAAATTGCTATCTTTAATTATTTTATAACCTGCAACTTTTGTGAGTTTTTCACATTCCTAATAAATACTTCAGATACTCTTGATGAAATAGGATATCATTAACATGGCTTGTGGAAAAATGGAGAAAGGAAGTTTAATTTATATTTTCAAAATATGAAAATTTTTTTTACTCATGAAAAAGGTCCTCTCTAGTGCCATGTAGAGCTCATCATGTTAGGTACACAAGGTAAGAGAGGCCACCTCTGTGCCCTCTGGAGATGCTGACCTAGTTAGGCCTCCATTCAGTCTTATACTCATGTGTAGACCCTTATAGGGACACACATGTAGGTAGCTACTAGTTCCTACAAATTTTTCCAGTTCTCTAAACATATGCAAGAAATGTGGAGGAAGAGGAGCTCTCACAGAGCATGGGTCCAGTGGATTCTGGCACTGCTTGTGAGTTGAAGGGAAGTAATGAGTTATGAGGAGAATGCTCAACTCTCCAAGTTCTCCACTCACATAAATGATAAGAATGTCTACCTCCACCACATAACAATTTCTTTCCCCCTAGTTCATTGCAATTTAAATACACTCCACCCTGTTATAAGATGACTCAGATGATGAAAGACACTTTCTGTGTATTCTTAATGTCTCCAGTTATAAGTTAGAAGGCTGTAATCTTTTTCTATCACTAACAGGGGTGTTAAAGGAAAAAGCATTTGAAGTCCAAGACTTTTATAAGGAGCAGCATCAAACACCAAAATCATTTCAACAGGTTTAGAATTTAGTAATTTTTTTCCCCTGCTCTCTCAAAAATCATCAATAGCTTTCTGTCTACAGCCATACCACCCTGAATGCACCTGATCTCATCTGATCTCAGAAGCTAAGCAGGGTTGGGCCTGGTTAGTACTTGGATGGGAGATCAATAGCTTTCTGATGACAATTTTAAAAAGATATATTTTCTAGTTGCCTAGGTCTTTCATAACACTATTTTTCTATTTTTCTGTGCCCCTAGTAACAATACCACTGATGATACATATCTTACAAATGACAACCAAACTCTTTTCCATGGGATTTATTTGAAAAATTTGGCCAATATGAGCATGAAGTGAACTGACTTTATGATTAATATATGGTAAGTTGCCCAGTTCAAGATGACTTTAATATTGCTTCAGAAAGGATATCTTTTGTACTATTTCTTCTTTAGTGTCTGTGAAATTATCCAATATAATGAAAAGGGAAATGTGATTTTAATTTATTATAGGTGTAATTCTCTTCTATTTTAACTGATTTTTTTTCTATTTAAGGCTTTATATGAATCACTATTAAGAGCCACTAAAATAATGCATTACTTTTTTATGTAATGTGAATATGGTTTTTGTGTTCACAGAATAAAACCAGGCTTAATCTGCTAACAGCAAAAACAACCTAAGCACTTTCATTGTCTACAACGATATTTCACATTACATAAGGCAGGACTGTTTTGCTTACTAGGCACTAAAGGTATTTGCAATCTGAGCTTTTTCGGGAAGTCAGAGAAAAATGTTTTGGCCTTTATTTCTGATATGATTCAATAATATACTCTCCAGTCAGCTGGTAATTGATAGCAGTGTTCTCTCTTTGATTCAGTTTTTTCATTGCAATCCATCTAGCACTGTGTAGGTCCTGTCAGCTAATTGGCTGCCCATCTTTCTAACTGATACTTAACCTCAGCCACTGTAAAACTGAGAAGTTTTCAATCAATTCTTATTCCCAGGTAAATTTATCAAAATACTAAGCTTCAGAACATGTCAGCAAAATGTGTGTTCCCATATCTACACATCCTATCCAGAAGAAAATGGGGGGGGGTGGCTGCTTTCATACCAGTGCGTATAATTACTACAATTTTTATGTTGATTTAACCAGAAAATCTCTAAATCTTAACGGGGAAAAAATGAAATAAAAACTACTTCTGACATCTGAAGTTAACGGTCCAACTATATTTCCTTAAAAATGCTCTCTTGGGGCTTCCCTGGTGGCACAGTGGTTGAGAGTCCGCCTGCCGATGCAGGGGACACGGGTTCATGCCCCAGTCCAGGAGGATCCCACGTGCCGCGGAGCGGCTGGGCCCGTGAGCCATGGCCGTTGAGCCTGCGCGTCCGGAGCCTGTGCTCTGCAACGGGAGAGGCCATGACAGTGAGAGGCCCGCGTACCGCAAAAAAAAAAAAAAAAAAAAAAAAGCTCCCTTGGTAAGATTCAATACAAACAATTTTCCTATCCTTTACTAAGGTCCCTAAGTTATGAAGAATGAGAAGAAAAGACATGGGCCCTGTCCTTTGGGGGTACAGGGTGGGAGTGGGAATCTTCTGCAGGGTTGGCAGCAGGACAGAGATTCAGGAAGGTGTCTGTGGGAGACAAGGGGGAGATTTTGATAGATAATATTAAAGAAAAGACCTGTGGCTCATCTATACCTCCCTTGACCCATCCAGCCCCTCTGTGTTCCTCTGAGTCTTTCAATGGCTCTTCTTCTTCCTACTCCTTAAATGTTGCTCTAGCCCAGGCCCACTTCTCTCTCCTTAGGCAATCTTGTTCTCTCTCATGGCTTTAATGATCACATAGAGCCATCAACACATCCCAGTTTTATATCTCCCACTCCACTATTTCAGCTGGACTCTTAAAGATTCCTCTTCCTAGATGGCCTACAATTATTTCGAACTCAACAAGTCCAAAACCAATGTCAAATTGTTCCTCCCCCACAAATCTGCTCCTGACTCTTATTCCCTATCTTGGTTCATGGATTGCCATGGGCCCCCTATCCGCATTAGAGATGTACTCTCAAAATCTCCTTTGACCTTTCCCTTTTCTTCACTCTATCACATCAATAATTTATAATTACTCTACATCTGAAAAAACTCTTGAATTCAACATTTCCTTGTCATTCACAATGCATGTGCCACAGTACAGGCCCTCCATTGCATTCTTAGACAACTAGAATAGTCTAACTGTTCAGAGAGGGTAAGTGACTTCACAGCCTCCAATCTGTGAAACATCAGATGGAAACTCATGGACAGCGGACTGCATCCTAAAAGAGTGGGAGAAACTGGAGAAATGAAGAATTTTTAAGGCAGTAGTACAGCTTCAAACAAGAAAAATGGAAGTTCTTGGGAGAGTAGCTAAGTCTAAGGCTTTTAGTTAACATTACAGTCTCACTGAATCTCTCTTCTAACATATTTTTACTGTCTTTGATAATACCCAGTACAAGAAACATGCAAGATAATTAATAACGAATAATATGAATTACAAAACACCCTGAAACCTGCAAGTATCACATAGGCAATTCAAGGAGATAAAGTATTTTCCTCTTTTATTAAACCAAGGGGTAAAGTAGCTGTTCCTCCTCTTTTCCCCACCCTCCTTTTCCTGTATATCCTTTGTTCCAGCCCTACATGTAACATCCTCTCCTACACTTCCAAGGCAGAAGTCTCTCAGTTCCAATGTGACAGAAATCCTCCAGGCTTGAGTTACACTGGAGAGAACTGGGAAGAGCCAATCAGTGAATCAGTCGGGGGCTAGGGCTAGATGGTAGGCCTATCATGTCTTCAGGAGGAAACTAGGACAGGACATCCTTCCCAAGTTAATTGGGTGGGGGCCAAGTCCATAAGGAAAAGAGTAGAATCAAGCCTGATAGAAACTTCAAGCCCTAAAGACTGGAGTGGAATTGAAAACAGTTTGGTGTCCTTATTTGCTTATTTCCTCACAGGGCTGCAGCCACAAGGGCACTATGAAGAGTACTTACCTTTTATGGGCCTTTCACCAAGCTCAGCCTCTTACCACCTCCCTACCACTGATTTTTCTATCTCTGTTTCTGGCTCCTTTCAACCAGACACTGGTTCATTCTCTTTCATTTCTCCTCTAGATGGGAGGATTGTTAGGTCAGTTTGTGATTAATGAGCTGGATTTTACCTTGGATACTGTCCTGGGTTCCCCCATGGCTCTATTCCCTCTAACTGGAAGCTAGCCTTATCCTCCTCTTATATGTTCCCAAATTCCTAAAAGCTAGACCAAGGTTGGCGCCTTCACAGAGGCTCTAGAGACATTTGAACAGAGAAAAAGAGGCCTGGCATGAAAGCTGGTCAGGAACAAACATGGCAAAACTATACAACTTCAGAAGCAAGAAGAACTACAATTCTGCAGCCTGTGGAAGGAAAACCACATTCACAGAAAGATAGACAAAATGAAAAGGCAAAGGATTTTGTACCAGATGAAGGAACAACATAAAACCAAAAGAAAACAACTAAATGAAGTGGAGATAGGCAACCTTCCAGAAAAAGAATTGATAATAATGATAGTGAAGATGATCCAGGACCTCAGAAAAAGAATGGAGGGAAAGATCGAGAAGATGCAAGAAATGTTTAACAAAGACCTAGAAGAATTAAAGAATAAACACCTAGAAGAATTAAAGAACAAACAAAGATGAACAATACAATAAGTGAAATGAAAAATATACTAGAAGTAATCAATAGCAGAATAAGTGACCTGGAAGACAGAATGGTGGAATTCACTGCTGTGGAACAGAATAAAGAAAAAAGAATGAAAAGAAATGAAGACAGCCTAAGAGACCTCTGGGACAACATTAAATGCACCAACATTTGCATTATAGGGGTCCCAGAGGAGAAGAGAGAGAGAAAGGACGGAGAAAATATTTGAAGAGATTATAGTCGAAAACTTCCCTAACATGGGAAAGGAAATAGCCACCCAAGTCCAGGAAGAGCAGAGAGTCCCAGGCAGGAAAAACCCAAGAAGAAACATGCCAAGACATATAGTAATCAAATTGACAAAAATTAAAGACAAATTATTGAAAGCAACAAGGGGAAAATGACAAATAACATACAAGGGAACTCCCATAAGGTTAACAGCTGATTTCTCAGCAGAAACTCTACAAGCCAGAAGGGAGTGGCACGGCATATTTAAAGTGATGAAAGGGAAGAACCTACAACCAAGATTACTCTACCTAGCAAGGATCTCATTCAGATTTGATGGCAAAATCAAAAGCTTTACAGACAAGCAAAAGCTAAGAGAATTCAGCACCACCAAACCAGCTCCACAACAAATGTTAAAGGAACTTCCCTAAGTGGGAAAAACAAGACAAGAAAAGGACCTACAAAAACAAACTCATAACAATTAAGAAAATGGTAATAGGAACATCCATATCGATAATTACCTTAAACGTGAAAGGATTAAGTGCTCCAACCAAAAGACACAGGCTCACTGAATGGATACAAAAACAAGACCCATATATACGCTGTCTGCAAGAGACCCACTTCAGACCTAGGGACACATACAGACTGAATGTGAGGGGATGGAAAAAGATATTCCATGCAAATGGAAATCAAAAGAAAGGCAGAGTAGCAATACTCATATCAGATAAAATAGAATTAAAAATAAAGAATGTTACAAGAGACAAGGAAGAACTCAACATAATGATCAAGGAATCAATCTGAGAAGATATAACAATTATAAATATATATGCACCCAACATAGGAGCACCTCAATACATAAGGCAACTGCTAACAGCTATAAAAGAGAAGATTGACAGTAACAAAATAACAGTGGGGGGCTTTCACACCTTACACCAATAGACAGATCATCCAGACAGAAAATTAATAAGGAAACACAAGCTTTAAATGACACAATAGACCAGATAGAGTTAATTGATATTTATAGGACATTCCACCCCAAAACATCAGATTACACTTTCTTCTCAAGTGCACACGGAACATTCTCCAGGATTGATCACATCTTGGGTCACAAATCAAGCCACAGTAAATTTAAGAAAACTGAAATCTTATCAAGCATGTTTTCTGACCACAATGCTATGAGATTAGAAATCAATTACAGGGAAAAAAACATAAAAAACATAAAAACATGCAGGCTAAAAAACACGTTATTAAATAACCAAGAGATCACTGAAGATATCAAAGCGGAAATCAAAAAATACCTAGAGACAAATTACAACGAAAGCATGATGATCCAAAACCTATGGGATGCAGCAAAAGCAGTTCTAAGAGGGAAGTTTACAGCTATACAAGCCTACCTCAAGAAACAAGAAAAATCTCAAATAAATAATCTAAACTTACACCTAAAGGAAGTAGAGAAAGAAGAACAAACAAAACCCAAAGTTAGCAGAAGGAAAGAAATCATAAAGATCAGAGCAGAAATAAATGAAATAGAAACAAAGAAAACAATAGCAAAGATCAATAAAACTAAAAGCTGGTTCTTTGAGAAGATACACAAAATTGATAAACCATTAGCCAGACTCATCAAGAAAAAGAGGGAGAGATCTGAAATCAATAAAATTAGTAATGAAAAAGGAGAAGTTATAACGGACACCACAGAAATACAAAGCATCATAAGAGACTGCTACAAGCAACTATATGCCAATAAAATGGACAACCCAGAAGAAATGGACAAATTCTTAGAAAGGTATAACCTGTCAAGACTGAACCAGGAAGAAATGGAAAATATGAACAGACTAACCACAAGTAATGAAATTGAAATTGTGATTAAAAAACTTCCAACAAACAAAAGTCCAGAAGCAGATGGCTTCACAGGTGAATTATATCAAACATTTAGAGAAGAGTTAACACCCATCCTTCTCAAACTCTTCCAAAAAATTGCAGAGGAAGGAACACTCCCAAACTCATTCTATGAGGCCATCACCCTGATACCAAAACCAGACAAAGATACTACAAAAAAAGAAAATTACAGACCCATATCACTGATGAATATAGATGCAAAAATCCTAAAGAAAATACTAGCAAACAGAATCTAGCAACACATTAAAAGGATCATATACCATGATCAAATGGGATTTATCCCAGGGATGCAAGGATTCTTCAGTATACACAAATCAAGCACTATGATACACCGTATTAACCAATTAAAGAATAAAAACCATATGATCATCTCAATAGATGCAGAAAAAGCTTTTGACAAAATTCAACACCCATTTATGACAAAAACTCTCCAGAAAGTGGGCATAGAGGGAACCTACCTCAACATAATAAAGGCCATATAAAACAAACCCACAGCAAACATCATTCTCAATGGTGAAAAAGTGAAAGCATTTCCTCTAAGATCAGGAACAAGACAAGGATGTCCACTCCTGCCACTATTATTCAACATAATTTTGGAAGTCCTAGCCATGGCAATCAGAGAGAAAAAAAAAAAAAGGAATGTAAATTGGAAAAGAAGTAAAACTGTCATTGCTTGCAGATGACATGATACTATACATAAAGAATCCTAAAGATGCCACCAGAAAACTACTAGAGCTAATCAATGAATTTGGTAAGGTTGCAGGATACAAAATTAATGCACAGAAATCTCTTGCATTCCTATACACTAAAATGAATGATCAGAAAGAGAAATTAATGAAATGATCCCATTCACCATTGCAACAAAAAGAATAAAATACCTAGGAATAAACCTACCTAAGGATGTGAAAGACTGGTACTCAGAAAACTATAAGACACTGATGAAAGAAATCAAAGATGATACCAACAGATGGAGTGATATACCATCTTCTTGGATTGGAAGAATCAACATTGTGAAAATGACTCTACTACCCAAAGCAATCTACAGATTCAATGCAATCCCTATCAAATTACCAATGGCATTTTTTACAGAACTAGAACAAAAAAATCTTATAATTTGTATGGAGACACAAAAGACCCCGAATAGCCAAAGCAGTCTTGAGGGAAAAAAACAGAGCTGGAGGAATCAGACTCCCTGACTTCAGACTATACTACAAAGCTACAGTCATCAAGACAATATGGTACTGGCACAAAAACAGAAATATAGATCAATGGAAAACAATAGAAAGCCCAGAGATAAATCCATGCACCAATGGTTAACTAATCTATGACAAAGGAGGCAAGGATATACAATGGAGAAAAGACAGTCTCTTCAATAAGTGGTGCTGGGAAAACTGGACAGCTACATGTAAAAGAATGAAATTAGAACACTCCCTAACACCATACACAAAAATAAACTCAAAATGGATTAGACCTAAATGTAAGGCTGGACACTATAAAACTCTTAGAGAAAAACTTAGGAAGAACTCTCTTTGACATAAATCACAGCAAGATCTTTTTAGACCCACCTCCTAGAGAAATGGAAATAAAAAGAAAAATAAATGAATGGGACTTAATTAAACTTGAAAGCTTTTGCACAGCAATGGAAACCATAAACAAGACAAAAAGACAACCCTCAGAATGGGAGAAAATATTCACAAAGAAATCAACGGACAAAGGATTAATCTCCAAAATATATAAACAGCTCATGCAGCTCAATAGTAAAAAACCAAACAACCCAATCCAAAAATGGGCAGAAGACCAACATAGACATTTCCCAAAGAAGACATACAGATGGCCAAGAAGCACATGAAAAGCTGCTCGACATCACTAATTATTAGAGAAATGCAAATCAAAACTACAATGAGGTATCACCTCACACCTGTTAGAATGGGCATCATCAGAAAAGCTACAAACAACAAATGCTGGAGAGGATGTGGAGAAAAGGGAACCTTCTTGCACTGTTGGTGGGAATGTAAATGGATACAGCCACTATGGAGAACAGTATGGAGGTTCTTTAAAAAACTAAAAATAGAATTACCATATAACCCAGCAATCCCACTACTGGGCATATACCCAGGGAAAACCAGAGTTCAAAAAGATACATGCACCCCAATGTTCCCTGCAGCACTATTTACAATAGCCAGGTCATGGAAGCAACCTAAATGCCCATCAACAGATGAATGGATAAAGAAGACGTGGTACATATATACAATGGAATATTACTCAGCCATAAAATGGAATGAAATTGAGTCATTTGTAGAGACATGGATGGATGTAGAGACTGTCATACAGAGTGCAGTAAGTCAGAAAAAGAAAAACAAATATCGTATATTAATGCATATATGTGCAATAAATAGTCAAGTACTTCAGACAGATTTTTCTCATGTAAACCTTACAACTAATTTATGAGATAGATAACATACAGGTAAGATTTAGAGATGACAGACAAGTAGCAAAGCCTGGATTTGAACTGGGTCTGACAGCAAACCTATTTTAATTTACACTCCAGCTACTCTGATAAGCAGTATGCATGATGATAACATGGCTCAACAGTGATTGCTAGGCCCCTACCTAAAATAAAACTATAAGCGAAGAGCACATCAGAAAAAAAACATAGATTATTTCTTGCTCTTAGCAATTAACACCATATTGGCACTTGATCGTTATTCAGTTATTACTGACAGTCGACAAGTGCTCACCAGTGGTATTTATAACATCATTTATGTGGGCAAAGATATCTCACAAACCCAATAAATAAACACATTACTGATCTCATCTTTTCTATTAGAAAAATATATTTTTAAAATTCTGATGTAAATTTTAAAAAATTGTTGTTCAATAATTTAGAAGAAGAACGTTGAAGGAAAATATAATAAGTAACATTACTAATGTGAAAGCTCACATTATGATTAATGCTGACCAACTGTTGTCCACCTCCACTGAGGATCACAGGAGAAAAGTCTTATGTTACAGCAAGGGATTATTAGGATTGACAGGGAAGAACTCTGTAGCTATAAACTTTATTCAACACAGGACAGAGTTATATTAAGTAAGGCTACTGAAGCTCTAAACCATAGTGATCTTCAAAAAGAAAATCAGTGATCAACCATTTTGGATGGTTTAATCTAAAGACCCAATAAATGAAGAGTTGAGGTTTTTCAGTTTCTATTGCTAAACGCTATATAATTCTATTTGATGTTGTGAGATTTAACATATAATATTTCAAGAGACTGAATTACCAGAAAAAAAGTTCTCTATAATAAAAAATGAGTATTCTCTATTCTTCCCCAACTTCCTTCCAATAACCATGTATATGGAACATCTACTATGTCAGGCATATAAAGTTGAATAAAACATGGTTACTCTTTTGAGCAACACACAGTTATTACAGGAGATAGGCATGTAAATGAAAAGTACAACAGAGCAAGTGATACTACAGAGGTAGGAGTAGCAGAAAAAACTCTGCAGAAGCAGATGCAAATATTATAAGTGCTTACTAAGTTCCAGACACTTATTAGGCACTGGGGACACAAGAGTAAAAGAGATGCCCTGGTCCTCAAAGAGATTAACATTCTAATGCTGTGCTGGTCAGTATGGTAGCCACTAGCCACATGTGACATCTGAAACGCACTTAGTCCAAATGGAAATGTTCTTTAAGTATAAAATACCCACTGGATTTTGAAAACTTGTAAAACAAACAAAATAATGTAAAATACCTCAATAATGTTTTATATTAATTACATGCTAAAATAAGAAATTTTCAAAAAATTGAGTTAATAAACTATACTATTAAATCAATTTTATCTTTTTCTTTTTACATTTTTAATGTTGCGACTAGAATATTTTAAATAACATAGTGGCTCATATTACATATTCATTGGACATATTTAGTAGAAGATACAGATAAATTAACAGAGGACTATAGTTTGTCATCTTTGATAAGTGCTAGGATAGTACAGTAAAGACAGGAAGGAATACCAAAAAAAGCCTCCTCAGGGGAAAACTGATCTGTCTTAAGCATCAAAATGTGAAAAAAAATTAAAGTTTTTTAATATGTAAGTCTCATATTAAATGTCAAATTTATTATTAAACAAATATATTTTAACTGTGATATTTACTACAGTATAAAATCTTTAATCATCTTCATCATTTTTAAAATATGGAGATGGCTTCATTTTTTTTTAATTGTAAAATATGTCCACTGTGAATCATTTTGAAAGCAGAGATAAGTATAAACGTATAAAAAGAAAACCTAGGGCTTCCCTGGTGGTGCAGTGGTTGAGAGTCCACCTGCCGGTGCAGGGGATGCAGGTTCGTGCCCCAGTCAGGGAGGATCCCACATGCCACGGAGCAGCTGGGCCCGTGAGCCATGGCCACTGAACGTGCACGTCCGGAGCCTGTGCTCCACAACGGGAGAGGCCACAACAGTGAGAGGCCTGCGTACGGCAAAAGAAAAAAAAAAAAAGAAAACCTATCCCCAATTATTAATACATTGCTATATGTCCTAAAGTATCAATATTTATGCATATAGAAATACAAATTTATTTCTATAAAATTAGATCATACTTTAGTATTGTGATTATGTTTATTAATAGTAAAATCAGAATCTCATATATGTTGAGATTTAGGATGTTTCCCAAAATTTGCTACAATGATATGATAGACAATCCAAAATAGTATATTTTTCAAAACATTTTTTTATGTCTTCTTTGATTACTGATTTGAGGTAAATTCTTTTTTTAAAAAATAAATTTATGTATTTTATGTATTTATTTTTGGCTGCATTGGGCCTTCGTTGCTGCATGCGGGCTTTCTCTAGTTGTGACGAGCAGGGGCTACTCTTCATTGTGGTGCACGGGCTTCTCATTGTGGTGGCTTCTCTAATTGCAGAGCACAGGCTCTAGGCATGTGGGCGTCAGCAGTTGCAGCACGTGGGCTCAGTAGTTGTGGCTCGTGGGCTCTAGAGTGCAGGCTCAGTAGTTGTGGCACAAGGGCTTAGCTGCTCTGTGGCATGTGGGATCTTCCCGGACCAGGGCTTGAACTCGTGCCCCTGAATTGGCAGGAGGATTCTTAACCACTGCTCCACCAGGGAAGTCCCTTGAGGTAAATTCTTAAGAGGTGAATTGTTGTGTCAAAGGGCATGCATTCTTACAGATGTTTAGTACATTTTAATAATTTGAATCCAAAAAACTTGTACCAATATATACCTCTTCCAAGAGCACATGAGAATGTGTTTTTCATTACTTATTAATAATAAGAATTAAAGATTTAAAAAATCTTTACCAATCTGATAGCAGAAAATATTTCATTGTTTTAAATTTACATTTCTTCATTTTCAAATGTTTATCAGAAATTAATAAACCTGTTCATGTTCTAAATTAACTGCCTGTTCATGTGCTCTGCTTATTTTTCTATTTGCTCTTTTATTGCTTTTTAAGAGCTCTTTATATGTTATGGAATATTCAGATTTAGTTTACCACAGCTATTTCAAACCTTTTCTTCCAGGTTTCCATGTAACAGTGGTTGGCTGATTGCTATGTAGAAGTACCCAACAGGCAATAAATAAAAGGCAAAGAGGCTTGAAATTCAAGGAGGTCTTGAAAAAATTACTAAATAATAGAGAACTTTAGTATATCACTTTTAGCATTAAACAGAACAAGCAAAAAATAAACAAGCTAGTATACATAGATATGCAAGGTTTTAGAAGGATTAATGAGAATATGAAGGTACATATTAAATATCATTTAATTTTTAAGTTATAAAATGTCCATATTTCCAATAATAATTATTTAACCTTAACAGACTATTAAGATTCTCCATCTGGAGTTCATTTTGTAATAAAATGAAGTGTGAGTATTTAAGTTTATTCCTCTGCCCTCATTCCAGCCCTAGCACCAATAGTTAGCTAATTGTTCCAGCACCATTTATTAAAATAAATGTTTTCCTACTAATTTACAATATCACTTTTATTGTACTCTAAATTTTTATCTATACTTTAGTCTGTTTCTTGACATTATATTCTATTTTCCCAATATTTGTGTATACATTTATGCCCACACATTACTGTTTTAATTACTGTAGGTTTATAAAGTATTTTAACACACAAGTAGGAAACTTCTTCATCCTTTTTGCTTTTACAATGTTTTCTTCATTATTTTGGCATATTTATCTTTCTATATATACTTTAGAATCATTTTATAAAGTTTCCAAAGCAAAACTACATTTCAGTTTTAACAGGAAGTATATTAAATGCATGATCCAGATATTAAAATAAAAATGATAGTCCATTTGATTTGCATAACATGTGAATTCATTATTTTAATACATTGCCATCCACATACTTTAGAACTTAATGCTTGATTAACCTATAGGTATTGCTGAATGTTAGTGTGGGCAGCATAGTACTTATAATCCTCACTCTGCATTGCTGCATTACAGATTATACACATGATGAAGTGCATACTATAAAGCAGCAAACACCCAAATGATGACAAACTATCCTAACTGCAATTTTCCTGCTTTTTATTAAGTAACTCCAAAATATGAACTTAGAAATATCATTAAATTATTAACGAGGCCAAAGACAACAGTCTAAAATCACGTACTGATACTAAAAGTGTTTACTGTGAATGCCTTATTAAGATGAAGACTGTTATTTTATGCCTACGAAACTGGCAGCTGAAAGTGGTCACAGATGTTCACAATATGCCAAAGTTCATGATTACATGTAAAAAATATACCTTGAGGATCTAGGAACTTAAAGTATACTACTTCATAATTAAGACATAGTTGCCTGTATTTCTCTCATGAAAAAACTTGTATATCTCACAAAGGTATGACAAAGATGTGTGTGACCAATAATTGGGTAGAGAAGGAGAGGCTGAGGAAATATATGTTTTTTTGTCCATGCTATTATGAAATAACAATTGTTATTTAGAGAACATATGTATTGATTTCAGGGGCCTACTTCTGAAAGTACTGGCTGATTCTGGGTCCCAAGTGAAATGTAAAAATTAAGTTTGAACATAAAAACATGAAGGATATTTTTACTCTTTATGACTCTTAATATAGTTAATTAGGAATACCTTTCTTAAAACAGTAATCTGTAAAAATGAAAATGTAACAAGAGTTGAAGTATGCTTTGTATGGATTAACATTAATAATTTATTATTATTTTAGGTATGACAAACACACAATATATATATGTCTTCATTATGTGTTGTAATAAATAGCAGCAGAGATAATCCCCAAAGGCAGATAACCTTAAAATGATCTGTATTTAGAATTTTGTACTGGCATTCAATACAGATGTGTGACAAAGCCTTCTTGTTTCCCCAAAGTGATGACATTGAAAGATAAAAGTACATATAATAAATGCCAATAAATATTTAAAACACTGTAAAAAATAATCTCAGAATTTTGCCAGTTAAGAATTCAGGGGTTATTAATAGGTTTCTATGTGTTGGAAGTATGTGAAAGGGTAAGAGTCTATTATAATCTTTTCTGCTGGCTGGTGGACCCCACAGCGACCTTTCAAAACAGAGCCTGGGATACTGTTCCCCCCAGTCTTCACATTGCTAACTCCTTCAGTTTTCACCAAAATGAATAATTCTCAGAAGTCTTTCCTGATTCCCCATGTAAGTAGATTTTCCCTTCCCACTTCCATACATTTATTCTCATCATTGTATCCTGTTTGCTTCCATCACAGCTTTTATCACAACTAGTGAATACCTAATTATGTGTTTACCTTGCTATCTGCCTTCTGTACCAGACTATAAGCTGTATAATTACAAGGAGTGATATAGCCAGTACCTAATACAATGCTTTGCACAAAATAAAGACTCCAGTAAGTGTCTGCAAGATGAAAGAAAGTAGAGAGTAGGTTGGAGGAGGTTTGCTTTATTCACTGTAAGTTCACAGCTGTGAGAAATGGCATAGGCAGTGAATTCTGATTCATTAATCAATCCCT
Organism: Mesoplodon bidens; assembly: GCF_964165515.1. Classification (NCBI taxonomy): domain Eukaryota; kingdom Metazoa; phylum Chordata; class Mammalia; order Artiodactyla; family Ziphiidae; genus Mesoplodon; species Mesoplodon bidens. The sequence continues at coordinate 90,503,837 of NC_138160.1, read as the reverse complement.
TTATTAAAAATGAAAATTATCCAATTACTTTGACTTAGAAAATTTTCCTGTCCATGCTTGGGTTTTGATGGGCACAGCCCTGAAATCAAGATCTCAAACTCTCTTTTCTTCAAGCACCTTCTGTGTAGTAGTTCCATATATAATGGCTAAGGTGAATAAGTAAACAGAGGATAAAAGCAAGGGAGTACTGCTCCTATTGCTCTAGCCCTTCCAAGAGGAATGGAGCTGGACTGCTTTAAGATCTAGCAAGCGTGGGAAGCTGCAGGGCCTTTACCTCAGAACGCACATATAATAGGGCCCAGATGACTAGACAACTGGGTGCAAGGGTGGGGGAGAGGAAGTCCCCCTTGGACTTAAGTAGCTATCCTAGACCACATGGTGGATGTTTAGAGGTATTTTTCTGTGTTGTAAAGGTACATCAGCAATTATTTCCAAGCACATAACTGTAGTTTTCCATAGAGAATTCAATAAAAGTCAGGGAGTCTCTCAGACTGAAAGTATAGTTTCTGGAACTGAGTCAATTACTGGCTGCATCAGGAAAGAAACAACAGCTGTAGATATGAGGTTCTGAGCACTAAGAAATGAATGAGCCATCCCTGGATGTAGCGGTCTGAGCCCTCACTGTTTCATCCTTTCTGACAAGTCAGAAGAACAAGGAGTCCTAGAGGTGATGCCTAAGAAGAATTTCCAATTTAGGAACAAGGATATTAAGGACAATGTGTGGTGCTGTTACCCTAAAACTGCTACCTCTCAAGTAACAAAGTCTTCCATGAGATGATTTATAATATAAAACACTTGGGAATATCAGATTTTAGAAGAAGTACATCAAGAGATTAAAAAAAAAAAATCCAGGGCTTCCCTGGTGGTGCAGTGGTTGACAGTCCGCCTGCCAATGCACGGGTTCGTGCCCCGGTCCGGGAAGATCCCACATGCCGTGGAGCGGCTGGGCCCGTGGGCCATGGCCGCTGAGCCTGCACGTCCGGAGCCTGTGCTCCACAACGGGAGAGGCCACAACAGTGAGAGGCCCACGTACCGCAAAAAAAAAAAAAATCCAGTAGTTCCTGTCTGCTACTTTAACATTTTGAAAACAATATTATTACTACTAATACTAACTCACACTGATGGAGTGATTAGAATATTCTATGCACTGTGCTAAACACAAAGTTCACCAAAATTCTATAAGTACTGCTATTATCCCACTTTTACAGACTGTGTTATATGAGTTGGGGGGGCTGTTATGTTATTTAAAAAATCTGACTGTAGTAAGAGGAGACAATAAACTGAACTGCAGATGTTTTTACAGTCTTTGAATATAATTCACCTGTAAGAAAAACTTAGTAAACTTATTTACATAAAATCTTTAGCATGCATTTATAAGATGCTTAAATCACTACTTTCACAGTGCTTCTTACTTTATGGTTATACATTTATCCAAACAATGGTTCACAAATCATTTGAATCCAGTTTTGTATGTAGGATTCTAACATATATATGAGGAAAGGACAGCCAATAATTCTAAATATTTATCTCCTGAGGTATTAGGATCTTGAGAACAGTAAAGTTTACCGAAAGAAAAAAAATATTTGATTTAAGACTTTCCCTACTGAGTAGTAGTCAACTTGTCTTAAAAGGAGAACTCACATTTCTAATCTTATATTTTCTTCCTATTAAATGCTTTTCTCCCACAGGAGGTTAAGTAATTGGCTCAGTCACAGTTTTGAGATCTCAGTTGAAGGCTGCTGTCCATCACTGAAGGTGGTAAAGAAAACCACCAACAAAAACGTCTGTAAGAAAGGACAGAGCAAAATCTTATAGATGACAGGTGTTATGTTTCTAAGGAAAACTGATGCCTTTCTGAACACAGAGGAAGGGAAGGGAATCCACACAGTGATTTTTAGGAATTTATACAGGCATCTAATGAAAAATGTCTTCCATTTCACCAGTGCTCAAGGTGTTCATACTCTGTATGAATTATTGGTCTTTTGTACAAGCCACCGAATGGAAGAATACTGCTAATAATTTTCCCCTGCATTTTGTTTCTCAAAGCTTTCAAGTTGGTTATTATAACAAGGATAAAGGAAACTGCCAAGCACCTAGTTTTCTGTTCCTTTGAAAGGTTTCTGGCCAATATCACTGCTAACCTAAGCCCACAAGAGTAACTTATGGGCTTATAGAGATACTGACTGAGATGTTCTGAGATGACTGAAAGATTAAAATGTTCTTTAGCTAAAAGAAGCAGTGATGAAAATGTAAATTAACCTTCTTTTGCCTAGCAGTTATTGATCAAAGTATTAAAACTTCAGTCTTTACATATACCACAAAATGGTTACACAGCTTTTAATTGAAAAAGTAAATGTGAATACAATGTTATTAAGTGAAGAAAATTAGGAGAAAATATTTGAAAGATGTTTTTCATGGGTTTAATTAACTATGTCAGGTATACTTGGGTATATATACTCCACAAGTAGTATGTAATACTTTCTCTTTTTATTTCAACACAATAGCTTCTAGGTCTGATCCTATACAATAAAAATAATAATGTTACCTATTTGTATAGTTCACCATTTATAAATAACTTTTATTTACATTAGCACATTATCACTTAGTCAGTAAACATTTGGTGACTCCTATTTGATGCAAAGTTCCTTTGCTAAGTGACTGGGAGACAGAGCTACCATCAATTTTCACTACTGAGGGAGCATATCAGTATAATATATAGCTAATTGTTACAAAAACGTAGGCATCTGAAAACCCTACTCCCAGGGACCTCATCTTACTCATGGTTTCTCAGCACTGATATTTTAAATTCACAAAATGATAAATGTACATTTATCCCTACCTGAGTATATAACTATGCCCGTATGATTTATAAGAGCTTGATATTTCCTTGTTTGACATGCACTTGTAGAACTGTATACATTAAAAGCACATGGGAATCATTATGTTGTAGTCAATGATACTTCTGACCCATAGAATTTCATACAGTGATCTCATCCATGTATAGAAAAACAAGCTCAACGCTTAATGGATGACCTTTACCATTCTAGGATGTTACCCTGAAGGGAAGAAAACTTTTCTGTATTTGTAACATTATGAGCATAATGGAGTTAACATACTACACCTGAGGAAGAATCAGTATTGTCAACAAAGTCCCTTAAAATAAAAGTAAAATCCCAGATGGTAGATAAAATGGGAACCGAAAAGCCTGGACAAATTGTCTCACAACAGGTTCTCATCCAAGAGTTCTGATGTATATTGACAGAAGGTAGCTAAATCTTTTATCATAAACCTTGAAATTCCATTCATCTTATGTTCTGACATTTTTAAAAAGCCTGATCACATATGGATATACTTTTTCTTTATTTACTTCACTTAAGTCCTTCCTCTGAACTGCTGAATAATTTTCACTCATACAAGAAGAAGAACTGGAAAATAACATTATGCTTAAAATGCCATTTGTCTTCACTCAAACTATGTGTTTGTCTACTTACACAGAGTGACACCCCAAAGGCAAAATGCAATGCAAATGTTATATGTGTATGAAGACAGGATGCATCAGTAATAATTATCTTGAAATACGGTTGCAGCCTACAATCAAGGACATCAGCACACGTAGAATGTGAATATCCATTTGTTTCTCAGAATAAGGCAAAACTGTAACATTTTAAACAAATAACTTGGTTCAGATTTGATTTAATTCAACGGGTATGCTATAGAACTGGAAGAGTGATTAATTTCTTAACATTTTACATAACAAACACATTGTCAAATTATACTTGCAAGCAGAAATAAAGCAATTTGTTGACAATGTTGTTTTGTTTTGGATCATCTGACATTCTCTTTGCAAAGGGAAAAGAGAAAATCTACAAAGCAGTCAAAGCTTTTACCAAGGCTAAAGCTAAAACAATTCCATTATAACTGATATCTACAGTCAGCAGTATTACATTGTTTGTCAGCACCTATCAGCAAAGAAAACTGGTAAAAATCATATTTCACAGGTTTCCATCTCTCTAGTGCAGTTTAAGTATTTTTGGAAGTGTGGTGACCTCTTCAGGACACCAGTACCATTGGTCTGAGATCTGTAACTTACACAGGGTTCTAACACATTCTCTCTTGCTCACTCATCTGAGCTGATGGAAGTCATGTTTCCTCAATTCATACTACTTTATCTGACTTCTTTTGCAGCTCATCATTTTCCATGTTACAGTCTGAATTTAGAATTCAGTTTAGAATTCCCTAACAGAACTAACAATTGCACAGAGTAAACCAACATGGCTTAAGAAAGATAAGAGGAGGAGTAAGAAAAAAGGGAAGAACTTATAGTCATATTTTTGTATGGTATAGTCTTACAATTTTGAATTATAAAGAAAAAGCATCTAACTACAAACTATAAAAGTACCACAAACCACAAAAAGTCAGTGGGAGCTGAAAATAATAATCCTTCCAAAAGAAGAGGAGTCTTTCCTGGCAAAAACTCCTATAAAATCTGTCTGGGGCTTCCCTGGTGGCGCAGTGGTTGGGAGTCTGCCTGCCGGTGCAGGGGACGCGGGTTCGTGCCCCGGTCTGGGAGGATCCCACATGCTGCGGAGCGGTGGGGCCCGTGAGCCATGGCCGTTGAGCCTGCGCGTCCAGAGCCTGTGCTCCGCAACGGGAGGGGCCGCAGCGGTGAGAGGCCCGTGTACCGCAAAAAAATAAAAATAAAAAACTTTAAAAAAAAATCTGTCTGGTAGAGTACTAATAAACCTTACTTATAGAGATGTCTAAATATAACTTGGAGTGTTTTCATAATCTTAGGGTGAATAACCTGAATATAAGAAAACCATTATTATAAGTGAATCTTACAAAACTCCTAGACGTAGAGATACTTTGTTAATGTGCCACTTACTTTGCTATGCCTGCATAAGCCTTTTTCCACTTACAACTGCCAAGGCTGGTTAATATGTATGATAGTATTACTCGGAAAACATCTGTATTTAATTTGGGTCTGAGATAAATGACTCCTATCAATAAATCATAAATTGTCTTTAATTTTTCACCTTTTTTCCATGTCTACTACAGTTTAGGCCTTCGTCGTATTTTTGCCTAATTGGTCTTCCTAGTCTTTCGTGTTCTAAAGCAGGGGTCCCCACCCCCGGGCCACGGACCAGTGCTGGTCCACGGCCTGCTAGTAACTGGGTTGCACAGCTGGAGGTGAGTGATGGGCTAGCGAGCAAAGCTTCATCTGCTGCGCCCTGGTGCTCCCCATTGCTCGCATTACTGCCTGAACCATCCCCCCATCCGTGGAAAAACTGTCTTCCACGAAAATGGTCCCTGGTGCCAAAAAGGTTGGGGACCACTGTTCTAAAGTTTTATTAATACTGTTAGGAAAAAAATTAAGACCTTCATTAGCAATAACAAGCATTGAATGGCTACTATGTTAGGGCCTGAGACATTAAAATAAAATAATTACTTCATAATATCTTTATAATGATAGTTAAGAGTTAAACTCATTTTTAGGAACAAATATCTATTGGCTCATCTACTAAGAACTGAGGAGGTAGAAGGAGGAAGGAGGGAAGGAGTAAAGAAGGAAGGAAGGAAACAATCAAATAGCTAACAATGTAGCTGGAGAAACAAGATATTCGTTTTGGAAGGTAATAACACCCAGATCAGACAACGGGGATGAAGAGGAGAAGAAGCTGGTGGGGGGAGGAGGATTTGAGCCTGGTCTCAAAGGAAAAAAGAGATAGAAAGGCTTAGAAGAGGGATGTAACCCTTTTTAAATGTTTGACCCACAGGTCAAAGCTTTATTGAAACACAGTCATGCTGTTTAGTTTACATATTTTCTGTAGCTGCTTTTGTCCTACAATGCCAGAGTTGAGTAACTGTGATGGAGATGACCTGGAAAGCCTAAAATATTGACTATCTGGCCCTAAAGAAAAATTTCTAGAGCAAGGATTCATATATGTTCATCTAATCCTTTTATTATTCTCAAAAATTTCAAGTTAAAATCCTGTGTGCCACCAGTCAGAATGGCCATCATCAAAAAATCTACAAACAATAAATGCTGGAGAGGGTGTGGAGAAAAGGGAACCCTCTTGTACTGCTGGTGGGAATGTAAATTGATACAGCCACTATGGAGAACAGTATGGAGGTTCCTTAAAAAACCAAAAATAGAACTACCATACGACCCAGAAATCCCACTATTGGGCATATACCCTGAGAAAACCATAATTCAAAAAGAGTCATGTACCACAATGTTCATTGCAGCTCTATTTACAATAGCCAGGACATGGAAGCAACCTAAGTGTCCATCAACAGATGAATGGATAAAGAAGATGTGGCACGTATATACAATGGAATATTACTCAGCCATAAAAAGGAACGAAACTGAGTTATTTGTAGTGAGGTGGGTGGACCTAGAGACTGTCATACAGAGTGAAGTTAAGTCAGAAAGAGAAAAACAAATACCATATGCTAACACATATATATAGAATCTAAAAATAAATTTTAAAAAATGGTTATGAAGAACCTAGGGGCAAGAAGGGAATAAAGACACAGACCTACTAGAGAATGGACTTGAGGATACAGGGAGGAGGAAGGGTAAGCTGGGACAAAGTGAGAGAGTGGCATGGACATATATACACTACCAAACGTAAAAGAGATAGCTAGTGGGAAGCAGCCGCATAGTACAGGGAGATCAGCTCGGTGCTTTACGACCACCTAGAGGGGTGGGATAGGGAGGGTGGGAGGGAGGGAGACGCAAGAGGGAAGAGATATGGGAACATATGTATATGTATAACTGATTCACTTTGTTATAAAGCAGAAACTAACACACCATTGTAAAGCAATTATACTCCAATAAAGACGTTATAAAAAATCCTGTGTGCAATATTACAGATATCTTTATATGCAATGAGGTCTTGATATTAGCATATGAAAAATGAGGGAGGTAGTACCATTCACAGAATATCACTTTAATAAAGGTTACTTCTGTCTATTCAAACATCTGTAGTGTTGTACAGTTCAAAAGTGACAAAGGAAAAAATTAAAAACTGAGCTATTAGGAACCTTAAAAGAAATTAGTGATATTGAACTTAGTCCTGGGTGTGCCATGCTCACCATCTGCATTCATGGTAAGTTACAAAAGACATGGCTTATGCAATCAATCATATGAAAAGTCCTTGTGCCTCCAAGGGATGAACATTAACACAGTGGGCAGGGAAATGAGCACCCATCACTGCCTATAAATGGCTGACTGTGTGCACAAAGACTTCCATGTCTAAGAATGTCCTTCAGTAGGAACCATCATTACCACATGCACTGAGAAAGTGTAAGGGCAATACTATCTTAGAAATGCCATTCTTATGCCTCTGATCATATATTTTTCTATGTTGATGTCTCGCTTCACCTGTTACTTATTTCCCATGGCTTTTCTCTTGCATATTAAATAACTTAGCATTAGATAACATTTTGAGTATATTATGCCCTTTGGAGCAAATAAGGGGAATTGACTTTTTTCTACCAAGTACCATTATCAAATAGTATTTTTAAAAATTGGGTATATTTTGTGCTGCAAAATTTTTAAGATGCCCTAACTAATAATCTACATTTGATTCTTTAATACACACATTACTCAGTTGTCCTACATGCCAGGCACTGTGCTACCTATGGGAATAAGGCCTTAACATGAAGGAAATACAGTTTCACCCTTTAAGAGATTCACAGCTTCTGCTGTGCACCTGTGTATGTTTAAAGCAACAATATTTAAACAACTTCAGAAGAACTGAGTAATTCAAAGAGAAGAGCTTCAAATAAAAAATTTAAGTAAATTTCTGATGCCCAATAGGTGAAAAGAGATTTCCTTCAACAGATACTGTTTGAAAGTGGTGGTTCTCTGACCTTCTCATCCTGTAATATAAAAAGCTTCCTGAAATATCCAGTGTCCCTTGTTTCTTAAAGTTAAAGAAAATGAGAAAAAGATATATAAAATTCACACCTTTTTTGTATCCTTTCCTCTTGCTTAATTGAGGACCCCTGATATGTCCAAGTCATAGGTGCACAGGCAGAAGATGCTAGAGCAGATCAAGCTCAGGCAGGCAAGAGTAAACCACTTTTCAGCCCAGCAGTGATGTAACAAGCCCCCTCACATTATTAACTCTGCAACTGTTAACAGCGATTGTGGAAGATGAGCATTGTATTCCAGTGCCACCAGGCTGGTTTTAGATTCAGCAGTGACAGAAATCTATTCTTATTTCTTCTCAAAATCTAGGGGATTCTAGACCATGACCATGTTTTCTTGCATTGGGAAAGACAGCTGGACAGGCAGATGGTTCAGGAAAGACTGGCAGATGAATCAAATGGCAACAGATATCTATGAAAATATGAACGTTTCATGCTATGGAGAGGCAGTATATCTGATATGTCAGATCAGAAAACTGCCTGTCTGCTCTTCCCAACAGGGTACAGACAAACGGCCACATGATGAATAGGAAGAACCTGCACTGCTGAAAACTGCAGTAAATGTTCTTCTGCATTAAATGTTCCTTTTTAAGCAATATTCAAATATTTCATAAAATGGTTTCAATTCAGCTCAAAAATAGGGGGTTAATAAAGATGATGGGGAAAGGCTAATTCCTCTCTTTTATAAAGAAAAGAACAGACATAAATACATCAGGTAAAACTTTTTCTATGTTGTAGTGTTTTTCTTCTAAATAAATAAAGCCTTGAAAATGGAAAGAGGAAAATAAGAGAAAAGGTATATACAGTCAAATAGCTCTGGGCAGTGACCTCTTTCAGTAGCCAGTTTGGAGCAGTAGCCCAGGGAAGGCCCACCGAGATGGCTAGCACTGGCTGCCAATTGTAAATTTTACTTCAGACCACTATAGTTGACATCTTCGTCCTTTACTGTAGCTACATAGAGACCACACTGTAAATACAGAAGAATGATCACTAGCTGCTTTTACCTCATTCAAACCTTTTTTACTGACAAATTTAACCCATATATTTTTTTATCCATCTTTGTTTTCTTTCATCTAGTTCTAATATGCCTTGGTGAACAACACCTTCTTCCTCTGTAACTAGACAGTCATTTAACACTAGGTATCATTTGAATTGCCATTTAGTTTTCTCAAAGGCTTTCTTATCTCTTATTTTAATTTAACCTTATAGCCACTGATTGTGAAGTAGGTATTGTTAATACTCTCTTAACAGAGGAAGGGAGAAAATCTGGATATAATACACTTTTTTCAAGATAATTTTCTCTTTTAATTTGTTTTTTTTTAAATCATAGAAAAACTAGGGAAATGTCTTTATTTTAGGTAAACCAATATACATGCCTTGAGATGTGAAAAAAACAACAAGAGACACTTTCGGTGTTGTCACTGTTAAATCCCAGTCATTTGAGAATAGCACAAAGCTGTATTCTGCGTACACGTATTTCATTGTTACATTGTTTCACATGTTACAGTGAGTTCTATTGGCCAGATAGCAAGACTCCCAGAAGCAAACCCCCTTACTCTCCTGGTTTTCTTCCCAAAGAAGAAAACCTTCCAAAGGAAACAGGTTTCTTTCTATGAACGGTGTTTTTGTAAATTTCTTTCTTTGACTGATAGTTTGTTTGTACAGAATTAGGGACATTTTTGAATAGAGTGAAAAATATTTTTCTCCTTCATTTTCCAGTTGTCATTGTTATTTGTGGCACTATAAAGTTATCAAGGATGAAATAATTTAAGATCTTAAAGGAAACACTTTATCAGTGAATCCTTAAGTAAGCAAATAAGTTAAATAAACAAACGTTATTCTAGAGCCATTTTACTGTCAAACTAGATTAATAGTACTAGAAATGACAAACATTGGGTACTACCATCAAAAGTTAAAAGTAATATTGAAATTGCCCCCTCATTTAAAAAAGCTAGGGGCAAAATGAACTGATAGTTTTTAATGAATGGTTTTAAAAAACCACATATATTTTTCCATGTTCTTTTCTTACCCTCAAATATTTCTTTCACTGATTCACGATTAATTCAAAGTTTCACTGATTCACTCATGCATTTATTCATTCATTTTGCTTTAATCATTTCCACATTGTTTATCTCCATGTCAGACCTTTCTCTTCAGTTCTACTTCTAAATACTCAACTGCCTTTTCAATATCTTCACAAATATCTTACGGGCACTTCAGATTCAACATGCCTCAGAATAAACTCATTATTTCACCCCCCAATCTCCTCCCTCCACAAGAAAACCCCCAAAACCGAACAAACCAAAAAACCGTGCTCGTCTTCCAGTATTTCCTAAGTCTAGAGACCTATCATCCAGCTGCACATGGCAGAAACATGGAAGATGTCTTGATACTGACTTCCTTGAAAGCTTCCCTTCCCTGCATTCACTCTTCCCTCTAGTCCGGTCCCCACACTGCAGCCAGAGTAATCTGCATGGAACATGAATGTGATCTCTCCTACAAATAGATAACTAATAAGGACCTACTGTATAGCACAGGGAACTCTTCTCAATACTCTGTAATGACCTATATGGGAAAAGAATCTAAAAAAGAGTGGATATATGTATATGTATAACTGATTCACACTGCCGTACAGCAGAAATTAACACAAAATTGTAAATCGACTATACTCCAATAAAAATTTAAAAAACAAAAAAACAAAATCCCTACAATGGCCTCCATAGCTCTCAGGGTCAGGACCACCCTCCTGCACCTGGCCTACACCTCACAGGGTCTGGCCCCTGCTACCTCTCTGGTCGCATCTCAAGTCACTATTTAACCTAGTCATAGTCTGATTACCTTTCACTGTCTTGAAAGGCCGTTCTCCTTCCCACCTCCAAGCCACTCTCTCCCAGTTGGTTGTTTCCTCTCTCCTCTTCCATCTTCCCTTAGTTACTTAACTTTCGGTTCAAATGTCATTTCTTCAGAGATGCCTTCCACAGCCTCAGGATGGGGTCATATCCCACTTTAAAATGCATTCTTTGTATGAATATCTGTTAATGTATGGCTCATTCGCTAGACTTTAAGCTCCTCAAGGACAGAGACCCCATCTGATTTGCTCAATTTATTATTCCAAACACCAACCATGTGCTTGACACATAGAAAGTACTTAAGTAAATATGTGATGACTTCAATTGAACTAACATTATGGAACACTTGCCCTTCGACTGCTTTTCAATACCCAGATGCTTACAAAGTAAGTGGATAAAGTATTCTTTAATAAAATTAGAAGGGAAAAGTAAAATGTTTAAGTTCTGCTAAATATGGTAAAAGGTCAATTTAGAAATCCCTTGGGAATTAAGCTTATTTTTAATACAGTCAGTCACGTAAAAGAAATTCAATAAATTACCCCAATATTTGTTGGGTGGCTCTTGCAATTTAGACCGCTGTATGCTATTTTTTAAATCTCTACTATAAAAGGCCTTTGGAAATCCTATTCTTGTCTCTTGTCCACTCCCTTCCCCCAATGTACTCTTTAACAAATTATCAAATATCTTTCACTTCTCTCATATTCCTTGAGAGTAGAGAGCATGACTAAAGAGGGCCTTTTACAAAGAAGGCATTCAATACATGGTTTTGCATTGATTTAACCCATGGAATATAGACAGGCTTTAGAAATTATGAATAAATTGAGGAATTTTACCAGGCAAGCTTATATGATATCAAAAAGCAAATATATAGACATCTCAATAATTGTTTCTACTAGGATATGCATTTAAGTATAAATTTGATATGAAAATTATAATTTTCTTTCCTTTACTAATATATATTTGAAAAAATAGTCTTAAAATTGATATGGCACAATGTGATAAAAAAAGAGTGAATTCTTAAATTACACACCATTTATGTTTTCATTTAATTATGAAGAGGTTTATAGATTATTTGTATATCATGCCATATGGTTATGTCCTACCTTGAGTTTTAAAATATCTCAAATAGCAGACATAATTATTTTAATTTTTTTCTTCATTAATTTATGTAAGTAAATAGATGCCTAATTTTTAAAAAGTATAATGGGAATTTTAAGAATGAAGGGAGAAATACTGTTCACTGAGAATTAAAGTTACTCATTATATACTGTCTTAAAAGGCAAGGAACTAAGTACCTCTGCACTATTCTAGCCATTCCATTCATATTCTTTCATTATTTACACAATGAATGGACAGAGGACACGTAAGGGAGAAAGAAGCTAAATGAAATATGTGCCTATTGAGCTCTCTAATACATAATAATACATCTTATGTTTGCTGCCCAATTATTTCAAACTACATGTTAAAAATTAATACTTTCTGGCATGTTATAAACTACTGCTGTTTTCTTAAGCCCTGATCATTGTCTGCAATAGGACAGGGTCACTATAAAAAATAACTACTGTTAGATGAAAAAGGGATTGAAACAGGATAGTATTCACCTTCTGCGACTCTTGGAGGATGACAATATCTTCAGAAGAGCACTGACATTGACTCACTAAAACTCTGGGGTGATCACATTCACACAATCAAAAAAATACTCTGAGCATCCTAAAACCTTCATTCTGCCTCACAACAGAAAAAGAATTTTGGTCTGTTTGTGTAACACATACTGGTTTGCATCACACATAATTACTTCTTCATTTATGCAATATAAAGAAATGAATCAGTGAAAAATAAAAATGGAAGAATAACATTTAGGGGTGAAACAGTTTAGGATTATTTTTCCAGAAAGTTCTTAGTCATCTAATGGCATTCGATTAGTACTTTGGACAGCAGATAAGACCTATTTCATTTATTCATTAATTTATCCACTTATTCATATATCAGATATTTGTCACACTCTTACCTTTTGAAAAGTACCCAGTGAAAAATGTTCACAGAAAATTTACACTATTTCCTTCCCCCCAAAAAAGCAAATCAAACTGTGCAATAAAAAATGTTCAGTATTAAAAGGTCAATTTGAGAATACAAAATAGGGACGTGTTTCTCTTCTATAACAATAAAAATGTCTATTCATAAGAAGTATAAATAAGTGTACCAGACCACAAACAGTAAGTCTCTAAGCTATTTTATAAAACTTTGATATTCATTATAATAGAGGCCATTTAATTTTACAGTACATAACCTTACATTAGAAGGAAATGGCCTTTGTTCAGTAAACAAAATAGCAAGTGAATGACATCTTCTCTCTTGTGTCGCTTTAGTTCTACAGATGACATTAAACCTCCAAGAATCAGACTTAAACCATTAACTAGCAACATTACCAAGTTATTAGGTTAGGTAAATAATAATTGTTTTCTAGCAACATTACTGAGTTATTAGGTAATTATTAACCAGCAACATTACTGAGTTATTAGGTTAGGTAAATAATAATTATTTTCATACACAAGTCATAAAACCAGAGACCCGGAGGAAAATATAACCCTCTATAAATTATGTATACATTTAATTTTACTTATTTCTTTAAATCAATGGGTCTGTGACCTAGGATACTATTTGCAAGGTACCATTCTTAAAGATCTGTATCTTATTTGGAAAACATATGTCCAATTAAATGCAAAAAATTGCAGATGAGATCTTGAGGTTACTTTCTTTTATTTTTTTCCATTACAAGAAATATAAGATTAGTGTGGGAAAGTGAGAATGCCAGAAGGAGTGGCGCTCTGTCTACTCTTGGCTCTGTCACTAGCACAGTTCTCAGCATTTACTAGGCTCCCAGTAAAAAGAAAACTACGTGTTATGCTTTTATTTGGCTCATTATAGTTTGAAGCAGTCATGTTTGAATTACTAGAATTACAGAAAACAGAACATTGGAGAGTGTTTTACAGTCACCTGACTTTATGAGGAAAATAATACTGGAAGATCATTGTTTGATATCTGCACAAATATGAAGTTATCTTTCACTCTTTCTTTCACTTACATATAATGTCTAATATCGCAGCAAGTCCTGATGCTCTACCTTCAACATTCACCCAGAACCGACCACTTCTCATGTTCTCCACCACTACCCTCCTGGTCCAGCTCCCCTGGTCTCTCACTTCAATTACTGCAATAGCTCTCTAACTGGTCTTCTCGTTTCTGCACTTGCCCCCTTAGAGTCTATTTTTTAAAAAGAATTTCAACTAATCCTTAAAAAACCTGGGACAGATCAAGTCAGTCCTCAATGGCTCCCATCTCATGAAGACTAAAAGCAAAGCCCTTTCCATGACTTATAAGATCTTCCTGTTCGGGCCACCGCATAACCGTCTAACCTCATTTTCTGTCTCCCTTGTTGGACTTCTTTGGACATACCTGGCAGGTACCTATCTCAGGGCTTTTTGTACTTGCTACAAAGTTGCTAAAGTTTTTCTCACTGATATTCACAGGGCTTACTCCTTTCTCTCTTCTGGAACAGTGCCTACCTCTACCTTCCCATTCCCTTTAATCCTATTTTGTGACTCTCTTAACATTTCTCACCATGTGGAATATTTTATATTTACTTGCTTATTCTTTTTTAAGTGCATTTATTATCTGCTTCCCCTCTCTTTTGTAAGCTCCGTAAGGGCAGAGTTTTGTTTATTCGCCACTGAAGGGGGAGCAGAATTTGCAGCCCCAAAATATGCCTTTTAGGCTTAAGGATTATTTTGAGCTGATTTTTTGAGCAGACACAGGAGAAGCTCTGAAAACTGAGTAGTTGCCCTTTTTAAGGGAAATTTCCATTTGTAAGGGTGTCTCCCTCTCTACCAGGAAGAGAGGGATGACTAAATCTCTAAAAACTCATCAATGGAGAAAACACCGACTTAAATCTGCATAACAACCTTACCCTTGTTTACTGTGCTTTTCCTGGTAACTTCCTATAACTGGCCTCCCCTCTTCCCCAACATCTTTCTTTTGTCTTTAACTGGAGGTGGTATTTAAGGTGGTGGTTTGGGCCATTTCAGGGAGTTACTCAGTTTTCCTGGGTATCTCCCATGTATATAGGAGGTGTACTTGTTATTAAACTTCTGTTTTTCTCCTGTTAATCTGTCTTTCATTACAGGAGTCTCAGCCAAGAACCTAGAAGGGCAGAGGGAAAATTATTATCCTCCCCTATACTGCTGTAGCCATAGTATCTAGAAGAGTGTCTGGCCCACACATACTCAGGGCTGGAAACACATAGCTAAATGTGTAATGAGAGTAAGGTAGCAAATTGTGGAGAAAAGGGCTGGAGATAGAGATGAACCACCTGGAGATTCCTAGGCTTTAACTTTGTTTTTTCTTCAGGGTGAGGATGTGGACTTATTGGCACCAACAAGAACCAATAGAGCCCAATGTTTAAAATATCACATTCAACAAAATCACACAGATGTATAAGTACTCCGTGAATAGTGTCATAAGCTCCACATTACAGCCATTAGTAAGAAAATGAGTGTCTCAGATTCAACAAGGCCCTATCCTATGTAGACAGTGTCATCATTAGAAACTCTGGGGACCATGGTCAAGTGAATGGAGATATCCTGCATTTGTTTTTGCTTTACGTGGCCATTTTCTTCTGAAGTTTCTGCATCCTTGGCTAAGTAGACAACTGAATCTAATCTTACAGTGGTATGGACATGAGTTGTCTATTCCTGCTAAATTGTGAGCCTCTTGAAATGCTGTAGGGATATTTCTTATTGGAGAGCTTGGAGATACCCTCTTCCTACTCAAGTGGCCTTGCAGTGTCTAACCCAAATCAGTGTGTCAGAAAGAGTATTATTATCTTCAATTTATATTGGAAGAGACAAAAGTACAGTAGATAACTTCATTCATTCATCCATTCAACAAACTTTTACTGAGCACCAAAACTAGATACTGGCAACTGTTCTCCGTATCAAGGAATGAACAAGATAAAGCCAGTATCCTCGTGGAGCTTACATTCTAGTTGAGGCAGACAATAAAAAGTAAACCAGTACTTTTTTATGGTTTCTATGTCTACATGTACCACTGTTATACATATACATATATTTATATATACACAGTTGCATATGTAGATATAAATAAAATAAATGTAAGGTCATGATAAGGACTGATGAAAAATGAAGCAGGGTAAAGGTTACAGTGAATGCTGAGGTAGGGGCGGGGAAGGGGTCCAAAGTCACACAGTTGATGTGCTACAGGGCCAGGATTCAAACACAGAGCATTCCAGTGTCAAATATGTGGGCTTAACCACTATGCTGAAGCTGTTAAACGGCTCTGCAAACGCTAGGCTTCCAGGCTGTTAGAGCTGGCAGTGCAGAGGCAGACAGTCTGACTGGCACAGAGACACTTGAAAAGGGAAATCTGTGAATGAAAAGGCTTTCTCATTGTGCTTTTGAATTTCATCAAATAAAAAACATATTTAAAGATAATAATTGGACAAAACCCCTAGTAATTCTCAATATTAGTGAGGTGAGTCAATGCCCAGTAAATGGCTCAGGCTTGAGTTCTCTAGTTCCGTATGTTGATCGCTCTGATCCTGCCTCGGAGGCCAGAGAGTAGGAAACAAACATAAAAAACAAAAAAAGCGAGCGAGAAGGTTAAGCTTGTTTCTATGTCATCTGTGTTCTAATGGATTCCTCAGAAGCCAGAATTTCTATTTGACCAAGACTAATTAGGAAAAGCTAGCTACTCTAGCATAAATCAGGTTTTACTTTAGAACCTGAATTCAACCAATGGTTACCCAAATACCTGGGGTAATCATGAACCCAACTCCACAGTTCTGGGCTTAATCTCCGGTCTGTCGTATGGATGTGGTGTGAGCTAGGATTCAAGGAGACTGCACGACCACCTGCAGGAAAGAGTAAACCCACCAGCCCCTCACCAAGGAACTGGGTGGGGATGAATCATCCCAGAAAAATATGGAGTTAAGACTTGTAAAGCATTCTCTTATCTCTACAATGAGGCTTTCTCTAAATCAGCATTTATTAAATGGTTTTAAGATTTGCTTCATACAAGAGATGTCCACATGGCTGCTTATATTCACAAAAGGGAAGAAACTGAAAAGTATATCTAACACATAGTTTAAGTGTTTTGCTTAGTTTCACAGCCTTTGTCATTCACTTGATCTAGACTTGGGTCATCCATTCACCAGCTGTATGACATTGGACAAGTTACTTATCTTGATGGCTCAACATTGTTCTAGTGTGAAATAGAGATAAATGGTCATAGAAATATGAAGACTAAATAAGATAATGAATGTGCTTGCCCAAGAGGAATCGTTCAATAAATGCGTGGTAGCCATCTTTTAGGGAGCCTGCTATGTGTTCCATCCTCTGAGAATTATCCCCTCACACACAGTAACCAGCTCCTGTAGGTCTATGTTAACAGTCATCCTGCTGACTTTTCCCTTGTCTAGCCATGTTATTGATTAAAACAGGGGTAGACACCTAATATAAACTGGGCCAATCAATTCTTTCTGTCAAGAATTTGAAATGAGACCTCAAAGAGTAATTAATTATCTGCAGATGAGGGGCTTGGAAGGTTGTGACTCGAATGTCACTTGAGGGACCTTTGCACATCGGGGCAGAGGAATGTTGTCTTCAGAGCAAGAGGGAAATGAAATAGCAACATAGCAAGAAGAAATAATGAAAGACCAAGTGAACACGGAGGGTAAACAGAAAGAGATGCTGCTTTGGTTCCTGACTGCTTCCCAGTTCCTAATTATAATGACTGCCAGAGCTGGCTGAACTTCCTGTCTTTTGAGTTCTGTGAGGTAACTCTATTTCCTTCTAATAAATTTCCTATTGCTTAAATTAGCTTAAGCAATTTCTGTTATTTGTAATCAAATAGGCCCTAAGAGAAAATGGAAACCAACCATTTGTGTTTGTTTAATGTAAAAGATCACTTTTGACATTCTGAACCAGAAATGTACTTAATGTAATTAAGTGAATAAAAGTCAGAAATAATAGAGAATGATGTATAGGCCAATTTTCCTCTATCATTTCTATGTAACATAAGACAAGGCTAGCCCTCACTAAACCATGAAACAGTGCTCATGTACTCCTATTCCCTTCTTCCCCTCTCTTTTCACTCTCAAGGACTTTCATTCCATTTACTGGACTGAGCTGAATTCCTGAACAGTGTCCTACATATGCTGCATC
Organism: Mesoplodon bidens; assembly: GCF_964165515.1. NCBI lineage: Eukaryota > Metazoa > Chordata > Mammalia > Artiodactyla > Ziphiidae > Mesoplodon > Mesoplodon bidens. The sequence continues at coordinate 90,485,809 of NC_138160.1, read as the reverse complement.
TTTCCTACCAGTAACCATAAATCAAAACTCATCCGTTCTCTGACCCTTTACCCCAAATCCATCATTTCTGTTTTCTAAGAAGGCAGTTAGATACTCTGGTACATTAACTCAAGCCAACATGTTAACTGATTCCAGTATAAGAGAAGGCCTCCTTTTTCATTCCTGGAAACATACATGTGACTTTAGGAAAAAATCCTTTAATTAAAATGAATGAAACTAGCGATAGGAAATTCTGACACTGAATAATGTAGCAGGATAAATAATTTTTAGAAAGGTGTTCCTGTGAATACCAAACTGCTCTAGAAAAAAAAAAAAGGTTAAACTAGAGGAGGACCATATATTTTTGAGACATTTAAAATTACACTCCTCTTTGTACTGTAGCAAAATTGGTTTAGAAGCTAAAAATAAAAGTACAGCTTAATATATTCAAAATTATAATCAAATGTTAGAACAAGAAAACCAGTCATAAATGCTTAGTCAACTAACTGAGATTATCACATTTCTATGCTAATCCTGTGTTTTTAATTAACAGATAAAGCAGAAGGGGGTATCTAAACAATAGTGTATAAAAAATGAAAAAAATTTTTAAGCTCTAATTAAATGGGGAAGCAATAACAAAATACTGCTGCATTTCAGCAACTGTTCATTAAAAAAACAACAGAAAACACCTTGGTATGTCTTTCTAAAACTACATTTCACAGGCTTCAGCATCCTCTTCTGTTTTTACTCATGACCATAAAGAGTCCAGATGTTGATTATAAGCTGAGCCATCACACCAAACACCAGCTGGCCTTCTGCCCTGAATCTTCTAATTGGTCAGAAGATGCATTTCTTATGGAAAGCAGCTGAGTCCAGTGTAGTGATTCAGAGTGGGGCTCTCAAACCAGAGTGCCAGGAGCCACATCCTGGATCTGCCACTTTCTTTTAATATGATCTTGGGCAAGATACTCAACCTCCCTAACCATAAGTCTCCTCATGTTACAACAAGCCCAACAATAGTACCTACTGTTGCCTTGAGGATTCACTCATTCACCTTTAAGTGCCAGGCACTGTTTTAGGCTTTTGGAATCCAAAAGTAAACAATATAGGTAAAAATTATTGCCCTCCTGAAGCTTAAGTTCTCATATATTGAATCAAAAGCACTTAATTAGCATAATGCCTGGTACTCAGTAAGTAATCAATAAATGTCAGCTGTTAGGCTCATGAATACTTGATTGAGACAGAACAAAACACTGGAATGGGAATGTGTCATAATGAAGTCAGCACATCTAAGACCTAACAGTGGCCCTGCCACTAATTCTCTAGGTGACCTTCGTTTAATCTTTCTCAGCCTCAATTACTTAATCTGTAAACTGATCTTAAGATCCTTTTTATTAAATATATGGCGGATCATAAGACACAGAAAAGATGAAGGGTTCAAAAACACTGAAGAAAATATGCAGATACATTAAGCACAAGAATACTTTTCCACTACATTCAAAGTTTAGGAAGAACTCAGATGCTAGTCAGTTGCATTTAAAAAATAAAGAAAACTCTCAAGAGAGTTTCCATTTTCAAGGGAAAAATGTAAATGATCAATATCATACCATATCTATAGCTTCATGAAATATGAAATCACAAACAACAAAAATAAGACAGAAGCTACATCTTACATTTATCTTAAAAAGTACACATGCCTAAGCCTTATCAGAAATCACTGGATGAAATAATCTTCTTCTGGAACATATGTAAGTGAAATGTAATATTGTTCCTTTCTGGGCAATCTTAGCTTTCCTAAATTGTTTTTCCAATGAAACTTAAAAATAAAATTGGTCCCATACCTACACCTTTTCACAAGATTATAAATTTTTCAAGATTCTGTAAATTTTGTTCAAATTACTTTCCTTTTTCAGTTAAAAACCACAGACTTTTAACTGTCTTAAAATTATCTGAATGTATGGCTAGATATTCCCAAGTTTAGCCAAATTAAAGGGTATACACAGCCCTTGGAAAGAAAGACCCTGTTTATCTGGCTCAGCCCAACATTCCCTGGTATTCCCATTTTGATAGTATTATACTCTTCGTAGTTCCATGATTGTCATGCTTTCTCATGAAAAACATAAATTTGCTTTCCTCTTTGCTTCAGCTAGAAAATTCTTTCCCCTTCTATTCAATGATACACTCAAGTCTCACTCAAACAGTATCATCTGCAAAACTTTCCCTGATTACTCCCCACCATAGCTCCCAGACTGACAGGTCATATTAGACCCTCTTGATATTACTCCCATGGTATCTTGTACACATTGTCACTAAACTGATTATCTCTTTGCATTATTATTGTTTTCTGTCACATCCATCTGAAGGCAGGGATCATGATTCTCATATTGCTTTCATCCTGGCACAGAATAAGCTAATGTTCATGTTTTTGAAGTGCCAGAAATATCATTGTTCTCAATGGATAAGCAAAACATTTAGCAAACAATAAAATATTTGCAGTCTTATATATTTTCATTTGTAGAGTTATTAATCTTACTCCATAACAAAGAAGCATCATTGTGGTAGAGTAATCAAAAATGAAGAGGAATCAGTACAAGAGTTAAAATAGAAAAAGAAATCATATTCTATAGTACCTCTCCCAAGATACCTTTTCTGGCATTGACGGTGACATACAATATCATGAAATGCAGAAATGCTTCCAAGACTCCCAATAGATTATGGTCTTTAACTCAAATACATGGCAATCAAGAGTTTATCCTTCCTTTACTTTCCATGGACAAATAAAATACATGGCACAAAACCAATTTTTAAAAATAAACCCAAATAAAAATAAATCTTGTAGTAGAACTCATCAGCAATAAAACCATAAACACCGTTACCATTTAAATCTAATATAATGTCAAACCTCAATCCACTTAACATCAAGAATCATCAGGTTTAATACTTCTTCCAGAGTGACAACTAGCAATCTAATAACACGCCACTGTAAGTAAACATACCCCTGCAAAGTTTATCAGTGTACTTCAAATATTTGTATGAAGTACAAGTAGGAAAGAAAATTTCACATTGGCTTATAGAATAATTATAAAGAAAACAGGGTTGATTACAACTAAACTGAAACACAAAATATCCAACACTCTCAAACTATAAGCAGAAATAGTTTCAATTAGAAACTTATTGTATCAAGAGAACACTCCTGGAAGTGAAATGGAAATTACAACAAGAACGCTTTCCAAAAAAGCATGCCATTTCTTTATGCAATTATTTGTTTCCATTTTATAGCTGTCATACTTGTTTACCTATAATGAAACATTGCTCTGCTCTTCTCATAGTAATCAAAACAGTACAACAAAGCTAAAGAAAGAGAATATGTCCCCCAAAAGTTAAGATGATATTCTGGGGAGATTCAATTAGAAATATTTTCAAGTTCTGAATTCCAGTGACCTCTAATCAGTGAATGGGATAAAATGTATAAGTTCATATAAAATTTAAAGCATATTTAATTTTTTTTGCTTTGATTTGTAGGACAGAGACTTTAGAATTCATAGACATACATATATTTTGGGATGTCAAGAATAGAGCTTGGGGCCTTTCTTCATTACTTGAAAAATGAAAGGAAACTTTTAATCACGTTTTAGAAATTTTAAATTTTGAAATACCTTACTAGAAATTTTTCCAATGAGGAAAAATACTTTTCACTGTAGTGTATACTATATACATATATAGTATTTATATAGTTATGTTATATTTATACTATATAAATATATATATGATATTTCTTAGGAGAAAAAAACATATAACATGTCTTGAGTATATCTATTAAATATAAATCAATTAAAACTCCACTGCAATTACTACTGCTACCACAGAAATAGTTCCACAGAAAGACACAGAGGAACACAGTCCTGTAGCACAAGTCACTTCCATAAAAAATTCAACACAAAGAATGATTTACTTTCTCAATATAGAGTCATGTATTGGTGAGGTACCAAAAAGGAAGAGAAAACAATTGAATTCATCCAAAAGAACATTTACGTTAAGACTGAAGAGGAACAAAAGATCACTGGCTAGAGAGATCATAAAATTCATCCAGTAATCATGATTAACAAGAGAAATAAGAATAACAAATAGTTTAGAATGTATCAGTGGAAGTGATTATAGAAAAATATTATATTGTTGTTATAATATAGCTAGTAAGGAAAATCATATCAAAAATGTATTTATGAAAATAAAGACAAAAAGAAAATATTCTATGTGACAGATGACAAATTTGGAGTTTTTGTGTTAATGCTTGTCAGCACCCTGACAGATATGACTAATCTATCACTGGACTCTTTGTCACTGATCCTGGAATCCTTCTTAATGCACAACACAGACAGCCACTACCAATCACTGAAAGTCGGCACTGAAACCTATTTGTCAAATCTGCTCTCAGCAACATTGTTCAAGATGTTCAATCAGGAACCTTACCCCCAGGCAAATAGTACAGGACTATGTACAATCTTCTAGGATATGTGGTCAAGCGCGGGTTGACTTTCAAAAATTTGGAAATGCATGAAAATTCTTAAAAACCAAAATGGGAAAATAAAATTACAGCAGATAATGTTATGATTCTGTAAGTGGGATAAATTTTTAAAGCTAACTGCCATCGGCAATTTAGAATGGTTTCAATTCTCATGATAGAGGCACTTAAAGAAATACAATCATCCATTTGCAAGAAAAGCAATCACTAAAGGCAGCAAGAAATTGAAACAACAGTTCCCTCAACCACAACACACCAGAAATTAAAGACTGTTACTGGTAACTGACATTAAAACAGTTTCAAGAATGTATATTTATTATGGCTTAAAGCTATAAATAGTCTAAGAGTTAAAAAAAAATCTGAGACATGATAAAAACTGCAGTAGAGAATGTGATAACCAAAGTAGCTTTAACACCTGAGCAATCAAAATTATAGGTTTTCTCTAAATAAAGGGCAAAATCCTTAATTGTTACTTTTAACATGAAGTAATGAAATTAGTGATAATGCAATTCTTGTCCAAAATTAATTTTTTTAGTCTTCACAAATATATATTACAATGTGATTTGATCTACATTCATAGAAAGTAAATACAGTCTATATTCATAGAAAGTAAAACAGGAATATAATAGTAGCTTAGTTTTAGTTGTTTTAATTTCCAGAAAAATAGTATCCCTATTGAAATGTATTTTAAAACATGCGACTGTTGAACCATATTTGAAACATAAGCCATAATTTTAGTTTCAGAATAAAACTGAACACTAAGCAAAATTTGGGGGGGGGGGAATTAAGTAAAAAATATTCACTGAGATCAAATAAATGTATATTTAAGGTGCATATAACTTTGTTCTGCTGCAATTCTATGTTGTACAACCTCACAAGAATATGAAGTCAAAGGCTGCATAATGAAGCACATGAGAGAAAAATATACCTCAATAACTAACCAGCTTAAAGTTCACAATGGTTCAATCTGACAATGAACCTTCCCCACATTAAACGGTATCATGTGCTGTTTCAAGCAAATAAAAACTACATCAAATCCCCCACTTTATTTTGCTTATATACACTTAGCCATATTTAGGATCTGACATGAATTCTGCAAGAGATCTTAATTTGTATTCACACTTAGCAAAAAAAGATTACTTTCAGCTACAAGCAGCTAAAACCACAATCTATAAAGCATTAAAACCAAGTTGCTGGTCTTGATATAATTAGAGAAAGTTTGCTAAAATCTCCTTTGAAATAACTAGTGTGCTCAAATCTTTTACCCTTGGCCAAATTCACTGTCATGAATTGTTTTACTAGTAGGATTTTCTGTAACTTTATAAGTAATTTCTTTGAAAAAGGAGAATAAGTAACACATGAAACAATCTTATTTGGCTATAAGTTTGTAGCTGCTTATATGAAATTAGTGATAATGACAAGTGACTTACTTGTGGTATATCTTATCACTATGCCATTCATGATTATAATAAAACAAATTTTAATTAGTAAGTCATTGTCTAATGAGGTATACTTACCCCAGGAAGACAGAAAACAAGTGTTTCTGTAAACTAAGTAAGCAACTGTCAAAGAATGCTTTCACACAAAATATGAAAACCAACAAGAAAATACATGTTTTGTGAAAGAAATTCACTGCTTTATGATAGCAAGTATATCAGTTTTCTAATACCCTATTAATAAAACTGGAAAATATTTTAAAAATATTCTCCTTACCTGTGTATACAGTTTTTACTCTCAAGATAGGCCATACCAGAAGCAGCATCTAATGAAAATTTCACTAATTGTTTGAGTTTTATTTCATCCTTCTTCTTTCTCAGAAAGGACAGGAAATCACCTCCTAGAAGAATTGACAAATGAACAATGAGACAAGATCATGATGAAAGTCATATTTATCACCTATTAGAGACACCTGACAGAACAAAAAGCATTACACATTTAACCATACTTTTTGCCCATTTCATTTAAGGTGAGGATAAAAGAAAATATGAAAAGAACACATCTTATTAGAAAGCAGACACCATGAATTTTCTTAGATGCAGTTTAAGTACTTTAAGTGCTTCACACTGTATATTACCCAACACATAATAATATTCAAAGACATACTCTTTCCTCTGTCACAATTTCTCACCAATTTGCCTGGATAAAATTTTCTAAGAAAATTTTAAGATAAAAAAATTTTTTCTAAGATAAAATTTTCTAAGAAATTTTATTTTCTCTAATACCAAATAAAAGATTACAATGATTATGAGTTAAAAAAGTAAATGATATCGAATTAGTTATCAGATTCAGTGATTGCTTAAAAAATTGAGATTATTAACAACACCATCATTAATAGTAGAGGTCAGACAGGAAAAAAAAAAAGAAGACTATGATTTTGATAAGATTTAGTTGCTGAGTCAGATTGCATTTTTGTGCATCAAATGAATTCCAGTGATGACTTAGAGAAACTCCATAAAACAGCATGGTCCAAAAAAAATGTAATGCAAGCCCCATAGTAATTTTAAATATACCGGTAGCCACATTTTAAAAAGTAACAACAATAAAAAGGTGAAAGTGACTGAAATAGTATGTTTTTTCTTTAGCCCAATATCTATAAAATATTATTAAATCAACATGCATCATTACAAAATTATTGTGGACATATTTTACATTTTATCATCCTAAGTCTTTAAAATATGTTGTGTATTTTACATGTATGGGACATCTCAATTTAGATGCAAATTTCCATCTGAAGTATTTGATCTGTATTTAGATTTCATCAAATTTACAGTTAAAAAAGTAGATTCACATACCTAGGTTGTTCCAAACATACTTAACCTTTTCTAATAACTGAATCATGTTACTGGAAATTAAATTAAATTTTAAAATGTAAATCAATTAAAATTAAATGAAATTCAAAATTCAGTTTTTTAGAAGCACTAGATACGTTTCAAAAATTCAAGAGCTCAGGAGCCACATATGGCCAGTGACAACCATGTTAAATAGGGTAGCCTTAGACTGCATTCACTAACAGCATGGCATTAAACAATTTCCTTGTTAATGTATAGTGTAATGTATTGCATTATTAAACAAAACAAAACAAAACCAAGTTAAAGTATATTAGGATGAATGTTCTCTAAAAACAGTCATCCCTACTTTCTCTTTCTATTAGGCCCTCTGATATTAAGCCAGAATTTTGCAAGAGGGATTAACATTTTAATTGTCATTTCCTGATGTTTTTGATCCTCTTCATCAGGGATCTAGGCCTCCTTAAATAGAACAACTCTAGAGATGAAGACTTAATGGCTTTTCCTTTAATGAGAATACCTAGAAAGTAAACACCTGCCTAACTCTCCTTAGAAAGTTCTCTTTTTCTAATCTCTTCTCCTATTCACAAATCAGTATTACAGAAATGTAGGTGGACTATTTGCAAAATCACTAAGCTATATGCTTTAAAAATAATCTTAATGGTGTCAGATAATTTACTTTTTTTCCTGTTCTTTTAAAGAGAATATCAAATTTATTACTATGAACATTACTGAAATAGCTTCTATCAAGCTTGACTTAATTTTCTGAAACAAAAACAAAAACACCTAAATGCAACAGTAAACAGCAAAATTACCATTAATTTCTCAACTTTAATAGGTACAAAAAATGTCTATTAAAATGGACTTGAAATCAATATTTAGTTCAAGTTACTTCCTGGACCAATATTCACATATATTAGTTATTTTGTTAGATATACATTGGCCTAGTTTAGAAAAAGTGCACCCTTCTGGTCTTGAAACCACACAGCATCTTTTCTAAGCTACGGAATAACTTTCAAATGAAAAAATCTTTTCTGCAATTTGATTAAAGCATCGTATGACATAACCCCAGTGTTCTGCGGAATCCTAATATTATTTCTTTCCAAAACTAGCTCACATTCAGCACTTTTCCTTCTGCCTCCTGCTTTTTTTAAATTAGTCTTTCACATAATCCTCTTCATAGCCCCAATCCCCGGCCCAGCCTGTAAACCCTGTGAAGAGAATTGCGCTTCTGTTGTTCAGTATGCTAATTTCAGTGCCCACCACAGGATGCCTAGCATGTAATAATACCTCAATAAGCATGAAGACAAGCTACCCATGAAAGTTTTTATTAATTTTAAACAGTTCTTCCTTAGCTTCTCTCCAATGGTTAGAACTATGCTTTTCAAGTACTTGTTAAATGTTAAAATAATGTTTAGAAAAGGATGACATTACATCTCTTATCAATGGCACCTGACAGATGCCATAAAATTCTTTAGATTCCAACAATAAAACTTAGTACATTTAAGACTGAGCTCATCTTGATGGATGCTTCTGTAACACCACTGCCTTACAAACTGCGTCATTTAAAAAAATAATTTGTAAAGAAGCAATCCTTAATAGATAAGACTGTAAACCAACAAATGCACACTAGATTAATAAACAAAGAAAAGACAACACTTAAATAGAATTAAAAATTGGCTGAAAAGTGATGCCAAGTCAATAATAAGTACTAGGAAGGTAGAGTTAGATTCAGCTATCAGAATACTGCGACACAGCCAAAGATACAGACAAAGGGTATCTGATTGTCTCTTAGTTAATCCAAGACTATTTCTACCTTAGAGAAATTTCTTGCTTAAAATCACTAAATCATTAAAGTAAATTGTAAATTTATTTCCAATTTATAGTTATTCATGCCACAGACACAGTGATCTTAAGTAAAGTAGCAGAGCTGCACCATTCCACAGCCCTAGTCAGCTTCCTGCAAAACACTGTCGAGAAGCAAGGTCTTCAGGAAAAAAATTAAATAATTAGCATTCAGTACGGAAAGCCTAAACCTTGGGCGAGTGTAGCCACTAAGGACCCTGAAGCAAAAAGTAAACTCTCCAAAGGACAGACTATGAGACTAAAGCTAGGATACCAAGAAAATAATTCAGACTGGGCCAGAAACATTTCCGTGGGGACTGTACCTGATTATTATCATTTAGTGAAGAACTGGAGACTGACATCAGATGATATGATCTTTAGTATTCACTGTGAGGTTACTGTAGAAGATAGTGTATGTTTCTTTGAACTCATTCTTTTGTCATTTTCATTGTGGCAGTTTAAAGAACCTCTCTTAGAATGTGGGATACATACAATAATCATATGTGCAGCACATGTGTATACATGTTTGTATATGTATGTGTGTATGTGTGTAGCTGGAGTACCCCACCTGACCACTGTAATAAGATGGTGGTGTTCATAACTGGGTAAAACAAGATAATAACTCCCCCTTTGTAACTCTGTCTTACCAAAGCTTATTTCTGTATGGCACATTAAACCAAGACAGGATGGATTATTTTCTAGAATTCTTCACCAGTGATGAATTTCTAAGACAATTCTTAGCATGTTTTTATAGCCAACTTTTAGTTTACTAACGAGACAGCATTACATGGTGAAAGGAACATGGATATTGAAGTCGTGCTGATCTAGGTCTGATTGAAATGGAGCAAGTCCTATGGTCCTTGCCTCGCCCCCCTCACCCCATGTCCTCAGCCTGCCTTTTGTCTGTGGAAAAACTTTAGCTAAAAAATGAGTTTAATCAGAGAAGTGAGAAAATGCAGAAACAGAGGAAAACAGTCAAAGGAGACCAAATAATAATAGTTTAGTCATTAAGCATAGTCGAGGACCTTTAGTTCTTCCTTAAGGGCTGTAGATAATATTCTGAGCCTTATCCTGTGAGCTGTCTTATAGAGACTGAAACTGCCACCAGGTGGAATAAGTTAACTACATGATGGCTAGGCTGTGGCCATGACATAAGCTGCTGCAATTCCGAGAACTGGCCTCAAAGAAATGGAAACAAACTGAACCTGGAACTGAAGATTTACTGTACCTAGGACAATCAAGATGACACTGTCAGACTACCGATGACCAATTTCAGGATGACTGTCAGAGCTGACTGTATTGTTTCTGCATGTAGCCTCCTCCCTCTGTCTATAAAAGCTCTTGCCCCCTGAATGTCAGGGCGGCGGGTGGGGGAAGTCGGTCTTTGGACAGGTGTCTACCCCTGCCTCCACCCTTGTTGCCAGCATCCAAAATAAAGCAAACTTTCCTTTCCCCCAATCTGGCCTCTTTATTGGCTTTTGAGCGGCGAGGAGCCGGACCCCACTTTCGGGTACATGATTAGCTATGGGACCTGGGGTAAGTTGTTCAATCTCTCTAAACTTCTTTAAAACATAAGGATTAATTCCTTTTATTTCTCAAGATGGTTTTGAAGACTAAAATGTATCTAAAGCACTAAGCATATGCCTAGCACATGGTACACACAATAAACACTACAACTTATTATTTTTGTTGAAGTTATTTTGCATATAAAATAAGGAAGAGTTGTAGCAGGGACTGGTTGTTTGTCGCACAACATCAATTTTCCCTCATTCACCTCAATTTCCTTTAGGAGACTGCCCTTCTCCCATTTTGGAAAGTATTTACCTCACCTCAACAATAAAGGTGATCCTAGATTCACTTAACCCAATCAATGGAGTCCATTTCCCAGTGACTGGCTCAGGGACAGGCACATAGTTTAATTTAGGCCACTGAGATACAAGGAGATACTTTAAAGGGTGAAATAAACTTTTTTTTTTTTTGAGAGAAGTTCCAGGAAAGAAGCATTCTCTGCAAGTGGAAGTGTACAGGACAGCATGTAGCACCACAAAGACTGGCAGCCTTGGGATGAAGATATCACCATGGAAAGCAGAAAGAGTAAAGGAAAAAGAATACTTTTTGGTGACATGTTTGATCCACTGGATCACATACTGCCTCAAGAGTGATTTCCCTCTAGATTTTCCAATTAAGTGAATGAATACAAGCTCTAAGTTTTTTGATATATCTCCCATATTAGCACTCAACGATTCCTTATGGATAAAATAGTATCTATATTAGAAGGCCTTGAGAATTAAAAAGATAATATATATATATGTGTGTGTATATATATATATATATATATATATATATATACACACATATATATATATAAATGTCTGGAACAATTAGGAAATAATAAATAGAAGTGCTTTATTTTGTTTGCAGCCAACTTTTAGTAAGAGGATAAAAGACCATTTTATTCTCAGCAGCTCTTTCTCAAAGATTTCTTACTCTGTGCTGTGAAAATCTGATCCTACCCATTCTTTCAGTATTAATGGGACTCTGAGGAACTGATCATATTAAACAAACTCGGAGAGATTATTATGTAAACAAGAATACTAATTTATCAATTTGTCGTTTGAGAAAAGGGACCATCAGGGCCATACCACTAATGACTTCTTGTCATTGAATCATGTAGAGATCTTAATTTATCTTCAAACAACTTCAAAGGTTATTAAACTAAGAGATACTAGTCCCTAGTGATACATAAAATGTATAATTCATTACCCTTGTTTTTTGGGTTATCAATTTATTCCTGAGAAGTTTGGTTTAGTTGTATTCACTTATACATTTAAAATAGGATCGTAATCAAAGCAACTATTAAATTATAGAGAGCTATTATGGGGGCTCCACTTATGTCATTGTTCAGAGTTCTTATTTAAAACAAAAATAAACTATAGTTTAAGTCAATAGAGTTTTGACTGTTAGCCAGCCCATCAAAAATAAGGGGAAAAATCTATATGATAATCATAAACAATGAATGCTGATTCAACTTTTACCCAATGAGACACAGAATAGGTTTTATATAATAGGAGGTAAGCCAAAACAAGTTCTTGAAGAAGAAAGGATCCATCAAGCACTGAAGCAGAGAATACTGACTGGTACATGTAGGTTATATTTAGGAGAGACGGATTTCACAGAAAGAGAGATTAGCTGGGAGAACGTGTGAGTTGTTAATCGAGGTGATGAGCGCTTATACTAAGAATTATCTAAACCCCCCCAAAAAAGACAAAAGCATTAGATCTGAAAAGACTCTGTACTAAAGCTAGACATGGGTCAGTTTGTGGGGAAAGATGAGAAACATGAAACACTGAAAGTGACTCCAAGAATATACTGGCTTTTCTGATACCATCACGCTCTTTTTAAAGACGCACCTTATGAACAGCTTGCTACCTAAGTAACGTAGTTTGGCTGGGCCAAAGGCAGAGCTGAGTGTGTGGTTTTCCCAGTTTAGATTAATACATGACATTAGTCTTTTCAGATGAGGTTTCCTAATAGCCATGCTCTGCCAGCACTGCAGAGTACCGGGACCTTTTGCATTTCTCCTTTGTAGATGATCTCTGAGAACATAACTCCCTAACGGTCATGATAACAGTTCTATGAAATAAAAGAGTGCATTTCACAGTATTTTTAACTTGCTGGTGCAAGGGTCACCAGCTATAATCTTGCTAGACATTATGTGATCTGCCAGGACAGATGCCAGAGTCAACTTTCACAAACCGTCAGAATGTCAGTTTCCTGAAAGTACTTTGGAGATAATCAGCTTTTTCATATTGTGGGGGAGGGAACTGAATTGACCTGACTTTTATTCTTAAAGTGGTGATTTTGGTGATATAATTCAAATTCTAAGGCAAGTGTCTGAAAACTATGGCCTAGAGGCCAAAGTCAGCCCACTGTCTCTTTTTGTAAATAAAGTTTTATTGGAAAACCACCACACTCGTTCCTTTACATACTATCTACAGATGCTTTCAAGCTATGACGCCAGAGTTGTGACAAGAGACTGATGCCTAAACATTTTACTATCTGGCCCTTTACAGAAAAAGTTTGCTGACTCTTGTTTTAAGATATTACTCAGTATTCCATATAGCTGTAGTCCCTTTCATTCAAAGGTTCTTATGACTGCTTTGGCTACTTCGAACCCAGATTTTACTTTTCACTGTTTTTTTGCATGAGGGCTCAGTAGTGCTATTTTTTAATGCCCAAAAAGGAAGCTGAAAAGGTAGATTCACCAATTAATTTTGTGTCCTAAGGCTGACACACATAGTTACACACAAAAACGTACATAGATTGAGATCACAAATCCCCTGCCATCTTCCCCAGCCACAACACACTGTCTGCCACCAAGACAAAGAAATTCCACAGTCTGTCTCTCCCTGCTTTCAGGCCAAATGACTTACTTTTTTATTTGTGGCTTCTTATGCCCCTCAAAGCTGCCTTTGATATAAAATATAAAGAATGGACAGGAAGATCAGGTGTATAAAGGTGCTGGCTCCTGGAATACCCTTTAAATACTTAGATGCTACAATGGCATTTTTTCTAAATAAAAAATTCAATGGAATGCTTATTTTGATGTCTCTATCTAGTACAGGAAAAATGCAGAGAAAAAGAAAAAGGCATCAATTCAAGCTTCCTTAGATTTTCAAAGAGATGTGGGATAAAAAGACAAATCCAAAAGTACGTTTACATTTAATAAGGGAAAAATGTTTATAAAAGCTAGCAATATTTTTAGAAATTGAATTTATCATAGGCTAGATATTTTAGAGACATTATATTCCCCAAATCAATGATATCAGTGACTATTTTATTAAGACCTATTACATAATCTTGTTATCTAAAATAATTAGAAACATATATTTATATCTTCACATTTATGCATTTTTGTTGGATATGGTCAGAATTTATGCAAAGGTTTTGATCAGTAATACATTCACAAATTATGAAACTTTCTATCAAAATAAAAATTATTACTTTAAAATATACTTTTAAAGAACACATTGCAGCAAAGAGTTTGGAATGTCAGTATTAAGGAAAAATCAGAAAAAAACAGTCTCCTTTTTCACTTTTTAGAAAGTTGTGGCAAAAAAACTCAAATTTGTCCTCGTAATTTTAAGCATATAGTATAATACTGTTAACTATATTCACAATATTGTACAACAGAGCTCTAGAACCTTCTCATTTTGCATGACTGAAACTCTATGTACCTAATGACCAACTCTCTTTCCCCCTCCAAACAGCCCGTGGCAACCACCATCCTATTTTCTGTCTCTATGAGTTTGATTACTTTAGATACTTCATATAAAGTGGAATTATACAGTATTTGTCTTTTTGTGATTGGCTTATTTCACCTAACATAATGTCATCAAGGTTCATCCATGTTGCAGATTTTGACAGGATTTTCTTCTTTAAGGCTGAAGAATATTCCATTGTATGTACATGGCACATTTTCTTAATCCAGTCACCCAATGATGGACATGTAGGCTGTTTCCACCTCTGGACTATTGTGAATAATGCTGCAATGCATGTAGGTGTGCAAATATCTCTTCAAGATCCTGTTCCATTCTTCTGGATATATATAGAGAAGTTGAATTGGTGGATCATTATTGGAGTTCTATTTTTAATTTTTTGAAGAATCTGCATGCTCTTTTTCCATAGTGGCTGTCCCAATTTACCAACAGTGCACAAGGTGTTCAAATTCTCCACATCCTTGCCAACACCCATTATTTTCTGGGTTGTTTGTCTTGTTTTTTGATAGTGACCATCCCAGTGGGTGTGAGGTAATATCTCTTTGTGGTTTTGATTTGCATTTTCCTGATGATTAGTGATACTGAGCATCTTTTCATATGCTTGTTGGCTATTTGCTTATCTCTTTAGAAAAATGTATATTTAAGTCCTTTGTCCATTTTTTATTTGAGATATTTGGGTTTTTGTTATTGAGTTATAGCCATTCTTTATATATTCTGGATATTAACCCCTTATCTGATATGATTTGCAAATTTTTTCTCCCCTGTGCTGTAGGTTGCTTTTTCACTCTGTTGACTGCTTCCTTTGCTGTGCAGAAGATTTTAACTTTGATGTAGTGTCATTTTATGTGTGTATATTTTTCCTTTTGTTGCCTGTGCTTTTGGTGTCATATCCAAGAAATCACTGCCCATTTCAATGCCATTATGTTTTCCCCTGTTATTTCTTCTAGGAGTTTTATAGTTTCACATCTTACACTTAGGTCTTTAATCCATTTTCAGCTAACTTTTGTACACGTGTAAGATAAGCGTCCATCTTCACTCAATTGCAAGTGGATATACAGTTTTCCCAATACTGTTTATTGATGAGACTATCCTTTCCCATTCTGTAGTCTTGGCACCCTTGTCAAAGATCATTTGACTGTATATGTTAGGGTTTACTTCTGGGATCTCTATTTGGTTCCACTGGTCTATCTGTCTGTCTTTGTGCTGGTATCATACTGTTTTGATTACTGTAGCTTTGTAATAGGTTTTGAAATCATGAAGTGTGAAGCCTCTAAATTTTTACTTCTTTCTCAATAGTATGGTTTGGCTATACTGGGTCCTTTGATGTTCCATGTGAAGTTTAGGATTTTTTTTCTATTTCTGCAAAAACAATGCCATTGGGATTTTGTAGGGAGTGCATCATATCTGTAGATTGCATTGAGTAGTATGAACATTTTAATAATATTAAGTCTTCCAATTCATAAACACAGGATGTCTTTCCATTTTGTGCGTGTCTTAATTTCTTTCAGCAATGTTTTATAATTTCAGTGTACAAGTCTTTCAAGTCTTTCACTTCGTCAGTTAAGTTTATTCCTACACAATTTATTCTTTTTGATGCTAGTGTGAATGGGATTATTTTCTTAATTTCCTTTTAGGATTGTTCATTATTATTGTATAATAACACAACTGACTTTTGAGTGCTGTTATAGGATTTCCAGTACTACGTTAAATAGAAATGGTAAGAATGGGCACCTTTAACTTGTTCCTGATCTTAGAGGAACAAGCTTTCAGTTTTTCACCACAGAGTATAATGTTAGCCCTGAGCTTTTTTCCATATGATCTTTATCATGTTGAAATAATTTTTTTATTCCTAGTTTATTGAGTGTTTTTATCATGACAAGGTGTTGAATTTTGTCAAATATTTTTCTTGCATCAGTTGAGATGATCCTGTGACTTTTGTTCTTTATTCTGTTAATGTGGTATCTTACATTCATGGATTTTCATATGTTGAATCACCTTTGTATCATATTTACACATAAAACACACTTACACTGAGATCACAAATTTCCTTCTACCCTCCCCATCCAATGTCTGCTACTTATGCAAAGTCTGACTGTTTCTGTATCTACTTTCATGTCAAATACTAACTGCCATCCTCAGTCATAAGAGAACAAAATATACACATTTTAAAATTGCTCATCAGAAATCTGAGGTAGCGTACAGCAGAAACTCTCCTGACTTCCTGGCTCACTGTCAGTAACACTTGATTCTTTAGATGAACCACATGTCTCAGTACAGGTATCTTTCTGTAGTGCTTCTCTCTGTAAGAGACCGGTCATTTCTGAAGGAGCTCTTGATCATTTCATCCACCTGGGGCTATCTTAACTGTCTATAATTCACCTTCAACTGCACTGGCTGAATAAAGAGGGGATAGTCTGAAATCAGAATATCCTTTATAACAGTATCAAAAACCAAAATACTTAGAAATACTTTTAGACAGGGATGTGTTACACTTTTACACTGACAACTACAAAACTCTGTTGAGAAATTAAAGAAGTGCAAATTAAATGGAACAATATACCCAGTCCATGGATTGGAAGATTAATATTGAGTGTTAAGAGTCAACTTTCCCCAAACTGATCAAGTGCAATCCCAACCAAGTTCCAAGCAGGCTTTTTGGTTTGATTTCACAAGCTGCTTATAAATTTTTACATGGAAATGCAGAAGATCTAGAATAGAGAATAGTGATAAAAAAAAAAGGGGCCAATTGGGAAGAGACAGACTACCCAATTTTAAGAATTACTATAAAGTTACAGTCAAGGGAGTATGTTTTGGCTTCAGGATAATCAAGTAGATCAATGGAACAGAACAGAGTCGAGAAATAAACCCACCTATTTATGGCCAATTCATATACTACATAAGACACCAAAGCAATTCAATGGGAAAAGAAAATTCTGGTAAAGAATTCATATACCATTTTAAAGAACTGGTAGTAGAAGAACTCGATAACTGTCGTGGAAAAACAGACCCCAATCTCTACCTCACACCTACACAAAATTAATTTCAAGTGATCTATAGACCTTAAATTTAAAGCTCTGAGAAGGAAACATAGGAAATACATTTGTGATCTTGGTAAAGGTGAAGATTTTTTAGAACTTAGAAAGCAGTAACCATAAAGAGAAAGAGAGAGACAGAGAGAGAAAGGCATACATACATCATTATAAAAAGTGAACAGGGACTTCCCTGGTGGTCCAGTGGTAAAGAATCCACTTTCCAACGCAGGGGACATGGGTTCAGTCCCTGGTCGGGGAACTGAGATCTCACATGCCATGGGGCAACTAAGCCCCCACGACACAACTACTGAGCTGGCGCGCCTCAAGAAGAGAGTCTACGTGCCGCAAACTACAGAGCCCACACGCTCTGGAGCCCACGCACCACGACTAGAGAGAAGCCCGAGCACTGAAAGAGACTGAGTGCTACAACGAAAGATCCCGTACGCCTCAATGAAGATCCCGTGTGTTGCACGGGATGATCCCGTGTGCTGCAACTAAGACCCAATGCAGCCAAAAAAATAAGGAAAATAAATAAAATTTTAAAAAATAAACATTAAAAAAAAAGTGAACAGCTACTCTGTAATAACCTAAATGGGAAAAGAATTTGAAAAAGGATACATGTATATATATATATGTAAGTGAATCACTTTGCTGTACACCTGAAACTAACACAACATTGTTAATCAACTCTATTCCAATAAAAAGATTTTAAAAAAAGGTGAAGAGGTAAGCCAAGGAATTGACTTTTTCTTTAATTTAAAATAAAAACCATTTTCATTATGATTAAAAAAATACATAAAATTTAGCATCTTTACTATTTTTAAGTATATAGTTCAGTAGTGTCTCCCTCTGAGATAAAGGTTTGATTCCATTTATACAAAGTTCAAGAACAGCCAAAACTAATCTATAAGTCAGGAAAATGGTTACAATGGGAGTGTATACTTTGTGATAATTTGAGCTCTATAATTTGTGTACTCTTCTGTGTTATATTTTGTTTGATCTAGTACTTCACCCTATTTATAAGCTAATAAGTTAGACTGTTACTTTTTCATGGGTCAGAGATGAAGACCTTTATTACTCACAGCACAGCATGGGGGTGTTGTGGATAAGCCCCGATGGATGCCTGCACACAGAGCTGGATGTGTTTCAGGAGAGGAACGATGAGTTTGGGAAAGCTGCCGTTTTATAGCAGGCAGTAAGCAAGCCTGGTCTGAGAGGAAGACACTACCTTATCCCTAGAAGCTGCTCACAACAAACACATCCCTGAGAAATGGCCTAGGTAAAGATCAGTCAGGGCCTTGCATTTTTGACATACCCAGTAAAATGAGTAGGAATGCAAGAGATCAATGGAAGAGTACCTCTCAACATACTTTAATAAAAAGCTTACTAGATTTTTTTATACCAAAAAGATGTAGATCAGAGGAAGGTCATAAATACAACAAGATTTCAGCAAGTCATTTGACTCATCATTGTAATCACTTGGTAGAAATGGAGATGAAGTGAGCTAGACAGAATTATAACTAAGTGGATCTGTAGGTTGAACAATGATAGCCACGGAATCTTGATTTAAGGATTGATGGAGATTTGTCAGGAAGTGATCAAGTATGACTTGGAATTCCATGCTTAATCCTCTCATTTTCAACATTTTTGGCAAGAATTTGGATGAAGACACAAAAGGCATGTTACATGTAGTACAAAAAAGTTAAGTGAACTTGTTCTAATAATCTGACAAAAAGAATTCTGAGATGATATCAAAGCTGCTTTCAAATATGTAAAGAGCTTTTTTAAAAAAAATGAAATAAGAATGTTATTTCTCGTGTAACTTCAGGTTACAAGTAAGGGTTATGTTTTGTGTGCCAGGATACTATGTCTAAATTATTTCTTCAAAAATACTAAGAGAAATCCTCATGTGTGAGTTCACACTATCTTTCCACCTTCAAATATCTGCATCAGGAAGATTTATCTCCCTTTTTGCTTAGAGCACAAAAGCTATGTTGCTTACCGTTTAGAATAAAAAAAATACAAAGTGAGTACTTGTGATGAGTCTGACATATTTCTACAATGATGAATAATCAATGATAAAAAGATGATTTCTCATATTGAATAAGAGATTTTAGAGGTATAAAAATTTCCTAGGATGGATGAATTTTCTAGCACATTAAATTGGCTTAACTTGATCTACCTTAGGCAAATATAGAATAGGACTGTTGACATTCTAATAAAGTACAGCAAATATCTTAGTTTGGCAATATCTTATTACAAGGAGTTAGCCCCCCTACACTTGGGATTTCAGTGAGAATCAGGAAAAAATATTTGTCTTCCCTAATAAGTAAAACCCTCAGTTGAGGAGTTTAATATTAAAAGTGTCTTGCATGTATTTAATAGTTTACATGTGCTGGCACAGGCATTATCTCATTGAATTCTCTTAACAATACTTTAAGCATTAATTGACTTTCCCAAGAATATACTACAAAGGGGAAGTACTGGGTCTCAAGTCCATGTGTGCTGTCTAGAGATCAGAATTCTCTCGGCTATAGCAGTTTTCCAGGCATAGAGCAGTGACTGTGTCCTGAAAGGACATGTGCTTGTCGTGTGTCAGGTGGGGCACACGTGACCAAACTCTTCCACGTGTGAAGGGGCTGTGGAGGCCTCCTGGCAGGCTGCCCTGTCTACAGCCTCTCAAGGGAGACAGTTAATAAGCTCTTCTGCCAGCTGCCTCACAGAGAGTCTCCTGTGATACATTAGGCAGAGGCAGAGCTCCATCAAGAAAGGAGACAGGAAAGAGTAATGTTCAAAGGACTTTACAGCAGAAAAACTAAGCCTAAAAAAAGTGGAAGTGCTTAATTCAATTCCATAGGATTCCATGTAAATTGCTGAAGGCCTACTAAAGATTAATGGATACTCTCTTCCAGTGGTTCTCAATCTAATAAGGAAGATAAAAAATTCAGAGATAAACTACATTAAAAGACACAGTGAAATAGTAGCTAAATATATACACAAGTAATATGTTGTAATAGTTCAGAAACACACATGAAATCTGACTTATGGAACTGGAGAAAGATTCAGCAAGTAGGTAAGGCTGTAAAGGATGGAGCAGGATTTCAGTGGGGGGAAAACAAAGGAGAAGTACCTGTATTTACCTTAAAAGCGAAAGATATAAATTAAAACAAAGAGCTCATGAGAAGTAAACATCCACAGAACAAAGACTCACATTTCTGTATGTGTTTGTTTCTATTTTCAGGTTGCTGAATTTTTTACGCTAAACTGGCACTACAGATGATGAATACTGATGTTTTCTCCTGGGTAACTGCTTAGGAGGAAAAACTAAATTGGGTTCACTCTAATATCGAAAATATCTTTTTCTTTAAACTTGATTTTGGATATAAAATAAAAATTAATGCCTTCTTTGGAGTTTTTCTGGTAGAATGTGAGTCTGTGCTAGAAACAATTATGATCCTCTAGAAGCACAAGAATGTTTGGCCATAAACAGATATTCCTACTAATTCAGATAATCATGAAATGGGTTCCCAATGACGCTGAATGTTCTCAAATCTAAGTGGGAAAAAAAGTTTTATTAAAATAATTTGACTTAAATGGTTTTCCTAGGATAAGTACTTTCAGGAAAGAGATAACCATGCATTCAGTAAAATTTTAGTTATCTAAAGGAAAAAAAAAGTTTCTATACATCTTTAAGATTAACTTTAATAGGGTTTTACTACATAAACTTGCAGACTGTCTTCTCATTCCAACTTTGTTAGTAATTAGTTGTAGGAATTTAGGTAAATCATTCAATTTCTCTGGATTTCACCCATTACATAAAGGGACTGGGCTAGACTGACCTCTAAGTTCCAATCTAGAGCCAGAAGCGCAGTGTAACAGACAGTGAGCATTATTCAGTCACCATCTCTGGGTTCCTAGTCTTAATATGCTCTGCTTTGGATAGGGTGCACGCAGTCAAATTTTATTTACTATAGAAGCCTTCCACTCTTACCCCCAATATCATCTCTCTCTATGCCAGGGCTCTGGCACTGTCATCTGTGTGTATGACCTGTTGATAAAGCTGGAGCTGCTCAGCGGTTCTCCTCCATTCCTGACTCTCCCCATCCCAATCATCAGTGTCATCGTTTCTCTGAAATCTCATTCAAGCAATCTGAGAATAATGATTTCTTTATTAACATACTTTATTCTGCATATCCAATTTATAATCCTCTTCCTTGCCTCTATCATTTAACCTTTACTGTTAGTGCTTTAACCTGAACTCTTAGTCGTTCACTTTGGGATTAGTGAGAACTTTGTTTTTAGATATCAAACTCTAGGAAGAAAATGGAATCATCCTGCCTTATAGTTTGCCAGCTAATTCACTCCCATTATTCAGATGTAAAATCCTTAAGCATCTTCCTTCCTCATTCAACAAAAGATGACTTTTACCAATATCACCAATTCGAAATGAGTAATGCAGCCTGTATCCCTTCATAACCCCCAAACTTCGCTTTTACAAACAGTAAATATTTCACTAGCTGTTTATATAGATTTTTTTGTTAAATTATTATCTATGTGACCTTCTCAAAACCACTCACATGGGGTACTCCAAGTATTTTATCATAAGCTTCCAGAAGGCACAGTCCACAGCCCAGTAGGTAAGTCACTTCGTTCAACACGAAGTTCAAATAGGCAATTAAAACTATTTTCATTAAAGTGATAGGTTAAATGCCACAGAGGGACCAACAAAAGATTTAGATTATTAGATTATATGGGCATTCTCTTCAAGTTATTGTTGGTTATTTCTTATTGGATATTATTTTCATTTTGTGACATGAATACAAGCTCAATGAGCAAGCGGAGAGAAAAATGCCAAGTATAACTGGGATTTTATTTTCATTTTGGTTATACTTTATCATTATACCTGGGAACAAAAAATAATTGTTATTTATCAAAAAAGACACCAGTTTTATTAAACTACCAAACTCATAACCATAAACGTAGACCACAGTAAGAGCATGATCCAAACAATGTGGATAGAATGACAGAAGGAAATGAGCTTCTTTAAGTTAATCCCCACATTGCCAGAAAGGGCTTCAAGAGCACATGTTGGCATTTAGTCCAGCAGTGGGGTCAGGAGGACAAAGGGAGCTATAGAGTTGCCAGTGGCTCAGCTGTCGTATCTGACAGCGCACTACAGGGCAATGCACATAGGGGAAAGGGTGCCCTAAAAATCTGCAGGATGTAATCTGACAGGACACCTTCTGCCTTGAATAGATTTCTCTGGGGTAGCTATAACCTTTTCCAGGTATCGTTTTCTTGCCTGGCTACAGTACACTCAAGCCAGAATTTTGCCTATGGGTTCTAGTATCAATATGGATAAGTCTTCCTTCTATAACCAGGACACTGTTTATCTTACAGACTTACAGCTGCACAAAATGAGGACATCTCTTATTAATGCTAGGAAAAAATGAGAAAAAAACCTGAAATTACTAGTACTGCATTTTGCAATTCATTCACTCAGTAAATATGGTGTAATACCATACCATAAGACATTCAAGACTTATGATGAAAGAATACTTTTCATTCCATACTTTAGAGCACTAATCTGGAGTCACCCTACGTCAAAAAAGCCTTCAACAATTTCCCAATCTCTCTCCACTTTCCTATACAGAAGAAAGTGTTATATATATGTATCACCCCCAGAGAAGTTTTCCTTCACTGTTATGGACTATTTCTTCTCTCTTCCCTTCTCCCCTGGTGTAGCAGCAGTGGTTAGGATGCTTCCATAACCACAGCATCTTCTTCAATTGATTTTAAATAGGTTTATGCTATTCAAGTAAGATAAAACAGATTCTGGTCAAAATGTATTTATTCTTCTTCCACTACTACTGGAAAAAACAGAAAAGTATATTTCGTACAAATTTATCTTTAAAAGCCACCCATCATTCACTTAATCTGGTATTCAGCTTGGTGGGTATGGTTGTGAAAAGATTTAAGATATCACAGAGTCTGTAAATATATGGGAACAAGAAATAAAATGAATGCAGTTTCACTTTGTTCTCTTCCTTTCATCCTAGAGAACAGGTGATAATTATGGCAAAAATATTCACCTGGTAACTGTATTTTATTTTTTATTTTATTTTTTTTGTGGTACGCGGGCCTCTCACTGTTGTGGCCTCTCCCGTTGAGGAGGACAGGCTCCGGATGCGCAGGCTCAGCGGCCATGGCTCACGGGCCCAGCCGCTCCGCGGCATGTGGGATCCCCCCAGACTGGGGCACGAACCCGTGTCCCCTGCATCGGCAGGCGGACTCTCAACCACTGCGCCACCAGGGAAGCCCTGGTAACTGTATTTTAAGATGCAGTTTACAGTTATCTTCTCTCACGGACTTTCATGTTACATAGGAACCAATTTTGACAGTATTCGAATATGAGACATAATGTGGACATTCTATTTAAATCTGCTGGAGGCAAAATTTTCTAGATGTAAACTCCTACAGACCAACTCCTATAGGGCAAAGACTTATGGTATTTTATATTCCTAGTGAGTAACTATGTTCATCATGTAAGAGTGACTTAGTAAATATTTACTGAGTATATACCTAGTTTTTACAACAGTTGTCTACTCTAAAGCAGTGCATCACTTTCTTAATCTCATTGCTTGATGATGGGAAAGGAGAGAAGTCAGTAAACACATACATCTTTCTTGAGGGAAGCCCAAGAGGAAAGGACATTAGTGTGACCTGGCCTGATTCTGCAGAACTATCCAAGCTGACTGAGAAAAAAGAAGAAACTGGAAGTCAGACAGTGACTACTCATTTTAAGAAAGATGTAGAGAAATTACCCAGAGACGGTTATATATAAATAATGCACCATTAAGTTAGTCATACGGATTTTAATCACCTTCTTGACAATAAAGAGTGAAAAAAAGTTCTGGTTAGTAATGAACTAATATACTACCAGCTTCTCCATAAACATTATTTTCAAGATCACCACTCCTGCAACACGTTATAGATTCCATGGACATATTCTTGAATCCCTAATTGCTGTATAATATGAAGTAAAGAGGGATGTCACTAGTAGTATATGTCTTCAATTTTGTTCCTTTATTATTCTTATACTCTAGGTGTTCTTCTCACAGCTGGTGGACCACTCCCAGCTAATCCGTGGCCCCAGCCTTGAACCTTTACAACCCTCTGGGGATACTGGTGATTGCTAATACTGGTGATTGCTAGTTTATTTCAGAAACTCTTGATTTACACGCTTACACTAAATAATCTTTGAGTCACAATTTCCTCTTCTTTAAAATGAAAACTATAGTAATGCTTCAATACTATATAGGGTAAAACAAATCAGATTTATTTATAATTATGAATAACTAACCCAATAATATGTTTAAAGTCCTTTATAAAATAAAGTCCTCTTATCAAATTTGAAAAAGTTAAAGAAAAACAATAATAATATTTGTTGTATGATATACATTCTTCTGTCATTATTCCTTTATTTCTGTTTGGCTGTTGTTAGCCAAATGATACGCAGACAGATTATTGGCCACGGAGGAAAGAAAGTCAAATAAGTAAGTTAATGACAAGGTAGTAAAACTAGATGGAAGGGGAAAGATGGGCCCTTGACCTGTCCAGAAAATGGGCCCAGGAAACCAGGAGTATTGCCCTGATGGGTGGCCCAGAGCAAGTGGTCTGCTTCTATTAGGCTTAAGGACAGAGTTTCCAAAAGGCCTTGCAATGTAAATGATCCATAACAAATTGATATTATCTTTTTATGTGGGTGGTAAATAGGGAGAATATTGTTGAAAAATTAAATTCCACAGCCTGCTTTTTTTTGAAAGTAATTTCCATTAATAAGAGATGTATATAATTTTTAAAAATTATTCTGAGTGCCGTAATTCTTGATACAGTAAGAGATTATCTTACCTTACCTTAAGATTTTTTTTAAGGATTTCTGTTTAAATGGCCATACTAGACTGGATTTAGCAGTTAATTTACATAGTAAGGGAAAATCAAAATGGTGTGAAAACCTAAACAAACTTCATTACAATTGATCCTGTGCTTTAAATGCAACTTCTCTTGGAATAACCCTCTCTGATACCTGACTCTCTCACAGATTGATTCAGAAACACTTTTGACCCAAAATGTCTCAACTTTTTAAACTTTAGTACTATTGTTAAAATCTGGCACTATGTGGTTTCATTCTTGCTTTTAATAATGTATTAAATTCTTATTAAAGACAATTTATAAAATTCAGATAAGGTAGCTGATATTAAGGACAGTGACTAAAAGGCAGACACATTTAAGAGAGGTGAAGGATCATTAACTACGATCAAGTAGAATTTATACCTGGGATGAAAGAAAGGTTCAACATATGCAAAATCAATGTGCTACATCACATTAATAGAATGAAAGAAAAAAATCATATAATCATCTCAATAGACACAGAAAAGCTATTTGACAAAATTCAACATCCATTCTTAATAAAAACTGTTAGCAATAAGGTGTAGAAGGAACATAACATAATAAAGGCCATATATGATAAGCCCACATATAAGTATGGATGTTATACTTAATGATGGAAGGTTGAAAGCTTTTCCTCTAAGATCAGGAACAAGACATGGGTACTCATTCTCACAACTCCTATTCAACATAGTACTAGAAGTCCTTGCCAGAACAATCAGGCAAGAAAAAGAAATAAAAGAATTGGAAAGGAAGAAGCAAAATTGTCTTTATTTGCAGATGACATGATTTTTTAAAAAAATTATTTATTGTATTTTTGGCTGCATTGGGTCTTTGTTGCTGCACGAGGGCTTTTCTCTAGTTGTGGCTAGCAGGGGCTACTGTTTGTTGCAGTGCATGGGCTTCCCATTGCAGTGGCTTCTCTTGTTGTGGAGTACGGGCTCTAGGCGCGTGGGCTTCAGTAGTTGCGGCACGTGGGCTCAGTAGTTGCGGCACATGGGCTCAGTAGTTGTGGCTCGTGGACTCTAGAGCACAGGCTCAGTAGTTTTAGTGCACAGGCTTAGTTGCTCTGTGGCATGTGGGATCTTCCTGGACTAGGGCTAGAACCCATGTCCCCTGCATTGGCAGGCAGATTCTTAACCACTGCACCACCAGGGAAGCCCAGATGACATGATTTTATGTACAGAAAATCTTAGACTCAACCAAAAAACTGTTAGCTTTAACCAACGAATTCAGTAAAGCTGCAGTATACAAAATTAACATACAAAAATCAGTAGTTTCTATACATGAATGACTTATCTGAAAAACAAATAAAATGATCTCACTTACAATAGCATCAAAAACAATGATATACTTAGGAATAAACTTAACCAAGGAGGTGAAAGATCCCTACACTGAAAACTGCAAGATGCTGAAGAAAAAAATCAAAGAAGACACAAATAAATGGAAAAATATCCTGTGTTCATGGACTGGAAGAATAGTGTTCAAATATCCATACTACCCAAAGCCATCTGTAGATTTAGTGCAATGCCTATCAAGATTCCAATGGCATTTTTTATAGAAGTGGAAAAAAAAAACCCTAAAATTTATATGTAACAACAAAAGACCCCAAATAGCCAAAGCAATCCTGAGAAAGAACAAAGCAGGAGGTACCACACTTACTGATTTCAAGTTATACTCATCAGAACAACATGGTATTGGCATAGAAACAGACAAACAGAACAATGAAATAGAATAGAGCCCAGAAATTAACCCAAGCATATATAGTCAACTAATATTTGACAAGGGAGCCAAGAATATTTAATGGGGAAAAGAGAGTCTCTTCAATAAATTGTGCTGGAAACTGGATATTCACATGTAAAAGAATAAAAACAGACCCCTATCTTACACCACTCATAAAAATTAACTCAAAATGGATAAAAACTTAAATTTAAGACCTAAACACGACACTCCTTAGGTGAAAACATAGGAATAAAAGCTCCTTGCTGTGGGTCTTGGTAATGATATTTTGGATATGATACCTAAAGCACAATGAACAGGATAAAAAATAAACAAGTGGGACTACATTACACGAAAAACCTTCTGCAGAGCAAAAGAAACCATCAACGAAGTGAAAAAAAAAACCTACAGAATGTGAAAAAATACTCGCAAACCATGTATCTGATAAGGATACAAATACACAAAGAACTCATACGACTCGGGGCTTCCCTGGTGGCACAGTGGTTAAGAATCCGCCTGCCAATGCAGGGGACATGGGTTCAAGCCCTGGTCTGGGAGAATCCCACGTGCCACAGAGCAACTAAGCCCATGCGCCACAACTACTGAGCCTGCGCTCTAGAGCCCATGAGCCACAACTATGGAGCCCACGTGCCACAACTCCTGAGGCCCGCGTGCCGAGCACCTGTGCTCTGCAACAAGAGAAGCCACCGCAATGAGAAGCCTGTGCACCACAACGAAGAGTAGCCCCCACTCGCCACAACTAGAGAAAGCCTGCATGCAGCCATGAAGACCCAACGCAGCCAAAAATAAAATAAAATAAATAAAATTTAAAAAAAGGACTCATATAACTCAATAGCAAAAAACCAAATAATCCAATTAAGAAATTTTCAAGACACCTGAATAGACATTTCTCCAAAGAGGATACACAAAAGGCCAATAGGTACATGAAGAGATGCTCAACATCACAAGTCATTAGGGAAATGTAAATCACAACCACAATAAGATATTATCTTATGCCTATTAGAATGGCTATTATCAGAAAGACAAGAGATAACAAGTGCTGGCATGGATGTGGAGAAAAGGGAAGGGAACCCTATACACTGTGAGAGGGATTGTAAACTGGTATAACCACTATGGAAGACAGCATGGAGAATCCTATAAAAATCAAAAATAGAACTACCTGATGATCCAGCAATTCCCCTTCTGAAAATATATACAAAGGAAACAAGAGCACTAACTTTAAAAGATATCTGCACCTCCATGTTCATAGCAGCATTATCTACAATAGCCAAGACATGGAGACAACTTAAGTGTCCATGAATGGATGAATGAATAAAGCATAAAGTTGTGGTGTATATGTGTGTGTGTGTGTATACATAATGGAATACTATTCAGCCATTTAAAAATAAGGAAATCCTACCATTTGCAACAACCTAACGACATGGATGGACCATGAAGGCACTATGCTAACTGAAATAAGTCAGACAAAGCAAGATAAAAAGTGTATGTTCTCACTTATATGTGGAATCTGAAAACAACAAACAAAGAGCTCATAGAAAAAGAGATCAGATTTGAGGTTAACAGAGGTGGGAGGTATGGAGAAGGGGAATTTGAAGGAGGTCAAAAGATACAAACTTCAAGTTATAAGATAAAATAGTACCAAGGATGTTAACATACAACATGATGACTATAGCTAACACTGCTGCATGATATAGAGCGAAGTTGTTACGAGAGTTAACCCTAGGTTCTTATCACAAGGAGAACGATTTTTCTTTCTTTTCTTTTTATTATATCTATATGAAAGGATGGATGTTAGCTGAACCTATTGTGGTAATCATTTCACAATATAGGTAAATCAAACCATAATGCTGTAGGCCTTAAACTTACACAGTGATCGTATTTCAGTTATTTCTCAATAAAAAGGGGAGGTGGGGGGAGCAAGACCAAGGAAAGAGAAATGAGAGATGATGAGTGATGAGAGCCCAGAGAGAGACTCAATGATTGAGGAAGGGGAGCGTACAGAGGAGACACAGGAAACATCAGAAAACTAATCATATATGCAGAATTTGGATGCCTAAAAACTGATTTTCATTAAATTAGCAATACCTGGTTCAGATAAAAATTCAATTTGATATATAAGATATATCATTTTATACATATAGAATACTACAAGCAAGTCATCAATTCATTAATTTTGTCTTTGCTTATACTTTGGGAATCATCAGGTATTTTTTAAATGAAGTTCTATGTTAATATTAGGGAATACTTAGCACAGTAAATTAAGATTTACGCACATTTCACTTCATGTAATCTGTAACATACTATACCTGAAAAACAGTTTGTCAGTGAGCCCAACTTACACTCAACAGGAGAGCACATAAACCCCAAGGTTTATTTATGATCAACTACTGTAAAAAGTTTTGGAACCATGTTCTTGGAATTATTCAATAGTTTAAGTTTATACGCACCTATGGATTATATAAAACAACTTCAATGTCCACTCTACAATGAAAATTTTAGCTCCCCCCAAAAATGAAGTAAAATAGGTCAAATATTTAATTCATCACAATAAAAATGTTTTATTTCCTTAACAACTTAGCTATTATTCAAATAGAAAAACCCATACGGCTCATCTTTATGAGATGGATACTGAGCATACCTCCACACTGCCTTGGAAATACAAGAACATTTTGAAAGATCATTGACATCAACATCATCTTTCTTTTTTGGCAAAAATCTTGTCATTTCTCCCTGGAATACTGTCAGAACCTATACTAATTTGGACTCAAAACTACTCTTCATAGCTTAATCATTTCCCACCTCAACTATTACAATTAAACTCTTCATAAATCTATCTTCAGTACACTCGGGATGAAGACAGTTCAGCCAAATTATTTTATCATCCAAACTTGTCTTACATACCCTGGTTTTCTATACATCCAACACATTTTAGAAATTGGTATTCTGTTCATTCCTATCCACCTCTGACAGGTTTTGAGCTCTCCAAAGATTACTTGTCTTCCAAACCACTTACTATCCACTAGTCTTCTAACCTTGCTTTGTCCATCTCTTGTTATGAATTTCTGAATCTGTGAACTGTGATTTTGCTTGGCTGCATTTCAAACTCTTTCCTATTACAAATATGTTTTGTATTTTATCTCAGAATCATAGTTCCTTCTTTGTTTACGGTTGACTTTAGATAAAATGTTTGGTCTACTGCAAGCTGCTTTCTGAAATTCTTTTTGTACATTTTCCTAAAATCTAAAGGCTTTGTATTTTAAAAATCAAGAAGAACTTACTGACCTGTACATTAATAGCCTTCTTTTCTGCTAAATTAAAATTCAATTATTTGGTAATGCTCTAGTAGGAAGAGAAAGAAATGAATGCCTTGGATTAATTTTTAATTATTTAATTAACATTTTGACTAAACAATCTAGGCCAAAATGGGTAACTACCTGTGCTTTGAAAATACTGACAGTTTTCAAAGGCTGGATATTGTTTACTCTGAAGTATCTGGGTACGACAGGAATCTGAGAGTTCATTGAACTGAAAATCCAATCTATACTAATGATACTCCTCAGCTCAGATTACTTTAATAGCAGCTAATATTTATTAAAAACTCAGAATGTGTTAAGAACTGTGCCACGTTCTTTATATATATTACTTCATTTAACTCTCAGAACATTATTATTCTCATCCCTCATTTTATAAGGAAAGATGTTAAGCCTTAGAGAGATTCAGTAACTTGCCCCAAGTCACACAACTAGAAGTAGTAGAGTAGGAACTTAAACCCATATTTGGCTCCAAAGCCAAAGCGGTCATGTTTACACAGGCAAGTCACTCTAAAGTATAGCAACTCCCAAATGAGAGTCATAGTGAACTCTGAATCCCACTGAGCATTTCTTTTATTGTAAGTGTTAAAGTGAATAACGACAGAACATCACAAGTGATCAGTGAGAATCCTCAAATACTTCGGAGGTGAGTGTTTTTCTTGGTTTCTTTTCGTTTTTTTCTTTTTTAATTGAAGTATAGTTGATTTACAAAGTTGTGTTAGTTACTGCTGTACAGCAAAGTGATTCAGTTATACACATATATATACATCCTTTTTTAAAAAATTCTTTCCATTATGGTTTATCACAGGATACTGAACACAGTTCTCTGTGCCATAGAGTAGGCACTTATCTGTTGCATATATAAAAGCCTACATCTGCTAACCCCAACCTCCCACTTTCCTGTTTCTTAAAAGAAATCCTAACTCCATAATCAAGCACACTCGGATAAAATAAATGTGGACAAAAGGAACATTATATAGAGATAAGAAAAACATTTTCTGATACTCTTATCCATAAAAACTTAAATCTCTATTACGGCCGTAACTAGGGTATGGGGTTTGCTTGCCATTTATAAACTCATCTCTCACATGTACCTGCTTTTATACAAAATACTATGAAGGCTTCTGGAAGCACAGCCTCCACAGGGAGTCACGTATTTTCTAGAGAAATCTCTTGAGTTCAGATTTAATGCTGCCTGAACTGTTGATCCAGTGGTCTAAAGTTTGGAGCATATCTACGAATCTTTCCTATAACATATCTATTTAGATATTCATGACAGTAGAATTTAACCTAAAATGTATCTCCATGTGAGAACAGATGTACAAAAAAGTCCACTGAAATGCTCTTTATGGTAGCAGATGACTAGAAAAACAATTATCAAGCACTGTGTAAGCAAATACCATGCAATTATTGACAAAATAAATCTATATATACTGATGTAAAAAGACTAGGATATTTTGTCAAGTAAACAAAATACAAAGATCAGAGCAGTATGTATGGTAAGCTATTGTTTGTGTTAAAAATAAAAAGATGTATATGCATATATATTTCCATGTGCATAGAAAAACTCTGGAAGGATAAAAGTAAAATTAAACACACAAAAACAAACAACAAAATCCCTTCTCAAAAAAACTAGTAAGGGCAGCTGCCTCTAAAAAGAATTCCAAAGGGAATGGGGAGTCAGGGACAGAAAAATGGCTTTTCATTGTGTTACCTATTGTACTCTTTGAAAGTAACACTTAAAAAAAAGTCACTGCCGGACTTCCCTGGTGGGGCAGTGGTTAAGAATCCGCCTGCCAATGCAAGGGACACGGGTTCAATCCCTGCTCTGGGAAGATCCCACATGCTGCAGAGCAACTAAGCCCGTGTACCACAACTACTGAAGCCCGTGTGCCTCAAGCCGGTGCTCCGCAACAGAGAAGCCCGTGCACCGCAACGAAGAGTAGCCCCCCACTCGCCACAACTAGAGAAAGCCCACACGCAGCAACCAAGACCCAACACAGCCAGAAATAAATTAATTAATTTTAAAAAAAGTCACTGCCTAAAACATAATTGCATTGGAAATAACAAATTGGTCACCCTGAACTGTAAGGCCCTTCATCATTCCATCCCTCCTACCTTTCCAACCTTACTTACGTGTTTCTCCCAGGCCCACATGCCTCAGTCACTCTACCCTTCTTCCTGTTCCTCAAACACAAAGGCCATTCCTACCCTTTCCCCAACACTTAGCAAAGGTAGATTATTTTTATCTTTCAGGTCTTAACACAAATGCCACCTTCTAGAGATGTTTCCTAAGACCTCTAAAATAAATTAGGTGCTACCTGTGACTATCTCTCTGAGGAAAACTCTTAATAGCAAAATTTGCAATAATAAATTTATTTGTGATTACTGTTTAAATATATGTCTCTCCCACTACATTGAATTTCATGAGGGAAGAGATCATAGGTATATTTTTCACCAATATATATGGTGTATGGAACACAGTTAATGCTAAGTATTTATCAAATAAAGTAATTAATCCAAATCTCACAACAATAGATTTATAAAGAATGGAAAGTCTTAAAGAAAAAGGGGTGTATTTCTAAGTTTCAAAATCACTTTTCCAATAAAGATGTTAAAAAAAATCACTTAAACACAGGGTGATATATGTGTCTAAAAAGTAGTTATTTTTTGTGTTTATTTTTTATCAAAATCGACTGGCTTAGAATATTTTTGACAGAATAATAAAGCTCCTTCAAATTACTGCCTCATTAGCTTAGAAATTCCACTTTAAAGAGAATTGAAGAATATAACTATGACTCTTAAAAGTAATAACAATTATACAATACTTATACATTTTTAATATATGATTACCTATCCTTTCTTTTATTTTATTTTTTCTTTTTTGCGGTACGCGGGCCTCTCACTGTTGGCCTCTCGCATTGCACAACACAGGCTCCGGATGCGCAGGCTCAGCGGCCATGCCTCACGGGCCCAGCCGCTCCATGGCATGTGGGATCCTCCCAGAGCGGGGCACGAACCCGCGTCCCCTGCATCGGCAGGCGGACTCTCAACCACTGTGCCACCAGGGAAGCTCTATCCTTTATTCTTAAAAAGCACTTTTAAAGATGTAAAAAACTGCAAAAAGATAGGTATCTAATTTTTTATCCTATTCAACAAATGACAGATGTTAAACATAGAAAGGGTTTCTTTCTTAATTTTAGTAGCCAAGATAGGAAATATAGAAATTCAACCACTTGCTGGTAGCAAATAATATCTTAGAAGATAAATTCACTTGGAAGTCTTATCAAAGATCTTGAAAAATGTTCTCAATACTAATACACAGACTAACAGATAAAAGACTAACATGTAAGTGAAGGAAAAAACAAAAGAAAACAAAACAATGTCTTAAAAAAACAGAAAATATGGAATACATGTAATCTTTTAAGATACAAAATTATTAAAGATGCTATATAAAGTCACTTTTTAAATCTGCTGCAGTTTGTTATATAAAGCCTTTCATTTTGAATCCAGGTATTGTCAAGTGTGATATTGTTTTCTCAAGTTTGACACAGAAGAATTTAGGCAAATTTTTCTTTTCTAGCAAAGGTTACAGTTTCTATGTGTATTTATTCAGCTCTCAACCTGAGGCACAGCTGTGTCAGGTATTGAATAATATTCTTACTGGAACCGAAACTCATGTCCATAAATAGGTACCAATGACAATTGACTTCAGTTTTACAGAGAAGGACAGATGAAGGCAAACGAAGAGCAGGAAAGTTCCATATACACAAAACCTTATTATAATGAGAGCTTCTAATATTATTTTCACATTTTCAATGACAAGAGGGTATGAAACACTTAACATAAAGTGCAATCACTCAAGATGAATCTGTGAAGATGTTTAATGTATATAGCATCTGAAAATCTAGAAAAAGAAAAAAGAGAGTACCTAAATGAGAAGAGAGATATTAAATATAACCAGAATACTCGTGAAGAAATGAGAAAAGAAAAATGCATAAGAGATTTTCATAAGTAATTAATTTGGCTGGTCATAAAATGAGCATTTAGCAAGTAGAAGACTGATTTCATCCTTAAAAATGTACTCGAATTTATGAAGGAAATGGGGAAAAAAAGGCAAAAATGTACACATTCCTGTCCATTGGAGACAATATAACACAGACTCTTAGGCCTCAAGGGCCTAAAAGATATTCAGTATTTTCCAAGGAATTGCTCATAAAGATGAAGCCCTCTTTACATTAGTTACCCTGAAAGCTTGTAAGAACAGCAAGAACATAGCATGCCCAGTTTAAGGTAATCACTGCAGGGTGACTCCTTAAAATTAAGTAACTCATTACTATGATCTACGAGGCTTTGCATGGCTTGAACCCCATCCCCTCTCTAACCTCATCTCCTACTACTCTCCCCTTACTCTTCCTTCATCCACACCACTCTTTCATGAAGCCTCGAATGTCCATCCTCCAGTGTCTACACAGAGTTCCCTCACTTCCACCAGGCATTTTACTCAACGTTCTACCCATACTGAGGCCTTCCCTGGCCACTCTCTCTAAGACTCCAACCTCTGCATACCAATAGTTGCTATCCTCTTCCCTCTATGCTTTATCTTTTCACACCACTCAACGTCCTATATATGTTTTACTTACCTAACATATTTCTTTCCCTATCAGAACATAGGGTTCATGAGAGTAGGAAGTTTTGCTTTTTGTGGGGTCTTTTGGTCTGTTTTCTTCACTGTTGAATCCCCAGTATGCGGCATATACGGGAGGCATTCAGTAACTGTTTGGTGACCAAATGACTGAATAATCTAACAGAATATCTAGACTTAAATAGTTTTTAAGTACAATTCTACTTAAAGAATATTGGTGTATCTGAGTAGAGTGACATACCTTCTCAAATATTAATGGATAAGGTTTTAGTTTCTTCCACAAATTTAAGAAGAGTCCAGAGTTTGCCTATCATTTCTGAATAGATAGGGTAACTTACAACTAGATAGGGATATAAATAACTTAAAACTAGAAGGGGATAAACAAAAGAAGAGAGAGCCAATATCTTTGGCTAATGCTGACAAGAGGCGTTTGTTCAGCTTCTACGTAAAATAGTTTGAATATTTATGGTACTGCAATGCAAATATAAAACCTCCCAACATATTCACTTTTTAACTTTCATCATAAATAAAATAAGCATTGTTTAAGAACTTTGATTCAACCGATTTTCAGTTGTCTTTTAAACTTGGAAATATTTTGTGTTCCCCATTGTTTTAATAACTGTTCTCCTTACAATTCTGATGATATGAAGATCTCATACTAAATAGGCACTGTCAGAGTCATATACATTGGGTATACTATTGGGGAAAACCTATTTATTTATTTAAAAAATACATTATATATAAACATTTTTATTTCAGCTGAATTCATCACAGTTTTACTAGCCCTGTTCATACTTCTAACATTTGCATCAAATATAAGTAGGCTTTTAACAATGAAGCAAATTTTCTTATCATTTATATTACTTTAAACTTTCTGTGCAAACTTTAAGACTTTTCCATGTACAGTAACAAAAACTTAAAAACAATAACAAAAGTAAAACTAATCAGTATTTTATCCATGAGGAAGGATGCATATATGTTCATAACGCTTACATTTTCCTTTAATTCGTTAAGAAACTTCAATTATCAGAAAGACATTTTCAAAACAGGATCTAAGAGCGAAAATATGGTTCAGAATATGCTTTCTCCTTCTCACCAAGCTATCTGCCTCCTTGTAGGAGGTCCTTAAGGTATAAGTGCCATCAGATGCTCAGAACATGAAAAACATATGGGTAATATTGCTCAGATATACACAATGCACCAATGGCTCAAATGTACCATGAAAAGTTAGTATCTGTTATAACACACCAACCTTTGCTCACTGATAGAAAAGAAAATCCCTAAGCACTTCTTTATAACCATTCAAGTCAAAGAGGGGATACAGTAATAGTTGTTATATTTTAGATTTCATTTCTCATAGCTTTCTTTTGGGTTAATGTTTTTAGTGTTTAGCTCAACCTCTGGGAAAGAAGGGTATGGTCTACCCAAAACAACAATAGAAAAATGCTAATACCACATGTGTGGAATACCACCAGGTTATCAATTTAAGTTGTGCATAAATTAAATAAAGTAACTTATTTCAAAAGATATTAGTGCTTTTATTGTCTGGAGAAATGTCCAGTTTAAACTCTTCCATCTGCATTTGCTTTGGGATATTAGGCAGCAAATGAAACATTAGGGTAACCCAATGTATCATTTGGCTGAGAAAGAAATATCAACTTAAAGATGCTATCTTTTTAAAATGTTGTTTTGCAAGTATTAAAAAGTCAACTAAGCACATTTATTTAGCTTTTCATTAATGTAATATGCTTGAATTATAAAGACCAATATCTAAGTTTAGATGTTATCATGTCAGTTAACATAGAAAAGTTACCCGTTCTTCCAAATAGAAATTTACAATGCACTAATTTATAATTACTCATTTAGACTCATTCAAACTTTGTTTTAGGGAAGAGATATGGGAACATATGTATATGTATAACTGATTCACTTTGTTGTAAAGCAGAAACTAACACACCATTGTAAAGCAATCATACTCCAATAAAGATGTTAAAATATAAA
This sequence comes from Mesoplodon bidens, assembly GCF_964165515.1. Classification (NCBI taxonomy): domain Eukaryota; kingdom Metazoa; phylum Chordata; class Mammalia; order Artiodactyla; family Ziphiidae; genus Mesoplodon; species Mesoplodon bidens. Next base: position 90,448,725 of record NC_138160.1, on the reverse strand, counting down.
AAGAGTATTCTATCGACATCTCCAAACAACAAAGTAATAAAGCCCACAAAATTAGGTTCTTCTTTAGTAATTATCAGCAGCATAAAAAAACTCAGCCACTGAGTTGACATATCTTATAATCTTTAGCACAAAATATTAATTTGAGATTTGTCCTTTACCTTGAACTCAAAATTTACTGCTGTGAAGTAGTATTGTTATATAACTGGTAATGGATTGTATGATGGGAGATGAGTTAAATCTGTATAAGGTCACGTGCCAGTTCAGACTTCAAGGGCTCTTTTACTGAGTGCCAGAAGCCATGTTCCTTAATCTTTTGTTGGCACAATTTACCCTTTCTATATTTATAATGAGTGAAAGAAACAAATGCCAGGCAAGGATCCAGAGCCAAAATACTGGGACTTTGTTATCAAAGGAACAGAAACTGTCATTTCCAGTGACTCCCATAATAACCTTCTATTGCTGTGATGTCATGTAACAAATTGATTCTGTTAGAATCACGTAAAAATATAAAAGTTCATTATGAATTGGGAAGGAAAAACATTTATTTTTTAAAACAGTTTAACCTTCTGGCTAAACTTAGTGAACTTACCCTAGAAATTACAAATGAAATGAATAATTAAAAGAAAAAATTCTGACAATGGAAAGATTTCTTTTGAAAGGCATTTATGAGAACTATATAAATAATAATGTCCAAATTTCTAAGCTAAAATCTCTAGACAATATAAACTACACAAGCTCAATATTTTTTCAAACTTGTTATAGAGGTGAGATATTTTGATGTTGTCTAAAACCTGGTAAAAATTCTTCAGTAATTCTAAAAACTCCAAAGCTGTAAGTCATTTTAAAATTAAGATAAGTTTGAGGATTGCCAAAGGGCATGCACCTGTGAGAGCTGAGGAATGTACCATATAATATAACATTCAATTAGTTCCAAGAAGTTCTGAACTCAAAGATAACATCCAGGTCCAAAAGAAGGGGCAGTTAGCAATATCTAGTACAGACTAGAGACTGATGTTTGTCTTGCTAAAATTAATTACCTCTACCCAGGATCTGTACCTCACATTGTTGTACTTGGAGGTTAAGGTTCTTGGTTTCTTATTCATCAGGGTATCTTACGTCAGCCCTAATTTAACCACATATGTGAAAATAAATGACAGCTGCCTGGACTATAAATACTCCTTAAGTCATGGCTTGTCATTTGAAAAATAAGTCCTCTCATCATTTCCTTCATTTCAATCTCTAAGTAAAAAAACAACTTGTTTGCAAAATAAAATGGGGTCATCTTTTAGCATATTAGAGTTTGTCTTTGTTTTCAGTATTTCCTAGCACCATTTACAACTGCCTTTTGTTTGATTTTGTTTATCCAGCAACCTATAAGCAAGCAATAAATAAAGTATTTGTAATTCAAGAAATGATTCAAATGAAGACAGGATCATCTTGGAGTAGTCACTCTAAACTTGAATCCTGAAATGCTTATAATCTCCTCAAACATTACTCTAGTTAAAATGTATTTCAGATTTATGTTTCCAAAGGGCTCAGTTATCTGACGAGAACAGAAGCATTTTAAATCTCTGCATAATACATTTCTGAAACGGCTTGCATATAAGACACCAAGCAGTTATTAAATCTTGCTTTTAACCTACCAGTTCTCTAAATCTTCTCTCCACAGCTTGTTCCCAGTAGAGAAAAAAGTAACTCAAACAAAAATCTTCCTGTTTACCATAATAAGCTGTTTACTTATCTGTGCACAAGGTTGAGAAATTATGGAATGGGGATGCATGTATCTGCCCACAGGGTACTTGCATAGGCACTTTGCTTGAATTTTCATTTATATTTTCAATTCATAAAAGGATTATATATTTTGACCCACTTATAACTTGAATGACATAATAGAAAATAGAAATAGCACGGTTTTCCCACTTGGTATTTAACTGATGCTGACAAGTCACTCTAAGCTCTCTGAACCTCATGTAGCTTATTTGTAAATGGAGATAACAATACCGCCTGGTAGAACAAATGACATAATGTTAATTAAAGTCCTTTGAGACCTGTAAAATATCATGTAAATGTAAAATGTTGTTTATTATTATGCTACTTTATTAAGAATGAAAAGTAGCTGGTTATTTCCCCAGCATGCCTTTTGTAAAAGGAGGAAAGGACAGAAAGATGCTGTTTTGAAGTAATCTAATAGTTTGTTATGAGAGGTTTCAAATTTAAGAAAAATTTTCCTAACTAAAAAATTATAGGTCAGAGCTAAAATTTAGAAGCCATTTTAATCCAGCCACTTTAGTTTTAGATACAAGGAAAGAAAGACCCATGAAGGGTAAATACTAAAACATACAAACTAAACAGTCACAAATGGTGGTGGAAAGGGAAGAGCTAAACCAAACTTTATGCTTCCCAATTTGCTGTCACATCACTTGGCTAAAGAAATCTAGGGTTAGGATTAGAGTCAGGGGCAGGGGCAAGTTCAGAGGTTGGGTTAAAGTTCTGCCTGGATTATAGGAGTCATTTTAAATCATCACTTTCTTCTGTTGGTCAATTATAAAATAATAACAATAAAAATTATGACATGATGAGAATACACAGAGTGGTCATTATGGTTAAATATTCTAAGATTACATATATAAATATAAATTATATATACATATACATATGTAAAGTGTCTATGTGTGTTTGGTATACACATACAAAATCGCAGTACATTAGCTCTTACAGCAACTCTATTATTCTTACTTCACAGGTAAGAAAACTAAGGGAGGGAACAGAAGGGTTAAGTAGATTGAGCAAGATTAAAAAACTAACAAGCTTCTGGCCAAAATGCCTGGCTCTTGGTCTTTTTTTTTTTTTAAGAGCTGTACATCTTAATGTACAATTCAGTGAGTTTTGACAAATTTACAGAGAGAGATGTACAACTGTCACCACAATACAGTTTAGAACATTTTCATCACTCCATAAAGATCTCTCTCGCCTGTATAGAGTCAATCCCCATCTAAACCCCTAGCCCCAGGAAATCACGGATCTTCCTTCTTATCTATAGATACCTTTTCTGGGCATTTCATTTTGTATCGGACTTGGGTTCATCTATACTGTAGCATATATTATTAGCGCATGACTCTATCATTTAACAGTAATATTATTATTGTATGGATATACTATATTGTTTATTCATGCAGCAGCTGATGGACATTTGGATTCTTTCTACTTTTTGGCTATTACAAATAATGTTTCTATGAACAATTGCAGTCGTTGTGTGGACACACATTTCAATTCTCTTAGGTGTATACCTCGGATCAGAACTGTTAGTTTATATGGAAAATTTATGTATAACTTTTTGAGAAACTGTGACACTTTTCCAAAGTGGCTGTATCATTTTACAATCCATGAGCAATGTATGAAGGTTCCAGTTTTCCACATCCTCACCAACACTTATTAGAGCTCATGATCTTCACCACTACCCTCTGTAGGCTTCCAATAACCGTGCACACATGACACTGAATGTTAGAATGGGAGGGAAGGGGGCTTCCCTGGTGGCGCAGTGGTTAAGAATCCTCTTGCCAATGCAGGGGATACAGGTTCGAGTCCTGGTCCGGGAAGATCCCACATGCTGCGGGGCAGCTAAGCCCGCATGCCACAACTACTGAACCCTGTGCGCCTAGAGCCCGTGCTCCGCAACAAGAGAAGCCACCGCAATGAGAAGCCCGCGCACCACAACGAAGAGTAGCCCCCACTCGCCGCAACTAGAGAAAGCCCGCGAGCAGCAATGAAGATCCAATGCAGTCAAAAATAAATAAATAAGTAAATAAATTTAAAAAAAAAAAGAATGGGAGGGAAGGAGGAGCTAAATGGAGTGAGGGAGACAGAGCTTAAACTTAATCAAAGACAACCAAGTCTATTTCACTTATGTTAAAAAATTTTTTTAAGACTTTTGAGAGCAGTTTTCGATTCACAAAAAAAATTGAGAGGAAGATACAGAGATTTCCCATATAATCCCTGCTCCTTACTAGAGAGCTTCATGTATTATCAAATCCCTTGCTAGAATTTGTTATACTTGTTACAACTAATGAACCTATATTGACACATCATTATCACCCGAAGTCCATAGTTTACATCAAGTTTCATTCTTGGTGTTGTACGTTCTATGTGTTTGAAAAAATGTAAAATGACATGTATCTACTATTATGTCATACATGGTAGCTTAAATATCCTATAAAAATCCTCTGTACCTATTCATACCTCCCTCTTCCATAACCCTTGGCAGCCACTGAAATTTTTTTTTTAACTGTCTCCGTGGTTCTCCTTTTTCCAAAATGCCAGAGTTGAAGTCATAAAGTACATAGCCTTTTCAGATTGGCTTCCTTTACTTAGCAATATATATTTAAGTTCCCTCTATGAATTTTCATGGCTTAATATTTTATTTCTTTCGAGTGCTGAATAATATTCCATTGTTTGGACGTACCATAGTTTGTTTATCCACTCACCTAGTGCAGAGCATCTTGGTTGCTTCCAAGTTTGGGCATTATGAATGAAGCTACTATAAACATCCTTGCGCAGGTTTTTGTGTGGATATAAGTTTTGAAGTCCTTTGGGTAAATACTATAGAATGTGATTGTCGGATTCCATAGTAAACGTATGCTTACTTTTATAAGAAACTGCCAAACTGTCTTCTACAAACAAAGAGTTTTATTTCTTCCTTCCCAGTCAGTACAACTTTTGTTCCTTTTGCCTTATTATGTTAGCTAGGACTTTGAGTAAGATGTTGAAAAGGAATGGTCAGAGGGGCATCTGTGCCTTGGTTTGTGATCTTAGTGGGAAAGCTTCAAGTCTCTCACCATTAAGTATAATGTTAGCTGTAGGGTTTTTGTAGATTTTTTAGAAAACAAACTGAGCAAGTTCCTCAAGTTTTCTGAGTTTTTAAAATTTTTTTTATGAAGGGGCGTTGGATTTTGTTAAATGCTTTGTCTGCATCTATTGATATGATCACCTGATTTTTCTTTTAGCCTATTGATGTGATGGATTACATTAACAAATTCTCAAATGTTGAAACTGGTTTGCAAACCTGGGATAAATCTCTCCTATGCTTTTCATAACCATGTATTTATCAGCTTTTCATCTTATAGTGGAAATATATATATATATATATATATTTTTTTTTTTTTTTTTCTTACAAGGAACCTTATGGTGTTTGCCTCATTTATCTTTATATTCTGGTATGTAAACGTGTTCACTGATGAGAAAGGAAAAGATGCATAAGGCTTAAACAACAATAAATTGAGAAAATAGGAAGAGTTTCTTACCAGGCCTTAACTTGAAAATGTCAAAATTATGAGCTCATTGTTTTTGAACTTGCTATTTTGGCCCAGGTTTTGTAACATTAGAATGTTAGATTATAACTGGTTCAACACTAGAGATTTTGAAGCTGTGTCTGAAGAGAAAAAATCAATAAAGACTATTTGTTATCTTAAATTACTTTAAAAATGTTTAAAACAAAAAAACCAATCATTTATTTTTAAGTGCTATAGTGGTTTTACCATAGAATGCTATAATGTCTTTTATATTAGTATAGTAGCTAGCATTTTGGTTTCAAACACTGGCAAAGAAATATTGCGGCAAAGGTGAAAAATACCTTAAACATATTAAAAGGTGATTTTTATTTACTTTTTCTTGCTTTATTTTTTGCTGTATTGTTCTAGAAGCTAGAACATCTAGTATAGTGTTTAAGTGGTAAATGTAGGCATATTTGTCTTATTTCTGATATAAATGAGCAAAGTATTCAGTCATTTGCCATTAAATATGATGTCATCTTAGGAACATGTCTTTCTTAGGAGCCACTCATGGTGAGAACGTTCTCTTCTATTCCTCAATTTCAGAGAATTCCTAACAGGAATTAATGTTGGATTTTGCCAAATGATTTTTCTTCATTTATTGAAATGATTATGTCGTTTTTAATTCTATTAATATGAATTACATTGATTGATATTTGAAAGTTATATCAGCTAGTAGTCCTAGGATAAATTCCACTTGATCATGATGTATTTTTATCTGCTGTTGCATTTGCTTCATTAAAACTGTGCTCAGAATTTATATATGTAATAATGACATATAGTCTGTAGTTTTCTTTTGCTGTAATATTTTTGTCTAGTTTCAGAATCAGGTCGTGATGATCTCAATGAATTGAGAAGTAGTCTCTCCTTTTCAATTTTCTAAGAATTTGTGTAGAGTTGGTGTATTTCTTCTTAAAACTTTTGTATAATTCACCAGTGAAGCCATACAGGTCTGGAGTTTTCTTTTTTTTTTTTTTTTTTTTTTGGCAGTACGCGGGCCTCTCACTGTTGTGGCCTCTCCCGTTGCGGAGCACAGGCCCCGGATGCGCAGGCTCAGCGGCCATGGCTCACGGGCCCAGCCGCTCCGCGGCATATGGGATCCTCCCAGACCGGGGCACGAACCCGTGTCCCCTGCATCAGCAGGCGGACTCTCAACCACTGCGCCACCAGGGAGGCCCTGGAGTTTTCTTTGAAGGATGGTTTCTTTGTTTTTTTTGCAGTACGCGGGCCTCTCACTGCTGTGGCTTCTCCCGTTGCGGAGCACAGGCTCTGGACGCGCAGGCTCAGTGGCCATGGCTCACAGGCCCAGCTGCTCCGCAGCATGTGGGATCTTCCTGGACCAGGGCAAGAACCCGTGTCCCCTGCATCGGCAGGTGGACTCTCAACCACTGTGCCACCAGGGAAGCCCTGAAGGATGGTTTCTTAATGACCAATTCTATAAAAGATATGGGTTTATGAAGGCTGAATGAGCTTTGGTAGTTTTCGTCTTTCAGAAAATTTGTCCATTTCATCTAAGTTGTTGAATTTCTTTATATAAAGTTAAGGAAATATTATGAATATCTTTTTTAATATCTGTAGACTCTATAATGATGTCACCTCTCTCATTCTTGATATTGGTAATTTGTGTCTTTTTTTTTCTGAAGACTCTATGTAGAGGTTTTATCAATTTTATTAATCTCAAAGGATTCCATTGATTTCTTCTATATTTTTTTCCTTTCTTCTACATATTTTGGGTTAATTTGCACTTCTTTTTAAGGTAGAAATTGAGGTCAAAACTTTGAGTCCTTTCATCTTTTCTAATACAGGCATTTAGTGCTATATTTATTTCCCTAAGTACTGCTTAATAGGCATCATATAAATACGGAGATGTTGTGGGTTTTTTTCTTTCCATTTAGTTCAAAATACTTTCTAAGTTCCACCCTGACCCATTGGTTACTCAGCTATGCATTGTTTACTTTCCAAATATTTAGAGATTTTTCAGATACTGTTCTATCCTTGAGTTCTATTTTATTTCTGCTGTGTTCATAGAACTTAAATTCTTATAAATTTATTGAGATTTGTTTTATGGCCCAGGATATGATCTATCTTGGTAAATATTCTCTGTGTACTTGAAAAGAACGTATGTCCTGGTGATGTTGTGTAGAGTGTCCTATAAAGGTCAGTAGGTCAAGTTGACTGACAGTATTATTCACATCTTCTGTGACTTCCATAGTGAACATAGTTCTTAAAAAAAATCACTTACAACAGCATCACTAAAGATCAAATACTCAGAGATAAGTTTGACAAAAGATGGAAAGTCCTACACACTAAACTCTACAGAACCTTGCTGAGGGATATTAAAGAAGACCTATCCTACTAGAAAGGTATGTCATGTAGAGGGGCCAGAAGACTCAATATTGTTAAGAAGTCTATTCAACCCAAACTGATCTATAGAGTCAATGTAATCCCAATCTAAATATTAGCAAACCTTTATATGGAAACTGAAAAACTAATAATAAAGTTGCTAGAGAAATGCAAAGGACTTCTAACAGCCAAAACATTTCTAAAAAAGAACAAAGTTAGACAAATAACATTACCTGATACAAGACTTACTATAAAACTTCAGTGGTCAAGGCAATGTAGTATTGGCATTATGGCAAACAAAAAGATCGACAGAAATTAGAGTCCAAAAATAAAACTACACATAAATATACTTCAAAAAATGAAGGTAAAAAAAATCAGGAGAGAAAGGAGAGTCATTGGTGCTGGAACAACTGAATATCTATATGCCAAAAATATGAACTTCAAACCATTCCTCATAACCATATGAAATGGACCATAGAATGAACTATAAATTCTAAATTCTAAAACTATAAAAATTGTAGAAGTAAACATAGGAGAAAACCTTTGTGACCTGGGATTCAACAAAGATTTCTTAGATATACTATCAAAAACATGACCTATAAAAGAAAAACATAATTTAAAGTTTGAAATTATAAACTTCTGCTCTTCAAAAGACACTATTAAAAGAATGAAAAGACAAGTCAACTGAGAGAGAATATTTGAAAATCATACATCTGATAAAGGACTTGTATACAGAATATATAAAGAACCAAGACTTTATTACAAGAAAACAACCCAATTTAAAAACTGGGCACATTATTTAAATAGACACGTCAAAGAAGATATATGAATGGCAAATCAGCACATGACAAGATGCTCACATCATTAGTCAGTTGTGAAAGACAACGAAAAACACAATGAGACACTACTGCATAAAATTATAATATCTAAAGACTGACCACACCAAGTGTTGATGAAGATGTAGAGAAAGTACAGTTGGGAATGTCAACTAGTATACTCACTTTAAAATCTATTTGGTGATTCCTTAAAAATTTAAACATGTACATTCTATCTAATTCATTTATTCCACTCCCAGGTATTTTCCTTAGAGAAATGAAAGCACATGCCCATACAAAGACTTATACATGGGTGTTCACAACAGCTTACTTGGCAGTAGCCCCAAATAGGAAACAACCCAAAAGTCTATCAACAGTTGATATCAACGGTGATATATTCATATGATGCTATTCTACTCAGCAATAAAAAAGAATGAACTTCCGATAAACATTACAATATGGATGGATCTCAAAATGAATGAAACAAACTAGACCCAAAAAGGAAAAGAGTAGTACAGACTATATTATTCCATTTATATAAAATTCTAAGAAACACAAACTAATATATAGTGACAGAAAGCAGATCAGTGGTTGACTGGGACAGGGGTTGAGAGGGGGAGGAGGAAGGGACTACAAAGGGGCATGGGGAAGATCTGGGGGTGATAGATGTGTTCATTACTTTGATTGCGGTGATGGTTTCACAAGTGTATACATATATCAATACAATAAAGTGTACATACATAAAGTATATGTCAATTACATATCAATAAATCTGTTTTCAAAAAGATTGACAAAATTATGATTATTAAATATTAGATTTTTGACAGACATTCTCTCAAAATTGAATTAAGTAAGTCCAACACTTCAAGGCAAAAAACTGACAGTTTTTGTTACCAGGGAGAAGAATCCAAGCTTTGCAATGAAAGTTAAAATTTTAGAAAACACATTTGCTATAAAGAAATTGATACTTCCTATTACTTTTCCAGTGAGATTAGAGATGACGTTAATGAATGTGGTCTTTTGATACTGTATAATGAATTACTTCACTGTTTGGAAGATCTATATAACCTGGTCACTTGATATTTTCCAAATGAGAAATGACAAAGCATGATGCTACAAAAATCATGCATTCATCTTATAAGATTGACCAATGGAATTAATGTAACAGAGTACAAAAAGTTCAATGTGGTTTCAGATCCCACACTGCAACTAACCTCCAAGAAAATTTAGCAAAGTCCACTGTGGTAGGCAGAATTTGAAGATGGCCTCCCAGTAATGTCCCACCCTAATCCCTGGAACATGTGAACATGATTAGATATCAATCCCATAATGATGTTTTGTCATATTGGACAGTTGCCCTAAAGATAGGCAGATTAGCCAGGTGAGCCTGATCTAATCACAAGACCTTTCAAAAAAGTGGAGGGTATTCTCCCAGCTTTTTTGAAAAACAAAACAGAACGAAATGAAAAACAGAAGGAGAAGTTAGGGAAATTCAAAGCACTTGAAAGATGTGACACACTGGGTCTGAAGATCAAAGAATGTAGGAAACCTTAAGAAGCTGGGAGATGCCCTTGGCTCACAGCAAGAAAAGAAAGGGAAACTTAGGCCATTTCTCAACTGTAAGAAATGAGACTTTGCCACCAACCGGAAGGAGTTTGGAAACGGATTCTTCCCCAGTGCCTCCAGCCAAGAACTCAGCTTGATGTACTGATTTTTGGTTTTGTGAGACCCTAAGCAGAGAACCCCAGTAAAGCCTGCCTGGACTTCTAACCTACACAACTGTGAGGTAATAAATGGATATTGTTTAAAGCTGCCACGTTATGATCATTTGTTGTGCCGCAATAGAAAGCTAATACATTAACCATAAATCGAAATGCACATAAACTCAGATCCAACTCAAGCACTGTTTAAAAAAGAAAAAAAACCCAAATAATAAAAATGGAAACAACCAAAGTATCCATAAATAGAAGATCGATTTAAATTATAGAAAGCCATATAATGGAATATTCTGTAGCCATTATAAAGAAAAGGCAGAACTATATGGATGAATATGAAACAATGAAACCATGTTATATTAATAATAGATAAAAAGATCAGCAATGTTAAGATTTTGAATAATTAAAACATTTGCATAAAATCATGGTATCTATAGTAAATATTTTCCTGGGGGAAAAAAACACAAAAAAATAAATAGCAATTAGCTTTGGGGTAAGATTAGATTGTTGAGTAGGACGTTTTCTAATGAAGTTTATTATTCTTAATCATTTAAAAAATATATCAATAAAGGTTACTATTTAGTGTCCAGATAAACACTTTCCTGGCTCTCTTCCAAAGCTATCTTTTGCTTTATGCAATTTGGACCTGCCATCAGGAATTTGTTACCATGCTCCTTGAATCAGTCATAGTAACACCAAAATGACTTTTCCTCATCAAGTCTGCCCTACCACTCAAATCTAAGTTTCTCAGTGACATCCCTTATTAACTGGGGGCATCATTTGCATTACGTGAATGTATTATGTATTTATAATACTTAAACATCCCATTTTAATTAAAATTATAGGCTATTCAATTGTTTTTAAAATTTTGTATGAAAATTGTATGAAAGCTACTTTAGGATATAAATCGTAAATAGTGTAAACCATGCAAATATATATTGCCATCTTGAGGATGAAAATGATTATGATCTAGGATCCTGCAGTTATATGGTAATAAAGAAATATTCCAATAACAATCAAACCAGCATGGTAAAATTGGACCAATTTATCCTTTAATAATGAAAGAATTATGTGAAAAGTTTTTAATGGGCAATCTACAATATCAGGTTTATGTGATGTATATTAAAGTTAGAAAAATGTTTTATATTCCTTTAAGTTTCTTCTTATAAAATGAATAAATACTTAAGGTAACAAAGCAAATCCTTTTCAGTTATTAAATACTGTATTTATAAATCTTATCAAGATCATATTTTACCTCTGATTATATTTTCTACAACAGAAAGATGTACAATAAAGATAACACGGTATCAGTTTGATGTTATCCTTGTTTGTTGGCAAAAGTAGTTAACCAAAATACCTGGAGGTGTTAAAAGTCACCAGAAAGAAATAAAAGGACAAATTCCTAGAGATATCACCTTTTTTTGGTCCACATATCAAACAAGTTCATAGTTTGTGACCCAAAGCATTATGATATTATTATATACAACTAAACAAAAGGATGTATGGTAATGTACTTGTAAAATGATATACAATGAACGACATATAAGACAGTACTATCATTATTATAAAGTAAACCTAAGTAGACTATTTATCTAAATAGACTTTCTCACCGAAAGATTATATATAACTAATTTCCATGTGTAGCTGCAATGTAATAATATATCTTCTCTTAAAAAGGTTGGCTGACACTTTCTAGAAAATGGCAAGTATTATAGACTATAAAAATATCAAGTATGTGTACAAGCTCTTCATCATCAGGAAAATGTTAAACAAAATCCTTGGAAACTTTACAAGGAGAAATCAAAGAGAATGAACATATAAAAGCAATAAGACATGACATTAAAATGTTGTTGAGGAAACCTCTAAAATCACATTACCTGGAACCAGTTCCATAATTATGTAGATAGGCTGTCGTTGTGTGCAAACTCCTATAAGTTTGACAATATTGGGATGATCATATTGCTTGAGAATTCTGGATGAGAGAAGTATAAGAATAGTTACCATTTAAGTTGTAAGCATTAATTTATGATCATGAGTAGTGTGCACAAGTAGAATGCACTTTAATCAACACAATTTTTAAAACTTTAGTACGAACCCAAATTATGATAAATGGGATGTATATGTCTTGACAAATCTTGGCAAAATATAGATATAAATGAGTCAGTTTTTATTCGATTAAATATTTGTTTAAAAATTATTATCTACTCTGAATAGGTAATAAGCATGCTAAACAGGAATAACTTACTTAGTCCAAAATATGCAGAACTCCCTTCAAAGAATCTGGTTTTAGCCACACTCACAAAAGCTGGAAAGTATTAGTGGACCAAAAACTGTAAGCTGGTAGGGCAGCATCTTTTTGTTTTGTTTTGTTTTATGTATATACTTCATTTGAAACAAATAAAAATAGAACGATTCATATTGGTAAATGCTATAGAGTAATCACTTCATATTTAGATTTCATAATACATACTTTCTTGATGATCATGATCAACTTCAAAATAGTAAAAACTCAAAAAGTTTTGAGGAACCTGGCAGAAGGTTAAACAATGAGTAATATAAGACTTAAGCTGAGGCAGAGAAGTTTTAGTTTGGATAAAGGCAGAATTTCAGACAGCTGTAAAAGTAGCATAGACTCATCTATAGGACCCTAAGCATGAGTTAAAAATAAATTAGATTCCCTCAGAGGCCTGTCTACCCTGATGTTTTCTGTTACCAAATGATTGGTTCCATGTTATCCTACTGACATAGTTATAAATTCACTCATATTTGAAAAAACAGTTTCCTTTCTAGGAGAATGAAAAAAAATAACTTCATTTGGAGAAAGATAAAACAGTTTATATGTGTGCTGTACATGTACAACTAAAGCAGAGATAGCTCTAAGAAAAATGTTATCGATTGAAAATATATAAATTTAATAAATGAAAAAATACACTGGGAAGAATTCTAGAGATAAAGAAAATGTTCTGTCAATAACTGAGTTTGCAGTTTCTATAAGGAATTAAAAAGGAAGTTTTAGAATGATTGACTGTAATCCAAAATGTCATTTCTTAGGTTGAAAATTGCTTAATAAAGAAATTCCACAAAACAGCCAGGATGAATCCAAATAACATTAAATAGCTAAATATATAGCTTTATTATCTGTTAAAGGATACTTGGGAGTTTGCGTGGATGTAATTGTCATTTTTAACATAAAATTTCAGTTTCACTTTAGAAGAAATTAAACTCTATCTTTCAGTAAAACATTCACAAATTAGAAAGCAAGATACCTTAAGATACCTATGAATAACTAAAATAATGAGGCTATACGTTTCAATTGTGATAGCATACTTTTAAATTCATCATAGGATATTTTTTCTGAATTGCTAATAATATACATGAAAAAGGTTTGCAACTATATTCCATAGATAATATTTAATAAATGCACCCAACTAGTTTAATCCATTGCTATAAATATCCACTTTTAGATGATGGAAAAATGACATCAAGATGCTCTATGCCACGGGATTTAGTTCTTTTGTTGCCATGTCCTCTGTTCTCCCATGGCACTTTACAAAAACTTCAATTTTATATACAATGCCATGATGGAGACAACACACACACAAACACACACACACCTTTCCTTCCTTTCCTTTATACCACCCATCTCTGGATCTATATATCCTCCTTCTCCTTCTCTCCCTCTCAACTGTCCACCTACTCATCCATCCATCCATCTCCCATTCATATGTCCATTCTCACTCTATCCAAAGCCCCTTTCCATTTGTTTTGTGTTTTGCTGTATATATTAGATTTTACCACTAACAGAAGAGTTTAAACTATTTGAAACATAGGGCTGGCAGGTTGGAACATTAAATTCTAGCTAAAACAGAAAAAAGAGAAGAAAATCATCCTAAAAGATCAGTTAGAAAAGAAACAATGCAATGAGCTAAAGAAGAAATTTGAGATTCTCAGAAAATAAAGCTAACAGCTGGGAATAAAGAATCAAGCAATAATATCTAAGGAGGGTAGGAAAGATGTAATTATATACCTAAATATATGTCTAAATAATGGATTTTATATATAGAATACAGTAATATTCTTAGTATAAGGACAATCACAACACTGCATATATGCATATGTGTATATGCATGTGTGATAAAAGCAAAAAATACTGCAATATTTTTCAAGGACTCAAAGAATACTCACTGTTCTCAAAAGCATCTGGTTCTTTTGACTGTGATTGCCTCACTGACCTGCAGTCTAACTCAAACACATAGAAACTTTTTGTTTTCACATTGTATAATAAGTGCCTACTTTTGACGGCCCTGAAAGCACTTACTTCTCTAATTCATCAAATCATATTTAAGATATCTTCAAACTTACATTTTAATGAATCACTTACTCATATTATAAATACATATTTACATTACTTTAGAGAACTTACTTGGCTTCTTGTAAAAATTTTATTTTCAGTTCCTGAGGAAGATCTTCTTTACACGTTTTAACAGCAACAGCAGTTTTATCCTTTAATATGCCCTTAAATACTTCACCAAAATTTCCCTGAAAATACAAATATATTTATTGTTTAGAGTGTAAGACAGCCAGGTAAACCTTTGCAAAATACAAGGAAAGCATGTAACGATGAGTTTTGAGTTCATCAAAGTACTCTGTTAGCTTTATTCAGAGTTTTAAGTGGAAATAAAGACTGGGAATGTTGCTCTTACCAATTAACTTTAAATACACTACCCAACACACCAACCTTTTGAGGGACTGAGGTTTGTGGAGAATTGAAAAGGAAGTGGGAAAAAACTGAAATCGAATAACAGGAAAAACTAATGCTGTCAGAAGTACCTAACTTTCACTCCATCTAGTTCCCTTCACCCCCTTAGCTCTAAGTTTTATCACGTTGGCGTTTAAAAATAAAGTCAAGTTTGTGACCACCTAGAGGCGGGGGATAGGGAGGGTGGGAGGGAGACGCAAGAGGGAGGGGATATGGGGATATATGTATATGTATAGCTGACTCACTTTGTTATACAGCAGAAACTAACACACCATTGTAAAGCAATTATACTCCAATAAAGATGTTAAAATAAACAAACAAACAAATAAATAAAGCAAGCCAAGATTCTGTGAGGTGACTGGTAGTATTGATCCACACAGCCAGATGTCACTTGGACGAGAGTGTGAGAGAGTAAGACACTAGATGAGAGGCAACAGAACCAAGGCAGATGAAGGACTGTCAACAGCCACTGCTGCAGGCTGTCAATCCCTGAAAGATACTAAGGAAAACGAGGTGCTTGCCCAAATGCCAGTGTCACCCATGATGAGCTCATTTCTATCAAATGTCTGAACTCCTAACCTTACTCTATGGCTAGAACATATTTTGACTTAAAATGCCTTATTTCCAGTTTGAAGTCACTTTTATTATAGTTATGAAACAAAAGAATACAGAGAAGATCTATAAAGCTAACACAACAGCTATTTTGGAGTATTCTCTTCAAGTCTTTCTATGTATGCATATGTATTTTTTACATAGCTATAATTATAATGTGCAAGCACTGTATTATAATTACCTTTAATGCTGTCATTGTTGAGCAACAAGTAACTAAACTACAGGTCTGATAATCAATGAGTTTGAGTTCTACGTTCAATGTAACTCTTAACCTATGATCCAAGGTGTATAAATTTTACATGTTACTAATCATTTAAATTTACTAATAGGTATTTTAATAAATTTATTTATTAAAGAATTACTATTTGCTTAATTTAATTAACACTTATTTTACTTAATGTTTTAAGTATACTTGAATATTTAAGTAATGAATAGTATTATTAAGTCTAATATTCAACTCTTAAATATGCATCCAAAATGATGATTGATCACCCTTACATGAAAAGTAAACATACAATAACTTCAACACAGTGCACATTCATCACAAACTAGAAAAAGAAAAATTTGAGCTTTATATCCTTCCCTGTTATTCAAGGCTTTTTCCTTCCCACAATTATCACATCATTCAGAGCTGAGAGAAGGTATTAGTACCCACAATTACTGCTGAGCCTCTGTTTATCTGAAAGATTCTGAAGCACTTAAAATTCACCTTGTCTGAAACTTAACATTTTATTCACTAGAAGACATTTCCTGACTAAATTACCTTTTCATTTAGTAGGGCCATTACTCTCTACAAGCATTCAGATTCTTCCTGTGGAACACTTTTGCCTTCCTCCTAGCACCGCAGACAGCCTACCCTGATTCAAGATCTCAGTTTTCTCACCTGAACTGATTTCATCCTTAGTCCCTCACCCTATTCGGCCCCTTAATCTCTCCAACACACAACTTTGATTATACTACTGCCTTATTTAATATCTATCCTTCCCTACCATTCCTTTCTCAGCCTCTGTCTAGCCATCTTAGCCTCTGACTGCTACATGTGTCCTAAATTCAACTACTTAGTGATCCCAGCCATGCCTTCTGTACATTTTCCCCTCACCTCCAATCAGAGAACATGCTAACTAATCTTTAAATTCATTTCTATGCCACCTCTTTCATGAAGACTTTCTTGATCTTCCCAAAATTATACATCTTGTTCCTGAACACTTATCATCCCATTGCCCCTTTGTACCTTTCTAATGGTTTCTGTCCTATATAACTGTTCTTGGCACATACGAGGCATTTGAAAATTGTAAACATTCATTTAACAATCATTACTCAGAAGACTTCAATTCTTTTAACGGTGGTCAGGGGAGGAATCTCCAAACACTGCACAAAAGACTCTGCTTCACAGACCACCTCTTCTCCATCCAAAGAGGTCAGGAAAAAGCCTACGACATCCATTGCTCCCTACCATGTAACAGGCACAGCTTCATCTCTGCTACTGGCTTTAAGTCCATGAGGCTAAATTTCATTGTCTCTTGTGTATGTTTTTGTTGGTCCTCACAGAAGATCCTGGTAGTCCTCATTTCCCCCTCTCTAATTCTCATTAGGTTCTGCAGACTCCTCGTCAACCTGTCATCTCCAACTATTTCCCTTCTGTCCCCAACCTGCAGTTGCCTTCTGGAACTTGTGGTCCATCATCAAAATTTTATCTCGGGCTTCCCTGGTGGCACAGTGGTTGACAGTCCACCTGCCGATGCAGGGGACGCGGGTTCATGCCCCGGTCCGGGAAGATCCCACATGCCGCGGAGCGGCTGGGCCCGTTGAGCCATGGCCACTGAGCCTGCGCGTCCGGAGCCTGTGCTCCGCAATGGGAGAGGCCACAAAAATATATATATATATATATCGCAAAAAAAAAAAAAATTATCTCGATCTCTTCTTTGGTCCTTCTCTTCACCTTCTTTTTCTAACAGAAACCTGGCGCTCACTTGAGAACACTCAAATGGTGGGTGAGCTTCCTGTGCCTTCTAAAACTGTGAGGACCCCACCCGCACCCCCAACACACACACCATGCTTCTCCCACCGCCTGAGAGATGGAATTCAGGATTCATTGAACTCCTTGTCACTGCTTTCAAAATATTTTCCCTTCTGCTTTCCTAAAATCCCCTATCTTTGAAACTTTATTATTTGATTATATACCCACTACCCCTTACTGTTGCTAGCAGCTATTGCATTTGAAAATATTTTCCCTCATTTGTTGACAATTTGAGCTCCTGGATCACTGTATCTGGTGTTACTCTTGTCTTAAAATTTGGAAATTTCAATAGACACTTAAAGATCCTTCCAACACTTCAAACTCTGTTACGTGAGCATCTCTCTTCCAATGATCCATGTTCCAACCTATTTTCTATGATCATATCTAAAACTTTGCCATCACCAATAATGCAACTCCTCTGTAATACCTACATCATTCATCCCATCTTCTGGCTGGCTTCTATTTTTCTAGCTTACTTCCTCTAGTATTTGGACTCAAAATCCTTTGACCCTATAGGAACTTCCAAATCTTTAGACCCTATTACTTTTTATTGTCCATAACCCCCTAACAGCCTCGCTTTCTTCCTTATTCAGCTTAAATTCCATGCTCAATAATTATAACAACTGTTTACTATATACTCTCAACTTCTCTGTTCCTTTTCATCTGTAGAACTCCCTCATCAAATCCACAACCCAGATTAAATGCAAAACGGCCTACTCTGTTCCTATGCAGCTAAGTGTGGCTGGAGAAAATCCACAATGATGTTGACTAGTTTCAGTTTAAATTCATGAACACAAACCTCTAGGGGGGCCTTAATACTGCTCAATAATTATATTACAATTCCCTAGACCATTCACACTCTCAGTCTTCTAATTAAACTATTCCCCCCTTTGACTCTCCTCTTAAAGCTCCCATACCTTCCCCACACCCTCATTCTTAGTTAACAATCTTGCTTAATTTATTGAGAAAATTGAAGCAATATAAAGAGAACTTCCAGACTCTCAGTCCCACATTTACCCTCCTACCAACCTTCCTTGCTGTTATAAAAAATGAACTACTGTGCTTCTATTAAAGTCAATCCTCCATTGTAAATTAAATTCCATCCCCTCTTACCTACTTGATGATATTATTTCAGGAATTCTCATCTCCTTCCAAAATCTTGAATTTTTCACCACATATTGCCAACTGCAAACCAGCATGCTGCCTCTCTCAGATTAACCAACAACACACTAATCATTTCTTCTGAAACTACCACCACATGTAGTTTGCTACATGAGGTAGCAAAACTTCAAAGAGTTACATCCTTGCTATCTCTAATTCCTCTCCTCCCACTCTCCCTTAAATATATTTCAGTTTGGCTTTCACAAAAAGCATTCTAAAGAAAGTGCTCAGCCAAGTCACTAGGGATCTCTTCACTGTTAAAGTCAATGGTTCTCAGTCATCATCTCATTTGACCTCTCAGCAGCACTTGCCACCACTGATCACTCTCTCCTCCTTCATATACTTTCTTCTCTTGGCTTCTAAGGCATCCTATCTCCTGGTTTCCTGCCTTCCAGGAGATTGCTCTTTCTCAACCTCAATCATCTTGCTTCTCATCTCTCCAGCCTCTTGATTTTGATGTGACCAGGGCTCAATCTCTCTCTTCTCTTCTCTATCTAGACTCACTCCATTGCTGAACTCATCTAAATAAACCAGCAAATAAGTGACAACTACCAAATTTGTACTTTTGATCCACACCTCTTTTCCAAACTCCAGACTTAATATCCAACCATTTTCCCAACATCTCCACTTAGAAGTCTAACAGACAAACCTTAATATTCACATCCCAAATTCCTAAACTCATTCCCCCCAAACCTGCTACACCTATGCCAACTGCCCTCTTTGTCCCATGTCCCGCATAGAGCATCAGGATATTTAGGTGGTTCAACCTTAAAAACAAATCCAAACTCACCACTTCTCACCACTTCCACTGCCATCCCCTCTGATCCATCAACCATCAACTTTAGTTAGGTAAGTACAATAGCTTCCTAACCTTCCAACTCAGCCTATTCTCAACACAGTAGCCAGAGTGGACTCTGTAGAAAGTAAGATCATGCCACTCCTCTACTCAAAATCATTCTCTAGCTTACCTTTTCACACCCATTTAAAGCCAAAGTATTGATGATTACGGTGATCTACATGGCTCTACACGATCTACACTCTCACCACCTCACTGACTTGCTGCCCTATCCTATTCTTCCTTGCTTACTGGGTTACAGGCAAACTGTCTCTCCTGCTCATCAAATGAAATTTGCATTGGTACTCCCTCTGCCTAAAACCCTCTTCCTCACTTGACCACATGGCTAAATCCCTCCTCCCCAGGTTTTCATTGGAAATAAACAATCTTAATAAGGCTTACCTGGACTCCCCCATTAAAAATTGCAAGTCCAACCAATAGCACTCCTAAATTCCTTATATTTTCACAGGATTTTAGCACCCTTTAACATTATGAAGTTTACTTATTGATTAAGTTTATTGTTTTTCTGTCCTTCCCTGCTAGATAGAATATGAGCTTCATTAAGGGCAAGGATATTTGTCTACTTTGTTCACGGATGTATCCCAGGAACATAGAAGAGTGCCTGGCACACAGAAGGCATTCAGTAAATATTTGAGGAATGAATATTTTTGAGTACCAATTATATATCAAGTACAGTCTATAGAAATACAGTGCTCGAAAAAAGAGTTCCCATCTCAACCTTATACTACTACTAAATTCCAAAGTACATAAGTATAAGAACCATGGCAAATTATTTTTCTCATGCATTTTCGTGCAGTATACTATAAATATTCAGAATAGGTAATGAAAATATTAAATGACATTTTTCAACTCAAATGTATTTGCTGAAATTAAGCTATATAGTAGCTCTAAAGTTGAAGTGTTTTATTAAAAATGATAAAATCTATTAAAGCTGATATCATGCTACTGCCTTGTCATTGAAAACAATTATTCTTTTAAATAACCTTACTGAGGACCTAAAGGCTAAAATTCCTCCTAATATGTGAAATACCATGTATCACATATTAAACAAAGATAATTGAAACATTTCTCTTTAACTGAAAGTATTTTTTCCTTAGAACTGAAAAATCTGCTCTTCTCAACACACTATTTTCAGTAACTGGTTTAATTTTAGGGCTTCCCTGGTGGCGCAGTGGTTGAGAGTCCGCCTGCCGATGCAGGGGACACGGGTTCGTGCCCCGGTCCAGGAAGATCCCACATGCCGCAGAGCGGCTGGGCCCGTGAGCCATGGCCGTTGAGCCTGCGCGTCTGGAGCCTGTGCTCCACAATGGGAGAGGCCACAACAGTGAGAGGCCCGTGTACCGCAATAAATAAATAAATAAATAATTTTATAACTTATTATTTAATTGTATTTTCATGGAAACTGATTTACTTTCTTTGTAATAATTTTTAGCCCAATCACTGCTACTGAGTTACCTAAAGTAATGAAAAAGAAGAAATATTTCCTTAAGAATTATGGCCACATCACAGAGGAAATAAACACACCAGCTACTGCTTGTAGCTTGAAATTCTTTAGGATTTACTTACTAAATAAGTATTAGCAGTCAATAGAAACTGTTTTCCAATAGCAATTTAATGCTTCTATTTGGAAAAGATATTTTAAAATAATAAGAATCCTGCAAAGTGGATTGTTTCAACAGGAATTTACTTTCTCAACACACATCAGGACCAAAAAATAGAGGAAATTTGTCAATTCATCTAGTTTACATTTAAATCAAAAAAAGTAATGAATAATCATTTATTTCTTTACTTGAAATGCTGAGCCTTAAGTTCTAGTACTGATCACTCAGAAATGTATGACTGATAGTCTTCCCTAGCTATCTGGATTTTATACTATTTT
Source organism: Mesoplodon bidens (assembly GCF_964165515.1). NCBI lineage: Eukaryota > Metazoa > Chordata > Mammalia > Artiodactyla > Ziphiidae > Mesoplodon > Mesoplodon bidens. The sequence continues at coordinate 90,427,244 of NC_138160.1, read as the reverse complement.
TTACATTGCATTATGAACCTCAACTCAATTCAAACATCACTAATTAAGTCATCGACAAAGAAGTTAATATTTATCTATTGGAACTCAGTTATAAACGAATAACAAATTTTCAAATAGCCCATTTGATTATTAAATGTCTGCCATCATTATTAGTTATAATATACTTTCATATGACCAATGAGTTGGAAGAAACTCCCAACTAGGTTGGAAGAAAGAGACTTTTATCATATATAGCTGCCTCCTCTGACCACTAACAGAGCTAGCTACAAAATGGATATATTGAAACATGTGCCTTGTCCACATAATTTTCAGATTGAAATAACATGTCCCATGTTGTCACATACCGTGATTCTATATACAATTCTGAAATCCCAAAGAGCAGTACTGCATTTTCTCTGAAATATCACGTGTAACCAGAAACAAACAGAATAAGACTATTAAGTATTTAAAGTTTTATTACATCACAGTTTCTTTTCAAATCTCAGCTCACTAGTTTTGGCTTTACTACACTGTAATAAAATTTTTGTGGCTTTTAGTTCTTTCAGAGGAAAATATACAAAATAATATTCTTAAAGTCAAGATAATTCTTAAACTTTTCAAAGATTTTCACACTTCTATTTCAGTGAACATCACAGTATTTGTAACAGATATGGCACTGTGTTCTTCTAGGTTCATGGGGGAATGTGCCTTGCTGTGTGCTGGAATATCAGAAAGGCTTTGAAGAAAATGAATCTGTAGAGTTCACAATCACTATCAAGATTTGGTTTTTCAGCTCAGTGGATTACATACCTTGCCCAGTAATTCTCCCAATGTGACATCTTCATGATTGAGAACCCATTTCTTATCCTGTGGCAAAGAAAAAGAACAGTTTTTTAGCCCAAGCAAGAATGCAGTTCCTGTAACATGCATTTGAGGCAGTGGCAAATAGACCTAAGGGATATTACATTCAGACCATTCAATAATCAGCACACTAAGAAGTTGTAACCTCAAGAGGTTATAAAACAGATTTAAGGAATGTTACCACACAATAGAACTTTAAGCTCTACATTATAGCAAACTTCTATCAGAATTATCAGCCTTCAAAATGATAGTATCCCTGTAACTAGAACACAGCATGCACTCTCCTCCCACCATAAGGCTTAGGCTATGCTATTATTTGTCATTTCAAAAACGTTGTGTCATAAGTACATGAGGGAATCTCATTTTGCAAGTAAAATTTCCAATCCTCACTTGATCATAGAGAATTATTTTATACCCAAATTACATTACTAAGAGCTAATTTTTCCACAACTGGTCATGAATTATAGCTGTCTATTCCACTGCATATAGTCCCACATCTTTCCCAAGTAATTTCCTGTAGAGTAATAAAGGAACAAACATCAATTACAGTATCATCAAGGTACACAAGATCAGTGATGCAAATGTGACATTATAAAAGAACATCCCATTATGTGATCTCAAGAGCTAATCAGTACTTAGGGAATATTTTATCATCTAAAAAGTCTCAGGGCTTCCCTGGTGGCGCAGTGGTTGAGAGTCCGCCTGCCGATGCAGGGGACACGGGTTCACGCCCTGGTCCGGGAAGATGCCACATGCTGTGGAGCGGCTCGACTCGTGGCCATGGCCACTGAGCATGCGTGTCCGGAGCCTGTGCTCCACAACGGGAGAGGCCACAACACTGAGAGGCCCGTGTACCACAAAAAAAATAAAAATAAAAATAAATTAAAAAAATAAAAAGTCTCAGCTATAAGAGCACACAATACTGTAATGTTAGAAAGACATATTAGATTAAAAAAAAAAGAAGTAAGGAAAAATGAATGAAGCGGGGTGGGAGGAGAAAGGAGAGAAGGAAAATTAGGGAATGGAGCAAAGAGAGAAAGAAGAAAAGAAAATCCTGGAATGATATATTTTGTTCTTGATTTTTAAAAAATTTAACGTTAAAGTATAGTATTCCCCCATTACACAGACTGAAATATACTTATGAGCTATAGAATGAATTGTAACAAGTAATCAAACACCTTGAAGTAAGAATCCACCCTAACTATGGTTTAAAAATGTCCTGGACTGCCATCTGAATTACTTTACCTTCTGAAACACCACGTGACAAACACTCAACCACCACCCTCTGATTGTTCAACAAGGGGAACAGCAATGATTTTTAAAAACGGTTTACAGGTATATTCTTTAAGGGTTCAGAATAACCTCCACAAGATGTGCTACTTTAGCATGTGGATTATTTTGAGCTAAAGGCAATTGAGACCCTGTGGCCTCAAGGCAAAGCTTTACTTCTCCCTTAAAGAATTTAAATTGTGGGCCTTACCCATAATAAGAGCTATTACCAGAAATAAGTTTTTATGACCTATCTGTATGACAGGGCAAATATCCAATTACTAAACATCTGCTCTTCCTATTTGTGAATTACCCTCCTTCTCTCTGAAGCCTCACGCCCCTATCCCATCCCTTAGCTCAGGATGGCATATATACCTCATTTTACGTTTCTAACTCAACTTCTCACTCCTGTGGGGTTCCTGTATGTACAAAATTAGATCTGATATTCTCTTATTAATATGTCTCATGTCAATTTAATTCTTAGACCAGCCAGAAGAACCTAGAAGGGTAGAGGAAGTTTTCTTTCTCCATGACAAAGCTTTCAACCTAAATAAAAAGCCAGAACTATAAAGGTACTGAAAAAATATATAGCAGAATATCTTCATTACCAAGTATGTAAAGAAAGATTTCTTAGACAGGACACAAAATGTGTATAAAAGAAACAACTAGAATTCATCAAAATTAAAAACACTTGTTCCTCCAAAGGCTCTTTTGAAAAAATGAAAGTCCAACTACAATCTGGGTGAACATTTTTGCAATATGTATATTAGACAAATATTTTGTATGTAAGACATATAGAGAATGCATACCTCAAAAACAAGGTGACAAACAACCCAATTTTAAGAAACTGGATAGAATACTTAACAAAAGAGAAGGACAAATAGACAATAAGTACTTCAAGAGATGTTTAACATCACTAGTCAGTGACACACAAATACAAACCAAAATAAGATGCCACTTCATTCCATTAGAATGAAGTGCCAAAAACAGAAATATGGATCAATGGAACAGGACAGAAAGCCCAGAGATAAACCCATGCACATATGCTCACCTTATCTTTGATAAAGGAGGCAAGAATATACAGTGGAGAAAAGACAGCCTCTTCAATAAGTGGTGCTGGGAAAACTGGACAGGGACATGTAAAAGTATGAAATTAGAACACTCCCTAACACCATACACAAAAATAAACTCAAAATGGAGTAAAGACCTAAATGTAAGGCCAGAGACTATCAAACTCTTAGAGGAAAATATAGGCAGAACACTCTATGACATAAATCACAGCAAGATCCTTTTTGACCCATCTTCTAGAGAAATGGAAATAAAAACAAAAATAAACAAATGGGACCTAATGAAACTTCAAAGCTTTTGCACAGCAAAGGAAACCATAAACAAGACCAAAAGAACCCTCAGAATGGGAGAAAATATTTGCAAATGAAGCAACTGACAAAGGATTAATCTCTAAAATTTACAAGCAGCTCATGCAGCTCAATAATAAAAAAACAAACAACCCAATCCAAAAATGGGCAGAAGGCCTAAATAGACATTTCTCCAAAGAAGATATACAGATTGCCAACAAACACATGAAACAATGCTCAACATCATTAATCATTAGAGAAATGCAAATCAAAACTACAATGAGGTATCACCTCAAACCAGTCAGAATGACCATCATCAAAAAAATCTACAAACAATAAATGCTGGAGAGGTGTGGAGAAAAGGGAAGCCTCTTGCAATTTCGGTGGGAATGTAAATTGATACAGCCATTGTGGAGAACAGTATGGAGGTTCCTTAAAAAACTACAAATAGAACTACCATATGACCCAGCAATCCCACTACTGGGCATATACCCTGAGAAAACCATAATTCAAAAAAAGTCATGTACCAAAATGTTCATTGCAGCTCTATTTACAATAGCCAGGACATGGAAGCAACCTAAGTGTCCATCAACAGATGAATGGATAAAGAAAATGTGGCACATATATACAATGGAATATTACTCAGCCATAAAAAGAAACAAAATTGAGTTATTTGTAGTGAGGTGGATGGACCCAGAGTCTGTCATACAGAGTGAAGTAAGTCAGAAAGAGAAAAACAAATACCATATGCTAACACATATATATGGAATCTAAGAAGAAAAAAAAAAAGGTCATGAAGAACCTAGGGGTAAAACGGGAATAAAGACACAGACCTACTGGAGCATGGACTTGAGGATATGAGGAGGGGGAAGGGTAAGCTGGGATGAAATGAGAGAGTGGCATGGACATATATACACTACCAAACGTAAAATAGATAGCTAGTAGGAAGTAGCCGCATAGCACAGGGAGATCAGCTAGGTGGTTTGTGACCACCCAGAGGGGTGGGAGGGAGGGAGACGCAAGAGGGAAGAGCTATGGGAACATATGTATATGTGTAACTGATTCACTTCGTTATAAAGCAGAAACTAACACACCATTGTAAAGCAATTATACTCCAATAAAGATGTTAAAAAAAAAAGAAAAAGAATGAAGTGCCTTGTATTTACAATAGCCAAGACATGGAAACAGACTAAATGCCCATGGATAGATGAATGGATAAAGAAGATGTGGTATAGTGTCCTCCCTGGTGGCGCAGTGGTTGAGAGTCCACCTGCCAATGCAGGGGACATGGGTTCGTGCCCCGATCCGGGAGGATCCCACATGCCACGGAGCGGCTGGGCCCGTGAGCCATGGCCGCTGAGCCTGCGCGTCTGGAGCCTGTGCTCCACAACGGGAGAGGCCACAACAGTGAGAGGCTCGTGTACCGCAAAAAAAAAAAAAAAAAAAAAAAGATGTGGTATATATATATACAATGGAATATTACTCAGCCATAAAAGGAATGAAATAATGCCTTTTGCAGCAACATGGATAAACCTAGAGATTATCATACTAAGTGAAGTAAGTCAGACAGGGCAAGACAAATATATGATATCACTTATACATGGAATCTAAAAAAAAACGATACAAATGAACTTTACAAAAACAGAAAGAGACTCACAGACAGAGAACAAACTAATGATTACCAAAGGGGAAAGGGGGTGGGGAAGGATAAATTAGGAGTTTGGAATTAGCAGACACAAATTACTATATATAAAATAGATGGGGCTTCCCTGGTGGCGCAGTGGTTAAGAATCCACTTGCCAATTCAGGGGACACGGGTTCGAGCCCTGCTCCGGGAAGATCCCACATGCTGTGGAGCAACTAAGCCCATGTGCCACAACCACTGAGCCTGCGCTCCAGAGCCCGTGCACCACAACTCCCGAAGCCCGGGCACCTAGAGCCTGTGCTCTGCAACAAGAGAAGCCACCGCAACGAGAAGCCCGCGCACCGCAAGGAATAGTAGCCCCCGCTAGCCGCAACTAGAGAAAGCCTGCGCACAGCAACAAAGACCCAACACAGCCAAAAATAAATAAATTAATTAATTAAATTAAATAAATAAAATAGATAAACAAAAAGTTCTTAGTGTGTAGCACAGGGAACTATATTCAATATCTTGTAAAAAAAAACTATAATGGAAAAGAATCTGTAAAAGTTTATATATATATACACACACACACCTATATATGCTGAATAACTTTGTTGTATACAAGAAACTAACACTGTAAATCAACTATATTTCAATTAAAAAAAAAGTGCCTTGAAGAGCGTGTGTCTGGGATGTCTCTCAGATCTTTTATGCTTGTTTACAGTTGGTGACAGGATGAGATATTGAAAGGACCCTTAACTCTTGTAATTTAAATAATGAGTATGGTGTTACCTGGGGGAAAGATGAGGGGTGCTATTGTCAGGGTAGAGGTGTAAGGAGAGAAATGGGGTATTAAATCGGATGTGGAATGCTTACTACTGCCAGAATAGCTAGGGGTCACTACTGATTTGAAGTCACAAAAATAACCTTTCCACTGTTTAGTCTGGGAGAAGACAAGGCTGGGAAGAGGACTAACTGCATAACCAAAAACCCTAAAATTGAAGAGAAGTCAGTTAAGAATAAGGTTGCTCTTAATCTGTTTTAGCTAAAATGAAGATCACAGAGAAGGAGCCTAGAGCCTCAGAATTTAGATTTGTGACTCCATCTGTAAGAGGGAGGGACAAAATACCCAAAGGGGATTCAGTGGCAATTTGATAACTGCAATTTTGTAGAAATGTGGATAGAGGGGCAAACTCCAAACTGTCAAATTGGAAAAAGGCAGTAGCACTTAACACATGCTCTGAAGAGGGGAACTACCCAACTCCGCCCTTAGACAATAAACAAAATACTCCTACTGAGGCTGCTGAGTGATTGAGAAAGACAAGCAACTTTAGTTACATGATGATACTAAAGCTTCACCAAACACTATGCCTCTGGCTCAGGCAATGATGGGTATGGTAACAAAAGGAGGTCCAACTCTTACATAAATTTATGTCAAGGGAACAAAAAGCAAACAAGCAGAGACTACATCAGAAGATAATTCAAAGGTAAGGTTAGGGAATAGGGACATTAAGTAACATGGAGTTTGGAGAATGGAGAGTTGCCGAAGGAGCCTGGATCCTTGTCTTCCCCACCATCTTTATTGACCTCTCTTCTTTTCCCCTTTCCTCCAAAGCAAAGTCACACTCAGAAGGGTTGCCAGAAAGAGCTGCAGCTCACTCCTTAACAACTGTCCCTGATCTGGTATCTCCTACAGAGATTATACCACATATTCTTGGCTTTATCTTTACTCTTTTTCTATAGAGGAGCAAGGATACTTGTACAACCTTCTTGAATCTGGAGAAGGAACAGAAAGGATGGAGGCAGACTGCCTCCAAGAAACAGGAATGGTAACATCTTCCCTGGTTTCACAGATTAACTGAATGAAAATAAAAGTTGTACTAAAGTGTAAGTCAATAGAAGTAAAACAGACATAAAAATATGCATTAAAACCATAATGAATACAGTTGACAGTTTTACTGTTTCATCTGCTTGCTAGTGATTTGTGACCATATAGGAATATCCCCAAACCTATGTTCAAAACTAATGATTAAATTTGTCTGATGTTGACTCTACAAAAAACTTGATTTAGACTCTTCAAATGTTCTTGACATTAGGACTTTACTCCTTAATTCATGAATATTAACACATCATTACTATGGTGAAAGAAACATATACTTCCCCCATTTATCAGTTATCTCTGAAAATGAAAAAAATAACATTTTGAAACATCAAATTATTTGGGCTAAACTGGACAACTTGTTTTTAAAGGGGGGAATGGAAGACAACTCTAAGACCTGAATACATTTTTTAAAACTATGAATTTCTGGGGAATTCCCTGGTGGTCCAGTAGTTAGGACTTGGCGTGTTCACTGCCGAGGGCCCGGGTTCAATCCCTTGACAGGAACTAAGATCCCACAAGCCGAGCAGTGCGGCAAAAAAAAAAAAAAAAAAGGAATTTCTGGGTTTCATCAACTGATCAGAATATTTTCTAAAACTGCTTAAGAGCAGATTTAAAGTCAGTCCACCATAGTACAGGCAAAGGAAAGTAAGTATTATCACTTGTCTGAAATCCAAACTTTTGTAAAGAAAAGCGGGCGACACATTTTTAACATGTTCCCACATACACTTGCTTACTAAATCTCAGAAGAACCCCCATTAGATTGGCAGGAAATGCATTATCTCCACTTCACATTGAAAACCAAGGCCTTGAGAAGATAAAATCCTGACTGTGATCACACAGGTACTAAGTTTCAGAGTTGAGATAAGAACGTTGATGTTTTGTCTTTTGGCCCACTATTCCAACACATTCTTCCTTGCCTTTCATGGTCTCTTCAGTGTGGTAAAGAATATTACATTTAAAATGAAACTCAGTAGTATAATAATTTTCTGAGCCTAAATAATACATATAAGTATATTATGTCAGGTAATTAAAAAGAAAGGTCAAATATAGAACATACTATCTATAACCTGAATAAGTGCCATTAATATTTAAAATCTTAGATATTTACCTACGATATATGATAAATGAGCATTATGTTACCAGAGAGCCAATTCATGCCAAATTGTAGAACTACCCTAGAGGTAAAAATTTTCACATATATAAAGTCTCATTGAGACTTTTAACTGTTATATTTAACATAATTGATTGCAAAAAGGTTTTTCATTTGAGTTATAGACCAGGAAGGTCAATGAAGCAGCTTTGAGAATTGAATCATCTTGAGCAAAGAACATATGGGCTTGAGGCAACTCAGCTAGGAGATATGGGAATTCTGCCTAAAGTGCATCTTGCATAATTGTTACACACCTCCTGCCAACCATCTCTATGGCAATAACATTGATTCCAGTTTGCTCACCTCCCCAGAACTTCAATCTATTTTCTAACTACATTATAAGTTGTCATCCAAGTCCCAATTTAGAAGCCTATATTGGGAGTGTAGATCATCATTTATTTCCATGGGTAGCTATAAGTACAATTTTAAAACATGGTTGTCATGGCAACATTTCTCAGTCAAAGTTTTAGGATGTGTCAAGTTTATTTGTATTCTCTTCCTGAAAATCTTTGGCCTCCGTACTTGTGTTAGCAAATGCTGCCGAGTCCAAACTACCCACTGAGTGTAGGGAGAAATTTGTTTAAACTTCAAAGGTAACGCCAGTTTTACCAACTTTAATAAAGACAAGGAACAACTAGCAATTCTAAAAGTAAAGTAACCTAAACAATGAGAAATATTTAATTAGCTTGTATTAATAAAAATTCCAAAGTTTTTTTTTTTAATTTGTTAAAGCATTGAAGGTTTCTTGATTCCCAGGCTTGTGCTTCTACCACTAGTACCTATAAAACCTTACCACAATCTTGGATAGCCTTTAAGTCTTTGAATACTTGTCTAGTATGCTAGGAATACTGCTCCTCTCTTGAGGAGAATCACTATAGCCCATTCCTGCTATTGAATATACTTCTCCAACTCTACTGGAATAAAAACACCAAAGAAATATAGATTGGCAAGGACACCAATCTAGATTTCAGAGGTGATCTAGTCCAACCTTCTGCCCCAACAGTGACAGGCCATCCATCCATTCATCAGTTTAGTTATCCACTCCTTCAACAAATCTTTATCAAACACTGCTACACACAGCAGATGAGAATCATGACTTTAAGCAATTAAGAAATCACTAAAACACCCAGTAATGAAGAACACCCTATTTCATTAACGAAGCCAACTTAATTTTGAATTATTCTAATTCTTACAAGGATTTTATTATATTTAACTTTTAATCAGTTGGTTCTAGTACTAGGAACACAAAGGATGCACCTCCTCTGTCTACTACCTAACAGGGAATTATACGTTTGAAGATGAAAAGCACATCCTCCTGAAGGCAAGGTTTTCCGATGTTAAATGTCTAGCTTTCCATCATTTTCTCATGTGAAGTGACTTCTAGACATTTCTGAAATATATGTAGTGGTCATTAACTATATCTGAGAGCACATGATAGTTAAATTATAATGAACAAATATTGTGATCTACTTAGTTTTCTGAAATGTATGTACATCTCACATTACCTTTCTGCTTTTATGTGCACAAATAAAGGAAACAATATTACAATCTTCAAACTTTTCCTTCATTACTAAGATTATTTTACTAATATCTTAGCACTGTATATTCGTTGAATCATCAAGTGTGATATAGGGAATAGTTTTTTTTCTATTTCTAAAACAATTCATTTGAAAATTATTAGTAGGGAAACAGTGTATTTTCAAGAAGAAAAATGTGGCAGGACATAAACATTCCCAACTGATTTAAAAGAGTTTTTACTGAACTTTTGAAAATATCCCAGTTTTCTAAGGGAGGTTTTTATAATTGAAATGTTTGTTTTCTGTATTTTTATGGGCAACTTTGTTGAAAGATGACTTTGTGATGAATCTTGTCAGTGATATGATAAGTAGAAGATGCAGGTACTGTAGAGCTAATGTTAATACTTGATATCCTTATTTTTTTACAACTTAAATAACAGACCTTAAGTAATTAAGACTGTTGTCAAAATTTTAGGTCAAACGTAAAATTCACATAACCATAATAACCCTGTAAATAAATAAGAGTTTCTCAAAATTTACAAGTATTTCTTCTTAATGATGAAAAATAAAAAAAACATGGGTAATCTTCATGAATGTAGTTTAACATAAAGAGCTTTAAGACTAATAGTAAGCAGGAACTGCATAATTATTACTCTAATGATATGTCAGTGCTTTAGTGGTACATTAAAAAAATCAGTAAATTACTGCATTACAAGTAGATATGAGAGACTAGAATGTAAGAAATAAAAGTATAGAAGTAATTTTTTCTATAGATTACTTCTTATCTTTATTAGAGTTATTTGCATTTTGTAGCATCAAATATTTACATCAAAATTCCTCTCTGACAGAGGAGGGCAAAAAATGTTGCTAAACTATACAGGTAAACGAGTCTAATACTGGATTTTTTTAAATTGAAGTATAGTTGACCATAGTGTGTTATTTCAGCTGTGCTGCACAGTGTGGATTATATTGCCTTATAGGTTATTACAAGGTACTGGGTATAATTCCCTGTGCTATACAGTAAATCCTTGATGCTTATCTATTTTATGTATAGTAGTTTGTATCTGTTAATCCCGTGCTCCTAATTTGTCCCTCCCACGCTCCCTTCCTCTCCCCTTTGGTAACCATAAGTCTGTTTTCTATGTCTGTGAGTCAGTTTCTGTTTTGTGTATACATTCATTTGTGTATTATTTTAGATTCCACATATAAGTAATATCTATAGTATGCCTTTCTCTGAGTTGTTTCACTAAGCATAATATTCTACGACCACCAACACTGCAGCAAATGGCAATATTTCATTCTTTTTATGGCTGAGAAATATTCCATTGTGTGTATATACCACTTCTTCTTAAGCCAGTCATCTGTTGATGGGCACTTGGGTTGTTTCCATGTCTTGGCTATTATAAACAGTGCTGTTATCAACATTGGGGCACATGTATCTTTTTGAATTAGAGTTTTTGTTTTTTCAGGATATATGACCAGGAGTGGAATTGCTGGATCATATGGTAGCTCTATTTTTAGTTTTTTAAGGAACCTCCATGCTGTTTTCCATAGTGGCTGCACCAATAGTGTACAAGGATTCCCTTTTTTCCACATCCTCTCCAACATTTATTATTTGTAGACTTTTTAACAATAGCCATTCTGACCGGTGTGAGGTGCTACCTCACTGTTGTTTTGATTTGCATTTCACTAATAATTAGAGAAGTGGAGCATCTTTTCATGTGCCTGTCAGCCATGTGTATGTCTTCTTTGGAGTAAAAATGTCTGTGTAGGTTTTCTGCCCATTTTTTGATTGGGTTGTCTTTTTGATACTGAGTTGTATGAGCTGTCTGTATATTTGGGATATTAATCCTTTGTGGGTTGCATCATTTTCAAATATTGTCTCCCATTCCATGGGTTGTCTTTTGGATTTGCTGATGGTTTCCTTTGTTGAGCAAAAGCTTTTAAGTTTGATTAGGTCCCATTTGCTTAGTTTTGCTTTAATTTCTTTTGCCTTTAGAGAATGACCTAAGAAAATATTGCTACAATTTATGTCAGACTGTTCAACCTATATTCTCTTCTAGGAGTTCTATGGTGTCATGTATTACATTTAGGTCTTTATTTTTGTATGTGATGTGAGGGAATGTTCTAATTTCATTGTTTTACATGTAACTGTCCAGGTTTCCCAGCACTTCTTGTTGGGATTTTAATATTTCATGAACTCCCCAGTTTTCCTACCCTTGGACAGAAGGCAACTAAATGAAAAAATCCTGCAGTGAAAGGTCCAAACAATATGAGCACTGCACTGGCAGCATCTGCTGTAACACTTTATCGTATGTGTCTCCTGATCTTCCCAAAAACTTAGAATCCCAAAGGATGCCTCTCCTCTAGAACTTCCTGACCCTCTTGTCCTTACCAAATACTCTTTAACAGAGTACAAATCTGTCTGACATTACCTCTTTCTATCATTACTCTAAGTCTCCCACATATATATATATTTGTTTGCAGAGTCTACTCACTGAATGTAACAAGAAATTTGTTTAACTTTCAAAGGTAATATCAGTTATACCTACTTTAACAAAGACAAAAAGAAATGGGCAATTCTAAGTTAATGGGCAAGCTAAGCAATAACTAGATGACTTAGGTAAGCTAAACAAATATTCAATATAGTTCACAGATTATTAACACTTGGGGGTTTTATCTTAATATTTATTTTGAGTGTTGTTTTTGCTGACATTATCCTGAAACTTTTATGTAATATTTTGGAGTATATACCTATGCTTCCACTATCTCTAGTTAGGAGATTTATGACATAATGTGCATCTGGAGTTCACCCTCATCACTAAGAGAGGAGGTGCTTCATCACTTGGAAGAAGCAAATACTCCAATGGGCTCTGGCAGTAATATCCATAGACTCCATATTCTTTAAGCTTAGTACAACTAGCATAAAACGGCTTTCTTTTTTGTTTTTTCAAAAGCCATCGGAATGCACCTGATACCTCTGTATTTCTAAATAGATGATTTAAGTCTTATCAAAGAGACATAATAATTACAATGACAAATATTGCTAAAAAACTATTGATATCTAAAAAAATCTCCCAAGGATAATACTTTTTTAAACACTGAATTGTTTAAATACTCAGGACACTTAAAAATTACCTAAAAAGAATTTTTTTTTTTTTTTTTTATGCGGTATGTGGGCCTCTCACTGTTGTGGCCTCTCCCATTGTGGAGCACAGGCTCCGGACACGCAGGCTCAGCGGCCATGGCTCACGGGCCCAGCCGCTCTGCGGCATGTGGGATCTTCCTGGACCGGGGCACGAACCCGTGTCCCCTGCATCGGCAGGCGGACTCTCAACCACTGTGCCACCAGGGAAGACCCCCTAAAAAGAAATTTTTGAAATTTGCAAAATTAAATATTCTAATTCCATTTTCTTACGAATGATGTAATTTTATAACATCTTGAGGCCAAATTTCTCATCTGTGAATATGATCAATCCTTGTAAATCACACACTTTTAGGGAAAATGGTAATTCTGTAAAAAAATATGAATAATTTGTACTCAAAATCAGTTCTAAGAAATGAATTTAACTAACCAGGCTTATTGCCCATGTTTTACACAAATATTTCAAAGTAAAAAGAAATTTAAATAAAGTAACAGAGATTAGAAGTTCCATTAATAGTTAATCCAATTTTAGCACCATATTCTAAAGCAGAATACCATGACAATTCTATTTGCTAACTCAAACCTTGTTTCTTATTTCTTAGAAAATCTTTGGCTTTCAGAAATAAACTAGTAAATATGGACAAAAGTAGAAGCAGATGCTGAAACATAAAGAAGCAGTATTGATTAAAATGCTTCACAAAGTGAATTAAAGGGAAATTTCTTCTCAAACAGTTAAGGTTAAAATTCATAGCTAAGCTATCAGGTAATTTCCTAATTAATTCCTTATGTTAGAGTGAATTTTTACATGTCAACCCTTCTTACAAAGAAACACATCACAATAAATATCTGAGAAAGCATATTTAACTCACAGAAGTTGATATAAAAAAACTTGAAAGTTTATTCAATAGATCTGATAGCTTCTAACTTCTAACTTCATCCATTCTAGTACCAGAATTGTAAGTAAAATTAACTGACTTGAGATTCATCATTTTTTTTTCCCTTTCCTTTTCTGAAAGGGATGCAAATAAGAAATGGGGAACAGAAGAGTGAAAACTAGAATACACTTGCTACTACTATGGCAGTAACAATAAAATGTAATTATACTCTTTTGGAAGAAAGCAGGACTGAAGAGAGCAGTCAAGAGGTCCAGTCTAGTTCATATAATATACATGAATGTGCTCTATATAGTCAAAGAGACTACTACTAGGAAAGATTTTTCCAGGACTCACTTTGAGGCACAATATAATACACAAGAAGATAACAGAACAGTCTGGTATACACCAAGCTATGCAACTTAACTAAAAGAAAGCCAAAACAGTGAAATAGCATGTTGGGGAAGCAATGGAAGCTGAGATACGGCACAAAGTCTGGCTCCAAATCCATCCTACCATGTATACACTGAATTGTGCTAGAAATTCAAAAATATGTGAATTAAAAGATGAGTTAAACACAGTTCCTATTCTCAAGGGCTTTAATATAAGCATATGGAGAGTAAAGAGTCAGAAGTATGAATAGTCTAGAGCTGGAACACTGAGGTGCATGTGGTCAATACAAAGATGCATAAAAAAGCCTTCACAGAAGAGGTAGAAAGGTTTCCCAAATTTCTCAGAGTAACTTTTCCTTAATTTCCTACAAGTTACTAAACTAAGAAAACTATAAAGTTCTTGCTTTAGGTGGTCAGAAGTCATACACAGTCTTTGGGAAAAGAAAACAGCTATGCTATTCCCTAGGGTCCTTGAAAGGAAAAGGAAAAGGTTATGTAGAAGCTGCTTGGGGTGAGAAAAAAAAAGGCACAGGAGGTATGTGTTTCAGTGCAGGAGTGAAGGATAGGGGTTGGTCAGGGATCGCAATGTTTCTTTTATCTGTGATGGATGATTGTCGTCATTTCACCAACACTAACTTTCTTCTTCCCAGCCTCTCCTCCAACTAGAGGCTTTGTTTTTCTCTTTCATTCCCACCAAACCTTTTCCCCATATACCAGGCAGCAGTCTCTGCCATAGGCCACAGGAGCCATCACTCCTATGGAACTCAATGTTACAACTACACTGGAGGGGAAGAGGTGAAACGCTAGGGAGAATATATAGTCCTGGAATTTCAAGACAGACTCAAAACATGAGGGTATATTCTATTAGACCCTTATGAAATGGTGGTTATGACCCATACGTAAAATACATGATCAATAAATTTAAGAATCCAAACATCATTGCAAACATTGCTTCTCTAGGAAAGTTCATCTCCAAAGAATCAATTAGAGATAAACTTTTAGAGTACACTCTATTCAAAATGTTATTTAAAGTGTCACATGACTAATATAACTGATGATAAAAGTCAAAGAAAAGAAGCCATATTGTATTAGATAACTCAGAGAAAAAGCTTCATAAAGGGGTAAAAGTTTAAAAAAAAAGAGGTAACAGTTAATTAACATAAGCCTTGAATATGGTTATAATTCTGATATACTAAAAGGAGAAAATAACTTCAGCAAATGCATAGAAAAAAAGTGCAGATCTTCTAGGTAGAGTGAATACACCAATATGGTAGAAGCAAAAAGTTCTTAAAGGGGGTAGTGTTGGGTAGAAAAACTACAGATAAACTTTCTGACCAAACAATGGAGAGCTTTAAGGACCAAGCAATTTAGTATCCACTTAATCTTATACCCAGGGAGAGAGAGAGGGAGGGGAGAGGGAGATGCTGAAAGACTACTGAAACAAATAATGGCTGAAATTTTTCCAAATTTTTCACAAATTTGGAAGACACAAACCTACAAATTCAGGAAGCTGAGAGAAATTTACATAGGATAAACCCAAGGAAATCAGTTAAACTAGACATATCATAATTATACTTCTCAAAATTAAGCACAAAGAAAATGTCTGGAAAGCAGCCAGAGAGAAATGATATATTATCTATAGGGAAACAATTCAAAAGACAGATTTCTCCTCTGAAACTATGGGGTTCAGAAGGAGGTAGCACAATATTTTTCAATTGTTGAAAGAAAAGAACTGTCAATTGCCACTACAGGTGACAAGACTATCTTTTAAGAATAATGGAAAAATGAAGACATTCTTGGATGAAGGAAAACTAAAAGGATGTGATCAAAAATAAATATAAACAGAGTTGTAATATTTTCTTTCTACTCCTCAATGAATTGTTTTCTGTACCCCAGATACTCCAATGGGGCAGATACTGAAGCCAACAGAATGTTAATTAGGATAGAAGAGACATAGGAAAATAACTCATGGGACAATTCCCCTTTAACTTTCATTTAACTTCGTGTGAGGAAAGAGTTAACACAACGGATCAGTTTCACTTGGTTCCTGCTTACCTTGATAGCATACCCTTAGTCAAAACTGAGAACTTCTGGAATGTTCAAATGTTACTGAGTAATGTTAGTCCATATGCCTCAAATGGCAGGTCAAGATGAACATGTTGTTAGCTTGTTTAAAATAAACCTGAAGAGTCATGCTGTGCATCTGGTACCTGTTCTGAGGTCCTCACCATGGCTGGTCATGTATCAGGTATGTGATCAGCTCCCTCTCAGAATTCTGGACTCCAAGACTCAGAGTTTCCTGAGCATAACTCTGCAGTTTGTAGGTGGAAAGACATGCCCATGCAATTCCTGCATAAACAGGGCAAGAAAGCCTGTACTCTCCTTTGCTGTTCCTGCTGTTCTCACATGTATCCTTTGTTGCAATAAATCTTAGCCTTGAGTATAACTTTAGTAAGTCTATGTGAGTCTTTCCAGTGAAAGAGTAAACTAGTACATGGGGTGGGACTATCAAGACACTCAGGGCTTTCAGGTTCTAGGTTCCTCAGGCAGCAAATGGCAGAAACAGTGTTTGAACCCACATCTTTCTGACTTTGCTGGCTATGTCCTTTCTAACAACTTATGCTGCCTCCCCAAATAGAGTAATATATTTAAAGCAATGCATATGACTCGTTCAAGTTCAGAGACTGACTATCATGCAATTATCAGTTTTAATTAACTGAAACACAACAAGTTATACATTCTATTTCAAGTTCTAGTCCTAAAAGAAGATTTCTAACTTATGTTTTATATACTTTGCTTTCAGCAAACGATTGCTATGTAATTCAATTATAGATTGCTCTTCACTGAACTGAATTTACTAGATTATAATATAACTTAAAGCCTTACATTTTGCACATTCACAATTTGGGGGTCAAAAAATAAAGTCACAATTAAGCTTTAAAATTGTAGTTAAGTAAAATGACTCCATATACCTGGCAGAATTATGAATCAATTTTGTAAAATTTTTATATAATCCATAACCTAAAATAAGAACTTCAGTCTCTAGACCACATATTCCTACTAGATGAGATATGACAAATATCCCATTTTCCCATAGTACCTCTATCAATTTTTCTATAAAATTTAAAGAAATCATAAAAAACAAGAAAAAATTAAGTCATAATAATAGTTTCCACTTTCATGAAAACACTAGGCTTTTGTAATCCTTCATTTTTGCACATGAATAGGTATAATAATAGGCATGAGCTATAAAAATAGCTACAAATAAAACCTAATGACAGCTTTAACATGTTAAAACCTGAATTTTAGAATTACTTTGGCTTCATAAAAGTAGCTATTTTAAATGAAGTGAACAAAGTAGCAAATAAGCAGCTTCTCCTTTGTTCTATGGAAGACAACTAGCCACAGTCTGCCTGGGCTACAGGGGACTAATCGTGCTTCTTGGTGGACTGCCACAGGGTGCAGATGGTCACTATTTATTATGCCAATTAATCCCTGCCAAATTGCTCTGGGATGGCTGTGCATTTCTTCCTACAGTTATCCTTTTAAAGAGCTTTACAGGGACATAGGGACATATTTGAAATCAGATTAAGCAGATAACTCAGAGTGATTAGGAGTATGATTTAAATGAATGATTTAAGAGAACAGTCACTTCTCCAGGAAAAAAGCCCACCTAAAATACTCCCAACGATACTACAGAACAATCTTATCTATCCCTATATCTTTCCCATATTCAAAATTCAGTAAAAGGAGTTCTTCCATAAGGGTGAAGAAGAGATATATTTTAATGCAACATTTTCACTTTTTTTTTTTTTTGCGGTACGCGGGCCTCTCACTGTTGTGGCCTCTCCCATCGCGGAGCACAGGCTCCGGACGCGCAGGCTCAGCGGCCATGGCTCACAGGCCCAGCCGCTCCACAGCATGTGGGATCTTCCCGGTCCGGGGCACGAACCCGTGTCCCCTGCATCGGCAGGCAGACTCTCAACCACTGCGCCACCAGGGAAGCCCTTACATTTTTTTAGTAATTACTGCTGCCTTAAACAAATACAGGACAACTCACTAATACAATAATACAACCTATTCCCAAGCAAGAGCCAATGTAATATAGGTCCAACTTGAGAATTTAGTTACCAAAAATAGTGAAAATACAAGCTTTATCCATCCCATGGTCAAATGGATGGGAGTAATCCTCCAGTATAATGTATTTTTTAAAAAGGCAAAAACACAGACAAAAAAAATCTCACTACAAAAATTTAACACCTAAAGCAGATAAATTTCTGAACATATTGACACATGACATTTCAGAGCTTTTATTTTGAAGCCACAAGCCCAGTGTATAATCCTTAGAAGGAATAATTAACAAAACGTCACAATACAGAATGTAAAATGATTGTCAGAGTCTGTAGTTTTTCTACTATTCATACTGAGAAATGATTGCTATCTCTTCTTTTATACACAGGTTTTCAGTCAGTTTGCTTCATTACTTGCTTAGCACATCTGTTCCACTCAAAATTTCAGCCACAGCTTATTTTTTAGAGTCCAAGGGTTATTCAGAATTTGATCAGCTTTATCATTTAAGTTATCAGGGCTGCTTTAGAATAACATTCCTTATTGACAAGTATGCAAAGTAGTCTGCCTGTCTGGAATCCACTTGAGTAGCTTTTAGTAATTGAATACTTGTTTAAATGCTCTATAAATTAATACTAAATAATTCAAAAGTTCTTTGCCCCCAAATGGTTATTTGGGAAAGACTTCCATTTATGACCTTAGAAAATATTTCATTACTGTATCTGCAAGTTATATAAAATAGTTTTTGTATGTATATGGTATACTTTTGTCTTTTGAGAGAGAATTTTAATTCTTATTTTTAATTCATGCCTACTCAAATTCCCTACTTACATTATAAACTTCTGTTTCTATTAGTATACTATTAATTGAAAAAAAGGCTGTATAACTTTCTGTACACATTAATATTTTTCAACTCACTTTCATTCATCTGAGCTTTAGAACATCTCATTTTTCTTGACTAAAACCCTCAGAGCCAAAGTCACCCTCCAAAGGGAGACACACGCAGCTGGAATAAGTAAGAAAAACAAAAAACAAAATGCTGATACAGAATCTTTCCAGGTTCTGGAAACTGAATGACTAAAAATAACCAGCTAGAACAATATGCAGGTTCAACTTAGTCTATCAAATTCCTACAAGATATACCTTATTATTCATCCATTAATACTATGTCATAGATAATTATCCCTTTTGCTTATGGGATTGAGTTTAACAAACACAATGTGAAAGGCACAAGGGTTCATTAAAATGACAGCAAAGTATAGATTCTGTTTTTAGGAGTTTATTATCCAGTGAGAACAGGAGAAAGAAACAGATCTTACAGTACCTTTATCCCTAGAGAGCAAAAGAGATGAAATTTCTAGCTTTTTCCTTCTAGTCTTAGCATCTACCCTTGCTCCTGGGGACCTCTCTCCACTCTGTATAGGGGGTGGCAGCTTCATGAGCAAGAGATATGCAAGGAGTGCCGCTTGTCCTCTCCTCATGGAACACATGGCAGGGTCATTTTTTGGGGTCAGTGGAGTTATCTCTGGAACCAGACACTGGCAAAAGGCGGCTGAGTGGTATTGAGGACAATTCCATGGGATTTATCAGAACCTTCCTCTGCAGCTCCGAAGGCTAAAGGAACGTAGTGATCTATGGCACTGTAGCATGAGCCCTCTGTGCTATGTGGTGGTTTAGAGAGGAGGCTATGGAGTCAAAGTTCTTGGGCTTTAATTATGGCTGTGCTGTACTATGTCATCAACCTCATCTCTTTGAGCCTCCGTCTCCTTATCTCAAGATGAAGACAAAAACAGCAGCTACCATAGAGAGTGGTTCTAAACACTGAATGAGATTTTTATAAAGAGCTCAGTGCTTCACACACAGTAAGTGCTTACTGAACACTAACCATTCTCCTTACTCAAGAACCCTCAAACCTTTGGGAAGAGAGCAGTCTATCATCTTTCACACTCATTTGCCTCAAGCACCTTGTCTTTCCTTTTTTTTTTTTTTTTTTTTTTTTTTGCGGTACTCGGGCCTCTCAATGTTGTGGCTTCTCCCGTTGTGGAGCACAGGCTCCGGACGTGCAGGCTCAGCGGCCATGGCTCACGGGCCCAGCCGCTCCGCGGCATGTGGGATCTTCCCGGACCGGGGCACGAACCCGTGTCCCCTGCATTGGCAGGCGGACTCTCAACCACTGCGCCACCAGGGAAGCCCCTTTGTCTTTCCTTTTAAGCAAACCATGATCCTGCTCAGACCTTCCTTCCTTCCTTCAACAAGGATTTACTCAATGTCTATTAAGTGACAGTCACTGTGCTAGGCACTGGCTAAAGAAGGTGACAGAAGCCAGTCCCTCTGCCTGAGGAGAGGAAAAAGTGAAAATATGTTTGCAAATTACAAAAAAAAAAGATACAAAACACAAACAATACTGAGTAAAGAATAAAAGTGGAGGTAGCCATTTAAACAGACTGGCATTTAAACTGAGTCTGAAACCAGGCAGAGACAAGGAAACAATATTCCAGAGAGAAAGCACAGTTGGAACAAAGACTCTGAGACATGGGAAGAGCATGGTATGTTCAAGAAACAGAGTCCATATTGATCCCCTGAGTTCTTGACTTGGACATACGATTATATACTTGACACCTCTATTAGAATGTATAACAGTATCTCAAACTAACCAGGTTCATAATGGAACTCTATTCCTATCTCCAAAAAATGTGTTCTCATGGTGTTCCCCATTTCAGTGTTAACTACTATCTATCCAGTTTCTCAAACCAAAAATCATAAGAGTCATTCTTGAGTCTTTTCTCTGCCTCGTCTCCCATAGACAATGCATCAGGAAATGCTGCATCTACTTCCAAAAGACCTTAACACATCTACTTTCTGTCATCTCTAATCCCACCACTTAAGACCAAGTAAATATCATTTCTCCCCTAGACCACTGAAACAGTCTTTTAACCTGATTTCTTGCTTCCATCCTTACCTCATAAATATTCTAAATGCATGAGAGAGTTGTAAACGCTCTTTTAAAAAATGTAATTAAGAACTGTCATCCCTTTTATTAAAACACTCCAAGAGTGTCCCATTGGTCTTAGACTAAAATGCAAACTCTCTCCCATAGCATATTAGGACATGATCTCGTTCCCACAATTCTCTACACTTATCTTATTCCACTTCCTCCTTTGAGGACCTCCTTACATTCTTTACATAGACTAAGTCTGTGGTTATTGTTGATTTTGAACTCTGTACATGTGTACTACAAAGTCACTCTATCTAGGACTTACTCATCTCTGTAATTTCTTCCATAGATAACCCATTTCATGTTCCAGGTCTTTCAGTCAAATTGTATCTCCTCAAAGAAACTTTATCTGACCATCTGATCTAAAATGGATTTCAAATGGTAGTATAATATTTCTGTGTTATGTCATTAACATTTGTGGGGCCCAATATCACTTATCTAAATATGTAGAAGTTATATATTCAGTTAAACGGTTACATAACTTATGTTCTATTACATTCCTTTGACAAATGTACCTCCCCCAATATCTGGAAAGTCAAATACTTCTCAAGAGTTCTGCACTAAAACATGGTGAGAAGAAACTAGCCATTAAAAAAGCTTACTTTAAGAAGAAAATAATCTGATGCTATAAGCAAAGTTTGATCCAGGCCTCATTCTCTAAGTTTGCTGCTTCTTTTCCCACTCATGATTCCATCCCACTCCTCAAGGAGCCTAGCATGTATATACACCTGTGGACACCCCATCCTGCACATCCAAGCTGCATGTGTGTGTGCCATGAACAGCCACCTGTTGGTTACCCTTCAGATGGTCTACCCTTGAAAGCATTGACCTGGATAGGCCATGGAGGTGGGTCCAGGGTTGCTGGGGCAGGGTATCTCACATCGAGACCCTGAACGGGAATCCACCAACCATATGTGGGCACACACTCCGGGGGCTAAAAACTCCTCAACTGCAGGCAGAGTACAACTGGTGGGGTGCCAAAGTGGAGCCACAGCAGGAGCTTTGTAAACTCCTTCTGGGTCTAAGGACCTCACCAGTTCACTTGTTTCCTTTTTAGCAACATTAAACTATAATTATCTTTTAACTTATTAGAGAAAAGTAAACAATCTCCTCCCTCTAAAAGGTAAGCTGCATACTTATAGAAGCTTTGTCTGTCTTGTAATGTCTGACACATACATTGCTGGTATTTAATAAACACTTGTTGGATTATAGTTCTTACAGTGATAACATGAAAATACAACAACTTTTAGAAAAAATGTTTCACAAAGTCATGTTTTGCAAATAAATACCTACCAAATCTAAGGAAACTTAAGCATTTGCATTTCAACTAATCTTATTTGTGTAAGACTTACAGTGTAGTAAAAGTTACCAACTTTATAAGATGGCAGATATGTTATCCTAAAGCCTTAGTAATTTTATAGAATATTAAGATAAATACTGAGAATCCTTCATTATAAACTAAAGGCTAATAGGTAGGAAGAAACTGGTCAATGAAAAGGCTTACGTTTAGAAGAAAATATTCTAATGTATTTTACATTCAGCAACATGTAGAATATTCAAAACATGATTCTAGCTACAGAACTTAACAAATTGTTAGAACACTAAAAATGAAAAGCAATTTCTGTTTCTGAGTCAAATTTTCATTAAATTACTTGATAATTATTTAAACATACCACTATACTATGCATTTTGTATCAAATTGTATCTCTTCAAAGAAACTACCCGACTGTAAGTTTCTTGATTTCAAGATGAAAAGAAGGATCCAAGAAGATTCCACAGCAGAGAATACAATATTATGGCCCCTGATATCACTCTTATTCAGGTCAAGGAAAACTTAAAAAGGCTGATCGTTAGCCAAAATTTAAATTTTATAATGCTCCTGCATACCAGCTAAAAATCTAAGTTTGTTAATTATAGTGGTAGTAAGATAGCACTGAGTAGAGCAAAAAGTCATCGTTTCTTTGAATGTAATCATGAGGTGGGTGTGAAATATTTTGGCATTTGTGAGAACAGATGTGTTAAAGTAGCTACACTAGAATCATTTTACTTAATATGTGAAGCAAAATACTGAAAATAACTTGAAGTTTAAAAAGAATAAAAAAAACAAAAAGATCAAAAGAAAGAAGCTGAACTATCAATAGAAGTTATCTCTAGGATTTGAATAATTATTTTCTTCTTTGTATTATCACTTTTACTATAGAATGCCTATATTAACAATCAGAAAATCAAATGCTTTCTTATAAAAGAAATAGAGTGAATGAAATAGGTAGAAATGTGGTTGGAATTATGTAAACTTCTTTGAATAAACTGAATAAATTTGTGGAAAAAAAAAAAAAACAAGGAGAAGAAAGGTAGAATGATTCCTTAACTCCTGATTATAGGTATACTAATGTCGTGATGGGCTTTATGTTTTGAAGATAATAAAAATGCCATTTGATTCACAGTATTTCTACATTGTGGTAGAGACCAGAGACATGACCAAATATATACTATATTATATTTTTTATGCTACATTATTTATGACTATAAAGTAATATTACATATTTAAATATTAATATTTAAATTAATATTTTAAAAGCACAATTTCTAAGTAAACTTATTCCACAAATACTGCTCTTGCTCAAAACACTTTTGGGAATCCATTTTAAAAATTGCCTTCAGAACTTAAGAACATTTCCAATGTTAGCAGATGATCAACCTATGGAAGTAGAATTTTGTAAGGTCAATCATTGAGTCAAATCTGGTGGGTGTGATAGGCGGTCAAACTTGCTAAAAAAACAATTTGACTGTCAAGTAGTAAGACCCATTTTGTATGGTTCAAAAGTTACCCTGTGGGCTTCCCTGGTGGTGCAGTGGTTAAGAATCTGCCTGCCAGGGCTTCCCTGGTGGCGCAGTGGTTGAGAATCTGCCTGCTAGTGCAGGGGATATGGGTTCCAGCCCTGGTCTGGGAGGATCCCACATGCCATGGAGCAACTGGGCCCGAGAGCCACAACTACTGAGCCTGCGCGTCTGGAGCCTGTGCTCTGCAACAAGAGAGGCCGCGATAGTGAGAGGCCCGCACACCGCAATGAGGAGTGGCCCCCGCTTGCCGCAACTAGAGAAAGCCCTCGCACAGAAACGAAGACCCAACACAGCAAAAATAAATAAATTAATTAATAAACTCCTACCTCCAACATCTTCTTAAAAAAAAAAAAAGAACCTGCCTGCCAATGCAGGGGACATGGGTTTGAGCCTTGGTCCGGGAAGATCCCACATGCTGCGAAGCAACTAAGCCCATGTGCCACAACTACTGAGCTTGCGCTCTAGAACCCGTGAGCCACAACTCCTGAGCCCACGTGCCACAACTACTGAAGCCCGTACACCTAGAGCCCGTGCTCCGAACAAGAGAAGCCACCGCAATGAGAAGCCCGCGCACCGCAACGAAGAGTAGCCCCCGCTCGCCGCAACTAGAGACAGCCCACAGGCAGCAATGAAGACCTAAAACAGCCATAAATAAATAAATAAACAAACAAATAAATTTTATTTTTAAAAAAAGTTACCCTGAAGTCAATCACAAAAGAAATCAATTTTAAAGAATTTTTAGGGAAGCACAGCATTGTTAGACTTTTTCTTCTCCAAGACTATCTTGATGATAATAAGCATAAATCATTATCAGAATTCTTTACATTAGTCTTAGAACTTTATAGAAGTAGCTAGATTTACATGTACCAAAGGTTCAGTTTGGGAAGGAAAGAGTTATCAGCAGCTTTGTGACTCACTTCTTCTCTGGCACTACAGGGAAGAATGCCAGAAGGAATGAAGCACCTCCATCAGACCTCCTTGTAAAGTTATGAATAGACTGGTTTTCAAACCTCAGTCTGCATCAGAATCACCTGGAGGACTTTGCAAGATTGATAGGTCTCACCCCAAGACTTTCTCAGTAGGTCTGGCAGATGACCCAAGAATTTGTATTTCTACGAAGTTCCCAGGTGAAGTTGATGCTGCTGGTCTGCTGATCATACTTTGACACTACTACTACTATTTTTGTATATACCTAGGAGAAAGTTACCAGGGAGGGCTTACCTATAAAGTTAAGCCAGATACAACTGGTGTTCTAGATTGGTTATTGTAGATAAACCTATAATTTTAGGACTTATGAGGGCATGCCTAGCTAGAGAATAGGAAGTAGTTACGTAAGAATTTTTTTTCTGTAAAATTAAGGGACTGAAAGAATAGTGTCCCCAAACCATACACTGTTTGGAACTTATCTGTTAATCCAAAACCAAAACTTATCCTCCTGTGAAGAAAGGGACACTTTCTGAAGCTGTATATCAATGGACACAAGCCCCTCAGGGAAAAAATACTACATTTGTGCCTGATTTCTGCTTTAGCTTTTGAATTATTATAATACTTTGGTGTTGGATGATAGCTGTGATTTGCTTGAATCAGCTTTGACATTTCAACCTTTTGTGTTAAGACAAGTGGTTTCTCAAAGTCACATGATTTAATAGTGGTATTACTCAACTAGCTATCAAACTTTCATATTCTTGTTTTGCATTTTTCCTTATTATTTATCCAACCAAGGGCTAGGCAAAGATGCTCAGAAAACAACATGGGGGAAATGCAAGTCTACAACTTGAGCCCTTCTAAAAGTTCATATTTTGCTTAGAGAGCACAGTGAATCCTTTAAAATGCTGTGGGAAGTAACTCTTATAGCTATGACATTTTAAAAGATTACTCTATGCCAGACACTATAATGTTCACATGTGTATGATTATATATGTATGAATCCATTTAAATCTGTAGAAACCTACCAGGCAATCATAAATCCAGTTTATAGATGAGGAGATGAAAGTTTAGACTGACAAATTTACCCAACCTACATATCTGCGTCGTCAGGATTCAGTTTTGATAGTCAAGTCTGTATTCTTCACTGCCAAACTACAGTGAAAATTGTGAAAAGGCAAAAGATAATCGAGAAAAGGGGGGTATAAAAACCTTGGTTACCTAGAGTTCTCTATATGTATAATCCCAATGATAAGGTATTATTTTAACTCTGGATCAACATCATAATAGATTGTTTATCAACTTTAAATCTTTATATGCTCAATATGAAGACAAGTATGTTTTTAAATGGGCAGGATAAAGCAAAAGTATTAACTTTAATGATACTTACTAATGCTTTCTAGTCAGTGCAAGTAATTTCTGTGGATAATCTGATTTTTTGGATAAGACTCCAAAAGTACAGGCAACAAAAGCAAAAAAAACAAGTGGGACTACATCAAACTGAAAAGCTTCTTCACAGCAAAAGAAATAAAAAATAAAAGGCAACCTGCGGAATGGGAAAAAATATTTGCAGGCCATATGTCAGATAAGGGGTTTAATATCCAAAGCATATAAAGAATTACTACAACTGAATAACAAAAAACCAAACAATCCCAATTTTTAAAAATGGACAGAGGAACTAAGTATACATTTTTCCAAAGAAGACAACCATACAGCCAACAGGTACATGAAACTGGTACTCAACATCTCTAGTCACCAGGGAAATGCAAACCAAAACCACAATGAGGTATCACTTCACACCCATTAGAATAGCTATCATAAAGAAGACAAGAGATAACAAGTGTTGGTGAGGATGTGGACATAAGGGAACACGTGTATATTGTTGGTAGAAATGTAAATTGATTCAGCCACTATGGCAAACAGTATGTAGGTTCCTTAAATTAAAAATAGAATACCATATGACCCAGCAATCCTACTTCTGGGTGTATATACCTGAAGGAAATAAAATCACTATCTCGAGAAGATACGTGTACCCTTGTTGATAGCAGCATTATTTACAATAGGCAACTCAGGAAAACAACTCAAGTGTCCACTGACGGATGAATGGATAAAGAAGTTGTAGTGTATATTTATAAAATGGGGCTTCCCTGGTGGCGCAGTGGTTGAGAGTCCGCCTGCTGATGCAGGGGACACAGGTTCGTGCCCCAGTCCGGGAAGATCCCACATGCTGCGGAGCGGCTGGGCCTGTGAGCCATGGCCACTGAGCCTGCGCGCCCGGAGCCTGTGCTCTGCAACGGGAGAGGCCATAACAGTGAGAGGCTCGCGTACCGCCAAAAAAAAAAAAAAAAAGGAATATTATTCATTCAGCCACAAGAAGGCAATCTTCCCATTTGCCAACAAGATAAATGGACTCTGAGTGCATTACACTGAGACAAGTCAGGGAATGACAAATACTGTTTATTATCATTTATATGTGGAATCTAAAAAAGCCAAACTCAAAAAGACAGATAGCAGAATGGTGGTCACCAGAAGCTGGTGGGTGGGAGAATTTAGAGTATGTTGTTTAAGGGTACAAAATTGGAACTAGCAGATAAATAAGTCCTGGGGAGCTAATGCACAGCATAGTGATTATAGTCAACAATACTGTATCATATAAATGCCAAAGTTGCTAAGAGACTAGATCTTAATTGTTTCCATGGCAAAAAGGGAGTTGTAATTATGTGATGTGATAGGCATCCAATGCTACAGTGGTAATCATACTGCAATCTACAAATGTATCAAATCAACACACTATACCCCTTAAACTTACAATGTTATATGTCTATTGCATTTCAATTAAAAAAATCTATCCATTGCAAAAAAGGACATAATTTATCTTAAAATAATAAGATAACCATAATAAAGTTAAGGCCAGTAATATAATATATATCCTCCAAAATTAGTCAACAGAATAAAAGCTAAATGAATATAATTTTATTTGGACCAAAAGAATTAAAATTTATATCATATGGAAATAAGTTGTATCTTTTCATGTGAATTATATTATTTCAGGCAAAGGATCCAAAAATGAGTAACAATATTTATTTATAAAGCATGAAAATCTTACTACGTCCTTTGTCTATTATCTCGGCAATCATGAACAGAGGACATATCCAATATTTTGCTTCAAAACAAGACAATCCAAAACAATTCTTAGATCAATTAGCTTTGAAATTTTGTATCTAGAATTTCACGAAAATATGGTATCTTCAATTCTGTAATAACTATCTTGTCTTCTCTAACAATTCTGGTTTGCAAAATGCCTAACGTCTTTTTGACAAATTTGATGTTTTAGTCTAGAAAATTCACAAATTTAGGAAAAATTTTCTTTCCATGCCCCCTATAGGCCTTACTATCTTCTCAAGCTCATACATTTAAGGTCACCATAAAAAACTAGTCCCTTTTCACTAAAAGGCATGCAATACAAAAATTCTTAAAATAACTACACAAAAGAATTGAGAAATACAGGAAGAAAATACCATGTTTATAATATGGTATATTAGTCTGCTTGGGCTGCCATAATAAAATACCACAGACTGAGTGACTTAAACAACTGAAATTTATTTTCTCACAGTTCTGGAGGCTGGGAAGTCCAAGATCAAGGTACATGCCAATTTTGTTCCTGGAGAGAACTCTCCCTGTGTCCTCTAATGATCTTTTCTAGATGCATGTGGAGAGATAGCTGTCTCTATTTGTCCTCTTGTGAGACCGCCCAGTCCTACTGGATTAGGATCCTACCCTTATGACCTCATTTAAACTTAACTACCTCCTAAAAGCTCTACCTCCAAATACAGTCTAATTGTGGGTTAGGATTTCAACATATAAATGGAGGGGGGAGAGAGGGCAGGTGAAGGGGAAGAGACAATTCAGTCCATAGCACATGGGGAAAATCTAGAATAATCTTGAGGAAAACATATACATTTCTCAAATAAGAAATAATGAAGTTCTAAACACTGACTAAATATACTAACTTACATTTCAAAATTTTGCTATTGTTTTGCAACAATAGCTTTTCGTCTTAAAAGATATGACTGAAAATTGTCATTTATATTCATAATCACACTTTTATCAATAAACCAAAAGTTGGTTTGATATATTCAGAGACACCGAAATGTACACAGGTGTATTTAGGAATTAAAGTGGTCCTCGGTTAAAGTGACAATAGTTTGCTCTATACTTGGCTTGCAACTTCACCTTGTATAGCACTTGCTCATTTTGCTGTTATTCATTCTCAGCACAAGTCCAAATCAGACTGGCTGATATAAAATTAATTTTTATAGAAAAACGATCCTGAGCTACTAAAGATCTGTTCCTCCAGCAGGTTGTCACCTGACCTTATCATCTTCAAGCTTAGTATCAACCTTCAGGATTGAGATGGACTGATAAAATGGTCCAAAATTAACAATATATTGTACACTCTCCTACACAGGGTGCCCTGGTGTGCACAAAGCAGATACAGAGAGAGAAAACAGAAACATGTAATTATAGTCTCTGGCCGTTGAAGAGGTGGACAATTAAGGCTTTGAACAGAGGGAAAAAAAGGTCACCTAGAAAAGGGCTGCCTTAGCTCATGGTGTTTTTATTCTCCTCTTTGTCCACTTATTGTGATCCTTTGGCTGAATGTGGCCCAGTCCTCCAAAAGGAGTGAGGAAAATACAAATATTTCATTCAGGGGCACCCAAGCCACTGAAGGTAAATCACAGATGTAGTATGACACAGCACAAAAGTGGCTTAATTTACAGTAAGAATACCACAGTTCTGCTTAAAAATATAGTTTTGCTCATGATCCCATTTCATCTTACAAAACATGTTATAATGATATCTCCTGATTTCCCCAGACATGGTGTGCTGATCCTGCCCTAGTGCGTCCCACAGCTCTCTGTTCATGCTTAGATTATGTCTCCTTGTATTATAATTATCTGTTTATTTGTCAGGCTCCTCTGGCAGACTGGGAGCTCCTTGAGACTATGTCTTAGTCATCACTATAGTTCCAGAGTTTATTAAGAAACTGTCACATAATGGGCATTCAATTAATGTTGCATAAATAAAGGAGTGACTATATGCTCCCTCCAACT
Organism: Mesoplodon bidens; assembly: GCF_964165515.1. Taxonomy (NCBI): domain Eukaryota; kingdom Metazoa; phylum Chordata; class Mammalia; order Artiodactyla; family Ziphiidae; genus Mesoplodon; species Mesoplodon bidens. Next base: position 90,397,256 of record NC_138160.1, on the reverse strand, counting down.
ATTGTTTTTTTTTTAAGTCAAGCATTTGCCTCTCCATCAAGTTCTAAACCACTTTTAATTTATCTACAAGTTAATTTTAAAAGAAAAAGTTATTTGATACCAAGAACTGGTATTTCAAGTTTTACTACAAAGGAAACTGATACAGCCTAGTTTTAAAAAGCTTGAATAGCAAAAACTTATAAATGGAAATGATGATTCCACTGTGATGACTGCAAAGGGGCTAGCAGATGTTGCTTTGATAAAAATGCTGCATTGCTATGTGTTAGAACCAAGGAGCTTATGAAATCATACATAAACACAAGAGTCATGATCCATATAACTGTCAAACATAAGAACAACTTTTTCTTATAATTAGATTGAGTCTGACAGTATTTCTGGAAACATAAATATCATACTTTCACATTAACACCTACAGAGACATTTAGAACAAAATGTTCCTTAAAAATCAACACTTAAAAAGACTACTTTAAAAACAAAGATAATACTAAAATCAGAAAATGCATTTAAGACTTCATGATTTCTGGGAATAGGTAATCCCACTCCCCGTGTTCAGCAATGTAAGAAATCAGTGAGTTAAGCATGCGAAGATAGTGTTTAGTTCTAGTGTCCTTTGCTTTTGTCATTTTACGTCTGCCAGATCAGAATTGGGTAGTTTTAATTTTTCTTTATTATTCATCATATTCTCCTAGACTTTTCCATCATTTACCTTTATTTTTTCCCTTTCCATTTTGGCAAAAGCAAAAGCAAGAAAATAAATAATTCATAATTTAAAGGAAATTGTAGTTAGCATTTATTTTCATCCATAGCTCTATGTTCACTGAATGTCCCATCAAGAAAAATTTGTATCTCTTTGAACAAACCTCTCTGGTTTCAAGTTCTATGTACAATGCTGATGTAATGCCATCACAGTAACACTACACATAATGCCATCACAGTAACACTACACAAGTCTCAAAGAAGGCAACCTTTGAGAAGACTTTCTGGAAATCGTATCACATGAAGAAAAGTTATTGCTTTAAAAATAAAAGCTCTTACTTTGAAAAAAGTGAATTAAAAAAAAGTAGGGGGGAGGGGTTATAAGTATCCCCTGAATAGGACTAAATTAGTAGTGTGGTTTCGGATTTAGTCACAAAATAAGTAAATAAAATTTTGATTGGCACATATCTAACTAGACAGTTAACAGAAGGCAATGTTTCTACCCCTGCTATGAAAAGCCAACTAAATCAGCAATTCCCCCATTCTCCACAATGATCCTCTCTACATTTAAACACAAACCCAGCTGAGTTTTCTTGATGTATGCAAACATTAACGTTGGTGTAATCATTATCTTTACTAACCCAATTTGCTAAGCATTTTTAGCAAGCTTATAACATGGCAGGCATATATTAACATATGATCTCTACATTCAAGAAGCTCACCATCACAGACATCTTCACAATAAGAAAGTGATATGTTAGCATTATGAACCAAGTGTCAAGAGCATAAAAAAAGAATTAATTTCTTTTGTATTTTTGCTTAGCCATCTCTCATTTTTTTTAAATAAATTCATTTTATTTGTGCCAAAAACCAAATGTTCAAAACTCCAAAACACTGTAAAAATAATAGTCAAGTAAAGAGAATAATGTGAACCTTCATAACAGTTTGGGGTAGAAAATAAGAGTGATCAGATGTTTAAGATTTGTAGTCAGCAGAGCTACACGAGCACTAAATTTGGGAGATAATGGAAGATAGCCCCAAAACCTAGTCTGCTCATGGATTAAGACATAAAATCAGGAAAAGACATGAAGGGGTGGGGCCTGGAATGAAGATAATGAATTACCTTTTGTACTATTTTAAGACACCCAAATACAGGTGTTAATCCTTGAAGACAATTATAATTATTGGTCAAAAGTTCATGAGACTGGTAAGAGAATGGGAGCACAAAACATTTCAAGAGGGATAGAAAAAGAGAATCAAAAGAGAAAACAGAGTAAGTTTCAAAAGTGAAGAATTGTAGTAGACTGTTTCGTATCCACATCCAAGTATATATATGCCATTTTGAAATGTGACTTCTTTTTCTCCCATCCAGACATAGAGTTTCTTCCTCACCTTGAATCTTGGCCTGTCTTGTTAATTACTTTGACCAACAGACTATGGCAGAAGTGGTTCTGTGCAAGTTACAAAGTCTAGACCTCAAGAAGCCTGGAAGTTTTCATCTTCGCAATCTTAGAACATTAGGCTGAGATGATGATGATGTGAAGAATATTGGCACTAAAGACCAGCCATTTAAGCTGTCAGGTGAGCCTGCCCCTTAACTTGTCAGCTGAAAGCAAACATGTGAGTGAGCCCAGGCTAAATCAGCAGAACAGTCTAGAATCATGAGGAATGATAAAACATAGTCTTAAGACACTAAGTTTTTGGGTGGTGTTTTATACGGGAATAATCAACTGAAACAAGAACCAACAGAGGACTGTATCCAGGAAGAAGCAAAATGCAAAGGCGGCAGACAGGTTCTATTAAAAAGTAGTCAGAATTTTCAAGAAGTAGCAGAGGTTTTAAAAAGGCTGAGGGCTAAGAAGAGGTCACTGAAGCTAGTAAAGAGAAGTCATCTCAGACACCTGAGAGTTCAATTTCAGTAAGGTGGTCAGGGTAGAAGCCTTTTTCGGTGGGTTTCAAATGAGTAGCTGATGAGAAAAACTGACACAGAAAGATGGATTAGTCTCACAAGGTACTTTATAAGAAAGGAAAGAGAGGAGCTACTTTAGAAGACTGCAGAGGAAGACTGGTTGAACGAAAGCTTTAGCCATGATTGTTTAAGATAAGGATGAGGGGCTGAGGAAAAGATTGCAAGAGGACAAGAAAAATATTTTTTAAATAGTGAAAACTGGGGCTTCCCTGGTGGCGCAGTGGTTGGGAGTCCGCCTGCCGATGCAGGGGACACGGTCCGGGAGGATCCCACATGCTGCGGAGCGGCTGGGTCCGTGAGCCATGGCCGCTGAGCCTGCGCGTCCGGAGCCTGTGCTCCGCAACGGGAGAGGCCACAACAGTGAGAGGCCCGCGTACTGCCAAAAAAAAAAAAAAAGAGAGAGAGAGAAAACTGATATATCAAAGGCCGAAGGGAGGTGAGAAGAGATGGGACAAGGTTGAGTAGTATCTTAGTTCGGGCTGCTCTAACAATATACCATAGACCAGGTGGCTTAAACAACAAACATTTATTTCTCACCGTTTTGGAGGCTGAGAAGTTGAAGATCGAGGCACCAGCAGGTACAACGTCTGGTGAGAACACTCTTCCTGGTTTGCAAACACCTTCTTGTATCCTCACATGGCAAAGAAAGAGAGCCCCTGGCTCCTTCTCTTTTTATAAGGATACTAATTCCATGGTGGAGGCTCCACCGTCATGACCTCATCAAAACCTAATTACCTCCCAAAGACTCCACCTCTTAAAACCATCCCATTGGGTGATAGGGCTTCAACATATGAATTGGGGCAGGGGGGAGGGGGGACACAAACATGCAGTCCGTAACAGTCAATTAACCAGAGAAAAAAGAAAAAAAAAAAAAAAGCTTGTTAGGTAAATTATAAGAGCTGGGATAAGCGAGAAAGACAGGTTAGGACAGGTGAAAATAATTGTTGGTAGAGTGCACAGGAGTTTCTTATCCAGGTTCTTAGAAAAAATAAGAAAGCAAGATCACTTGCTAAGATTGAAGGAACAGAAAATAGTTTGAGCTTGAGAAAAATAGTAAAGTTTGGAAACAGCTGTGGGAAATGGGGGGGCAGAATCAATTAGACATGAGAACTATTATGTCAAGCAATGTGGTAAACATCTGTAATGACAGTTGTAGTTAGGGAGAAGAATTACTATTTTGTCATTTAAATAGACAATAAGACAGTATTTTTACTCAATTCCATGTATTAATAAACTCAATAATGTAATGTTAAAGAGGGGCACACTATTTCCTCCATGAGTACAGGATTATCATTTTAATACACTGGTTTCTATATTACGTGGTTGTCAAAAGTAAAGTAACCACCAAAGAAGACATATGGCTCACAAATAAGCACCTGAAATTATGCTCAACATCATTATCGTTAGGGAAATGCAAATTAACAACACAATGAGATAACGACATACCTATGAGAGTGGCTAAAAGTAATAACTAATACTTAATTATTTTTTAAAAGTGACAAAACCAAGCACTGGCAAGAATGTAGAGTGACTAAAATTCTCCCGTATTATTGGTGGGAATGCAAAATGACACAGCCACTTTGGAAAACAGTTTGGCAGTTTCTTATAAACATGCATTTACCAGACAAACCACCAATCACATTCACAGGCATATACTCAAGAGAAATGAAAACTTTTGTTCACACAAAAACCTGTATATGAATGTTTATAGCAGTTAGATTAATAATTGTCAAAAACTGGAAATATATTTCAACTGAAGAATGGAAAAACAGACTGTGGTATGGCCATAAAACAGACTGCTACTTAGCAACAAGAGAAAATTACTGATCTGTGCAAAACGATATGGATGAATCTCATTTGTACTTTGCTCAATGAAATAGGTCAAACGCAAAAGGATACATACTGCATGATTTCTTTTATGTGACATTCTTGATAAGTTTTAAAGGGCTAGGTTGACTAGAAAAGAACACAGGAGAATTTTGGAGGGTGTTGGAATCGTTCTATAATTTGTGGTGGAAGTTATATAATGCATACACAATTTGTCTAAATCATTAGAATATATGCTCAAATGGATTAATTTTCATTTCTCTGTATATAAAGTATCCCTCCATAGGTATGACTGAAACAATGTAAAGTGCCTTTCAAAATGAAATGACACTGCAAAGACTGCTGCCTCTTACTAATTTGGACCAAAACACAACAGGACTACTATACTAATATAATGTTGATAATAGCATTTTAGAATGTGAAGTATTGCTTCAAAACTCCATTGAACAAATATCAATAAACCATGTAATTAAAAACCACTTTTTAAATCCTAAATAAAATGAAGCTGAATATTATTTCTCAATTTTCCAAATAACCTATTATAAAAAGCCATTAACTGGATCGTTTCCAATAGTAAAGATAGTTGCTTAGCACATCAGAGTACACAAAGCATAGGTTTCATAGTAATTTACTTTTATTCAATACCAAAGTTAAGTAAATGTTTAAAACAAAGAATTGAAAAAAATTTTTATCAAAGCATTTCCTCTACAAATTTGCTCTTAGAATCAATATATTGCTTTAATAATCTTAATTAAGTGAGGTGAGGTAGATAAGATCTTTCCACCATATAAGCATCACAATCACTTTATTTAGGCTAATTTTAGATGTTTGTATTATAAAGTAAGATAAAAGTAGACTTGTTCAAGAAGAAACTTAGATTACAATCTTTTATTCATCTTTACAAATCATATGTAAATAACAATTCTCCTCCCCCACTTCTCTATTTCTGTTAGCACTCTACAAACAAAACAAAACAACAAAACAAACAAACAAACAAGCAAAAAATCTAAGAGAGCTGTTTTTCATCACAGGTACATGGTAAATATAAAAAGCAAAATCTTATTTATGGCTCAGTGAAAACGCGTCATAGCTTTCTTCATTTCACTATCTCACTATGGAAGAGTAGAAAGAAAAAAGGAAAATTGTTTAACCTATCCAAGATTCATCATTTATGATATTACATTAATACTGTTGCTGTCTGCCTCATGAGGTTCTTATGAAGAGCACATAAGTAGCTTTGTAAAGTATTGTAAACAAAACCATGAGGTGATCTTAGAGTATATCTGAATTAAGCAACACTAGTTGAAAACAAGAATTTAAAATATTTACAGTTGCCTTTCCATTCAGTTAATTGTGCTAAAAGTGGTCTCCATAAAGATATGAATTTGTCTTAAGTTAAACTCTGGTTGAGGGAAGACAATATTTAGTTAAGATGGGATAATTGATTCACTCATTCTTATAATGATTGACATTCCCTAGACATGCAGCACTATATAAGAGTTTACAAAGTACAAGAAGGCAGAAGACAAAGCCTTTGCTTTTAAGGAACTTCAACTGAAGGGATATTTAAACTCTGTGTGTTTGGTAAGCTTTCATTTGTGTGCAAGAGCACATGTAACTAAAATAAGTGTTTCCTGAAGGTTCTCTAGGTATTTTTTGGAAGTCTCCTCTCTAGAACAGAATTCTTTTCCAGCCAGTTTGGCAGTGTTCTATACTTATTGGAACTTAAATATCTTGTGTATATGTTTGTATGTGTGTGTAAGTATATACAAATGCCAGAATCCCCCCACACATAGATGATATAGACTTATACATATATGTATCACCCTTCATGGAATAATACCAACCATTAACATACCATATACACAGTGTTATCCAAGTATATATGAATACACGCACACATGCACATGCACAAGCACACGCAGTGTCTGGTTATTGTCCACTTGCTGACCTGCCTCCTGATCCAACTCCAACCAGAACAGGGCAACCTACAGGGGTTCTGTGCCTTCGGAGGCTGACTCCTCCTCAGACTTCACTTTGAAGATTCTCTGAAGAGTTGATTAACTTCCAGTTAGATTCCAAGGGTGAAAGAAAAGAGGTGTGGGTGTTTCTTGTTTCTTTCCACTACTCCCTTGCTTGGTGCTGTGTTTTTGGCAGTTGCTGCATCTCTTCATGATTAAAGCTTCTACTGGGAAGTCCTATCTGAAAAGTTGTAGGACATGCTTGGCTCTAGTAATTCTATTTCTGTCTCTTGTCTCTTTATTCCTAAGGGTAGTAATGACTTCATACTGTCTTCAGTTTCTGGGAGACTAACCATCCCTAGTTTGCTCCCTTAATCCTGTCCATGTTTCTGTTAGTAGTTCCTTCATTTTAAAAAATCTGTTCATTTAAGCCATCTGGGTTGAATTGTGTTTTCTACCAGGCCTTCACATACATACACACAGAGAAGTATATCACCTGCACATACACAATGTGATACTTACATATATAAATATACCAACCAACACTAAATTTCAAATGAAACTGACCACCTAAAATGACCACAATTACTAACTGCTTCATAAGGTTCAAAACCAGACAGCTCTCGGGCTTCCCTGGTGGTGCAGTGGTTGAGAGTCCACCTGCCAATACAGGGGACACGGGTTTGTGCCCCGGTCCGGCAAGATCCCACATGCCACCGAGTGGCTGGGCCCGTGAGCCATGGCTGCTGAGCCTGCACGTCAGGAGCCTGTGCTCCGCAACGGGAGAGGCCACAACAGTGAGAGGCCCGCGTACCACACACACACACACACACACACACACACACACACACACACACAAACCAGACAGCTCCCAAACAAATGTACTTTTGATTTTTTAATTTTTGTGACTATGAAAGTAATATACGAGTGTGTTTGTGTGTCTGATAGAAAATATTACCAAAAATTTGCCATACTTTGTAATATAAATTTTAAAATATTTTAAAGTAAATTTATAATCATGCTATAAATAACATTTTATGGTCTGTTCAGTTAACAGCATATTATAAGCATATTACCATGACATTAACTAATGCAAAAACATATTTTAATAGGCTTCATAATATTCTATTATATGAATTTATAATCATTTATCTGTTCTTTTTTGTGGACATCTAAATTATTTCCAAAATTTTACTATTGTTTTCAATGCTTTGGTGATGATCCCTAAACTTCTAATAATTCTTTAGACTACATTCCTAGAAGTAGGGTTATTGGGGGAAAAGGATATGAATATTTGGAAACTATTGATGAGTGATATCCAATTAAACATCTTGCTTTACGGAAATGTTCTATATCTGCTGTGTGCAATATGCAGCCATTAGCTGTATGTCTATTGAGCACCTGAAATGTGGTGAGACTGAAGAAATATTTAACTTAAATAGCCAATGTGGCTATTGGCTGTGCAGTATCACACAGCACAGTGTTAGATACCTAATGTCTGATCCAGAAAAGTTGTCGCAATATACATTTTCACTACCAGAGAATGAGTGCTCATTTCCCCATTCGTTCATTAACAATGTATTACTTGTCTATTTGATAGGCAAAGATAGAGGTAATTGCTTCTTAATTTATATTTCTTTAAATGCATGGGTTAAACAGTTTTTCATGTTTTTTGTTTTTCTTTTGTTAACTGTTCTTTTTCTTTGCCAATTTTTCTACTAGAGAGTGAATTTGCTTTTCTCAGAATAAATGTACTCTATACATTAAATAAATGAATTCCTGCCATATCTGTTGCAAATAATTTTCTAATTCTGTTATGATGCTTTCTGATATACAGAAGTTTTACATTTTAAATTTATTGATCTTATGTTTGTGTTTTTATCCCAAGCCAATTTAGATAAAATGTCAACTTATACATAATTTACTCATCACCTTTATGAAAAAAAAGGGTCAAGATGAAACAGTGGACTCATACTTCAGAACACCACCCCTGCCTCAGACACATACAAATGACAAATAAAATATAAAAATAGTCAAAAAGGCTGTGCTGGACTCAGAAACAAAAATACTTTCAAAGAACAGAGATACAAAGCAGCAAGTAGACTTGATGCTTCATCTGCTGTGTTTCTGTGTGTTATGTGTCTGGAATTAGACAGTTATGGTAAAGGGCTTTCCTCCTACTTAGTAAAAGGAACTAAAAATAGACCCAGGATCTCAGCTTGAAACAGCAAATATACAATGCACAGAAGTGGAAACCAGAAAAGCCAATATATATAGAAGAAGACGTTCAGTCTCTCTAGCAATCAGAGGGATATAATTGAAACTATATCTAACAGAATGGCAAAAATAGTAAGTATGGTAATGATGTAAGGAAACAGAAACTCTTTTACCCTATTGATTGGAGTATAAATTAGCACAAACACACTGGGAAGCAACTTTAGCAATATTTAACAAAATTGATGATGTGCATACCCTTTCATCTTGCTACTCCACTTCTAGGTATAAATAATAAGAGAAACGCACACACATACCTCACATCTACACAAGGATATTCTTTATGCATTGTTTGTGTTAGTGAAAATTAAAGGCAAATTAAAAAACTAAAATATTTATTAACAGGAATATATATGAATTGTGTTATATCCATACTTTTTAAAATGATTAAAAGATTAAAAGCAGTTAAAATAAATAAACCAGAGCTATTAATATGGGCAAATATAATTTTTTTAAATGTTGAGTACAAAAAGCAAGTTGCAGAATGATAAAGTTTTATAAAAATTGAAAAACATGCACCAAATGCAAAACATACAAATACAGTTCTTGGCTAGTACAAATAGCAGAGTATAATTATAGTATAGAAATATAGGAAAAGATAAATCAAATAAGTAGGTAGCAATGCGACTAAAAAAGGAATAGAATCAAGGAGGGCTTCACATTTATCCACATTGTTTCCATTTCTTATTTCTAAAAAACTTAAGTATGGTAAAATATTAGAAAAATATTTAAATGAGCTTGTATATGGGTACGTACTATTTTATTCTCTGTAGTTTTTCATGTTTGAAATAATTTATATTACCAAATTAATAAAAAAAAGAACCTACAAAGAATTCTCTAGAATCTTTTTCAAAATAAAATGTATATAAATCACTTAAAAGGCAATTTGAGTGGAGACTTCCAGTAACAAAAAAGATGAAGTCATCTCACTACCATCTACCCCTCGTACTGATTACATCTAAAACTCTAGACAAAATACAAAAACCAATTATCTGAGGACACTAAAAAGTTAACAATGGCAGGCAGACTGGGAGGAGATGCAAAACTTATAAAAACACATAGCAAGGATGAGTTTCCTGGTTATTTTTTTTTCTCTTGGGCCCTGACTTGGACCCACAGGGAACTCAGAGGAGAAATGTGTTAATAGGAAAGGGTACCAAAAAACTGAGAGAGAAACCCTGCCTTTATGGCCAGGGGACCTTTCACTAACTCTTTGGTACTTTCTATTCTAACAGAGACTAGATTTTACTTCTTAAAATCTGTGCAGTTCTGTAAGACTGATTCTGGTTTCAGCTTTACCTCGATTCATCTTATTCATTTTATTTACTATCACGATTGCTTAACATTCATCAAGCACCCCCACAATGTACAGGGCACAGAATGATATTTAAATGTCAAATATCAAGCTCAAAGGTCCTATCCTTTCAATCACCTTCAAAACCTGTCTCAAGTTGGACATTACGCTTTTGATATAAAGACAGATAAGGCTGAATTAGTGGGGGGGCAATATATTTCACTCAACTATTTAATATCAGAACATCCTCATCTTGAATTTGAGATATATATGGGGAGAAAAAAGAACTAGAAGAGCCAAAAGAAGAAAAAAATTTGAGATGATTTAACATATTTCTGTGGCTAAGCTACAGCTTGAGGGCTTGAAATTGATTAGAGAGAGTTTTTCCTCAGTAAAATAACAAGTGCTAAAAAAAAGAAAAATCAGAACTTAATAAAACTTATTGAATGAATGAATAAAAAATGAGTAAAGTAGGAGATCTGGAAGTACAAAAAAATGTTCATCTGTTTGAGATTACAAATTTTGTAAAAATGTGGTATAGATGGCACTCCTAAAAATCATATATAACCCTTAAAAAATAACATATCAAAGTTGATCCATCTATTTGAAAAGCATTTGATTTCTATTAAATCTGTATCTTTTCATTAAGTTTTAAAGCCTTACATATAGGTGACCAAATCAGTAATTCTTCATTAATTTGAATTTTTTAAGTTTGTAGGAAACATGATAGCTCATTGTAATCACTCATGATTAAAAAACATGCCTACATGGGCTTCCCTGGTGGCGCAGTGGTTGAGAGTCCACCTGCCGATGCAGGGGACACAGGTTCGTGCCCCAGTCCGGGAAGATCCCACATGCCACGGAGCGGCTGGGCCGGTGAGCCATGACCGCTGAGCCTGCACGTCCGGAGCCTGTGCTCCGCAACGGGAGAGGCCACAGCAGTGAGAGGCCCGTGTACCGCAAAAAAAAAAAACAGAAAAAAAAATTGCCTATAGTTTTTTCATTTGCGTTGCTAATAACTGAAACAATTAAACTGTGTAATAATCCAATTAACTTCTTTAGTGATAAGCTAGATTCCACGTGAAACACACACATACACATGTGAGTGAGTGTGTGTGTGTGTGGGGGGGGGCAACCTGAGTATTGAGTGTCAATATTGACATTTTCTCCAATATATTGTGTTGCTAATAACATTCCTTCTGTCTCATTATAAATAAGAGTACCATTGTATAAGATATATCTTTGTGTGTGTGTGTGTGTATATATATATATGCATGTGTGTACACATATATATGTATGTATAGATATGAAATGTTTATGTCAAGCTCACAGGTACATGTGTGAATACATTTTCAAAAAAGCCTTATTTCATGCCTCATAAGTTATGTACATACTTTAATGTTAAGAGTAGAGTACTGAGACTATTTTAGTAGTTATCAGTGTGACAAATCATGAATGTCCATCTAAAAATGAACAGCTCTGCAGTATACTTGGGTAGAGGGTTTCTGTAGTGCCTTATTTAAGCTTTATTTTACAGATGCTAATGAAGATGACTCAACTCTCTACTTCACTGAATAATAACTCTCATCATTTTCTCCCTTATTTCTAGCCTTATAAAGATGTATTTTCCATTGGTCTCTTGATACTATTATCCACTTCACGTCTTTCAACCACCAAAAATATTAACACTTTCAAAATACTCTATGGTATTAACTTACTTTCCATTATCCTTTCATCCATTTCTTTCATTCTCTCTCTTCATGTGCAATTTTTTGTCAAATCCCCTTCTCTTTTTGTTTGTTTCTTTGAATTATAAGTGGGCAGGTAGGATGCAGGTACATATACATATACACATGCATACCCCAATATTATAGCAAGTATCATCATAATTTTCTAAGCTGAAATACTGCTTTGTATAAATCAAGGTGTCATTTCACAATACTTTTTACAAAATTTAAGTCTGGTACTTTGAAACTTATAAAATTACTCATCAACAATGCTGTCTACAATTTGATTACAATATTTATCTATACAAGCAGAATATAAATGAGAATTACCAGGTTTCAACAGGTTAGCAAAATCATACGTTTTTCTTCTAATATTGCTTGAGTTGACTGCCTAAAAGAATCTTAAAAGTATTAGCTTGGTTTCAGATTCATCAATATTTTATTTCATTCCTAAGCTAGTTTTTTAAAAAATATCTTTTGGCTTTTACTGACATAGGTTAATGTTAAGAAGCAGCTTATTTTGTATGTTTCCAATAGAAAAAACTTAAGTGGATTGTATCTGTGGCATGGCCCAAATCACCTAATCAATCCTTGAAACATGTATTGAGTCCCTAGTAAGTACAAGGCACTATAGGGATACAAAATTATTATGATATACTCCTTAACCTTAGACTGATTAAAGGACAGTACGAATATCTGCAAATAACTAAATCAAAGATTGGTGAATAGAGTACAAATGATCTTGTTCAAATGAACAGAAATGTATTAAATGTCCACTTATATCATATTAAACTCCTTCATACTAATAGTTATGTATTCCCATGCATATTCCACATGAAATTTTTATAATAGAAATACTACTAATATAATAATTATATTTGCATAATTGCTGCCTTGGACATTTTTCAAAGACTTATACTAATCATCAAGACACAAAGTGAGAGAAAGAGCTGTATACAAGAAATTTAAAAATGTAAAAATCCTAATCTGATCAAGTAAAGAAAAATACACACCATATGCAGCATCAGTTAAATTGGTGATTTTGTCTTATTTTCTCAGACCTTTTTCCTTTTAAAATTTAAGATTAGTATATTGTTAGATATTTAAAATTGGTCACATTATCCTTATTAATTTTCTGTATGTTTTCTAACATCTGAAAGTCCCATCTCCAGAAGTTTATAAATATTAAACTCTATATTCTCCTTTATTATGATTTGATTTGTATATGTAATTCTAACCAATTCTAAATGTATAATATTGTGACAGTGACTAAATTGTTGCTTTACCAAACTGCTAACCAATTTATCTCACCACCATTGATTGAAAGAAAATCCCCTTCCCAATTGATTTCTGACACATCCTTTAGCATATTTTCCCCACATACTTTCACAAGAATAGTAATTTGTTACATCTGTGTGTTTCTAAGTGTAAGGAGAAGACACAAGTATAATACTCGACGAAATCTAACTAGGAAAAATGTAGAGAAATAACTACTAACTGGCATTCACTCACTCTAGACCATCATGTCTTGAGTTAAGAATTATTTCATCTCCCAGATATTTTTCTTCTATATTTTCAAATATGCTTAGTTAATCTTCATTCAAATTTTATGTTTTTCAAGACACTGATGAAAGAAATTGAAGATGACACAGATGGAAAGATATACCATGTTCTTGGATTAGAACTATTAACATTGTTAAAATGACCATACTACCCAAGGAAATCTACAGACTCAATGCAATCCCTATCAAAATACCTATGGCATTTTTCACAGAACTAGAACAAATAATTTAACAATGTGTCTGAAAACTCAAAAAACCCAATTGCCAAAACAATCTTGAGAAAGAAGAACAGAGCTGGAAGAATCACACTACCTGACTTCAGATTATACTACAAAGCTACAGTCATCAAACCAGTATGGTACTGGCACAAAAACAGATACATAGATCAATGGAACAAAATAGAGAGTCCAGAAATAAATCCATGCACTTTAGGTCAATTAATCTACAACAAAGGAGGCAATAATATACAATGGAGAAAAGAAAGTTTCTTCAATAAGTGGTGCTGGGAAAACTGGACAGCTACAGGAAAAAGAATGAACTTAGAACATTCTCTAACACCATATACAAAAATAAACTCAAAATGGATCACAGACCTAACTGTAAGACTGGGAGCCATAAAACTCCTAGAGGAAAACTTAGGCAAAACACTCTTTGATATAAATCAGAACAATATTCTTTTTATCTATCTCCTAAAGCAAAGGAAATAAAAGCAAAAATAAACAAATGGGATGTAATCAAACTTAAAAGCTTTTTCATACGAAAGAAAACCATCAGCAAAATGAAAAGACAAACTACTGAATGGGAGAAAATATTTGCAAAAGATATGACTGACATGGTGTTAATATCCAAAATATAAAAACAGCTCATATAATTCAACATCAAAAAACCAAGCAACCCAATCAAAAAATGGGCAGAAGACCTGAGTAGACATTTTTCCAAAGAGGACATTCAGATGGCCAACAGGCACTTGAAAAGATGTTCAACATCACTAATCAACAGGGAAATGTAAATCAAAACTACAATGAGATATCACCTCATACCTGTCAGAATGTCTACCATCAAAAAGAACACAAATAACAAATGTTGGTGAGGATGTGGAGAAAAGGAAACCCTCATACACTGTTGGTGGGAATGTCAATTGGTGCAGCCTCTGTCAAAAACAGTATGGAGGTTTCTCAAAAGAAAATAAAAACAGAACTACCATATGACCCACAAATTCCACTCCTGGGTATATATATGAAATAAATAAAAACAGTAATTCAAAAAGATACATGCACCCTGATGTTCATAGTAGCATTATTTACAATTCTCAAGATATGGAAGCAACCTAAGTGTCCATCAACAGATAAATGGATAAAGAAGATGTATATACTATACAATGGAATACTACTCAGCCATAAAGAAGAATGAAATTTCACCATTTACAACAAGATTGAGGGACTTGGAGGGTATTATGCTAAGTGAAATAAGTCAGACAGAGAAAAACAAATGCTGTATGATATCACTTACATGTGGAATCTAAAAGATACAACAAACTACTGAATATAACAAAAAAGAAACAAACACACAGATGTAGAGAAAAAACTCATGGTTACCAGTGGGGAGAGGCAAGTGGGGCGGGGGGGCAATATAGAGGTAGAGGATTAAGAGGTACAAACTATTAGGTATAAAATAAGCTACAAGGATATATTGTACAACACAGTGAATACAGCCAATATTTCATAATAACTATAAATGGAGCATAACCTTTAAAAATTGTGAATCACTATATTGTACACCTGTAATTTATATGATATTATAGATCAACTATACCTCAATAAATATTTTCTTTTGAATTTTTAAAATAATTTTATTGGAGTCTAGTTTTTTAATATTTTTTATTGGAGTATAGCATACAATGTTGTATTAGTTTGGGGTGTACAGCAAAGTGAATCAGTTATATATACACATATATCCACTCTTTCTTAGATTCTTTTCCCATATAGGCCATCACAGAGTACTGAGTAGAGCTCCCTGTGCTATACATAGGTCCTTATTAGTTATCTATTTTATATATAGTAGTGTGTATATGTCAACCCAATCTCCCAATTTATCCCTACCCCGCTTCCCCCTTGGTAACCATAATTTTGTTTTCTACATCTGTGACTCTATTTCTGTTTTGTAAATAAGTTCATTTGTTCCATTCTTTTTTAGATTCCACATACAATATAAGTGATATCATACGATATTTGTCTTACTCTGTCTGACTTACTTCACTCAGTATGATATCTCTAGGTCCATCCATGCTGCTGCAAATGGCATTATTTCATTCTTTTTTTCTGACGAATATTCCACTGTGTATATGTACCACATCTTCTTTATCCATTCCTCTGTTGATGGACATGTAATTTTATATTTTCCAGTTTTAGACCCTAAAGATACTTACACTTGTGCATATAATTACCTGGTTTGGGTGGGACATTTTATTCAATTTTTATATTTCTATCTCCTAAGTTATTTTTAACTTGACTAATTGAGTTGTTTCTGGAAATCTGGTGAGCATATTCCCAATTCCGTTTCCCACATGCTTCCAGACTTTGCCTTCATTAATTTTAACTCTCCACAAAGAGAAGTTTAAGAGCTAAGAAAGATAAGATATAGGGCTCTAGGAAGTCTTTTAGAAGTGTTTCACTTCCGCAAAAGTATTCAGAAAGTAGGGCAAGCAAAGGAGAAGACAGAACAGTACCAGTAGGATTAGGTGGCCTAAGAGAATCTTCTTGAAAAATCGTGTAACATTCCCAAGTACGTGTTTCAAGAGAGTAAGCACTATGTCTCTTTTGTTTTCTACTGCATTGCCAGCACCAGGTGCATAGCAGGTGCTCAATAAATATTTGCTGATTGCATGAAAGAGACCAAGAGGGCAGAAAAAGGGAGAGAAAAGGTGATAGAGCATATCTAGGTTAACACGCCTTGAGTAGGGTTCTTGAGTTGTCTCACAATTCTATCCTTTTTTGGAAGAAGGAGCTGGGTAGCACACTTTAACTGACCTAGAAGGACTTGCAACTTTTTAAACCACCATTTATCTCTTGCTCCTCTGTGACCTTAAATTCTGCTGATTCTCTTGCTCCTCTGTGACCTTACTGCTGCTATTAAAATTCTGAAGTGCCTAAAATCAAATTTTACTGACAGACTCTTGTTGAGTAACTCTACTGTTCCCTCTTTTCTCATCCTAGGAGTTCCATACGGCTTAGAAATACCACTCATCTGCTTGATGTGTTGATGAAACTGCTAAGAATGACTGTCACGTCAAAAAATTCACTGTCATAAGATGACAAAAGTTAATTTACTACTTTGCATATATTTCATACCTAGAAGAATACTATGAATCAGCTGTCCAGATTTCGGCCAAAAATCAACTCAATTTCAAAACATAATTAGACTTCAACTTGGTTTAGGCCGAAAGTACCAAGATGTTTTAAGGAAGCAGAGAGTAAAGTAAGAGAATAGGGGTTTTGAGGAAGCAGAAAAGCGGTAAGATGGGGCGAATGTGTTATGTCATCGTCTATGTATACATCTTGGTCAGAGATGCTATCAGTCTTAAAATTTTGTGCTACTGACTCCTTCACCACAAATGCTGTGATGCTCAATTATCTCTAAAATTGTTACTGGTGCTGTACGTAATTCCACATTGCCATGGCATCTCATCAAGATTAGAATCATTCAATCCACCAATTCATTCACTGAATACTGATTACTTACTAAGTGCTACGGGACACAATGGAACGTACCTTCATGGGCCTTACTGTGTAGTGATATTATTGTATTAGTAGTATTAAATGACTACAAAACAACTACAAATTTTCCAAGCGTGTGTTATCTCATTTGAGATAACAGAACCAATAAGGTAAGATTATCACCATTTTATAGGTAAGGAAATGAGGCTTAAACAGGGTCATACTAGTAAATGTATAATTACAAAAAAAAAAGGAAAATGTTGAGGAGGAAATTTAAAATGTGTAGTAGGGTATCTGATATTGCCTGGAAGTCAAGGACATTTCTTGAAAAAATAATTTTTACAGTTTAGCTTTCTTGACCACTCTAAAATATGACTAACCAAACACAGGGTTAAAAATTATAATTAAGTAGATGAACTTTATCATTTTCTGTCTTAGAATCATTTCAGAATGATTACAGTGAATATACAGCTTATAAAAAGAAGATAAAAAAATACAGTGTTCATGCAGAATACCATTTTAGATATCTTTCTTCTGAATTCTGATTAGACTGTGAAAATCAATTTTGCAACATCAACTTCTCCAAAAAGCCATAAAATAGGTATTTCTGCTTCACTGATTCTTGATCATTAGGATGCTTTAAGATGATTAAAGTTTAAAGAGGTCATTGTTTATACCTCAAATAATTACCAGCCTATTACCTGATAAATGTGATTTCTTCTCTCATTTCCAAAGGTAGAATACACATACTTTTATTTCAAATTCCTCCTATATTCTCCCTGTCTAAATTACAAACATAAGGTAATTAAGAGAATTTATAGGTTCAAGATAGCTCTTTTTTTCCATCTGAAATAGTGGTGCTCAAACTTTAGGGAGCATCAGAATCACCTAAGTGACTTGTTAAAACAGAGAGCCAGGCCCCACTCTAGAGTTTCTGATTCTGTAGGTCTGGAGTGAGGCCAGAAAATCTGCCTTTCTAACAAGTTCCCAGGTAATGTTGATGCTACTGATCCAGGGAATGTACTTTCAAAACCTCATGTCTAGGAGGTGAACCTTACTTAGGGAGATCTACAATTAAAAGTGGAAAGTACTGATATTTCCTAAATTAACTCAATTTCACTGGTCCTTCATTAGCATGATTGATGGTTGTAATGAGAATAATCACACAAAACTCAGCATACTGACTACAAACATGGAATTACAGTCACTGTCCTCTCTATACCACTTGGAAAGGCAACATAGCATAGTGTTTAAGAGCAAATACTCTGAAGGCAAATTGCTTGGGTTGGAATACAAGGTTTGCTATACTTCTACTTAATAGCTAAGTATTCTTGAGAAAATTACTTAACTTATGTGCCTCAATTTCCTTACCTACAAAAGTGGGAAAATAATACCACCTCAAAGGGTTTTTCTGATATTTAAATGAGGAAAGCATGTACACCAACGTCTGACTTAGAGTATACAAAAGTGTTCATTAAGTAAAAGCTCGTTTCCTCAATAAAGACTCTCTCTCAGATATCAGAACTATGAATACCTGTTCTTCTGAGCAACTTCCTTTTTTTCTACTTTTGTTGTTTATTAACACACAACTGAATTTCCGGCTTATATCCACTTGGAAGAATGTCTCATAAACATTTCTATATAACAATTATTCCCTGATTGAACATGTTATTGTACTTTTTTCTCTTCACTCCAGTGTCATCATCACCTCATTTTTAGTCTGTTTTATTAAACATATCTTTGTAAGAGTCTCCAAATCCTTTACTGGAATGAAGTATGATATATATAAATCAATAAGCCAATAAATATTATAGCTCTGACTTTTTTATGTGTACCACAATTATTAAACAACAGAAGTAAACTAAAACAAACTAAGCTTCAATTATGAACAAAAAAATGACTTCAGCTATTCTTTAGTGCCTTTGACACAATCATGAAGTATAATATGCTATCCTATCCATGTACTTCAAATGATGACCCAAATCCCTTCTAGAAAATCTTCTCTAAAAACTCACCCAATAAGTCATTATTTTGCCCTTTTAAGAAACATACATTCAGTTTTCACTAAAATTTGAACAAATAGCAAGAGACTTTATTAGGGTGCATGTTTATGCAATTAAACATGTGAGGCCAACGTTCACTTGTTTCTTTTGCTTCTTCGTACCATCCAGTAAGAGACCAGTGGGGATATTCAACGACCACTTGAGGACTATGGGAATCTGGTGACAATAATAAATATGTTCAACTTGGGTGTTTGGAAATTCACATTTCCTTATTGGTCCAAACCCTCAAGCACAATTTTTTCACTGTGACTTCTAAGTATATCCTATGTTCTTCCCAAAATGCCTAAATAATCAACCAATTTCAAATACATTAGTTCTTGACATGGGAATCTGAGATGAAGTTTCACACTTTCATATACTTCAGGTGAAACAGCATTAGAGAAATAGTATTAAATGGTATTTTGGCTTGAATGGTTTCTACTAGACATAGGAATTGGAACAATTAAAGAATTGATCAAAACAGGACATACTATCTTTCATGGCCACTTAGTCAACATAGCAAAATTAGCCTGTAGTATGAATTATTTTTTTACCAGTAATGGAGAGAAGTAATATTGCATAATATCCAGTGTTAACAGAATTGGGATTATTTTATACCACAGTTACTGATATACTTAGATAGGAAAGGGATATTTCAATATGAATTACTTTTTAAAATAATTTTTTAAAGTCATGTCTTTCTCTTCACTCAAAGTAATACTGTATAACATTTCTTGAACTCTTGGATTTGACTTAATATATAATATGTGACTTAATATATATATGTGAAATACATCTTCATATATAAACGTGAAATATATAACCTATAACCTTCAAACACTGACTTTCTAAATTCTTTATTTTCCAGTTATTGTTCCACTTTTCCATTTTAATAACTTTGACTTCCAGGTATTTCTCCACTATTGTCTTAGGTTATTAAATGAGAGAACTCACCATCACAATATACTTAGCTTCTTTTCTATTTTCAGAATGAATTCAGTATAACTCATTATTTCAATCTATCACACACACAATGATATAGTGTCTCCCCTGTCTTTTGTCTCAGATTGCAAGCATATCTGTTTAATACATCTAGGTCAAACATATTTCTGTAATAGGAACCTAAGGGATATTAAGGAAGTTCACACTATTATGAAAAAGATGACCAGTATCCAGATCTTGATTTTTTTAAAGCTTCCAAAGCTTAATGGATAATACATTTTCCCAAGCCTATGGATATTAGACTTTCCAACCTAGTTAGCCATAATTTCATTGCCTACTATATGATAATATGTGACATTTTTAAAGTACTTGAGAGTTAACAAAGTGCTTTCATCACCGTGCCTTTACAACAACACTGTGAAGTAGGTACAGAAAAATAAATTGGGTCTCAAAGAGATCATGTGTATTATCTAAAGTCTTATATGAAAAACAGTCCAGTGACGATACATTTGGTGGAGGAGGTGTCAACCTGAATCAGCCTTTGAACAGCCTTTCTTGCCTACTCGACTACTGGAAATAATTGGGGAAAACCTCTAACTCCAAACTAGAATTTTTAAGGGGTTAATAAGGGAATACAACTTGCCATCAACCAAACCAGTGACTTGGGCTTCTCCAAAATATCTAAGAAAATACTTTGATTCACAAGATCTATGGTAGCTGGGAATAATTTGCACACTCTTAATAGCTTGGAAATTTACTCCATTATCTAAGAATATGCCCTGAAAGGATGATACACATAAAAAAATAATTGAATCACTGAACAATAACTGTTTGCTTAATTATTGGTAGTGGTATAACATTTCCAATTTAGTAATCCCTACAATTCTCCCAGTCTGGATCTTTTCTAGTTTCATTGCTCCTTTCTTGAAGGTGGCTACTAGAATTATAGTCTAAGTCATCTAGGTGCTGAACAAAGGCACTGGAACCATAGGCACTGAACAAAGATCAGACTATCACCCATTTTATTAATTATAACATTTTCATTAATGCCCAGAAGTTTTAGGACAGCTTGTATACAACTGCATCTATGAGTTCATGTTATCCTATGTTTTTAAAATTATTCTTTCAAGTCATATCTATTTAGCACCTTTTGTGTGCCACCATTAAACAAGGCTCAAGGAAGACAAAAGTGAATTAATACAGTCCATGACTTCACAGATCCACAACTTGAAGTAAACAAAAATTAAAATAATTTTAATACTATGAAATAAGTGATATAATTATGGCTTGTGCAGAATTCTATGGAAGTACAGGGAAAGGAGAATCTAATTTGAACCGGTGGGGCTAAGAAAGACTTTAGACAGGAAATGACACACAAAATATTACATCCCAGGAAAAGACAGCAGCATTACAGAGATTGAAAATTGTGAAACAGCAGATCCCATTCTGAGAAGTGAAAGGGATTTTGGCAAGCTGCAACTTCAGACATGTGAAGGACTGGTGGGAAAAACGGCTGAAAGGAGCTAGATGGCAAAATGTTCTTGAATGCTAGAATGCTTCAACCTGAGCAACAGGAAACAAAGATTCCTTAAGAGTATTTGAAGCATCTCCCAGACCTGATCAGTTACTACATAGACATCCCAGACATCTAAGCCTGGCAATAGGGCAAATGATTAGCAAGCATGAGAAGCAACGGACTCTTTACAAGTGTCTTCAGATGCATTTCGGTGTTGGCCTCAGCTGAGGTAGCAGCAGCAAGGAGCAATACAAGAGGTAACAGACTGGAAAGCCATTCATGAGGCAAAAGTTTCAGGAATTCATGACTCATTAACTGTGAAGACTGAGGATTATATGAATAATCCAGTATTTTTTTTATATCTTACATGCCTAAATGGATGGTATTAACAAAACCAAGATTGAGAAACATGGCCATGGGGGGAATGAAGGAAAGAATTAGCATGAGTTCATGTTTGTATATGTTGACTTTGAGGTTCTATATTCTTATATATGCATTCCAAAGGGACAGCAAAAGGAAAGGGGAAAAAAAAAGAGGCAAGGAAGAAGGGCTAAATTGGGCAGATGAACAAGGATCCAATTAGGGAAAATCCTGCATGGACTAATAACCCTGCATTGATTCACAAAAGCAAAAAAAGTATCATAGTTTTTTTTTTTTTTTTTTTTTTTTTTTTTGCGGTACAAGGGCTTCTCATTGTCGTGGCCTCTCCAGTTGTGGAGCACAGGCTCTGGACGCACAGGCTCAGCGGCCATGGCTCACGGGCCCAGCCGCTCCACGGCATGTGGGATCTTCCCGGACCAGGGCACGAACCCATGTCCCCTGCATCGGCAGGCGGACTCTCAACCACTGCACCACCAGGGAAGCCCAGATTTTTTTTTTTAAACAACTTTATTGGAGTATAATTGTTTTACATTGTTGTGTTAGTTGCTGCTGTATAACAAAGTGAATCAGCTATATGTATACATATATCCTCATATCCCCTCCCTCTTGTGTCTCTCTCCCACCCTCCCTATCCCACCCCTCTAGGTGGTCACAAAGCACTGAGCTGATCTCCCTGTGCTATGCAGCTGCTTCCCACTAGCTATCTATTTTACATTTGGCAGTGTATATATGTCCATGACACTCTCTCACTTAGTCCCAGCTTACCCTTCCCCCTCCCCGTGTCATCAAGTCCATTCTCTACATCTGCATCTTTATTCCTGTCCTGCTCCCATGTTCTTCAGAACCTTTTTTTTTTTTTTAAGATTCCATATATATGTGTCAGCATACAGTATTTGTTTTTCTCTTTCTGACTTACTTCACTCTGTATGACAGACTCTAGGTCCATCCACTATGCTCTGTCTGACCCTTCACCCATACACCCTCAGTCATCCTTCACAATTCTTGGAAGACTTCCTTGAACCATCAAGGTAAGATGCCTTTCTTATGTCCTCTAAAAGACCATATTTCCTCTAGAATAAGATTTATCACCTCAATCAGTACCTAATATAATTTCTATTATAAAATAGGCACTCAATACATATTTACTGAATGCTAATTAAAGAGACAGAGGCATGCTTAAAACCTGTGAATTCCTAGAAAATTCTGACCTATTTACTTCAGATGAACACTGATGACCTTCCAGAAACCCTACATTCAAGATTGCAAGGAGTGAAGGAGTCTTTTAGAAGTTATTCCTAGAGAAGATTTTAAAAACTCTATTGACTCTCTCACAGTTCAGTGTTATGGACAGAAAAAATGATTCTCATGGTCTCCAACTGAAGTGATTTGATTCCAAGGGCAAAAAAAGATATAGATTTATTATTTAAAAGAGATCATAGCACTACTAGAAAGTATAAGTAAAATCATACTTCTTGAGTTCACCATTACAAAATATTTCTAATAATAAAACCATAAAACAGTAAGGGCCATGATTTGAACATGAATGTCTTCATGTTCAGAAGAAATTATAACTGATCTTTGTTGCTCTTGAGTCTATTTCTCATTAAATAGTTATCAATCAAGATCCAAGGATGTCCATGAGATTATAATTTCCCATTATGGGTATTTCTGTTATTAGACCTTATTTTTGGTATAATTTTAATGCATGCCAGTTGTTATATAAATAACAGAAATAAAACCTTAAAGTTTCATTTTCTCTAAGGCTTATATATGAATGAGGCTTTTCATTTTAAAAAATCACTTGAAGATATCTTTTTAATGTCCTTGGTCTTTCTAATTTAAATCCTATTATTTCAGTGTCATTAGAATTCTTAGCATTCATATTTAGTCTCTGTAAAGTAGGATGTGGGACAAATCTTTTGTGGTACAATTAAACTGTCCCCTGAAGGACAACATAGCAGAAGGTGAGCACTAATTTAGTAAAGAAAGATAAATGCTTCTTTTAAAAAGTGAAAACAAGCACTGCCAATTCTTGTATTTCATTTTAACTTTTGAAGTGGGTTAAAACAGGACAATAATTTGCATATAAGAAATATTAAATATTACATAAGATTGCTTCACCATTTAAAAGTTAATATCAGAGAGAAATCTCAACAAGTTGTCAAATGAATTTTATGGAACCAATCTTAGTTCATAGTAGTATAAAATACTTATAAACTGAATAAGAGAGCATCAGAAATATTTCCTATCTGTACTTAAAAGTATTTATGAAGTTTGCAAGAGCAACATAACTACATGAAAAACTAACTTCTAATATAAAGCAATAAAAGAAGGAAATGAAAATATGAGAAAAAAGCTATTATACTAAAAGAACTGAAATGGAGTGTGTCATTTCCAAAGAGATCTCATTCATAAATCTAAACCATGCTCCACTTTGGAAACAGTAAAAGCTAACATTTTTATATTATTCTAAAAACAGAGTATTAAGATCTTTAAGTTATAAATTTTTTTCAAATATTATATCAAGCATTTATTAAATATCCAGATTTTCTCAAAAATAATGACAAATATTTAGTGAATTATGCATTATACACTGTGAGATACATAAAGAATGAGTAAAACTATCCTTCTTGCTCTCAAGGAGCTTATCTAATGGGGATGTCAAACTACAAAATGAACAATAACAGCAGACAATAAAGTAAGTACCCTAACTACTGCAAAGTTAGATGTGAGCCCAGAGGAAGAGGATGTTTTTTATGGAATACTCCATGAACATCTATATTAAATAAAGTTGACCATAATAAAATGGAAATTACACATCATCATCAGAGGTTTTCTACCTCAGAAGTTTTTGTGGGCTGCAGGCTGTAGAGGCAGAGATAGGAGAGTAGTAATAAGGATAAGGGGTTGTGTGACTTATGAGACTAAACCAGCATGGAAGCAACATAGCAGAAGGTGAGCACTAATTTAGTAAAGAAAGATAAATGCTTCTTTTAAATGCTTCTCTCTCTGCCATATTCTTCTTATCAATTCACCTCACTCACCCCTTACCACCTCTCATGTGTCCCTCCTATTCTACTGACCACTTCTCTCCTGGCTTGAATTATAGAAGAACCAACATTAAGAACACTCTGTTGGAATGCCTTTGTCTTTTAGTTGGTAGAGACTTATGTTGTCTTCCAGATCTCACTAACTTAAATCCATTATACTCTGGGGTTTTTAGAACATCAAATATGTTCTCAATGTCTAAGTTCAAGATTTGGAAAGTAAGACAGTAAAAGAGATGGTAAACCTCCAATAAATTATCCAGAAAAGGTAATTTATAAAATTTAAAAAACTCAATTATTGGCAACATATTGTGGACTTTTTTTTTTTCCCATAAGGGCAATATGAATGAAAACAACACTTCAACAAAACCTCATTCCATGTTAAGGTTTTTTCACTCTGTGTGAAAAACTTAGCTAAATGTTAAATTGTTCAGGTATATAATTAAGAGAGAGATTTGTAAATGTCATAGGCGTGATCTTTCAGTTAAACTTTTGATCTCTTGTTTAAACTTTTACTGTATTTAATGCTAATTTTATTACTACTTTGATCATAAATCTGGATCCTAGAATTTTACTATTCTATTCAGCAAAACTTGAAAGTAGATAAAAAATTCCAATGCAGAATGTTCTTCATTAAGTTGTATAAAATACAACTTAATATTATCCCCTTGGCTGTTATTAAAGGACACTGAAAGCAACAACCTATGAAATCTGTCCTTAAACTTTGGCAGAAATGTTGTTAAGGACACTGTTATATCTAAAATCCCAAGAGAGAAATTTCCTTTAGAAGTTATTGGTAGTAAAACTTCACTTTAAACAAATTAATAACCTTCCTCCTCTCTAATCATGAAACTAGTTCACTTTTTCTACAATGGCTTACAGCTAAATTTCAAGCTCAATGTGGAAATTATTATAGGTCTTTAGGAAACTGCATTTTGTATTTTATTTACTGTTGTTAAATTTTCACTATCAATTATTTTTCCATGGTATTGATAATTTGTTTCTATTTATATTTTAATATTATTCACTGAAATATAATTTGGATATGGCTACACAAGTTCTTTGTGAAACGCAGTAAAATCAAAATTGATTTCTTTCTGTTTTTTAAATGTGCTGATAAATACCTTAAATTCTATAAGCAATTAAAAGGCTGGATAGGTTTCAGTAATTTAGTAAGGTATGAGCTATCACCAACTACACTTTAGATGTGCTTAGTTCACATCCAACCCTTGCTTGTAAATCTTCAATGAAATGGCATTTTCCATAGATAAATCCTAATCGTGGTAGTCAAGGCTCTCAAAAATCTGGCTTTAACCCAAACTTTTCAGATTACTCATCTTTTAAATCGTCTGCTTCTGTCAAGGGAACTGATCTTGCCTTCCTTAAAACAAGTCTCAGAATTTCCCAAGTTTTAGATTACTTCCTTACTATAACCCCAAATAATTACCCTAGTCTTTCTGCCTATTCTCAAGACCTACTTCAAGTCTATCTTTCTCTATGAATCATTCCTAGGCCATATGTTTTTCTAAGTTCACTTATCACTACTTTAAAAATCCTTTATATAAGTATTTTTCAAACTGAGGTTCATAAAATCAACTCTTTGGATGTAGACTTTAAAGAAATATAATAGAGTGCATCACATTAAGAAACATGAAAAGTTGTTTTGTAAAACTTGTCTCAGTTATAAACACACATACATACCAACGTTTCCAATTTTGTGTGTCCTGGGTCTCAATACAAAATGCAATTTCTTTCTATGCGTTGTGGGAAAAAAAGTTTTAGAAACACTGCTTTTCAGTGTTCTATTAAATATTATCATATAATATGGTTTTAGAAAATTTTTAACATTACAAAAATAATACATTCAATGAAAAAAAAATTTAAACTACACTTAAGCCAAAAAAATACTAGTTTTAAATTTAACTTTTGAAGGGGTAATACACTCACAGTGTTTTTTAAAAGTGAAAAATATCAAATTCAGACTCTAAAAAGTTTCCCTTAACACCTCTATTGCCATTTCAACCTCCTCCCAAAACATGTAACCCCTGTTATATATCAACATCATTATTAGTTTGAGTATATAAAATTTCTTTATCATATAAAAGCAAATTCAGATATATAATCTTATACTCACATGTTTTATATAAAAGATAACATAATATATACTCTGTTTTTTAGCTTAATTCCTTTTATTAGCAATATATCTTAGAACTCTCTCCAACCAGTACATAGATGCTTTCTCATTTATGGTATTCCATTGGATGAGGTACCATAATTGATGTAACTAGACTCCTGTTAATGAACATTTAATTATTTCCAATCTCCTGATATTACAAACAATGCTGCAGTGAATAACCTTATACTGATATCATTTCATATATACACAAATATAACTAAAGGATAAATTGTAGAAGTGTTATTGCTAAGTCAAAGGTATATACGTTTTATAAATTTTATAGATTCTGCCACATTGCCTTCTACAGAGATTTTTCTAATTTATACCCCCATTGCCAAATTATCTACGGGTCTTTATCTGCACATCTTTGCCAAGAAAGTGAATTATTAAACTGTGAGTTTATGCCAATCTGATAGGTAAAAAAATATCTCATTATAGCTTTAATTTTCCTTTATTCTACTGAGTAATGTAATCATCTGTCATATTTTAAAAGCCATTTGTATTTTTAATTTTTGAACTATCCACTCATGCCCATTGCCAATTTTGCTATTTGACTGTCTTTATTTTATTAATTTCTAGAGGTTCTTTATATATTAAAGAGATTGTGGTATGTGCCCCTTGTGGTATGGGTTTTCATGAATAGATTAGCAAGTATTTTAATTTTCTGTTGGTCTCTTAAAAAGCAGCTATTATATATATTTTGTTTTCCCTTTTTCTAATTCATTCCTTTATGCTTTTACCTTTGTTAATTTCTTTCTTCTGCTTTCCTTTTATTTAACTGTGGATTTTTCTCCTAATTTTTTGAGTTGGATGCTTAACTCATTTATTTCATTCTTTTTGTTTTGTCGGTGTTAAGTTTTTAAGGCTCTGAATTTTCCTCCAAGGGCAGTTTCATCCGCATCACTTAAGCTATATATAAAACTTTATTTTCCCCACACATGTCCTGCATTCATTGATGCAAGCAAGGAATATAGAAATCTAGGGTAAATTCCTCCCTTTCAACAGGTATTTTTGCTGGAGCTTGGTAAGATCTACAGCAACTTTGTTCTTTGATCACATCTTTTCTTAACTTTGTGCTACACAACTTCTGCCCAATCTAAGGTGATTTTGGCTACCTAAACATGTACTTTTAAGTCTGTGGATAATATACAGCTCCTAATTTCATGAAAAATGCAGTTTATAGATTTTTTTTATTTTGTTGTTGTTGTTCTTTTGTTATTGTTCTATGGTTTCCAACAGGGAACAAGGAAAAAATGTTAAGTTAAGCAACCCTGTTCATACCAGAGATCCTCTTATATATTTTCTTGTATATTTCTACGTTTCCCAGAGTCCATAGATATATAGAAGATTTTGTAAATACTTTAAAATGATGAAATGATACACTTCAGGCAATGTTTGTGCTGTAAATACCAAATCCTATCTTTCAATCTGCATTAAAAAAATTCCAAAGACTTTTCTTTTAACCACTTGGGTGCCATCTGCCTAATCCTGTCATCCTTCATCTATTTATAGGATGGAGAAGAATAATATTCATATCTCCTAAAAAACCTGGCTCCTCAGACTAAAAATATTATGATATTTGAGAAAGTCTGAGGAAGACTTAAGCATGAAATACCTTTGAGAGATCACATAAGAAGAAACATTAGTGGTCTCCAAGGTCCATTAATTTTTTGAGTCTAACATTGCTCCTCCTCACAATTATCTGCTGGTAAATTTTGAGATAAAAAACTGAAAGTCAGTCTATGTGTTTTATGTTCTATAACAAGGTTCTTTTATTTTATTAAACGGAACAAGCCTAAAATGCAAGTTTAATTTGACTTCCCAAACTATGCTAAATGAAGGCTAAACATTCAAATATTTTCTGTATTTCCCTTAGCACAACATGCTATTATAGTTCTTGTTAGACTAAGTTTCATATGGAATGGCATCATAACTGTCAAGTTCACTGTTACATACTGCTAGAATACCAAAATACAGAAAAAAATTGTTCTTGAACTACTGACGTTACTAAGGCTATAGGTTAAAATTTATGCTAGCTGGGGTTGTAGTAAAAAGATGATGAACAGCACAGAATCATTTTCAGGTCATGACTCTGAAATTTACGAGAAATGTGGCTTAGGTTCATTACAATCTCCGAGTTTCCTCACCTAATAATGGGGATAATAATAATACTCAGTTCACAGTTGTTGAAAATATTTTTAAAATAATAGAAGTGGGGGCTTCCCTGGTGGCGCAGTGGTTGAGAGTCCGCCTGCCGATGCAGGGAACACGGGTTCGTGTCCCGGTCCGGGAAGATGCCACATGCCGCGGAGCGGCTGAGCCCGTAAGCCACGGCCGCTGAGCCTGCGCGTCCGGAGCCTGTGCTCCGCAACAGGAGAGGCCACAACAGTGAGAGCCCCGCGTGCCGCAAAAAAACAAAACAAAAAACAAAACACGATAATAATAATAGAAGTGGAGTGTTATCAACAGACTATACAACTCAATAAATGTATTTTTTTCTTCCTTCACAATTTAAAATCTTCCAAATTTGCCTTCTGTTCTGATATATTTGTCCTGTAAAAAATTTTTTTAAACAGGAAGGTATATGGTATTTTACCGTTTCCAAAATCCACAGAGAAAATTTAACTTTTTCTGAGTTACATCCTTTTATAAAAAACCAGTCATCTGGTAAGTACTGGAAGAAGTAACTATATTACTCAAGTATAAAGTAAAATGAATAGTCTTTAAGTGATCTGACACCTTAAAAAAATGAATAGAGTACCTAAATTAAAAGTCGAGCTCTCCTCTCATAAACTGTTCTTTGTTTGCATGTGTTTGATCAAGAATGCTGTTATCAGGAACCTGTCACCTTATGACAAGTTAGTTTCAGTCACAGAAAGATTTACTCTCCTCACAAAAGCTGTTTCTAATATTCTGGCATGCTATACCAAATTCTGATCAAAAAGCCACAATTATTTGATTTAAGCTGGCAGGCAAGTCATTTGTCTAAGGTTCAACTTAGCAACTCACTCCTAACTTGCCTGAATTTAATCATGAACTTTAACTTCCATTCAGAAAGAAAAAATTTTTTTAAACAGCTAAATCTGAAGAAATATTAAACTTAACAAAGACAAACTTTCAAGGCACCATTTAAATGTTAAAGTTGAACTAGATATCTTCCTTACCTATATCTTACAAAGTCCTATATTTTACCTAAAATCCCAGCTCTGTCACCTGATATTACTGTTTAGTAATTTACCTTTTACAGAGACCTATATTGCTATGTTAATGACTTTTTCAATTTGACATTTTATGGAATCAAAGACTCTTCTTTTCCCTTAAACCCACATCCATGTTCCTTAAAATAAACATTTTTTTTCTCTAAAGTCTCTAAAATCTAGACTCTACAATCTGGACAGATAATGGTTAAGAACACGGGCTCGAATCCCAGCTCTGCCTCTTAAGAGTTGTGTTACCTTGTGCCAAGTCCTTTACCATTTAATCTTCAGTCCCTGATTTATAATTGAATGGGGTTAATAACAATACTTACTTCATAGGAATATATACAGTTAATGCATATAAAAAGTTTGGAAGTACCTGGCTTCTAGGAATTGGTCAGTAAATTAAATTCTTCAAAAAATCTTTACTGAACACCTACTAGGGGCTAGCACTGTTCTAGGTGCTGCAGATATAGTTGCACTGATTATTAAATGTAATTCTGGCCATTATGGAACTTACATTTCTCTTGGGGGAGACAGACAACTAAAAATACATCATACAATATAATGTCAGGTAAACATAACCATAACAAAGAGAAATTAAGAAGAGGGGAACATAAGGAGGTAAGGTGTTATTTGACACATGGTAGTCAGAAAAGGCCTCTCTGATGAAATGACATTTGAACAGAGACTGAACTAAATAAAGAACAGGCCCTGTGCATCCCAAAGTGTTTCCTAATTATAAAGATGATGATTATGAGTGATCAGTAACCCGTGTACAACATGACCTTCACTCCCATATCTTTACACAGGCTTTTGGAGGTAGTGCAGGAGAAATCAGCCAGTGGAGGGTGGGCATGAGCGGGTAGGGCACTCATTAGCTTTATTATCATGAGAAAGTTAAATACTTTCTCTAGTTTAGATTGCCTAGTTTCCTGTACCTCTGGAGATAAGAAAGAGACTACCTTGGCCACTGTGTCCTCTAGTTAGGCATATGATGTTATACATACATTCTCATGGGTAAGAGAAAAATAAATGGAGAGAGAGAATTAAGTTACTATAAACAGAAATCATATTGAGACCAAAATAGCATTCTTTATGTAGGCTAAAAATGAAGTCTGGCAAGATGGAAATTAGATGTTTTACAGCACATTATATGGTCAAAGACATTAACTTCTTACACAAATTAAATCAAGAAAGAGATTCCAGTTATAAGAATACAAATACTTCCCAAAGGAAGATACATAACAGATAATACCACCATAAAAAAATCCATATCAATTTGTTCTCCACTCATAATTGAAAATTATCTACTTTCACAACCTCTGCTTTGTGATTTTCTTTTAAAAGAGTGATATGATTCTTTAAATCAAATGCATAACAATATTTACTACACACTGAGATAATTACTTGCATATTTCAAATATCAGTACTTTAGATCAGGTTAATAGCTAGATTAACTTCGAATTTCTACCTCATAAAACAATCATATGTAGCCCCTTAATCTTCTATAGCTTTCAGTTTAGTTATTTTCATAGATAGTGCTATAAAATGATGGGATATTCAGCTCCACAGCCAGTGCTGGGGGGTTGGGAGAAAGAGAATAATTGGCTATGTAACAGTCCAGAGAATCTACTCCATTTATCTAAGCTCATTTCATGGACAATTTTATATTATGAGGGATATAGCTTTATTTGCAATTATATGCTCCTACCCAAGCCCAGATGAGCATTTTTATGTGCCTCTTTTATGGCTTTGATCTCTCAGTTTAGACCTGGCTAAGCAAGGAGACAATGCAAATATTAGGTTGGCTTGTGAAATGAGACGTCACTATCTCTGAAAACTCAGGTGTATCTCATTAACCTAACACGGTAAAATGTATCTTCACTACAGTGAACTTCACTTCATATTGGGATATACTGGAATTGAGTTCATACTTTCATATGTAAAATTAAGTATACAAAACTCCTGTCACTTAAAATGCTGGAGGAAGGGCAGTGGTGAAGAGATGTCAAAGGACCCCCAGATTTATGGTTTGAGCAGCTGGGTATTTGGTGGTACCACTTATTAAAAAGGAAGAACAAATTTTGTACTTAAAAGTGATAAACTCAGTTTTAGGTGAAAAGTAGAAAATTTTTAGATGTGGGAAAGATATATATCTGAGCTGGAAATATAAATTTGCAAGTCACTGATGTATTAATAGTAAATGAAGCCATGAGAATAGATGACCTTAACTAAAAAAAAAAAAAACTCTTAGAATTCTGTAAAACAACAGCAGTTATTCGTTGATGAAAGAGAAAACATTAATAGACCTTTTTTTTTTTTTACTAGAGATAAAATATGACAACCTGTTCCAGACTAAAGGAGAATTTTTATAGGGTTTTTTTTGCAATTAAACATAAAAAAAAAGTGACTGGAAAAATATGAACAAAGAATGAGCCCATCTCATAATTCTAGAAAATTATGCAAGAAGGACAATTCCTTAGCCACAGAATTAATATTTAGCAACTGACTGTTAAAATCTTCTGTGAGCAGAATGTTAAAACTCAGCCCCTCAATAAAGACTGAGTAATATAATACAAGTACAAATACAGACACTATGTTCCAGACTAACAAAGGGAAATATAACAATTGTTTTTTAAGTTTTAAATTTTAAAAGTTTTTTAAATTTTAGGTGAATTTGGATTATATACTAGCATTCTTGGGAATAATACTTGCTTCATATTAAAAGTCATCCCTAGATATGTAAACCTCAAATCAGCAAATATTAACCTACCAGGTTTTATGACTTTCCTATTTCTACACTGTTCTTCACATGAGACGGCCCCCAAAGGAAAGGGACTTTTGTTGACCCCAACCCAATTCCTGGAACATTAAAAGTGCTCAGAAGTTAAGCCAGCTCCATTGTTCCTCCCAGGCCAGGCCCCACAGGTTTTACCTTAAAAACACAAACCTGCCTCATACCCATTCCCTACCTCGCAAATCTCTTAAAGCTCATGAAAGCAATCTGTTCTGTTATATATGTTAGAGGTAAAAATGACCTAGAACAATCTCTCACCCAGCTACCTGGTTGTACATAGTGAAGTTATGATTTACTGCCTTTGTGAAGAGTAGTGTAGTTTTAAAAAATTCCAGTGTCTTATAATATATTGTAACCTTAACACCCAAAATTAAAATTCTAATTTACTCTTGATTGCTGGACATTTTCTTTGACTTCTACATCTCAGAATCTTTTATAAACTGAGCCTTTAAAGTCTGAACCTTATAGTGTGAAGGAAGGCCTCCAGTCTTTCAAGAAAAACTGGGAAGGAAAAAGAAAAAAAACAGGCCATTTGCAAACACTGAATAAAAAGGTGACCTATCTCCCATGTTAATAAAACCAAGGAAATTCCATGTTTTGACTATAATTGTTTCCAAACTTCTATAAATAATCTAAGAACTTTATTTACTGTGGGGAATAACTCACAAAGCAGTCTCAAAAAAAAAAGGTGAATATATGCACCTACCTTAGGAATAGGATTCAGCAGAACTACACCTGATTTCTTAGTGATGACCTGTTTTGTTGTATAGTGATGGTCTATAAGTTGAGGGATATTTGAAAACCCAGTGCCTTCAAAGCGATACATGTTCTGGAGAAAGGACAATAAAGTAGAATAAATATGAAGACATTGCTTCAGCAACATTACGTTCATCAATAAAGTTCCATTTAAGAAAAACTATTATTGTACAACAATGTGAAGATACTGAACACTACTGAACTGTTATACACTTAAAAATGGTTACGATGGTAAAAATATAAATAAATAAATAAAATTCCAACATGCTAAAAAAATTTACCTTTGCATCAAGAAATCAATGTTCATAATGACTAAATATAATTCAGATTGTTAAAAAAGAAAAAAGAAAAACTTACAGACCTGGAATGCATTTTGCTAAAATAATAACCAAAGGAAATAAAGCAAGGGATACATTTAAGTTAAGGAACAAGAAATATGTGTATATATGTTTGCTTATAGGTTCCATTTGATAAAATTTTCAAGATCAAAAATAATGTCAAAAGGTTGAGGAAGTATATCCAATATAATAATAAGTACTTTAAGAATACCTCTGATGATCATTTATTTCCCTTTTATCAATACAGTATTGATTGGTTTTTCTACACTGGTTTTTTTACACATGTATTATTCTTTCACCAAACCCACACAGTCATTCACATTCACTTACATTTGATAAAGAAATAAAATGCAGCAGACACAAAACTGCGTATATCAGCATAGTCAAATCGTAGCACTTTTTGATTTCAAAACATCAAGTTAGTAACATTTTGCCAAACTCTGTCAAGACCCCTTTTCTCTGTCTTCATATTTCAAACAGGCATGTAGGTCAGTAATCATAGGGATGAATTGATGGCAATAAGTTTAACAAAGAAAAAATATCTTACTGGGCCTATTTTTCAATGCAAAAAGTGTTACAATACAGCGTGATGTAATAAAGGCTTCCATTTGATTGTTCACAAAGAATTCACCTCTATATATATGGGTGATGTGTACAAATACAGATACAAACGTGCTGCATTTTTAGAAAACTCTATGCTAAGAAATAAGAAATTTCAAAACTCTCTAAATTTGGATACTATTTACATTACCGGAAGATTATTTTCCCAGTTAAAGGATAAAAAACACAAAGTTCCTTTTCCATAATATAAAATTAGATTCAATTTACCAGAATCTAATTTATATACAACTTTTTAAATGAATATTTCCATTTTATCAAGTGAGGAACAAACATGCATTAGCTTAATTTAACACTTAACTATATAGTTCAACTCAAGGCAGTTTGTGTTAGGGTCAACTCAAGGCAGTTGTTAATAAACTGACTAAAGAATTGTTGCATACAACAGCCAGACCTGCTATGATATATTAGTAAAGATACTTAAGAATATTTCACACTAAGGACAGTAGTCTATTACTAGATGTGCAATGCACTGAGCAATTTCTCTCAATGCCTCAGTTTATTTCAAAACAGAAATAATATTTGGATGTCCTCACAGAAAAAGTGAGGCCTGAACAAGTATTAACATGCAAACCACTGCTTAGTATACAGTACATGGTACACACTCAATTATTAAGTCATCATACAAATAATAAACCTTGGATTACAAAAATAATTCCAAATCTGGATATATGATAAGAAACATTTTCAAAGGACGCTTAAAAGTGTAAATTACATGTTCTCAAGGAATAATGATTATCTGTAAATAACCAAATATCCTAGAAGGCATTCTTATATGAAAATAAGACACGAAGAAAGGTAAAATATTATAGATGTGTAACATGTAATAATAACAGTAATATCTGAACCAAATATACGGTCTTGTATACTTGAAAGTTCCTAAGAGTAGATTTTAAGCATTCCCACACACACACAAAAAAAGAGTTAATTACGTGGGATGATGATGTGTTAATTACCTTGATCTTGGCAATCATTCTACAATGTGTACCAAATCATCATTTGTACACTTTAAATATATACAATTATATTTGCTTATTATTCCTCAATGAAGTATGTGTGTGTGTGTGTATATATGTATGTGTGTATATATATATATATATATATATATACACACACACATACACACACACTGTTTCTCCCTTTGTCTTTCTTCAGTCTCTTAATAAAGAGCCAGGAAATCCTGTTATAATAGACCATTCCATTATTTCGCACAAAATTTTTACCTCCCTCAGAATAAAAGCCTAAGTCTTTACCATGGTCTTTAGGGCCCTCTAATCTGTCCTCTATCATCTCTCTCACCTCATCTCTTACCAAATCCCCCATCCCCCCTCACTCCCCTCCAGCCACACTCATTTTCTTCTTGTTTTATAAACACACTACACACATTCCCTCCTCAGGGAGTTTACACTTGCTGCTTGAAATAGTTCCTTGGATGGCCGTTTGGGTAATGGCTCCCTTACTTCCTTCTAGTCTTTCATCAAATGTCATCTTTTCAGTGAGGTCTACTCAGGCCATCCAATATCCATTTTCTCACCCCAACTAAATTTCTTACCTCCTTTTCCTTACTAAATTTTTCTCCTTAGAATTTATCACTATCTAACATCACATATATTTTACTTCTGTATCTTATTTATTGCCTATCTCCTCCTCTAGAATATAAGCTCATTAGATGATAAATTTTTATCTTTGTTTTGTTCATCAGAGTATCCCTCTGGTCAAGAACAGTGCCTGGCATATATTGCCTGGATAAATAAAAGTGTGTGAAATAAATGAAATGCAATGCATATAAAATGACTATAAAGTTAGACAACTTAACATACAAATGAATACTGGAAAGTTCACACACTCACACAAACTCAAGATGTCCCTGTAGAATGTTTAATAAAAAGTAAGTAATGAGATGAAGTTCACACAGAATGAAATTTTAAAATCAGCCACTAGTGTCATAAAGCCTTATATAAATTTCTAATATACCTCTTATAACTAGAGAAATAGAGAATAAAATAATAGGAATTTTCAGTTTCCCTTTCTTAAGAACATATCTAGTTTTTAATCTAAAGGTAGTTTTCTGCCATTGGCGCAGTAATCATGATGAACTAATACAGTGAGTAATACAAGCAGCAGTACTTCCTTCATGGGCTAATATGAGAAACTGATTCCTAGCAAGTATTTGTTTAAAACAATTCCTCTGACATCAGTGAAGTTCTGAGTCCTAACAGAGTGTAAAACCAATTAACTCACTTCCTTAAAGATGAAGATAATGTAATGATTCTAAAAATGATGCTATGGCTGTTTGCTTATAAAGTTCACCTAAGCAACTAAGGTCAAGAATAATACATTCACGGAACCCTCATGCACTGCTGGTGGGAATGTAAATTGGTGCAGCCACTATGGAAAAAAGTTTGGAGTTTCCTCAAAAAATGAAAAAGAGAACTACCATATGATGCAGCAATTCAACTTCTTGGTATTTTTCTGAAGAAAATAAAAACAGTAATTAGAAAAGATACATGCACCCCTATGTTTACTACAGCATTATTTACAATAACCAAGATATGGAAGAGACCTAAGTGTTCATCAATAGATGAATGGATAAAGAAGAATGCATAAAAAACAAGATACACACACACACAATGCAATATTACTCAGCCATAAAAAAGAATGAAACCTTGCCATTTGCGACAACATGGATGGATTTGGTATCATGCTAAGTGAAATAAGTCAGAGAAAGACAAATATTATATGTGGAATCTAAAAAACAAACAAACAAGCATAACAAAATAGAAACAGACTCATAGATACAGGGAAGAAATTGGTGGTTACCAGAGGGGAAGAGGGTAGAGGGATGAAAGAAATAGGTAAGGGAGATTAAGAGGTACATATTTCTAGCTAAACAACAAATAAGTCATGAGGATGTATTGTACAGGATAGGGAATATAGTCAATAACATTGTAATAACTTTGTATAGTGACAGATGGTAACGACTTATGGTGATCATTTTGTAGTGTACACAAATATCAAATTACTATGATGTACACCTGGAACAAATGTAATATTAGAAGTCAACTGTACTACAATTAACAAAAAAAAAGAATACATTCACCAAAAATGTTGAGGACTTGTTTCTTGATACATTCAAAATTCTGAATATTACATTTGACTTTGTACAAATCTGTGTAAATTTCTTATAGTTCAGATGACCTGAGGTCGGGTTCACATATAGAGAATTCTTTTTAAAGTTTTTCTACATGGCTTTACTAATAATGTGACAGAGAGAATCCACATTAACTTTCAAATAAGAGATTTCTCTTTGGAGCTACTAATGATCTCTTATGTGAATTCCAAAAGAAGCAATAAAAAATAGTAGTAAGAAATAAATTTCTACAAATTCCTACAAAGATCATTTTGTTGATAGTCATTTGTATTACATTTTTAAAAACCATGTAATATGTCATTAAAAAATAAGAAGTATAAATAAAAAATATGTTATGAATCAATCTTTGTAAAATAAGAATTACATAGTTGCACATAATTAAAATATATTTTTAAGATCTCAAAGAATATACAGTGAGCCCGTAAGGGGGTATTAACTGTGAAGCACATGTTCCATGATACATATTTCTGAATTTTTACTAAGAGTATGCATTATTTTTGTTTTTAAAACATTCACTATATCTAGTGATAAATCCTGATTTATCACTGTGCTACTTAAGAATCAATCATGCATATAGATGAAAAACAATAAAAAGTAGAATCAGATTTTGTTGCTACACATATTTCCAGAGGACTATTATTATGCAAGGAAGTCAGACAGAACAGAATAAGCACACAAAAATGAGAAGGGGATTCAATGAATGTGTAATTTGAAATATTATGCCTGAGTAGATCTCCTGAAAAACCATCAAGGATAAGCACACATAAGAAAAAAATAAAAAGGAAAGAGGGAAAATCATTTCTGAAAGAGGCCAAGATGAATAAGTTGAATAAAAACAAAAGGCTAGAACACTCCTTTTTTGGGTAATACCCAATAATAAAAATGTAAAACATAAATTTTAGCTTTCTCAAATAGAAGAAGCACATTGAATAGTTATATTACTAGTTAAACCAGTAAACAGGAAGGATTGTTGGGGAATCTGAGGAATAAAATTAATAAGATTTTGGTAAGGCTTTTCCTAGTTAACTTTTTATTCATTCTTAAGGTGTTGTCTCAAACGTAACTTCCTTAAGTTTTCCAGTTAAAAGTGTTCATAGCACTGTGTATCTTTACAGCACTTAATAGAGTTTATAATTACATATATAGCATGTGATTTACGAATGACCGTGAGGCTCCCCACTAGACTGTAAGCTCCACCATTATATCTCTGGGTCTTAAAAGTACTCACTCAATTAGTATTTCCTGGAAACTAATTAATAAGGTCTTGGAATGGCTTTGCTTTATTGTTAAGAAGGAAGTCTCCTAGGTCCCTAATTGTGTGTCTGGGCACAGAAAATGATATCTTATGCTGATTTCATTTTGACTTCAAGGAACGTATTGCCTTCTCTTGAATCTTTGAATGGCTGGAGTAAAACAGTTAAAATAATCTTAAGTGTACAAGGATAAGAACACAAACTTGGAATTGTCATACAAACAAGTTTTGGGTCTGTATATCCTTTCACTTAGTCTTTCTTAAGATCCACAGTATGAATTTAAAAGGTAGTTCAAAGTGCCTAGAGATAGTGGCAAAAAAAACAAAGTAAACCTGTCTGGTACATTCAGAGACTACATCCATTACCTTAAAGTGAAACTCAGCACATGATACACATCCAATAGATATCTGTTGAATGAACTGATGATACAATACACTGAGCTACCCAATTTCACATAGTAACTACTCACAGCCTCCACTTCTGTGCTATTTTTGTTTTACTGGCCCATATCCCTGGACTCTATAGAATACTTGCTCAATTAGTATTTTTTGACTGAAATGAATGAAGAAATAAAAAAAGAATGATATGCCATTACGTAGAGGATGTTCCCCCAGGTTTTATTTTTAAATATTTACTATGTTGTGATTTTTCAATTCATCACCAGATGTTAATTCAAATGTTTGGCTCAATTATCCTTAAATCTGCATCTTTAATGTTTCTCTGTTCATGAATTCTACTAATGTCTCACCAGCAGGTCTTAAGCTCACCGAGCAGCAGGCCATACATTTTCAGTTTCACCTCCCTACACTGCATAACATGATACTCTGCCAAAATGTGTTTTTAGCAAATATGTGCCAGATAAATAAAATTAGAGAAATATGAATTGGTATTTTCCTATTAATAATAGCACAAAAAGTTTTTTTCTGAAGTACTTTGTTTTATCACTTCTTTTTGTTTATCTTATACAAAAGGAAGGATTTGATTATATATTAACTTATCAAATGAGACAATGCTATTTGAATCTCTATGAAAATCTGTTAATATTTATGACAAAAGATAAACAGTTTTAGGTACAAACTCTAACTGTGGCTTTACATCAAGCACCATATACAGGTTAGTAACTATGGAATAAGTCAGTAAATAACACTAGAATTAAACTGAGATTCAGATACTTAGCTATGCTTAATATATCTGGCTTTATGAAATTAATGTAATTAGTGTCCAATAAAAAGTACAGTTCTCCTTGCTTGAACTAGCTAAAACAACAGATATTCTCTGCTAGAGTAGTAAAAAATGTAAAAATCTAAAGTATCTGCATCCATCTT
The DNA here is from genome assembly GCF_964165515.1 of Mesoplodon bidens. NCBI lineage: Eukaryota > Metazoa > Chordata > Mammalia > Artiodactyla > Ziphiidae > Mesoplodon > Mesoplodon bidens. The sequence goes on along the minus strand of NC_138160.1, from coordinate 90,356,691 downwards.
GATCAATCTTAATGTTCACAGTATGCAGAGTTTCACACCATGTTAAAAAAATAACTGTGATATGCATACAAAAATAAAGCTTCAAAATAATCAAAATAACTGTCAAACTAGACTCTAGTTGACAGAGATAATGTTGCTAAAAATAACGTTATTTGTGATCAATGAATACCTCAAACTTAAACATATAAATTCTAAAACAATATTTTCATTACTATCTAAATTTCACAAATAAATCTCAATAGGAACCAAAAAGAAAATTTCTAAGTTAACTTTTCCAATTACACTGATATTTCATACAAAGTACATTTGCATGTTTTTCCAAGTCAAGTGTTCAAACAATGGTAAAAATGCCTAATGATTTGCATAGCACTTCACACATTACAAAGAATATATTCACTGTCTGACTCTCACAATCAGTGTATCAGCTATTACCCCCAATTACTTCCCAAACCAGAGCTTGTAAAGTACAGATCTGGGCCTGAAACCCAAGTTTTCATTGATTACTATGTGACTTTTTTTCCACAAAATCCTATATTTCTTTATGTCTTCCTCACTTAGGACACCTGACCTCACATTTATGTACAGCTTTTATAATCTACTAATGGATTATAAATTCATTGATTGGAATATAATAAGCAATCATTAAATATCTGGTAATGACTCCCCCATTTATAAACCCCTTCCAGACAACAGGTATATGAGGAAGGAAATGGGATAATTTTAGACCAAGTAAGATTCACCTGCACAAGAAGAAAAAGATTAAAATTTCCCCAAACAGTCGATTTCACCTTAAAACTCTTATTTTTCAACTGATTGAAGAATTCAACATTATATAATGAGGGCAAATTAAATAAAATAGGCAGTGGAAAACCTGAGGCATTTACATAAATACAAGTACTCTCTTCTTTAAGAGAGATCTTTGCAAAATTTCAATGACAGAGGAAGCCAAATAAAATCTTTAAATGTGAACTTGTAACAATATCTTATTTTTAGAATATATTATGCTGTTCACTTTAGTTACTTAAAACAAAATGGCAATATTAAAGACAAGTGATAATTTGCAAGTGGACACTTCCCATTTTGTTTCTAAAAGTACTTGTTTCTAAAAGTACTAAGTTAAATTCCTACAGTTACATTTTAAACTACAAGAGGTGATAAGGGAAATATTTCAGTCTTATTTAATGTATGACATATTTTAAAGAGTAAATTTTAGAGCTTAGAAAATAGAAGGAAACATTCACATAAGTTGTAGTTTATAGTTTACCTACCATCGTTCCTTCTACAATTCTCATACCATTTTATAAATATTGTCAACATGGTCACTGGTTGTAATAAGGAAGGTTATCTACATCCATAATTTAAAGGCACATACAAATTTAAAGAAAGTAAGGGATGACATACTATTAGAAACAGTAGATTGGATGTATAAGAGTAGGCAAATATAATTATCAGTTGAGGTCTGAATACTATGCAAAATTAACAAGTAGTATGAAAATTATAATATATACTTTAATATACTTATTTTAACCCATCTGAACAGCATCTATTTTCATTAAAATATAATCCCTAGATGTGACTATACTAAATGCAACTTTTAAATGGTTACTTTTATGGTATGTGAATTTCACCTCAGAATTATATCTATATAGTATATAGATAATATAATATGCAATATATATTATCACTAGATGAACTTATATATATGTGAACTACATATGAACTTGAACATATATGTTCCTAAAACCCTCTGAAGTTCATCTAATGATAATGGTTCAATCTTCTTGTACGGTACTTAGCATCACTCTAGTGCCTGGACATAAACTGAAATCCTACAGACAGACAGCTTGAAAATGCATGCCATTTGATATGATGGGGTAAAAAATGACAAATAGAGGCATCAGTTCCTTCCTATGCCAAAAATATTAAAAATTTCTTAGTGGGTAAAGTTAAACAAAATTTTGAGATCACTCTTCATCTGTTGAGTGCTTAATAAAGAATGTAACAAATAAGTTTACAATACTTAAACTTCAATAAATAAATCAGTATTAGAACAAGTAATATGCCCAGATCATTTTAAAAATTTTTCTTCAATTTCTATTTATTGTTCATTAATGCCAACAAATAATAGCTTATACATAAGTGGAAAAAAACCCTTAATCCTCAAAGAATCATAAAAACAATTCAACTATCACTGTTCCATTCATTAAGGTATTTCATTATTACTATTTAATAAAATATTACTTAAAAATCTCTCATGGTAACATTTTTGATCAATTTCAAGGGCTGGTTTCAAGAGCATAAAATTCATAATTAAGTTTCTCTAAAAAAATTATGATAATCACATTATTTCTTTTTATTTTTAATATAAAGGATCTTTAATGTTCAAAGTTAACTTAAAACATTAAATATTTATGTATTTAAATTTAATGTAAATTGTAACAACTATTCTTAACTTTATATTTTAAAATATGAATTTCCTTAAAAAGGTTAAAATTTTAGTGAATTTTAGAGCACTCTACTTACGGAATTCAGAAAAAAAGAAAAATTAAGTGCTGAAGTTAGTGTTACAGGCATTTATCACAAATTATTCATCATTTATTACAATTATACCTCAATTAACTATATCAAAATATACATATAAACTAAATTGGAAACGTACATCAACAAATTGTATGATAAAGTGTCTCCTTTGTCCATCAGAAAATACAGAAAGGACATATTCACCAGGTTTCCCATGACTCTCTCGCACCAAGAAGTCTCCTTGTTGTTTTAACAGATCTTGCGCTTCTATTCTGGGAATTGCACCATGGTACCAATCCTGTTCTGCCAGAGGCTTCTCAATTATGGGGATCGTATCACAGAACTTGAGCAAATATTGAAAAAAAACTAAATTAGAGAAAATAGCAATTTTTTTCTGGTAAAGCTAACAGCAATTATAAATACTTCTTACCTATGTTCTTCCTAACCAATTAAAAGTCATATGATGAATCTGAAATTTTCATAATTTTTAAAGAAAGTATGTCCTAGAGCACTGGTGCTAAAGCTTAGTACAAATACATATCCTTAAATACTTGAAGGTTATTTGTTTTTTCTATCTATCATACATAGGTACACAAAACATCAACATTTAGAGTTGGCACTTATAGTCTTATTCACCATGTCATAAAATAAATCCATATATTTAAAATTTTTCAATCAGAGAATTATGATGAAAAGAGAGTATGATCAGAGAAATTTATCATAAAATAACTTCATTTTAAAAGTTGAGTTATATCTTTTTATGGAATTAACTCTTAATCACATGGGCTGTGGACTGTCCACGTCATGGGTCCCAGGAGCACTAAGTCTTCATTTGATGCTGCTCTGTTGCTGTGCCTTCTCATTCTTATCCTTATTCCCCTGACTTCCTTAACCATTACCTCTGCCACATGGCTGGTCCTGATCCTGTACAGCAATGGCAGACAAAGCCTTAGGTGAAATAGCTTCATTGAAACCACCAATGTTCAATTACAAACATATGGCAAAAACAACGGAGGAATGTAAGTAATGAGCACAGCAGGAAAGCAAATTATCTGTTATCTTAGGAGGCCAAGTGCTAATAACAAATAGAGATAACTAAGAGCTGGTTATGTTTCATTGAAAAGTTTCTAATTAATAATAGATGAAATCACACATTTTCTGGTTGCAAAAAAGTAAAAAGTTTTTTGTTTGCTTATATTTATCACCCACAGAAACTAAATTGCCCCAGGCGGTAAGAGTACTTTATGGGTAAGGTATAATAATATGCACTAACACTTAACGTTCTCAAAATATAATATGCACAATGCCTCATGAGAAAGTAAGTCATAAACTGGAAAAATCAGAATTAACAATAAATGAAAGACAAATATTCACACATCAATAAGGTTTTTCAGGCTGATATTATGAACTCTACATAGGGACAAAATACGGTACCTTTTTGGTAAATGAGAACTAGTTTTGAAGAGAGCCTGCATTGTTTTGTACCACACGAAGAGGCTTAAAACTTACTGGTCAAAGTTCCATTTTATATTATCCAAAACCCATCCGACTGATTTAAAAAAAGAACCTTGAGAAATCCCAATCAGACTTTTTCAAAGAGTCCACAGTTGGTTTCTACTTCTACCACTATGATATTCTTTCTTTAATTGCATACATGATGTGACTGTACATGGAAATCGTTTATAAGCTAAATAAGACTTTTTCTTTTAGTACTAATTATGATAAATACTATATTTCAAAGAAATTTTAAATTGTGTTCCCAAAAATGGGATTAAAAAGTAAATTATATAAAGAACTAGCCACAACTATGAGATTAAAAAAGTATTATTTTTAAAAACAAATGCATAATCCACACAAAATTAACTTTTTGTGTATACTGATACTAATAGTTTATAATTCTTAAAGTAGGTGGTCAAAATGATTAAATATTTCTTCTCCAAAATTTTGTCACAGTGCATTTCAATACAGAAAAATACTAAAATTTTTACTGTTATACAAATATTTCCAAGTCTCACCAATGGCAAAGTGTTTTATTGCTTTTTTCCAGAGGAAAAAAAATCAATAAAATAAGAAATTCAATGTCACCTCTTGGCAAAAAACTTTTTTATTATTATGTCTCAAAAAAGGTCTACATAATAGAAAAGCATCACAAACAAGGATATCATATGCTTGATTTCTTGTCCTATTCAACCTATCCTCCCAAATTTTGATTTATTTAGAATTGTGAGAATGAAGAGCCTGGAGAATTCATTAAGTCAGAAAGGCATTTGAAACACAAAAGGTGAGCTAACACTGAGAAATTCATTTAAGGATTTGAAGGTGAGGAATACATTTTGGGGAAAAAATATCTATGTTTGTTTCTTTGTTCAAAAAAGAGGAGTAAATAGGAAGGAACTTATATTGCTATTTCATAGGGATTACACGTCAGTCCTCTGGGTTTATTAGTTTCTTTTGGGTAGGAAGGGAAACCTACAGAGATCTTCTGTTCCTGGCTCCTAGACAATACTGTTACGAAATGTAAGCTGAACTCACTATGAGTGTGTGTGTGTGTGTGTGTGTACATGTGTGACAGGCATACACAGGGAAAGGTTGTACTTATCCCCTGCCTGGTTCTATCAGGTCTTTCAGGGACTTCCCTGGAAACATTGGAAGGAACGTTTTAATTAATATGATTTCAATTATATTCCAATACAATTTTGCAAACTTGACAGTGATAGAATGCTGGAGGTACCAGCAACAAAATCCCAGCATCCCAAAAGCCTTCATAATTACATCAAAAATGAAATGAAGCTTTTTACTTCAAATATCACATCTTTCTAAGCCTAAGTGGGGAAAGATTTTTCCTTGTCATTAAGTTATCTAAAATTTTTGCCAAAGATATGGGGAAGGGGAAGTCTCTTTTTTAAATGTATAGTAATCTAATACAGTTAACAAGTTATACTTAATACGACAAGCTTTTCTGATTGACTAGGCTAGCTGTTTAGTTATTTTCCCTGGGCCTTATTCTTAAATAATATTCCAGCAAAAACATACTGAGCTTAGTGAAATAAAAAGATTGGTTTAAATGAAGATGCAATGAGCAGTCAGCACAAGAAAATGAAAATATTTTTTCTTGACTTAAGAGGCTATTTTTTTTCTTAGCCTAGTTCAGGCTAATTCTCAAGAATTCAGTGAAGATTTGTATGCTTTTATCTCAAACATTTGAGCACAAGATGAGATCCTTTTTGAGAGGCAAAGACAAAAGTGTTTAAAAACAAAAATCAAAGTCTGAATCTTACTCAAATTAAGCACCCAAATAAGAAACCATTAAAAAAAAAAAACTAAAATATAACAGCATAGAAAATATACAAGTAAACCTCTCAATGAGCTTCAACAAGCTAAATAAAACTACAACACTAACATAAAAGTTTTTATGAATTTTTAATAACCTTAAAAGTGAATTTAATTCTTTAATATTCTTATATAAATTTAGTTATTAATTTAATAATCTAAGTAATGAATTATTTCAGATCTAGTATAATAAAATACTACAGTGACTACAAGTAACTCACAGGATTTGAAACATTTCTCAAAAATTCCATAATGACCTCTTTAAATTTAAAGCTATATATCACTGGGAAATTTTACGGGGAGATTAAGAATCAAATGTCATATAATCAAAGGAAGAGAAGCACCAAACACTTGCAAAGGGTGGGAAATATCAGCCTATTGAAAAGGAATCTGCCTGATGGTACTAAAAGCTACTTTCACTGAAAGGGCAATGTAACCATAGCTAGGAAAAATGTATTTTATGCCAATTAGAGTTTGATAGTTGAACAAATACATAACATAAAATGAAAACATGAATAGTAATGCTCTTCCTGCCACTTTTTTGTAAATTTCTAAACAGTTATATATTGAATGCATTGAATGAGTTAATTATTAAAATAATGAAAAACAAAGACTATTTGGGATATTTGATCTTCATGATTGTTTGCCTTCAGGCTAGACAAACAGGATGTAAAACAATGGTTCCATGGTTAACAGGCACTAAGGCCTATCTGTAAATTGACAAATTCTATTTTTTTTAGCAATAAAGTAAAACTGATCATTGTTTTCATACACTGATAGCTTAGTTATTTTTATTATAAATATACTTTACCTAATGTTCACCTTCCACTATGAAGCAACAAAATTCGCATGCGCAAATTTCTTAATTAACAATTTTTTGTACTTTTTGACAATTTGAGTTTGTTCAGTCTTTAGCTAATAATATAACTATGGTCTATCATAATGACTAGGCAGAATTACATGTTGAACAAATTCACATTCTTATACAATATTTCCCAAAACTTTATTTAAAAAGATACACACCTAGGCCAAACTCGAATATTAACTTACTTCCACTGCTTTCTATTTCCCTGATTGACTATTTTTTTTAATAACATCTTTATTGGAGTAGAATTGCTTTACAATGGTGTGTTAGTTTCTGCTTTATAATAAAGTGAATCAGCTATACATATACATATATCCCCATATCTCCTCACTCTTGCGACTCCCTCCGACCCTCCCTATCCCACCCCTCCATGTGGTCACAAAGCACAGAGCTGATCTCCCTGTGCTATGTGGCTGCTTCCCACTAGCTATGAATTTTACATTTGAAGATATATATAAGCCCATGACACTTGCTCACTTCGTCACAGCTTACCCTTCCCCCTCCTCAGTCCTCAAGGCCATTCTTTACGTCTGCATCTTTATTACTGTCCTCGCCCTAGGTTCTTCAGAACCATTTTTTTCTTTTAGATTCCATATATATGTGTTAGCACACGGTATTTGTTTTTCTGTTTCTGACTTACTTCACTCTGTATGACCACCTCACTACAAATAACTCAATTTCATTTCTTTTTATATCTGAGTAATATTCCATTGTATATATGTGCGACATCTTCTTTATCCATTCATCTGTCAATGGACACTTAGGTTGCTTCCACATCCGGGCTATTCTAAATAGTGCTGCAATGAACATTGCGGTACATGACTCTTTTTGAATTATGGTTTTCTCAGGGTATATGCCCAGTAATGGGATTGCTGGGTCAGATGGTAGTTCTATTTTAGTATTTTAAGGAACCTCGATACTGTTCTGCATAGTGGCTGTATCAATTTACATTCCCACCAACAGTGCAAGAGGGTTTCCTTTCTCCAAACCCTTTCCAGCATTTATTGTTTGTACATTTTTTGATGATGGCCATTCTGACTGGTGTGAGGTGATACCTCATTGTAGTTTTGATTTGCATTTCTCTAATGATTAAAGATATTGAGCATTCTTTCATGTGTTTGTTGGCAATCTGTATATCTTTTTTGGAGAAATGTCTACTTAGGTGTTCTGCCCATTTTTTGATTGGGTTGTTTGTTTTTTTGATATTGAGCTGCATGAGCTGTTGTATATTTTGGAGATTAATCCTTTGTCAGTTGCTTCCTTTGCAAATATTTTCTGCCATTCTAAGGGTTGTCTTTTTCATCTTGTTTATGGTTTCCTTTGTTGTGCAAAACCTTTTAAGTTTCATTAGGTCTCACTTGTTTATTTTTGGTTTTATTTTCATTTCTCTAGAAAGTGGGTCAAAAAGGTTCTTGCTGTGATTTATGTCATAGAGTGTTCTACCTATGTTTTCCTCTAAGAGTTTCATAGTCTCTGGCCTTACATTTATCTCTTTAATCCATTTTGAGTTTATTTTTGTGTATGCTGTTAGGGAGTGTTCTAATTTCATTCTTTTACATGTAGCTGTCCAGTTTTCCCAGCACCACTTATTGTAGAGGCTGTCTTTTCTCCACTGTATATTCTTGCCACCTTTATGAAAGATAAGGTGACCATATGTGCATGGGTTTATCTCTGGGCTTACTATCCTGTTCCACTGATCTATATTTCTGTTTTTGTGCCAGTACCATACTGTCTTGATAACTGCAGCTTTGTAATATAGTCTGAAGTCAGGGAGCCTGATTTCTCCAGCTCCATTTTTCTTTCTCAAGATTGCTTTGGCTATTCGGGGTCTTTTGTGTTTCCATACAAATTGGGCAAATTCCATACAAATTTTGTTCTAGTTCTGTGAAAAATGCCATTGGTACTTTGATAGGGATTGCCTTGAATCTGCAGATTGCTTTGGGTACTATAGTCATTTTCACAATGTTAATTCTTCCAATCCAAGAACATGGTATATCTCGCCATCTGTTTTTATCATCTTTAATTTCTTTCATCAGTGTCTTATAATTTTCTGCATTCAGGTCTTTTGTCTCCTTATTCCTAGGTATTTTATTCTTTTTGTTGCAATGGTGAATAGGAGTGTTACCTTAATTTCTCTTTCAGATTTTTCATCATTATTGTATAGGAATGGAAGAGATTTTTGTGCATTAATTTAGTATCCTGCTACTTTACCAGATTCACTGATTAGCTCTCGTAGTTTTCTGGTTGCATCTTTAGGATACTCTATGTATAGTATCATGTCATCAGCAAACAGTGATAGCTTTACTTCTTTTCTGATTTGGATTCCTTTTATTTCTCTTTCTTCTCTGATTGCTGTGGCTAAAATATCCAAAAGTCTGTTGAATACTGGGGGTGAGAGTGGGCAACCTTGTCTTGCTCCTGATATTAGTGGCAATGGTTTAACTTTTTTACCATTGAGAACGATGTTGGCTGTATGTTTGTCATATATGGGCTTTATTATGTTGAAGTAAGTTCCCTCTATGCCTACTTTCTGGAGAGTTTTTATCATAAATGGCTGTTGAATTTTGTCGAAAGCTTTCTCTGCATCTATTGAGATGATCATATGGTTTTTCTCCTTCAATTTGGTAATATGGTATATCACATTGATTGATCTGCATATACTGAAGAATCCTTGCATTCCTGGGATAAACCCCACTTGATCATGGTGTATGATCCTTTTACTGTGCTGTTGTATTCTGTTTGCTAGTATTTTGTTGAGGATTTTTGCATCTATGTTCATCAGTGATATTGGCCTATAGTTTTCTTTCTTTGTGACACCTTTGTCTGATTTTGGTATCAGGGTGATGGTGACCTCATAGAATGAGTTTGGGAGTGTTCCTCCCTCTGCTATATTTTGTAAGAGTTTGAGAAGGATAGTTGTTAGCTCTTCTCCAAATGTTTGATAGAATTTGCCTGTGAAGCCATCTGGTCCTGGGATTTTGTTTATTAGAAGATTTTTAAGCACAGACTCAATTTCAGTGCTTGTGATTGGTCTGTTTATATTTCCTATTTCTTCTTGGTTCTGTCTTGGAAGGCTGTGTTCTTCTAAAAATGTGTCCATTTCTTCCAGGTTGTCCATTTTACTGGCGTATAGTTGCTTGTACTAATCTCTCATGATCCTTTGTATTTCTGCAGTGTCAGTTGTTACTTCTCCTTTTTCATTTCTAATTCTACTGATTTGAGTCTTCTCCTTTTTTTCTTCATGAGTCTGGTTAATGGTTTATCAATTTTGTTCATCTCAAACGACCAGCTTTTAGTTTTATTGATCTTCGCTACTGTTTCCATTTCCTTTAAATTTATTTCTGATCTGATCTTTATGATTTCTTTCCTTCTGCTAACTCTGGGGTTTTTTTGTTCTTCTTTCTCTAATTGCTTTAAGTGTAAGGTTAGGTTGTTTATTGGAGATGTTTCTTGTTTCTTGAGGTAGGACTGTATTGCTATAAACTTCCCTCTTAGAAATGCTTTTGCTGTTTCCCATAGGTTTTGGGTTGTCATGTTTTCAGTGTCATTTGTTTCTAGGTACTTTTTGATTTCCTCTTTAATTTCTTCAGTGATCTCTTGGTTATTAAGTAGTATATTGTTTAGCTGCCATGTGTTTGTATTTTTTACCGATTTTTTTCCTGTAATCAATATCTAGTCTGATAGCATTGTGGTCTGAAAAGATACTTGATATGATTTCAATTTTCTCAAATTTATCAAGGCTTGATTTGTGACCCAAGATATGATCTATCCTGGAGAAAGTTCCATGAGCACTTGAGAAGAAAGTGTATTCTGTTGTTTTTGGATGGAATGTCCTATAAATGTCAATTAAGTCCATCTTGTCTAATGTGTCATTTAAAGCTTGTGTTTCCTTATTGATTTTCATTTTGGATGATCTGTCCATTGGTGAAAGTGGGGTGTTAAAGTGCTCTACTATGACTGTGTTATTGTTGATTTCCCCTTTTATGGCTGTTAGCATTTACCTTATGTATTGAGGTGCTCCTATGTTAGGTGCATAAATATTTACAACTGTTATATCTTCTTCTTGGATTGATCCCTTGATCATTATGTAGTGTCCTTCTTTGTCTCTTGTAATAGTCTTTATTTTAAAATCTATTTTGTCTGATATGAGAATTGCTACTCCAGGTTTCTTTTGATTTCCATTTACATGGAATATCTTTTTCCAGCCCCTCACTTTCAATCTGTATGTGTCACTAGGTCTGAAGTGGGTCTCCTGTAGACAGCATATACACGGGTCTTGTTTTTGTATTCATTCAGCCAGTCTATGCCTTTTGGTTGAAGCACTTAATCCATTTACATTTCAGGTAATTATTGATATGTATGTTCCTATTACTATTTTCTTAATTGTTTTGGGTTTGTTATTGTAGGTCTTTTCCTTCTTTTGTGTTTCCTGCCTAGAGAAGTTCCTTTAGCATTTGTTGTAAAGCTGGTTTGGTGGTGCTGAATTCTCTTAGCTTTTACTTGTCTGTAAAGGTTTTAATTTCTCTGTCGAATCTGAATGAGATCCTTGCTGGCTAGAGTAATCTTGGTTGTAGGTTCTTCCCTTTCATCACTTTAAATATGTCCTGCCACTCCGTTCTGGCTTGCAGAGTTTCTGCTGAAAGATCAGCTGTTAACCTTAAGGGGGTTCCCTTGTATGTTATTTGTTGTTTTTCCCTTGCTGCTTTTAATATTTTTTCTTTGTATTTAATTTCTGATAGTTTGATTAATATGTGTCTTGGCATGTTTCTCCTTGGATTTATCCTGTATGGGACTCTGCTTCCTGGACTTGATTAACTATTTCCTTTCCCATATTAGGGAAGTTTTCAACTATAACCTCTTCAAATATTTTCTCAGTGCCTTTCTTTTCCTATTCTTTTTCTGGGACCCCTATAATTCGAATGTTGGTGGGTTTAATATTGTCCCAGAGGTCTCTGAGACTGTCCTCAATTCTTTTCATTCTTTTTTCTTTATTCTGCTCTGCAGTAGTTATTTCCACTATTTTATCGTCCAGGTCACTTAACCGTTCTTCTACCTCAGTTATTCTGCTATTGATCCCTTCTAGAGAATTTTTAATTTCATTTATTGTGTTGTTCATCATTCTTTGCTCTTTAGTTCTTATAGGTCCTTGTTGAACGTTTTTGTATTTTCTCCATTCTATTTCCAAGATTTTGGATCACCTTTACTATCATTACTCTAATTATTTTTCAGGTAGACTGCCTATTTCCTCCTCATTTGTTTCGTCTGGTGGTTTTTTACCTTGCTCCTTCATCTGTTGTGTGTTTCTCTGCCTTCTCATTTTGCTTAACTTACTGTGTTTGGGGTCTCCTTTTTGCAAGCTGTAGGTTCGTAGTTCCTGTTGTTTTTGCTATTGCCCGCCAGTAGCTAAGATTGGTTCAGAGGGTTGTGTAGGCTTCCTGGTGGAGGGGACTAGTGCCTGTGTTCTGGTGGATGAGGCTGGATCTTGTCTTTCTGGTGGGCAGGCCTGCATCCAGTGGTGTATTTTGGGGGTGTCTGTGACCTTACTATGATTTTAGGCAGCCTCTCTGCTAATGGGTGGGGTTGTGCTCCTGTCTTGCTAGTTGTTTGGCATAGGGTGTTCAGCACTATAGCTTGCTGGTCGTTGAATGGAGCTGGGTCTTAGCATTGAGATGGAGATCTTTGGGAGAGCTTTCACCACCTGATATTATGTGGAGCTGGGAGGTCTCTGGTGGACCAATATCCTGAACTCGGCTCTCCTACCTCAGAGGCACAGGCCTGACACCTGGCCAGAGCACCAAGATCTTGTCAGCCACACGGCTCAGAAGAAAAGGGAGAAAGAAAGAAAGGAAGAAAGAAAGAATAAAGTAAAATATAGTTATGAAAGTAGAAAATATTAAAAATTAAAAAATTAAAATGTGATTCAAAAAAGAAGAAAAACAAAAATCGGACAGACAGAACCCTAGGACCTATGGTAAAAGCAAAGCTATACAGACAACATCACACACAAAAGAATACACATACACTCTCACAAAAAGAGAAAAAGGAAAAATATATATATATTGTTGCTCCCAAAGTCCACCGCCTCAATTTTGGGCTGATTTGTTGTCCATTCAGGTATTCCACAGATGCAGGGTTCATCAAGTTGATTGTGGAGACTTATTCCACTGCTCCTGAGCCTGCTGGGAGAGATTTCCCTTTCTCTTCTTTGTTCGCACAGCTCCTGGGGTTCAGCTTTGGATTTGGCCCCACCTTTGAGTGCAGGTCGCCTAAGGGCGTCTGTTCTTCGCTCAGACAGGACGGGGTTAAAGCAGCAGTTGAATCGGGGGCTCTGGCTCACTAAGGCTGGGGGGATGGAGGGGTACGGAGTGCAGGGTGAGCCTGCAGCGGCAGAGGCCAGCATGACATTGCACCAGCCTGAGGCGCGCCGTGCGTTCTCCCAGGGAAGTTGTCCCTGGATCACGGGACCCTGGCAGTGGCGGGCTGCACAACCTCCCAAGAGGGGAGGTGTGGATAGTGACCTGTGCTTTCACATAGGCTTCTTGGTGGCTGCAGCAGCAGCCTTAGCATTTCATGCCCGTCTCTGGGGTCCGCACTTATAGCCATGGCTCACGCCCGTCTCTGGAGTTCGTTTATGCTGTGTTCTGTATCCCCTCTCCTGGAGCACCCAGAAACAATGGTCTCTTGCCTCTTCGGCAGCAGCCTTAGCATTTCATGCCCGTCTCTGGGGTCCGCACTTATAGCCACGGCTCACGCCCGTCTCTGGAGCTCGTTTATGCTGTGTTCTGTATCCCCTCTCCTGGAGCACCCAGAAACAATGGTCTCTTGCCTCTTCGGCAGCTCCAGACTTTTTCCCGGACTCCCTCCTGGCTAGTTGTGGTGCACTAGCCCCCTTCAGGCTGTGTTCATGCAGCCAACCCCAGTCCTCTCCCTGGGATCCGAGCCTCAGCTCCCAGCCCCCACCCCCCGCCCCGGCAGGTGAGCCAACAAGCCTCTCGGGCTGGTGAGTGCTGGTTGGCACTGATCCTGTGTGGGAATCTCTCCAGTTTGCCCTCCGCACCCCTGTTACTGGCTCTCCTCCGTGGCTCTGAAGCTTCCCCCTTCCACCCCCCGCAGTCTCTGCCAATGAAGGGGCTTCCTAGTGTGTGGAAACCTTTCCTCCTTCACAGCTCCCTCTCATTGGAGCAGGTCCCATCCTTATTCTTTTGTCTTTGTTTCTTCTTTTTTCTTTTGCCCTACCCAGGTACGTAGGGTGTTTCTTGCCTTTTGGGACGTCTGAGGTCTTCTGCTAGCGTTCAGTAGGAGTTGTTCCACATGTAGATGTATTTGTGGGGAGGAAGGTGACCTCTGCATCTTACACTTCCGCCATCTTGAAGGTCTCCCCGCCACTCCCGATTGCCTTTTTACGCACCTTCTTGGATCTCTAACAAGAGACACTATCTCTAGCAAAATATATTTTCTTAAAAGTCATTCATTTTTGGTCTTACACTTCTGCTTCTTCCACTACCTTCTGATTTCCCCTCACTTTGCTCTTTTTTTCCCCTGCTTCTTTAGTTCCCTTACTCATCTTCTCTTTATTAGGAATCATTCTTTTTTCTTTATCTTTTTTATCCATTTAGTTTTTCCAATTGTGCTTGTGACTCTCATTCATTCTCCCTCATCCCATCATATCACTGCAATTTTTTCTACAGCTTTATTTTTTCAGTATCAAATATCCTTACCTTAAATTCATTCAATATTACATATAAAATGGGTCACAGTATCAACAATAACATTTTAGTCCATTAACTGTATTCAGTGCCAATGTTATACTACACATCTCAACTAAAACTATTACCAGATCATTCTAATAAGTCACTATGAAATCATAGCTCAGTAAATTTAAACATTTATCATCAAGTTGGGATTGCTTATATAAAATATAGCATCATTCTGACATGATCTGGGTTATTTGTTTTAAGTATTTGAGCAAACACACAAAAGAACAGATTTACTCTCTATATAATGAAATTATAGAAAATAAATCCTGATAAGCTCTTCTTGAAAAATTAGGTATGATAATACTAGTGATTCAAAACTTGCACCTCTGAGAATAATATTTAGTTTGCCTAAACATGGCTAACTATATTGGAGAAGTCAGTGTATGTATGTCAGTAATATGATGTAAGAAATTTAATTTTTATTTTCCCTGTTTCTCGTTTTTCTACATCTGAGTGTCTGGGCTAAATAAATAAATAAATAAATACTAAGACCTTCAGAATAAAGGAAGACAACCAAGGTTTAAAATACATAATATTTAAGCTGAACTTAACAACACACCTTGTCAGAGGAAGTACAAGGTTGCTTCTGCTAGACACGAAGGAAAATACTACAAAATATAAGCAGTTTATTATGTTATGAATGAAAATAACTATATTGCCCTATGCCAATGGTGGAAGACAAGCGTTACAATACCAGCATGATAACTGACATACAACTTAAACAGCTAAATGATAGTTTGCTAATTTTCTAAATAGAAGCAAATAAGCAAATCTTATTTACTATATTATTATATATAATGGATGCACATCTTTATTTTTCAGTATTTTTATTTTCTAAATTCAAATGCAAAGTAATTCAAAAATTAAAATAATTTATATGTCAACAGAATCCAGGAAAATATTAATTTTAAAGAGACAAAAGAATAATAATTCTTCTGACATCTAAAGAACAATTATCTGGAGCAAAATGTGCTTTATTCTGGTTTTAAAGAACATTTTTCAAAGAGTGCTACTATTATAAGGGTGTTCTGTACTCCACAGATCAGTGAACAACTAGTACTCACAAGGGGCTGTAAGATGGAACAAACTGTTTGCTCAGCCACTTATAACAAAAATTCTGCAGTAAAGCAATGGCTCTGGAGAAAGGGCAGTATTCTTGACATGACTAGAACATATCTTATCAAATATATTGTGGTTTGAAAGACTTTCAATGGAAATGGACCCTCATGATTGCCAGTAGGCTTTCAGATTATACAGTGAAACCTGTCTAACACCTCTGTCCTTGACTTCAGAAGCAGTCTAGGAGAAAAAGTCCTCAATGCAAATTTATAACCTCCTGAAGCATGGAAAGATGCTGGATGTGGAGCAGACCTCAGTACCTGGAGGAACTATGGATAGGTTATTTAACTCTTTTAGTACAGTGGAAAATAAAAGAAAACATGCTTGGAGCTGATCATAACAGTGAATATTAAACATCTACCATCAGATACTGTATTCAGTTAAAGCCAAATTCATCTAAAGCTAATTATCTAACATTCTTCCTTCTAGCAACACTGATGATCAAAGTGTTCCATTAGACTGTCTTCACAGATAGCTCTACATTTTAGTCACACTGTAAAAAATGGTAAAATAAGTAGCTATGATAAGTTCAATGGGAATATTATCATGATTAATTCATTTCCCTATGTATAATGCAATTAACTGTTTTATTTTATCTAAAATTATGCTCTCTAGTTCCAATTTTTGTATGTTTATTTGAGTAAAGAAACAGTGATTTCATAGTTGCTGCTTTTTTAAGATTTTAAATTAAACATGCTTCCACACAGAAAAAAAATGAATTTGGATGTCTACCTCACACCATACACAGCTATTAACTTGTAATGGATCAAAGACCTACATGTAAAAGCTAAAACTATAAAACTCTAGAAGGAAACACAGGTGAAAATTGGCATGACCTTGCATTAGTCAAAGGTTTTTTAGATACAACACCAAAAGCATGTGAAATGAAAGAAAATTAGATAAATTGGACTTTGTCAAAATTTAAAACTTTTGTGTGACAAAGAACATTACCAAGAAAGTGAAAAGACAATTCATAAAATGAGAAAAATTTTTTTCAAATTATATATCTGAAAAGGGGCTTGTATTCTGAATATATAAAGAACTCATAACTCAACAATGAAAAAAAAACCACTAATTAAAACGTGTGCAAAGGATATGAATAGTCATATCTCTGAAGAACATATACAAGTGACCAATAATCACATTAAAAGATGCTCAACATCATTAGTCATCAGGAAAATGCAAATAAAACTACAATGAGATATCACTTCATATTTACTAGGATGCCTACAATTTTTAAAAAATGAAAAAATAACAAGTGTTGAGACTGTAGAGAAATTGGAAAACTCATGTATTATATACATTGCTGGTGGGAATGCAAAATGTTGCAACCACTGTGGAAAACAGTTTGGCAGTTCCTCAAAAACTTAAACATATAATTACCACACAACCCAGCAATTCCTCGGTATATAACTGAAAGAACTGAAAACATACATTCACTTAAAAACTTGCATGTGAATGTTCATTGCAGCATTATTCATAATAGCCAAAGGTGGAACAACCCAAATGTCCATCAGCTGATGAATGGATAAATAATATATGATAAATCCATACAAGGGAACATTATTCAGTTATAAAAAGGAATGAAGTATTGATACATGCTACAACATGGATGAACCTTGAAAACATTACACTAAGTTGAAAGAAACTAGACAAAAAAGGTCACATATTGTGTGACTCTTTTTATGTGAAATGTCCAGAATAGGCAAATCCATAGGGATCAAAAATAGATGAGTGATTACCAGAAAATTGAAAAGGGGGGGAATTAAGACTAATTGCTAACAGAAATGCAGTTGCTTATTGCAGAGATTGAAAGGTTCAGGAATTCTATAGTGGTGATGGTTGCACAACATAATGAATATACTAAAACCACTGTCTGTACACTTTGAAATGCTGATTTTTGTGTTGCGTGAAGTATATCACAATAAAATAATTTAAATAGGCGTAAGTCTGCCATTTTGCAGGGTTAAAATGTTTTTTATGAAGAAAAAAATCATTTATAGCAATTAAAAAATTTCCTTCCTCTATGTTACCTTTACCAAACTAGAATTCTCCAAAAAATACTAAATTATGTCAGAAAAAAATTTAAAATTACAATTAGGGAGCCTCTAAATTTTATCCATCTTAGATTATCATACTTAATACCTGAAACCTTCACACTCGCAGTAAGACTTAAAACCTCAGTTACCTCTGTAGTCGAGGGGAGAATCTTCTTCAAATATATAGGATATCTAACACCTCACAGAAATAGTTCTGTACCTTTATTCATAGTGTACCACAGCGTCATAAACTACAGACTATCTCAATCTTTTTAGTTCATGAGATTTCTGAATAAATCAGGCAATATCAAAGGGCACTTTACTGATGGAGATAATGATTGCCTTAATCATGAAGATAAAAATGTGATCAACTGGGGGAGGAAGTGACCGTTCCCTAGAATTCTCAATTACAGAGGGAACATATTCTTAAATGAAATGGGCATTTCATAGCTTCAAGGATGTTGACAAATTTATTAAAAATGTATATCTGAATGAGGCACATGTTTTGTGGGAAAGGCACTTCATTTCAGGTAAAAGCAGTTTGTAAACACCAAATTTTAACCTATATCAATCACTGTCAATTTAGTAATTTTACTGAAGAATAAAGTAATTTTATTCTTCAGTAAAATTACTTAAGAATTTTATTCAGTAAAATTACTTATAATAAGTTTACTTTTAAGTGGAGAAAACAATATGCAAATACTTTCAGATACTTAAAAAGTTATGATTTATACCAATTAATTATGAAGATTGTACATACTATACCTGACACACTTTTAGGAGTGCCAACCCTATACAACTTCATCTTAATGAACAAATAGGATTTTTTAAATTTTAGATGCAAATCAGTGTGTCTTGAAAGAAAAAACCTCTCTCGTCCTCAGATCAACCCTGATTTATCAAAACTGGCTCTGCCTAGAGCCAAAAGCTGAACTTTCCATAATAATGAACTTCAAAGTAATGTAGGCAGCATGAAGTCTCAGAGCCACTGCATACTCCTAGGCACCTGTCTTGAGGGCACAAGGTTCTCAGGCAGCCCAAGTTGTGGGGAAAAAAACAAACATGGGAAATGGTACCCCATTCCCACAATCATAGAATTCTTATTTTTCTGTCACTAGCTAAACTTTTTAAGCTCTAAATTCCACTCTCCTACATTTCCATCTAAGAATAAAACTAAAGGAAACCTTGAGTTTATAATGAGCCTTGGCTCTCAAGTATTTCAGACATTTTATTCAAGTCAAGCTTGATCTTTAACAGCACACAGGAAGAAAAAATGGTGGGGGACACCTTTCACAAATCAGCTATTAGGTGCTGGCACAAAGACCTCTGACCTAAGTGAAATAAAGGTGAGTTAATGACAACTTAATTATGTCCTGTGTTTCACTGACTCATTTTAATGTTAAATAATTTTATAAACGGTTTACTGAGGTATTTGAACATTTCTTTTCACGAACTGCGTTTGTTTTTCTTTTTTAAAAACCTGTTTTAAAATTTTTCCTTTTAAGACCTGTTTTTCTTTTTTCTTCTAATAAAAGTTATCAAAAGACTCTCTTCATAGAGTCTCTGAAACTTCTTATAAACTCTTAATCAAGTCTCCTATACTTTATTTTGACTGTCAAATCGTAATAAAACAAGTCCTATGAACTAGTATTTATCTGTAAAGTTGTAAATTTAAGAAAACAAAAGTAGGAGATAAGATTTGAAAGAGACTTACTCTATCATGTAGCACTTGCCCATAATTATTTTTATTTTCACTTGCTATTTAATGCCTTATGAGATGGTCTGCATTAGCTCTACTTCCATAGAACACACTTCAGCATATTGGAAGTGGCAATGGCAGCATCAAAGGTTAAAATCGATCTCTTTTATACAAAAATATAATTTTCTGCTTTTTTGTTAATTAAAATACTTGACACTTTGCCACAATTGTACATAAAAGATTGTTGCCTGAGTGGAACAAATATGGGAACATGTGTTTTATATTAAAAAGGAATTAGAGTAAATAAATCCAAAATGTGAATGGACATTTAACTAATCTAAGGTTAGGAAACACTTTTTTTTTTCCAAATAAGAGGAGGTCACATTGTCTTAGCTGAACTTTTAAAGAATAAGAAATGATATTAAGATATTATTCTGTAGAAACATCACAAGATGGGGGGAAAAGCATGTAATTAATTTGTACTGAATATTGTTTTAACCATCATTCAATAAAATACTATTATAAAGCTCTACTGTGAATGAGGCATGGCTAGAATAAAAAGTTTGATAATTTAGTTTTATAGGTCATGCAGTAAGAAAAATACTTTATAATTTTATATATAAATGAGATAAGAATATTTTTTATCTTGCTTGCCTATAGCTGCTACTACTAGAGGTAATTAATATTCTATGCATTACTGCGATGTGCCTAGCCCAAATTTCAAACGGACTTCAATTATCTAACTAAAATGTTCTTAAAGATATGAACACACATATAAACTGATACATTTTAAAAATACATATACAATAATCCCTATTATAAAAACATGTTTCACTGTAAAAGAAACTGTTTATATTTTTCTTCTAATAAAGCCCCAAAGTACATAAAATACTCCCTGTAACTACTTATATGTAGTAGAGAAAATCTACAATACAAGTTTCTTTCTTTCCTGCCTACATCACTGCTACTAGGGGTTTTAATATACACATATATACACAGACTCATATGCCCACAAAAAGTTAAATTGTGTACTTACCTTTCTGTTCATAAATACAAGTTTACATATTATATTCATTGGTATATCAGAAAGAAGGTAGACAATGACTATTTTCAGTAGCATAGAGAGTTCATCCTACTTACTGTTGAAGAGCCCAGTGCAGACTTTGGAGACCTAATGATTCCAGCAATTGAATGACGAATAGACTCAAATTTGGATAGCCTCTCCTTTCTTTCCTGGAGAGATTAAGAAAGAAGCCTTCAGCAGTAGTAAACTATCTAGTATATACACAGTTATGCTAGGTATTTAGGTATTTATCCACAGCTTATGTCCATCCACTCTGTCTTCCAAGTAAATAAAATGTAAGCTTCCTAACATTAAGAATGAAAAATAACCAAGAATGAAAAATAACCAAATGCATATGAACTCTATAGCATTTTATTTTCCTCAATAAATGTCATGATTTGGGGAAAAATAAGAAAGAAATAGAAATTCATGAGATGAGAGAAAACAAGAAATGCTAAGGAAACACACAGAAAACCAAATATTAGCGCTCAGAGGAAAAAAAAAAGACACAGCTAGAAGGAACCAGTCTAACAGAAAATTTCAGATAGTACTGTAGTTGTGACATATTCTTCACAAATTTAATTACAAAACAACTGCTGTATATGCCTTGCTCCCACTCTTCCATTCTCTACATCTTGGCTATACCTTTTTAACAGTTTTCGCCTTCCCAAATGTTTTTATTTCAGAAGATTTCTCAAGCACTAGAAATAGATTTAAAAAAAATCCCAAACACCCCAGCTCTTCCAAATGACAGTCTATTTAGATGCCACGGTAAATTACAAATGAACAACTTTAACCAGAAAGCACACAACAGTTCTCAAAGCAAGGCTCTTAAAGGAGGCACTAAGGTAGAAACAATAAGGTTCTTGATGTCAGAAGGGAAAAAGAGTATAAGTTTGGGCAAATCATTTAACTATTCTGGCTCTTAAGTTTCCATATCAGTAAACAGGAGGACACTGGACTAGATAAAAATCTTCATCTCAAAAAATTCGTGACCATTGTTCAAGTCCCCAATCATTTGCATTGCATTGATTATTGATGAAACTTTCATAGAAGAGCTCCACTGCATCAGGCTGGCAACTAGAGTTACTCCCCTTAGGACAATTAGTTATATCCTGCCTGAGGGTACCCTCAGAACTTGTTCCCCAATGGAAGGATGAACTATGGAGAGTGAAAGGTAACACTGGAACACTTTTTTGTTAATAATAGCTTGTTGAAGAAATAACCATATATTATTTCTTACAGACTTCCGTAAATAAACTCAATCTAATAACATTCTTAGAAGGAACAACGAAAGTGATTATTTGGCCCTGAAGGAACAGTCAGATACTTATTCAAGTCAGTAGGCAATAAGATTCAAGAAAAAGATAACATTCATGCTCAAACCCCAGGCTGAGGGCCAAATATCTTTGGGACTACTTATGCAAAGCAGCCATGAAATTTGGAGGGATTTTGTGAGAAATAACTACAGGGAAACTATAAGGCTAGAGAAGATTGTCTCCTGAAAACAATTCTAAACTGTTGATAACTCTATAATATAAATGAAATATTTCAAATATCAACATGTCCTTCATAAAAGGAATGCATTTATAAATAAACAAATAGCTTAGTCTTTTGCAGATATTGATTTGCTGGAGAGAATGAAGGATACACAGTTTCTATTCCCATCCCATCACGGTATACAATTTAAGTATAAAACAGTTTCTAAATGATTTATTTTAGCAATTGGGTTCTGACTGAAGAGAAATCATTTTAGAAGTGTTCACTGTCTAGTAACCTAGTTTGTCATGCTGTCTTTTTTTCTTTGATGCTTGCATATTAAGAACATTTATTAAAAGAAAGCCCCCTTGCTAAGTCAGGCATTTTCATATTTTAAAATGATGAAATTGGAATCTAAATGTGCAAAAGGAACATTTGAATGATTAAGATTTTGTCTTAAAATAACAATGCTAAGGAAATTTATAGTAAAACAGAATGGAGTTCAACGAAACCTAGGTTATAAAGCTTTCTATCATTCTTCCTGCTTTCTTGACTCTGTATCTTCTTAAATGATTTCTCCAGGGACATAAATCCCAAGCCTCAGGCTATAATCAGCTCCCTCCCTGTTCAATATAGAAATATAATTCATGTTCCATGGAGATTTTCTCAAATGTATGAGCAAAAACGTACTATAATTCTTTTAATAAAGTATCCAGTAGTGCAAGATGTACACCAACCAGTTTCCTTTTGAGCACCTAACTGACTCAACAATTTAAGTACTAATAGATTTTGCTCAGTAAGCAACTGTGCATTTCAGGTTTTTTAAAAACTTACAGTACTATGAGTTAAATTATCAAGACATCTTAACTGAAATTCTGCTTTTAAAACAATTAAGGGATATAATAATAGGGCAGTACCTTTATCTTCTTTGCTTAAACTAATAAATTATTAAACAAAGAATACATTATGATGAGAATGAAAGTATTTCATTAGAGGTCCCTATGTCTAGTAATCAAGGCACTTTACCAATTTCAGCCACACCCTCACGAAGCTCATTATTCTATTTAACAAATTATTCATTATTCATCATTATTCATCATTATTCCCAAGCTCGTTATTCTATTTAATAAATTATTTTGAACAGATCAAAATAATCCCTTTGCCATTACCTGTGTAAGCTGAACATATCTTTCTCACAGCAGCTTCCTTATCTCTCCTCCCTCTTCCCTCTCTGCCTCCCATTTTCCCTTCTTTTCTCCTCCCTCTCTCCCTTACCATAATGAGTGCTTATAATATTAGCTATTATTATTAGTTGGGTTTTACTAATATTGACAAGGACATTTGGGCTGCTTTCATTTTTTGGCTATTGTGAATAGTGCTGCTATGAACATTCGTACACATGTACTTGGGTATCTGTTTTCAACTCTTTCAGGGATTTATCTAGAAGTGGAATTGCTGGGTCATATGGTAATTCTATGTTTACCTTTTTGAGGAACAGCCAAACTGTTCTTTCACAGTGGCTGACCCATTTTACATTCCCACCAGCAACGGATGTGGCTTCTAACTTCTCCACATCCTCACCAACATTTATTATTTCTGTTTTTCTGATTATCATCATCTCAGTGGTTGTAAAGTGCTGCTTGCCTTTATTTTTTTTTAAGGATATTTTCACAGGATATAGAATTAAAAGTCGATGGCTTTTTTTTTTCTTCCAGCACTTTGTCTTCTGGTCTCCATTGCTTCTGGTATGAAGTCAGCTAGAATTCATGTCATTATTCCCCTATACATAATGTTTCTTTTTTCTCTCACTGCTTTTATAATCAACTAGGAAATAAGTACATGTAATTTTTTTTCTTTTAATTATCCTGCTTGGGATCTGTTAAATTTCCTGGACCTGTGGGTTGAAAATGTTAGAAAACACTTAACCATTGTCTCTTCAAATATGTTTCTACTCCCACCTCCCTCTCTCCTTTCTTCCTTAGATTCTAATTACATGTATGTTAGCCCTTTTGATATTACCCCATGATCTCAAACACTCTATTACCTATTTTTCTCTTTTTGCTTCATTGTGAATACTTTCTGTCAACCTGTTTTCAAAGCTCACTATAATTTTCCTCTCTGTGTCCAGTCTACTGACAAGTCCGTCTAATGAATTGCTCAGCACTGATACTGTATTTTTCATTCTAGAATTTCTATTTTTTATAGCATCCACATTGCTGCTAAACTTCTCCATCTTTTCATATACATTGTCTATCTTTTTTATTAGATCCCTTAGTATTTTTGTAAAAGCTACATTAAAGACATTGTCTGATAATTCCAATACCTGGGCCATCTCTGAGTCTGCTTATTTTCTTAGCTGTGGGTCACACTTCTTACTTTTTAGTGGGCCATATAATCTTTGATTGTGTGCCAGATGGTTTGTATAAAAAAAAAGTAGAATCTGAATTCAATAATATTTACCTCAAGAAAGAGGCATACATACTCCTTTTTTCTGTCAGGCTGCTAGAATTGGGGCTGTAGTTAATAAGTTGGGCCTTGCTTCTGCTGCTGCTCTGGTCTGAATTAGTTCACCACCAGCTTCAAATATTTGGGGCTAGATCAAGAGTTTTTCTTCAGCTAGGAATGGAATCTGAGCCCTGGCAAGATTCCAGCACCCTCTTTTTTGGGAGGGGTGTGGGATAGGCGGGCACTAGGGAGTTCTCTTTACTCTCCAGGCTCACCCACTACTTTATACATCTAAGATAACTTTCTATCCTCCTTCCTAGCCTTTGGAAAGCCATTGCCCTGTACTCTGTGAAGACCCAGAATTCCCTGAAGAGAATCAACTTGGGAGGGATTTCGTATTGTCCTCTGTTGGTGAAAATCCAGAGTGCTCAGTCCTCCTGTCCAAAAGCCTCAAACACCACCCACCCCCCAACAACAGTGTACCACCTTTTTAGTGCGGGGAGAACTTCATTTGGAGTATCTTTCTCAAGTCTCCTTCTCTGATTATCTGCTCCACTTGGCGAAGACCCTTGAGTAAATGCTGGTGAGTGGATGCTGCCTCACTCTGTGGGGAGGGCTCCTCCAGATTCTAATCTGTCACACCAGTCTACACACTGTTCTTACAAGTTTATTAAAAGCTTGTTGAGTTGACTTCTTATTCCCTTCGATGGAAGTTTCCTCTTATCACACAGTTCCACCAAGTATGGAAGTAATCACAGGTTTTTTGTTTGTTTGTTTTTTGGTTTTGTTTTTGTTTCCTATGAAAGGCTTGCCACTTTCTGGACTTTGGTTCATTTAGGTTTCTTTCTGTCCTCAGATTCCTGATGAGTATTTTTTTTAACTATTATTTTGTACCTTATCCTCCTTATTTTGGTTATGAGATAAGAATGAACATCTCTTGTGACTTTCTATATCCAAACAGGATGCAGCATTCATATGTATTTTATTAAGACAAGTAACCTACCAGTCATAATTTTATTTACCTTTATTCACAAACCAAGAAAATAAAAAGACACAATTTAAGGGTCTTCAGTATGACAAAGAAGCCATTAATTTATCAAAAGTTACAGACTTGAATTTAACTACCACTTTCTAAAGCAGTCAATTATCACAACAGGCCTTTAAAGACTATGTTCCTCAGAAGATTATTTAAAGGGTTAAACTCCAGACATCACAAAAATTTTGCTTGTTATTCTGTTTTGGTTTTCTTGTTTTTTGCTTTTTTGTTTGTTTGTTTTGTTTTGTTGATTGCTCTTGGTGGGTAGGGGAGATGAAGTTTATTGGTTTTATATTTTCTGCAGAGGACCTCACAAGGACACTATAAAGACTACTATGTACATATTTCATTTCTGTAAACATTTTAAGTTTCCAACTTTATCTAAGAAGTTTCATGAACGGTTTTACTGTTTGATATTTTCATACTGCACATGTATCAATAATCCTCTTATCTGTTCGGAGCTCCTTTTGTTACTGGAACTAATAACTGAGAACATTTCAGGTTTCAAGGCCTCAGTCAAGACTTTATTAGAATGGAATCAGCAACTGCAGGACCCAAAAGAAAGTCATGACTTAAATAACAAAAAAGAATAAATTTTAAAGAAGGGAATGTGGCGATTATAATGTTATGCTTCCATTATCAGCAAATAAAATCCAACTGGGAAACCTGTTTTAGAAAGAAGTCAGTTAGGCTCTAAGCATTTGTCTCACCCTCAACCCCTTTCTAAGAGAAACTGCCACACTATGAGATTGCTGGTACCACCTGCCTGAAAATGAAGTTAATAGATAAAAGGTGAGAAATGAAGACAGACAAATTCTTGATGACATGATTTGAATTTCTGGATATATCCAGTTATGTGAGTGGATAAACTCTCTTTTTTGCTTTAACTAATCTGCCTTACTTGACTGCTACATAGAATGAATACAGCAGGCCTTCCTAGAATATCCATGAGTAACTGAAGATTTCTAGTAAATGATTACAAATATCACAATTGTCACTAACAAAATAATGCACTAACATTTTTAATGTTTTGGACACATATTTACTTCAACAGGAAAATAAATGTTTTAATATTGAAATACATTAACATAAATGTAAAAATTATTTGCAAAATAAACACTATGTTGTGATGATTACTCTTACTTATTCCCAATAATTTAACAGTTTCAGCACATGACACACAAAACAACTGCTCAACATGTTGGTGAAAACCCTAGTTTAGATGGTTATTAATTGATGTTATACTACAAAAGGTTCAGTCATTCCACAGATTAGAACTGCTCAGTTAAACAAACTTAAACAGATTTCTTAAATGAAACATGTCTCAGAGCCTCAATAATGCATTAGTACATGCACTCTTTTTTTGGAAGAAATACTATTCTGCAAAATTCACTTCATGAAATGCTGTCATGAGGCTTTCATTATGAGGCAGTTAGAGGGAAAACATTCTCCTCCACTTTACATCAGTCATGGCTTTTTCTTGGATATTATCTTCACATGTAACAGCTCCAAATTAACTAATTCCAGCTCCTCTCTTTCTGGCCACAAGCACCTACCCCATTGGTTTGCTTTCACCAGTTCCACTATAACCATTTTCCAACATCACTGAAACCCTAAGGCTCTGAGTCTCCTAATCTCTCCCAATCAATCACCTTCTCATTTCTTCTCTTCTTTTTCTAACTGAGATGCCATGACACATCATTTCACTGACACTTTTGCCAATATTCTAAATTCCCTTGCTCTCCTGTCTCTTTGTTGTCCCCAGGCAGCAAACCCTAATGGTGGATCGATTCAACTTTCTGCATTCAGCAACTCACCACTGCTGGGGAGAATCACATGATTATTACTTCAAAAGAGCCCTAAATATCTGACATACTATGAAATTTCTCTGGCTAGCTCACTTCTTAACTCTCCTGCTGCCGTTGTCAACAATTTCAAACCTTTCTTACTTTCCTCGTGTCTAAAACCACCTTGTTCTACCCTCTACAGCTTCTTTAGAAGGAAGCTACAAGCCAGCAACTCCTTCAACTTCCCTTTTCAAACCTACAAATCCATTCCTTCTCTTCCCATTCTAACCCCTTCCCCATTTGGAAACATGAAGCTGTCTCTCTCCCACCAAGGGTGACCACTCTACTTGTACCTCATCCCTTCCTGTCCTCCCAAGGACTTTACACCTTAAAAAACCCCAATAGATTTCTCTTTGATGTACTGTCCCATCAGCTTTTATATTTAAGTTGCTCTCATAGGAAAACAAGGAGAAGAGGTAGTAAGAGAAAGGAGGTAGGAGAGAGAAATGTAGAGAAGAAAGGATGAACCTTTCCCTTTACCACACATCCTTCTCCAGCTACTGCTTGCTCTTTACAAAAAAAAAAAAAAATCACTAAAAGAGTTATCTATGTAAGCTAGAAATCTCAGGACCAAGTGTCTATTCCTATACAATAGGCACTAATCTGTTTAAATTAATAAAGCATCCATTGCATATACTGGTATTTTCAGAAATTCATTCACTATTTCATCATTAGGCAATAAGCAGAGCAGAATCAATAAGTGATGAAGAGCATACTGGCCTAGAACAGTCAATATGTAACTCCAAATATCATACTTATTATCAGGAAGAACTTTGATTAGGTGTCATCGTCCAAACTACAATTTTTCAGCTGAAAATTTAGAGTGGGTATTCATCAAGTAACCATATCAATGGTTTCACAAAATTATTAAAGGTAAAATAATAGTACAATAATTCTAAATATTTAAAATTGTATTTTTTATTAAGCAAAATTATTACATGGGAGAAAAAGTTTAGAGATATGAGAAATTGAAAATCCCCTAAATCCCCTTGTTCCTACTGAGTTCTCCAGAGATTTTATAACTAGCGTTGTCTATCTCTGTCCTTATAGAGGAAACCTTAATTTATACCTATTGTAAATGCACACAGAAAATATAATAACAAAGAAAGTATAGCCCAGAAACACTAATCGTATTTTCATCCAACAGTTTGAGGTAAAAACTCTATATAGCTCTCTGAGTACAGAGATGACTGAATCCTCAAAATAAGGCCTCTCCAGGAAGGTTTCCTATAGTTATCTCACTCAGAGAAAAATTTCATGAAAATTCTAATAAAAGTACCTGAAAGGTTATAAATGGTGTTTAAATTTTTATTCCTGATGAATTTTTCACCCCACAACATTCCTTTGGCTTTGATTATATACTTTCTATTTCAATATATAACTAGAGTTAAGAAGTGATTTGTTCAATTGGAGTGGCAGCCCTAAAAATTGAGAGGCTATATTTTATTAAAATAATGGCCAAAGGGAATGTCAAATGTCTTGACTAAACTTCCCTAGGTTTGCATGACCTACACATTTTAGAAAGCGCAGCTTTTAAAGGCACCATGATTGTTCTTCACTGTCTTCATTCCTTAGGCAAGCTAACTCTCCTGTTTCAAGATACACATTGGAAATATTTTCTCCTTGCCAAGCATTAACTTCCTACCTTACAAGTGGCTGCAATGTGTTTTATCTGAGATTCAGAAAAGTTTATACAGAAGAAAATTTTCTTATAAAGGGGAAGGAAAGCTGATACAAATATTTGTAATGTCTGGTAGTAATCAGATGGATTCACAACTTCTCAGGATGGGTAAAGAAAAGAGGAAGTGGTTTAGAGCCAATCTAGGTCTATTTAACACAAATAGCTATGCTCAAAGGTACATAGCAAGCTCAGCAGTTATTTTGTTTGGTTTTATTTTGTTTTTACATATCCAAGAGAATTAGAATAATACTATATAGGTGTAAGGCATTTGATTCTAATCATACTTTCATGGCCTTAGACACAGCAAAAATTTTTCCAGAGCCTCAAAACACTATTTAGCCATATTCAGAGTTTCTCAGTAGACAAAATTCACGCCTCAGAAAGCATTTCATCACCCCCCACCACTTAAGTCATGATAAGCTCACAATTCACATTTAAAATTCGAAGAGCATAAAGAACTTTATATCTAATGGATAAGAAGCTGAAAGAAGACAGGTATTATATTGAGGATTAGAAAAAGTAAGACAAAAATATCAATGATTTCCTTGGTCATAGAAGTCATTGAAATTATACGATTAGTCTGTAATATTTCTAATTCAGAATACCTTTGCATAGCTATACTTTATTCCAAGTAAAAACCTAATCTTTTATCGGTACTACTCAAATTGTAGTATAATATCTATGGAACTGACTGACAGATACATAATATTTACATTTGAAATAATACCAGGAGAAACAGCAATTCAATAAAGGATGAATCTTAATTAAACAATAATCCTCTTTATCAAAGGATAAAGAAAAAAGATCTCACCAAAAAAAATTTTCTTTTTGATTTTAAAAAGGAGTCTTGAATTTTCCTCTCATTAAAAAATAAAACAAAAACAAACAATAAAAAAACCCACCAGATACAAAATGAAAGCATTATCATAAGTACCTTAGCCTACTTTCTTTCTGCTTCATGTGATAAAATAAAGCAGATGAGTTAATGGAGGAAGATTATACACGAACAGCATATAATTAGGAAGTACTCTATCAATGGATGAAAGACCAATGACACCCACAATGATCAATCTCAACGTTGGGATAGCGGTCCAAATAAAATATACTTTATTTTCCACAGATCATTATCGTAACTTTTCCTTCCCTCTGAAACTTAGCCATCTGAAAGTGCTGATAGAAAAAAAATCAACTATATAACCGTCTCTGCTTATTCATTGTTATCCACTTGCTTCTCGTGTCACTGAAATTTTAATTTGCTCTCCCACATGACCTCAATGTTGCCAAACCCATTGGGTACTTTATTTGACTTTCCACAGAATGTTTCCCTGCTGACGGCTCCCCTCTTTTTCCTAGGCTTCAGTAACATCACTGCCTCTTGCTTTTCCTCCTATCTGGTCTGGTTGTTCCACCTCATTCTCCCTTACAATATCCTTTTTCTTTGCCTGCCCCTTAAATGTCGGTCACCAACATTACCATCCTTAGCCCTCCTCTATTGCCCCCCCCAAAATCAAACACATTTATCTCTATCAATTCATTTATCATCTGCATGCAGATGATGCCCAAAAGCTTACATCTCTAGGCCAGACCTCCAACTAGAACTCATCATCCTTCCCCCAGTCCAATCTGCTTCTATTCCTATGAGCCTTCCTTTCGTGGCTAGCGCCAACAACTACAGAATTCCGAAGGCAGAAATCTGGAGGTCAATCTTGGTATTCCTTCTCCCTCATATCCATATCCAATCAGTCACCAAATTCAAAAGTTTGTAAAATATCTCTAAAATCAGCCTCTTTCTTTCAGTACTCCCTGATGTGACTTCTGTTCAGGCACCAGCATTACTGCCCTGGATTGCTCTTTGCTCCTGTTCTCTACAAAGCCCCCAGAGTGGCCTTGGTAAAAAGGTAAATCAGACCATTTCACTCTGCTGCTTACTATCTTGAATGGCTCTCCCACTAAGTTCACAATAAAATCCCAATTCACACAAAAAGGTTTTTCCATAATATAGCTCCTACATATTTATTCAATCCCATCTCTCTCCACTTAACTTTTCATACCTAAAATATGGTCATATATAAATACTGAAGATTTAGAATGCACCATATTTTCTTTTACTTAAGTGAAACATGCTGCTTCTTCCTTTTCCTGAAATACTATTCCAATGTTTTTCTTTTTCCTTTTGCCCTGTCCACCTCTTATTCCTTCTTCAGGACCAAAGTAGACTTTTACCCCAAGATCTGGCACTCTAAATCAAGAGTATTCTTTTTGGAGCCCAGAGGAAGATGGCGGAAGAGTAAGACGCAGAGATCACCTTCCTCCCCACAGATACATCAGAAATTCATCTACATGTAGAACAAATCCTACAGAACACCGACTGAATGCTGACAGAAGACCTCAGACCCCCCAAAAGGCAAGAAACTCCCCACATACTTGGTCTGAGCCGGGTAGATGAAAGGCTCTTGGTGCTGCAGCCAGGAGTCAGGGCTGTGCCTCTGAAGTGGGAGAGCCAACTTCAGGACACGGGTCCACAAGAGACCTCCCAGCTCCACATAATATCAAGCAGTGAAAATCTCCCAGAGATCTCCATCTCAACACCAGGACCCAGCTTCAGTCAACGACCAGCAAGCTACAGTGCTGGTCACCCTATGCCAAGCAAATACCAATGCAGGAACACAACCCCACCCATTAGCAGAGAGGCTGCCTAAAAACATAATAAGGCCACAGGCACCCCAAAACACACCACCAGACGTGGACCTGTCCACCAGAAAGACAAGATCGAGCCTCAACCACCAGAACACAGGCACTAGTCCACCCCACCAGGAAGCCTACACAAACTACTGAAACAACCTTAGCCACTGGGGACAGACACCAAAAACAACGGGAACTATGAATCTGCAGCCTGCAAAAAGGAGACCCCAAACACAGTAAGATAAGCAAAATGAGAAGACAGAAAAACACACAGCAGGTGAAGGAGCAAGATAAAAACCTACCAGACCTAACAAATGAAGACGTAATAGGCAGTCTACCTGAAAAAGAATTCAGAATAATGATAGTAAAGATGATCCAAAATCTTTGAAATATAATAGACAAAATGCAAGAAACAGTTAACAAGGACCTAGAAGAACTAAAGATGAATCAAGCATCGATTGAAAACACAATAAATGAAATGAAAAATACTCTAGATGGGATCAATAGCAGAATAACTGAGGCAGAAGAACGGATAAGTGAGGTGGAAGATAAAATAGTGGAAATAACTGATGCAGAGCAGAATAAAGAAAAAAGAATGGGGCCTCCCTGGTGGCGCAGTGGTTGAGAGTCCGCCTGCCGATGCAGGGGATACGGGTTCGTGCCCCGGTCTGGGAGGATCCCACATGCCGCGGAGCGGCTGGGCCCGTGAGCCATGGCCGCTGGGCCTGCGCGTCCGGAGCCTGTGCTCCACAACGGGAGAGGCCACAGCAGTGAGAGGCCCACATACCGCAAAAAGAAAAAAAAAAAAAAAAAGAAAAAAGAATGAAAAGAACAGAGGACAGACTCAGAGACCTCTGGGACAACATTAAATGCACCAACATTCGAATTATAGGGGTTCCAGAAGAAGAAGAGAAAAAGAAAGGGACTGAGAAAATATTTGAAGAGATTATAGTTGAAAACTTCCCTAATATGGGAAAGGAAAGAGTTAATCAAGTCCAGGAGGCACAGAGAGTCCCATACAGAATAAATCCAAGGAGAAATATGCCAAGACACATATTAATCAAACTGTCAAAAATTAAACACAAAGAAATCATATTAAAAGCAGCAAGGGAAAAACAACAAATAACACACAAGGGAATCCCCATCAGGTTAACAGCTGATCTCTCAGCAGAAACTCTACAAGCCAGAAGGGGGTGGCAGGACATAATTAACGTGATGAAGGAGAGAAACCTGCAACCAAGATTACTCTACCCAGCAAGGATCTCATTCAGATTTGATAGAGAAATTAAAACCTTTACAGACAAGCAAAAGCCGAGAGAGTTCAGCACCACCAAACCAGCTTTACAACAAATGCTAAAGGAACTTCTCTAGGCAAGAAACACAACAGAAGGAAAAGACCTACAATAACGAACCCAAAGCAATTAAGGAAATGGGAATAGGAACATACATATCAATAATTACCTTAAATGTAAATGGACTAAATGCTCCCACCAAAAGACACAGATTGGCTGAATGGATACAAAAACAAGACCCATATATATGCTGTCTACAAGAGACCCACTTCAGACCTAGAGACACATACAGATTGAAAGTAAGGGGATGGAAAAAGATATTCCATGTAAATGGAAATCAAAAGAAACCTGGAGTAGCAATTCTTGTATCAGACAAAATGGACTTTAAAATAAAGACTATTAGAAGAGACAAAGAAGGACACTACATAATGATAAAGGGATCGATACAAGAAGAAGATATAACAATTGTAAATATTTATGCACCCAACATAGGAGAACCTCAATACATAAGGCAAATACTAACAGCCATAAAAGGGGAAATCGACAGTAACACACTCATAGTAAGGGACTTTAACACCCCACTTTCACCAATGGACAGATCATCCAAAATGAAAATCAATAAGGAAACACAAGCTTTAAATGATACATTAAACAAGATGGACTTAATTGATATCTATAGGACATTCCATCCAAAAACAACAGAATACACATTTTTTTCAAGTGCTCATGGAACATTCTCCAGGATAGATCATATCTTGGGTCACAAATCAAGCCTTGGTAAATTTAAGAAAATTGAAATTGTATCAAGTATCTTTTCCGACCACAATGCTATGAAACTAGACATCAATTACAGGAAAAGATGTGTAAAAAATACAAACACATGGAGGCTAAACAATACACTACTCAATAACGAAGTGATCACTGAAGAAATCAAAGAGGAAATTAAAAAATACCTAGAAACAAATGACAATGGAGACACGACGACCCAAAACTTATGGGACACAGCAAAAGCAGTTCTAAGGGGGAAGTTTATAGCAATACAATTCCACCTTAAGAAACAGGAAACATCTCGAGTAAACAACCTGACCCTGCACCTAAAGCAATTAGAGAAAGAAGAACAAAATACCCCCAAAGTTAGCAGAAGGAAAGAAATCATAAAGATCAGATCAGAAATAAATGAAAAAGAAATGAAGGAAACGATAGCAAAGATCAATAAAACTAAAAGCTGGTTCTTTGAGAAGATAAACAAAATTGATAAACCATTAGCCAGACTCATCAAGAAAAAAAGGGAGAAAACTCAAATCAATAGAATTAGAAATGAAAAAGGAGAAGTAAAAACTGACACTGCAGAAATACAAAAGATCATGAGAGATTACTATAAGAAACTCTATGCCAGTAAAATGGACAACGAGGAAGAAATGGACAAATTCTTAGAAATGCAGAACCTGCCAAGACTGAATCAGGAAGAAATAGAAAATATGAATAGACCAATCACAGGCACTGAAATTGAAACTGTGATTAAAAATCTTCCAACAAACAAAAGCCCAGGACCAGATGGCTTCACAGGCGAATTCTATCAAACATTTAGAGAAGAGCTAACACCCATTCTTCTCAAACTCTTCCAAACAATTTCAGAGGAAGGAACACTCCCAAACTCATTCTACGAGGCCACCATCACCTTGATACCAAAACCAGGCAAGGATGTCACAAAGAAAGAAAACTACAGGCCAATATCACTGATGAACATAGATGCAAAAATCCTCAACAAAATACCAGCAAACAAAATCCAACAGCACATTAAAAGGATCATACACCATGATCAAGTGGGGTTTATTGCAGGAATGCAAGGATTCTTCAATATACGCAAATCAATCAATGTGATACACCATATTAATAAATTGAAGGAGAAAAACCATATGATCATCTCAATAGATGCAGAGAAAGCTTTCGACAAAATTCAACACCCATTTATGATAAAAACCCTGCAGAAAGTAGGCATAGAGGGAACTTTCCTCAACATAATAAAGGCCATATATGACAAACCCACAGCCAACATTGTCCTCAATGGTGAAAAACCGAAACCATTTCCACTAAGATCAGGAATAAGACAAGGCTGCCCACTCTCACCACTCTTATTTAACCTAGTTTTGGAAGTTTTAGCCACAGCAATCAGAGAAGAAAAGGAAATAAAAGGAATCCAAATTGGAAAAGAAGAAGTAAAGCTGTCACTGTTTGCAGATGACACGATACTATACATAGAGAATCCTAAAGATGCTACCAGAAAACTACTAGAGCTAATCAATGAATTTGGTAAAGTAGCAGGATACAAAATTAATGCACAGAAATCTCTTGCATTCCTGTACACTAATGATGAAAAATCTGAAAATGAAATCAAGGAAACACTCCCATTTACCATTGCAATGAAAAGAATAAAATATCTAGGAATAAACCTACCTAAGGAGACAAAAGACCTATATGCAGAAAATTATAAGACACTGATGAAAGAAATTAAAGATGATACAAATAGATGGAGAGATATACCATGCTCCTGGATTGGAAGAATCAATATTGTGAAAATGACTCTTCTACCCAAAGCAATCTACAGATTCAATGCAATCCCTATCAAACTACCACTGGCATTTTTCACAGAACTAGAAGAAAAAATTTCACAATTTGTTTGGAAAAACAAAGACCCCTAATAGCCAAAGCAATCTTGAGAACGAAAAATGGAGCTGGAGGAATCAGGCTCCCTGACTTCAGACTATACTACAAAGCTACAGTAATCAAGACATTGTGGTACTGGCACAAAAAGAGAAAGATAGATCAATGGAACAGGATAGAAAGCCTAGAGATAAACCCACGCACATATGGTCACCTTATCTTTGAAAAAGGAGGCAGGAATGTACAGTGGAGAAAGGACAGCCTCTTCAATAAGTGGTGCTGGGAAAACTGGACAGGGACAAGTAAAAGTATGAGATTAGATCACTCCCTAACACCATACACAAAAATAAGCTCAAAATGGATTAAAGACTTAAATGTAAGGCCAGAAACTATCAAACTCTTAGAGGAAAACATAGGCAGAACACTATGACATAAATCACAGCAAGATCCTTTTGGACCCACTTCCTAGAGAAATGGAAACAAAAACAAAGATAAACAAATGGGACCTAATGAAACTTGAAAGCTTTTGCACAGCAAAGGAAACCATAAAGAAGACCAAAAGACAACCCTCAGAATGGGAGAAAATATTTGCAAATGAAGCAACTGACAAAGGATTAATCTCCAAAATTTACAAACAGCTCATGCAGCCCAATAGCAAAAAAACAAACAACCCAATCCAAAAATGGGCAGAAGACTTAAATAGGCATTTCTCCAAAGAAGATATACAGACTGCCAACAAACACATGAAAGAATGCCCAACATCATTAATCATTAGAGAAATTCAAATCAAAACTACAATGAGATATCATCTCACACCAGTCAGAATGGCCATCATCAAGAAATCTAGAAACAATAAATGCTGGAGAGGGTGTGGAGAAAAGGGAACACTCTTGCACTGCTGGTGGGAATGTGAATTGGTACAGCCACTATGGGGAACAGTATGGAGGTTCCTTAAAAAACTACAAATAGAACTACCATATGACCCAGCAATCCCACTACTAGGCATATACCCTGAGAAAACCATAATTCAAAAAGAGACATGTACCAAAATGTTCATTGCAGCTCTATTCACAATAGCCCGGAGATGGAAACAACCTAAGTGTCCATCATCGGATGAATGGATAAAGAAGATGTGGCATATATATACAATGGAATATTACTCAGCCATAAAAAGAAACGAAACTG
The DNA here is from genome assembly GCF_964165515.1 of Mesoplodon bidens. NCBI lineage: Eukaryota > Metazoa > Chordata > Mammalia > Artiodactyla > Ziphiidae > Mesoplodon > Mesoplodon bidens. Next base: position 90,319,991 of record NC_138160.1, on the reverse strand, counting down.
AGCTATTTGTAATGAGGTGGATAGACCTAGAGTCTGTCATACAGAGTGAAGTAAGTCAGAAAGAGAAAGACAAATACCGTATGCTAACACATATATATGCAATTAAAAAAAAATGTCATGAAGAACCTAGGGGTAAAACGGGAATAAAGACACAGACCTACTAGAGAGTGGACTTGAGGATATGGGGAGGGGGAAAGGTAAGCTGTGACAAAGCGAGAGAGAGGCATGGACATATATACAGTACCAAACGTAAGGTAGATAGATAGTGGGAAGCAGCCGCAGACCACAGGGAGATCAGCTCGGTGCTTTGTGACCGCCTGGAGGGGTGGGATGGGGAGGGTGGGAGGGAGGGAGATGCATGAGGGAAGGGATGTGGGAACAGATGTATATGTATGACTGATTCACTTTGTTATAAAGCAGAAACTAATAAAAAAAAAACTTAAAAAAAAGAGTATTCTTTTTATGTTCTCTGACAGTACCCAAGCTTTACTCTCATCACATTCTTGTTATAATTACCTGTTAACTTCACTCAACTGTGAGCTCCTTGTGGACAAGGACTTTATCTCATTCAGCTTTGTATACAAAGCTGAGACAGTGCGTGTGGCATACTTCACTTTCCAAAATGGCCTCAACAATATCTCCATCACACATGCCCTTCTTACCATAAAGACTCTGACTCTTCTTTCATTGAGAAGTGGGGCATATGTTCTCTCCACTTGATTTTAGGCGAGTATGTGACAATGGTGAAAGGGACACTACATGACTTCTGAGGCTAGGTCATACAATCAGCTTCCTTTTGGTTTTCTTAGAACATATACTCTTGAACCTAGCCACCTCAAGCTGTAACAAACATCAAGCAACCCAGAGACAGATCTACAAGAAGATAAACAAGAGCTCAGTTGAACTTGCAGCCAGCAGCACCCTAACTGCAAGTCATGTGACTGAACCACTTAGGAAGTGGATCCTAATGCCTCTAGTCCAACTGTTACAGTTTATGGCACATGGAACAGAGATAAGCCTTCCACACTGAACTCTTCCCAAACAGAGATTCATGAGCAAATGAATAACTGGTTGTTTTAAGCCTTTAAATTTTGCAGTGATCTGTTACGTAGCAATAGATCATCAGAACAGTGCCTGTCATAAAGTGCACACACACACAAACAGTGGAGTATACATATGCACAACACACACTAACACATATACATAAGGTTTGGTGAATCATGAATCAATGAATACATTTTCCAAATCAATTTTACTCCATAAGTTAGATTTGGTGGGCAGAGGAGAGACTGTTGCCAAATATTTTAATTAGTATAGTTAAAAAGTATCTTAGCTTTTTTATCATTACAAAAACTGATTCAGAAAATCAAACATAAGAAATATATAAATTAAGGTAAATGTCCTCGTAATCACCACCCAGTTCAAGAAATAGAACTTTGCCAAATACTGCAGAAGGCCTCCAGGTGACAGACAGGTCCCAGTCACAACCACCTATATCCCTTCCTCCAAAGTTACCACTATCATGCCTCCCACAATAAATCACTCACTTGCATTATTTTTAGTTTTATTTTTAGTTTTTAGTGTGCATCCCTAGACAATATACTTTTAGTTTTGAACATTTAAAAAATTTTATTTAATATATCTTTAAGCATCTTTTAATCAATAAGTTCCCTCTCCATCCCTATATTTTCCTTACAATTCAGCTGTTTAAAAACCCAGCCATTTTGGATGGACCTAGGGTCTGTCATACAGAGTGAAGTAAGTCAGAAAGAGTAAAACAAATACCGTATGCTAACATATATATATATATATATATATATATATAGAGAGAGAGAGAGAGAGAGAGAGAGAGAGGGAGAGAGAGAGAGAGAGAGAGAGAGAGAATCTAAAAAAAAAAAAATTGGTTCTGAAGAACCTAGGGGCAGGACAGGAATAAAGACGCAGACGTAGAGAATGGACTTGAGAACACGGGAAGGGCGAAGGGTAAGCTGAGACGAAGTGAGATAGTGGCATGGACATATATACACTACCAAATGTAAAATAGATAGCTAATGGGAAGCAGCCGCATAGCACAGGGAGATCAGCTCAGTGCTTTGTGACTACCTAGAGGGGTGGGAGAGAGAGGGTGGGAGAGAGACGCAAAAGGGAGGGGATATGAGGATATATGTATACATATAGCTGATTCACTTTGTTATACAGCAGCAACTAACACAACAATGTAAAGCAATTATACTCCAATAAAGATGTTAAAAAAAAAAAAAAAGGCCCAGCCATTTGCCTCAGAGTTTTACACAGCGTGAATTTGATGATTTCATACTCATGGGGCAGTCCAACATGTCCTCTGTCCTCTTTTCTACAAATTGGCAGCTAGGATCAGAGGCTAGACAATGGCTGGTTCTCTCTTTTTGTGATGTTAGCAGCTACTGATGATCAATGTCTACATCCACTAAATCATGGGGTATTGTAAAATGGTTGTATTTTTTCAAATTGTATCATTTGTTTCCCATTTATTAGTGGGAATATTTCTATAAAAAGATGCTTTCCCTCATCAATTATTTGGTTAATCAGCAATTATCTGGTAATACAGTTCATATAGGAAAGGCAGGATAAATGTTTAACTGTTTTATACGGATATATTTTTTAAATTCAGTCTTTGAAACAAGAATTATAAACAAATCAAGATAAGTTTAAATATACTCATTAATGGAATAATAACAATGATGGTGGTGATTAAGGTAAATATAATCAAAGCTAATATATAACGAACTTTTTTAAAGGGCCTTACATATATTAACTCACATAATCCTCACAAACAACTTTATCAGACAAGTACTATTATTTTCTATTTTTTAAAGATGAGGACACTGAAGCACAGTTAGTAAATGACTGAAACAAGATAGAGGCATGGGTAATGCCTTTAACAGCATTTAAAGGCGGTCCAGAAATAAACATACACATATTCTCAGGTTCACTGATGTATTTCTATGGAGTCTTATAGGGTTATCTCCATTTAGCACCATGATATTTAGCTATGTGACAAAGAGAAATGATTCCATAAAAAACTTAGAAAGCGGATAATCAAGGGCTGATGCTACACTAAACCTAGCCCTAGTTATCTATAACTCTTTTAAATTCTTTTCCTTGGTCATCTTCAACTTCCCAAATCTCTTTGGATGGGAAGTTTTAATTCAAGTAGATGTTTTAAGTTTTTTTCTTATCCCTAACTTGTCCAAATTCCTAATATGAAATTCAGTATACCAAAGTTCTTTTTCTGACTTAAGAAAATTCATATTTACTTTTCTGGCTTAAAATAAGTTATTCCACCTTGGGCTTCAATTAAACTTATATTACAGTACCTAATGCATTGATATAAGCTAATAACTATGTTATTATAAAGATAAATTATAATGATTATTTTGCAAAGGTTAACATGAGAAATTGGCTCTAAAATCTTTCATTGCAATAATGTTTCCTAAATGTCTGCTGAGATAGAAAGTTCCAAAGATACTACATAAAGTAATAATCTCTGTATCAGAACAAGGTATTTTAACTGGGTCTCTACAATTTAATGTATATAGATATTTGCTCTACCATTTACTCATGTTTACTTGTAAAAATTATTCTTCAGAAGTCCATTTATTTGAATTACAAAAATACCATAATACCGGAAAAGATTTTAAAGAAAAATGAAGATACATAAATTAGATACTGGCTGGCACGTTATACATACTTCTCATTATTTTAAAGCTCTTACACAAGAGTGAACAAGTAAAATGTATAACAGAAACTATACCAGCCAATGGATACTTAGCAAATCAATTCAACCAGCAAAGTGCTCAAGCACACTGAATCATCTGACTGGTAAAGATTCTTGAAAAACTAAGTTTAAATAAAACTGTATTTTTAAAGATTCAAATCTGCTAGAAATAACTTTGGTTATAGAGTTTATCCTTAAATTCTTATAACCTTAACAAAAAGCATTGTTACTTAGATAATATTAGGTGTAAAAAATTAAAAAGAACTCATTATTTTGAAATGCATGTTGAAGAGAGATAAAGAAATGAAACAAGGTAGGTTGCACAGATACAACGCTAATCATTTGGCCTAATACTAACCAGAATGCATAAGAGTGTAAAGACAATGTTTTCTTAACCAGTTTTGCTTTTACATTAACGATACTTATATAAACCAGGACAGAAAAAAATGTACAAGTACATGGATTAAATCTCATGTGGCTAGTCTGGATGAGACCTATTACTGATACAATTTCATACTTCTCCCTTCAACAGGCATGTACCAGTTTATTAAAATTCATCTGACAGATAAATATAAGAATGTAATTTCACCAGAAATGCAACATGTAGTTCTCTTAAATAAGACATTTGGTACCGATTTAAATGAGAAATCTGTGTGGGATGGCTATTCGTGATTAGCTAACTAGACTATTCAAGTACAGTTATTACGTTTACCAAAAAATAATACATTTTCACTTGAGAATTAAACAATATTATCACTTTCTTCATACTAAGGGTAAATAAGTATACCAACGAAGAATGTCAATCTTCACAAATATAAATAATTAAATACAAGTCATCACGATAAAAAAGGGATATTCTACTACATAGAATTACCTCAAACATAGAGAAAATATTCAATATACTTTTAGACACTGCATTATGAAGTTGCTATGATAGTCTATGAAAATTTACAAAGTATTACTAATAGGCCTACAAATGTATTTTCATATACGATTCTCAATTATACGATTTCCTAAACATTCATTACCATTCCCTGACTACTGACAAATGTTTATTTTGGCATGTAATATTAAAAATAAATTTTAAAAAATCTGAAACTATGTTTAAAATCTGCCTTTTTGAAAAAGAAACTATATTACCTAAAAAGAAGTGCTTAATGTTTTTGCCATAAAAGCAATAAAAAGATTAAAATAACAAATTACCAGCAACATTATATTGGCTGGCACATTTTTTTCTCTAAAGGGCTGGACAGGAAATATTTTAGGTTCCTGGGCCACATGGTGTCTGTCATCCCTACCCAACTAGGCTGAAGCCTGTGTTCCAATAAAACTTTATTATGGACACTGAAATCTGAATTTCATATAAATTTTACATATCACAAAGTAGTCCTTCTTTTGATTTTTTTCAACCATTTAAAAATGTAACAATAATTCTTAGCTCATAAGCCACCCAAATATAGACAGCAGGCCAGATTTGGCCCATGGGCCATAATTTTCCAACCCCTATTATGTCACTTAAATTACAGAAACTATACAACAAAGGCTATATAAGCAGTTGTTAAGAGGACAGATTCTACAGTCAGACTGGGGGCATTCGAATCCTAGCTCTCCTACTTGCAATCCATATCAAGTTATCTAACTGTCTGTACATCAATTTCTTTCTCTATAAATTGAGAATAATAATAGTACTGCCTATCAGGAATAATAATAGTACTGCCTAATAGGGTTGCGGTAAGGATTGAATGTGGCATGGAAAGGACTAAGCAAAGCTCCTAGCACCCAATAACTAGTTAACCCTCTCTAAATATGCTGCTGCTGCCATAATCAAAACACAGGAAAAGTTCTATCTCATAAAAGTACACATTATAATATGCAAAGGCATTCTACTTCCAAATGTCCACAGGCAAAATTAGAGAAAAATCTTTTAAAAAACAGTTATAGTTATAACATTTCAGAACTGGGAGATACCATAAAAATAATCTTGTTTCACCAGAAGTTCAAAGATGTTTTTGGTTCAAGTCTGAGTTAAAGTCAAAACCAGGACTAGAACCAAGTGTCTCCATCTGTATTATGAGACCAGAAAGTCCTGTGTTTATTGTATCTTTGTAGCAATTTTGTAGACATTTATTGACCAAAATTTAAACAACATTCCTTTTTGAGGGGTTTGGAAAAGAGTACTTGGGAAGTATGAGGTCAGGGGATGGCAAAAACTACTCCAGGCAGACAAAATAGCACAGTGATTAAAAGCAAAACTTTGGTATCAAAGCTGGATTTAAATTTCAGCTGCTTGACCCACATAACCTTGGGCTAATTTATGTAATATTTCTGGGGCTCACAGAATAGGTACTCAAAAAATATTTGAATGAAAGGTCAAAAGAACTAGGCTTCTCTCAAAGTTAAGGGTCTCACCCACAACCAAAGCTTCAACTTTTGAAAATTTTCTTGATAATTAAAGAGAATAATACACAGCTGTAATGTGTTGGATGTGACACCCTCCCCCAAAAGATATATCCACCCAGCACCTGTAAATGTGACCTTTCTTGGAAAAAGCGTTTCTGCAGATATAAGTAAATTAAGGATCTCAAAATGAGATCTTCTTGGATAGTCCAGGTGGGTCCTAAATCCAAAGACAAGCTTCCTTATAAGAAGACTTAAACAGAAGAGGAAAAAAAACAGAAGAGAAGGCAATGTGAAGAAGGGAAACAGAGGTTGGTGTGATGTGTCCACAGGTCAAGAAATGCCAGGGTTTGCCAGTAGCCAACCCCCAGAAGCTACAAGGGAGACATGGAACTGTTCTCGCTCAGAATCTCCAGAAGGAACCAACTCTGCAGACACCCTAATTTTTAACTTCTGGCCTCTAGAACTGTGAGAGAATAAATCTATGTTGTTTTTAAGCCAGGAAGTTTGTGGTAATTTGTGAGAGCAGTCCTGGGAAACTAATACACAGCTGACAAAGAACCACTGAATATTTACCTTGTAAAGTGATCATTAGCTATTTTAAACATCAAAAAAAAAAAAACCCTTATATGAATTCTATTCATCAGGGAAACTGGTTAAAAATTGCATTATTCTCATAAATTCTATACAGTGAGATTAAAATGTGCATATATGTATTTTTTATTGTTCATTTCCCACTCCAGGTTTTAGAACCTAATCTCTGACCAGAGACAAAGTTGCTGATCAGCAACACCTTGCCCCCCAATCCACTATCAGAAGTATAGCTGCAGTCCCAAAGACAGTTTTTCTCAACAGGAACCCTGATAACTCCAGAAACTATACAGTAATATGCACAGCTCAGCAGTAGCAAGGTCACAGGACTGTCTCCCTCTGGCTCTTCATTCATTTACAGTACAGTAGCTGGAACAGTGGCTAACTTTTTTATTTGCTTTGCTAGCATCTATTTTCATACTAATTAGCATATGCAGTTTTCACATTTTGGGGTCCAATATTGTTTCCGATAATAAGGTGCCAGCAAAGAAAGAAGGAATTTCAAAGGCAACCAACTACTAAGAAAAAAAAAATAAGTTGATTAGTATAAGTTTACACAGATAGGGCATGTAGTAAAAAGATTAACATTGAAAATAAGTATAAAAATTACTGGGTGATAGTCCTTATTCCATCACATTTTTTCATGTTTTATATAGAAGTGTTAGAAGGAATCTTCCAAGCTAGAGATTTTTCTACTTCAAACTTTTCACTCATAACAGTTGAGAAAATGGAAATCAGAGTAGGTAAGATGACTTGACTCATGACACACATATGATGACAAAGCTAACTCCTTTTTCCACTGTAACACATGGCCTAGATTACATCCACAAAGTCAACCAAATGCTGGGCATTGGTCACTCATTCAAAAATTTAGGGTGGGTTGGGGAGGAAAGGCTCTAATGACATTAAAGTAGAAACGTTACATTGAAACAATTACTACATTCAAATTTATAACATTTAGTATAAAACTGTTGTTCATTTACACCTAAAAAAGATGCACTATTTTGAATACCATATCTCAAGGAATGTAATAAAAACAGAAAAAGACCAGTAAATCTTAATTAAAAATAAATATAAGACTGAGGAATGCTGCTAATATGAAGATATACTCTCTCACACACACACATGTGCACACTCACACACACACACACACACAGCCATTTGGGACCCGAAATGGTGAAATGTTAGATATGACTGAAATTGTATCTGTATCAGACAGATACAATTATCCTTTTTTTTTTTTTTCACTAAAGATAAAACACTAAGATAGGGGAGAGGCCTTTGAATACAGATACAGGAAAGTTTGGATCCACATGTCAGAAATGCTTCACTCAGTGCCTAAAAATTCATTAAATCTCAAAGTAGTGAGAACCCAAATGATTTTAAGTATTTTCAAATACATGAATAAAACATCACTATTGCTAAAGTTTTAGGGGCTATGTCAAAGAAGACAGTCATAATACACTGCTTGAAGTCTCTGTGGAAAAAATATTGACATGCTTAGAAAATGACTCTACCACTGAAGGTAGCTAACATTTACTGAGCACTAACTACGTGCCAAGCACCATGGACCCTGTCCATGCAGTCTTCTGTACATTTAATCATCTATAACACTATATAGCAGGTCCTGTTAGCCTCACTTCATAGATTAGAAAGCCAAATTTTGGAGTGGGTAAATAACTTTTGCAAGGACAATAAGAAGTTCTTACTCAGAATACTAATTCTTACACTCAAACCTGTAACGTAATCTAAATCACATCATTTGTTCTCTTCCCTACACTGATTGGGTAGCAACAATATAATTTATAGAACCAAAGGATTAATATCTAGAATTGTTTTAAATCAGCTTCAGCACTCTAAGAATTATATATAGATTCAAAAAATTACCAACAAATTGTCTTAAGGCTTTAAAGGTACAAAATAAAATCAAATAGCTAATTATCATATCTTAATGAGTAGAAATTAATACTTTTTAAAAGAATAACTTCCTTTAAAACTAAATGGCACTAATGCGATGCCTCATTTGACCATATCTTTCAAAAAGATTATCCTCACAAATCAAATTTGTATTTCTGTCTTCTTACATAGTTCAAAATGAACATAATCTGGCCTTATCTTGCTGAGTCAAAACTATAAGACTCCATTTTTGAATTTCTTCTATCTGTATTTTGTGCCTTTATTTTTTTTCCAGATTCCTCCCTTGGTGTTAAAATATGGGTTATCACTTACTGCTACTGACAATTCTTGATTCCGCTCCTCCCCCCTCCTCCACCATCCCACGCCTGCACTCGCTATTTACCATTTGCTCTTTCTAATCTACAGTACACTGAGAAATGATGAAAAGAAGTTCATTAGAACTGCTTCTAAGTAAGAGTAGAAAATTCTAAGATTCTTTCTGATCTTTATTATGTGAACTTAGTTACATTCGTCTGTGAAATCCAAATAGATCATTTTTTCTCCTACTTCTAGTTTCAGAGTAGAGGTCACAGAAAGAATGACCTATGGAGAAATTGGGTGTTTTTCTACTTGTTTCTAAGTGTAAAACTATACCTGCATGCCTTAAATTTGAGTAGCATTTCCAGGTTTTTACTACCATCCTGGAAGAAGGTATTGCTAAATCTCCTAGTCTCTATTCAGTTTTCATTTTGCTTGAGCTCTGTGGAAGGCAGATTTCTCAGATGGTCTCTAAAGTTCCCACCCCTTTGCGTGCACATCCTGCATGATCACTAGACAGTGATATGGTGGATTTCACACCCATGATTAGGTTATGTTACGTGGCATAGCTGACTGTAAGAAAGGGAGAATATTCTGAGTATGCCTGACCCAATCAGGTGAGCCCTTAAAAGAGACTGGCCTCTTCCTGAAGGCAGAGACTTAAAGCTTAAGAGAGATTCAGTGTGAGGAAGATTCTCCATTGCTGGAGTGGACTACATAGCAAGGTATTCTGGTGGCCTCTGCGAGCTAAAAGTAGTGTCCAGTTGTCAGCCAGCAAGCAAACGAGGACCTCAGTCCTCAAATGCAAGGAACTGAATTTTGCCCCAACCACATGAGCTTGAAGAGGACCCCCATGTTTCAGATGAGAATGCAGCCAGCCAACACGCTGACTTTGACATCATGAGACCCTGAGCAAAGAGTTGGGCCAGGCCTGGACAACACAGAACTGGACCCACAGAACTGTGAACTAATAAACAGGTCCTGTTTGAAGCCATTAAGTTTGTGGTGATTGGTAACACGCCATAGAAAACTAATCCAAGCTTTCTCAGCATTTGTGTCTTACTGATGGCTCCTTTCCTGAAATGCTTCTTTGTGTGACTCTCCTCTTTCCTCTCTCTTGTCCCTCCTTAGTCTCCACTGTGAGCCTTACTTGCTCTACCCACCTAGTTCCCCAAGCTTCTGGTCTTAGCCTTTTCCTCATACTGCACCATCTTCCTGTGTGATCACTCTCATTTTTAAACAAATGTTTGTTGAACAACTACAGTGTTCCAGATGGTAATGCAGGCTCTAGGGAGAAAAAAACTCCTGCTCCTGTGGGGTGTTCACTGATTCTACGATAACCAAGACAGCCTCGTCTCCTGTGTTTCAGACTCAAATCGCCAGCTGTTTTTTAGGAAACTCAGACTCAGAGAGGTGAGGTAACATGTCTAAAGTCCCTCATTCTGGAACTAATCTCAAATACATCTTATTCTTAAATATTCTGAAACTGTTTCCTCAACTGAAACCTCACTTCTTCACCCCCTTCACTCCTAGGTCTATTGCAACCTAACCTCCTTCCTCCCCCATCCACAGAAACAATTCTCTTTGAGCTCACTAAGGACCTCTTAAGTTGCCAAAATCACAGAAAGCTTTTCAGCCTTATCTATCTCTCTACTGCACTGTTTACTCCTTTGTTCTTGTATCTTTCAATTTACCCTACTTTCTTCTTTTTCTCTCACTCCCTCTTTAATTACACTGGACACTCCCTAGTCTTAATCTCCAGCTTCAGAAGGACATCCCAAACTGCCTGCTAATCATCTCTACAAGAAAGTTCAGGACACCTCAAATTTTAAACATCCCAAACTGAAATCACTCGCTCCCTTCGGCCAGCTCCTACTGCTCTGGGCACTTGGTGAGCGGAGCCAGTATGACCTCAGTCACCTATGGTAGCCACCCTCCACTCCACCTATGTCTCTCCCTCTCACTCACCCATAGAGCCAGTTAGTCACTCGTTCCTGCTCACTGAACAACCCCACCGCCCAAATCATACTTGCTTTTTGTTTTCCTTAGATAGAAAAATCTATAATAATTTATAAAATATAAACTAACACTTGACCAAAATCTAAGTTAGATGGTAAAGTTTACATGAACTATCAGCTAACTGTGGAGTTCAAAAATTTTGTTTGCAATAAGTATTCTGTGCTTATTTCAAAGATGAATAATGGCATACATTTGTGACTAAGTAGAGAACTATAATTTTAAAATAAGCAGTATTTTGCCTACCACTTTTTATAACCATGCTTAAAAAAAAATGCATGGTTTACTACTGGGCTTAAAGTATTCTTAACCTTGAAACAAGGCCATATTCTGGAACAATTTTTTCATCAACAGGTCTTCTTATTTTATTGCTGTTCCCTTCATTCACAGAGAGCCCATCATCAGCAAGCCATAAGAGTCTTCATTTCTCAAGCTCAATTCCATAAGATGCTCATGTATCTTATTTCTGTTAACTTAAATACAAAGGAAAAGCTAACCTTTCATTGGGTGAAATAATGCAATAGCTAAACCATGTAACCAAGGATTTCTGGAATTCTAATAAACAGTAGCTCGAATGGTGTCTCGATTATACCTGGAAACATATAGTTATGATAGGAATTCACTTACAAGATTTAGCTTTATCTAATGAAGTATTTGCCCTTGGTTCCATAATCACTTAGAGTGAATTAGCAATAATACATTCTGCAATCTACTTTTGTGTGTTTTGTTAATTCAAGGTTTGTTTTTGGGGGGGGGCAAAGAGAAGCTTTAAGGTAGCCAATGCTTTCTTGCTGCCACAAACAAAACAAGAGACAGCAATTTTTACTGATTATTGCAGGATATACACCTCTATAATATTAGAAATTTAGAAATACTTTATCTGCTGTGATTGAGTAAAAAAGCTAAAAAATATTTCATGCCATTCCTCTTTCACCAGTTCCCTCAGGGCTACTAGAGTCTATATTTTGGGATTAATTTTCAACATATATCCAATGTTCTCAGATGTCTCTAGGTATGTTTCTTAATCGGAATAAAGTTTATATAATATTTTTTAAATACATAGAAAAGCATAACAAAAAGTAAACTATAAAGATCCCAGGGATTATTTGGCTAAATGACTAGATACAGAGCCTAAAGTATTCACCTATCATTCATCCTTTTGGTTTATTTTAAAATTTTGACCATACTTTCTACCACTTACACTCTCTCTCATCCTCTTAAGAAAAAAGCAAACAGTTTTAATAGATGTATACTTTCAAGGCAGATGCCACACAAAAATTACATCATTGATAGCTAGAATAAATCATTTTTCAGAAATTAATTAGAAATTGAACATATAAAGCAATAACCTAAAATTATAAGATTAGCAAGGACAACCTGAAGTATGTACAATTACCTTGTTTTCTCTTAACATATGTAAAATTTGCCCTTAAAATCCTGAAATCTTTGTTTTTGTCCTTATGAAAAAGATTGTCCTACAATAAATCTCAAGAACTCACCAAATTAACTACTTTCATAAATACTGTTATCATATCACCAAACACTGAAATACATATATAACTTTAAAACATCTTGTGACACTCTGTCAATCTGCAGAGGCAATTAAGTCTTCCTAATAATTCAACCAGAAACTAGAGAGCTGGGGGGGAGGGAGAATACCATGCCTTCAAAATATAGATATTTATAAAAGCCAGATTTGTTAATATTAGAATAAATAACATCTATTGACGCATTAAAATTCTTCCACCTTAATAATCTTAGTGCCACACAAGCTCCTGTGGAAGCAAGCACCTTCTAAAACATACAAACAAATAAATAATAACAGTGAAAATAGCAGTACTATTCCAAGGCACATTTTTCTATTTTCACTAAAGTTTTACTTATTCCTTCAGTCAGAATTGCATTAAACTATATGTGGCAAAAATATGTCTAAAACTAACCTAACCAAATAAGGTTTTGTGTTTCTTACAAAACAGGAAAGTAAGCAGTCCAGAGCTGATGCCAGAAACTCAAGAGGAACAAGGGCCAAGGAGCTCTCTTCCATCTTTAAGAGAAATTCTCTTGACCTAAACTTGCTTACTAACTACCATCCCTCGGTCAATATTATTTTTTGATTGATGAACATAGAAACTAAGATTTTGGATGGATCTTCCACATGAATGCTAAAGTCATCCCAAATAGCTATGGGTAGAAAAACAGACAATGAACCAGAGAACACATTCTTTGATAAATGAAGAGGAATGACCAAAAACATGAAAGAATTCAGCAATGAGAAGGAGTAAATGTAGTACAACCAAACCCCACAAGCCTTGAAAACACAGAGGCTTTCACATCAAGTGAAGGAATACAAAAGGCAGTATTAAGGAACAGTTCTCAACACTGAGTTATACTGGATATGAGAGGATGAATCCTCTCTTGAAAAGGAAGTTTGCTTACCAGAATAAGATTCCAGGGGGCACAGTAAAAAATTTTTGAAAAGATGAGAGCTGCATGAGAATGCTTAAGGGAAGTGAAAATACAGTAAAGAATGAATCTGCCATATACAACACAGAATTAATATGACACTAATTGACAGAGGGAGCAGATGGCTAGTGACAGCAACATTGGGGGCAAAAGTTTAGCAGAAGACGACAAACTAGGCCTGGCCCTTTTACCAGAATCTGACTTTCTGGTAAAAGGGAATGGCTCCTGCCTAAAATGAACACTTATGAGTCAGTATGTATCTTATGGTGATAAGGATTCACTGGAAACATCATAAAATAATATCAGAGAGTAAGAACCAAAGAAGTCAGAACACCCTATGAAAGAAGGATAAATAGTGACTCCATAAGAATACAGAACCCTCCTTTAATCAATTCAGGTACAGAATCATCACATAAGCTAGTAGAGGTGGATCTGAATATGTGTGTGTCTGAGTGGGTATAGTAACATCTGACTAAGCAGACTGATGATAAATGTTTAAATGCTTGAAAGTATATTTATAGATTTATCATAAGTCTAAAAAATCTCATTGTATTTAGGCCAGCATTAGCTAATAACCAAAGACAAATTATCACAGTTATGGGTGGAAGTTCACAGGTATGAGAGTTCAATAAATATCTACTTGAAGACAGTGTGCATACCTATACTTAATGTCTACTTGAGGATGGTGCCTGATAGCCATCAACACAAAAACTCTTATTCTGTTTACTTTAGGATAGTGTAGGAATAATGCATGACAATGTAGAAATTTATATATTAGTTAAATAACAAAATTTTAACCTTTTCCACTTTATTTTGAAAACATGCAGCAGAGCTGACACAAAGAAAAAAATAAAAATTAAGAGGATTGAAAACAATTTCAAGAACAGTAAATAAAGAGCATAAAGTTGTTTTGCAAAAACAATAAGAGATATACAAAAAATACAAATACAGAAAAATGTCAAATAAAGATCATAAAATATATCAGGAAATGAAGAGTGAAAAGGAAGCAGGACTTTATTTTAAAGCTACAGAAAATTAGAGTTGTACAAGTCACTAGCTAGCTACATGAGCCACTAATTATCTAGGGCTTCAGAGACATTGTTATATATAAAATGATAGATTAGACAAGATGACACCAATGGATTCTACATCCTGTAACATTTTTATGACTCCTTAAATCAAGATAACACAAAACGTACAAATATAAGGAATGATTCTTATACTTATGAATAGTACTTACCCAATGACTACAAGACACTACTATTTAGAACACCATAACTTAAATATTGAATTTAGTAACATTAAAACAGGAATTACATGTCTATTAAACTCTCTTCAAATACAAAAGAAAAAATATATGAAGCTACATAATCATCTAATGTTCTTTTTTGACATTTACCTTTCTTATTTGAAGGCCAGAATTTGTTTTTCCTAATATAGTGAATCTAGAAGAATGACAGCCTAATATAATTAAGGAACTTGCTGGATATAGGCAATTAAATTTAAACTACAAAATAACATGTAAACATAATCCTTTACTAACAACAGATTTAACATAGGACTCCATTCCTCTTATTTATAGAAATGATATGCTATGCACTAAAATACTAAGAAATTAGTGTGTTCCAGGTTTCTAAATTAAACTGTAAGAATTGATTATAAAATTAGTACTAACTATACAGTTATATATCATTGTGAAAAGCTTTATCAGGTATTATCACTGATTTTTTCATACCAATCAAGAAAAATATTATTTTCCTTTGCTGACAGAAATTGAAAATAAGAAGGTAAAATTGGGCTCACCAGCCAGGAAAGAAACTGAAATCAGGAAAAAAGAAATCTTAATACCATCACAGATTTTAAATTGAGCAATGATTCTCCTCAGATGTCCAACAAAACTGCACTCTTTTCCCTTCCCATGTTTTGGAATAGTAGAAAGCACATATTTCTCTCAAATCTGAGAGGTGAATAAAGGAAACAAATAAAATAAAATGAAAATGGAAAACAAGCCACTTTCATTTTTTAATGGGCTTGGCTTGACATCTCAGTGATAGAATTCCTTCAAAAGAATTTTGTCTACTATCATATTCAGAAGTCAAGAAGAAATATTCTTCCCATTTATAAAGAAGCAGCATAAAACAGGTGATCTGTTGGACTCTGAGATCATTTCTGGGCCCTGGCTGAAGTAGGCCTGAGACAGCCTTCCCCCTTACCTGTTCTCTTTTGACTTCTGATGTGGAAGGACAGGAAGCCTCAGAGCTGTACTTTAAAGTACAGGTTTTACAGGACTGGGAGTCAGAACTAGGATCCGGCCTACCCTCACAATGGAAACATCTATTTTTCTTCTCCATCTCAAATCTCAAATCTCAACCAAGAGCTGATAGTGGACCCACAGAAGCCAATTTGTCCACAGACTTTCCTGTCTGAGCCAAAAGCAAGATAGAAAAGGCACAGATCTGGATCTCCTATTTGACGCTAACTCCCCCTGTTGGCATGGAAGTATACCAGTCAATTCTGGATGAAAGGAATTGACATGTCCAACAAATATTATTGGTTTATTGAGCAATAAAGAGGAAATCTTCATGCATTAAGTGAAGATCCATTACTTAAGAAATAAATCTATTTTTTAATTGATTTTTTGAATAAAATACCTTCCTATTCAACCTGTAGAAGTCATCTGCTTCAGAAACCTGGATCTTGAGATCTCTGAGAACAGACCAAACTTTCAAGCACTTCTTGAAACAAAACCTTGCAAGGGTAAGCTGGGACGAAGTGAGAGAATAGCACTGACGTATACACACTATCAAATGTAAAACAGATAGCTAGTGGGGAGCAGCTGCATAGCACAGGGAGATCACCTCAGTGCTTTGTGTCCACCTACAGGGGTGGGATAGGGAGGGTGGGAGGAAGACACAAGAGGGAGGGGATATGAGGATATATGTATACGTATAGCTGATTCACTTTGATATACAGCAGCAACTAACACCAACAATGTAAAGCAATTATACTCCAATAAAGATGTTTAAAAAAAAAAAACCTTGCAAAAAGCTTTGCTAAAAAAGCCTTTCTTAATCCAGTGATTTTTAATTAATTTTACTGAGGTATAGTTCTCCAATTCTTTATAATTCCTCTGATTCACAGAGAAAGAATCTAAATTACACACAAATGATCTTTAAGGTCTAAATAAAAATAAAAATTTGGGCTTCCCTGGTGGTGCAGTGGTTGGGAGTCCGCCTGCCGATGCAAGGGACACGGGTTTGTGCCCTCGTCCGGGAGGATCCCACATGCCTCGGAGCGGCTAGGCCCGTGAACCATGGCCGCTGAGCCTGCGCGTCTGGAGCCTGTGCTCCGCAATGGGAGAGGCCACAACAGTGAGAGGCCCACGTACCGCAAAAAAATAAATAAATAAATAAATAAATAAATAAATAAATAAATAAATAAATAAATAAATAAAAATTAAAGATCTCCTGACAGGAATGTGTTGAGCTTAACAACATACAATGAGGTGAAAGGGCTGGAGAAGCAGTAGAGGGTTCAGGATACGTTTAATTTGAAAATAGGACTCCTATCTTGTTAATCTGTTCTATAATAGTTTGTTCATTGCTACATAAATCCTTGTTCTATTCATTCATTTTTTTGAAAAGAAGGTACTATGCAACCATACTAGATGCCAGATATCATATTCAGGTACAGTGCAGCACATTCTTTAAAATGGACCAAAGTTCAAGAAACTTTACAAATAAGAAAAAATAGAAGAAGAGCAAGAGAGACCTACTATACAAAAGTCTTACTCAGTAAAACTTTCCTGGTCACAATTATGACATAAAATCTCTTCTTTTAAACCCTTTGCTTCTCTTTCCAATTCCATGCACTTCCAAAAAAAAAAAATCAAGACTTACATCTTTGCATAATTTTCTCTATTTCTCTAGTTTAAATATATACATTTTGATTTTGTTGTTATAACAATCATTCATCTTTATATCATGTCCATCAGGGAAAAGCCCCATTTTATATTTTGAGAATAATTTAATAAAATGTTACAACTAATAAATAATAATAGACAACATGGGGTGGGGAGCTCCTTATAAGCCAGGCATTGTTTAAAACGTTTTAGGTGGATTATCTCATTTAATCCCTCATAATAACCCTTATGAGAAAGGTTCTAACACAAGCCCTAGTTTACAGAAGAGAAAACTGAGGCAGAGAAAAGTTAACTAACTTGCCCAAGGTCACATAGCCAATACGCAGTTAACCCAGGATTCAAAGCTAAGCAACTCTGCTCCAAAAATCTGTGCAATTAACTTATATTATGCTTCTTGGGCTAAATCCCTGCTCCATCTCACCAAAAGTATTCTGTTGCCAAAAATGGAGTCTCAAAGGATGCATTAATTTTGTCTTTTTGCTATAAGTTGACACACTCAAGAAACAATGAGTTTTGATTTTCAATATTCTTTCCTTTGTTTCATTTTTCTCTCCAAACCATTTTAAACATATAATTTGTATTTTTATACCTACATAGATTTACTTATATTTTCCTACCTTTCTTTATTTCCTGTGTGGTTTTATTTATTTATAGTTTCAATATTCATTGAGCATTTACAAGATGCCTGGCATATGAATTCTCAGGATCATAAAATCACAAAACTTTAAATCTTGAAACAATCTTGGAGAAAAAGTAAATCAAAATTAATGTTCACAGTCAAGGAATATAAAATCTAGAGAAGCTAGATTTCTTGCTTCTTCGTCCAGCCCAGAAAAAAAGCTAATTCGGGTATCTCTCTTGTGATCATCTGTACCCACTGGTTTTCTCCTCACAACTAGAAAAATTTGATGTCATCTAGATACCTCACTAGGCAGTCTTTCAGGTCACTTATATAGATAATAAGTACAACGGATGTTATATTAGTGTCCTAGGTCTTCTGTTAACAAAATACCACAAACTGCATGGCTTAAAGGAAAAGAAATCTGTTTCCTCACAGTTCTAGAGGCTATAAGTCTGAAATCAAGGTTTTGACAGGGTCATGCTTCCTCCAAAAACTCTAAGGAAGTATCCTTCCTTGGCTCTTATGGCTTCTGGTAGCCCCAGGCAATCCTTTGTTTATAGCAGCATAACTCCAATCTCTGCCTCGGCCTTCACATGGCTGTATTCCCTGTAGGTCAGTCTATCTTTTCTTCTAATAAGGACACCAGTCATATTAAATCAGAACCTGCCCTAATAACCTCATCTGAACTTGATTACATCCACAGACCCTATTTCCAATTAAGTAAAGTCATACTCACAGGTACTGGATATTAGGATTTCAACATATCTTTTTGAGGAAACAATTCAACCCATAACAGATGGGTTTATTAACTGCTAAGGTATCTTTATCTTTACAGTTTTCCAGTTAAATAAATATCTGTTTATTTCTACCCTCTGATTTTAAATCTTTTCTTGGGCCATGCTAAAAGTATACTTCCCACCCAATGGTGACTTAATATTTAGCAATCTTTCGTAAAGAACATTGCCAAGTCTTTCCTAAAACCTAAGTAGATGATTTTTCTATACCCTATTACCTTCATATAAAAGAACTCTAAGAATAATCAGGCATGATTTCTTCCTTAGAAAATACTCCCTTTCCCCTAGAAGGTTTTTTACTTAAATATTTGATGACTCTATTTGTTATGAATTCTAAGAACTTGCACAATATTCAGAAAATATTTACTAAGCCTCCTCTATTTGCCAAGTACTGCTCAAGGCCAAGGAAATCATAGTAAACAAAATGAAAGTGTCTGTCTTTGTGGAGCTACAGCCTGAAGGGCTAGCAGGGATTATAGGGGAAGAAAATAAATACTAAAATCATACATATGTACATAATCAAATGCCATAATTAAATGAGTTAATAACATATAAATACACGTATTAAAATATTTAATGCATAGAAATGCTTAAAAGAAACCTACCACATAGTAAATGTTAGCCAACAAAATTGTAGTAGTAGCAGCAAAGAACTAGAAGTAAGGGCTATGTAAGAAGTGGAAAAGGGCAATAGGATAATGATGGCAGGGAGTAGAGGGTTAATCAAAGAGCCTATTACAGCTAGAGTAGTCAGAGAGATGTCTCAAAGGAATGACATTTGAGTTGAAATGATGAAAAGAAGGCAGTCAGGCATATGAAAAACTGGGGAAAAGAGCATTAAAGAGAGAGGAAACAGAAAGCCCCTGAGATGAGAAGCAGTTTGGCCTGCTCAGAGGACAGTGAGATCAGAAAGGCTAGAGTGTGGAGGATGAGAAGGAGTGGGAGGCTACGCTGGGGGAGAGCTAGGCAGGGACATGATCATGTAGTTTAAGCTCTGATAAGAAATTTTATTTTGATTACACAAGGATCCCACTGGAGGGTCATAAGCAGGAGATCACACAAGATCACACTGAGATCACTCAGTTACTACGTAGAAAATAAAATGTAGGAAGGGCAAGGGAGCAGACAGGTAGTCTGGAAGAAGCAGTCAGGCTACAACTTACTGTTTTATTATGATGATCACAGTGAAGATGCTGACAAGAGGTCAGATTTGGGATATATTTTAGAGATAGCACCACGAGAACTTATGGAAAGAGTGGATATGAGATTTGTGGAAGAGTGAACACAAGGGTGATTCCCACGATTTTTGGCTTTAACAGATGATTAAAGGTGACACCATTTACTAAGAAGTGGAATACTGTGAGAGTGGCAGATTTGAGGGTTTTGACAAGTTAAATATGAGATTATCAGGCCAATTCCTGAATGAAATAATCAAATTCTAAGTCACTCTTTTTAAATGAAGTTCACTTTAGGTATGTCTTCGTCATGCAAATGACTGTCATACATTATATATAATACCAGAAACAACAAAAAATTTTAGTTGATCTGAATAACCAAAGCATTATTTTTACATATGCAAGAACCATGTGGCAGGGTGATGACTTTTTGTAAGCATGCTAAAAATAGAAAGTCTTCACATATAAATTTCAAAACTGTATATGCATTTATTTAATTTTATTTTTAAAGCCTAAGATGAAAAATAGCTCAATTTCAGACACTTGGTTTCTCTGACACTGAGCTCCACCTGCTGGTAGTTTCTTATCTTTAGGAATTTGTTATCTTTAGGTATTATACTCTGAAAAAGAATTTAAATATGTTTAAGTGGAATATAGGCTCCAATATAAATACACTGAAAAATCACATTTAGGAGAAATCATGGTAACTTTTTCTTTCTTTATAGCTACCTTTTATTGAGTTTAGCTATACGCCAGGCACTGTGCTAAAACATTTTTACAAACAATATCTCATTAATTTTCAAAACAATTCTATGAGGTTTCTATGATTTGCTACATTTTACCAATAAGGATATTTACCTCAGAGAGGTTGTGTTGACTTTTCCTATGGTCATATCTTTAATAACACAGAGAGGGTCTAAACTAAGTTCTCTCTGACTATAAGTCTGTTGGCTTAGTAAACAGGCAACACTGCTTGGATAGAATTTAACCTATTGTGACAGGAAATTCTGAGCTTGAATCTGCCACTCTTATTCTGATGAAAATCCTTACTCTCTTCAAGTTTCAGGGTTCTCATCTGAAAGGTAGAAATCACTCCTTCCTTGCAGGGTTGTTTGCCAGTAACAATAGTTTATGTCCAGCATACAGTCAGTTCCTTTCTTTTAGTAATTTTCCTTAAATGACATATTGGAGCAACCTAACGTATGAGGCTTTATATGGCCAGATGTTAATGAATCAAATCTACTGTCTTTCAAAGAATAATCTTTAGGAAATTTTAAATTTTGAATTGTATTAGATATTAAAAAGTTTGTTTAGAAAAATCCTCCAAAATGGAACATTTCATATAATAGTGAGATTTTCAGCACTCTTTAACTACTCATCTTTAAAATCTATAGAGTAATTATACATAAAGCCAACAAAAAAATCTACAAAGTTAAATTAAGAATAATCAACTAGAAAATAGTGAGACATCACAATTATCACAATTTATCATGAAAATTGCAAGCAAAAGTTAAACACTGATAATTTCCCTTTAATCATCAATAATGTTTTTTAATCCTAACAAGGGGCAAGCTTTGAATAATGTTATGGGAGTTACGTTTTCACAACATAACAAAATTATTTTACATATATAAAATATTTCCAATAATTTAAAATATAGGTTTTCAACAATTTTAAAAAATCAGCTAATTTATTAGTAAATCCTTCTAATCTTACAGATCCACCTGCAAACAATTATAAAATACCTGCAGTTGAAAACCATTCCCAGGGAAAATAATGATCCACTGTATAACCTAACTGCAGCTGAGAAAAACAGTACTAAGACAGAATCATTAGAATCACATCCAAGTTCATTAATTATTCTAAATCTAGATTATATTCTTGGATGAACTCCGTTTACATACAGATGCATTCTTAGACCTCCATGGACTGATTTTGGTGTTATGGCCTCCACTTCCACTGAGGGATTCTAGATTCTGAAAGAGATGGCCTTATGAATCTTCTTCCAGCATGAGCTGTAGTGATATTGTCAAGGGCACTGTCACTGCAAAAGTCAATGTCAAAGCCTCCAGTAAGAAATTCTATTAGAGCTAAATACAATGAAAAGCTTTGCTTCCCCTGCAATGTGACATGCCTTCTTTTATTTAACAGTAACTATTACATGACTTTATCGTCCCTTTCATTTTGGCTTTTGGGAAGCTTAGACACAAAATAATAGCTCTACTGTAGTAACTATCCAAGCTATGACCTACATAGCTTTTTCTCCAGTCCTGATATCCTGTTACAACCTCCATTTTTCCTGGTGCTGATTTTATTTTTTTATTTGTATTTTGCTGTATTTTGTCATCATTAGCTACCTCAAATACTCTGAGGACTAAGGCAGGAAATGAATGAATGAGTGAATGACACAAGTATATAAACTAGCAAATATGAAATCTATACAAAAAGCCTTGCAATGTGAAGATTACAAATTCCCGGAGCTAACAGTCTTTTCGCCGAACAATTTAAAACAAACCTGATTATCTCATATTGGTGACATCATGCTCTCTGCAATCTTCAGACCCCTAGACATGGTCATTCTACTAGGCTGCCTTTCTTAGAAGTGATACAGCTGAAGCTTAAAGCAGCAGCTCTTGTTCACTTCCTGTCAATCAGCTGAAGAACTCTATGGAAAAATAGGAGGACACAGGAAGGTTTCCTGTGTTCTTTAATTTTTAACATCCTAATCCCAAATCACATTGTACATCCACAGAGCAAGAAGTCAAGCTGTCTCTGACTTTCTGACTTTGGGAGACAGGAAAGAGGCAACATCCCTAAAAATCACCCAAGAAGCCTATAAGAATGACAGATGAAAATTAAATCAGGCTTTCAAATTCCTATGGAAAACAACAGATCAGCGTTTTTTCATGGTATGGCCAGTCCATGCTTGTTTTACTGCTCACATACCAAATATCTTTAGTATCTGCACAAATTATTCCATCATTTTAAAAGCATGGTCTATCTTTCAAAATAGAAATAATTATGATCTAATTCACCAGCACAATTTTCAAATTATAATAAGCGACCACTAAATTAAAGTGAGACCTCTAAATTGTATGCTGTCATCAAATGCTAGAAAGTACAAAGACACTTTCTCTTGGTGAGTTAAATAACCAGTGAAAAGTCAGAATCAACATGCTTGCACTACCCAGTTTGGGGGTAACTGACACTCTCTTTAGCTCCCCAAGCTCCTGATTTGAGGTACATATTATTATCTTACAATGCTAAATAAGCTACTTTCACAAGAGGCATTCAGAATTTAAAAGAGTTCTTTAAGACAAACTCCTTTGCCTAATAGTTCTCAAACTTTTTTCAACCCTAAGAGACCTGAAGGATGCAACACTTTCGCAGCATGCATTACAGTTAACTATGGCTTGTTAGTAAAAGAGAAAGGTAGGGAGAAATATAGTCCATGGAGGAAACATAATATGGGAAGGAAGAGGGTGAACGAAGAGGGTTGACAGAGCGACAGAAGTATGGCCTGTGTCGTTTAAAAAGCCCCTCCTCATCCCAAGTAATTCTGAAAGGACAGCCATGAACAGCCCAACACACAGACACAAACTAACACACACACACACACACACACACACACAGTGGAACATGCCTTCATTTTGGTCCCACGCTTAATCAGAGCAAATTTTTTTCTGAAATTCTTAATTGAAGTACAAGATACATTCAGCAAAGTGTACAAATCAAAAGTGTACAGTTTATGAATTTTCAGACTGAAAAGATCCCGGTAACTAGAACACGGATCAAAATACAAGTCATTTCCGCACTCTAGAAGTCCCCTGTGTGCCCCTTTCAGTCCTTCCCTCATCTCACCGAGGGTAACCCCTATCCTAACTTCCAATATATCACAGATTACTTTTGCCTCTTTTTGAACTCTATATAAGTGGAATCACAGATTATGTAACATCTGGTATCTTTCACTCAATATGATGTTTGTAAGTTTCACCCATACTGCTGTAATTTGTTCATTCTTATAACTGCAGACAATTTCACTGGGTACATATTCCACAGTTTATCTATTCCACTGTTGATTGACATTTGGCAGTTTCCAGTTTCAGTCTATTACAAATAGTGCTCCTGTGTATATTCTTATACATGTCTTTGGGGGAACATATGTATTCATTTCTGGGTCACAGGGTGTGCCCATATCCTTTAGTAGATATTGCCAAATAATTTTCCTAAAGCGGTTGTGGTGGTTAAGATATTTTTGAGGACACAGTGTATCCTGACCCCACTTAAATGACACAGCATACTGAGTTTCTGATTTTGCCTACCTATAAGTGATGAATATGCTAGCTAAAGCTATTTCTCTGTATCCTTTCCTTTCCATCAGTGCTATAAGGAATTTATTACTTTCTAGAACATATTCTAGAATAATTTACCCCTCTACATTAACTGAGTAGGTGTTTTGTTTTGTTTGGTGCTTATATGCCAAGGAATATGTAGAAAAGGAGTCAAACATTTGACCAGAATCTAAACACTGATGATCTCATCTCTTCAAGCACGTTGAAGAAAAATTTATTGAGCACCTACTCTTTGCTAGGCACTGTCTTAAGCACCAGAAGCTTTATATAGAATTATAAGAGATGAGGTACTTATAATAATAGCATAAATGAAGCCAGGGCATTTTCATTCTCAATGCTATCATCTACTGGCCTCTCAGACACTCTCCTTTATTTACTGAGATCTTTGCAAGTGGCTTATAATTATTTTCTTTCCAATACATGACTCTTATACCCAAGGCCTCAAAGTTCCTTTGGATGTCTTCATCTCCAACAATGCTCATTTATGCTTAACTTCAGCACTGCATTCTACTATTCATAACTTGGAACCTACCAGTCAAAATTGCTTCACATGTGAAATTTCAGATCACACTTAATAGCTTCATATAAGTCTCTTAACTACCTTACTCCAACTATACTTGTTCTTAAACTAGATGAATAGTCAGTCCCTGGACTACTCCAATATTTTTATCCCAGTCCTTCACCCCTTATATACTTCTTTCTTTTTTTGCTGTTTCTTCCATAGGGACATACCTGCTAGTTATGACAAGCATCCATTCTGATTGGTCAGAGTCCAAGGTAGGGGCCAGACAATATAAGGAAAGCCTCTTACGCAAGCCATTCAGAAAAAATACTGTTTAGCCTAAAAGTTATAAGCAGCCGTTCTTGTGGGGGTCAATATAACCAGACTTGTCCTGATTTGAAATTTTAAAAGGTTACTTTGGGTGGAGCATAGCAAACAGGTGGAAAGGAGGCCACTGTGAATGGTAACAGACAAGTTAAAAATCTCATTTTCTAATTGCTTTTCTTAATGATTATTTTCGTTACTAGTGAGGTTGAAAATTCTTTCATATCTTTATTAAAGCTTATATTTCCTTTATTATAAATTTCTTATGTTCTTTGTCCATTTTTAATTGATGCATTCCTTCTTTATAAACCAACTTGGATGATTTACTTACATATTTTAAAACATTAATCCTTGTCATATTTGCATCACATATTATTCCCAATTTTTATTCTGCAATTTAGTTCTTTGTTTTCTGACACAGGAAAATGTTCACTTATATTTTCTTTAGTCGTTTTGTGGCTTTATTTTTTTATATTTGAGTAATACACCTGAAGTTTATTTTTTATGTGGCATGAGCTTAAGACCTAAAATGATATAAACTGAATAATCTTTTAATCTTTTGTTTTCCTTAAAATAGCCTTATACTCATATTAAGAACATATATAGGCTTCTTTGGATGAGTATTCTATTAATCTATCTGTATATTCTTGCTTCCTAACTATGCTGTTTTAATAATGTAAACTTCTAGTTGTTCAAATGTTATGTTTCTAACATTATCAGTATGATAGCATTCATTCAAATTTCAAAATGAAGGCAGATAAAAGGATCTGAATTTGTTTATATTCTCTTGTAGACCCTTGTAACATCTACCACATAGTTAAAATTTCTTTCTGATTGAGTTATTTCTCCTTCCAAGGATTAAATAATTTTTAAGCAATTTTGAGAACTTATCTGGAAGAATTAGCCTCTACTCTAAAAGATCTCTAGATACATTCTGACAGAGAAAATCTTTCCTTAGTCCAAGATCTTATCATTTGTCTGGGATTTGCAAACTAAACCAATGATTTTAAAAATTAACAGTTGAGTCTTAATCTTTTAAATATTAATACTGAGAAATAATTTTCTTCAGAACACTATAATAAAAGAGAAAATTTATTAGGATTTAAAATTCTTTCATTAGGTACCAAATGAAGCAATAAATCATAATATTCACATATTCTCTTTATTAAACCTTTCAATTAAATTAAAGAAATTGATATGTCATAAAAATAACTTTCAAAATTTATGACAAAAGACTTTAGAGATAAAAATATATGAATCCTTCACTACATGAAAGGCCAACTGTCTACTTTCAATTCAAGTCAAAAGATAACATACTGACACATAAATTTTAAGACAAATACTATTCAATTTAATAGAGGAATTAGCAAATAAATTGTAGAGGCTGCAATACTTTTCTCAGGTTGAAGAAAATTAGATAATTTTTAAATTTTTAAAAGAATGTCCTGAACATGTTATGCAATGGTTTATATGCCAAGTAGTTGCTTTTTATTGATTTATTTTTAATGGATATGCAAAAACAAAACTATATTATGGGAGAAAAGGAAGAACTGTATTCATTATCAACAGAAATTTTTAGCAATTTTATTATTCACAATTATTATGACAAATTAGACATGTATGTAAAAATCTTTTTTCTTCTTCAGATGATTAGATCTCTCCCCTGTCTTTTCAAATAATGTATCTGCATTAAACTACAATAAAAAAGTCCAAAGTTTTTCTTAATTTTTAATTAACATAGAATGAATGTCAGTTAATACTATGTCTATCAGTTAACAGTTAATCCAAAAAAAAAAACTACACAAAAAGAAAATCTAATTGGTGTGTGAATAATAATGAAATAGTTGTTAAATTAAAATTTGTATTACATTTAACATTTTTTGTGTGAATTTGCATAAGTCACTTAACTTCTCTATTCTCATTTTTTATGTTTATCTTGAGTAGTATTCCAGTATTCCTAATTTCCTTGGACATGTAGATTTGGGGATCATCAGTTGATGTTTAAGTCATGACAGAAGGAATAAAAACCCACAGATAACATGAATACAAAGAAAAGAAAAGGATTGAAAGCCAAGGGCTGAAGGCTAAAGCCTGAGGAATATTAATGATCAATTTCATCACAGCACTTAACTCTGATGTTTTCTTGTTAATCAATTATTTATTGCAACTTTCTGCCTGCTGAATGTAGATTTTTGAGTACAGAGACTCTCTCTTTTACTCCAGGATGTCTCCATCCATGGCACACAATAGATATTATGGGAGTTGGTTAACTGTGTTTAATAAGAAGGCAGAGGAAGGAAGAGGAGAAATGGGGACAAAGGTGCAAGAGACAAAAGAAAGGAGGAAAAAGAGAAATGCAGAGGAGAGGGAAAAGAAAGGGGACAAAAACCAAATATGTACTAAGCACCTTCCTATGTCTGGGCTCTATAATGTGCCTTTGCCTTTGCATCACTCATTTAGTCCTAATAACAATCCTCTGAGGTGCATATTACTAACCACATTTTACAGATGAAGAAACTGAGGTTTAGGGGGGTAAAAATTTACTTAAAGGTAATGAAATGCATGACAATTTGACTCAAGTTTCCACATTTTCTCCACCCTGCCCTGCTGGTAAAAAGAGAGACTTTAAATAATACTGAGAGAAGGGAATCAATGAGGTATAAAGAAAAACTGGTTTCAATTGATAGAATGAATAAATAATGGTATGGCATAAATTGACAACAAAGAGAGTTATTTTTAAAAGGCAATACAAGTATTAAAAGCTGTTAATTGAATTTTCCATAATTGCAAACTTAAAAGAAAAATGTTGTTTTAGAAATGAATAATTATCAAATATAATGCCATTTAGGAATTGTTTTTTTCACTCAAACTAAAAGAAAACTGTCATTAAAAAATGTGATTATGAGTTATATTTTTATAAAAATTGCTTTGTGCACAATTTTAAGCACAAACTTTAATAGTGTAGTAGAAGAAAAAAATGAGCTTACAGTAAACTAATAACACTAAAAATGTTCTTTAAAAAATTAGCTGGTCAATCCTATTGATGCCAGCAATATGTAAGTAAAATTAATTACATGATACTTTGTTTAAAAAATACTTTGTAATCTATTATGGCTAAAGAACACAATATAGTCGGCCCTCGACATCTGCAGGTTCTACATCCACAGATCCAACCAACCATGGATCTGAAATATTTGGAAAAAAAAATTCCAGAAAGCTCCAAAAAGTAAAACTTGAATTTGCCCTGTGCAGGCAACTATTTACATTGTATTTACAACTATTTACATACCATTTACATTGTATTAGGTATTACAAGTAATCTACAGATGATTTAAAGTATCATCATGTGTGTAGGTAATATGCAAATACCATACCATTTTACTGCAGGGGCTCCTGGAACCGATCCCCCTTGGATACCCAAGAAAGTCTGTACTTCAAATACAGAGTAGATCCCAAACATGCTTATCTATCATCTAAAAATTAACAGGATACATTTTTAAAAGAAAATACTCATGCTTTATGAAAAATAATATCAAGACTAAGGAATAAAGACTAGCAGAAAATAAGCATTTACATTAAATCATCATTTCTGTGATAACTATCATCTACATAAAAGACAATGGTAGCTTACTAAGTTGCAGGCACTGTTATACGCGCTTTGAATGTGTAAACTTAACTATTCCTTACAACAAACCCAAGAGTAAGTAAAACTATAATTCCTGATTTACACATTGGGAAATGAGGGCAGGAAAAGTCCTGAAACTTGCCTAACACTTCCTAAGTGGTAGAGCATGGATACAAATCCAAGCAGTCTGGCTCTGCAGCTGGAGCTCTCTCTAGAGTGACGATTCTATTGCAATAACTCATTAGTCATTATCTCTGTAACTACTGGAGACTTTGTCACTCTGTTAGAATACCACTGCCACAATTATTTATAAAATGAGAAATATTTGATAGAAGCTAACATCAACATTTAACCCATTTTTTAAAAAAACTGAATGGCATCAATTATAACCTATAAATAGATATTTTGAAATTCTGTACCTATTCGGTCCCTCTGTAAACATCTGCTGAGTGTATATCTACGTACTGCTAGGCACCTAAAGTTTTTCTAATGTTTTAATATATGGATATATACAAGTCAAAATGCAGCCAACTTTCAAATTAATTGTTAAATCAATTACTTTTGCTCCATCTACCCCCACCAAACCTATGGTAGGGTCTAAATCTATTTTATCTTTGACCCACCCTTCCCACAAAACCCCGGTACAAAATATTCATGTAGTAAGTAATGATTAAACACTTGTTTAACCCCAAATGACTGAATAAATCTGAGTTATTAATCTTTTAATTTGCATTAATCATAGCAATATTTAATTCTTGCCTAACTTTACTTTGTTCTTTTATTATATCCTTTTAGAGCTAGCTAAGCCCTGGCTAGTTAGTTTGTGCTAAGATATTAAGAAATCCATAATTAAAAAGACAAATTAGGAATATATATATGTATACATATATATACATATACATGAAAATGAAAGGTAGCTTTTTCATTTGGTTTGTACTATATTACATGCATATATGTGTGCGTGTGTTTGTGTATAAAAATGAAAAAGTTACGTTTCATTTACCATATACTTGATTTGGTTTATTTACTCACTGAATATGCATATAAATATGAGCAGAGATAGTTAAAATATAAGTTAAAAACAGCTTGAAATTTTGTTTTCTTTCCCCCTGATATTGAAGATACAGTGCCCTGATGCAAAAATGTCTCTGGCATCATCCATTAACTAGTCTGTGATGTGAAATGACTTCATTTGTATGAACCAAAGAAAAATGAACATTTAAAGGAAACTTTTTAAATTGAATATAATTGACATATAACATTATATTCGTTTCAGATACATAATATCACGATTTGATATTTGTATATACTGAGAAATGATTTCCACAACATGTCTAGTTAACATTCATCACCACACATAGTTATAAAAATTCTTTTCTTCTGATGAGAACTTTTAAGATCTACTCTCTTAGCAACTTTCAAATATATAATAGAGTATTGTTAACTATTGTCACCATGCTGTATATTACATCCCCCTCATTTTATTTTATAACTGGAAGTTTGTACCTTTTGACCACCTTCACCCATTTCACCCACTCCCCATCCCTACTTCCAGCAATGAAACACAGTCTGTTCTCTGTAACTATGAGTTGTTTTTTATTTTGTTTTGTTTAAGATTCTACATGTAAGTGAGATCATACAGTAACTGTCTTTCTGTCTGACTTATTTCACTTAGCAAAATGCCCTCAGGGCCCATTCATGTTGCCACAAATGGCAAGATTTCATGTATGTGTGTGTGTGTGTGTGTGTACACATATATATGAGATATATATATATATATATATATATATATATATATATATATATATCACATCTTTATCCATTCATCTATTGATGGACACTTAGGTTGTTTCCATA
Source organism: Mesoplodon bidens (assembly GCF_964165515.1). NCBI lineage: Eukaryota > Metazoa > Chordata > Mammalia > Artiodactyla > Ziphiidae > Mesoplodon > Mesoplodon bidens. The sequence continues at coordinate 90,289,380 of NC_138160.1, read as the reverse complement.
TCTTGGCTATTGTAAATAATGCTGCTAGGAACATGGGGGTGCAGATATCTTTTCGAGTTAGTGTTTTCATTTCCTTTGGATAAATAAACAGAAGTGGAATTGCTGGATTGTATGGTAGTTCTATTTTCAATTTTTTGAGGAACTTCCATATTGTTCTCCATAGTGGCTGCACCAATTTACATTCCCACCAACAGTGCAAGAGGGTTCCCTTTTGTACACATCCTCGCCAACACCTGTTATTTGTTGTCTTTTTGATAAGGGCCGTTCTGACCAGTGTAAGGTGATATTTCATTGTGGTTTTGATTGGCATTTCCTTGATGATTAGCAATGTTAAGGAATCTTGACCTGAATCATTTAGAAAACTCAACAAGTTTTTTATAATGTAATCATTATCACCTCCTAACTTCGTTTTATAAATTAGAAATTTATGCATCAAATAAACATAAAGCATATACCTCTAAATACACTTGAAGTATCAGATCTACAGGAGAATTTATTAATTTAATGGTCTACAAAGCCACTGAAAGTTCAGCATGATAAAATTCTTGCCACAGGAAAGCTGGAAGCAAGAATTTATTAATCTATAAAACTGAAATATTAATGTCGATATTAATGTAGTAATTAATATCCATAACTGACATTGTTCTCAGGTTAAGAAACCTTTAAATTACTTTGAGAGTAAAATCTAAACCTATATAAACTGCACAAAACCTTCCAAAATGTATCTTACATATAATCTCTATTTCTACACATAGTAAAATTATAGGATTTCACCAGCTGTCTTTATAATAACAACTGTAAACCATGTGAATATGTCACTTCTTTGCTCAGAGTCTTATTTCTCTAAGAGTTAGCCTCAAAATCCTTACAATGGTCTGCGTGACTATGCGATCTAAATGCCCACTACTTCTCTGACCCCATCTCCTACTACTCTGGCTCACTCTGTTCCAGCCACACTGGCTTCCTTGTTGTTCCAACACAAGAACCAGACTCCTGCATCAGTGCCTCTCAACTGCTTTTTCCCACTGCTTGGAATATTCTCACCCCAGGCAATCTCATCATTTGCTCCCTTAGTTCTTTCAGATCTCTGTATAAATCACTTTATCAGTAAGCCTTATCTGACCACCATATATATGAAAACCCCTCCCAGCACACTTTTTCTCCCTGCTTCTTTTATTTTTCTCCAAAGAACTTACCACCACCTGACATATATATGTTTGTAGGAGTGTGTGTGTGTGTGTGTATGATTGTTTATTGTCTGTCTCCTCCAATTAGAGTAAAAGGTCCATGAGGACAAAAAAAAATGTTTATTTTGTTCACTACTGTATCCCCAGAACTTAAAATGGCACCTGACACCTGACATTCAATAAATATTTGTTTGTTGAACAAATAAATGAAAAAAAAAGAAGTAACTGTATACTCACTGTTACAAAATGATACTTAAAATATATTAAGTAAAAAGTAAGGTACAGAATAGTATTGTATGTTTTACCATTTGTGTCAAAGGAGCAGGAAGCATATAATGTAAGTTTATGTTTATATTTGCATACAATGCTTCTGGAAGGTTACCTCTGAGGTAGGGAACTAGGGACTAAGGAAAGGACACTTAGACACCTGTGCACGTATATGTACTACATATTCAGAGAAATTAAGGTTTTGCCTTCATAAATAAGAAATATTACAAAAGATAATCCTACAGAAAAATCTACAATTCATACTTAAGAACTCAGTAAGTATCTACAAATTAATTTACATGTGAACTAAGGTACATTATTAGAAAAAAGTAAAATAGAATCTTTTTGTAACAGTATTTCTTAATATATAAAATACTTAACATAATCTCATTTCAGTGTCACACAAATCCTGTCAGGCAAGGTGGGTACACATTCATTTCCTCCTTTTATGGAAAAGAAAACTCAGAAAGGTTAAGTAACCTGACAATAGTTACACAGCAGAGACAAAGCTCAATTCAGGTCTCCTGATTCTTAGTCTGGTACTTTTCTCAGTGTATTTGATAGTAAGGCTTGGAATTAACATTTACCTTATGTATTTAAAGAAAGAAAATACACCTGATGATGAAAACAGATAAAGCTTCAATGATGCTGTGAATATATCTCAATTGATATCATTCCAATTTAGTGACTAACTATAAAATTGAAAATATATTGAACATTATGGTAAAATGAATTACTATTGAATCATAATACAGACAATATTTAGTCAACAAACTAGATATTTTGTTGGTTGAAAATGTAACAAAACAGGATTTTATTGATAGTGCTGTTCAGTTAAGCAGAACTCAATAAAATATGCAGAGAAGATAAATATAAGTTGTGTATTAGTCTAGTAAAAGGGCTTAAAAATGTGCAATTTCAGAAACATCAAAGTAAAGGCAATTATCTTATAGGATAGCTAAACATATTTTAAAAGTAGGAACTCATTCCATGGTGCCAGATATATTTGACATATAACAGAGGTTCTTTCAACAAAAATTATTATATTTGGCCTAAAGCACATGCTGTTAAAAGGAAAATAACTAGATTACTCTGGAGTAAAAAGGAAGTTCAATTCCTCAGTTCAACAGACACTGGTTGAAAACTTATGTTCTTACAACTGGATAGCTAAAAACAAACGTGATATTTTTGAATAAATTAAGAGAGAGAGAGAGAGAGAAAGAGAGAGAGAGAGAGAGAGAGAGAGAGAGAGAGAGAGAGAGAGACAGACAGACAGAGTAAAGTCAGACAATGTTTAGTCAGGGGCTAGAAAATCTTGGTATTTCCATCATTATCCAGATAGGGCAGCCAACAAAGAGTTTGCCTTCTAATTTGCCCCAGAAGGCAGATTCTTCTGCCTGCAGAGCTAGAAGTGAAGAATAAAATAAAATAATCCTTGGGTCTATAGTCCATTTAACTCAAATGTCTTCAGCATTAACAGCACATTTAAGTGCCAATAACTCAAATGGATAAGAAAGGATCTGTCTTCTAATTCATCATTTCCCAAAGTACAGTTTCCATCGCACAGTGGTCCCTTCAGGACCCTCTTTGAAAAGGGATTGGAACAGTATTTCCAGAGACACTGCATTCCGTGCTATAGTTCTCCTCTTGGGAATTTGATACAAGAAGTTTAGAAAATTCCTGCAGTCAATACAACTGTTTCTTTTGCCTTAATCGGGTATGTCCGAAATTCTAGAACGCATTTCTCCTTGGAACATTTTTCGAGGACACCAAATTCTCTTGATTTTCTACTACCTCACTGGTCATTCCTTCTTAATCTCTTCCTGATTCCTCCTTGTCTAGACCTAACTTGCAGTGCCCCAGAGTTCAGTCCTTGTTTCTCTTTTCTTCTCTATCCTCTCTCACTTGGTGGCATTCTATAGTCAAATAATTTTAAATACCATTTGATGCCTACAACTCTCAAATTTATATCTCCAGTCCAAAGCATCCTCTGGAACTACCAAATTTCTACATTGATGGGGTTTCTTTCTTTCTCTTTCTTTCTTTCTTTCCTTCCTTCCTTTTTCTCTTTCTTTCTTTTTCTTTCTTTCTTCCTTCCTTTTCTTTTCTTTCTTTCCTTCTTTCTTTTCTTTCTCTTTCTTTCTTTCCTTTCTCTCTTCTTTCTCTCTCTTTTCTTCTTTCTTTCTTTCTTTCTTTCCTTTCCTTTCCTGCTTCCTTCCTTCCTTCCTTTCCTCCCTCCCTCCCTCCCTCTCTCTCTTTCTTTCTTTTTTGGAAAAACAAGCTGAAATCTTGCTCTTCCTCATCAAAGCTGCTCTATGTGTACTCTTTCCATGCACTTGAAACAAATTCTATTCCTCTAGTGCTCCTGCGCAAAACCTTAAAGTTGTCCTTGACTCCTCTCTCTCATACCCCACATTTAATCCATGGGAAATCACATGGGCTCAACCTTCAAAACATATCCATAAGCTAAACACTTCCTGTTAGTTCCTGTGATACCATCCTTGCTCAAACTGTCATCTTCTATCACCTGGGTTGCTGTAACAACCTCAATCTTCCATTCTTATTAACCTTAAGCATATTATCAGCACAGTGATCCATTTAATTCAAAATTCAGAGCATGTCAATCTTCTGTTATAACCTCCCAACCCAATGGCTCCACATTTCATTCAGAGAAAAGCCATAACCCTTAATTATGTTCCACAGGTCCTGAGATCTGTTCTCCATTACTTCTCTAATCTCATTCCCTATACTCTCACCTTCCCCTCTACTCAGAGCTCCTTACTGTACCTTAGAGAATCCAGAACTGCCCCTGCCTTATAGTCTTTGCAATAAATACACCCTCTGACTAGAATGCCCTTTCCCCAGAAATTAAGTGGTTTACTAGCTCCCCAGTTCAAGATTTTGTTCAAACGTCACTTTCTCGTGTAAAAATTGATCAGTGGATGCCTTTGAATGGTAAGTAGAACTATGAGATATTTTATTTTATTTACTATTCTTATTTTATGTGGTAGAAATGTATTATATTTATTTAATAACATTTATTATTTTGTAGTTATTAAAGCCACATATGCTGTTTTTAGAAATCTTGGAAATTAGGAAAAATGATAAAGAAAAAAACTCCTACCATGCAGAGATTTTGTGATGACTATTAACCTATTATATCATATTTTTCATTAAAAAGAACATTGTTTATATAAAAAATATCACTTTCTCGATGATGCTTATCTTTTTTTTTTTTTTGCGGTACGCAGGCCTCTCACTGTTGTGGCCTCTCCCGTTGCGGAGCACAGGCTCCGGACGCGCAGGCTCCGGACGTGCAGGCTCAGCGGCCATGGCTCACGGGCCCAGGGCACGAACCCGTGTCCCCTGCATCGGCAGGCGGACTCTCAACCACTGCGCCACCAGGGAAGCGCCGATGCTTATCTTTATTTGCATTTAAAATTGTATCGCAACCTGTGACCCTCTACACCCCCAATCCCCTATCCTGCTTTGTTTTTATGCCTTGGCATTTAGCACCTTCCAATATAATACATAATTTACTTACTTATTAACTGCCATTCACCACAGAATGTAACCTCCAAGAGAGATTCTTCATTAGTTTTATTCACTGATATATTACAAACATCTAGAAATATCCTTGACACATAGTAGGTGCTCAATAAATATTGCTTGAATGGATAAATGAAACATACTTATCCACAGATAATAGAGAATTATTGTGCAATACTTAATATTTATCAATATCATTTTCTCCTTGGTATTTTGGCCAAAATTTGACTTAGGTGAAAAAAAGACAACACCAGAAGGATGACTTTTCCTGACAAAGATGTTTACATTACCTGTCTCCACAGTTTTTTAGATTTCTGTAAATTAATAGATGGGCCTTAATTCTCATCGAATTATAAAGTCAAAATAAACATCAGTACATCTAAGAGCCTGACTACAATTCTAACCCTGACATCTGAATCACCTTGGAATTTTTATAAGAATATACAATCCATGGCCCATCTCAGGAGTACAGTTCCTTAAGGGCACTCTTCCACAGAAGCATTCACTACCAAAGAGTCTGAATTTTGGTTAACACTGTCATTAATTAGGATCATGTAAAATAGTTAATACTCTTAAATAATATTTAGGCCAAGTTTTTACTATCTTCCATGACATTATGCTTTAATTTTTAGTTCTTCCAATTTTTCCAATATTCAACTAAATTTCCCTTGTTGAAACACCATTTATAAGGATGGAATTTATAAAGAGGAAAAAGCAATGGAACTGCTTACATTAATTTCGGGCTTTTTGGGTAATGTTATTCATAAAACAATGCTTAAACAGTCATTTGGGGAAAAATCATTTATACTTTTAATATTTTGACTGTTTTTGAATAAAATGAAAAGTTATATTCTAATTATTACTGAAAGATGGAATTATGCAAAACTTTCACTGATATACATGGGAGTATTATTTAGTTCTAAGAACTATGAATTGCAAATATTTCTACTTGTTTTATAAAACATACTGAAAAACTCATTAATTGCCATCAATCTGAGGAATGTCTGTTTGATTTATAAAATGTTACTTTATTACTTTAAACTACATATAGCATTCCTTTGTAAATTCCTTAAAGACTTACTAAGGTCATTGCTTCAGTGAATAGATAAGATGTATAGAAACAAATAGCATTTCAACTATTTAAAATAAACTGGATAAATGGAGTATGTGACATCACTTTCTAAAAATTTATAAGGTATTATCATTTAATAAATGGGTATAAGAGAAAGTTTGAAAATACCAGAAAGCAGTTTAGCCTCTTAAACTGTATTATACATTCTAAAACATTATTTATTTATTTATTGAAAAAGTTTTTCTTCGATGATTATGAAAGATAAAGCTCCAAATAATTACAAGTTCTTAATAAAGAATTAATGAACTGTTATATTTTAAATTCCAAAGTCTAGTTTTTAGTTGTTGTTATCAAATGGGGATATGCTATCATTTAGTGACTTGAAGAACTATCTTTTATTCTATAATAATAATGCCAGCATGAGTCATCTGCATACATAATTACTTAAAATAAATTAGATAGCCCGTTTTAACCTATCTGCCACTAAAAAAGGCTATGAAGTAACCAATTCCACACCCACATGGGGACAAGGAAATACTATAAACCACGCTTAGAGAACAAAAGATTTACTAAGGTTTGAAAACCAAGCAAAAAGAATAAACCTTCAGAAGTTCCTCTGAAAAAAATGCATATGTTAGTTATCAAAACTCAAGAAGCAAGAAAATTACTCTAGTAGGGTCCCTGGTCTAAATGGTAAGATCTTTATTGTCTGGTAGGACAGTAAAGGAGAGCAAAGAATTATAATTCATAATTCACAATGTAATGTATAGCTCACTATGGCTCAATTAATAAAAAATAGTAATAACCACAATAATTTAAACACTTCCTATTCATATCCAGATTTATCTAGAATTGGACATTTCACACACAGTCTTTTTTTCCTATGGAGACATTTGAATCCATTTAACAATCAAATTGTACTATTTAGAATCACATAAACTAAAAATTACTAAAATATCACCTATAGCATAATTAACTATAATATAATAGTTCTATTTATGGACTGCATACAGTTACCCACAGAAAAACCCAAGGATACAGCTCAGGCTTTTTCAGCCTTGGCACTACTAATATTTTGGTTTGAGTAAGTTTTTGTTGGGAGTAAGAAGGGATGGGCTGTAACGTGCACTGTACGGTATTTAGTAGCACCACTGGCCTCTACCAACGAGATAGCAACAGCATCCACCAGCTGTGAAAACCAAACATGCCTGGAGACACGGCCAAATGACCCCTGGGGGGCAAAACTGCCCCCTAATAGAAACTACCAACATAAGATAAAGGAAGGGGAAGAGTGAGAGAAAGTAAATTAAACTAGGCATTCTTAAACAGTTAATAAATCTGTATAAAATAAAGTTGAATTTCTAGTTGCTAGATTTAAATGTGTTTATTGTAGTTTAAGGCTATTTATAAGAAAAAAATCGTCTTTAAAAAAATCAATGTTTTGTATTGTGAAAACAATAAACACATCATCAATCTCAGATAAATTCTACTGTTCTTATATAAGAAAAAAATTAATAAGTATCTTTCTCCTTATTTCCTATTTCTATCTTAAGAATAACACCCTACCTTCCTGCTGTCTCCCAGGAATAAAAACAATTGCAGTCTTTGTTTTCAGTTTTGAAGGCAAGAGAAGAGCTTTTTCCTTTGACTCTACAGGTGGTTCCTGAAAGTGCTCTCCAGGTGACCTGAGGTGACTGACAAGTCTATTTTGCATTTACAAACAAGTTTAATAGGACCTGCATATTAACAAGAGTAATAATTTGTTATAGTAACCAGAATTATTTTTTGTATTCACTTATTACCTATGTACTACTCTTTCAACTTTCTCATTTGATTACTCTTTGGCTTACCATAGATGTAACTGATCGTGCATCTTCTTCATAATTTACTACTGGAGGTGGCTCTTTCCCATCATTTTCTTGCACTTTTTGCTCTAGCAATTCTTTCTGTGCTGTAAACTTTGCCTCAGTGCATCTCAGCTGCTGGACTGACTGTTTTAGCTCTTCAAGTGTCTGTTTTTGGCTTAGCAGAAGTACAATACTAAAAGAGAACAGATTTAACATAAATTATTTCAGCTTCTTAAAGAAATAAAGACTTTAAAGGAAACTATATATATATATATATATGTATATTTTGCTATTTTCTTTCATTTTCCTCTTTATAAGAGTCATTCAGAATCAAAAGAATTATGAAACGAAACAGATTTTGAGTCATCACAGTAGTTATTAAATGTTAGCATTAACAAAATGGAAGGAAATGTTTAGAAGCAAAAACCAAATTCAAGATACTTTCAAATGTATTATGATATATAGCATTCATTTTATTTTACAGTTAAACCATCTACCTCACAAAGTACAGACACTTAGGTCCAGAAGTGTAGAGCCTAAAATGAATTGATATGACTGAAGGAGATTCTTACTTTATTTCAAATCTCAAATGGAACATAGCTAAACTCAGATCTGTGCCTAGAGTAAAATAAACCAAATCAAGGTGACAGCCTGGAACCAAGCTGTGTGCATATTGTGAGGGGTATGTTTTTAGAGCTGGGGAAAGCTGTTCCAATAAGGACAAAGGGAATGAGTGTAAGTCCCCAAATCTTCCCCATAACACCATAATAAAGACAGTAGACTTCCCCATTCCTCCTTTAGAGAACTACACATGCCACATGTTACCTTACAGTGATCTTTTAGCCCTTGGAGGCTGTCCTTAATAGGAATTTCAAATTAATTCACCCACATTAAAGCCACAAGAAAACAGGCAGTGCAGGTGAGGAATACCTCTGGGAATGCTGTCATACTTAGTGTATTAATACCTTTTTTTTTTTTTTTTTTTTTTTTTTTTTTTTTTTTCTTTTTTTTTGCGGTATGTGGGCCTCTCACCGCTGTGGCCTCTCCCGCTGCGGAGCACAGGCTCCAGACGCGCAGGCCCAGCGGCCATGGCTCACGGGCCCAGCCGCTCCGCGGCACGTGGGATCCCCCCAGACCGGGGCACGAACCCGTATCCCCTGCATCGGCAGGCGGACTCTCAACCACTGCGCCACCAGGGAGGCCCAATACCTTTTTTTAAACATCTTTATTGGAGTATAATTCCTTCATAATGATGTGTTAGTTTCTGTTTTATAACAAAGTGAATCAGCTATACATATACATATATCCCCATATCCCTCTCTCTTGCGTCTCCCTCTCACCCTCCCTATCCCATCCCTCTAGGTGGTCACAAAGCACTGAGCTGATCTCCCTGTGCTATGTGGCTGCTTCCCACTAGCTATCTGTTTTATATTTGGTAGTGTATATGTCCATGCTACTCTCTCACTTCATCCGAACTTACCCTTCCCCCTCCCCATATCTTCAAGTCCATTCTCTATGTCTATGTCTTTATTCCTGTCCTGCCCCTAGGTTCTTCAGAACCATTTTTTTTTTAAGATTCCATATATATGTGTTAGCATACGGTATTTGTTTTTCTCTTTCTGACTTATTTCACTCTGTATGACAGACTCTAGGTCCATCCACCTCACTACAAATAACTCAATTTCTTTTCTCTTTATCGCTGAGTAATATTCCATTGTATATATGTGCCACACCTTCTCTATCCATTCATCTGTTGATGGAAACTTAGGTTACTTCCACGTCCTGGCTACTGTAAACAGAGCTGCAGTGAATATTGTGGTACATGACTCTTTTTGAATTATGGTTTTCTCAGGGTATATGCCCAGTAGTGGATTGCTGGGTCATATGGTAGTTCTATTTTTAGTTTTTTAAGGAACCTCCATGCTGTTCTCCACAGTGGCTGTATCAATTTACATTCCCACCAACAGTGCAAGAGGGTTCCCTTTTCTCCACACCCTCTCCAGCACATATTGTTTGTAGATTTTTTTTTTTTTTTTTTTTTTTTTTTTTTTTTGTGGTACACAGGCCTCTCACTGTTGTGGCCTCTCCCGTTGTGGAGCACAGGCTCCGGACGCGCAGGCTCAGCGGCCATGGCTCACAGGCCCAGCCGCTCCGCGGCATGTGGGATCCTCCCGGACCGGGGCACGAACCCGTGTCCCCTGCATCGGCAGGCGGACTCTCAACCACTGCGCCACCAGGGAAGCCCGTTTGTAGATTTTTTGATGATGGCCTTTCTGACTAGTGTGAGGTGATGCCTCACTGTAGTTTTGATTTGCATTTCTCTAATGATTAATGATGTTGAGCATTCTTCATGTGTTTGTTGGCAGTCTGTATCTCTTCTTTGGAGAAATGTCTATTTAGGCCTTCTGCCCATTTTTGGATTGGGTTGTTTGCTTTTTTGATATTCAGCAGCATGAGCTGCTTGTAAATTTTGGAGATTAATCCTTTGTCAGTTGCTTCATTTGCAAATATTTTCTCCCATTCTGAGGGTTGTCTTTTCGTCTTGTTTATGATTTCCTTTGCTGTGCAAAAGCTTTTAAGTTTCATTGCGTCCCATTTGTTTATTTTTGTTTTTATCTCCATTTCTCTAGGAGGTGTGTCAAAAAGGATCTTTCTGTGATTTATGGCATAGAGTGTTCTGCCTATGTTTTCCTCTAAGAGTTTGATAGTTTCTGGCCTTACGTTTAGGTGTTTAATCCATTTGGAGTTTATTTTTGTGCATGGTGTTAGGGAGTGTTCTAATTTAATTTTTTTTTTTTTTTTTTGCAGTACGCAGGACTCTCACTGTCGTGGCCTCTCCCATTGCAGAGCACAGGCTCCGGATGCGCAGGGTCAACGGCCACGGCTCACAGGCCCAGCCGCTCTGCGGCATGTGGGATCTTCCCGGGCCGGGGCACGAACCCGTATCCCCTGCATCGGCAGGCAGACTCTCAACCACTGTGCCACCAGGGAAGCCCTAATTTAATTCTTTTACATGTAGCTGTCCAGTTTTCCCAGCACAACTTATTGAAGAGGCTGTCTTTTCTCCATTGTATATTCTTGCCTCCTTTATGAAAGATAAGGTGACCATATGTGCGTGGGTTTATCTCTGGGCTTTCTATCCTGTTCCATTGCTCTATAATTCTGTTTTTCTGTCAGTACCATACTGTCTTGATTACTGTAGCTTTGTAGTAGAGTCTGAATCAGGGAGCTTGACTCCTCCAGCTCCATTTTTCTTTCTCAAGATTGCTTTGGCTATTCGGGGTCTTTTGTGTTTCTGTACAAATTGGGCAATTTTTTTGTTCTAGTTCTGTGAAAAATGCCATTGGTACTTTGATAGAGATTGTATAGACTCTGTGGATTGCTTTGGGTAGTAGAGTCATTTTCACAATATTGATTCTTGCATCCAAGAACATTGTATATCTCTCCATTTGTTTGTACCATCTTTAATTTACTTCATCAGTGTCTTATAGTTTTCTGCATACGGGGCTTTTGTCTCCTTAGGTAGGTTTATTCCTAGGTATTTTATTCTTTTTGTTGCAATGGTAAATGGGAGTGTTTCCTTAATTTCTCTTTCAGATTTTTCATCATTAGTGCATAGGAAGGCAAGAGATTTCTTTGCATTAATTTGGTATCCTGCTACGTTACCAAATTAATTGATTAGCCGTAGTAGTTTTCTGGTAGCATCTTTAGGATTCTCTATGTACAGTATCATGTCATCTGCAAACAATGAAAGCTTTACTTCTTCTTTTACAATTTGGATTCTTGTTATTTCTTTTTCTTCTCTGATTGCTGTGGCTAAAACTTCCAAAACTATGTTGAATAATAGTGGTGAGAGTGGACAACCTTGTCTTGTTCCTGATCTTAGAGGAAATGGTTTCAGTTTTTCACCATTGAGAACAATGTTGGCTGTGGTAAAAACCCTCCAGAAAGTAGGCGTAGCTGGAACTTACCTCAACATAATAAAGTGGATTAATATCTTAATGAACTGTGCAATGCACTACTGAAAGTAAGTTACTAATATGTAAAAGACAATTGGGAAAGACAGTCTCTTCAGGAAGTGGTCCTGGAAAGTTGGACAGCCACATGTAAATCAATGTTAGAACACACCCTCTCACCATATACAAAAATAGACTCAAATGGCTTAAAGACTTAAATGTAAGACAAGACACCATAAAACACCTAGAAGAGATCATAGGCAAAACACTCTCTGACATAAATCGTACCAATGTTTTCTTATGTTAGTCTCCCAAGGCAACAGAAATAAAAGCAAAAATAAACAAAGGAGACTTAATCAAACTTACAAGCTTTTGCACAGCAAAGGAAACCATAAACAAAACAAAAAGACAACCTACAAAATGGGAGAAAATATTTGCAAAGAATGCAACCTACAAGGGCTGAATTTCCAAAATATATAAGCAGCTCATACAACTCAACAACAAAAAAAAACAAACAACCCCATTCAAAAATGGGCAGAAGATCTAAATACACATTTCTCGAAAGAAAAAATACAGATGGTCAATAGGCACATGAAAAGATGCTCAACATTGCTAATTATCAGAGAAATGCAAATCAAAACTACAATGAGGTACCACCTCACACTGGTCAAAACAGCCATCATTAAAATGTCTACAAGTAACAAATGCTGGAGAGGGCATGGAGAAAAGGGAACCCTCCTACACTGTTGGTGGAAATGTTAGTTGGTGCAGCTGCTGTGGAAAACAGTACAGAGGTTCCTCAGAAAATTAAAAATAAAATTACCATATGATCCAGCAATCCCACTCCTGGGCATATATCCAGACAAAACTATAATTCAAAAAGATACATGCACCCTTATGTTCATAGCAGCACTGTTCACAATAGCTAAGACATGGAAACAACATAAATGTCCATCAACAGATGAATGGATAAAGAAGATGTGGTGCATAAAAATAATGGAATACTACTCGGTCATAAAAAAGAATGGAATAATGCCATTTGCAGCAACATGGATGCAACTAGAGATTATCATACTAAGTGAAGTCAGAAAGAGAAATACCATATGATATCACTTATATGTGTAATCTAAAATATGACACAAATGAACCTATATATGAAACAGAAACAGAATCACAGAAATAGAAAACAGACTGGTGGTTGCCCAGGGGGAGGGGGTTGGGAGAGGGATGGAGTGGGAGTTTGGGATTAGCAGATGTAAGCTTTTATATATAGAATGGGTAAACAACAAGGTCCTACTGTATAGCACAGAGAACTATATTCAATACCCTGTGATAAACCATAACAGAAAAGAATATTTTTTGAAAAGAACGAATATATATGTATAACTGAATCACTTTGCTGTACAGCAGAAATTAACACAACACTGTAAATCAACTATACTTCAATTTTTAAAACTGATTTAAAAAAAAAAAAGAATGAGATCCATAGACTATGAGAAAAGATTTACAAAAGACACATCTGATACAGGACTGTTATCCAAAATATAGAAACATCTTTTAAATGTCAACAACAAGAAAACAAACACACTGATTAAAAAATGAGCCAAAGACCTTAACAGATACCTTACTGAAGAAGATATACAGATGGCAAATAAGCACATGAAAAAATGCTCCACATCATATGCCATCAGAAAAATGCAAATTAAAAGAACAATGAGGGGCTTCCCTGGTGGCGCAGTGGTCGAGAGTCTGCCTGCCGATGCAGGGGACACGGGTTCGTGCCCCAGTCCGGGAGGATCCCACATGCCGCGGAGCAGCTGGGCCCGTGAGCCATGGCTGCTGAGCCTGCGCATCTGGAGCCTGTGCTCCGCAACGGGAGAGGCCACAACAGTGAGAAGCCCGCGTACAGCAAAAAAAAAAAAAAAAAAGAACAATGAGATAGCATCATACATTTATAAGAATGGCCAAACTCCAGGACACTGACAACACTAAATGCTGGTGAGGATGTGAAGCAACAAGAACTCTCATTCATTACTGGTGGAAATGCAAAATGGTATAGTCACTTTGGAAGACAGTTTGGTAGTTTCTTACAAAACTAAACATACTCTTACCATATGATCCAGCAATCATACTCCTTGGTATTTAGCCAAAGGAGTCAAAAACTTATGTCCACATAAAAGCCCACACATGAATGTTTACAACAGCTTTATTCATAATTGCCAAAACTGGGAAGCAACCAATATGTCCTTCAGCAGATGAATGGATAAACTGTGGTATATCTGGACAATGGAATACTTTTCACTGCTCAAAAGAAACAAGCTACCAGGCCACAAAAAGACATGGAGGAACCTTAAATGTACATTACTACATGAAAGAAGCCAATTTGAAAAGGCTACATAATGTATGATTCTGATTATGTGACATTCTGTACAAGGCAAAACTATATGGAGACAGTAAGAAGAAAACTATATGGAGACAGAAACAAACCGGATATTCTTCACAGGATGAATGATCAAAGTATGGTATATCTATACAGTCATGAGTTGAATTGTGTCCTCTAAAAAGATATGTTCAAATCCTAACCCCAGAAACCTCAGAATGTGGCCATTTTGGAAATAGGGTTGTTGCAGATGTAATTAGTTAAGATGAGGTCATACTGGAGTGGTTGGGCCCTTAATCCATGACTGATGTCCTTGTAAGAAGAAGAAAATCTGGATACAGAGAAGAGACCACACAGGCAGAACACTATATGAAGATGGAGGCGGAGATTGGAGTGATGCTTCTATAAACCAAGGGATGCCTAGAACTGCCGGCCATCAGCAGAAGCTAGGACAAAGGCATGGAACAGAATCTCCCTTAGAGCCCAGAAGAAACCAGCCTGCCAACACTTTACTTCAGACTTTTGGCCTCCAGAACTGTCAGAGAATAAATTTATATCTTTTTTTAAGCTGCCCAGTTTGTGGTACTTCAAAATGGCAGTCCTAGGAAACTAATGCACATGTCATGGAATACTGCATAAGAGTAAAAAGGAATGAAAGTACCTGGATGAATCTCCAGAGAATTACAATAAATGTAAAAAGACAATCTCAAAAGGTTACATGTAATGTGATTCCATTTTATATAACATTCTTGAAAAGACAAAATTATAGAAATGGAAAATAGATTATTGGTTGCCAGGGGTTAAGGAGGGGGTGGGAGATAGAAGGCAGTGTAGCTATAAAAGTACAAAATTGGGGATCCTTGCAGTGATGAAAATGTACCATATCATGCCTGTATCAATGTTAATATCTGGATTATGATATTATATTATAGTTTTGCAGGATGCTACCATTAAGGGGAACTGAGTAAAGGGTTTATGGAATCTCTCTGTATTAATTCTTTCAACTACATGCCAATTTGTAATTATCTCCATTAAAATTTAATTTAAAAATATGTATCACTGGTTGTTCCCTGGTGGTCTAGTCGTGGTCTAGTTGTTAGGGTTTAGTGCTTTCACCCATGCCGTGGCCCAGGTTCAATCACTGGTCGGGGAATCGAGATCCCACAGGCCGCACAGCGTGGCCAAAACAAAAAAAGTTTCACTGCTGCTGCTGCTTCCTGTGGTAACATGAGGTTTTTATGATCTCATATACCTTGGGTTCCTAAATAATCTGTTTTAGAAATAGGCCTTTTTAAATTCTTCTTCAGGAGTTCTAAATATCTATTATGTCATATCAGCAATCACTTAGACATTCTGAGACACTATCCTAACACCAAGAATTAGGAAATACATAGAAGGGAATATCAGTCAGCCATAAAGAAAGAATGAAATGATGCCATTTGCAGCAATTTGGATGGACCTAGAGATTATCATACTAAGTGAAGTAAGTCAGACAAAGACAAATATCATATAATATCCCTTAAATGTGGAATCTAAAAAAGTGATACAAATGAACTTATTTACAAAACTGAAACAGACTCACAGACTTAGAAAACAAACTTATGATTACCAAAGGAGAAAGGTGGTGGGGAGGGATAAATTAGGACTTTGGGATTAACATATACACACTACTATATATAAAATAGATAATTAACAAGGACCTACTAAATACATTAACATCTTGCTTTTGTTCAATAATTATTTTTTAAACAATACCGTTATATAATCACTATGTAACACACTATAATTATTTTATATGCTTATAACACCATTGAGCAAAAAAGCTATAAATATATCAAGAAGAAGAAAATTATAATAAATGCATGATTGTATAATACAAGATGCACAAGAAGCTATAAATAAATGTAAAACATTGAAGGGATCAGGACTTATGCAGGTGCTGCTTATTCCCTATTTCTGACTACTCTTTCCATGCATTCTTCACTTGGAGAGCACTCTCTGTCCTTCAGGTTTCAGCAAAAATGCCATTTCCTACAAGACCCCTGACCACCTATCTTAAGTGGGTACTCCTCTGTTATTCTTCTATCTGAACTCCTTGTTTCACAGCAGTTATCACAATTGTTAATTTCCTGTTTTGTACTGGTCTACTCTACAAAAGTGTAAGCTTCATGAGACATGTGACCATATGTGTCTTACCTTTCACTGTATTCATAGCACCTAGTGGATATAATCTAAAAATTCTGAGACAAAAATAAAAGGTACCTGAGTTTGTAAACCAGAACAATACTCCAGATGGTTCAAGTATTACCTCCACTACAAGCTAGATGTGAATCTTTGCAAGTCTCTTAAAATTTCTGGCCCTCAGATGTCACATAATTTGGAAGACCAGGAGGTTGAATCAAATGATCTCTTAAGATTTTGCATGGCTCTAAGAGTTATGATTTTATAATTTACAAAATATTTTTAAGTACTGCGTGATAATGGTACAGCACAATACAAAACTGAATAATCATTCACTTTTCATAAATCAAACCAAGCATTAAAACCAATAGTAACATTACCAGCTCTTTATGCCAATGAGTCATAAATGACATTTGCTTGGTATATTTTCCCATAAACTATTTTCTAATATAGTAGTCAAGGATCATAGATGAGGAGAAGATGGATATTATTTCCATTTGAATAAATATGCTTTGGAAGTAATGAGTAAAGATATGTATACTAGAGTGATGCTTTGTGTTCTATTAAAATTATACCATTTCAAATGGTTGGTTTTATTCCTTTCACCCTATTTTTTTTTTTAATTTTATTTATTTATTTAGTGTTATGCGGGCCTCTCACTGTTGTGGCCTCTCCCGTTGCGGAGCACAGGCTCCGGACGCTCAGGCTCAGCGGCCATGGCTCACGGGCCCAGCCGCTCCACGGCATGTGGGATCCTCCCAGACCGGGGCACGAACCCGCGTCCCCTGCATCGGCAGGCGGACTCTCAACCACTGCGCCACCAGGGAGGCCCTCACCCTATTTTTTAAATAAAATTTTGCAATAGCTATACTTCAACTGAGACCTGCATCATTTATATAAGCTAAAACTCTGTGTTTCTTAATGTGAATTTAATGTCACATAAAAACCATTCTTTAAGTTCATTTTTCACTTTATATTATTCAATTATAGGACTCAAAGCTATCAAATGATTTTTCATATAGTTTATTTTTTCACTGTTATTATAAGATGTTTTGGAGAAATTTATGTTAAACCCAAATTTAAAGGTTTTAACATTAGTCCCTCATATGTTATATTTTCATAGGAACACAAATGCTATTTCTATTAAGTAAACATTCACATAATTCCATTAATTTAGAAATAATTTAAGAATGTAAATTATCTAATATAGGATATTTTTAGTATTTGGAAAAATGTAGTTTTGTTTTATTGTTTTGTTACTTTTATTATTTATTTATTTATTTATTTTTGGCAGCGTTGGGTCTTTGTTGCTGCGTGTGGACTTTCTCTAGTTGCGGCAAGTGGGGGCTACCCTTCACTGCGGTGCATGGGCTTCTCATTGCGGTGTCTTCTCTTCCTGCAGAGCACGGGCTCTAGGTGTGCGGGCTTCAGTAGTTGTGGCACGTGGGCTCAGTAGTTGTGACTCGTGGGCTCTAGAGCACAGGCTCACTAGTTGTGGCGCATGGGTTTAGTTGCTCTGCAGCATGTGGGATCTTCCTGGACCAGGGATAGAACCCGTGTCCCCTGCATTGGCAGGGGGATTCTTAACCACTGCACCACCAGGCAAGTCCCTGTTTTATTACTTTTAACTAACATGGTATATGAAGCTAAAAAGTCTGCAGAGTAAAGATTAATCTATTTTTGAAACTAGATAAAAATTGCTTTTAGGAGCTGGGGGAAGATGGCGGAAGAGTAGGACGTGGAGATCACCTTCCTCCCCACAGATACATCAGAAATTCATCTACACGTGGAACAACTCCTACAGAACACCTACTGAACGCTGGCAGAAGACCTCAGACCTCCCAAAAGGCAAGAAACTCCCCACGTACCTGGGTAGGGCAAGAGAAACAAGAATAAACAGAGACAAAAGGATAGAGACGGGACCTGCACCAGTGGGAGGGAGCCGTGAAAGAGGAAAGGTTTCCACACACTAGGAAGCCCCTTCGCGGGCGGAGACTGCGGGTGGCGGACGGGGGAAAGCTTCCGAGTAGCGGAGGAGAGCGCAGCAACAGGGGTGCGGAGGGCAAAGTGGAGAGATTCCCGCACAGAGGATCGGTGCCGACCGGCACTCACCAGCCCGAAAGGCTTGTCTGCTCGGCCGCCGGGGCGGGCGGGGCTGGGAGCTGAGGCTCGGGGCTCGGGTTTCGGGTTTCGGGTTTCGGGTTTCAGTCGCAGCGCAGGGAGAGGAATGGGGTTGGCAGCAGGAAGAGAGCCTGAAGGGGTTAGTGCACCATGGCTAGCCCGGAGGGAGTCCGGGAAAATGTCTGGAGCTGCCGAAGAGGCAAGAGACTTTTTCTTCCCTCTTTGTTTCCTGGTGCGCGAGGAGAGGGGATTAAGAGCGCTGCTTAAAGGAGCTCCAGAAACGGGCGCGAGCCGCGGCTAAAAGCGCGGACCCCAGAGACGGGCGAGGGACGCTGGGGCTGCTGCTGCCGCCGCCAAGAGGCCTGTGTGCGAGCGCAGATCACTGTCCACACACCCTTTCCGGGGACCCTGTGCAGCCCGCCACTGCCGGGGTCCCGGGATCCAGAGGCGGCGTCCCCAGGAGAGCGCACGGCGCGCCTCGGGCTGGTGCAACGTCACGCAGGCCTCTGCCGCCGCAGGCCCGCCCCGCACTCCGTACCCCTCCCTCACGCCGGCCTGAGTGAGCCAGAGCCCCCGAAGCAGCTGTTCCTTTAACCCCGTCCTGTCTGAGCGAAGAACAGACGCCCTGCGGCGACCTACACGCAGAGGCGGGGCCAAATCCAAAGCTGAGCCCCGGGAGCTGTGAGAATAAAGAAGAGAAAGGGAAATCTCTCCCAGCAGCCTCAGAAGCAGCAGATTAAAGCTCCACAAACAATTTGATATACCCTGCATCTGTGGAATACATGAATAGACAACGAATCATCCCAAATTGAAGAGGTGGACATTGAGAACAAGATTTATGATTTTTTCCCCTTGTTCTCTTTTTGTGAAAGTGTATGGGTATGCTTCTGTGTGAGATTTTGTCTATATAGCTGTGCTTCCACCATTTGTCCCACGGTTCTATCCGTCCGTTTTTTTGTTTGTTTGCTTGTTTTGCTTTGTTCTTAATTTTTTTAATAATTACATTTTTATTTTAATAACGCTATTATATTTTATCATACTTTATTCTATTTACCTTATCTTCTCTTTCTCTTTTTCCTACCTTCCCTCCTTCTTCCCTCCCTCCCCCCTCCTTTCTCTTTCTTTCTTTCTTTCTTCCTTTCTTTCCTTCCTCCCTCCCTCCCTCTCTCCTTTCTTTCTTTCCTCCCTCCCTCCCTACTTTCTTTCTTTCTTTCCTCCCTCCCTCCCTTCTTTCTTTCCCTCTTTCTTTCTTTCTTTCTCTCTCTCTTTCTTTCTTTCTTCTACTAATTCTTTCTTTCGACATTTTCTCCCTTTTATTCTGAGCCGGGTGGATGAAAGGCTCTTGGTGCTGCAGCCAGGAGTCAGTGCTGTGCCTCTGAGGTGGGAGAGCCAACTTCAGGACACTGGTCCACAACAGTCCTCCCAGCTCCACATAATATAAAATGGTGAAAATCTCCCAGAGATCGCCATCTCAACACCAGCACCCAGCTTCACTCAACAACCAGCAAACTACAGTGCTGGACACCCTATGCCAAGCAACTAGCAAGACAGGAACACAACCCCACCCATTAGCAGAGAGGCTGCCTAAAAACATAATAAGGCCACAGACACCCCAAAACACACCACCAGACGTGGACCTGTCCACCAGAAAGACAAGATCGAGTCTCATCCACCAGAACACAGGCACTAGTCCCCTCCACCAGGAAGCCTACACAACCCACTAAAACAACCTTAGCCACTGGGGACAGACACCAAAAACAAAAGGAACTATGAACCTGCAGCCTGCAAAAAGGAGACCCCAAACACAGTAAGATAAGCAAAATGAGAAGACAGAAAAACACACAGCAGGTGAAGGAGCAAGATAAAAACCCACCAGACCTAACAAATGAAGAGGAAATAGGCAGTCTACCTGAAAAAGAATTCAGAATAATGATAGTAAAGATGATCCAAAATCTTTGAAATATAATAGACAAAATGCACGAAACAGTTAACAAGGACCTAGAAGAACTAAAGATGAATCAAGCAATGATAAAAAACACAATAAATGAAATGAAAAATACTCTAAATGGGATCAATAGCAGAATAACAGAGGCAGAAGAACGCATAAGTCATGTGGAAGACAAAATAGTGGAAATAACTGCTGCAGAGCAGAATAAAGAAAAAAGAATGAAAAGAACTGTGGACAGTCTCAGAGACCTCTGGGACAACATTAAATGCACCAATATTCGAATTATAGGGGATCCAAAAGAAGAAGAGAAAAAGAAAGGGACTGAGAAAATATTTGAGGAGATTACAGTTGAATATTGGAAAGGAAATACTTGATCAAGTCCAGGAGGCACAGACAGTCCCATACAGAATAAATCCAAGGAGAAATACGCCAAGACACATACTAATCAAACTGTCAAAAATTAAACACAAAGAAAACATATTAAAAGCAGCAAGGGAAAAACAACAAATAACACACAGGGGAATCCCCATCAGGTTAACAGCTGATCTCTCAGCAGAAACTCTATAAGCCAGAAGGGAGTGGCAGGACATAATTAAAGTGATGAAGGAGAAAAACCTGCAACCAAGATTACTCTACCCAGCAAGCATCTCATTCAGATTTGATGGAGAAATTAAAACCTTTACAGACAAGCAAAAACTGAGAGAGTTCAGCACCACCAAACCAGCTTTACAACAAATACTAAAGGAACTTCTCTAGGCAAGAAACACAACAGAAGGAAAATACCTACAATAACGAACCCAAAACAGTTAAGGAAATGGGATTAGGAACATACATATTGATAATTACCTTAAATGTAAATGGACTAAATGCTCCCACCAAAAGACACAGATTGGCTGAATGGATACAAAAACAAGACCCATATATATGCTGTCTACAAGAGACCCACTTCAGACCTAGAGACACATACAGATTGAAAGTAAGGGGATGGAAAAAGATATTCCATGCAAATGGAAATCAAAAGAAAGCTGGAGTAGCAATTCTTATATCAGACAAAATAGACTTTAAAATACTGACTATTAGAAGAGACAAAGAAAGACACTACATAATGATCAAGGGATCGAACCAAGAAGAAGATATAACAATTGTAAATATTTATGCACCCAACATAGGAGCACCTCAATACCTAAGGCAAATACTAACAGCCATAAAAGGAGAAATCGACAATAACACAATCATAGTAGGGGACTTTAACATCCCACTTTCACCAATGGACAGATCTTCCAAAATGAAAATAAATAAGGAAACACAAGCTTTAAATGATACATTAAACAAGATGGACTTAATTGATATTTATAGGACATGCCATCCAAAAACAACAGAATACACATTTTTCTCAAGTGCTCATGGAACATTCTCCAGGATAGATCATATCTTGGGTCACAAATCAAGCCTTGGTAAATTTAAGAAAATTGAAATTGTATCAAGTATCTTTTCCGACCACAATGCTATGAGACTAGATATCAATTACAGGAAAAGAGCTGTAAAAAATACAAACACATGGAGGCTAAACAATACACTACTTAATAACGAAGTGATCACTGAAGAAATCAAAGAGGAAATTAAAAAATACCTAGAAACAAATGACAATGGAGACACGACGACCCAAAACCTATGGGATGCAGCAAAAGCAGTTCTAAGAGGGAAGTTTATAGCAATACAATCCCACCTTAAGAAACAGGAAACATCTCAAATAAACGACCTAACCTTGCACCTAAAGCAATTAGAGAAAGAAGAACAAAAACATCCCAAAGTTAGCAGAAGGAAAGAAATCATAAAAATCAGATCAGAAATAAATGAAAAAGAAATGAAGGAAACGATAGCAAAGATCAATAAAACTAAAAGCTGGTTCTTTGAGAAGATAAACAAAATTGATAAACCATTAGCCCGACTCATCAAGAAAAAAAGGGAGAAGACTCAAATCAATAGAATTAGAAATGAAAAAGGAGAAGTAACAACTGGCACTGCAGAAATACAAAAGATCATGAGAGATTACTACAAGAAACTCTATGCCAATAAAATGGACAACCTGGAAGAAATGGACAAATTCTTAGAAATGCACAACCTGCCAACACTGAATCAGGAAGAAATAGAAAATATGAATAGACCAATCACAGGCACTGAAATTGAAACTGTGATTAAAAATCTTTCAACAAACAAAAGCCCAGGACCAGATGGCTTCACAGGCGAATTCTATCAAACATTTAGAGAAGAGCTAACACCCATCCTTCTCAAACTCTTCCAAAATATAGCAGAGAGAGGAACACATCCAAACTCATTCTACGAGGCCACCATCACCTTGATACCAAAACCAGGCAAGGATGTCACAAAGAAAGAAAACTACAGGCCAATATCACTGATGAACATAGATGCAAAAATCCTCAACAAAATACTAGCAAACAGAATCCAACAGCACATTAAAAGGATCATACACCATGATCAAGTGGGGTTTATTCCAGGAATGCAAGGGTTCTTCAATATACGCATATCAATCAATGTGATACACCATATTACCAAATTGAAGGAGAAAAACCATATGATCATCTCAATAGATGCAGAGAGGCTTTTGACAAAATTCAACACCCATTTATGATAAAAACCCTGCAGAAAGTAGGCATAGAGGGAACTTTACTCAACATAATAAAGGCCATATATGACAAACCCACAGCCAACATCATCCTCAATGGTGAAAAACTGAAACCATTCCCACTAAGATCAGGAACAAGACAAGGTTGCCCACTCTCACCACTCTTATTCAACTTAGGTTTGGCAGTTTTAGCCACAGCAATCAGAGAAGAAAAGGAAATAAAAGGTATCCAAATCGGAAAAGAAGAGGTAAAGCTGTCACTGTTTGCAGATGACATGACACTATACATAGAGAATCCTAAAGATGCTACCAGAAAACTACTAGAGCTAATCAATGAATTTGGTAAAGTAGCAGGATACAAAATTAATGCACAGAAATCTCTGGCATTCCTGTACACTAATGAAGAAAAATCTGAAAGTGAAATCAAGAAAACACTCCCATTTACCATTGCAACAAAAAGAATAAAATACCTAGGAATAAACCTACCTAAGGAGACAAAATACCTGTATGCAGAAAATTATAAGACACTGATGAAAGAAATTACAGATGATACAAATAGATGGAGAGATATACCATGTTCTTGGATTGGAAGAATCAATATTGTGAAAATGACTCTACTACCCAAAGCCATCTACAGATTCAATGCAATCCCTATCAAACTACCATTGGCATTTTTCACAGAACTAGAACAAAAACTTTCACAATTTGTTTGGAAACACAAAAGACCCCTAATAGCCAAAGCAATCTTGAGAACGAAAAACGGAGCTGGAGGAATCAGGCTCCCTGACTTCAGACTATACTACAAAGCTACAGTAATCAAGACAGTGTGGTACTGGCACAAAAACAGAAAGATAGATCAATGGAACAGGATAGAAAGCCCAGAGATAAACCTACGCACATATGGTCACCTTATCTTTGATAAAGGAGGCAGGAATGTACAGTGGAGAAAGGACAGCCTCTTCAATAAGTGGTGCTGGGAAAACTGGACAGGGACATGTAAAAGTATGAGATTAGATCACTCCCTAACACCATACACAAAAATAAGCTCAAAATGGATTAAAGACCTGAATGTAAGGTCAGAAACTATCAAACTCTTAGATAAAAACATAGGCAGAACACTCTGTGACATAAATCACATCAAGATCCTTTTGGACCCACCTCATAGAGAAATGGAAACAGAAATAAACAAATGGGACCTAATGAAACTTCAAAGCTTTTGCACAGCAAAGGAAACTATAAACAAGACCAAAAGACAACCCTCAGAATGGGAGATAATATTTGCAAATGAAGCAACTGACAAAGGATTAATCTCCAAAATTTATAAGCAGCTCATGCAGTTCAATTACAGAAAAACAAACCCAATCCAAAAATGGGCAGAAAACCTAAAGACATTTCTCCAAAGAAGATATACAGACTGCCAACAAACACATGAAAGAATGCTCAACATCATTAATCATTAGAGAAATGCAAATCAAAACTACAATGAGATATCATCTCACACCAGTCAGAATGGCCATCATCAAAAAATCTAGAAACAATAAATGCTGGAGAGGGTGTGGAGAAAAGGGAACACTCTTGCACTGCTGGTGGTATTGTGAATTGGTACAGCCACTATGGAGAACAGTATGGAGGTTCCTTAAAAAACTACAAATATGACCCAGCAATCCCACTACTAGGCATATACCCTGAGAAAACCATAATTCAAAAAGAGACATATACCAAAATGTTAATTGCAGCTCTATTCACAGTAGCCCGGAGATGGAAACAACCTAAGTGTCCATCATCAGATGAATGGATAAAGAAGATGTGGCATATATATACAATGGAATATTACTCAGCCATAAAAAGAAATGAATTTGAGCTATTTGTAATGAGGTGGATAGACCTAGAGTCTGTCATACAGAGTGAAGTAACTCAGAAAGAGAAAGACAAATACCGTATGCTAACACATATATATGGAATTTAAGAAAAAAAATGTCATGAAGAACCTAGGGGTAAAACAGGAATAAAGACACAGATCTACTTGAGAATGGACTTGAGGATATGGGGAGGGGGAAGAGTAAGCTGTGACAAAGCGAGAGAGAGGCATGGACATATATACACTACCAAACGTAAGGCAGATAGATAGTGGGAAGCAGCCGCATAGCACAGTGAGATCAGCTTGGTGCTTTGTGACCGCCTGGAGGGGTGGGATAGGGAGGGTGGGAGGGAGGGATACGCAAGATGGAAGGGATATGGGAACAGATGTGTATGTATGACTGATTCACTTTGTTATAAAGCAGAAACTAATAAAAAATATATCTTTACTTTACTTTCTTTTCCAATAAAAAAAACTTTATGAAGGCATAAAAAATTGCTTTAAATCATATATTTAAATAAATATATGTAGACATATATATTTACATATACACACAAAAAATGGAAATGTTTAAGAAATATTAAGAAAATGAAATGCAAACATTTACCCTAGAATTCCTTTCAGACTATTTGTTTAGCAAAATATTTTAACATATGATTCAAAGACAAACTTCAACCCTACCAATGTCTAAATTAATGTGATTTCACAATGACTACTTAGTTATATAAATATGCTTAACATTTTCAAGATTATACCCTGAAGCTAACAATAAAAACTCCATGAATAACAAAGGGGTGACAGAACTTGGGTTAAACTGGACTCATTCCCTGAACTGCTTGACATACTTATCCCTTCTAATTTATTCTCCTAAGAACACTATTAAAATCGTAAGATCAAGCAATTGCTGTGATCAAACAGACAGAAAGCTTGGAGTCAGGAACTCATGCATTTTCTATCACTTATTTGGTATGTGATTCTAAGTAAGTTATCTAAATTCCCTAAGTCTTAAAGGTAAAATCTAGGTAATTACACAGGAAGCATAGTGAAGATAACATTCAGTGAATTAATATATATAAAACATCTATCATAGTATGTGGAACAGAGTACAAACTCAAGAGATATTATTTCCCATATGTCCACCACCCTTTAAGCTTCCTCTCCTCTATGCCCATTCTCATCTTCTGATAAATACAAGTAAGTGGAGGAATGTGGATCACAGTGATTATGTAGATGAAGAGAGGATAGAAGATGTGAGTCAAGAGAGCATACCAAAAAAATCAAAGAATCTACAACTTCCAGGGCAAGACAACTTTAAAGATTGCCTCCTCCAGCAACTCAATGCTGGTGAGAGGGTCAGCTATCCTACCGTATTTCTTTATATCTGCTAAATTATAAAACAGGAGTCATTTACAATGTGCACATGTACCAAACTTTAAAACGTACAACTGCTTGGTCATCTGAAGAGATTTACTAGCAAATAGAGAAAAACAAAAGATAATTTTTTTAACTTTTTACGTGCAATGGTTGATAAATTTTATTTTTATAATCCCAGTAGATTCTTCTGTTGATGCAATACTGAAAATTTCCAGATTTATTAAAGGAATATCCAGAGTAAATCAAATTTTCCTGCTCATCAATTTCAATATGACATTTAACACCAAGTTGTAATAAAAGCCATAGTATAAGTAGGAGAAGTAGGCTCCTAATATCCTGAGTTGTACAATAGGGTTGATGGTGTTGCCATTCACTGAAATTTTTAAAAATACTAAGAGTGAACTAGGTTGCGTTGGGTTGGGTCGGGTTATATTGAGGAGATTTTTAATTCAGCCTTAGATATGAGAAATTTAGTGTACTTCTAAGGCATCCAAGGAGGCATGTCAAGTAGGCAACTGATTACAGGGCCATAGAGTTCAGAGAGGAAATCTGAGGGAGAGTAATATACATGAGTCATCTTCAGGGGATCACCTAGAGATAGAGTACAGAGAGGAGAATGACATAGCCTAGGGCCATGCCTTGGGTAACTCCAAAATATACTGGCTGAGTGGGGAGGATGAATTTACAAAGAAGGAGTGGCCACAAAGAGAGAAGCAAGATCTGTCACCTTGGTCCCAAAGGCCAAGGGAAATGAAGTCAATAAAGATACTGTGAGGAGGTCAAGTAAGATAATTGCTAAATTTAGCAATATAAAGGTCATTGATGATCTTACAGATATCTACCTATTTCAACGGTGACAGCAGAAGCCAGATATCTGTAGGTTAATTACTAAGTGAGACTTGAGGAAATGAGTGCTCATTAGCACTCTTAGAGCAAGTTTGACTTGTTCTAAGAAAACAGAAAGCAAAGACAGTAATTGAGGGAAAAGAAGATTAAAGACAGGTTATCTAGGGTGGTAAGAAAGGTAGAGATTATTTTCAGGAGTCAAAACTTAAGAATATTTAAAAACTGAGCACAGGACACAGTTGAGAAGAAAAGAACATAATATATAAAACAATGCAAAATTTCTGGGAAAGTAAGAGATGATGAGATATAAAAATAGGCACAAGAAATAGACAGGAAAAGGAACAGATCCTCTATGGAAGTAAGGAAAGAGAATGGGTACAAACATGGTGCATTTAGATATCTAAAATATCTAGAAAATAAGGTACTTGCCATCTAATGATTCTAATTTTTTCTATAATGTAGGAGAGGTCCATCTGCTGACTATGATGGGGTATATAACAGGATCAGAAATTTGAGAGAAGTAGAAAATATTTGAAAAGTTGTGTAGAAAGTAAGAGCAAGTATAGACCAGACAAATGCTACACATCACAGTCCTTGAAAGTCTTGAGAAATCACACCAATTGGGAAAGTATGATAGCAAGAAATTTATATATTATAGTCTAGGATTAGAGAAACCATACCAGTAACCCCTGTTGGAGATGCAAACGATGACCAAAGTCAGATTAGAAATTTTAAATCAAAATTTAAACCTTAATACAGTAGAAAACATAATTATTGAAATCAGTAAAAACAAGAGTATAGCAAAACAAGTAAAGTCAGAGGATCCATGAAAATATTTACAGATCCAGAAATCAGCAAGAAAAACAACAGTAAGACAAAAACAGCACAGCAAATATCAGAAGGATTTTTATAGGTGAAACAGACTGCTCTTTTTTAGTAAGTTTATTTGTTTCCTTCTAACACAGCAGAAACCAGTTTCTAGATAATACTGGCCTGTCACTTTCTTAACAAGGAATTCACAGTGAATCTGGTAGACTTTGATGAGGGGGAGTAAAGACAGGTTTTAACAGGGTTTTTCAGAAAATAGTTCAAACCATTAAAACATTGAGACATATGATTAGTACACTATATTGATAAAAACACAAAATCACTCTTCTAGAGTCCTAGAAAGTAATTCAAACATACACAGTTTTATACTTAACATGAAATTTCAGCTTCTAGAAATTACACATGCATAATTCCATGTAACTGAAGTATTTCTGTAAAATTACATCAATTAAACTTTCTTCCTTCAAACTATTTTTGTTTTACTCACTCAGACTTCTTTTCATAGGTCTTAGAAGATTCCTCAATCCTCTTCTCTAGCTCCAGGACAGCTTCCTCCTTATTTAAAAGCATCTGCTGTGTCTGTATAAGTTCCTCTGCTAAAGTTTTCAACCTAGAATGAACAGTTTCCTCATTATCAATCAATACGTTAATTACACTCACTTTATACATACAAAAAAAAAAGGGATTCATATATCTAAGGTTGCAATGTCCAAAACAGTAGCCGCATGTAATTTTACACTACCAAATGTAAAATACCTAGTGGGAGGCAGCCGCATAGCACAGGGAGATCAGCTCAGTGCTTTGTGACCACCTAGAGGGGTGGGATAGGGAGGATGGGAGGGAGACCCAAGAGGGAAGAGATATGGGGATATATGTATATGTATAGCTGATTCACTTTGTTATAAAGCAGAAACTAACACACCATTGTAAAACAATTAGACTCCAATAAAGATGTTTAAAAAAAGTTAATGCATATATAAGTTTAATTAATTTATTAATTAAGAGTAAAATTTCAGTTCCTCAGTTCCATCAGCCACATTTCAAGCACTCAACAGACACATGTGGCTAATGGCTACCTCTTTGGACAGAGAAAAGAACATTTCAATAATCACAGTGAGTACTCTTGGACAGTCTGTTTTAGAGAGCCTTATCCATCAAACAGCAAAAGAGAAACAGAAACTGAAAACGGAGAAAGAGAAAAGGACTGAAGTAAAAAATACTGGTCATCTCCCAGGAAGAGTGTATAGTGAAAAAACCATGATTTTTGTTTTCAGAATAACATGTATTTATAATCCGGCTTTGCCACTTTTTATCTGAGATCCTGGGCAACTTGCTTAAGCTCATTGGATCATTTTGGGTACTGTAATACCTGCTTCAGAGCATTGTTCTGAAGACGAAATACACTAATGTATAAATAATGAATGGTACTTAGGAGGCATCTGAGTAAATAACATCTAGTATTATTTGCATATGTTATCTCATTTAATTCTCACAACAACGTATGAGATAGATACTGTTATCCTTATTTTAAAGAAAAGGAAGTAAGGCTCAGTCACATGGTAATTTAATATAAGCTATTTCTGTTTTCACATATTACAATAGAGGCATTTTCTATTAATATATAGATTTGAATACAATTAAATACATAAAATTAATATGTACCCATAGACCAGACAATTTTTGGTTACATAAAATGCATTTGGTCCTAAATAGAAATATTTCTACCGCGAAAACACACACAGCTGGAATCTAAAAACTAATACAAATTAACTTATTTACAAAACAGAAACAGACTCACAGACATGGAAAACAAATTTATGGTTATCAAAGGTGAAAGGGAGGGAAGGAATAAATTAGAAGTATGGGATTAACAGATACACACCACTATATATAAAATAGATAAGCAACAAGCATTTACTGTATGGCACAGGAAACTATATTCAATATCCTTTAATAACCTATAATGGAAAAGAATCTGAAAAAGAATATATATATATATGTATATATATATATATATAACTGAATCACTTTCCTGAACACCTGAAATTAACACAGTATTTTAAATCAACTATAGTTCAACTACAAAAAGGAAAATTAAAATTACTATAATCATAAAAAATACATACACAGCTCTCATATCACATTAAAAATTTTATCTTCAGCTTTTTAAAGCAAGACATGAAACCCAAAATACACAAAATATTAAATAACCCAAGTATATGAATATTTGAATTTATTTAAAGTTAAAGAGATGATAAATAAAGTCAAAAGTCAAACTTTGAAGAAATATTTGCATTGGGAATTACAAGCAAAAGCTCATGTAGAAAAACTCTTAGAAAAAAGTCAACCTACTATGAAAATGGACAAAAAACACAACAGGAAGATCATCAAGAAAAATTCAAATGATCAGTAAGCATACGGAAATATTTACAACCTGAACCACACATAAAAAAATCTGCAAATTAAATGAATAGTAAGTTATTTTTCACCTACTAAAATTGACAAGCATGAAAAAGTGATAATATTCAGTATTCTCAATGCTGTAGAAAGAAAGAAAAAGGAAGGAAGGAAGGAAGATGGGAGGGAGGGAGGGAGGGAAGGAAGGAAGGAAGGAGGGAGGGAGAGAAGGAAGGAAGGAAGGAAGGAAGGAGGGAAGGAAGGAAGATATAGGAAGGATGGAAGGGGTATAGGATTGGAATAGGGGGTGATTTAAGGACAAAAAAGCCTCTCATATTTTACTCTATATTTATCTATATTATTTAAATCTCATAACAAAAATGAACATGATTTTTAAACTATTAAATAATACACAATAGAGATAGAAGAGGTAGAAAACTATGAGACATAATCAGAACAACTCAAAATATAGGGAAGCAGGGAGAGAGAGAGGGAGGGAGGAAGGAAGGAAGACACATACCCTATTGATGTGACAAAACTAGCACAAATTTTTTAGTGGTCAACTTGGAATTGTCTCTCAAACTTCAAATTAGAATATTCTTTGACCATCTAAAAATCTGTCTTACCAGAATACTTTACAAAGTGCACACAATTAGTCCATATGAAGATGTTTGTTATAACACTGTTTATAAAACAAAAAACTAGAAAATATTTAAATGTTCATCAACAGGGGAATAGCTGAATAAAGTTTAATCCATTTAAGATACAGAATAGCATATAGTCACTAAAAAGAATGAGGTGCACACATAAAACGTTCTTCCAAGGCAAAGTCTTAAATTAAAAGGCATGATGCTGAAAAATACATATAGCATGGTTCCATTTATACTGAAATAAATGTATGTGTATATGTGCTACTGACTGAATTGTATTCCCTCAAAATTCATATGTTGAAATCCTAACCCTCAAAGTGATGGTATTTGGAGAGAGGGACTTTGGGAGGTAATTAGGGTTAGATGAGTTTGTGAGGGTGGAGCTTTCATGATGGGATTAGTGTCCTTAGACGAGACACCAGAGGGTTCGCTCATGCTGTCTCTCTCTCCAATCCCAGACAAAGAAGAGGTCATGTGAGTACACAAGAAGGCAGCAGTCTACACCCAGGAAAAGAATTTCACCAGGACCCAAACTGGCCAGCACCATGATCTGGAACTTCTAACATCCAGAACAATGAGAAGTAAAGTGCTGTTGATTAATCCACCCATTCATGGTATTTTATCATGGCAGCCATAGCAGATTAATACACTATGTATGTATTTATGTGTGGAGAAAAACCAGGTTACTACAAACCAAACTTTCATCATCACTCTGAGGGGTTTGGGATTGGAATAGAGCGTGATTTAAGGACAAAAAAGCCTCTTGTATTTTACTCTATATTTATCTATATTATTTAAATCTCTTATAACAAAAATTAATTTGATTTTTAAACTATTAAATAATAGGTAATAGAGATAGAAGAGACAGAAAAACCATGAGACATAATCAGAAGAACTCAAAAAATAGTAATCCAGATTACTTCATCTATGTTTAGAGTTAAGCAACATAATAAATCTCAACAGGTTTCTGAGGGCAGTAATATATTACAGCAAAACATAATCAATGATGCTTATAATAATGATCCAGAATCATAAGGGAAAGGTTAAATTAGATAGGTATTTTTAAAGAATATATATATATATATATATATATATATATATATATATTACAAGAGACATACATCAAATCTGGTCAAATTATTTTGTTGAATTTGATGGCAATATAAGCTTTGATTATCAGGAAAATTCAGTTTTGTAGAATAGTTCATATCCTGACTACTAGACACAGAAAGCATTACTGTATTAAAATTAGAGGTCATTCTCAAGAAACCTACATTTCAACTTCTGGCTTCAAGCTACTTATTAACAACTATAAATACATAAGTAAATAACACTCACACATAATGCTTTGCTCTTTATAAAACTCTGCCCTATATATAATCTCATTTAATCAGCATGAAAGTCTGGAACACAGGACCCTACCTCTGTACCCGTCCCAACCCCAGTCTATAGGTAATAAAGACAAGCCTCTCACCACTGCCTTGGCCATGTTGCATCAAAGCTGAATTTGATAGAAAGCTCTTTCCCTCTCTTTATCACTTTCCTCTCCTCTGTTCTTTTATTTCTCTCTCCTATACCTTTCTCTATTCTCTTCTTTTCTTCCTGCTCAATTTTCCATTCACCTCTCTTCTCAATTCTCCCTTCATTCATCTAAACAGGTGTTTATTAAGAGCATACCTTGTGTCAGGCATGCTCCTAGACACTAGGGATACAACAATAAACAAGTTTGGCTTCAGGAAACTTAAATTCTAGTAGAAGAGACATTGACCTTTTTTCTTCCAACCCTCTCCTCTTCTTCTTTCCTCTCTTTGACTATTACTGTTTCTTTCCCTAGTTTCTTCTCAATTCTTCTCACTGTACCATATTCTCTGCTCCATCCTGAAATAAATACATAGTCCCACCAAACTGTAAGATGCAGGCACCATGGCTTACTCTTCACAGCACATCCCTTACACTTAGCACAGTGTCTTGCACACTGTGCAAGTATGTGCTCAACTCAGTTCTCTATGTCTTTTTCTCATGAGTTCACACATTAAGCTTTTTTCTACAATTCCCTAATAACTCCCAAGGCTCTCCTGATTCCAATCATTCTGAATTATCTAGAGCGTGAAACCAAAGAGCTACCTCAATGCGGGAACAGCACAATTTATGATTTTCACCCACCATATGGGCTAAACTGATATATAAACCCCTACTGCAGTGGTGCAGTGAGGGAAGCTTTGTTCTCTGTATATAGATGTCATTAGTACCGGGCTGACTCTTTTCATGCAAACATTTTATCATCAAGCTAATCACTTTACCTTTCTACATCAGATTAAGAGAATTATTTGTGTTTATAACTCTACACCTCTACTGCATTTTGTAAAGCACCTTATTCTGGTATAATAGACAAAACGTCTAGAAGCAGACACCTTCACGTTCAATATTTACTTGGCTTTTCTAAACTTCCATTTTCTTCCCTAATAAAACAGAAATTAATACTTAATTTAAAGGCTTCCTATAACTATGATGAATAGTTTTAAAGTTCCTAACATGGATTTGGAAGCACAGCATCTTCCCTATAAATGTAAATGTATATTATTAACCAATTTTACTAGTTTTGTAAGAAATATTTTTCTGAAAAGTAACTTTAAATGTTGTCTTCTAGGGAATTCCCTGGCGGTCCTGTGGTTAGGACCCCGTGCTTTCACTGCAGAGGGCCCAGGTTCGATCCCTGGTCGGGGAACTACAATCCCACAGGCCACATGGCACAGCCAAAAAAAAAAAAAAAATTGTCTTCTACTTTTTTAAAGAATATTTTGTTAACACTGGATGCAAAAATTAACATTGCTCCCAAGGCAGAGGTAGGATTGAGTGTATTTTAAATAAAACTCAAGAACAAGTTATATTATTTATACATTATTCCTAATTAAGGACAAGTAAAGTAAAGAAATTGCAAGAATGCTACATTGAAAGTAGAGGAGCCATTCATAATTAAAAGTTGTTTTTCCCTTTACAACAGTGTCATTTCCAAGAACTTTAACTTTTTGGAAATGTGAAGAATTTCGGTTGCATGAGAAATTAACATAAGCTTGCATGTCTTTGTTATTCTTGATGCAAATAAAACAGTATGTCTCTATACACACACACATACACACACATACACACACACATACATGTTGATTTGATGTGACATGACAGTAATAATATCACCACAAATCTAAAACAAAGCAAAAAATGAGGAGTTTTACTATTTATTTCTTCATATTTATCACTTGGAAAAATTCAAGGGAAGACACTTGATTGTGGTGAGCATCATAGTTACTCTAGTAAATTGTAGTGTTGCCCTCTTTTTACTTTGAAATGGGTAAGAAGGGAGGAATGAGGTGAAAGCCAGAGAGTCCTGATCCACTGTTTAAACCACCTTAGACTGCCTAACTCCCTCTATCAGAGACCACTGGCACGTGGCAATTCTAGCCAAGTATATTAAAAAAAAAATCTGCTAATACTTTCTACTTCCTTTAGCAATCGTTCAGCCTTCTGAAAAATATAAGCTTTCAATGAGGAATTAAATATGAAGTTTTGTACATGCTAAACTTGTGGCATACACATTTCAGCTCATTTGTGAGAAGAATGAGGTGGTACTCGTGATTTCTTTTCAAATTTCTGATTTGTGCTAAAACAGTTTTAACCCAGAAAGAGAAAGAAACCTACCACCAGCTTATTAGATTCTCTAAAGAGCTGGAAAGGTCCTAGAAGTTAAAAAAAAGCCTAGAAGAGCTAGTAATACTTCTGTTCTCTGGCAGGTCTGTTATGTTAGCTAGAATTTACTACCTGTTACGTTGAGCAATGAAGGCTGGAGGAAGAAAGAAAGGAGACAAGAAAAAGGGAAGGAGAAGAAGATCAGAGAAAAAGGAATAATAATATTAGTTTCCTCTACTTTATCTCGCTCTTGATCATGTCAAAAAAAATAGTACCTCTTTTTGAGGTTTTAATCTTTTACAGCCTTAGCACAAACAAAGCAAAGCTGAGCTTTATGCAGTCTTCCTAAATAAAAAAATTGAGCAAAGATAAGCCTTTGAAGTCAAAATTTCTTAATATTTCTAAATCTCTACAGACCCATGGTTGTATATTCAAAGTAGAAAAGATAAAGAAGATTTAGAAGAATGGAATTATATTGGGAAAATATTGTTCCTTTTCTCCACCTGGAGTGGAGTGGATTAAGAGGAAAACATTCCAGTATATACAGGTTATATATAGATGATTTAATAAATGTAAAACTAGTTTGCAAATTTCAAAGAAGTATTCACTATGATGTCATTGTTGTGTATGTTCTGTACACAAATATAACAGTAACAGTTCAAAAGGCTTATTTAAAATTTTAAATTAGATATCATGGTATACTTAAACAATCATGATGCAAATATTTATTTATTATTATTATTATTATTATTATTTTGCTGTACGTGGGCCTCTCACTGTTGTGGCCTCTCCCATTGCGGAGCACAGGCTCCAGATGCGCAGGCCCAGCGGCCATGGCTCACGGGCCCAGCCGCTCCGCGGCACGTGGGATCTTCCCAGACCGGGGCACGAACCCGTGTCCCCTGCATTGGCAGGCGGACTCTAAACCACTGGGCCTCCAGGGAATCCCATGATGCAAATATTTAAATGTCGTAAAATGACACTATCTCATTAAAAAAACTCACAAAACTGACATAATACTTAACATGTACTGACTGACAAGCACAGTTTTAAGCACTTTAGAAATAGCACTTAAATTCACATCAGTCTTATAACAAAACTATTAATATTATTTTCATTATCATATGAGGAACTGAAGTACACAGAGGTTAAGGATCTTGTCCAAGTTCACAGGGCTGGTATGTGGAAGACCTGGTATTAGAGCTCAGGCAGCTTGAACTCTAAGTCCATGATCTTAACAACTAATATTCTCCATCTTAGTAATTCCACCTCATAAAATTTATCCAATATATATGCTTCAACAAGTGTGCAAAGCTGTAAATACAAGGATGTTTATTGTGCCACTACCTACACTCGCAATAACCAAACGTGAATTTACTATGATGCTAATGACACATAACCTTCAGAAACCACACGTGCATGATACATTCTAAGGTCCCATACTTAATTTTATATTTGCAAATTTGTATAGTTTTTCTGTTAGATGTTCCTCCCCTCCAAATTTTGTAAGCTTCAGGCTCGACAGAACCTGCATCTGCCGCTGGCAATTAAAAAAACTACAGTAGAAATAACATAAATGTCCATCAATAAATAACTAAATTAAATGAATTATGTTACATACACGAAAGCAGGAAAACACTGTACACTATTAAGAAGATTTCATATATGTTAAGAAAAGTAGATGATGCAAGAGTATGCATAGAATAACTCCACTTAAGAATACAATTTATATACATTCATATGCTTGTATATACATTCTGGAAAGATACATAAACTTTTTTCATGAATTCACACTAGAAGGTTGAAATAGGGTCAAAAAAAAGGGAGAACTTTGATTTTCACTGTATACCCTTTTGTAAGATTTTGCAGTTTTATCATCCACATGTATTAGTTAGAAAATTTTTAAAGATTTGGTTGTATTTAAAAGATACAAAAGCTTAAAGCAATTATTGTGGATAATAACAAGCTTCTGATACTTATAACAATACTTTATATATCCTCAAACCATTGGCTATTATTATTTAAATCATACAGCACTCTTAAAGAGACCCAACGTCCTAAAAAATTATAAATTACAAATTCCTAATACTGTCACATTAATTGTGACATTTGGGTTAATAAAAACCCAAGTGGAATAAGGGTTATAGTTGCCTGAAGTAACTTTTCTGACAACTCTTCTTCTCTATTACTGCCACATAAATTAAAGAAATAAACCATTTCTTGGAAACTCTTTCTTAAAATACAATTGCAGCAGCATAGCAATTTATGGATGACCTTCTCTCCCATGTCACAAATCTATTAGCTTTTCTCAAGATTAAACAGATTAAACCGAAGAGGATGGCTCCTAACCAACCAAGCAAAAGTTGTGAATTTCTCCTAATATACAACCTAATCCACCTCAATACAAAAAAATCCACCTGCCTTCTATGATTTATTTCCCTTAACCAAACTGTCCTAACATATCATCTGCCTTCTAACATTTTACATATTTCCAAATCTCCCCAACTCACTCACTCAAAAAGTATTCCCCTAACACAATCCAATATAACTGCAGTTTATGTTTAAACAAAGACCAAAATCGAGTTAAGATTATAAATGAAAACAGCCAAAAACACACATAACAAAAACCGAGGTCCTGCGTAACATGTGAGAGTACTGCATTATTTGTCATTCCATTAATTGATAAGGTTGATTCAGACATTCCAATGGGTTAAATTGGTGTCATTCCTTACAACAGAAGTCAGCAAACATTTTCTATAAAGGTCTGGAGAGTAAATATTTTAGGCTTTGCCCCCATGAGGCAAAATCAAGGATATTATGTAAGTATTAATATAGCAAAAGAGAAAACAAATATTCACAATTATTTTATTGACAAATTCAAAATATAATAATAACTGGGTACAATGTATTGTAACACCAGTCTAATAATAAGGACAGAAATCTTTGGAGGGTGCTATTATTTCCTTTCACTGGGACTCAAAGTTAGTGCTTATCAACAAAATCCACTATAATATTCACTTGTAAATGAAGATATGTAATGAGATTTTATGTATTTCACTTTGAAAAGATAGGTACTGCCAAACACTAGTATCAATCCATGAGCATATTTTAATTGAGCATATTTATTGCTTAGCAGGCATTTATAAAATTATATTGCATGCTTTTTAGCATGTCATTACGTTGCAGATTCATCACTTCTAATTGAAAGTTATGTGGGAATTCCTCAACTGCACAGTTAAATGGATTTTAAAATGTCAAAATATTTGTACCGAAGTCCAAAATTCACTGCTGGAAATGTAGTTTGAGCTCAAAAAATACATCAGCTACAAATTTGGTGGGAATGGTGATGTGGCTTCATGTTTTAATGTTTGACAGTACAGGAAGTATATAAAACTGCCTGACATTACCTGGGATTCAAACAACATTAGTTGTCATCTAAATGACATTACTGGAGTATAAGTTCTATATGTAAGCACTGAATTATGTTGTAATTTTAGGTTTAATTCATTACATAGCTAATTTCCAAAGCTTTTAGAATTTAGTGTTCAGTAACGGTGGTTGAGGGAAATTCTGATTATTAGAAAAGTTTCAATCATGACTCTGAGCTCAAAAAAAATCACAATAAAACTTTACCAGTTCTACATCATCAAAGTCCTATATGATAAGGAAATTCAGGATATTCAGTTTCAATTTCTGACAAAAATCCATGAAGTTGATGATAGTCAAGTCCAGGAGAGCAAATGAAGTTCGCTGTTGACATTACTGGTTCAATAACCATATGATTAGATTACAACATTTTCCATAAAGTGCCTACTATTGAATAATACAATGAATAACCACAGGATTTAAACACCTAACATTTTCACAAGCTTTGTAAATTTGTTCAACTAAACCTCCTTCTGATCCACACATATTTTTAACATCAGTTGTAAAATTACATCTTAACAGATTCCACTTCAGTTTGTACTGAATTAGTGTTTTCTCAACTTCAATGAAAATATTCTTGTTTGTAGTTGATCTACACAGGCTATTTATTCATCAAAAGTAATTCTTTAGTTGAAATCATTTGTCGTGTTTTTTTAATTTACTAATGATTTAGCCCCCAATGTTCTCAACCCTTCAAGCAAATGTTCTTGCTGAAAGAGTAATGGTCATAAACTTATTTTCTCTCGACATGTTTCTTCAGTTACTGCAGTAAAACACTATTTAATTAATTTACCACTGATAAATGGCTTTCTTTGCTTGGCAAACAAATAAGCCACCCATAAACTTATTTTGGCTTCATCCACATTTTCATATTTTATTTTTCTGAAGAAAGTCTGCTGTGATGAGGTATTCCAGTTTAACTTTTTAAATTTTTCTGACTAGTGCTCTCCTGTGAGTCAGTAATATTGAGACGAGTGTTTAGTCTGATAATGTCAACATTTATTATTTTAGCACAGCCATAGTGCCAGTGCATGATAAACACAATGTTTTGCCATCTAATTCAATAACAAAATAATCCACACTCCACTGTGTCTTAAAGTGTGACATCCAAAATCCATTTTCTCTTCTTTTCTTGTTTTGACATGACATGCATGCACTGATAATAAAAAGTAAGTAAATGCTGTGGTACAATGATATGTGTGGCATTCAAAACACTGTTGAATTATAACCATGTCACTGTGATTTATAGTATGCCAAGCAGCAGTGTGAAGTGATGAGAATGCCATATATGGTCACAACTGCTCAACTCTGCCACTGTAGCAGGAAAGCACCCATAGACAACAGGTAAATGAATTAGCATGGCTGTGTTCCAATATAACTGTATTTATGTACTCTGATGTTTAAATTTCATATAATTTTCATGTATCACAAAATATAGTTATTCTTTTGATTTGTTTAACCATTTAAAAGTGTAATGAGTAGTCTTGGCTCACAGACTGCTCAAAACAGGTGGTTAGCTGGATTTGACCTATAGGCTATAGTTTGCTGACTCATATCTCACAAAATCCAAGATAATCACTTTTCCACATAGAGAATTACCATTCTTCAATTAAGAGAAATTATTTATATTCCACTGTAAAAGTTAAACATGTTCTGACTTTAAATTTTTTTAAATGTACTGGGAAACATGAGGCCTGAGGTCGGGCTTTACTTTAGAATATAAGACTAGAGAGTTAAACACAGTCTTCTAGAATTCAAACATATTTCCTACTGATAGATAATAACTTATGATAAAGAGACCTCATTTGAAACTAGAAAATTGAGTCAACAAAAGAATTAAACTGGACCTTTACTCTCTACCGTTTTACTAAAATTAATCAAAATTCCTCTTTTGGCAGACATATTAATGTTTATATTTTGGAGCAACTTGCTATCTTTAATTTGCCTCACTTCAACTATGGATTCATAACTCCATTTACCCTGCTTTTAGCTTGCAATAGATCACAAATTGATGCCTCGTCTATCCAAAATGCCAAAACCCACACAACAGACACTTAAATATATTCTTCTAATGTTCCAAACTTTATAGACCTGACATTTTTCAAGTTATTTGGATGAACTAAAATTACTGAGTCCCCAATTAGTCAATTAAGTAGTGATTAGATGAGAGGAAATATTTGCATATATAATCTTAATAAATGGATGATTAAAGTCAATAAAATATAGTACCTCTTCCAGCCTTTGGCAAAGAAGGGTGATCCAAAAATGAGGCAGATGTCAAAGGGGTGCTGGAGGGGAAGGAGAGAGGCTGTAGATGATAGAGACAAAGGAAGCAACCTCAGATTCAAGCCTGAAGGTAATACAAGCTGAATGCATGTGTGGTGGCACATGCATGATCTCAGGTGCTAGAAATTATTAGAGGCTGAGAAATAGCCCTCTACCACATAGTGATCTACCATGCAAAAACATTTCCAGTAAACAGGAGATAAACAAACAACCTACAAATAGCTGAGTTGAATTCCTCTCTTTCTCTCTCCATATGTGTGGTGGGGGGAGTGGGGGGATGTACTACCTTTATATTTATAGCTGATAGATAAATAATGAGAGTATGATAAGAATGCTTTGTGGCACATATTTAGATGGGTAAATGCAGTAACTTTGTCATTTACTATTATATCATTAGATTTCCATCAAATCTGTAAAGGGGGCAGGCAGCAACACTGTATAATCTTGTTTTAGATATAAATACTAATTGTGTAATAATCTCAGAATCTCATGCATTTACTTGTGGAAGCTCTACATGATACAATAAAGAGCAACCAAGAGTATAAACTATTAAATTTATGAGTGTTTGCTAATGAAAACAATTTTTATGCTATATTCAGGAATCTAAAAAAAAGAAAAAAGAAAAAATTCACAGGTATCTTTTTATGAGTAGCAAAGTGAAAGAGATAACCTCAGGGAAAGGGCATCTCTTTAAACTTCAAATACCTTACAAGTCAAGACTAGTCCAGAAGAATGGTAGATCAGAAGAAAAAACAGAGTTAAAAAGAAATTCTGGTTAGACTACTGTAAAAATGCTAATTTTCCCCAATAATGCTATACAACTCAAGGAATATAAGTTAGAAAAGTTTAACAAAAAAGACATTGTTTAAATATGAAAGATATTCAACTCGAGCAGTAGTCCTTAGCCATTTTGGGTTAAGCCCTCTGAAAATTTGCACACACCCTCCCCCCTGAAAGTAAAACACACATTTCTACAAGAAGTTTTAACGGGATACAGCAGATTTTTTAATCCTGTCTGCACATTAAAATCACCTGGAAAGTTTACAAAAAATTCCAATGCCTAGATCTAACTCTCAGAAAATCTGATTTCATTGGTTTGGGTCAGGTCCCAGGCATCAGCATTTTTTAAAGCTCCCTAAGTGATCCTAATATGAAGCCAGAGACAAGATTCACTATTCAGAAACTCCCTGAAATCTCTCCATAAAACCATCTTCATTCACTCACTCATTCAACAAAGATGTTAATAAATCACCTGCAACATCTGACATCTAGCCAAGAATTCTGAAGAGTCCAAGAGAAATGTAATCCAATTTTTTCTTTGTTTCATAGTCACTACTAATCAGCAGTCCGACAGATTGCCAGTATGACTTCTATTTATGGAAAAATTCTCCAGAAGTCAAAAATTAATGATTCTCATTTCCAAACAAATGTAACCTTTCACAAAGGATAGGGTCACTGATCACTCAAACAAACATAAAGGAATGCAAAACAAAAAGAAAAACGTTTCTGAAGTTTTCCTTAATACCATTCTTTATTAATGCATTAGAGCTTTTAGATGGGCTAAGAAAAATTATAGAACAAAAGGAAGCACAGGCCATAAAATATTAGCATTTTCAAAAAGAGCTTTGAGAGTGTTCTATTCTAAAACTACATAAAGCAATGTGACTAAGGAACAAATGCTTAGTGAAAGGATAAGGAACTAACATAATGGGAAGGAAAATAAATAGCTAATATTCTGGAGAGAGTCATGCTAACATAAGTTTTCAAATAAAACTGCAAACAGGGCTTCCCTGGTGGTGCAGTGGTTGAGAGTCCACCTGCCGATGCAGGGGATACGGGTTCGTGCCCCGGTCCAGGAAGATCCCACATGCCGCAGAGCGGCTGGGTCAGTGAGCCATGGCCGCTGAGCCTGCACGTCTGGAGCCTGTGCTCCACAACGGGAGAGGCCACAACAGTGAGAGGCCCGTGTACCACAAAAAACAAAAACAAACTGCAAACAGATAAGAAATAAAACCACATTTATTTAACATCATTATAAATATTGGCCCCAACATGCTTCCCTACATACCCCATCGATTCACATCCATTCCTAAATATGTTCTATGTATATACAAACATATATGTACTTTTTTATTAATAGATTCATTCCATAAATGTTATTCTATAACGTCTATTCCTAAATATGTTCTATGTATATACAAACATATATGTACTTTTTAATTAATAGACTCATTCCATAAATGTTAGTCTATAACTTGTTTTTGCTTTTTATCATATACTCTGGTGATCTTTCCATACAAGCATATATAAAAACCTATCTTATTCTATTTAAAACCTGAATAATATGGGAAAATTGTGGGGTTAGTATAGACCTAACATAATTCATTTACCAATCCCTTACTGATGA
Organism: Mesoplodon bidens; assembly: GCF_964165515.1. Classification (NCBI taxonomy): domain Eukaryota; kingdom Metazoa; phylum Chordata; class Mammalia; order Artiodactyla; family Ziphiidae; genus Mesoplodon; species Mesoplodon bidens. Next base: position 90,246,475 of record NC_138160.1, on the reverse strand, counting down.
ATATTTAGTGTGTTTCCAGTGTTTTGCCACTGTTTTGAGACCTGTATAATCCTTGGCCTCTATCCAAACTATATGTGTGTGTGTGTGTGTGTGTGTGTGTGTGTATACACACACATATATATGTGATTTCTTAGAAACCCTCATTCATACACAGATATTAATAAGTGAGGAAGTTTAACCTACAAATTGTTTGAAATGTTTTTGTATATATCAAATTTAATAATTAATGAAGGTGACATAATATTATACCTTGTAACAGTTTTCTTTTCATATTTTGGAACTAACAAAAATTTTTCAGATCTCAAACATAGCCAAAGGCCCCTGAAAAACCTAAGCATTGTGCTCAGAATCCTTAACGTACAAAACCACCCCAAGCAGTAATTTTAAAAATAAGAACAAAAACCAATACATAGAAATACAAAAGACCCCAAATAGCCAAAACAAATAGAACAGAGCTGGAGGAATCATGCTCCCTGATTTCAGATTATACTACAAAGCTACAGTAGTCAAAACAGTATGGTATTGGCACAAAAACAGACACATACATCAATGGAACAGAATAGAGAGCCCAGAAAAAACCCCACATACTTACGGTCAATTAGCCTATGACAAAGGAGGCAAGAATATATAATGGAGAAAAGACAGTCTCTTCAATAAGTGGTGCTGGGAAAACAGAACAGCTACATATAAAAGAATGAAATTAGAACATTCTCTAATACCATGTATAAAAATAAACTCAAAATGAATTGAAGACCTATATGTAAGATAGAAAACCATAAAAGTCCTAGAGGAAAACACAGGCAGAACAGTCTTTCACATAAATCATAGAAATTCTTTTTTTGGATCTGTCTCCTAAAGCAAAGAAAATAAAAGCAAAAATAAACAAATGGGACCTAATTAAACTTAAAAGATTTTTGCATCACAAAGGAAACTATTGACAAAACAAAAAGACAACCTACTGAATGGGAGAAAATATTTGCAAATGATATGACCAATAAGGGGTTAATATCCAACATTTATAAACAGCTCATACAACTCAACATCAAAAAAAACAAACAACCTGATTAAAATATGGGCAGAAGACCTGAATAGACATTTTCCCAAAGACAACATGCAGATAGCCAACAGACACATGAAAAGATGCTCAACAGCGCTAATCATCAGGGAAATGCAAATCAAAACCACAATAAGATATCACCTCACACCTGTCAGAATGGCTATCAAAAAAAGAACACAAATAACAAATGTTGGCAAGGATGTGGAAAAAGGGGACCCTTGAACACTGCTGGTAGGAATGTCAATTGGTACAACCACTGTGGAAAACAGTATGGAGGTTTCTCAAAAAACTAAAAATAGAGCTACCATATGACCCAGCAATTCCACTCCTGGGTATATATCTGAAAAAATGAAAATGCTAATTTTAAAAGATACATGTACCCCAATGTTCATAGCCACGTTACTGACAATTGTCAAGACACGGAAGCAACTGAAGTGTCCATCAAAGATGAATAGATAAAAAACGATGAGGTATATATATACAATGGAATACTACTCAGCCATAAAAAAGAATGAAATGTTGCCATTTGCAGCAACATGGATGGACTTGGAGGGTATTTGCTAAGTGAAATAAGTCAGACAGAGAAAGACAAATACTGTATAATATCACTCATATGTAGAATCCAAAAATATAACAAACTAGTGAATATAACAAAAAAAGAAAGAGACTTACAGATATAGAGAACTAACTAGTGGCTACAAGTGGGGAGCCAGAAGTAGGGAGGGACAGAATAGGGGTAGGGGATTAAAACATACAAACTATTATATATAAAATAAGCTACAAGAATATATTGTACAACATAGGAAATATAGCCAATATTTGATAATAACTAAATGGAGTATAACCTTTAAAAATTGTGAATCACTATATTGTACACCTGTAACTTATATAATATTGTAAATCAACTATATTTCAATTTAAAAAAAAATTAATACACAGAACTTACTATGTGCCAGGGACTCTTCTAAGTATTCCACATTTACTCATACATGTAATCTTCATAACAACACTATGAATTGGGTGCCATTATTATTACCATTTTACATTTTGAGGAAAATGAGGCATAAAAGGATTAAATAATCTGTCCATTTTCACAAAGGTAATAAGCCATACTGTCAGGATTCAGACCCGACCAACTCAACATGTTAAGCTTGTACATGTATCTCTGAGTACTTGTATGCTAAAGTCCTAGGAGTGGAATTTCTAAGTTAAAAGGTTTGCAAGTTGAATTTTGATGTATATTGTCAAATTATTCTCCCAAAAGGTTATACTAATTTACATTTCTGCCAAGACTTTATAAGAAAGCTCATTTTCCCATATCCTACACAGCACTGGGTACTATCAAATTATGTAATCCTTCCCAATCTGGTAGTTGAAATAGCTTCTTTTTTAAAAAATGTATATTTCTTTCATTATCACAGGATTACTGGTCATTTGTTTTGTGTTTATTTTTCTGGAAACTATGTGTTCATTTGTTTCATTCATTTCTATTGCACCTAATATTCCAACATAAACAACAAAATTAGCAAATCAATGCCTCAGGAAAGAAAAGATATGTTTACATTTAATACACTAACATTATGGTAAAAAGAAAGATTTTCCTTACATTAAAATACATATATACACACATACATACACATACATATAGATGTTTTAATGGAATTAATTTAGAATATTTTAACAGTGTCAATAGACACACTGAATAACTCATTCTTGGAATAAAATTCTTGAGGAAAGTCTAATTTTAAACTCATATACTGAATTTAGACACTGTTCAACAAAATATAGCTAAAGTTTTGCCTCAGTAAGAGGTAAGCAATTAAATCTATCACATTATCAAAGATTTATTACCTTTAATTTATTGCATTTTTGTTCATTGCTTCATCACCACAATTAAGAAATGATTTATGAATATAACTAGTTTTGCTCTAATTATACCCTAAAAGCAATAAAACAAATTCTTCTTTAGTCACAAAATCTCTTATTTTACATAAGCTTATAACAGGTAGCTATTTTTAATTTTACCTCATAACACTCCAATATCTATATGCTCATTCTTTCTTGGTGTATTAAATTAAATTGATCAATTGTAGCATAAACTCCTTGAAAGTATTAAACCTTACAACCTTAAACACACAGTAAATATATTTTGATGAATAAATGAATGAATTATTTGGGGTCAATATGATGACTTAAAAAAACAAGAGTAATTGATGTCATGTTCCTTCACCAAGCAGCACAGGAATTAAGGAATGGAATTTGTCACTGAAGAAGAATTGAGAAACTCTACGATCTATTTTATGACATGCATTCAACTCTATTGATAAGAGCAGTTTCTCAACCGTGGCACTACTGACATTTTTGGCAGATAATTCTTTGTTGTTGGAGGCTGTCCTGTGAAACGTAGGCTGCTTAGCAGCATCCATGGCCTCTACCTTCCCAACTGGTAAATAAAAATGTCTCAGACATTGTCAAATGTCCCCTGGGAACAAAAATTGCCCAGGGTGAGAACCACTGGTTTAGAGATAGCTGACATTGTAAGAGTATACCTAAAGTCAAAGAGAGATTCCTGAGAAGGGTTGTAAAACTTGAGAAATAGCTTCAAGAATCGCATTATGGCTGCTCAAAAAGACCCTCTAATGCAGGGTACTCCCATGCCTCCATTCCTCTCATCAACGGTCACTCCCCCGTAACTATCAAGCCTTCATCTTGGACAAGGTAATTCAACAAGCATTTGTTAAGTTTCTTCATCCCATCTGGCCGACTTTAAAGACATTAAACCCCTTACCAAGAGCTAGTCCCAGGATCCTACCACTTAATTATCTGTAACACTACAATGTCACTGACAACAGAAGGGAGGTTGCTTAATTACACAGATAGGAACTTTCGGCTGTGTCTTTTGAGGTAAAATTTCAATAAGTCAGATGATATAATATGTCCAATACTGAAAAGAAAATAAGTATGTAATCATTTCTAGCTGTAGTTCTCACACAGGTATAGGTACATACAACATTTATTAATAAATATAAGTTTCTTTGTGTTGCTCCTGAACAAAATCAGCAGATAGGTTAAATATCTTTAAATATACTTTAAAAGTAGAATGCCTTAATTATGTTTTCTAAATTTTAAAATGTACTGTTAATAGCCTTAAATGTTTGAAAAGGACAAAAAACACATTAAGATTTCTCAGAAGTCTTTTAAAATTTTATGCAATAATAACAAAAAGTGAAAAGCGAACTGATATAATAGCCTATAACAGAAGATACTTCTGCTTATAAAGAGAAAAGAACTCAAAAGTCAAATTTTTATACTAAATGCTTCTGATATCTATAAGTCTCTTCTTATCTCTAACACTCACTGTCTTCATTTCCAAAATGGTTCTGCTATTTAAAGAATGAAATGGGATAAAAAAAATTTCTATAAATTTTGGAAAAAATAAAACATTATTCCAATATAAGATATCAGCAATAACTGGGCAAATGAATGTAACATCACACAGAATTTTTTTTTTTTTTTTTTTGCGGTACGCAGGCCTCTCACTGTTGTGGCCTCTCCCATTGAGGAGCACAGGCTCCGGACGTGCAGGCTCAGCGGCCATGGCTCACGGGCCCAGCCACTCCGTGGCACGTGGGATCCTCCCAGGCCGGGGTACGAACCCGTGTCCCCCACATCGGCAGGCGGACTCTCAACCACTGCGCCACCGGGGAAGCCCCATCACACAGAATTTTGATTTTCAGAATTACCGAAATTAGTGATGATAATGGGTAAAGTTAACATATTTCTCAAAACATTTCACTCTGACCAAAGATCAGTTCATGTGTACTTTTCATTACTTCCAAGAAAATAAAAATTAGAATTTTAAATCTGATAAAGTTTAACTATAAGTAGTAACACTAATATTTAAGCTTCAGATTTTCTAAATACTTACATTACTTGCAAACTTTCTGCTGTTAAATTATTCCACATAATCTCATTTGCCTGTAGATTTTCATTGTCTTCTAGTAAGGAAGTATCAAACTCAATTTCTTGCTCCTTAGCAGCTGTCGTTCTAGTAAAGTATGCCAAATAATTTTTATCAATATGAATGTACTATCATAATATGTCTTAGTACATACCAAAGGCAGAATATTTGTTCTTATTTAAAATTATGTTAACAAAATAGAGTAAAAACAAATAGAATAAATCAAACTAAACCTTAGGCCTCAAAGATCTAGTCAAGTAATTTCAGCTTAGCTTCCTCATTTGTAGAATACAGATATTAACCTGCTTTATTCCTTCCTTGATGGTAATGAGTATAAAATAAGATGATGCATGCATGAAAAAATAATTGATGTATTATTACTATAAAGTTTAACACAAACAGAAAACCATTAGTTTAGTATTATTATATAATTGTTAAAAAGAAAATACAATTTCATGGATTAAATATGGGTTTAAGCAGTGATGTAGTTAACAACTGAAAAACTTTTCAAGATCATTATATAAATTAAATAGTTATCGTCATTGAGAAAGGATTTTGAAAATAATTAAAAACAAATTAATATGAAATAGCCTATTTCCTAACAAGCTCTTCAATGTTTCTTATTTTAATTCAGTTAAATATTATATGGTAAAAAAAAAGTAATACTGTTATAAATACTGAAAGAAGAATGAAAATATCACACATACCTGTGAACATCTATGAAATTATTGTATTCTGTGCTAGGGTCTATCTGTTCAACTGACATTTGAATCTCTTTATGGACATTCACTATTTCCTCTGTAACAAGACTGGTTATCTGGCTGTATTCATCAAATATACCTTTCCTGAAAAGAAAAGAAAATTTTACAACATTTTAAAGTTTTATCAGAGAAACATAGGCCCAAAAAGGATTTAAAACAATATGCAATATAATGCCAATTTTTACAGATGGTGATTTAACGCACCACCTTATTTCATATACCTGGATAGTGAAGTGAAGAGATTACACACGTGTACAGATTAATAATTTACATTTGATGTAATATAATAATTGTAAATGATCTAGAGTAAGGCATTACATCTTCCAATATCTATCTAACATATCCAAAGTGTAAGCCAGTGCTAATCACTTTCCGTTTCTAAACATCACCACTGAAATGCTGATTCCATAACATGGAACTGTGGATCAACTCCTGTCTATTTAATGTTTCGTTCAGTGCCTGCCACTTCCTCACATGCCCTAGCTCCTGGTTCTTCTCTTGCTTCTGGGCCTCTGCTCTTTTTCATATTATACTTACAGAGTTTAATTGGTTTATACCTTCAATGACATCTCAATCTCTTCTCCTGACCTCCAGCTAGTAGCAAAAATAATCATAAAAGTTATTAGGCTTATCTAATAAATGCAAAAGGAAAAACTATTCTGTTACAAAGACCCAATCTCCAACTTAAGAATGCTATGCTGTAAAAATATACACTTGCTCATTAGTAGCCTTAAAAAGTGCAGACAAACAAGCGTATCCTGCATATACCCAAATAAATATAAGGCCTTGCTTGTTTTTCTTTTCCAAAATCATCACTTATAAAAAGTAATCCTACAAAACTTCTCTTATTATGAAGCATTCTCTCAATTCATTCTGAACAGCAAAATACTGTTTGGGTTAAAAAAAATTAAATTCAAACTGCTTCAGGCAATGCTAGCTTGGAATGATTACAGAAATCACCTGATAGACACAGTTTAAAGAAAAGAGGGAGGCAGAGAAATTTAATACAGATTTAGTAAATATTCCTGGGGTTATGACCTCATAATTGAAAGTGCTGAATGATATTAATGTAAATAAGACTATCTAGATAATTCTTAAAAAGCAAAACAGTAAGTGGTTATGATGTGGAGATCATTAACACATCTTTAAGACAAATGGGGAAAAAAAGGAAGAAGTCTCCTAATGTTAGATGAATGAGTACTTGTGACATAGGATTCAATTTCAGTGATACTATCATGCTTGGATTTTTTTAAATGCTAGATCTAAAAAAATTTATTACAAAGTAAAGATAATACACTGTATGAAACTATTATATGTCTTAAGAAAGGATGTTCTTGCAATGATGAAGACACTATTATTGAAGATTCATATGGAGAGTTTGAGAAAATATTGATTCATAAAATGAAAGCAGGAAAGGAAATATTTATAGATCAACAATATGTAATTTAAAGTAGACATTACTAAATTTATGAATTAAATATTTTAAGTAGACATTTCACTATTTCATCAATACCCTTAAAAGTTGACATATTCAAGTTGACTAAAAACACTTTATCTTTTTTTGGGAAATGGGGGATCACCTAAACCAGCAAATAAAGGAGATAAAGTCTACCATAGGGTGGCATATTGAATTGATCTGTATGGTAAGCATGTATGCATTTGAATTACTGACCAACGTTGTTTGCTCCTTGAAGGCAAAGATTGTGACCTACTCACCTCTACATCTGCAAGCACCAGGGTGCTTTGCATACAGCAGAACTTCAATAAACATTTGTTCATTTTAATCTCATACAACAAAAAGCTAGCAAATAAACCAAAAAATTATTTCCTTTGGGCTTATCAGTTGCTAAAGATTTAAACCCAATCCTCTGGAGGTAGATATCCACTTCTTAACACTTGTCAAGGGAATTCCCTGGCAGTCCAGTAGTTAGGAATCTGTGCTTTCACTGCCGAGGGCCCAGGTTCAATCCCTGGTTGGGTAACTAAGATCCCGCAAGCTGTGTGGCATGGCAAAAAACAAACAAACAAACAAAAACTAACACTTGTCAAACTAAAGATTTTTTTTTCAGTTAAATTTCTAGCTAACTGGAGCAAAACAAAAACATACAAAAATAAGAGACATTCTTGGGGCTAGCTAGAAGGTTGCGGAGTTGAGTGAGCGTAAACTGAAAGGATAACAGAAGTGAAAACCAAGGTAGAATAGGTGTGAAATACCCATTGAGCTAGTTCAATGATGCAGCTTACAAAACAAAGACAATTTTTATACGAAAGGTGAACTAGCAGAAAAAAAAATGTTAAAATCATTTTATGAAGGGATTTTATATCAAATAGGAAATGTATCTTACAGTGCTTTTATCATTTCTTCTTGCATCTTTTGTAAGGAATCCAGAAGCAGAGGAAGTGTAGTGTCATAATACTGACTCTGATGAAGCTGCGCCCCTTTCAATGCCAATACATACTGATTATGCAACATATGAAGTTTCATTGTGGCTTTGTCGTAACGTTCCTTAGCCTTTTCAGTTTCTTTCCCTGAAAAAAAACATTCAATAAAGTTAGCAAAGAGATAATTTTAAAAGTTCTATCTTCACTATGTGCAAACTGAGTTACCACTATTTCATGTTATCTCATATATTTTATGAATAATCAAAAGGTTACTGAACACATACTATGTTTATTTGCCAGTACTGTGTACAAAGGATGCTCTGAAGGAAGCATGCACTGCAGTAAATGTTTGGTGAATAAAGGTTAATGTACAATTTTTTGAAAAATTGTACAGATATATGATCCTTCTCATCTTCAAGGAGCTCACACCAAACTGGAACAACAGTGCACATGAAATTGTATAACCAAGAAAACAAGAAAGTTTGTAAATAATGTTAAATTTTGAGGTCTAGGTTTGAGATATGAATAAAGACCAGGGAAGTCAGAGGAGACTGTGGAGAAAAGAGACCTTAAAAGATGAGGGAAGTCTGGAAAGGTATAAGAAAGACAGGATAGACAACAGTTCCTCCCTCTCACCCTCTCTTTCTCCATTTCTTCCTTCCTCTCATTCAGTAAATATTATTAACTGTTCACCCCAGGAACTGTGCTAGACACTGAGAATTGAGTATTTGGCAAAACAGAGTCTTTGACGTACAGCCCATAGTTTAGTGATTTGGAATACTGAGTGAAAACATGAAGAGAATAAGCAATGTTCCATAGGCAAGCAAGGCAGTAAGCTCAAAGACAGCAAGTTTTGAGGAAATGAAGGAAATATGTCCGTACAGGTAGGACAGTTTTAGGTTGTGAATGACTTAGAAATCAAGCAGAGAAATTTAAACTTGATGCAGAAGAAGTCTAGGAGATGATAATTTTATGAACTAAAACTTTTTGTGGACTTCCCTGGTGCTGCAGTGGTTAAGAATCTGCCTGCCAATGCAGGGGACACGGGTTCGAGCCCTGGTCCAGGAAGATCCCACATGCTGCAGAGCAACTAAGCCTACGCACAGCAACTCCTGAAGCCCCCGCTCGCCACAACAAAGAAGCCACCACAATGAGAAGCCCACGCACCGCAACAAAGAGTAGCTCCCACTCGCTGCAACTAGAGAAAGCCCACGCGCAGCAACGAAGACCTAACCCAGCAAAAATAAATTAAGTAAAATAAATTAATTTAAAAAAAAACTTTTTGTGGTTCCTTTACTAAAATCATTCAGAAAATATTTACAGACTGGCAATATAAATGAGTGGCTATACAAATAAATGAAATTTTTAAGCAGATCTTCAATGTTTGATGCAAACTGAACAAATATTTCTTGTCAATTATTTAGATTTAGGGAATAAACTTTTCAAAGTATATATTAATTTTTGCCCTCTATCCAAGGAGACTCCTCCAAATGAATCTTTCCCCAAAATAGATCTTATGTTGAGAATTTTAGACACCAGAGGCTCTCCTCTGCTTCCACTCTGTTCAGGCTCAGCATCCATCTGGGTATTCCCTACAGACAGGAGTCAGAAAAGTATTCCCTATTGGACAATGTCCTCAGCCGAGGGCCAAAAGCAGAGAAAAGGTCAGGGATTTTGCAGACAGAGGAAACCTCAGAACATGCTCAGGTATAGCAATAGAATTAGAACAATTTTCTTGCCTTTCTCATCATTTTTCTAATTCTGAGGCAAGGAACTATATCCAGCTGGTGAAAAAGGAAACAGAACTTCCCAGCAGACTGGTATGTCTCTATTACTAACAAATTCTAGTGCTTCTGGATACTAGAACCATCACTGACTTCTTCCGGGGAGCTGCATGTAATATTTTACAGAGCATAATTCTCTAACCAAAGACCATTAGCTGGTTCCTATTAAGAGGGATATTCATAATTGTCCAAGTTATTCACAAAGTGTTGCCCTGGATAACCTATTTCACTTTATAACATAAAGAACCTGTTGATAAGAAAATAACTTAATCACTAGAGTATCTTTCCTAACCCTTTCACAGCTGACTGGAAAGAGATTCTAATACAGAGTGAAAGAGATTTCACTACAGTGGGAGGATGGGAGCAAATAATTAATTCAGTTCTGATCTGAAGGGGTCAGAAAAAGATAACATTAGCCATCAAACGAGTGGGTTTTCTCACTTTTTGACTGCAATCCACAGGATAATATATTTTACACCATGAACCAGTAAATAATCATATAAATTTTTAAATACATAACTGAAATAATAAATTCATTAAAAAATTATTCCCCTTATTATGAAGGATGCTCTGTGACTTTTTAAAAATTCTATCATTTGAATTATGAATTTTTAAAAATGTTCATTCAGAAACCAATAAATTTTTTGTCTCATCTAATATAAATCCCTAGGGTAGTTGTAACTTACTCTGTATGGCATTAACTTAGGAATTAATAAACCACTTCAATAATGCTAATCACAAATGATTTTTTAACATTCTCAGGAACACATCTGCCTACCTGTTCAATTACTTTAATAATTTTTTCATAGAATACTATATTTATTTACCCATAAACATTGCTACTTAGCACCTTCTTGCAGAAACACATTTCTAAAAGAGCCAGTACAATTGATACATCTACAGCCAGCCCTGCAGCCTTCCTCTAAAATGACAACCCCCTTTTCTGCTTACCCACATGAGTCAGGGGGAGACTCCCATGTGAAGACACCACCCAAGATCCAAATTGTATTCTCAACGAAATAGGTACCAATCTTTCGGCTGGGAGCTATGTCACATTAATGCCTGAACACCTGCTGGAGTGAAAGTCCATGAACATTTGCTGCAGAAGTTGCCAGGACAGCCCTTCCTAAGGCCCTTTTCTTTGAGTTGGTTTTGTTTTGCTTTGTTTTGTTTTTGATTCATCATTTTTAAACTAGTTTAAGTTGCTGTTGCTTGGAATTCAACAAATTCTGACAACAGACATTTCAAAAGTTCACGTACAATTATGCAGATAAATTAATTCTAAGTAATAAAGAAGTCTTCTGGGGTCCACGTGTTCATAATAAGAAAATAAGGCAACAATATTTGAGTACTGTATTCTAATTTGTTGAGTTTTATTATAAGTTAAAAAATTATAACTAGTAAATTCAATGAAGTCCATATTCTATGTCACTTCTTTAAAAATATTGCTTTTTATATGAACTCTATTATTCCCAATTAATTACTTAGATTTTTTAGTGTAACTTCAAGAGTCAAGCTTTCCACACAAACATTTTCATGGAGACATTTAAACCATTTAAACCACCCATCTGTCCTCCTATTTGCACAGATTTTAAAGCTGCACACTACCCATCTGTCTTTCTAGCTGGTGTAGAAATGATACATGAAATACACAACACTCAGCTCACTAAGATTTTAAACAAAATTACATTAGAAAAGTTAAGAACTTCCCGAATATTTTTTTTCTCTTTATCAGATACAGTGTATGACCAACAATCTGAAGAAGGCTATCATAGCCAAAATCTAATTATCAATAGCTTACCAGTGGTCATTAGCAAATTTAGAAAACAAATGCTTTTGAAAACATCTGAGGCAGAATCCATTACATTAAAATAATAATACATAATGCTAAAAGATTCTTTAAAAACAGCTTTGTGTCTAAAACTGAAATTGGGGTATGTCGTACTAGGGCTCTTTTGTTGGTTTGTTTGTTGTCCTCTACGCTCATAGACATTCATGCACTTGGTTATAAGATGTACTTGGGCATGCACCCCATACTTCCTCCCTTGTAGACATGAACAAAAAGTTTCAAAAACATGCTCACTTGCCATGATTTGAAACGGGATTCTATTGTACTTTTTCTTGATTTGTTTTAAAATAAACATTTAGGGTTCCAAAGAGACTATGTAAGTAAATTCAAGAAATAGTAATACTGTGTGAAAACCAAAGTTACAACTAAAATTTTTTTAATTCCATTCACGTAAAATATATTGCAAAATACTACCCACCACCATTCCTGCCACACAGCTTTTTGGTTCAGAATATCTAGATCAATATTATACTTTCTTAACTTTTAAATAACTACACTTGAGCTTAAAATTAATGTGAAGTACACAGAGTGAATAAATTCTAATGACAGACACAGAATCATACCTCTGTTGCTGTATGCTTTTTTTTTTTTTCAAATGATGAGAAGCACTGAAGCAGGGAATGGAGTTATTCTATGTGTCAATTAACAGGGAGAAAAACATTCAATTTTTTCTCCTCCACATGATGAAATTCACAAAGAGATTGAATTACAATTCTTTTCCACCACTTGTTGACAAACCCGTTTAATGTTTGTAGTAGCAGAGTGTGTATACAACATGTCATTCCACAAACAATATTATGAAGCCAGCAAAACTCAATTATGTATGTTTGACATTTATAAGAGACAGTCTAGACTAGCCATTAAGCTAGTCTAGAAAGTCAAGTATTTTTTATTATAAACTTCTGAAGCATTTACCATTTGTTAAATATTATGGTGAAAAGCCTCTGGATAATAAATGAGAAGTGATTATTTTCCAAAAGTAAACTGCAAGTAGTCTCCGCTTTGATTTGGATAAATATTCTCCCACCTTACATTTTTCCTTTCTTTCAAAACGTTCCTCCTCAACTATATAACGTTTACTTATTACTCTGAGTAAAAAGAAAATGAATGAGAATTCATCTTAACTTACAAGTTATTTGGCCTAAATGTCCACATATGTTTTTTCACTTGGAAGCTAAAGTTCAAGTATGATATGTGGGAACAATGAATGAGCTACCTATTTTACTCAGTGATGTTCTGAGTCAATTTTCATCTCAGCTTCTCCTTTGTTTAGCTGTGCAACCCAAGCAGATCATTTAATCTAAATTTTAGCTTCTAATTTTTAATCCTGGGAGTTAAATCATGTGCCCTTCTCAATCCATTGGGTTGTGATGGAAATAAAATGGCAGAAAATTGTCACAATGTACAGTTAACAACAAAGGCTAAAGAAGACAAGAATTTGGAGAGCTGAAAAAACCTTTTTGATTATATGCTCCTATGAAGCATTAAAAAATACAAGATGTGGGCTTCCCTGGTGGTGCAGTGGTTGAGAGTCTGCCTTCCGATGCAGGGGACGCAGGTTCGTGCCCCGGTCTGGGAAGATCCCACATGCCGCAGAGCGGCTGGGCCCGTGAGCCATGGCCGCTGAGCCTGCGTGTCCGGAGCCTGTGCTCCTCAACGGGAGAGGCCACAACATTGAGAGGTCCGCGTACCACAAAAAAAAATAAATAAATACAAGATGTGCATCCATAGTGTGTCAGTTTTAATAAATTTCCTAGTATAAGAAAATTTGATGTATCAATCAAGAAATATTTATTGAAATTCATTATGAGTTTTAAACTGTTCAAGGAACTAAAACCGTGATATTTTAAAATTCAATATAAAATACCTTTAAAAAGCAAGCTCTCTAGTTTGGAAATATCAAACAAGGAAATATCATTTCCTTGCATATAGTGACTACTAGATTCAATTGACCCACAGTCTTTTAATAACCTATAAATTGAATGATATACCATGGTCAAAGCTGTATTCTCTCTTTTTTTTCTTAATTATTATTTATTTATTTGGCCACACGGCTTGAGGGATCTTAGTTCCCCGACCAGGGATCAAACCCATGCCCATTGCAGTGGAAGGCTGGAGTCTTAACCTCTAGACCGCCAGGGAAGTCCCAAAGCTATATTCTCTAACTGCAAAGCTGTGCATGGGGGGATTCTGAGTAGCTGGGCAGCAGCATAATTCTGAATCTCCCACATATCACCTAAAAATATAATAAAGAACAAAAAGAAAAACAAAACCTGCACCCTCAGTATAATAGGCAGAGAATGTCCAAATTTTAAATTTTCCGTGAGTAGAAAAATAAACATCAAATCTTTGCAAATGATCTCTCACCCTCCCACTGCAAGCATTCATGGACACCAAAGACTGTTCTGAAAAAAAAAAGAAAAGAAAAATGCACTAAAGAGAGAAGAGAAGAGCTAGCAGTATGCCTAAGGCTCATCTAAAACCACCATAAGAATAAGACGATCCACCCTACATGTGAAAGTACTGAAAATGTGTAATGGTAGATCACCGAACTGACTACAAGGAAGGGACTTAAAAGTGCATATGGAAGATAACGGAGGCAGTCTTAGAAAGGTAATACTTCAGGCAGAAATGGTTAAAACGAAGGGCCTTTGGTAAAGGGAAAAAGAAAAAATCCTGCAGAAAAAGAAAATAAAGAAAAATAAAAGGACACAAATCTTTGTCAAGAACATGAAAAGAATGAGATTCTACCCTGCTTGGCAAGTTAAAAAGTTAGGCTGCCTCAATTTCATGGATGTGGGCAAAAGAGACAAGATTCTTGGGACAGAGACAAAGGACAGTTTATTTCTCACGGCAGTATGAGTAGCTAAAGTATCATCATTTGTGAACAAAAGACCATAAAGTCAAACAACAACCAACAAATTCACAGAAAATGTATGTACCATGTATAACAGATAAAGGGCTATTCACTGTAACATACCTTTTAAATTCTTAAAATTTTAAGAAAAAAAAGACCAAACTTCAATTTTTTTTAAATGCGCAAAAGAACTCACTAAAAAATAAATACTTTTAAATGGCCTTTAAACATATAAAGAGGTGGTCAACCTCAATCCCTCACTCATAATAAAAGAAATGCAAATCAAAATTACCTACCAAATTGGCAAACACTGTTTTGGCAAGGATGTGGAGAAACTGATACTCATACATATCTGATGGGAATGTAAATTGGTACAATTTTTATAGAAGGAAATTTGGCAACATCTAACAAAACTACACACACATTTACATTTTGACTCTGCATTCACACTTCTAGAAATTTATGCTTAAGATATTCCTTCAACAATAAAAAAAAAACCTTACACACAAGCTTATTCATGGTAGTAGTGTAAATAACTGAAAAAACTACAAATAAACTATATGTCCATACACAGGAAAGTGCTTGAATAACTTATAATGAAGTGCTATGCAGCAATTAAAAAGAATTACAAAGAAATCTACAAACTGAAATACTGAGATCTTTCAGGATACAATGTCAGGTAGAAAATCAAAATAAAAAACCATATCATAATATTGTAGTTTTTGTATAAGAAATAAAGAGATATAGTTAAAGAAGATATAGTTCTCTAAATATCTACTTTTGTACAGTTCTGACTTTTGAAACCATTAATGTCTAACCATTAACAAAATAAACAAAATCAACAAGGGTAAGAGCAGAAAAACAACATAAAATGGGACACAATAGAAACAAATGAACCAAACTATATTTCCCAGTGAGTAATGTAACCACACTGAAAGGAGTGGGGAAGGAAAACATTAACCCAAGTAACTTTGGAAACAGTATTTGACTACAGAGGAAGACTAAAGACAAAAAGAGGTCTAAACAAATACTGAACTGTAGTCAGTAGGTTTCTTTTTTCAGAGGCATAAATTAGCAATTCTGAAATCATCTTCTGTTATTTTAGGATTGAACAAGTAAGTAGATTGTGAATAATAGTAGCCAGGTGTCTTACTGTCAGAGAAGGAAATTACAAATACATAAATAGGAAAAGACAGAATGGACTATTTGGTGTTCAACTGGAATCGGAAATATCAATGTGAATACTTCAGTTTTAATATAGATAGAGCAATAGGTATAGAAATAGGCACAGATGTATTTGTGTGTGTGTGTGTGTGTGTGTGCGTACATTTGCTTATTTCTTATCTATATCCACTGAAAGGACCTAAAACAAAGACATCCCAGTAGGAATGAGCACACCCAGTGCCCAAATATTGGTTTCTAAATACTATTTTCTACTAAATGGAACTATGGCTCCTTAGGGAAATGAAGCAAGACCTAGAGCAGAAAAAGTATAAGATGAGCCAGAAAATAAGTGCTCAATAAATAACAGGAACATGTCAAAATGACAGAAGAACCAGTTTTTGTTTCTCTCTCATGTACAGACAAAGAAAAGGATAAAGTAAATGTGCTAAAATATTAATATTTGGAGAATATGTGTGAAATATATATGGGAATTCTTTGTATTATTCTTTCAAAATTTCTGTTGGTCTGAAATAATGTCAAAATAAAAAGTTAAAAATGGAAAGTTGTAAAAATTGATTAAAGCTCAAAAGTATCTGAATATTCACTAAATCTAAAAGATTCAGTTATTTAGCCTAGAGATTAAAAGTCTCAGTGATAGAAAAAAAACTTAGTTTTAATATGTATGTTTCAAAGCAGGTACGCTTACACTATAGGTAATATTAATAGATAAAGACAGCCAGAATTTTTTTTTAAAAAAACTATCATTCTACTTTATAAGACTAGTCAAGTGTGTGGGAGAACAACATTTACAGCAAATTAAGGGCATTCATCCTTTAAATCTTTATCCAGATTCTATGGCATCCTAAGTTCTGTGAGAGAGACATATTCATAGTCTCTTCCTTAAAAATGCTTGACAAGAAAATTAAGATGGAGGTTCACAAAACAGTCATCATAATGTTAGGATATAATTGTAGAAGAGGGAGTGTAGAGATCACCATATATTTAGTATGGATAACTAACTAGTCATGATCTAAAACTCCTAATAATGTGCTATAATATACAAGGTTATCTAATAAGTTGATGAATATCCTTAATGAAGTGGTTTAAAAGCCACAGGTTATGAGTAGAATATATCTAGAAGAAACATCATATTGGTTTCCTTGGAGGAAAAAAAAAACTGGGTAATACGTGGGAGAAAAAGTTTTCCCTATCTACTTACTGATTTGTACCTTGTGATTTTGAATTTGGAACCATATAAAGTATGAAGAGGGAGCCCATGGACCCCACTGAGGGGGGAAAAATGGCATCTCAAGGGAAATTCCACAAGCTCTCACCAGTCTATCTAACCTCTTATCTGAATAAGGCTGTAGCCTCTCTTGCACTATTTCAATGAATAAACTGCCCTTGCTCTTAGCTAAGACCAATCCATTCCCTTGGGTACTAGATCCATTCTCTAGTCCTATATAACAAAGACATTGCTCCAGCAATTCTTCCTTCATTCTGCTGTCTCATCAACTTTTCCTTCTTCATGGGAACATTTTTGTCAGCAAACAAGCTATAATAGCTCCTAATCTTAAAAAAAAATTCCCCCTTGACTCTACTTCTTTTACTTAACTGCCTATCTCTCTCCTTCCCTTTACTGCAAAACTTCTAAGAAGATTTGTGTATACTAGTTATCTCCAGCTTTTTTCTTCTCATTCTTTCTTAAACCCATCCCATTTAGGTGTTTCCTTCTATTGTTCCACTGGAACTGTTCTTGTCAAAGTCACCAATAACGTATGTTTTGCTAAATCCAAACTTTACTCCTCATCTTTTGTCTTAGCAGCATGCAACTGCAAATCACCTGATCACTTGTTCTTCCTTGAAATCCCTTCACCCCACCTGGCTTCCAGAATAATATATTCTTTTGGTCTTCCTTTTATCTTAGTCTTCTTTACAATGTCCTCTGAATTTCTGTGACTTCTTAATGTTAGGTTCAGACTTAGGACTCTTTTCTATCTTAATTAACACCCTTTGTAATATCATCAAATCTCATGGCTTTAAATATCAACTAAAAATCAGATTGATAGTTCAACCCCAGAAGTCTCCCTGGAACTCCAAAATTGGAGATCCAAGTGCAAATCTGACAACCCCACTTAGATGTCTAATAAGAATCTCAAAACCAAATGCCTGATCTTCACTTCCAAATCTGCTCCTCCTCTATTTTTCTCCATCTCAGTAACAACAATGCCATCCTCCCCATTGCTCAGGCCAAAAATATTGGAATCATTCTTGACTTCTTTCTTTCTCTCACACTCTACATCTAATTCATCAGCAAATCCTTAAGCTCTACTTTCAGTATATAATAAATCTTCAGTATCCATGGATTCCATATTTCCATGAATTCTGACCTACTGCCTAAAATTTCTTTTTAATCCCAAAATTGATATACACATTGCTTTTCAGGTCAATCATGGACATGCACACATGCAGAGCAGCAAAGGAGTCACCTGATACACACATTCTCAACTGAGGTTGAAAAGCTATGCTCGGCCTTTTTGTTTCAGCTCTTCTACTGTAAACTCTTTTTTGTAGTCTATTTAGTTCCACACTTTTTGCATTTTTGTGCTTTTCGATGGTAACTTTGCTTTTAAAATGACCCTCAAGCAGAGTGCTGAAGTGCTGCCGAGTATTCTTATGCTCAAGGAGGCTGTGATGTCCCTGATAGAGCAAATGTGTGTTAGATAGCTTTGTTTAGTCGTGAGTTATAGTACTGCTAGCTGTGAGTTCAGTGTTAATGAGTCAACAATATATATTAAAGAAAGTGTCCTTAAACAGAAACACACAAAAAACAAAGTGATGTATTTATTGATCAACTGCCGAAAATGTTGTGACCCTGCTTAAAGGGATCTAATTCCTTATGTTATG
Source organism: Mesoplodon bidens (assembly GCF_964165515.1). Classification (NCBI taxonomy): domain Eukaryota; kingdom Metazoa; phylum Chordata; class Mammalia; order Artiodactyla; family Ziphiidae; genus Mesoplodon; species Mesoplodon bidens. Next base: position 90,227,753 of record NC_138160.1, on the reverse strand, counting down.
CTCACCAGCGGCAATGATTCACTAATCAGCTAATGCTAATTTAGTATTCACAGTGACTTTTTAGAATATAACTACTATAAATAACAAGAATCAATTGTACATGTATCCAGAATTTGCCCGCTTCTCATCACCTCTGCTGCTACCACTCAGGTCCAAACCAGCATGAATCCTTGCCTGTATTACTCCAATAGCCTAGAAGTAATCTTACTTACATCCTTCCCCAACCACTCATATGGTTCTCAACAAAGCTACCAGAACTATCCTGTTAAAATGTAAGTTCACGTCATTCCTTTGTTCAAACCCTCCAATGGTTTCCCATCTTACTCAACAGTAAAAGCCCAAGGGTTTCAAAAGAACCAGCAAGATCTGGGGTAAGCTGTGCCTCCTGTACCACCCACCATCATTCTTCCTCTCTGACCTCATCTCATACCTCCACACCTTTCCTTTATCAATCCCTCAGTTCCAGCCACACAGGTGTCTATACCACTCCTCAAATATGCCACACATGATCCCATCTCAATGACTTTGCTTTGGCTTTTCCCTCTACATGGAGTACTCTTTGCTCCAGGTAATCATATGCTTCACTCCCTCACTTCTTTCACTCTGCATTTAAATGTCTTTCTCCATGACAACTAACCTGATCATCCTCTCAACATCCTATCTACCTACCATGTTTTCTCCACTGTACCTTTTACCACCTAACATACTATATGTTTCATTTATTTATTTTACTCATTAACTATCTTCTGCTCTAAAATGTAAGCTCAAGGAGGCAGGGATTACCATGTGTTCTGTTATCTACAAGATTAGTTATGGAAATAACAGTGCCTGGCACATAACAAGAAAACATACAAATTAATATAGTTCTTACTTTAAAAAAATTAATTTAAACTTAAATAATTTTTTTAAACTTAAAAGTTATAGAAAGATTACAATTTTACCTTCTGCATCTGTTTATATCATCTTTCTAGTAATCAAGTCCAAAACTAATATTGTTAAGGAGCTCACCTATAAAATATAGAGGAAAATCAGCAAAAGGACATAACTTCTCTTAATCTCGTTGTATATGAAACTTAGCTTTGTTTACTTAATAAAACTTAGCAAAATAGGGACAAATCATATTATTGAACTTTCATATTATTTTTAGGACATTATCTGAAGAATATAAATTAATCATGTAGCATATTCCATCCCACATAACATCTCAGCATCTGATGCAAATATTACAGCTGTCACTCCAATTTCTGCAGCTTTAACCCAATGCAAATTAGATTAATAACTAAGAGCGCCATTACTTTTTATGACCTTGTAAAGGTCCTATCATATTAAGCTCCATGCAGTGAAAAGCATTCATGCCATAAGTTAGCTGCTGATAGATCATGTATTAATAAGTAGGTCCAAAAAAAGACAAATCCTCCCACTTTCAGGTCATTTCAACAAAACTGATAATCAATAAACATAGCCTGAACTCTACTTTGGTCTTTAGTAGGTCATGTATCCAAAATGCATTTCTTTCATATGCTGAACTGAGAGGTGAATTTGAATTCTGTAGTACTTTTCTAGAGGACCTCCATGCATCATCCATACATGATTCTGACTTTTTAAAAATCTCTAAGATTTGGTGATTATCAAATAAGAAAGCCAGTTGACAGTCTTAGTGGACTCAAAATAAGGAAATCAACTAAAAGAGCCTTTTCAAAGTTTTATTCATCTTTTAAATTTAGATTTATTTAAACATAAATTTAACCATCTGTCTCAAGTCTGGACTCATTTCAAACTGGTTTTCATATTAAAGTACTCTAAAGAGAAAACTCAATGGATCTAATCAATTTTAATTGGCTATAAAATATCACAGAACTATTCATAATATGTGAAGAGGCAATTTAAGAAAATCTACTTCCCAATTAGAGAAAAATTTACTTTTGAATGAGTCTTCCAACTAATTCCCCACAGTTCTAGCAGTAGGTACCCTCTTACTATGTCTGCTTAGGGTAAGTGAGGGTGTGTAAATAATCAGGAATATTACCAATCCTTTAGCATTCTTCTTTGTTTCTCATAGAGAAAAAAGAATTTGAAAAGGAGTTTGTTTCCCTGCTCTTGTTATAAAAGGGGTGAAGAGAGCTCCTTTCAAACTTCTCTAGCCTGACTGATATAGGCATGTACAATAGGGAAGAGCTCATCCTTTCTTGTTTCTTTCCTGAATATGATATGCAATAAAGCAGAAGCATTCAGACTTCTACCAATGTAAAGAAACCCCACAAATGTCTTTATGGGTATTTTGAGGCTTGGTAAATATAAAACCATAGTGTAATTCTAGCTATCAGAATACATAGCTGTGAAGCAGTTATTTTGACCATCTTTTCTAATATTTCAATATATCTTCAAGTAAACTAAAAAACATCAAAGCAAAATCATATTTCAATTCACTTAATTCAATACTATCTGGTTCAATATGGTATTCCTTATTTTTTATAAAATTAGCATACACTTACTCTTAAAAAATATTTTTTAACTTTGGAAAAAGGTACTACATGGCAATATGAAGAAGGATGTGCATATAAGTATATAGGTAAACATGATGTATATTTTCTACAACATAAACAAGTGGGGATTGACCAGAGGGCAGACAGCAGAAGCAAAAAGAACTACAATCCTGCAGCCTGTGGAATGAAAACCACATTCACAGAAAGACAGATAAACTGAAAATGCAGAGGACTATGTACCAGATTAAGAAACAAGATAAAACACCAGAAAAACAACTAAATGAATGGAGATAGGCAACCTTCCAGAAAAATAATTCAGAATAATGATAGTGAAAATGATCCAGGACCTCGGAAAAAGAATGGAGGAAAATATCGAGAAGATGCAAGAAATGTTTAACAAAGACCTAGAAGAATTAAAGAATAAACAAACAGAGATGAACAATACAATAACTGAAATGAAAAATACACAGAAGGAATCAACAGCAGAAAAACTGAGGCAGAAGAAAGGATAAGTCACCTGGAAGACGGAATGGTGGAAATCACTGCCATCAAACAGAATAAAGAAAAAAGAATGAAAAGAAATGAAGACAGCCTAAGACACCTGTTGGACAACATTAAATGCAGTGCTTGAGACCTAGGGGCACATACAGACTGAAAGTGAGGGGATGGAAAAAGATACTCCATGAACATAGAAATCAAAAGAAAGCTGGAGTAGCAATAATCATATTAGATATATAGACTTTAAAATAAACAATGTTAAAAGAGACAAGGAAGGACACTACATAGTGATCAAGGGATAAATCCAAGAAGAAGATATAACAATTGTAAATATGCACCTAACATAGGAGCACCTCAATACATAAGACAACTGCTAACAGTTATAAAACAGGAAATCAACAGTAACACACTAATAGTGGGGGACTTAAACACCACACTTACACCAATGGACAGATCATCCAGAAAGAAAATTAATAAGGAAACATAAGCTTTAAGTGACACAACAGACCACATAGATTTAATTGATACTTATAGGACATTCCAACCGAAAACAGCAGATTACACTCTCTTCGCAAGTGTACACAGAACATTCTACATGATAGATCACATCTTGGGTCACAAATCAAGCCTTGATAAACTCAAGAAAATGGAAATCATATCAAGCATCTTTTCCAATCATAATGCTATGAGATTAGAAATCAATTACAGGGAAAAAATGTAAAAAACACAAACACATGTAGGCTAAACAATACGTTACTAAATAAGCAAGAGATCACTGAAGAAATCAAAGAGTAAATCAAAAAATACCTAGACCATACAGAATAAATCCAAGGAGAAATACGCCAAGACACATATTAATCAAACTGTCAAAAATTAAACACAAAGAAATCATATTAAAAGCAGCAAGGCAAAAACAACAAATAACACACAAGGGAATCCCCATCAGGATAACAGCTGATCTCTCAGCAGAAACTCTACAAGCCAGAAGGGAGTGGCAGGACATAATTAAAGTGATGAAGGAGAAAAACCTGCAACCAAGATTACTCTACCCAGCAAGCATCTCATTCAGATTTGATGGAGAAATTAAAACCTTTACAGACAAGCAAAAGCTGAGAGAGTTCAGCACCACCAAACCAGCTTTACAACAAATGCTAAAGGAACTTCTCTACGCAAGAAACACAACAGAAGGAAAAGACCTACAATAACGAACCCAAAACAATTAAAAAAATGGGAATAGGAACATACATATCAATAATTACCTTAAATGTAAATGGACTAAATGCTCCCACCAAAAGACACAGATTGGCTGAATGGATACAAAAACAAGACCCATATATATGCTGTCTACAAGAGAACCACTTCAGACGTAGAGACACATACAGACTGAAAGTAAGGGGATGGAAAAAGATATTCCATGCAAATGGAAACCAAAAGAAAGCTGGAGTAGCAATTCTTATATCAGACAAAATAGACTTTAAAATAAAGACTACTAGAAGAGACAAAGTAGGACACTACATAATGATCAAGGGATCGATCCAAGAAGAAGATATAACAATTGTAAATATTTATTCACCAAACATAGGAGCACCTCAATACATAAGGCAAATACTAACAGCCATAAAAGGAGAAATCGACAGTAACACAATCATAGTAGGGGACTTTAACACCCCACTTTCACCAATGGACAGATCATCCAAAATGAAAATAAATAAGGAAACACAAGCTTTAAATGATACATTAAACAAGATGGACTTAATTGATATTTATAGGACATGCCATCCAAAAACAACAGAATACACATTTTTCTCAAGTGCTCATGGAACATTCTCCAGGATAGATCATATCTTGGGTCACAAATCAAGCCTTGGTAAATTTAAGAAAATTGAAATTGTATCAAGTATCTTTTCCAACCACAATGCTATGAGACTAGATATCAATTACAGGAAAAGAGCTGTAAAAAATACAAACACATGGAGGCTAAACAATACACTACTTAATAACGAAGTGATCACTGAAGAAATCAAAGAGGAAATTAAAAAATACCTAGAAACAAATGACAATGGAGACACGACGACCCAAAACCTATGGGATGCAGCAAAAGCAGTTCTAAGAGGGAAATTTATAGCAATACAATCCCACCTTAAGAAACAGGAAACATCTCGAATAAACAACCTAACCTGGCACCTAAAGCAATTAGAGAAAGAAGCACAAAAACATCCCAAAGTTAGCAGAAGGAAAGAAATCATAAACATCAGATCAGAAATAAATGAAAAAGAAAAGAAGGAAATGATAGCAAAGATCAATAAAACTAAAAGCTGGTTCTTTGAGAAGATAAACAAAATTGATAAACCATTAGCCCGACTCATCAAGAAAAAAAGGGAGAAGACTCAAATCAATAGAATTAGAAATGAAAAAGGAGAAGTAACAACTGGCACTGCAGAAATACAAAAGATCATGAGAGATTACTACAAGCAACTCTATGCCAATAAAGTGGACAACCTGGAAGAAATGGACAAATTCTTAGAAATGCACAACCTGCCAAGACTGAATCAGGAAGAAATAGAAAATATGAAGAGACCAATCACAAGCACTGAAATTGAAACTGTGATAAAAAATCTTCCAACAAACAAAAGCCCAGGACCAGATGGCTTCACAGGTGAATTCTATCAAGCATTTAGAGAAGAGCTAACACCTATCCTTCTCAAACTCTTCCAAAATATAGCAGAGGGAGGAACACTCCCAAACTCATTCTACGAGGCCACCATCACCTTGATACCAAAACCAGACAAGGATGTCACAAAGAAAGAAAACTACAGGCCAATATCACTGATGAACATAGATGCAAAAATCCTCAACAAAATACCAGCAAACAGAATCCAACAGCACATTAAAAGGATCATACACCATGATCAAGTGGGGTTTATTCCAGGAATGCAAGGATTCTTCAATATATGCAAATCAATCAACGTGATACACCATATTAACAAATTGAAGGAGAAAAACCATATGATCATCTCAATAGATGCAGAGAAAGCTTTCGACAAAATTCAACACCCATTTATGATAAAAACCCTGCAGAAAGTAGGCACAGAGGGAACTTTCCTCAACATAATAAAGGCCATATATGACATACCCACAGCCAGCATCGTCCTCAATGGTGAAAAACTGAAACCATTTCCACTAAGATCAGGAACAAGACAAGGTTGCCCACTCTCACCACTCTTATTCAACATAGTTTTGGAAGTTTTAGCCACAGCAATCAGAGAAGAAAAGGAAATAAAAGGAATCCAAATCGGAAAAGAAGAAGTAAAGCTGTCACTGTTTGCAGATGACATGATACTATACATAGAGAATCCTAAAGATGCTACCAGAAAACTACTACAGCTAATCAATTAATTTGGTAAAGTTGCAGGATACAAAATTAATGCACAGAAATCTCTGGCATTCCTATATACTAATGATGAAAAATCTGAAAGTGAAATCAAGGAAACACTCCCATTTACCATTGCAACAAAAAGAATAAAATATCTAGGAATAAAGCTACCTAAGGAGACAAAAGACCTGTATGCAGAAAATTATAAGACACTGATGAAAGAAATTACAGATGATACAAATAGATGGAGAGATGTACCATGTTCTTGGATTGGAAGAATCAACATTGTGAAAATGACTCTACTACCCAAAGCAATCTACAGATTCAATGCAATCCCTATCAAACTACCACTGGCATTTTTCACAGAACTAGAACAAAAAAATGCACAATTTGTTTGGAAACACAAAAGACCCCGAATAGCCAAAGCAATCTTGAGAACGAAAAATGGAGCTGGAGGAATCAGGCTCCCTGACTTCAGACTATACTACAAAGCTACAGTAATCAAGACAGTATGGTACTGGCACAAAAACAGAAAGATAGATCAATGGAACAGGATAGAAAGCCCAGAGATAAACCCACGGACATATGATCACCTTATCTTTGATAAAGGAGGCAGGAATGTACAGTGGAGAAAGGGCAGTCTCTTCAATAAGTGGTGCTGGGAAACCTGGACAGGGACATGTAAAAGTATGAGATTAGATCACTCCCTAACACCATACACAAAAATAAGCTCAAAATGGATTAAAGACCTAAATGTAAGGCCAGACACTATGAAACTCTTAGAGGAAAACATAGGCAGAACACTCTATGACATAAATCCCAGCAAGATCCTTTTTGACCCACCTCGTAGAGAAATGGAAATAAAGACAAAAATAAACACATGGGACCTAATGAAACTTAAAAGCTTTTGCACAGCAAAGGAAACCATAAACAAGACCAAAAGACAACCCTCAGAATGGGAGAAAATATTTCCAAATGAAGCAACTGACAAAGGATTAATCTCCAAAATTTATAAGCAGCTCATGCAGCTCAATAACAAAAAAACAAACAACCCAATCCAAAAATGGGCAGAAGACCTAAATAGACATTTCTCCACAGAAGATATACAGACTGCCAACAAACACATGAAAGGATGCTCAACATCTTTACTCATTAGAGAAATGCAAATCAAAACTACAATGAGATATCATCTCACACCAGTCAGAATGGCCATCATCAAAAAATCTAGAAACAATAAATGCTGGAGAGGGTGTGGCGAAAAGGGAACACTCTTGCACTGCTGGTGGGAATGTGAATTGGTACAGCCACTATGGAGAACGGTATGGAGGTTCCTTAAAAAACTACAAATAGAACTACCATATGACCCAGCAATCCCACTACTGGGCATATACCCTGAGAAAACCATAATTCAAAAAGAGACATGTACCAAAATGTTCATAGCAGCCCTATTTACAATAGCCCGGAGATGGAAACAACCTAAGTGTCCATCATCGGATGAATGGGTAAAGAAGATGTGGCACATATATACAATGGAATATTACTCAGCCATAAAAAGAAATGAAATTGAGCTATTTGTAATGAGGTGGATGGACCTAGAGTCTGTCATACAGAGTGAAGTAAGTCAGAAAGAGAAAGACAAATACTGTATGCTGACACATATATACGGAATTTAAAAAAAAATGTCATGAAGAACCTAGGGGTAAGACAGGAATAAAGACACAGACCTACTAGAGAATGGACTTGAGGATATGGGGAGGGGGAAGGGGAAGCTGTGACAAAGTGAAAGAGTGGCATGGACATATATACACTACCAAACGTAAGGTAGATAGCTAGTGGGAGGCAGCCGCATAGCACAGGGAGATCAGCTCGGTGCTTTGTGACTGCCTGGAGGGGTGGGATAGGGAGGGTGGGAGGGAGACGCAAAAGGGACAACCGGGAAGAAATGGACAAATTCTTAGAAAGGTATAACCTTCCAAAATTGAACCAGGAAGAAATAGAAAATATGAACAGGCGAATCACAAGCAATGAAATTGAAACTGTGATTAAAAATCTTCCAACAAACAGAAGTCCAGGACCAGATGGCTTCACAGGTGAATTCTACCAAACATTTAGATAAGAGCTAACATCCATCTTTCTCAAACACTCTTTGACATAAATCACAGCAAGAACTTTCTTGATACACCTTCTAGAGTAATGGAAATAAAAACAAAAATAAACAAATGGACCTAATGAAACTTAAAAGCTTTTGCACAGCAAACTATAAACAAGATTAAAAGAAAACTTTCAGAATGGGAGAAAATATTTGCAAACAAATCAACAGACAAAGGATTAATCTCCAAAATATACAAGCAGCTCACGCAGCTCAATATTAAAAGAACAAACAACCCAATCAAAAACTGGGCAGAAGACCTATATACACATTTCTCCAAAGAAGACATACCGATGGCCAAGAAGCATATGAAAAGCTGCTCAACATCACTAATTATTAGAGAAATGCAAATCAAAACTACAATGAGGTATCATCTCACACCAGTTAGAATGGGCATAAGAAAATCCACAAACAACAAATGTTGGAGAGGGTGTGGAGAAAAGGGAACCCTCTTTCACTGTTGGTGGGAATGTAAATTGGTACAGCCACTATGGAGAACAGTATGGAGGTTCCTTAAAAAACTAAAAATAGAATTATCATATGACCCAGCAATCCCACTAGTGGGCATATGCCCAGAGAAAACCATAATTCAAAAAGACACATGCACCTCAGTGTTCATTGCAGCACTATATACAATAGCCAGGTCACAGAAGCAACCTAAATGCCCGTTGACCGATGAATGGATAAAGAATACGTGGTACATATACACAATGGAATATTACTCAGCCATAAAAAGGAAAAAAATTGGGTTATTTGTAGAGACGTGCATAGACCTAGAGACTGTCTTACAGAGTGAAGTATGTCAGAAATAAAAAACCAAATATCATATATTAATGCATATATGTGGAATCTAGAAAAATGGTATAGGTGAACCGGTTTGCAAGGCAGAAATAGAGACACAGATGTAGAGCACAAACCTACGGACACCAAGGGGGGGAAGTCGTGGCGGGGAATGAATTGGGGGGAAGAAAGTGGAGATTACAGTGAACCAAAAAGAAATCTGGGAGTGAATAAACTCATAACAGCTTTCAGAACAAATGAAGACGATGAAGTCCACTAAGACTGTAAAACTTAGGTTAATGTGTTAAGTAGACAGATGGAAGATTTTAGAAAAGACCCACATCATAATTATCCAGGCAAAATCTATAATGCCTAAGATGAAAAATATACTACATGAGATTAAAGGCAGATTAGACACTGCAGAAAACAAGATTAGTAAAATTGTAGATATAATCATAGAAACTAACCAAAATGAAACAGAAAGCTAAAAAGACAAGGGGAAAAAATAAACAGACCATCAGTTGGCTGTGAGGCAAATACAAACAGCCTAATATACGTATAACTGGAGTCTCCAAAGGACAGCACAAAGAGAGACGTAGACAGAAAATATATGTGAAGAAATAATGGCTGAAAGCTTTCCAAATTTGATGAAAATTATAAACTCTCAGATATAAGAAGCTCAAAAACCACAAACACAAGGAGAAAAAAACTTACAGGAAGGCACATTATAATCAAATTGCTCAAAATCAACAATAAAAAGGAAATCCTAAAAGCTGCCAAAGGGATATAAAACATGCAGAGCAAAGAAGAGAAGTATTAGAACAGATTTCTCCTTGACATGACCAAAGGGCAACATCTTTAAAGACCCAACAGGGAAAAAAATACCTGCTAAAAGAAAATTTTATACCCTACAAAAATCATTTCAAAATCAAAGGTGAAATTAAAACTTTTTTAGATGTACAAAAGCTGAAACAACTTACTACGTGTAGACTTACATTACAAGAAATGTTAAAGTAAGTCATTCAGGCAAAAGTAAAATGATACCAAATAGGATAAAGAATGCTAGGAAAGATAACTACATGGATAAACATACAAGATGTTTTATTATAATTTTAAAGATACTTGACTAAACAAAAACAAAAATATTAACAATATAGTACAAAGTTAAAAACATATGCAAAAGTAAAATATATCACAACAATAGCACAAATATAGGAAGATTATACCAGTGTAAGGATTCCTTATTATACACAAGGTGATATAACATCACTTGAAGGTATACTATGGTAAAGCAAAGATAAAATAACCAAAGAAAAAGTTACAGCTAATAAGACAACAAAGGAGATAAATGGGAATCTTAATAAATTTTTTTCAATTAATCCAAAAGAAGGCAGAAAAAAGGAAAAGGAGAATAAAGGACTGATGAAACAAAGAGGGAAAAAAATTGCAAGAGGACAGATTTAAACCTAACATTGTCAAAATCAATCACATTAAATACAGTCTAATCACATTAAATATAGTTAGACTATATTAGTAAAATGTAAAGATTATCAAGATAAAAAAGCAAGACCTAATTATATGCTGCTTATAAGAAATGCACTTCAACTATATAAAGACTAAAAAATGTTGAAGTAAAAGGATGAAAAAAAGATATATCATGTAAACACTAATCAAAGTATCTAATATTAATATCAGATAGAACAGATAACACAGCAAAGAATACTACCAGGCATAATAAAGGTCATTTCATACGACAAAAGGGTCAGGGCATCAAGAGGATACAACAATCATGACTAATTTTACACCCAATAACAAGAGTTTCAAAATACATTAAGCAAAAAACTGACAAAACTATGAGAAGTGGGAGATTTCAATTGCCCTCTCTCAACAATTGATGGAACAAGTAGACAGAAAATCAGTAACAACTTAAAAACTTTTAATAACAGTATTAACCAACTGGCCCAAGATAGCAATATAGACCACTGCAACCCACAACAGCAGAATACATATTCTTACCAAGTGCACATGAAGTATTTACCAAGATAAACCATTCTATGGGCCATATAACATGCATTCATAAATGTAAAAGGAATAAAGTCACAAAAAGAATATTCTTAGACTAAATGAAATTAAATTATAAATGAAAAATAGAAACTTTTTTAATGTCAAAACTTTAGGAAACCAAATACATTTCTAAATAACCTATGTAGTGTACATATGTCCATGCCTCTCTCTCGCTTTGTCACAGCGTAAGGTAGATTAGCTAGTGGGAAGCAGCCGCATAACACAGGGAGATCAGCTCGGTGCTTTGTGACCACCTGGAGGTGTGTGATAGGGAGGGTGGGAGGGAGGGAGACACAAGAGGGAAGGGATATGGGAACAGATATACATGTATAACTGATTCACTTTGTTATAAAGCAGAAACTAATACACCATTGTGAAGCAATTATACTCCAATAAAGTTGTAAAAAATAAATAAATAAATAACCTATGTATCAAAGAAAAAAAAAAGCCAAAAGGAAATACTTTAAGTATTTTGAACTGAAGAAAAATGAAGACACAATACATACAAATGTATGAAATGTTGCTAAAACAGTCCTTAGGGAAATTCATAGCACTAAATGCCTATATTAGAAAAGAAGATAGTTCTCAAATCAATGATCTTAGTTAGCTTTCAGATTAAAAAAAAGAAAAAATAGAAAAACTCGTGCAAACTAAGCCTAAAGCAAGCAGAAGGAACAAAAAAAACAAAGATTAGAGCATAAATCAATTAAATAGAAAGCAGAAAAATAGAAAATAAAGCCTAAAGCTGATCTTTGAGAAGATTAATAAAATTGATAAACCTCTAGCCAAAATGATTACGGAAAAAAGAGAAGACACAAAGTACCAATAACAAAAATGAGAAAGAAAATATCACCACAGATTCTACAAATATAAAAAGGTGGATAAGGGAGTATTCTTAACACCTTAGTACCAATAAATTAAACAAATGAAATGGACAATTCCTTGAAAGATACAACCTACTAAAACTCAAAGAAAAAGATAAACAGAATAGCCTATATCAATTAAAGAAATTGAACTTATTAGTTTAAAAATCTTAGCAAAAGAGAAAAAAATAAAGCAAGCAGACCCAGATGGCTTCACAAGTGATTTCTACCAATATTTAAGAAATATTATGAATTGAACACAAACATTTCTAAGAGGGGGCAATCATGCAGAGGATAGTATTATCCTTATACAAAAATGAGACAAAGATATTAAAAGAAACAGACAAATTTGAAAATCCATAAAAACTTAGCCAACCATATCAAACAACATAAAAAATAATAATACATCATAACCAAGAGGAGTTTATCCCAGGAATGTGAAGTTGGTATAATATTTTTAAAATGTGAAAATCAATCAAAATAATTCACCATATCAAGGTAAAAGAAGAAAAAAAAATCCATCTCCACAGATACCGAAAAAGCATTTGACAAAATCTAACATCCATTCTTAAGCAGGAATAAAAAGGAACTTCTTCAACCCGATAAAAGGAAAAGCCTTTGAAAAACTACAGTTAACTTCATATTTATGATGAAAGTCTTTCCCCTAAGATCAGGGACAAGGCAAACAAGTTTGCTCTTTCTACATCTGTTCAACACTATACTGGAGGGTCTAGCTAGGGCAATTAGGCAAGAAAAAGAAAAAATAAAAGACATCCAGACTGAAAAGGAAAAGGAAAACTGTCTTTGTTCATAGACAATATGATCTTATAGGAGTTCTTTTGAGAAGACATCTACTCTTTATAAAGATGATGTGATGGCAAATGTTTCCATTTACAGCCATTATGTCAGAACCTTAGTTTGATACAAGCTTTATGGATTCACAAAATTGTTTTATGGCAAACCTAACAATGTGTTTAACCAACTAAAACTATTCAGAACTTAATATGCTATAGGCAAGTAAAACCTGTGTATTTTGCATTCAAGAACTTATTATTCCATGCTATCATGAAACACTCTATTAACTTCAGCTCAATAGGCTAAAATTATTTTGGTTGTTCTCAGCATACATGTTATAAATAATAATCAATAGACTAATGTCCAAATTAGTCCAAGTCAATTTAAGGCAAACATTTGTTTTCTTGTCACAGCATAGAGCAAAATGACTTTGATATTTAGGGTATATTATTCAATACCAAAATTTTTAACTAAAATGGTGCTACATTCATATTACAAATGAATGTTATATTTTACATTAGACAACATAAATCAGTGTTCCTTTGGATATAAATTCTAACATTGAAAATTTAAAGTATTTTGTGTAATCCATACAGCAGGGGTCAGGAGTTTGGAATTTCAGTATTAACCCAGGCTTCCAGCTGATCTGCTACTGCTGCTGAACCTCCAGTTGCAGTAACTGAACCCTTGATTCCAAACCAATTCTTGATCAAATCCAGAATTTAACCCTTACTTTCTATAGGAGCTATTTCTGGATCCTATCTCCCCCAAAGCCTTGTCTTTTCAAGCTGGACACTATATATCAGATTGGGTTTTTAAATAGCTTTTCAAAGACCCCCTAATGTCTAAAGCAATGACTCTGAATGCCAGAGCCACAGCTTGGGTATCCACCACCAGTGGCCCAGCAATTCCTAGAGCCCATTCCAGAAATGGCCTGGTGTGGCCTCTCCAGATAAACAAAGGTTCTGACATAAAGCCTGTAAATGTTGGAAAAATTTGCCAACACATCATCCTTATAAAGAGTAAATAACTGCACCAAAAAAATCTATTTCCATGTTAAAGGTAGAAGAAGGAGTTTGAAAACAGATACAAAATTTTCAAAAATATAATTTTATACTTTTTCATGTAATCATGAGTATGAAGATAGTTATGATTATAAAAGGGAAATTCACATATGTCTCATGTATTTACATAGATATAAGAACTTACTTTAAAAGTATATACTCTATATATTATACATTGATTTAATGGGAGTAATCAAATTCTTGAAAATAAAAAAGTACTATCACTAATACCTTTAGAAAGAAAAGGTAAATAAGCTCACATATTTTAACTTCAGGAGACTCAGTCAAATAATACATTTCTTAAGATCAATTAAAACTACGGTCTTCAGATTTTCTATCTGCCTTCTTACTACTGATACAACACTGAATGGTATTTTATCTCTATAATAAAGAATAAAGATAAGTAATAAAGAACAATTATTACCTGTGAATAATCTTTGATAATATAAACTTTAGGTACAAGAACTATTTAAAACTTTATTATGATATCAGAGTTAGATTTCATTTTTTAAACAAAAACTATGTCATTAAAAGTAGGAATCAAACACTTGGGAGTAATTATGTACTTCTTTTCCTAACCAATTATTCTCCAACAGATATAGACCTAGTGTGAAATACTTCGCATAGATGGATTACAATATAGTTGGATTAAGTCACCACTTGTTCTGGGTGAATTTAATATGTGGATATTTATAATATAGGAAACTAATTTGAGAATGCTAGCCAAGCATTATGTAATGAACTTCATAAAACTAACCCTATGACAGATTGAGTAGCAATGCTCAATGTACAAAACTATTTCTAAATCACTCTTGATGGTTTAGCAAGGGATCCCTTGTATAAAGACTAAATTTTGAAAAATAGTTAAGACTTGCAGTTCCCAAGTTAGAATATCAACTAGAAGTGGGTAAGCTCCTTGAATGTTTGAATCTCAATAACTTAAAGATAGCAAATGCTCAGTAAATACTTCTTGATTATATAAAGCACTCTTTAAAATAAAAAAGGAATAATAATTAGGTATATGAAGTTTGAAAATTATGAAATAATCATACAATACTGGAACTTACATCTAAGACTATCTGACTCCAAACCCTGACTCATATTTCCACTATTGCATTTTTTCTTTTCTTCACTTAAATAACTTACATAACTGAATTACAAAAGCATTTTTAAAGATATATTTGCATTAAAAAGAGGTCATAATCTCAAAATGCTGGTTGAGGTACAAGAAGAATAAGTAAAAGTAAGTAAACTGTGAATACTAATTCATCTAGAAACACTGCAAGAAGCAGAAACGTGAAATAAATGTGGGAGGGATGGAGACAGGGAGAAAGAGAGACACAAAGTAAATGCTGAAGGGAATACTGGGAGGAGAAGGGAGGGGAGGGACAGAGAAGGAAGAAGAGGAAGGAAGTAGGGAGGAGCAAGAGGAGGAGGGAAAGGGAGACAGAAAGGGAGGAAGGGGGGGGAACTGCATCTAAATCAGTCTCTCTTCTAGTCTACTGGGAATAACAACAAAAACACAGTATTTTCATTTTGTAAGGTATATCCAAATATAGGAGCTGTTTATTTCATTTACCTCAACCAAATGACAAAATAATATACAAGTAAAAGAAAAAGAGAAAATACATTAATAAATGAGAAAGGTAAATTTAATAATTTTAAAAATGCTTTAAAAAGAGTTGCTAATAATGCTTCTATTTAACCAGAAAACAACAAAAATTTTATAATTAAAAAATCTAAATATGAAGACTATTTAGTCACATTTAAAAACTATAACCACAAATCTTTGATTAAAACATAATGTTTCTCTTTCCACTTACTTCCAAAGCTTACTATGAAAATTTTAGTACAATATAGATATAAAATTAAGCTATGAAAGCAAAACTAAGCTATAAAATGACCTGTGATTTTAATGGCATTTAAATACAGGTAAAAAGAGGATCAATAAAAGCTTCTAAACAAATACAACTTTATTTTTCTTATTTAGTACTCAGTAATTAAATCTGAAGCCTATGAGAAAAATTTAAACATTCCTTGCATTCTATTACAAGTACTGCATAATTCTATTAATAGCATGAACTACTCAAAAATAGTTTCCATTATTTTCAAAAAACAAAACAAAAAAAGAAATAGTTATTGCATAGTTTGGTAATTAGTCTATTTTGGCTTATTTTAATATTTTAAAAATGTGAATTGGTCTAAGTGGAATCATTCCACCACTTATAAAGATAACTTTCAAATGATAAGAATAAAAATCACTAAAATAAACATTTTTCATAATTGCATCATACCTTTAGCTACAGCTTCTTTATATTTCTCTTTGGCAGAATTCATTTCTTTTATTAATTGTCTATAGCTTGTTTTTAATTTCTCTAATTCTGTCTTTGTGACCTGTCAAAAAAAGAAATGAAAAAAATTTTTTTAATGCTTAAATTTATAACAGTTGAGAACTTAAATCCCAAAGCATTAACAGATGCATATTTTACTGCTTATGGGTCAGAGGTGCTCTTTAATATACAATTATAACTAATAAACTAAAATTAGCTTAGAAATCAGTGATAAATTCAACAGCATATGAAAAAAAATTTTCTTAAAAAGAAGAGATCATGAAATAGTGCTGTCATCATCTAAAATGTAAAGGCCAATAATTAATTGCTGTGTACAAAAATATTTTCTCTAATAAAAAAATAATTTAAAATACTTATTTTAATTATACAGAATAACTCTGAGTTGTCATAATTCACCAGTTCTAACATGATTTTTTTTTTCACATTGTAACATCTCTGAAAAGATGCATCTAACAATCATTGCTGGCCAGGCAGCGATCATGACAGTGGTCACTGTATGCACACATGAACTTGGTTATTATTTCTACAGAAAGGCTAGACAAATCCAAGTCTTTGACTCTGTAGTCAAAAAGCCATAACAAGCATTTGAGAAAAAATTGAGAGTCTTAGATTGTATCTGAAAAACCTCTAATAAGCCTTCTGGAAGAGAAAGAAATCAGCAGCATTAGAAACTTGCTACAGGGGCATAAGAAACTTGGAAGAAAATCCCAGAGCCCACTTTAAACAAATTCTGCATCACAAATGTTCTTGACAGCATGGAGGACTGCACTGTGTAAATAAACAAAAATATCTACAACTATGATATAGATATAAATGAGTTCAAATCATTCCCTTTTAAAAAGAACCTCACTGGCTAACATTTTGTTTTTAATGGACTTTACCTTTTAGAGCAGTTTTAGTATCACAGCCAAATTTAGCACAAAGTACAGAGATTCCCCGCTTGTCTTTTATCCTGATTCATGCACAGCCTCCTGATTATCAACATACTCCACTAGAGTATGTTTGTAAATTTTTACAACTGATAAACTTACAATGACACATCATTATCACACAAGTCCATAGTTTACATTAAGTTCCACTCTTGGTGTACATTTTATGGTTTTGAACAAACATATAATGACATGTATCCACCATTATAGTACCACACACAGTTGTTTCACTGTCATAAAATCCTCTGTGCTCCCCCTATTCACTAACCCCTAGGAACCAATGATCTTTTTACTGTCTTCATAGTTTTGACTTTTCCAGAGTATCATATAGCTAGAATCATACATATTTTTCAGATTGGCTTCTTTGACTTAGTAATATGCATTTAAGGTTCCTCCATATCTTTCTGAGGCTTGGTAGCTCATTTCCTTTGAGCTCTGAATAATATTCCATTGTCTGGATCCACTCACTTACTAAAGGACTTCTTGGTTGCTTCCAAGTTTTGACAATTATGAATAAAGCTGTTATAAACAGCTATGTGTGGGCTTTAGTGTAGACATATGTTTTCAACTCCTCTGCGTAAATACTAAGGAGCTCAATTGCTGGGTCCTATGGTATTTTTCATTTTGTAAGAAACAGCCCAACTGTCTTCCAAAGTGGCTGGATTATTTTGCATTCCCACCAGCAATGAATGAGAGCTCCTGTTGCTCCACAACCTCACCAATATTTGGTGTTGTCAGCGTTCTGGATTTGGGGCATCCTAATAGTTGTGTAGTGGTATCTCATTGTTCCTTTAATTTGCATTTCCCTGATGACATATGATGTTGAGCAACTTTTTATGTGCTTATTTGCCATCTGTATATCTTCTTTGGTGAGGTGTTTGTTTTTTAATCAGGTTGCTGGTTTTCTTAGTAGACTTTTAGGAGTTTGTTGTGTATTTTTTTAATTAATTTTATTTATTTTTGGCTGTGTTAGGTCCTCGTTGCTGGGCGCAGGCTTTCTCTAATTGCAGCGAGTGGGGGCTACTCTTTGTTGTGGTTCACAGGCTTCTCATTGTGGTAGCTTCTCTTGTGGAGCACGGGCTCTAGACAACGCAGGCTTCAGTAGTTGCAGCACGTGGGCTAAGCAGTTGCAGCGCACGGGCTTCAGTAGTTGCAGCGCATGGGCTCAGTACCTGCAGCACATGGGTTCATTAGTTGTGGCTCACAGGCTCTAGAGCACAGGCTCGGTAGTTGTGGCTCACAGGCTTAGCTGCTCCGCAGCATGTGGGATCTTCCTGGACCACGGATCAAACCCATGTCCCCTGCACTGGCAGAAAGATTCTTAACCACTGTGCCACCAGGGAAGAGTTATTTGTGTATTTTAGATAACAGTCTTTTGTCAAATGTGCCTTTGCAAATGTTTTCTCCCAGTCTATGGCTTATCTTCTCATTCCTTTGATACTGTATTCTGCAGAGCAGAAGTTTTATTTTTTATTTATTTTTGAGGAGAACCTGAATACAATATATATGATATATATATATTATATATATATATATCATATATATTGCTTGGAGCAGACAAGAAATATGAACACTTCCATCTATGTGATTGCCCATCACAGTTACTGCTCTGGTCTCAGGGGCTCGAACTATTTTCCATTTTGCATACTTTTAAACAGTTGTATCACATTGACGTGTGTTGTTGAAACCTTTCTGAGAATTTTGCCAATCCAGTTCATTTTATCTTGCCTATCAGGCTGCTTTGAGTTCATTATATCTTTTCAACGTATGAAGTCATTATAGTTCCATAATTGCTTGTAGACCACCCAGAGTGTGCCTGCAACCCTTTTGGGTTTCAATTCCAATGCTCTTACTTTCCCTTAAATTCTGTACTAAAGAGGCCATACCATTTGAGATTGGAGGCAGTTTCATACCATGATTCACGTCCAGTGTTAAGTAGAATTTCTCTGAATGAAAACTCATGTGTTCCTTTGACATTTGCAACACATATCACACACATTTCTGTGGAGTTATAGTGTTTTAAAAAAGAAAGGAGGGCATTCCCTGGTGGTCAACTGGTTAGAAATCTGTGCTCTCACTGCTGAGGGCCCAGGTTCAATCCCTGGTCAGGGAACTAAGATCCCACAAGCCATGTGTTACAGGGAGGGAGGAGGGAAGAAAGAAAGGAAGGAAAACAGAGAAGTTTTAAAATTTTGAGGAATTCCAACTTATCAATTATTTCTTTATGGATCACGCCTTTGGTGTTGTATCTAAAAAGTCATCTTCATACCTGAGGTCATCTAGGTTTTCTCCTGTTTATCTTCTAGGTGTTTTATAGTGTTACATTTTACACTTAGGTCTGTGATCCATTTTGAGTTAATTTGTGTGAATGGTGTAAAGTATGTGTCCAAATTCATTTTTTTGCACGTGGTGGTCCCTTGTTGCAGCACCATTTGTTGAAAATATGAACTTTTCTCCCCTGTGTTGACTTTGCCCCTTTGTCAAAGATCAGTGGACTACAATTATGTGGATCTACTTCTGACTCTCTCCCTCTATTCTGTTCCACTGATCTACTTGTTTGCCTATTGTCTTTCACAAATACCAAAATATCTTGATTACTGTATTTTTAATTTAAAATACTCCTTTAATTACCTTTTATATATTAAGATATTTATATATACATATACACACACCTATATAGATATGTATTTACTCATAAGCCAAATACTCATTATCCAGAGAAAAGTATAAGAATAATTTTTTTTAACATCTGTTTGAAGTATAATTGCTTTACAATGGTGTGTTAGTTTCTGTTTTACAACAAAGTGAATCAGTTATACATATACTTATATCCCCATATCTCTTCCCTCTTGGGACTCCCTCCCTCACACCCTCTCTATCCCACCCCTCTAGGTGGTCACAAAGCACCGAGCTGATCTCCCTGTGCTATGTGGCTACTTCCCACTAGCTATCTATTTTACATTTGGTACTGTATATATCTCCATGCCACTCTTTCACTTTGTCCCAGCTTACCCTTCCCCCTCCTCGTAACCACAACTAAAATCTCTAGTAGGTCTGCATCTTTATTCCCGTCTTGCCCCTAGGTGCTTAATGATCTTTTTTTTTCTGATTCCATATATATGTGTTAGCATATGATATTTGTTTTTCTCTTTCTGACGTACTTCACTCTGTATGACAAACTCTGGGTCCATCCACCTCACTACAAGTAACTCAATTTCTTTTCTTTCTATGGCTGAGAAATATTCCACTCCATATATGTGCCATATCTTCTTTATCCATTCATCTGTTGATGGACACTTAGGTTGCTTCCATGTCCTGGCTACTGTAAACAGAGCTGCAATGAACATTGTGGTACATGACTCCTTGAATTACGGTTTTCTCAGGGTATATGCCCAGTAGTGGGATTGCTGAGTTGTACGGTAGTTCTATTCTTAGTTTTTTAAGGAACCTCCATACTGTTCTCCATAGTGGCTGTATCAATTTACATTCCCATCAACAGTGCAAGAGGGTTCCATTTCTCCACACCCTCTCCAGCATTTATTGTTGGTAGATTTTTTGATGATGGCCATTCTGACCAGTGTGAGATGATATCTCATTGTAGTTTTGATTTGCATTTCTCTAATGATTAATGATGTCGAGCATTCCTTCATGTGTTTGTTGGCAATCTGTATATCTTCTTTAGAGAATGTCTATTTAGGTCTTCTGCCTATTTTTGGATTGGGTTGTTTGTTTTTTTGATATTCAGCAGCGTGAGCTGCTTGTAAATTTTGGAGATTAATGATTTGTCAGTTGCTTCATTTGCAAATATTTTCTCCCATTCTGAGGGTTGTCTTTTCATCTTGTTTATGGTTTCCTTTGCTGTGCAAAAGCTTTGAAGTTTCATTGTGTCCCATTTGTTTATTTCTGTTTTTATCTCCATTTCTCTAGGAGGTGGGTCAAAAAGGATCTTGCTGTGATTTATGTCATAGAGTGTTCTGCCTATGTTTTCCTCGAAGAGTTTGATAGTGTCTGGCCTTACATTTAAGTCTTTAGTCCATTTTGAGTTTATTTTTGTGTATGGTGTTACAGAGTCTCTAATATAATTCTTTTACATGTAGCTGTCCAGTTTTCCCAGCACCACTTATTGAAGAGGCTGTCTTTTCTCCACTGTATATTCTTGCCTCCTTTATCAAAGATGAGGTGACCATAAGTGCAAGGGTTCATCTCTGAGCTTTCTATCGTGTTCCATTGATCTATATTTCTCTTTTTGTGCCAGTACCATACTGTCTTGATTACTGTAGCTTTGCAGTATAGTCTGAAGTCAGGGAGCCTGATTCCTCCAGCTCCGTTTTTCGCTCTCAAGATTGCTTTGGCTGTACGGGGTCTTTTGTGTTTCCATACAAATTGTGAAATTTTTTTGTTCCAGTTCTGTGAAAAATGCCAGTGTTACTTTGATAGAGATTGAATTGAATCTGTAGATTGCCTTGGGTAGTATAGTCATTTTCAAAATGTTGATTCTTCCAATCCAAGAACATGGTATATCTCTCCATCTATGTGTATCATCTTTAACTTCTTTCATCAGTGTCTTATAATTTTCTGCATACAGGTCTTTTGTCTCCTTAGGTAGGCTTATTCCTGGATATTCTATTCTTTTTGTTGCAATGGTAAATTGGAGCATTTTCTTAATTTCACTTTCAGATTTTTCATCATTAGTGTAGAGGAATGCAAGAGATTTCTGTGCATTAATTTGGTATCCTGCTACTTTACCAAATTAATTGATTAGCTGTAGTAGTTTTCTGGTAGCATCTTTAGGATTCTCTAGGTATAGTATCATGTCATCTGCAGACAGTGACAAATTGACTTCTTCTTTTCTCATTTGGATTCCTTTTATTTCTTTTTCTTCTCTGATTGCTGTGGCTAAACTTCCAAAACTATGTTGAATACTACTGGTGGTAGTGGGCAACACTGTCTTGGTCCTGATCTAAGCGGAAATGGTTTCATATTTTCAACACTGAGGATGATGTTGGCTGTGGGTTTTTCATATATGGCCTTTATTATATTGAGGAAAGTTCCCGCTATGCCTACTTTCTGGAGGGTTTTTATCATAAGTGGGTGTTGAATTTTCTCAAAAGCTTTCTCTGCATCTATTGAGATGATCATATGGTTTTTCTCCTTCAATTAGTTAATATGGTGTATCACATTAATTGATTTGCATATATTGAAGAATCCTTGCATTCCTGGGATAAATCCTACTTGATCATGGTGTATGACCCTTTTAATGTGTTGCTGGATTCTGTTTGCTAGCATTTTGTTGAAGATTTTTGCATCTATGTTTATCAGTGATATTGGCCTGTAGTTTTCTTTCTTTGTGACATCCTTGTCTGGTTTTGGTATCAGAGTGATGGTGGCCTCATAGAATGAGTTTGGGAGTGTCACTCCCTCCACTATATTTTGGAAGAGTTTGAGAAGGATAGGTGTTAGCTCTTCTCTAAATGTTTGATAGAATTCGCCTGTGAAGCCATTTGGTCCTGGGCTTTTGTTTGTTGGAAGATTTTAAATCACAGTTTCAATTTCAGTGCTTGTGATTGGTCTGCTCATATTTTCTATTTCTTCCTGGTTCAGTCTCGGAAGGTTGTGCATTTCTAAGAATTTGTCCATTTCTTCCAGGTTGTCCATCTTATTGGCATAGAGTTGCTTGTAGTAATCTCCTATGATCCTTTGTATTTCTGCAGTGTCACTTGTTACTTCTCCTTTTTCATTAATAATTCTATTGATCTGAGTCTTCTCCCTTTTTTTCCTGATGAGTCTGGCTAACTGTTTATCAATTTTGTTTATCTTCTCAAAGAATCAGCTTTTACTTTTATTGATCTTTCTATCGTTTCCTTCATTTCTTTTTCATTTTTTTCTGATCTGATCTTTATGACTTATTTCCTTCTGCTAACTTTTGGGTTTTTTTGTTCTTCTTTCTCTAATTGCTTTAGGTGTAAGGTTAGGTTATTTGATATTTTTCTTGTTTCTTAAGGTAGGATTGTATTGCTATAAACGTAGCTCTTAGAACTGCTTTTGCTGCATCGCAAAGGGTCATCATGTTTTCATTGTCATTTGTTTCTAGGTATTTTTTAATTTCTTCTTTGATTTTTTCGGTGATCACTTGGTATTAAGTAGTGTATTGTTTAGCCTCCTTGTGTCTGTATTTTTTACAGATGCTTTCCTGTAATTGATATCTAGTCTCATACCATTGTGGCTGGAAAAGATACTTGATATGATTTCAATTTTCTTAAATTTACCAAGGCTTGATTTGTGTCCCAAGATAGGATCTATCCTGGAGAGTGTTCCATGAGCACTTGAGAAAAATGTGTATTCTGTTGCTTTTGGATGGAATGTCCTATAAATATCAATTAAGTCCATCTTGTTTAATGTACCATTTAGCTTGTGTTTCCTTATTTATTTTCATTTTGGATGATCTGTCCATTGGTGAAAGTGGGGTGTTAACGTCCCCTACTATGATTGTGTTACTGTCAATTTCCCCTTTTATGGCTGTTAGCATTTGGCTTATGTATTGAGGTGCTCCTATGTTGGGTGCATAAATATTTACACTTGTTATATCTTCTTCTTAGATTGTTCCCTTGATCATTATGTAGTGTCATTCTTTGTCTCTTGTAATAGTCTTTGTTTTAAAGTCTATTTTGTCTGATATGAGAATTGCTACTCCAGGTTTCTTTTGATTTCCATTTGCATAGAATATCTTTTTCCATCCCCTCACTTGCAGTCTGTATGTGTCCCTAGGTCTGAAGTGGGTCTCTTGTACACAGCATATATACGGGTCTTGTTTTAATATCCATTCAGCCAGTCTATGTCTTTTGCTTGGAGCACTTAATCGATTTACATTTACGGTAATTATTGATATGTACGTTCATTCCTATTACCATTTTCTTAATTGTTTTGGGTTTGTTATTGTAGGTCTTTTCCTTCTCTTGTTTTTCCTGCCTAGAGAAGTTCCTTTAGCATGTGTTGTAAAGCTGGTTTGGTGGTACTGAATTCTCTTAGCTTTTGCTTGTCTGTAAAGGTTTTAATTTCTCCATGAAATCTGAATGAGATCCTTGCTGGCTAGAGTAATCTTGGTTGTAGGTTTTTCCCCTTCATCACTTAAATATGTCCTGCCACTCCCTTCTGGCTTGCAGAGTTTCTGCTGAAAGATCAGCTATTAACCTCATGAGGATTCTCTTGTATGTTGTTTGTTGGTTTACCCTTGCTGCTTTTAATATTTTTTCTTTGTATTTAGTTTTTGATAGTTTGATTAATATGTGTCTTGTCATGTTTCTCCTTGGATTTATCCTGTATGGGACTCTCTATGCTTTGCAGTTGATTGACTATTTGCTTTCCCATATTAGGGAAGTTTTCAACTATAATCTCTTCAAATATTTTCTCAGTCCCTTTCTTTTTCTCTTCTTCTGGCACCCCTATAATTCAAATGTTGGTGCATTTAATGTTGTCCAGAGATCTCTGAGACTGTCCTCAATTCTTCTCATTCCTTTTTCTTTATTCTGCTCTGCAGTAGTTATTTCCACTATTTTACCTTCCAGGTCACTTATCCGTTCTTCTGCCTTAGTTATTCCGCTGTTGATCCCCTCTAGAGAATTTTTTGTTTCATTTATTGTGTTGCTCATCACTGTTTGTTTGCTCTTTAGTTTTTCTAGGTCCTTGTTAAACGTTTCTTGTATTTTCTCCATTCTGTTTCCAAAATTTTGGATCATCTTTACTATCATTATTCTGAATTCTTTTTCAGGTAGACTGCCTATTTCCTCTTCATTTGTTTGGTCTGGTGGGTTTTACCTTTCTCCTTCATATGCTGCGTGTTTCTCTGTCTTGTCATTTTGCTTAACTTACTGTGTTTGGGGTCTCCTTTTCACAGGTGCAGGTTCATAGTTCCTATTGTTTTTGGTGTGTGCCCCCAGTGGCTAAGGTTGGTTCCATAGGTTGTGTACACTTCCTGGTGGAGGGGACTAGCGCCTGTGTTCTGGTGGATGAGGCTGGATCTTGTCTTTCTGGTGGGCAGGTCCACGTCTGGTGGTGTGTTTTGGGGTGTCTATGGCCTTATTATGATTTTAGGCAGCCTCTCTGCCAGTTGGTGGGGTTGTGTTCCTGTCTTGCTCGTTGTTTGGCATAGGGTGTCCAGCACTGTAGCTTGCTGGTCATTGAGTGGAGCTGGGTCTTGGCGTTGACATGGAGATCTCTGGGAGATTTTCGCCATTTGATATTACGTGGATTTGGGAGGTTTCTTGTGGACCAACGTCATGAACTTGGCTCTCCCATCTCAGAGGCACAGCCCTGAAGCCTGGCTGGAGCACAAGAGCCTGTCATCCACACGGCTCAGAATAAAAGGGAGAAAAAAAAAAGAAAGAAAAAAGAAGATAAAATAAAATAAAGTTATTAAAATAAAAAATTATTTTTAACAAAAGAAAGAAGAGAGCAACCAAACCAAAAAATAAATCACCAATGATAATAAGCACTAAAAACTATACTTAATAAAAAAAAAAAAACACAGACAAAACCCTAGGCCAAATGGTAAAAGCAAAGCTGTACAGACAAAATCACACAGAGTAGCATACACATACACACTCACAAAAAGAGAAAAAGGGAAAAATATATACATATATATATCGTTGCTCCCAAAGTCCACCACCTCAATTTTGGGATGATGTGTTGTCTATTCAGGTATTCCACAGATGCACGGTACATCAAGTTGATTGTGGAGATTTAATCTGCTGCTCCTGAGACTGCTCGAGAGATTTCCCTTTCTCTTCTTTGTTCGCACAGCTCCTGGTGTTCAGCTTTGGATTTGACCCTGCCTCTGCATGTAGGTCGCCTGAGGGTGTCTGTTCTTCGCTCAGACAGGACGGGGTTAAAGGAGCAGCTGCTTCAGGGGCTCTGGCTCACTCCAGCCAGGGGGAGGGAGGGGTACGGAATGCAGGGCAAGCCTGCTACGGCAGAGGCCAGCATGATGTTGCACCAGCCTGAGGCGCACCATGCGTTCTACCGGGGAAGTTCTCCCTGGATCATGGGACCATGGCAGTGGCGGGCTGCACAAGCTCCCAGGAGGGGAGGTGTGGATAGTGACCTGTGCTTGCACACAGGCTTCTTGGTGGTGGCAGCAGCAGCCTGTCTCATGCCTGTCTCTGGGGTCCATGCTGATAGCCACGGTTCAGGCCCGTCTCTGGAGCTCCTTTAAGCGGCGCTCTTAATGCCCCCTCCTCACCACCAGGAAACAAAGAGGCAAGGAAAAGTCTCTTGCCACTTCAGCAGCTCCAGACTTTTTCCCAGACTCCCTCCTGGCTAGCTGTGGCACACTAGCCCCCTTCAGGCTGTGTTCACACAGCCTACCCCAGTCCTCTCCCTGGGATCTGACCTCGGAAGCCAGAGCCTCAGCTCCCAGCCCCCACCCATCCCGGTGGGTGAACAGACAAGCCTCTCAGGCTGGTGAGTGCTGGTCAGCACCAATCCTCTTTGCAGGAATCTCTCCACTTTGCCCTCTGCACCCCTGTTGCTGCGCTTTCCTCCATGGCTCCGAAGCTTCCCCACCTCCGCCACCTGCAGTCTCCGCCCGCGAGACTAGGGGCTTCCTAGTGTGCGGAAACCTTTCCTCCTTCACAGCTCCCTCCCACTGGTGCAGGTCCCGTCCCTATTCTTTTGTCTCTGCTTTTTCTTTTTTCCCTACCCAAGTACCTGGGGAGTTTCTTGCCTTTTGGGAGGTCTGAGGTCTTCTGCCAGCGTTCAGTAGGTGTTCTGTAGGAGTTTTGTTCCACATGTAGATGTATTTCTGATGTATTTGTGGGGAGGAAGGTGATCTCCACGTCTTACTCTTCCGCCATCTTGAAGCTCTCCCCGATTACTGTGTCTTTATGATAAGTCTTGAAGTCATGGTAGTGTCAGTTCTCCAATTTTGTTCTTCTCCTTCAATATTCTGTTGGCTATTCTGGGTCTTTTGTTTCCCCATATAAATTTTAGAATCAATTTGGCATTTGCCGAGATTTTGATTGGGACTCTGATGAATCTATAGTTCAAATTGGGAATAATTTGTATCTTGACAACACTGAGGTTTCTCATCCACAAACATGGGATATCTCTACAATTATTTCTTCTTTGATTTCTCTCATCAGAGTTCTGTCATTGTCCTCCTATAGATCTTGTACATATTTTGATAGTTGTTAACCTAAGTATTTCATTTTCTGAGGTTCTAATGTAAATGGTACTGCGTTTTTAATTTCATATTCCACCTGTTCATTGTTAATATATAGGGAAGTGATTGACTTCTGTATGCTAACACTGTATCCTGCAAACTTGCTATAACTGCTTATTAGTTCTAAGAGTTTTTTGCTGATTCTCTTGGATCAACAACCATGTCATCTGTAAACAAAGACAGCTTTCTTTCTTCATTCCCAATCTGTACACATTTTATTTCTTTTTCTTGCCTTGTTTCATTAGCTAAGATTTCCAGTATTATGTTGACAAGCATTGGTAAGGGCAGACATCCTTCCCTTGCTCCTGATCTTAGTGGGAAAGTTATGAGTTTCTCACAACTAAGGATGATGTTAGCTATAAGATTTTTGTAGATATCTTTTATCAAGTTGAGGAAGTTCCCCTTTATTCCTCATTTACTAAGAACCAACCCAACTGGTGTTGGATTTTGTCAAATGCTTTTTCTGCATCTATTCATATGCTCATGAAATTTTTCTTTTTTCATTTCCTGATATAATGGATTCCATTAATTGATTTTCAAATATCGAACCAGCCTTTCACACCTGAAAAAAATTCCACTTGGTCAAAGTGTATAAATTCTTTTTCTACACTGTTGGATTTTATTTCTTCATAGTTTATTAAGGATTTTTGAATCTATGTTCATGATAGATATTGGTCTGTTGTTTCCTTTTCTTCTAATGTCTTTGTGTGCTTTTGGTGTTGGGTAATGCTGGCTTCACAGAATGGAGTTAGGAAGCTCCTCTCTGTTTCTTTTTCTGAAATAGTTTGTAGAGAATTGGTAGTATAATTTCTTCCTTAAATGTTTAATAGAATTCACCAATGAACCCATCTGAGTCTGAAGCCATCTGAGCCTGGTGCTTTCTGTTTTGGAAGGTTATTAATTATTGATTCAATTACTTTAATAGATATGTGCCTATTGATTGTCTATTTCTTCTTACGTGAGTTTTAGCAGACTGCGTCCTTCAAGGCTTTGGCCCATTTCTCCCAGGTTATCAAACTTATGGACATAGAGGGGGTTTTTTGTTTTTTGTTTTTTAACATTTTTATTGAAATATAATTGATTTACAATGGTGTGTTAGTTTCTGCTTTTTAATGAAGTGAATCAATTATACCTATACATATACATATACCCCCATATCTCTTCCCTCTTGCATCTCCCTCCCTCCCACCCTCCCTATCCCACCCTTCTAGCTGTTCACAAAGCACCAAGCTGATCTCCCTGTGCTATGCGACTGCTTCCCACTAGCTATCAATTTTACAATTGGCAGTGTATATATACACTACCACTCTCCATATATACACTACCACTCTCTCACTTTGTAACAGCTTACCCTTCCCCCTCCCGATGTCCTCAAGTCCATTTTCTAGTAAGTCTGCATCTTTATTCCTGTCTTGCCCCTAGGTTCTTCATGACCTTTTTTTTTTTTTTAAGATTCCATATATATGTGTTAGCATACAGTATTTGTTTTTCTCTTTCTGACTTACTTCACTCTGTATGACAGACTCTAGGTCCATCCACCTCACTACAAATAACTCAATTTCATTCCTTTTTATGGCTGAGTAATATCCCATTGTATATATGTGCCACATCTTTATCCATTCATCTGTCAATGGACACTTAGGTTGCTTCCATGTCCTGGCTATTGTAAATAGAGTTGCAATGAACACTGTGGTACATGACTCTTTGTTTTTGGTTGTTGTTTTTTTTTTTTTTTTTTTTTTTTTTTGTGGTACACAGGCCTCTCACTGTTGTGGCCTCTCCCATTGCGGAGCACAGGCTCCAGATGTGCAGGCCCAGCAGCCATGGCTCACAGGCCCAGCTGCTCCACAGCATGTGGGATCTTCCCAGACCAGGGCACGAACCCATGTCCCCTGCATCGGCAGGCGGACTCTCAACCACTGCACCACCAGGGAAACCCATACATGACTCTTTTTGAATTAGGACATAGAGTTTTTAAAAAGTAGTCCTTCATTATCCTTTTAATATCCACAGGATATGTATCTTTCACTTCTGATATTAGTAATTTGTACCCACACTGGGTTTTTGTTAGCCTGGCTAGAGGCTTACTGATTTTATTCTTCTCAAAGAACCAGATTTTGGTTTTGTTGACTTTATTAGTTTCATGTTTTCATTTTCATTGAGTTCTGCTCTAATTTTCATTATTTCTTTTCTTCTGTGTACTTTGGATTCAATTGCTCTTCTTTTTCTATTGTCCTAAGGTGGAAGCTCAGATGATTGATTTTAGATCTTTCTTCTTTTCCAACAAATGCATTCAATGCTATAAATTTACTTCTAAGCACTGCTTTTGTTGTATCCCACAAATTTTGATAAGTTTTGTTTTCAAGTTCATTTCGTTCAAAATATCTTTAAATTTTTCTTGAGATTTCTTCCTTGATCTACGTGTTGTTTAGAAGTGTGCTGTTTAATCTCCAAGTATTTGGGGATTTTCCAGCTATCTTTCTGTTACTGATTTCTAGTTTATTTCCACTGTGGTCTCAGAGAAGACAATGTATCAACTCCATTTTTTAAAATTTATTAAGGTGTGATTTATGACCTAGAATGTGGTCTATCTTGTTGAATCATCCAATGTGAACTTGTGAAGAATGTGTATTCTCCTGCTGTTGGATGAAGTAGTCTATAGATGTTCCTTATATCTAGTTGATTAATGATATTATTAAGTTCAACTCTGTCCTTACTGATTTTCTGCCTTCTGCATCTATCCATTTCTGATGGGGGGTGGGGAGGGTGCTGAAATCTCCAACTATAATAGAGGTTCATCCATTTCTCCTTACAATTGTAACACTTTTTGCAGTTCTATCAGTATTTTGATGCTATGTTGTTAGGCACATACATGTTAAGGATTACAGTGTCTTCCTGGAGAACTGACCCCTTCAACATTATGTAATTCCCCTTTTTATCCCTGATAAATTTCTTTACTTTGAAGTCTGTCCTGTCTGCAATTAATATAGCTACTCCCACTTTCTTTCGATTAGGGTTAGTATGGTATATCTTTTTCCATCCATTTACTATTAATCTATATGTGTCTTTATATATAAGTGGGTTTCTTGTAGGCAACATACAGTTGTGTCTTGTTTTTTGATCCATTCTGACAATATCTGTATTTTAATTGGTTCATAAAGACCACCGACCTTCGAAGTAATTATTGATATACTTGGATTAGTATCTACCACATTTGTTACTGCTTCCTATTTATTACCCTTATTAGTTGTTCCAATTTTTGTCTTCCACTATTTTTTTGTCTTTGTGGTTTTAATTGAGTATTTTATGTGATTCTATTCTCTAACATTTCTTAGCATACTAGGTATACTTCTTTTTTTTTGCTTTTTTTAGTGGCTGCCCTAGAGTTTGCAACATACATTTATAACTAATCCACTCCTACTTTCAAATAACACTATACCACTTCATGCACAGTGTAAATACCTTACAATAACAAAATAATCCTAATTCCTCCTTCCCATCCCAAGTATTATGGCTGTCACTCATTTCACTTATATATAAGCATACATAAAAATATGTACACACACACAGGATATATACATGAGTGTACATAATCAAATACATTGTTGCTATTATCGTTTTCAATAAACCATTATCCATTAAATCAATTAAGAATGAGAAAAATAAAGGTTTTCATTTTATCTTCACTCATTCTTTCCCCAATGCTCTTTCCTTCTCTATGTAGATCCAAGTTTCTGACCTATATCATACTTTCCTTCTCAGTCTATTGGCAACAAATTCCATCAATTTTTGTTTGTCTGACAAAGACTATTACTCCTTCACTTTTGAGGGATACTTTCACAGGGTTCAGAATTCTAGGTTTATGAGGGGGGTTTTCATCATTCATTCTGCTTGGTGTTCTCTGAGCTTCCTGGATCTGTCATTTGGTGTCTGACATTAATTTGGGGAAATTCTCAGGCATTATTGTTTCAAAAATTTCTTCTATTCCTCAGTCCCTTTCTTCTCCTTCTGGTATTCCCTTATATGTATGTTACATCTTTTGTAGTGGTCCCAAAATTCTTGAATATGCTCTTTACTTTTTATTTTCAGTCTTTGTTCTCTTTGCTTTTCACTTTTAGAGATTTCTATTGATATAAACTCAAGTTCAGAGATTCTTTCTTCAGTTGTGTCCAGTCTCCTTATAAGCCAATCAAAGTCATTCTTCATTTCTGTTATAATGTTACTGAACTCTAGAATCTCTTCTTGGTCCTTGCTTAGGATTTCTATCTTTCTGCTTACATTGCCCATCTGTTCTTGTATGCTGTCTACTTTACTCATTAGAGCTCTTAGCTCATTATTAATAGTTGCTTTAAATTCCCAGTCTGATAATTCCAAGATCCCTGCCATGTCTGGTTCTGATGCTTGCTCTGTCTCTTCCAATTGTGTTTCCTGCCTCTTGGTATGCTTTGTCTCTTTCTTCTTGATTGTCAGTATAATGTACTGGGTAAAAGGAACTGAGGTAAACAGGCCTGTACTAATGTGGTGATAAGTTGTCAAGGAAGGAGAAGCATTTTATAGACCTCTGATTAGGTCTTGGTCTTTCACTGAGCCTGTGCCTCTGGACTGTGAATTTCACATGTACTTCTCAGTCCCCACCCCACCTTACATGGGACAGGATGGCTAGAGTGAGCTGGAGTTGGGTACTTCCCTTCCCCCAGGTCAGTTCGGTTCTGGCTAAACAGTTTGTCCTGACAACAGACCTTGTTAAAAACAGAATGCTCTAGCATATGTCAAAATTATTCCTTTTCCTCTGCCACTACCAGGATCATAAAATTTTTTTTCGTCCCCTATTCTCTGTGAGAACCTCATAGGGATTTGGGAGGTAAAATTCACAAGTGTGAAGGCCCCTCAATGAGTGGGTCCTCCTGGAGTTTTTAACCCTCAGAAATGTCCTCACTGAACTTCCAGAATTTGTCAGTTACAGTTCAGGTTTTTCTACAACCAACAATGGTTCCCGAGACCGCTGCTGCTCTGATAAGTTGTGATTCTCTGTATTCGCTTGTCAGTCTCTCCAACTGGGGGGCGGGGGGGGGGCAGTCATCTGCTCTGTGACCTACTTTCTCTAATGGATCTAAGAAGAGTTGTTGATTTTTCAGTTTGTTCAGCTTTTTACTTGTTGTTAGGATGGAGGGACAACTTCCAAACTTCTAACATGCTGGTCTGGAAACTAGAAGTCTTAACTTTTGAACTTGCTAAACAACCAATTCACTATTCGGCAAACTGGCAATTTTTTGGGGGGCGGGAGGGGCTACATTGGGTCTTCATTGCTGCGTGCAGGCTTTCTCTAGTTGTGTCCAGAGGGGGCTACTCTTTGTTGCAGTGCACTGGCTTCCCATTGTAGTGGCTTCTCTTGCTGCGGAGCATGGGCTCTAGGCACACAGGCTTCAGTAGCAGCACACAGGCTCAGTAGTTGTGGCTCGCGGGCTCTAGAGTGCAGGCTCAGTAGTTGTGGCACATGGGCTTAGCTGCTCCGTGGAATGTGGGATCTTCCTGGACCAGGGATCGAACCTGTGTCCCCTGCGTTGGCAGGCAGCTTCTTAACCACTGCGCCACCAGGGAAGTCCCAAACAGGCAAATTAATAAAAAAAAGCAAGAATTTATACTACCTTACACCTCACGGCAACCAAATAGTTGATACAGGAAAAATTTTTATTGAAAAACTCCAGCTAACAATTGCATCAGGAATGACAGAAGTAAAATATTGCCATTTTACAACCTCCACTGAGCTAATGGATCTAAGTGGTGAATATGAAGTGTTTCTAAAACTATTAGGTGAAAGGCTGAAGAGAAACTTTTTTAATAGATTGACCAGGCTGGTAACACTGGAACCTATTAGTCAAGTTTAACATCAGAAAAAGATAAATGAGCAGACATTATATACCTCTTGATA
The DNA here is from genome assembly GCF_964165515.1 of Mesoplodon bidens. Taxonomy (NCBI): domain Eukaryota; kingdom Metazoa; phylum Chordata; class Mammalia; order Artiodactyla; family Ziphiidae; genus Mesoplodon; species Mesoplodon bidens. Next base: position 90,194,259 of record NC_138160.1, on the reverse strand, counting down.
TGAAACAACAGGAAGTCTATACCAGCACCTATGATGTATCTTGCCCAAAATAAACAGCCAAAATCTTATCAAGCCTCTAGATCTAACTTCCAGTTTGCAAGAAAATTGGAGGATGAAGGAATATGTGAAACTGCATCACAAGATGCTAACAGCAAAATCCAAAATGAAGGAATTAAATGCTATAGACTAACTACCCAGTTTCTTCCACAAATAAATGGCATTTTAAAAGTGGGGTGGTGAGGGGAACCTAGAGATTAAGAGATTATTCAAATGCAACATATGAGCCAGGTTTGGATCATGATTCAAATGAAACAACTGTAAAAAACATTTAACAATCATTTGAGCATAGTCAGGATAATTAATAATATTAAGGAATTATTGTTATTTTAGGTGGGTTAATGATAACATAGTTTTTTTAAAAAGAGTACTTATTTTAGCAATATATACTAAAATATTTATGGATAAAATAATAACTGGAATTTTCTTTAAAATTATCCATTGTAGAAGAAAAGTAGGTGAGAGTATAGATGAAAAAAAAAAAAAAAAAAGAAAATATTGACTATGTGGATGGATAGGCCAATGGGAGTTCATTTAACTATTCTCTCTTCTGTACATTTGCAAATTTTCATAACAAAAGCCATTGTAAAAAGTTATCCAGAAGAGACAGACTCTGTGAAAAAAATTTAGAAATATTCCAACTAATTTATTTTGCCTATTTTTAATTATATGCATAGAATTACATGATGCAAATTAATTTTCTAAAAGCCTAAAAGAGCTATTTCAGTGAGTAAAAAATAAAAATTTTAAGTGATAAGAAAGCATTATATCATCGTTTAATTGGCAGCATTTTTTTCTTTCATGAGAGTATATAAAGTATCTTATAATCAATAATGTTGTATATTCAGTAAAAATAAGATACTACTTATTAGAGACACTGAAATCTACTTCTTGTCAGGAAATGGTGACTAAACAATTTTTAAAGTCAAACAAGTTAAAGTATTTCAGTGAATTTAGAAATCAAATTAAATTAAAGAAAGAATTCCAGAACGGAAAGACAAACCTTGATCAGCTCTGCCTCTATCTGCTGATGAACACCTATATAACTCTTCTTCACCTGCTGCTTGTCTTTGATCATCATGGTGAGCCTGTGTAAGGGCCCAGAATTTAGGTCCTCTGCATGTGTCTTCATTATCCTACTAAGTTGTTCCGTCTGCTGAATCATAAGTAGCCAAGACTTTTTAAAAAATAAGAAATAAAATTAGCACTTGTATTAGAGGTTTCCACTTAGCTGTCTTCAGGAACTTTAAATATCTAGTTTTACACAAATTATTACATTAATATAAAAATGGCAGGTTTCTGGCAATTATGCAAGGAGCTATATGAGTGGTTCATATTTAATATCTTTAAATTCAAGAACAAATGCTTCAAAATTCAGTAATCAGAGACTGCAGAATTCTAGGACAGGATTAAGGGACTCTGAGAAGCCACACTTGCAGTCTTCATTTTACCACTTCTTGTTTGTTTTTCAACACACTGATATATTGCTTCTGCCCAAACCATTCTATTGCCTCAGTAAGGTTAACACTTCCTAATGATCAAATGCAACAGAAATTTACCCATCTTCATTCTTAACCTGTTTCTCTGAGGCATCTGATCCTACTAACTCACTTCTTCCTGAAACCCTCTTTTTTGGTTTCTATGGCTTCTCATCTTCCAACATGCTGGCTTGCCTTCCTCCCTTCTTAAAAATTCCTTCTCAAACTTTATACCTGCTCTTCTTTTGCTGTCTATGTCTTAAATACTTGTATTCTCTACATTTCTATCTTATCTCTTTTCTTAATAAATACCATTAGTTCTCAATGGTTTTTCTAGCCCAACACATTGCCTCCATAGCAGACACACATAATGGTGGGTTTGGGACAAGTGGGCATACGGATACTGCTGGAAGAACAAGTCATCTGTTTTTAGACTTTCTAGCTTATAAATACTGAAAAAAAAGTAAAGGGAATGCTCCTCACTACAGGTCTTCAAAATTCTATTCAGAAACAGGTGTTGGAGACTTTCCATGGTCAGAGAGGATCCATGGTAAAGATACAAAAAATAGGCAAGGTATAGTTTCAGATATTTCACAAGAGTAATTTTCTACACTATTACCTTTGATCTGTGAATAAACAGAATTAATTGTTTCTGTTAGTAGTCCAAAATAATCCTAAATCAAAATTTAATAGGTATCTAAATCAAAAGTATAGCCTAAAGGAAGCAAATTCTTAGTCAGTCAGAACTCACCAGGGTCTAGCTTAGTAATCTTGTTTTTGATGCACTGCAATATATGTTTCTTTAAAAAAGTAATCTTTGAGGACATTTCTTCAGGGAAAAAGATCATTTTTAGTTGTGAGATGCTATTATGAACATGAAATAAGACAGGTGGCCTATGAACTCATCATATTTACTTTCAAATTCAAAAACCTCAGTACTAAGATGCTCTTGATATCACAAAGCCATTTAAAACTGATGTAGCTCCGCCATTAAAATATAAAATTTAACAAAGATGAAAACAAGAAAAACTATACAAACGTGGATTAAAAACATACTTTAAATTGCCCTAGTAATTCTTGTAGCTTTGCCTTTTTCATTTGATATTTTCACTCTAAAAAATACCATGTTAGGAGAACATTCTATAGCAGGTGCAGAATATTAAGGCTACCAAAAATAAAGTGAGAGGAATTAGTTTCTTTCTCAAAAAACAAATATTCTCTATCTTCAAAAAACAAATACTCCCTAAGTGCTTTGTAGCAATAAATTTTTGTGATTCTATGTAGGATTCCTTGCAGCCTAGGGAGAAGCCTTCTTAGAAGCTAACATTAAAGATCACACAACTAGGTCAGATTGCCCTTCACCTCCCAGGAGGGCACATCTCATCCTGTCTAATAGCCCTGTTCACTGCAATCACTGTGCAAAGTCAAAACCTCCCAAGGTATATATTATCACCCCAACTGTCAATCCCATATTGCCCTCAATATCTCCTATTCTGACCCAGGACACTATCTATAGAATCCTGTACTCTCAAGAACTCTTGCTGTATGATTAGAAAACTCCTTATACTTCTTATCAGAACTTTCCATTTGTCTTCTATCTGTAACAAAAACCTGGCTTGATCCTACTAACAACAACCTAATACTGCTAATAAATATGCCCTCTCTTCCTAGAAGTCTCTGTTCTTCTGAAGCTCGAGTCACCCTTGCACATGAACAATCCATCAGAAACTCCTTCTGATTCTCCCTCCAAAATCTACCACAAATCTACCCATTTCTCTTCACATTCACTGCCACCCCTTTTGGAAGATATGATTATCTCTGGCTTAGACTGTTGCAGCACCTCCTAATTGGTGTCCTCTCTTCTACTCATGCTCCTTTCCAAACCATTTTCCTTAAAGTAGCAAAAGAAATTGTCATCTCCTGCATAAAATCCTACACTGGCTTTCCTTTTCATTTAAAGAAAAATCCAAACTTCCTTCTAAGACCTATACTGTCTCAGATTATGTGTCCTCTGTCTATCCTTTCAACTTCTGTTTTGCCATTATCTACCCAGCTAAATAAGTTCTAGGAGCACTGGTCTTCCTTTAATTTCCTAAACATTCTCTCTTCCTGGGAGCTCATCCTCTCTTTCACATGGCAAGATCCACCTCTTCCTTTAGGAATCAGCTAAATCTCATGTAGGTCTAATGTTTGCTATTCTTTATCTTAGCACTTAAAACAACTATTTATTTGTATGTATACTTTTTTTTTAATGTCTCCCCAACTACAATGGAAGCTCCAAGAGGGTAGTACTGTGTCCCTTTGTTCACTATTTTAGGTATTCACTGTGATGCCTGAAATAATAGCTATCAAATATTCTTTGAAAGAAGGAAGGGAGAGAGGGAGGGAAGGAGGAACAAATGTAGAATAAAACCATGAAGTGAAAATATGCCATTAAAAGATTTTTTTAATAGTTTCAAACTAGAATTAGATAGCATAGAACAATGCCAATTATGATGGCGAAGGAAAATTAACAAGTCTATCTTCAACAGATAAAACAACAGAGGGATTAGAGCAGCACACAATGCAATAAGAAGCACTGGCCTAAAAGGAATGAGTGCAAGAAAATGTTTGGGTGGTGTATAACTCTAATTAGACGCATGGCTGGAATATTTCTTAAAAAGAGGGATGAGTAAAATGTTAACAGATGCTTAATAAAGAAACAAACAAACAGAAAAGATGCATTTCAACATTTATAATTAAACTGATATAGCACTTTGCAGATATGGCTCTTTAGTTCGGGCATAGCAGTGGCCAAAGCATAGATAAATTATTTGTTGATTAGGATAATTTGTGGAAGATAATTCCTTGTAACCTAATAAACAAAATACTCATCTCATCTGCAGACCATCTGCAGATATTCAAATTGCTTTATTATACAGAATCCTGCTTAAGGGATTAATAATGTTCCTCATAATGCAATTTTACCAGTAGTCACAGTCACTGATGCTGAAAGCTACAGACAGGTTAAGAAATAATAAAAAGTGAAAATATCTGAAGTTTAATTTTAGAAAAATTTAATCACAGGCAAAGAATATTAATACAATTTGAAAATAAAACCATTGTGGTTAAGTTTACAAAATAGAAAAAAAAGTATCTTAACTTCTGAGAGAAGAGCTACAAAATGTGAAAGTAGGGATAATTTAACTATAATAAACTAGACAAAAATCCCAAAGGATACTAACAAAATCAGGAGTGAGAGATGGATAAGAAGTATAAGTATGCTCATTTCCTCACCTTTCATACATAAGAGTCAATAGACAGCTTTAGTTATAAAGTTTGTAAATAAAGAGATACAGATTTAAGCTTATAAATTTTAAGTTTCAAAAGTTAAACAACTGAGTGTTTAGAAAAAAGCAGACTATATAGACCTTCTGAATTACAAAAATAATTTTTAAAGGAAGTTAACATTGTCCACTAGAAAAAGAAAGAAAACAAAAGAAACTTAAAATGATTAAAATTAAAAATAAGCTGCAAAATAAAAATTATACTAAACACATCTGTTAAATATTATATGTAAACTTTATGTGTTAAACATCTATGAAAAGGAAAACATTATCAAATCAGAGGGGAAAAAACTTCACTATACACAAAATGAGAAATATCAGTAAAATAAAATAACATGTAACAACAACAGAAGAGATAGGGAAACCCCTCCCCCAGAAAAATATGAACAGTAAGATCCAGCAGTCATTATATTCAAATGATATAAAACTGAATTCTGGACACAAAATATAAAACAAAGAAGGGCACAGTATGTTGCCAAAGAATATCACTCAGAATGAATATATAACTGTTGTGATTATTTTCATTCCAGAAAACAGTACATTGAAACAGAAAGCAAAAATGGTGGAAAATGCAATGAGAAATCAAAAGTAGTAGAATTAAATATACTCATCTCTACCTGTGAGAGACTAGACTAAAAAAAATAATAATACAGAGTATCTGAATAAGTAATTTAATAATGAATATGTTTGATCTATCATCATATATAAAACTCTATACACTACAGGTCTAAAAATACCTATTTTAAAAGAATATTTTTAAAAATTAGATAATATTGGGCTATAAGAAATTTCATAACTTTCCTCAAAAATAGAAATAGTGCATACTAAACACACTATCTAGCCTCTTTCAATTAAAGGAAAAAATCTTTATCAGAATTTTTAAGGGAAAAAAATCAAATCATTCCTAAAAAAATGCATAGGCCAAAAAAGTTAAGTTTTTAAACTAAAAGAAGACCTATAAATAACAGTAAATAAAACACTGACCATCAAGCTCCATGATATACAGCTCAATATGCTCAAAGATTCACAAACTTTACACTTCTAAGTAAGAAAATTTTTAAATAAATTTATTAAAATACAATTTTAGAAGTTAGAAAAGGGAGAACAATATAAAACTAAGGAAAGTACAAAGAAGGAATTGAAAAGAAAAAATGAAAAATATTTATTAATTAGACAAAAATAAAAATAGAAAAAATGTTGACAGCATTAAAAAGGAAAGCTTAACAATAACGAAGGAAATAACAATAACAAAGGAAATAAAGTAAATAAAATTGACACTTAGAAGTGAGAATTAACCATAAATTAAGACAAAATTGCAAAAACTGAGAGAAGCATCTGAAAATAAATGAAGTAGCTTTTTTTTTTCTTTTAAAGAGAAATGCAAATTAGCAAAATTGACATTCCAAGAGACTGCATACAGATCATTCCATTTTTTGCTCACAGGTACATTCCCAGCCCTTTACCTGCTGGGACCTGATCTCTGCAAACTGTATTTCCCAGGCTCTCCCTTGCTAACTGGCTTTTGGCTTTATTGGGCAATGGGAGGTACTGGCACAAGGCTGAAGGGCAGGAAGAAGGGAGAAGCCAGGATATATTTCTCTCTCCCTCTCAGATTCTTTCCTTCCTCTGTCTCTCTGCCTGTAATAAGCCCTCCTCCTCCCTTTGTGGCTTCCGGATGGTAGAGGCTCCACATAGTTACTAATCTCTGAGGTGTCTTACCTTTCTCTGTTTGCTCTTAGCTCTTCTAAAACTTTTGAACACATTTAGCCCAATTAAATCCTATTTATTGAAGTACCTATTGTAGGTTCTGTTTTCCTGACTGAATCCTAACTTTTACAGATAGGAAATTCAAAGAGACCAATAACCATGGAGTACATGGTTATCATAAATCAATTATCAATAAAATACATCTAATAAAGTACAAAGCTCAAACTTTTTTTTCCTAATGAATAATTTCAAACCTTTATGAATCAGATACCTTTGGTATTACCTAAATTGTTTCTAAGAATGGAGATTGAAAACAAAGTTCCTAAAATCACCATAACACAGATAACAAAAAATGATGAAGATACTACAAAATTAAATTCATTTATAAATACCAATGCAAAAGTCTTAAGTAAAATATTAATTGGGCAAAATTGCCCATTAAAAGAAAAACATCTCATAATCAGTTTGGGAACATTTCAAAAATGAATATTTAATAGTCAAATATAGAAGTATTCCCATATAAGTCAAACACAAACCAAGCTGTTTAATATCAACAATGTTATTTAACATTGCTTCTGAGATGCCTCTGAAGATGATGATTTGAAAGGAAAAGGCTTACCCTTTCTAATAATAAAAAAATACAAATGAAACCATTTGAAATTATTTTTCATGTATCAGATTGACAAAATTAAATAAAACAACCACACACTGTAGGTAAGTGTATATGGGAACAGGCTCTCTAATGCACTGTTAGTGGAAATGTAAATTATTGAAAAACAAATTTGGTAATAGCTACTAAAATTCTAAGTGGGCAAACTTTATACCCAGAAATTCTACTTCTTAGAATTTATCTCACAAAAAATATTTTCACAAGAATTCAGAATTTATAAGGATATTTATCACAATCTTAATAGCAAAAATAGTTCAATAAAAAAACTGATAAATGATATGCAGCCATTAAAAAAAGTAAAGTAACTGCAAGTGAAATGATACAGAGAAAGCCCAAAATACATAACTAAGTAAAAAAGCCAAACTTCAGAACAGTTTATAGAGTACAAAGTTATTTCTGTAAGATAAATAAATGTCTTGTGTGGGCATATGCATAAAAAAAATACAGAGAAGAAAATTAGGATGACTATACATGAAATGTGGAAAAGAAAAGATAACAAATTATATTTTTCTCCTTAAACCTGAAATGCCTTGTAAAAATGTAAATATTAGAACTAATCCAAAACAAAATTATTTCTGTACCAACTCAAATTCCATCCACAAGCTGCTCAAAATACATACACACTGTGACCTAACACCACGATAGCACTTCCAAACATAGGGCTTACTAAAATACGAAACACCAGCCTTTACTGTATCACTCCAAATTTTGGACAGATGCTTCCATGTAATTAAACTGCAGCTCTCATATGGAATAGGGAACAATCATCACACTAGAAGCCAAAACTATATCTAAAATAAAATAATACAGAACAAGGTGAGTTATTTTTTAATCATTACGTGATAGTGTGAAAAAATATAAAACAATATCTACTCAAAGGTAGTAGAAAATATTAGCAGCTCCTCCATAAAGTGGCAAAAACTCATTAGTTTAACTTACTTTGGGGAAATAAAGTCTAAATTAATTTTAAAAAATTAAATGTTAGAATTTTCCACAGAAAATAATTTATTCTATTCAGGTATATACAACAGCAACAGGTATGAAATGTAAAGATCCTACCATACTGCTTATATTTCTATATATTAGTAATTGTAATTAACAAATTAATCATGCATATTATCAGGTACTCAGAAATGAGATGAAGGAAACAAGAAAACACTGGTTTTCTTGATTGACTGATTGATTCCTTTGTACCAGGAACAATGTTAGAAAGAGGAGATAAAATAACCAGCAAAGTAAAGGACCTCTTCTGACCATGACATACTAACTGGAATCAAACTCATCTTCCCATTGAAAACAACTGGAAAATGGGGCATCATGTATGACACTCTTTTCATATATTGGACAGCAGGCAGCACAGGGCTGGAATCCCAAAGAGAAGTGAAAGGGCTAAAATTGCCCCAGTTGTCTTCCTGGAAGTATTTTCTTAAGGGAAGTGCAGGGAGAAAATCAGAGATAAACAGACTTAGAAGTCATAGTAAAAAGTTTGATATATACTAATTACAATGCCCAATCAGAAATTTTAGGCAGGGGACTTGGCCATTACAGGGGTTAAATTAAAAGGTCAAGAAGAAAACTCTCTGGGCCTCACATAGCTTATACTTATTTACATTTTTTTATTAAAATAATAACGCAAACCCTCACCTGATCTGAATTATCTTAAATTCTAAATATGTGGTCTGATTTCATAAGTGCTAATTACATCTTCCCAGAAGAAAAATAAAATGCTACTGGGAAAATCTTTAAAAATAAGATCAGCCAAGATGGAGTAACAGGGATCAAATTTACCCTTCTACCTGAAACAAGCAAAAAAATGGACAAAAGATATGGAACAACAGTTTTCAAGACACTGTTTATCAGGCAAAGAAGAACAGTGATCCCCAAGAAAAGGAAACAAACAAGGTGAGCCCTACAAGTGCCCTGACTTACTGACTTGAGAGACTACAGTACAGGAAGGAGAAACTGAAGGAGACACCAGCAGAATCCCTGGGTTGAGGAGACAAAGCTGAGAGTCAGGAAAGAGCAAGGCAACTAGAGTTCATGGGACAGACTACTGGAGAGGACAGAGGTACACAGAGAGAAGCCCAGAGATCTACAGCGAGCCCCGCTCCATCCAGGATTCAGCACAACACTGATCAGTGCATGCCCGTGAGAAAACTACAGGAGCTGGGCAAAGAACTAGCTGAAAAGACTAAAGGGAACAGGACCTGGTGTTCACCCATGGTTGGGAATACTGCCCGTTCCCACCAGCCACACAGAAAAACTCAAAATTTATGGGGCATGGGGTAGAATACTCAAAAAAGTTTTGCCTTCCTAGTGGGGAGTAATTAGCCCTGGAGTTAACACTGTTCTGGTCCTGCCTAACAAACCTTAAAATCAGAATCCAAAAGATCAAACTCTTTCCAAGTAACGTAACTGTGTCCCCAAACAAAACTCAACAACACATAGCAATACAAACTATCAAAAATGAAACAGAGAGAAAAAGATTTTTTTTTTAATAAACAGAGTATCACTGAACTTTAGGACTTTTAGAGATCTAATATGTGTATAATTAGAAACATAGGAGACAGAGAGGAATAGGGAAAGTATTTGAAGAAATAATGGCTGAAAATATTCAAAACTTGATGAAAATGAAAAATCCACAGATTCAAGAAGTTTAATAAATCCCAGCACAAGAAGCATGAAAACAAAACAAAACAAAACAAAAAAAACCCACACTATCAGTACTGTATCTGAGTCAAACACCCTTGGGACATTCAAATGTTTTATAATGATAATATAATAGTTTTCACAAACTGATTACATATATGAAACCCATCAATTTTATAACTCATTTTGATGAGTTTCTGGATAACTTATTTTTTTCTTACAGCATTTAAAATTTCCTCCCCTGTAAATATAGCAGGAATTGACTAGTCTCCTCTGCATGGTTTATATCCCAGTATCCAGAAATCTCTACAGGTATGATCTTATCTGGTGGAGATTTGCAAAGAACCAAAGGACTGAGTTTACTTAGTGAGTGAGCGAGAAATGGATCATCTGAGTTAAATATGTCCTTTAATTTCAGGGGATTTCAGCTTCTCTAATTAAGCCTTTCTAACAATGAAAGGGTTGAGGGACTTCTCTCATGGCGCAGTGGTTAAGAATCTGCCAGCCCATGCAGGGGATATGGGTTCAATCCCTGGTCCGGGAAGATCCCACATGCTGCGGAGCAACTAAGCCTGTGCGCCACAACTACTGAGCCTGCGCTCTAGAACTGAGCCTGTGTGCCACAACTACTGAAGCCCCCACACCTAGAGCCCGTGCTCTGCAACAAGAGAAGCCACCACAATGAGAAGCCCACGTACCACAACAAAGAGAAGCCCCTGCTTGCCGCAACTAGAGAAAGCCCGCGCGCAGCAATGAAGACCCGATGCGGCCAAAAATAAATAAATTAAAAATAAATTTATTAAAAAAGAAAGAAAGGGTTGAAACATTTTAGACCCTGTTATTCAAGTACTATAAATTCTCAGATTATCAAACACTGACATCACAATCAAAACAAATCCTGAATAAAAATACTATGTAGACAAAAAAAATTACTAAATATTTTAAAATAAAATAGAATCAAAATAATCAACATAATCAAAGTCAATATCTGGGTTCTAAAGAGTGGTGCCAAATATGCTGAGCCACATCATCTCAGTCATTGCCCAATCTCAGCAGTAAGAAGAAAGCCATTATGACTACCAGAATATTGCTACTGCTACCAAAAAAGAGTAAGTCTAAATGTCTGAACAGGGACTTCCCTGACAGTCCAGTGGTTAAGACTCTGCACTCCCAATGCAGGGGTCACAGGTTTGACCCCTGGTTGGGGAACTAAGATCCCACATGTCACACAGCATAGCCAAAAAAAAAAAAAAAAAAGGGAGGGAGACACAAGAGGGAGGCGATATGGGGATATATGTATATGTACAGCTGATTCACTTTTGTATAAAGCAGAAACTAACCATTGTAAATCATTGTAAAGCAATTATACTCCAATAAAGATGTTTTTAAAAAAAGGGTCTAAGCACAGATTCAGGCCACGAAGGAAACTATATTACATTTTCTTTTCTAATACTTTTTCTTCAAATTTTCTAGACTCAGTGCCCCTCAACTGCTTTTGTTCTTGGACTTAAAGGCCACTCTTCTTGTTCTTCTGAGGAACAAAGATAACTGGCCAGAGTCACCTTTGTTCTTCAGAAGTAAATCACATAAGCTCAGCAGTCTGTCCTACCAAAAGTTACAGGTTGAATTAAAGACCTCCGCAGTTTCTTCCAGCTCCAGCACACTGTGGTTGTTCTCTACTTAGCTACTTCCCTCATCATCCTCATAAACTCATTGACCTCTGTAGCTCATGTCCACAGAAGACTGCTTTGTTGATCCAGCTCTAGTAGATCTTTGTTAATACAGAGATGGCCTACTTGAAAATTTTAAAGAAAACAATAAATTACAGTAAGGAGATGTTTGCCTACTTCCCTCTAGTTTCTGGGTAATATTCCTGTTCTCCACCCTGCTGCATCCCACTCCCATTCCCCATCCATGTCCTAGAAAAGTGGTTCTGTTATTCCCTATTTCCTGTATCCCCAAAATTTCCTTGATTGGCTCTTTCAACTCAACATTTTTTACAAACACAAAGCCTTTCCCTTCCCCAATCCAACCAGTTCTTCCAGCTACTGCTCAATCTAATCTTTTTTGAAAGCCCCTCAAATAGACTTCTGGGGGGAAAAAAAAGTTAAAGCTCTGCATTTGTTTCCAGAAGGTATGAACCAGACTGTAGACTTAGGATACTCCCTTTTGAAGCTCTACCAAAGAAATGCTGTTTTCTTTTCTCATATCCTGTGTAATATGGAACCAAGAGGTGAGTTTGATGTTCTCCATTACTTCTCCTCAACTCCACCCCTATTAAAGCTAACCTTGCTTGTCAAGATGGCCCTTTACTCCTCCTCTCCAATACTGTCTACCTCTGATACACTCATAGGCTTTTTCTTATTCACCCCTTACATCAACAGTCTGAGACACATATCTTCATCTTATAAATGGTGTCAGAGAGATTAAATAATCTGTCCAAGATCATACAGCTAACCAATGCAAGAGCTCAGCTTCAACCCAAATCTACCTCTTACTGTGCTAGACTGGATACAACCTAAGAAGTCTGGAGGATACTGAAGTATGGGAACCTAAAGACCCTTGCAATGAAGGACTACTTTGAGAACAACATCTAAGCTAAACTGATGAGAGTACCTTACAAACTGGTTACATATAACATTAATCTGTATTTAGTACTTTATCATTAAATTACAAGCTTAAGAGCCATAGGGAAAAGCCATCTACTCCCTGTAGGCCACCTACTTTGTAGCATGAATAACAAACAGCTAAAGTGAAGAAGTCCTTCTAGGCCAAGATTAGTGAGTAATTCTTGATATGACACAGTCTGTTAGAAGAAATGAAGATGAAAAAGAAAGAGGCCTCTCACTGTATTTGAGTTTCTAACTAGAATAATGAACCACACTTCAAATCTTCCTAAACAGAACAATTAAGAAATAAATCGTCTCCTTACCTAACCAACCCCAATAACACACTGGATAATTAGAAATAGTACCACTTTAACACTGACAGTACACATTTCTTTATGCTCCAGGAAAACAAATGACTGGTTTGGGACTTTAAATTTTAGAACATTTTCAGAATGTTGAGTGTTATAGTAAATAATACTAATATTATATCATAAAATACTGTTTTTTACATAAAATGCATTATTTCAAAAGATTTTCTGAATTCCTAACTGTGATTACTTTATGTCTGACTTACTTCACTTAGTTTAATGACCTCCATGTAAAGGTCTATCCATGTTGTCGCAAAAGGCAGGATTTCCTTTTTTATGATTGAATAATATTTCATTGTGTATATATACCATATTTTCTTTACCCATTCATCCACTGATGGACACTTAGGTTATTTCCATATCTTGGCTATTATAAATAATGCTGCAATGAACATGGGGGCATACATATCTCTTCAAGATAATAATTTAATTTCCTTCAGATATATACTCAGAAATGGAATTGCTGGATCATATGGTCATTCTATTTTAATTTTTTGAGGAACCTCCACACTATTTTCCAAAGTAACTGTACCAAGTTATGACCATTTGTATGTCTTCTTTGGAGAAATGTTTATTCAGATCCTCTGCCCATTTTATAAATGGATTGTTTGGTTTCTTGCTCTTGAGTTGTAAGTTCCTTTTTTTTTTTTTGCTGGTTTATAACATTATATAAATTTCATGTGTACTATATTTCTATTTCTGTATACAATACAGTGTGATTTTATATATACAGATATATAGATATAGATATAGATATAGATATAGATATAGATCTCATCTTCTTTATCCATTCATCTGTTGGTGGGCACTTAGGTTGTTTCCATATCTTGCCTATTGTAAATAATGCTGTGATAAACAGAGGGGTGCATGTATCTTTTAAAATTAGTGTTTTCATATTCTTGTGATAAATACCCAGAAGTGGAACAGCTGAGTCATATGGTAGTTCTATTCTTAATTTTTTGAAGAATCTCCATACTGTTTTCCATAGTAGCTGCACCAATTCACATTATCAACAGTATACAAAGATTCCCTCTTCTCCACATCCTCTCTAACACTTGTTTCTTGCCTTTTTTGATAATAACCATTCAAACAGGCATGAGGTGATATCTAATTGTGGTTTTGATTTGCATTTCCTTGATGATTAGTGATATTGAGCATCTTTTCATGTACCCATTGACCATTTATGTGTATTCTTTGGAAAAATGTCTATTCTGATCCTCTGCCCATTTTTAAATTAGGTTGTTTTTTGTTGTTGTTGAGTTGTATGAGTTCTTTATATATTTTGAATATTAGCCTCTTAATGGGTATATGATTTGCAAATATCTTCTCCCAGTTGACAGATTGTCTTTTCATTTTGTTGATGGTTTCCTTTGCAGGGCAGAAGCTTTTTAGTTTGATGTAGTCTCATTTGTGTTTTTTGTTTTTTGATTTTTTTTTTTTTGCTTTTATTTCCCTTCCCTGAGGAGACACATCCAGAAGGATATTGCTAAGACCAATGTCAAAAAGTATACTATGTTTTCTTCTAGGTTTGTTATGGTTTCAGGTCTTATATTCAAGTCTTAATACATCTGGAGTTGATTTTTGTATGTGGTGTAGGATAGTGGTCTAGTTTCATTCTTTTGCATGTGGCTATCCATTTTCCCAACACAATTTATTGGGGAGACTATTCTTTCTCCATTGTATGTTCTTTGCTCCTTTGTCATAACTTAATTTTACATATATGTGTGGGTTTATTTCTGGGCTCACAATTCTGTTCCACTGATCTATGTGTCCAATGTTCTGCCAATACAATGCTGTCTTAATTACAATAGCTTTGTGATATAATTTGAAGTCAGGGAGTGTGATGCCTCCAGTTTTGTTCTCTCTTCTCAGGATTGCTTTAGCTATTCAGGGTCTTTTGGGTTCCATATAAATTTTAGGATTTTTTTGTTCTATTTCTGTGAAAAATGTCCTTGGGAATTTAATAGGTATTACATTGAAGCCATACATTGTTTAATGTAATAGGAACATATTAACAGTCTTAATTTTTCCAGTCCATGAGTATAGTATATCTTGCCATTTCTTTGTGTCATCTTTAATTTTTTTCAACAACATCTTATAATTTTCAGTGTACATGTCTTTCACATCCTTGGATAAATTTATTCCTCAGTATTTTATTCTTTTTGTTTCAATTGTAAATGGTATTCTTTTCTCAATTTCTCACTCTGCTAGTTTGTTGTTAGTATATAGGAACACAAAAGATTTTTGTTCTATATTGATTTTGTACCCAGCAACTTTATTGTACTCATTGACTATTTCTAATAGTTTTTTGATGGAGTCTTTAGGGTTTTCTATATATAACATCAGGAAATTTGCAAATAGTGATGGATTTACTTCTTCCTTTCCAATTTGGGTGCTTTTTATTTCTTTTTCTTGCCTGATTGCTGTGGTTTGGACTTCCAATACTTTGTTGAATAGAAGTGTGAGAGTGGGCATAATCATCTTGTTCCTGATCTTAGAGGGATTGCTTTCAATTTTTCACCTTTGAATATGATGTTAGCTGTGAATCTGTCATATATGTCCTTTATTATATTGAGGTACGTTCCTTCTATACACATTTTATTGAGAGTTTTTATCATAAATGGGTTCTGAGTCTCGTCAAATGCTTTTTCTGCATC
Source organism: Mesoplodon bidens (assembly GCF_964165515.1). Lineage (NCBI taxonomy): Eukaryota > Metazoa > Chordata > Mammalia > Artiodactyla > Ziphiidae > Mesoplodon > Mesoplodon bidens. The sequence continues at coordinate 90,178,738 of NC_138160.1, read as the reverse complement.
GAGATGATCATATGATTTTTATCCTTCATTTTATTAATGTGGTGAATCACACTGATTGATTTGTGTATGTCAAACCATACTTGCATCCCTGGAATTAATCGTACTTGATTATGGTATATGATCCTTTTAATCTGTCCCACAGTATCCAAGGGAGATTGGTTCCAGGATTTGCCACAGACACGAAGACCTGCTTGATACTCAAGTCCCACAGTTGGCCCTCCATATCCACGGTTCCACACCAGTGGATTCAACCAAACACATACCATATAGTGCTGTATTTACTACAGAAAAATAACCCATGTATAAGTGGACCTGTGAAGTTCAAAACCTGCATTGTTCAAGAGTCAGCTCTATTGTTTATTTGGTTTACTAATATTTTGTTGAAGAATTTTGCAAGTATGTTCATCAGAGATAATGTCCTGTAATTTTCTTTTTTTGTGTTGTCCTTGTCTGGTTTTGGTATCTGAGTAATGTTGGCCTCATAAAATGAGTTGAGGCATTCCCTCCTCTTCAATTTTTTAGAAGAATTTGAGAAGGACAGTTATTAAATCTTCTTTGAATCTTCACTGAAGCCATCTGGTTCTGGACTTTGTTTGGGGGGATTTTTTTTTTTTTTTTTTTTTTTTGCGATACGCGGGCCTCTCACTGTTGTGGCCTCTCCGTTGCAGAGCACAGGCTCCAGACGCACAGGCTCAGCGACCATGGCTCACGGGCCCAGCCGCTCCACGGCATGTGGGATCTTCCCAGACCGGGGCACGAACCCAGGTCCCCTGCATCGGCAGGTGGATTCTCAACCACTGCACAACCAGGGAAGCCAGGGATATTTTTTATTACTGTTTCAATCTCCGATTGATCAGTCTATTCAGATTTTCTATTTCTTTGTGATTCAGTCTTGGAAGATTGTATGGTATGATTAAAATTTTTATCCATTTCTTCTAGGTTGTCCAACTTGTTGGTGTATGGCAGTTTATAATATTCTCTCATAATCCTTCGTATTTCTATGGTATCCACTGATATTTCTCCTCTTTCATTTCTAATTGTATTTACCAGAGCCTACTCTCTTTTTTCCTAGTGAGTCTAGCTAAAGGTTTGTCAATATTGTTTACTTTTTCAAAGAACAAGATCTTAGTTTAATTGATCTTTTCTATTTTCTTTTTAGTCTGTACTTCATTTACTTCTGCTCTAATCTTTATTTCCTTCCTTCTACTGACTTTGGACTGTGTTTTTTCTTCTTTTTCTAGTTCCTTTACATGTAAGGTTAGATTGTTTGAGATTTTTCTTGTTCCTTGAAGCAGGCCTGTATTGCTATAAACTTCCACTTAGTACTGCTTTTGGCAAACCCCATAGATTTTTGGTATGTCTTATTTGAATTTTATTTGTCACCAGGTATTTTTTTATTTCTCCTTTGATTTCTTAATTGATCCAATAGTTACTCAGGAACATGCTGTTTAATCTCCACATATTTGTGATTTTTCCATCTTTCTTCTTGTAATTGATCTCTAGTTTCTTTCATACCACTGTTAGTAGAAAGATGCTTGATATGATTTCAATCTCCTTCAATTTATCGAGACTCTTTGTGCCCCAACATATGGTCTATCCTTGAGAGTGTTCCATGTGCACTCAAGAAGAATATGTATTTTGCTGCTTTGGGATGGAATGTTTTATATAAATCTAACAACTCCATCTGATCTAAAGTTTCATTTAAGGCTGCTGTTTCCTTGTGGACTTTTTGTCTGGATGATCTATTCATTGATGTAATTGGGGGGTTAAAGGCCCCCACTATCATTGTATCACTGTAATTTCTCCCTGTAAGTCTGTTAATAATTGCTTTATATATTTTGGTGCTCCTATGTCAGGTGCATATATATTAATAACTGTTATGTCTTCTTGATGAGTTGCCCCCTTTATTATTATACAACGTCCATCTTTGTCTCTTGTTACTGTATTTTGTCTGAGTATGGTGACACTCACTGTCTTTTGGCTGCCATTTGCTTGAAGTAGCTTCTTCCATCCCTTCGCTTTGAGCCTATGTTTGTCTTTAGAGTTGAGATGAGTCTCCTGGAGGCACCATATTGTTGGGTCTTATTTTGTAATCCAACCAGCCATAATGTGACTTTTTATTTAATCTATTTAATTGAGGGTGATTATTAATAAATGAGTACTCAGTACTGCCATTTTATCTTTTGTTTTCTGGTTGCTCTATATCTCCATTGTTTCTTTTTCCTTGTGTTTCTATCTGCCATTTTAGTTTGATAGTTTTCCATGAGATTTTTCTGTTTCCTTTTTTTTTAATGTTTCCTGTCTCTGCTCTAAATTTGTTTTGTGGTTACCATGAGGCTTGTATAAAATATCTAATAAAATTGTCCTTTTTTTCTGCTGGATAGCGTCTTATCTTCATCTGCTTACAGGGGTTCCATCTTTTTCCTCTTCTACTTTTATATTTTTGTTGTCTAAAATCATCCCTTTTATGTTGTGAGCTCGTTACCAAATTGAAGTAGCCATAATTTTTTTTTTTTTTTTGGCAGTATGCAGGCTTCTCACTGTTGTGGCCTCTCCCATTGCAGAGCACAGGCTCCAGACGCGCAGGCTCAGAGGCCATGGCTCACGGGCCCAGCCGCTCCACAGCATGTGGGATCCTCCCGGACTGGGGCATGAATCCGTGTCCCCTGCATCAGCAGGCAGACTCTCAACCACTGCGCCACCAGGGAAGCCAAATTTTTTTTTTTTTACTGTTTTTTCCCCTCTAACCTTTATCCAATAATCAAGTGTTTAAAAACCTATTCTGATATAGGGTTGCAATTTCCTGATTCTATTTAATCACCTTAGTCATAGTTTTGGGCACTTCTGCTTTTTTTTTTTTTTTTCGGAGAAGAGCAGAAACGTCTACATCTCTTATAAAGCATGTCTAGTGGTGATGAACTCTCTGCTAGGAAAGCCTTTATTTCTCCTTCACATCTGAAGGATAACTTTGCTGAACAGAGTATTCTTGGCTGACACCTTTTATATTTCAATATTTTGAGTATGTCATTCCACTCTCTCCAGGCCCATAGAGTTTCTGCTGAGAAATGTGCTGATGGCGGAATGTGGGCTCTTTTGTAGGTGACCATCCTTTTTTCCCTGGATGCCTTTAACTTTTTTTTTTTTTTTGCATTTACTTTGGAGAATTTTAACATAATGTGTCTTGGAGAAGGTTTTTTTTTTGTATTGAGGTTATAAGGAGTTCTCTTAGCTTCAAGTACTGGATAACCAGCTCCTTCCCCAGGTTTGGGAAGTTCTCAGCTATTATTTCTTTAATTAAACGCTCTGCTCCCTTTTGCCTCTCTTCTTCTGGGATACTCACTATTCTAATGTTGCCCTTCCTAATAGAGTTGAAGAGTTCTCATAGAATTTCTTTTTTTTTGGTACACGGGCCTCTCACTGTTGTGGCCTCTCCCCTTGCGGAGCACAGGCTCCGGACACGCAGGCTCAGCAGCCATGGCTCACGGGCCCAGCCGCTCCGCGGCATGTGGGATCTTCCCGGACCGGGGCACGAACCTGTATCCCCTGCATTGGCAGGCGGACTCTCAACCACTGCGCCACCAGGGAAGCCCTCTTTTTTTTTTAATATATAAATTTATTTATTTTTCGCTGCTTTGGGTCTTCATCTCTGTACGTGGGCTTTGTGCGGCGAGCGGGGGCTACTCTTTGTTGCGGTGTGCGGACTTCTCATTGCGGTGGCTTCTCTTGTTGTGGAGCATGGGCTCTAGGTGTGCAGGCTTCAGTAGTTATGGCGTGCGGGCTCCAGAGCACAGGCTCAGTAGATGTGGTACATGGGCTTAGTTGCTCCATGGCATGTGGGATCTTCCCGTACCAGGGCTCGAACCCGTGTCCCCTGCATTGGCAGGTGGATTCTTTTTTTTTTGCGGTATGCGGGCCTCTCACTGTCATGGCCTCTCCCGTCACGGAGCACGGGCTCCAGACGCTTAGGCCCAGCGGCCACGGCTCACGGGCCCAGCCGCTCAGCAGCACGTGGGATCCTCCCAGACCGGGGCACGAACCTGCGTCCCCTGCATCGGCAGGCGGACTCCCAACAACTGCGCCACCAGGGAAGCCCTGGCAGGCGGATTCTTAACCACTGCACCACAAAAGCAGCCCCCCCCCTTTTTTACTATCTTAATGCTCTCTCCTCTTCTAACCATACCATTTCTAGATTTCTATCTTTGAGCTTGCTAACTCTCTTCCATATGGTCTGCTCAACTTCCAATGCTTTCTAGTGAATTTTTCATCTTATTTATTGACTTCTTTAACTCCAGAATTTGCTTGGTTCTTTTTTAGAGTTTCAATCTCTCTGGTAAAGTATTCCTTCTGTTCATTAATTTATCCCTCATAAAACTGCCTTTATGAGTTTTCTTGTAGCTCACTGAGTTTCTTCATGACAGCTATTTTGAATTCTCTATCAGTTATACTACAATACTCTATGACTAAGTTCAGTTTCTGAAGAATTGTCATTTTCTTTTTGTGATGCCGTGTTACCACGGTTCTTCACAGTGCTTGGTGAGTTGTTCCTCCGCCAGCGTATCTGAAGCAGCAAATACCTTTCTTCCTTTAGGTAAAGCTTTTACAGGAAAAAACAAACAAACAAACAAACAAAAAACCTTGATTTTAGGGATTCAATAGGTTAGTAATTAGAGGCCTTTTATTTTCCAGTAGGTGGCACTATAGCACAAGTTTTTGGCTTGTCTCACCTGAGCTGCCTCCAGCTATACTTGAGAGTTGGCACTTTCCACTTTCCACCACCCGGGTGAGAAGTGTCACCCAGTGCCCTAGATGTCACTACTTGTGCCTCTGGGGTTATTGATGCCTTACTGCTGCTGGTGTCAGCAGTGTCACCCCCTGGGGCACGATGTCAGGTGCCTCTCCCACGTTCAGTCTCCTGGGTAGCAGGCTCTGCTGCCATGGATTTGGGGGGTGGGAAGTTTGTAGGGAAGCCATGGTTACAGCTGTCTTTCCTGTGACCAGTTTTAGGGTGCACAGGTTCTGCTACTGTGGGTGAAGTGTGGAGGGACTGGAGTGGTGGGCACTTCTGAAGCTGGACAGATGTGGTTTCAGGCTCCACCGCCACTGCTGTCCAGTTCCTAGGAGCTGTGAGTGCCTCTGCAGCCAGGAAGCTGGTGTTGTGTGTGTTGCATCCCCTAATGCTACCATGTTCTCTTGGGTTGCAGGCTCAGAATCTGTGGCCAGGGGTCTGAGATTACAGTACTGCCTTCAGTGTTCCCTCTATGCCTCCTCTATGTGTTCCAAGACACCCACACTTTAGATGTATAGATATGTGGAATTCTCCAGCATCCTAGTGTTTTAGACAGAGGCACATTTGTTGAGTTATGGATTTTACTGGTTGTAGATTAAAATGGAGAGACAAAGGAAGTACCTCAAGCTGACATGATAATTTTTTAATTGGATTACTTGTTTTTTTGCTCTTGAGTAAAATGAGTTCCTTATATTTTAGATATTAACTCCTTACGAAATAGATTTTTTGCAAGTATTTTCTCCCATTCTGTAGGTTGCCTATTCATTTTGCTGATAGTTTCTTGCTGTACAGAAGCTTTTTATTAATGCTTTTGCTGCTTATTTATTTTTGCTTTTGTTGCTTGAGCTTTTGGTGTCATAACCAAAAAACTTTTGCCAAGAACAATGTCAAGGAGGTTTTTTTCCGTATGTTTTCTTCTAGTAGCTTTGCAGTTTCAGGCTTACATTTAAGTTTTTATTCCATTTCCAGTTAATTTTTGTGAGTGGTGTAGGACAGGGGTCCAATTTCATCCTTTTGCATGGAAATATTCAGTTTTCCCAACATCAGTTATTAAAAAGACTATTCTTGGGCTTCCCTGGTGGTGCAGTGGTTGAGAGTCCACCTGCCGATGCAGGGGACACAGCTTCATGCTCCGGTCTGGGAAGATCCCACATGCTGCGGAGCGGCTAGGCCCATGAGCCATGGCCACTGCGCCTGCGCCTCCGGAGCCAGTGCTCCGCGATGGGAGAGGCCACAACAGTGAGAGGCCCGCGTACCACAACAACAACAACAACAACAAAGACTATTCTTGGCTCCCTTGTCAAATCTTAGGTGACCATATATTCAAGAGTTTATTTCTGGGATCTCAGTTCTGTTCCATAGGTCTATGTGTCTGCTTTTATGCTAGTACCATACTGTTTTGATTACTATAGCTTTATAATAAATTTTGAAATCAGGAATTGTATCTAGCTTTGTTCTACCTTCTCAGAATTATTTTGGCTATTTGGGGTCTTAGTGGTTCCATATGAATTTTAGGATTGTTTTTCTATTTCTGTGAAAAATGACATTGAAATTTTGAGAGGGACTGCACTGTATCTATAGATGGCTTTGGGCAGTAAGGACATGTTAGCAATACTAATTCTTCCATTTCATCAGCACAGAATGTCTTTCCATTTATTTGTGTCTTCTTCAGTTTCTTTCATCGATGTCTTATAATTTTCAGTGTACAGGTCTTTCCCTTTTTGGTTAAATTTTTTCCTAAGGATTTTAATTTTATTATGCTATTGTACATGGAATTACTGTCTTTCTTTTTCAGATAGTTCATTAGTGTATAGAAACAAAACTGATTTTTGTACATTGATGTTTTTTTTTAATCCTGCAACTTTACCAAATTCATCTATTAGTTTCTTGGTAGTATTTTTATTATTTTCTATATACAGTAAGTCCCCTACATATGAACGAGTTCCGTTCTGAGAGTGCATTTGTAAGTCAAATTTGTTCATAAGTCCAACAAAGTTAGCCTAAGTAGCCAACTAACAAAATCAGCTATACAGTACTGTACTGTAATGGGCTTATAATACTTTTCACACAAATAATATATAAAAAACAAACAAACACACAAAATAAAGAAAACATTTTTAATCTTACAGTATAGTACTTAGAAAAGTACAATAGTACAGTACAACAGCTGGCATACAGGGGCTGGCATCGAGTGAACAGGCAAGAAGAGTTACTGACTGGAGGAGGGAGAGGAGGCAGGAGATGGTAGAGCTGAAGGATGGTCAGCAATAGGAGACAGAGGGCAAGCTGCAATTTCACTCACACCTGACGTTAATGGCACAGGTTCTGGCTCCTTGCTGGATTCAATTCTACCTACCCTCTTGAAAAAATGATCCAGTGATGTCTGGGTAGTAGCTCTTTTTTTCTCGTCATAGATGACACGGTAGCCCTGGATTGCATTCTGAACAGCTACTGCAACCTTTGTGTATCATTCTATGTTCAGGTCCTGTGTCTCAAAAACAGTGTCTCCTCAAAAAAAGAAAATCCCTTTGCCATTTCCTGCATGTGAATCTCTTCAATTCTTCAGTTACTTCTTCCTCTTGTTGCTCCACTCTTTCAATTATTTTCACTTTTGTTTCCAACGTCATCGCTTGGCACTTTTTAGCAGTAGCAGCTACATCACTGCTGCTTTTATGCTGGCTTCCGGACGTCCTGGGCTTGAAATAAAGATACTGTACTACTTTACTACTCTATTCAATACTGTACAGTAAAGTACACAAATGCACAACCACTTGCAGAGATGCACACATGTGACAATGTACATCAGACACATCAACTAACTTAACGTGATTGGACATGTGAACACACATTCACATCTTTAAAAGTTCACAACTTGAAGATTCGTATGTAGGGGACTTACTGTATGATATCATGTCCTCCACAAAGAGAGACAACTTGAATTCTTCCTTTCCCATTTGGATGCCTTTTATTTCTGACAGGTGTAATTTTAGATGAATAAAGAAACACAAAGTAAAATTCCCCTTTAGCATAGAATAAAACAAGTCCTCAAACTAAAATAGCTGTTAAAATACGAAAAGATGTTTAATTTCACTCACAATTAGAGAAATATAAATTAAAGCTACACTAGGTATCATTTCTACCTATCATATTAATAAAAATTCGTAAGTTTGACAACATACTCTCTTGCCCAGATTAAGCAGAAATTGGTAGTTTCATATATTCCCAGTAGATATACAAAATGGTACAAAAGCTATAAAGGAAATTTATATTTATATTGACAATATATAGCAACAGTACATTAGACGTTTACACTTTGACCTAGAAATCTCATTTCCAGGAATGTACCTTAAAGATATTCATAAAGATACAAAAACAGATCTGTAACAAAGTTATTCACTGCAGCAATATTTGTGACTGCAAAATACTGTGAGACATAATATCCCAACAGAGTAACTTGGTTGAATATCTAAATATTCTCACTACCAAAAGGAACCAGGATCCCTCGGGGAAAGGGTTTATTGAAGGACTGGAAAAGGAACATTCAAAAGGTGAGCCTGGGGCTTCCCTTGTGGCGTAGTGGTTGAGAGTGCGCCTGCCGATGCAGGGGACACGGGTTCGTGCCCTGGTCCGGGAAGATCCCACATGCCTTGGAGCAGCTTGGCCCGTGAGCCATGGCCGCTGAGCCTGCGCATCCAGAGCCTGTGCTCCGCAACGGGAGAGGCCACAACAGTGAGAGGTCCGCGTACCGCAAAAAAAACAAACAAACAAAAAAAAAAACCACTAAACCATGCCCTCAGGATTAAAGGCAGAATGTACACACTTCAAAAATAACTTTAAGTAAAAAAGAAAAATTACCGAAGCACAAAGTGTGACTTATCACATACATGTTCCAGATTAAAGAAACTGAAGAAACCTAACAACTAAATGAAATAAGTGATTCTCTATTAGATCCTGAATGAGGATGAAAAAAAATTTTGCCAAAAGGGACATTATTGGAACAGTTGACAAAAGCTGGATATGCGATATATTTTTGATAATAGCATGGTAACCATGGTAAATTTCCCAAATTTGATCATTACATTGTGGGTATCTTTGTACAAAATACATGCTTAAATGTTTAAGAATAAAGAGACATGATGTCTTCAACTAACTTACAAATCATTCCCCCAAAAAATTATATATATAAAACACAAATTATATTGAGAGAGAAAGGAGCAAATATGGCAAAATGTTAACAATTAATAAGTACAGTAGAGTTCATAGGGGAATCTCTGTTCTATTCTTGAAACTCTGCTGCACGTTTTAATTTTTTTAAGTAAAGACATAAAAATCACTAGTTGCAAGACTTCTGCTTCCATCAAGATAGAGAAACAGGCATAAATTTATTCTCCTGCATAACACAACTAAAAACTGGACAAAAATGTAAGATAGCATTCAAGCCACTGGACATCAGGCAAGGAAGGACAGTGAACCCTGAGAGACTATAAATAAATGAACTGAACGCTAAGATTATCCCAGCTTACTGAATGGAGAAAATGTCCAGGATATGGTCCAGGGAAGAAGAGCCAAGCAGAACTCAGTAATCTCTGCAAGTTAAAGAAACTGTACAGAGCACAGAGACACTGACATAGTCAGAGTACTGGTGAAGAGACAAGGACAGAGTACTAGAGAGAAGAGAGCTGCACAAAGAGAAAACTCAAGAGACCTGCAAAGACTCACCCAAAATCTTACTTAGCTAAGATTTTTTTAGCTAAGTACTGATTAGCTCAGGGCATGAGGAAACTACTCTATGCCGTGGAAATAACCCACCAATAAGGATTACAGGAAACACTGTCCAGAGCTCACATAGTATCACAGAATTGTACCAGGTCCCAACAGCCAGAGTTTAAAACCTCATAATATGGAGAGCATCCTTTGGATACTGAGAATGATCTTGTCTCAGTAGAGGAGATAAATTTACCCTAGACTATACATACTGCTGGTCCACCTAACAAATGTAAAAAACAAGAGACAAAAAGATCAAGCTGTGTCCAAGTAACTTAATCATATCCCAAAGCTCAAGAATAGTTAAAGAAAGGTAAAAATATTCGGTACCTAATAAGGTAAAATTCATAATGCCTGGCATCAAGAGCATGCAGTTGCAGGAAAATACAACCCAAAATGAGCAGAAAAATCAGGCAGTCAAAGCTGGCCCAGAAGTAACACCGAGGATAGAAGACAAGGAGAATAAAAGAGTCACTATGACTGTATTCCATACGTTCATGAAACTAAAAGAAAGAATAAATATATTAAGTAGAGAAATGGAAAATATTTTAAAAGATTCAAATTGAACTATTACAATGATTCACTTATGACTTGCTCATTTTCAACATGGAAATGGCTCAGCTACTTGGTTTCTGTTTCCTTCTGTCCAATTTCTCCCTCCTAAGTACAGGTGTGGGGCAAAAGGAAGATCTGAGTTTTGGCAGGTATGAAAAGATAAAAGGATTGGCATACACCAGCATGTTTAGCTTGAAATACTGGTGAGACAGGAAGTGACATTGACAGAGGAAGAAGAAAGGAGGAGTGATACTGTTGGAATAGGAGAGGTCAGGGAGAGAGTTAACTCATTGATAGGCTTATTAAAGAGCAAGGAGGGGCGGGGTCCAACAAAGCAGCATGGGAAGACCCTGAACTCACCTCCTCCCACGACACACCAAATCTACAACTACATAAGTAATAATTCCGGGTAAAAAGAACTGTAAACTAGCTGAACGGCACCCTCCACAATAAGGGATAAAGGGGCCACAGCAAGATGGGTAGTAGAGGCAGAGATGCAGTGACTCTAAAACCCTATCCCCCAGTGCAGTGACACACAGCAGGGAGGCATCTCACTAGTCCAGAGCCTCTTTTTAAGGATCAAAGGGTTTGTGCCCCACACTGGGCACCCCAACCCTTGGGACCTGCACCAGAGAGACAAGGCCCCCAAACATCTGGCTTTAGAAACCAATGGGGCTTACATCCAGGGGGCCCAGGGGGCTGCGCGAATCTTAGATACTCCTGTTGAGGGGCTCATGTGTGGATTCACTGGTTCCAGGAACAAGCACAAAGGCAAGTTTGAAAAGTGACTTGATTATGTATAAAGGAGATTTGGTTGTTAACCTTAAAGCATCTGCTGGAGGGACAGGGATTAACTGGGAACTTCGTCATGGATGGTACCACTGAAGAGTACCATTTTTGCACTCTCCCTCCACCCTGCTATTGCAAGTGGGCAAGCATACAACCTCTCTAAAGTCAAGTGTCTATCCCACCCAAAATGCTCATCCCAGGCCTCCCTAAAGCGGAAGGCATGTCCCATTCCCAACACTTTCCTCCAATATTGTGAAAACTGCAGGCGTGCCTCTCCCCCAGCACTCTTTCCTGGCCTCTCTAAAGCTGAGGGCACACCCTGCCCGCAATACTCACACAGCCTCACTAAAGCACAGTCTACACAGGGGACTCATCTTGATTGCCAGGCTCTGGTGGTCAGAAGGGCTTGTGCTCCTGGCCCCAGGGGACCGTAACAATCAGAAAGATAGTTCTGGGCAGAATATGACATCCAGGACACTACATAAACAGCAGACTGAAACATCCCTGATCCGCACATGAAAAAGACCCCTTAATTGTCCTGGAGCTTCAACCTGAGGGGCAGGCTTCAGTTTTGCAATACATCTAAAGGTTACATAGGTGCTCTTTGGGAATGTAGGCAAGGAGACACCACCTGTGCACCCTGTCTTGGCCTCACCACAGCATGCTGGTACCTCCCAGAAAGAAGCTTATACACTCATCTGAAACCCCAATTCTTCCAACTGCTGCCAAGGGGACATATCTGGACCTCAGTTTGGAGGTCGGCAGGGTATACAATTGTTGTCACATATGATTTTATACATCTATCTGCATACTTCAAAAGCTACTGGCTGAGAAACAGTCTTTCAATCAGCCTGAATCTAGGCTGACTAGGATCACTCCCTTTAGAACACTGATAGGTCTTGGCACACCCTCAATAAGCAAGACCTATCAAGAATAAATCAGGGGGCTTCCCTGGTGGCGCAGTGGTTGAGAGTCCGCCTGCCGATGCAGGGGACACGGGTTCGTGCCCCGGTCTGGGAAGATCCCACATGCCGCGGAGCGGTTGGGCCCGTGAGCCATGGCCGTTGGGCCTGCGCGTCCGGAGCCTGTGCTCCGCAACGGGAGAGGCCCACGTACAGCAAAAAAAAAAAAAAAAAAAAAAAAAAAAAGAATAAATCAGACTAGTTAGACAATCACATAGGTTCCAGAGATAACCAAGAGCTAGAGCAAGGTTGAATGATAAGAGCCATCTCTTACATAAGGCCTAGTTCTTCAAGACTGGGAGAAGTAGTTATTTTGCCTAATACACAGAAACAATTACACAGAGTCAAGCAAAAGATAAAAACAGAGGAATATGTTCCAAACAAAAGAATAAGATGAAACCTCAGAAAAAGACCTTAATAAAACAGAGATAAGTAATATACCTGATATAGAGTTAAAAGAGATGCTCACTGAACTCAAAAGAAGAATGGATGAACACAGTGAGAGCTATATCAAATAGACAGAAAATATTTTTAAAAACTAAACAGATGTCACAGAACTGAAGAATACAATAACTGAACTGCAAAATATACTAAAGGGGTTCAACAGTTGACTAGCTAAAGTAGAACAACTAAACAGCAACCTGGTAGGTAGGGCAGAGGAACTCACCCAAACAAGCAGCAAAAAGAAACAAAAATTTTAAAAAGTAAAGGTAACTTAAGAGACATACGAGACTACACCAAGCAGAATAACATTCACATTATAGGGGGCCCCAGAAGGAGAAGAGAGAAAGGAGCAGAAAACTTATTTGAAAAAATAATGGCCATAAACTCCCCTAACCTGCGGAAGGAAACATTCAGGTCCAGGAAGCATAGAGAATGCCAAATAAGATGAACAGCAAGATAAATTATAATTAAAACGTAAGAAGTTAAAGACAGAATCTTAAAAGCAACTTGTCACATAAACAAGACTATCATAAGACTATCTGCTGATCTTTCAGCAGAAACTCTGTAAGCCAGAAGGGAGTAGCACAACATATTTAAAGTGATGAAAGGGAAAAACCTACAACCAAGAACACTCTACCTGACAAGGCTATCATTCAGAACTGAAGGAGAGAGAAAGTGTTTTCTAAATAAGCAAAAGCTAAAGGAGTTCATCACCACTTAACCAACTTCATGAGAAAAGTAAATGGGTCTTCTTTAAGCTGGAAACAAAAGGGTGCTAACTCATAACAGAAAAATGTATGAGAGTAAAAATCTCACTGCTAAAAGCAAATATATGGTAAGGGTAGTGGGTTAATCACATAGGAAGCAATTAGAAGGTTAAAAGATGAAGTAGTAAAATTAATTGAAACTACAATAATTAGTTAAAGAATACACAAAATAAAAAGACGTACAATATGACATCAAAAACATAAAACATGACTGAGCGGAATAAAAATGTAAAGTTTTTAGAATGTGTTCAAATGTAAGTTGCTACCAACTTAAAATAGACTGCTATATATATAGATCGTTATGTGTGAACCTCATGGTAACCACAAAGCAAAATGTACAGCAGACACACAAAAGATAATGAGAATGGAATCTAAACATAACACTAAAGAAATTCATCAAACCACAAGGGAAGAGAGCAAGAGATGAAAAAAGGAATAGAGAGAAGTTATAAAAACATCCAGAAAACAATCAACAAAATGGCATACCTATCAATATTTACTTCCAATGTAAATGGACTAAATTATCCAATCAAAAGACACAGAGTGGGTTAACAGATAAAAAAATAAATTAAAAAAAATAAAAGAATAATTTATATGTTACCAAGAAGAGACTTACTTCAGGTTTAAGAACACACAGACTGAAAGCAAAGGGATGGAAAAAGATATTCCATGCAAATGGAAATGAAAAGAAAGCTGGTATACCTATACTCACATTAGACAAAACAGACTTTAAAACAAAGAACATAATAAAAGACAAAGAAAGGCATTACATAATATAAAGTGGTCAATTCAACAAGAGGATATGACATTTGTAAATATTTACACACCTAACATAGGAAAACCTAAATATATAAGACAACTATTAACAGGCCTAAAGGGAAAATCTGACAGCAATACAATAATTGTTGGAGACTTTAACCACATTACATCAATGGATAGATCATCTACACACAAAATCAATAAGGAAACATCAGCCTTAAATGAAACATCAGACCGATGGACTTAACAGAATGGAGCTTAACACATGGAGCTTAACACATGGAGCATTCTCAAGGATAGGCCACATGTTAGACCACAAAACAAGTCACAATAAATTTAAGAAGACTGAAATAATATCAAGAAATTCCTATCAAAATTCCAATGGCATTCTGCACAGACCTAGAATAAATAATTCTAAAATTTGTATGGGACCAAAGTCCCCAAGAAAAGGAGGGAGGGAGGGATGGACGTAAGGAAGGGAAGGAAGGAAGGACAGAAAGAAGGAAGGAATGAACAAAGCTGTAGGTATCATGCTCCCTGATTTCACACTATACTACAAAGCAATAGTAATCAAAATAGTATGGTATTGGCATAAGACACATAGATCAACAGAATAGAGAGCCCAGAAAGAAACCCACACATATATGGTCAATTAATTTACAACAAAGGAGGCAAAAATATACAATGGGAAAAGGCAGACTCTTCAATAAGTGATGTTGGGAAAACCCAACATCCACATGCAAGAGAATAAAACTGGATGACTATCTTACACCATACACAAAAATCAACTCAAAATTGATTAAAGACTTGAATGTAAGATCAGAAACCATAAAACTCCTAGAAGAAAACATAGGCAGTAAGCTCCTTGACATCACTCTTAGAGATATTTTTTGGATCTGATTCAAACGCAATGGTAACAAAAGCAAAAATAAACAATTGGGACTACATCAAACTAAAAAGCTTCAGTACAGCAAAGGAAACCATCAACAAAACAAAAAGTCAACCTCCAGAATAGGATAAGATATTTGAAAATCATAGATCCAATAACGGGCTAATATCCAAAACACATAAAGAACTCATACAACTAAACAACAACAACAAAATCCAATTTAAAAACAGGCAGAGAATATGAATAGACATTTTTCCAAAGAAGACATATGGGTGGCCAACAGGTAGGTAAAAAGATGCTCAAGATCACCAGCTATTAGGGAAATGCAAACCAAAACCACAATGAGATATTACCACATATCTGTCAGAATGGCTATTGTCAAAAAGACAAGAAATAACAAGTATTGGAGAATTTGTAGAGAAAATGGAACCCTCACACACTGTGAGTGAGAATGTAATTTAGTGCAGCTACTATGTAAAACAATATGAAGGTTCCTCAAATAATAACAGAACTACCATATGCTCTAGTTATTCCACTTCTGGGTATTTATCTGAAGTAAACAAAAACACTAACTAAAAGAGATATATGCACCCCTATGTTCACTGTAGCATTGTTTAAAATAGCCAGATATGGAAATAACCTAAGTGTCCATTGGTGGATGAAAAGATAAAGAAGATGTGGTATATATACACAATGGAATATTTCCCAGCCATAAAAAAGAAGGAAATCTTTGCCACTTATGACAACATGGACGGGCTGTGAGGCTATTATGCTAAGTGAAATAAGTCAGTCAAAGAAGGACCAACACCATATGATTTCACTTATATGTGGAACTTAAAAAAACAAAACAGGGCTTCCCTGGTGGCGCAGTGGTTGAGAGTCCGCCTGCCGATGCAGGGGACACGGGTTCATGCCCCGGTCCGGGAAGATCCCACATGCCGTGGAGCGGCTAGGCCCGTGAGTCATGGCCGCTGAGCCTGCGCGTCCGGAGCCTGTGCTCCATAACAGGAGAGGCCACAACAGCGAGAGGCCCGCGTACCGCAAAACAAAAAAACAAAAAAAACCTCACAGGTACAGGAATAGACTGGTGGTTATCAGAGGGGAAAGGGATTGGGGTGTAGGTGGGAAGGGTGAAGGGGTCAATTATATGGTGACAGATGATAACTAGACTTACTGCAATGATCACTTTATGGTATGGTATATACAAATACTGATTATGTTGTACACCTGAAACCAAAATATTAGGTACCAGGTTTACTGGAATTAAAAACAAAACAAAACAAAACTATCCTGGGCTTCCCTGGTGGCGCAGTGGTTGAGCGTCCACCTGCCAATGCAGGGGACACGGGTTCATGTCCCGGTCTGGGAAGATCCCACATGCCGCGGAGCGGCTGGGCCCGTGAGCCATGGCTGCTGAGCCTGCGCATCCGGAGCCTGTGCTCCACAAAGGGAGAGGCCACAACAGTAAGAGGCCTGCGTACCACAAAAAAAAAAAAAAAAAAAAACTGATCAAACTGCAGGGAGAAACAGACTTATTCACAATTATAATCAGAGATTTCAACACCATTCTCAATAACTGATAGAACAGGTGGACAAAAATGAGTAAAGAGGGACTTCCCTGGTGGCCCAGAGGTTAAGAATCCACCTTCCAATGCAAGTGACGCGGTTCGATCCCTGGTCGGGGAACTAAGATCCCACATGCCGCGGGGCAACTAAGTCCATGTACTGCAACTACTGAGCCCACATGCTCTAGAGCCTGCACACCACAACTACTGAGACTGCACACCACAACTACTGAGCCCATGCACTCTGGAGCCCATGCACCACAACTAGAGAGAAGCCCACGCACCGCAAAAAAGAGCCTGCACATCGCAATGAAAGACCCCGCATGCCACTACAAAGATCCCATGTGTCACACCTAAGATCCAACGCAGCCAAATAAATTAAAAAAAAAAAATGTGTAACCATATTCTTTAAAATAAAAAAAAAATGAGTAAAGAAATAAACGACTTGAACACTACTATCAACCATCTTGACCTAATTGTCATTTATAAGAACACTGCAAACAACAATAGCAGAGTATAAAGTGAACATGAAAGAGTTACCAAGACAGACCATACTCTGGGCCATGAAACAAGTATCCATAAATTTAAAAGGATTCAAGTCATATAAAATAGGATCTTTGAAAACAATGGAACTCAATTTGAAATCCGTAACAAAAATATCTCTAGAAAAAAAGAAACAACTACTTGGAAATTATATAAGAGACTTTGAAAGAATACATGGGTCAAAGAAGGAATCAAAAGTGAAATTAAAATGTATTCTGAACTGAAAGAAATGAAAATAACCATATGAGAATTTTCTGGGATGCAGCTAAAACAGTACTCAGAAAAAATTAAGAACACTATAAGGATGTATGTATCACAGAAGAAGAATAGTCTTAAATCAGTGATCTCAACTTCTACTTTATTAATCCAGAGGAGAAAACCAGCAAATGAAACACAAATTAAATGGGGAAAAAAATTAATAGATTTCAGAGCAGAAATCAATGCAATAGAAAACAGAATATCAATATACAATGAATGAAATCAAAAGTTCGTTCTCACATAACATCAGTAAAATTGAGAAACCTCTAGCCAGTCCAATCAAGAAAAAAAAAAAAAAGAAGACGCAAATGATCAAAATCAGGAATGAGAGAGATAAGACTACTACAGATTCTCCAAATATTAAAAAGACAATAAGGCAAAATAATAAACAACACTAAAAAAATTGACAACTTAGGCAAAAATTAAAAAATTCCTTATAGTTCACTGAAGAAGAAAAGGATCATATGAATAGCCCTTTACTTTAAAAATTAAATTTATAACTAAAAACCTTCTCCCAAAGAAAACTCTAGGCCAAGATGAATTCACTGGTGAATTCTATCACACACCTAAGTAAGAAATAAAACCAATTCTACATAAACTTCTCCAGAAAATTGAAGAAAATACTTCCCACTTGTCTTATGAAGCCAGCCTTATTACTCTGCTACCAAAACCAGACAATATTACAGGAAAAGGAACTGTAGGTCTATATCCCTCAGCAACATTCATACAAAAATTCTCCAAAAAAAATATCTTAGCAAATTGAATCCAATGACATAAAAACAAGGATAATACAAAAAGATGAAGTGGGAAGGTTTTTTTTTTTTTAACAATCTTCAAATTTTTGAAACATCTGAAAATCAATCAATACATTTCAACATATTATCAAACTGAAAAGAAAAAACAATACAATCACCTAAGCAGAAGAAGACAAACCACTTGACAAAATCCAACAACAATTAATGAAAAAGCTTTCAGCTAGGCAGGAACAGAAGGGAATTTCTATAAGCTTCTAGAAGATATCTACAAAAACTCAAAATTAACATCACACTTAATAGTGAAAGACTAAACGCTTTTCCCCTAAGACCGGGAACAAGACATAGATATCTGCTGTCAATACTTCTATTGAACTCTGCACCAGAGGTTTTAGCTACTGCAAGAAGGCCACAAAAATAAATAAAAGGCATCCAAATTGGAAAGGAAGAACTAAAATTCTCTTTGTTTGCAGATAATACAATCATCTGTGTAGAAAATTCAATGGACTCTACAAGACAACTGCAAATAAGTACGTTTTGCAAAGTTTAGGTTATGAGATTAACATACATAATAACAATGAACAGTGGAGAACTGAAAATTAGGAAAAATACTATTTACAAGAACATCAAAAAATATGAAACACACATAAATCCAAAAGACCTATACACTTAAAACTATTGATATAAGATTAATTCAAAAAGTTAAAGAAGATATACACCATGTTTATGGATTAGAACTCCAATACTGTTAAGATATACATTTTCCCAAAATTTACCTATATACTCAATGCATTTCAATCAAAATTCAGTAGTCTTTTTTATAGAAATTGATGAGCTGATTCTAAAATTCATATGGAAATGCATAGGAACTAAAGTAGCCAAAACAATTTTGGAAAGAAAAAAAAAAGCACAAAGAGAAATTACACTATCTAACTTTGAGATTACTATAAAGCAACAATAATCAGAATAATGTGATGCATTTTCAGAGTTAAGAGGAAAAGCTGACATACTCCTTGTTTTTCTTTGGGTTTCCAACCATTGTTCAACTGTTATCTCTCAACATTTCCTCTCTGAAAGGCAATACTACCAATTAAACCACTTCCTCTCAATCTATCACCTTTTCCTATCCCCTTTTCCCACCCCCCCAAATTCTTCTGCCCTCTTTATCTTAGCATTTGTCTTCATCTATCCTTCACCAAAATACCTGACACTTCAGTATACACATTGATGACTGCTTCTCTGTCCTGACCTCATAAATCCTCAATCTTCTTACCTGTTAATACTATTTCTTGTTCCTTTCACTACCTTACTTTTTTTTTAAGAGTTTTTTGATGTGGAGCATTTTTAAAGTCTTTATTGAATTTGTTACAATGTTGCTTCTGTTTTATGTTTTGGCTTTTTGGCTGCAAGGTATGTGGGATCTTAGCTCCCCAACGAGGGATCAAACCCGCACTGCCTGCACTGGAAGGGGAAGTCTTAACTACTGGACCTCCAAGGGAAGCCCCATACTTTTCTAAGCAGTATAATTTCAGTTAAACATAGTAAATAAAACACATGGCTATTTTTCACTCCTTTCCAAAACCCTACCAAAATATAATATAGTTACTTAAAGTATAAATTCGCAATAACAAAGAAGATAGAAAAGGCAACAATCACAGATAAGACTTGCCAACAAAATGTTAGAAAATGTAAGTGGTAACTGATTAGCATATCAGGAAAAGTTGAAACTTAAGTGTACGGCAAGGGGAGGTCAAGAAGAAAAGGCTACATGGTGGGAGGGGTAATTGGAGGAAAATGATCAAAAGGTACACACTTCCAGTTATAAGATAAATAAGTACTAGGGATATAATGTATAGCATGATGACTATAGTTAACACTGGTGTATGATAAAAAGAGTTGTTAAGTGAGTGCTTTCTAAGAGTTTTTATCAAAAAGAGAAATTTTTTTCTTTTCTTTTTATTATTTGGATATCAGCTAAATCTACTCTGGTAATCATTTCACAACATAACATAAATCAAACCATCATGCTGGACTTCCCTGGTGGTGCAGTGGTTAAGAATCTGCCTGCCAATGCAGGGGATATGGGTTCGATCCCTGATCCGGGAAGATCCCACATGCCGGGAAGCAACTAAGCCCATGTGCCACAACTAGTGAGGCTGCGCTCTACAGCCCGTGAGCCACAACTACAGAACCCATGTGCCACAGCTACTGAAGTCCGCCCACCTAGAGCCTGTGCTCCGCAACAAGAGAAGCCACAACAATGAAAAGCCCGTGCACCGCAATGAAGAGTAGCCCCCGCTCGCCGCAACTACAGAAAGCCTGCGTGCAGCAACGAAGACCCAATGCAGCCAGAAATAAATAAATAAATAAATTTATTAAAAATAAAAGAATGAGGAAGCCCTTGAAAAAAAATCATGCTATACACCTTAAACCTATACAGTGATGTATGTCAATTATATCTCAATGAAACTGGGGGGAGAAAAAGAAGAAAAGACCAGTTTATAGGGTCAGATCTAACTCCAATAAAGCTCAGGAACTGGAGAAATCTAAATGAAGAAAAAGGAGAGGGCACCGAAACAGAAGGATTGATTCAGTCTATATAAGGAATAGCCAGAATTCTAGTTCCTATTGCTCAGCCCACAGACATGCAACTAACTATTCTTCCCCCAGTGCAGAAGAAAACAAGAGGAAAAAATTAACCAGAGAGCTTTTGGACTCAGAGACACCAGGCAGCTTACCAAAAACAGGAGGATTAACTAAAATATGACTCTTCGAACACTCAATCTACTTTCCCTATCTATTCCCATAACATAACAGAGTAGTCAAACAAAATACAGGACACTAGTTAAATTTGAATTTCAGATAAAAAATAAATAATTTTTAGTGTATGCATTTCTCAAATACTGTATGCAAATTTAACTGGTGCTCTATATTTTAATTTGCTACATCTGGCAACCCTACCTTCAGACTAGAAACTAGAGAATTGTTCTTTGGGGAATCTCATTGGCCCAGGAAAGGATGTTAAAGATATTAACATTAGGCGTTCTCAGCAAAATCACAGTTCTTTACCTGATCACACATACCACATACACACATTCCCCATAAGAAATAGAGTTTCTTCTACAATTTACTCAAATCCTAAGACCCATGAGTGCAAGAAACACACTAATTTTTTTAGCTTTTCAAGTAAGGTAAAAAAAATTTTTAACTTTGAATAAATATAGTGAAATGTGAAGTAAGACAATGAAAATAAACAGAGGGAAAATCTAAAACTATTAAGGTGTGTAATATTTCATATTTTATACCTTCAAAGGACAATTAGCAGCGCAATTTTGGCCTTTATTTTTATAGCCCTTATTGTTAAATTTTATATTATACTTTATAATCTTGGAGCTAAAAAACCATATTGTTTATCCAAAGGATTTTTATGTGTGATTAAATCATCAATATATTAGTATTTTAGTAATGAAATGACAGCAGAGAACACCTACATGTTAAAATACTCCATGTGATTCACTATACAAATGATTCACAGAAGAATGCAGGGAAGGTGGGTTATAATGAAAGTTTGTGTCAAAAGAAGAAAACAGCGGGGCTCAAGCAACCCAAGGAGGTAGGGTAATAAAGAAAACGAAATTTGTAAGAAGGGTACTCAAACCTAACTAATCATTAGAATAATCTGGACATCTATTGGAAAAAAAGATTTCAAAGTTCAAAAATTTCAGACCTACTGACTCAGAATATCAGGAGCTGGGCCCAAATTTTACAATTTTTGAAACTTTCCCCATGAGATTCTGATAATCAGCAAGATTTTGGAAGATCTTAGCATGCTGACTTAGGTACGCTTATTCAATAGTATGATCTACTTGCCTTAAGGACAACTATGATGCTATAGACAATAAATGATGAAATCATTCTTCTTACCTTGGATACATTGCTGACATAATTCATTTGGATAGTACTTTCCTTATCAACTTGATTACAAAGGTTCTGTAAAGTAGATGCATATTCTTTATCACTTTTTATTCTCAGGGCCATAAATTTCTTCACTGTTTCCAGTAACCGTAATTCCCAGTCTTGCAATTTTAACACAGCTTCATGTGAATTCTTCAGGTCACTCCCAAACCCCATTTTTGTAAGGCACTGTCTTATCCTCCACACTGTACAATTGAGCCGTCTAATCAGCACATATCTGTGTATGTAAACAGAAGAAAAGAATCGTAAATAAAAAGGAAATTAGTCTTCAAAGCAGAGTTATGGCCCATTCTTTTTAGAGTAAAAAAAAAAAAATCACTATAACTGAATGCTTTCCCCAAAAAGTCAGGAACAAGATGAGAATGTCCAATCTCACCGCTTCTATTCAACACTGTAATGGAGGTTCCAGTCAGTACAATGAAATAAGTGAAACAATTTCCAATGAATTTGGAATGGAAGAAGTAAAACTATATTTATTTGCAGATGACATGACGTATATAGAAAATCCTAAGAAATACAATTTTTAAAGTATTAGAACTAATAAATGAGCTCAGTAAGATTACAGGGTACAAGATCAATATACAAATATCAACTGTATTTCTATATACTAGCAATGATCAATCTGAAAACAAAATTAAAAAACAATTCCAAAACAATTCCATTTACAACAGCATCAAAAAGAATAAAATATTTAGGAATAAATTTTACAAAATAAATACAAAACTTTACTCTTAAAATTATAAAATATTGTTGAAAAAAATTAAAGATGACCTAAATAAATGGAAAGACTCATGTTAATGGATCCAAAAGACTTAATATTGTTAAGAAAGCAACTGTCCAACTTGTTCTACAAACTTAACTCAATCCATATTAAAATCTAAGCTAGCTTTTTTTTTGCAGAAATTGACAAGCTAATCTTAAAACTTACAAAGAAATGCAAGGAAGCCAGAATAACCAAATAAATAAACAAACAAACCAAAACACGCTGAAGAAAAAGAACAAAGCTGGAGGACTCAGACTTCACTGCCAAGTCTATTCAATGGAGGGAAAAAAAGTGTTTTCTACTAAAGATGCTGGGAAAATCGGATTCCACATGCAAAAGAGTTAAGCAGGATGTCTCCTTAGACCATACACAAAAAATTAAATCTAAAGGAATCACAGATCTAAATATCAGAGCTAAAACTATAAAACTCTCAGAAGAAAATATAGTAGTAAATCTTTGAGACCTTGGTCCAGGTAATGGTTTCTAGATATGACACCAAAAGTGCAAGCAACAAAATAAAAATATGTAAATTTGTTTTCATCAAAATTAAAAACTTCTGTACTTCGAAGGCCACCATCAAGTAACTGATAAGACCACAGAATGGGGAAAATATTTACAAATCATATATCTGATCAGGGACTTTTATCTGGATTATATAAAGAATTCTTACAACTCAATAATAACAAGACAAACCAATTAAAAATGGGCAAAAGATCTGAGTAGACATTTCTCCAAATAAGATTTACAGACGTCCACTAAGCACATGAAAAGATGTTCAATATCATTAGCCATTAGGAAAATACCAATCAAAACCACAATGAGGGCTACCCTAGTGGCGCAGTGGTTGAGAGTCCACCTGCCGATGCAGGGGATACGGGTTCATGCCCCGGTCCGGGAAGATCCCACATGCCGCAGAGCAGCAAGGCCCGTGAGCCATGGACGCTGAGCCTGCACGTCCGGAGCCTGTGCTCCGCAGCGGGAGAGGCCACAACAGTGAGAGGCCCATGTACCGCAAAAAAAAAAAAAAAAAAACACACACAATGAGATAGCATTTTACAACACTAAGATGTCCATAATCAAAAAGACAGATAATATCAAGTGTTGGAGACCGTGAAGAAATTAGAACCATCAGATACTGGTGGTGTAAATGTAAAATGGATAGTTCCTCAAAACTTAAACACAGAGCTATTATATACGACCCAGAAATTCCACTCTTAGGTATGTACCCAAGAGAAATAAAAACATATGCCCACACAAAAACTTGTGCATGAATATTCGAGCAGAATTATTCATAATAGTCACAAAGGGGAACAACCCAAATGTTCATCAACTAATGAATGGATAAATAAAACATGATGTATCCATACAATGAAATTGGCAATGGTAATGAATGAAATGTTGATTCAAGCTACAGCATGGATAAACCTTGTAAACATGCTAAGTGAAAGAAGCCAAACACAAAAGACTGACATGTTGTGCTGTCTTCTTATATGAAATGTCCAAAATCTATTTTTAGAGGCATAAATCAAATTAGTATTGACTAGAGCTGGCAAATTTGTGAAGAAATGAGGAGTGACTGCTAACGGCTACTGGATTTCCTTTTGGGGTGAGTAGAGGGTTCTAAAATTGACTGTGGTAATGGTTGCACAACTCTGTGAACAATAAAAACCATTAAATTGTACAGTTTAAATGGGTGAATTCTTCAGCATGTGAGTTATAGCTCAAAGTTGTTTAAAAAAAATCTCTACAGTATAACTTATAATCATCTAAAAGTCAGTTATCAGATACCCCAAAGTTATTCCTGCTTGTTTGCTATAAATCCCAAGAACTATGATAGAATTTATTTTCCCCTCCAGTCTCCTAGAATTTCAAACAGTGAATCTTTTAGGGTCAGTTAGAAGAAATAAAGAAACACATCTTTTATTTTTAAGTCTGGCTCATCATATCAGAAGTCCATTTAATTCAGCTGAAATCCTCTAACATATACAGAAAAATGAGAAAAGGTTTCTCTCTCTAAGCTCAGTGATACTATCTAAAGAGATGGTAAAAATGTGTGGGTTTTCCAAATAGAAAACAAATTCCAATTTTTTCCCAACTGAAAACTGTCTGGTTTTATGATCAAACAAGTAGAGCGGGGAAAAGGTTGTGCAAAAATGTACTCCATCAAGGTTTCCAAAGTTGCAAGCAGGACACTAAATGGACCTTAACATAAATAAGTCAATAAAAGTATTGACTTATTCACTTTAATATCAAGTAGGATAATTCCAGTTTATTCACTTTGTAGGTAGTAGCTTTAAAAAATTTACTTTGATATACTGTATCTTTATGGGTCACAAAAAAGAATATTTTTCTGTTATTTTACTTATAGCTCAACTAAGTCTCAGTGAAGATATACTCTATCTCATACCACGTTTTCAATGGAAGAATAAGAAACATTTTTTTTCCAAAGAAAGGTGAAACATTTTGGTTTTTTTTTTAAACTATATCTGAGATTGTGGTTCATTTTATTCTGTAGCTTGGAATAAACATCACTTCTGCTTCTAAATGCATCTAGCTGTGGTCAAAGATTTGACAATAGTCTTTTTCTCTCATTATTAGGAATTTCAAAAGGATTATGAAGAGCTTAGATGAATAAAAAGGGAAACAATCTGGTAGCTATCTGAGAAACACTCCAGCCCACCCTAAGGGCTTATTTATGTACACCAGTATTCTAGGTCAGGGTGAATATAAAATAATTTAATACATGGTACCACTCCTTGAGGAATGACAAATAATAAAAATTTTTTAAAACAATTCCATAATTAACTGATTATGTCTAATTATTAAATTAGTAGAGATTATAAATACTTTAAGGAATTAAAGGGAATGGTATCCTACAGATAATTTTTCCATAGATGTCAAATGATATACATAAGACTATTCAATTCAGTAGTGTTTGGAATTTTTTAAAAAACTGGAAATATTAATTAAAAGGAACTGACTAGATAAATTACCATCAAAGCTACTGCAGTTGATTGTATTGATAACTGAGAAATCCTAGGGAGTACTACTCAAATCATAGTCTGTGTGAATTTTGTTCAGTGTCCAACATTCACAACCATATGTGGTAGATATGATCATGGCATATTCATTCAGTGGAATATCATTCAGCCCTAATATAAAAATGAGAAAACTTGTGTATTGATCGGGAACTATCATTAACAATTATTAATAGAAAAAAGTAAGATACAGAACTTGGTATGCTTACATTGTATAAAAAGGAGGAAGAATAATAAAAATTAAATTTACTTGTTAAGTGCATAAAATATTTCTAGAAGAACACACAGTGGCTGGGACACAGGAATGGAAAGGAGACTCTTCATTATATACTCTTTTGTACATTTGAATTTTGTTTTAAGTGAACATATTGCTATTACTTATTCAAAAATTAATTAAAGAATTTTTGAAGAGAAAAAGAAAAAATTAATGAAACCTGAAGTAATCCAGAAGTTTCCCAGAAATGGCAAGACATGAGTTAAGGTTGGAAAAACCATGATTTAGATAAAAAGGTCAAAAAGGAAATGTATTTCAGGAAGCAATATGGGGACTAAGGGGTGAATAAACAAAGAAATGTCTCCAAAATCAAGCTATATGTGGCAAGCAGTGGCAGATGGCATGCCAATTTACCTCTTGCTATTCTAACGTTAAGGGAACTAATAAGGCTCAAACTCTGTAACTGGTGTTTAAGGCAAAATAACAAGATCATGAATGTGATGTTTTAAATGATTAATTTGCTGGTGCTAGTTTCAGTTGGTGAAATTTCATAAAGCTGAGCATCTGTGATTTGTGCACTTTTCTGTATGTATGTTATAGTTAATTTAAAAAGAGACATAGAGATAGAGTTTAATCTGGAAGCTAGGTATAAAATAGCTTGAAGACAGAAAAAACATAAAATGAGACATAAGAAGGCAAATTAATAAGTCACTACAGCTATACAGCTTGAGAAATGAGGATCGATAATTGACAATATCAGTGAGAGTTAAGATCAAAGAGGCTTGGCCTGGTAAATGGATTTAAAGAAAAGAGAGACAGATGATACAATGACAACTTCAAGGCTTTAATAATAAATGATGACAATATCAGTAGAAATGGAAGAATGAGAATACGGAGCTACTTTAAAGAAAATACATTCATTTCAGCAGGAAATAAATGCTTAGGTAAAATACAAGGCTAAGGATACAAATTTGAGAGTCAGCTGCTTAAAGGTGATAAAACCAATAGATTGAATGTTGACAGAAAAGCAGAGAATTACAAGGACAAAGCCCATGAGAATGTATCAATGGAGGAACTAGAAGAAAAGCCGAAGGGTAAAGATTAAGTAAGCAAAAAAGAGGTTTGACAGAGTTACAGATGATGGGATAAAAAAGAAGTTATTAGCAATGTCGAATGTCAGAGATGTGAAAACTGCAAAAAGTCATAATTGGAATTTTCAGGTAAAGCCAGTATAGTAAAAGAAGTACTTCAGAAGCTGCTACCACCAATAACTAATAAAAAGAACAAAAATTGTTAAGAAAAAACAAAAATTTAAACATATCATTAGCAAATAAAGGAGTAAAACTTTATGCCACAAGTTTCACAGCATAGTTTCAAAGGAAAAAAAGAGAAAATTCTGGTGCTCTAGGCAGCATGGAAATGTGCCCAACACTACCCCTCAACTTTCAGAAGATATCCTGAGGAAGAAGAATTAACAAAATCCTGAGAATTCACACTGGATACTCCAAGATGAAAAGAAGCAGCATACACTGAACAGACCAACCTAGGGAAAAATCAAGAAAATAACTAAAGGAATATTACTCAGCCATTAAAAAAAACGAAATTGAGTTATTTGTAGTGAGGTGGATGGACCTAGAGTCTGTCATACAGAGTGAAGTAAGTCAGAAAGAGAAAAACAAATACCGTATGCTAACATATATATATGGAATCTAAAAAAAAATGGTTCTGAAGAACCATAGGGAACGATAAGATGTGAAGAAGTGAGAGACTGGCATTGACATATATACACTACCAAATGTAAAACAGATAGCTAGTGGGAAGCAGCCACAGAGCATAGGGAGATCAGCTCGGTGTTTTGTGACCACCTAGAGGGGTGGGATAGGGAAGGCGGGAGGGAGACACAACAGGGAGGGGATATGGGGATATATGTATTTGTATAGCTGATTCACTTTGTTATACAGCAGAAACTAACACAACAATGTAAAGCAATTATACTCCAATAAAGATGTTTAAAAAAAAAAAAAAAAAGAAAAGAACTAAAGAAAGAAGCTTCTCTGTACCAAGACAGGACCTCAGAAAAATGCAGGGAGGGCAGCCTTGGCTTGCCATTTTCCAGCACTCTATGAAGAACTGGTGGATGAAATTAAATCCAGAAGTACAGGATGTTTAATGGAATCTCATAAGAGAGAGTAAATCTCAGGGCCCCCAACAAGGCCAAACTCAGTCCCAGCCAATACCTCCCCACCCCTCTATCGCCATGCTCATATGACAAATAAACCAAAATTAAAAGTAAAACCTAGGAATTCCCTGGTGGCACAGTGGTTAAGAATCCGCCTGCCAATGCAGGGGACACAGGTTCGAGCCCTGGTCCAGGAAGCTCTCACATGCCATGGAGCAACTAAGCCCATGCGCCACAACTACTGAGCCTGCGCTCTAGAGTCCGCAAACCACAACTACTGAGCCCACATGCCACAACTACTGAGTCCGTGCACCTAGAGCCTGTGCTCCGCAACAAGAGAAGCCACCACAATGAGAATCCCACACACCACAATGAAGAGTAGCCCCTGCTCGACGCAACTAGAGAAAGCCTGTGTGCAGCAATGAAGACCCAATGCAGCCAAAAATTAAAAATAAATTAAAAAAAAAGTAAAACCTAGCTTCTGATCCAAACAAGATGGCATAGACCATTTTTCCCAGCTCAGCCCCACAAAACACAACTATAAACACTGAAAATAGCAAAAGGGACGACCAAAGAATAACTCTGAGAGGTAGAAAAGGGAAACTCCTTTGGCCCTAGGACTGGAAGAACAGCACAGAGGCAGGGTGTCTTGTACTCCCCTCACCCAACAGAAAACGGTCATCCATACCTGACTTTTCCCAACTTCCAGTCTGGGAACAGAAGGCAGTCCGTGTAGGCTAACTCCTCCCAGGATCCAACAAGAGTCCCTCTGACAACATCAGGCAAGCCAGACACCACCAGCAAGGGAGACAGATTATGAGCCTCACCAAAAACAAACAGCCAGGGGAAGCATTCTCCTTCCCTGATAGGCCTGAGAATCCCATTTTCTGCCAAGAGAAACGGAACTAGGCAGGAAGAACCAGCAAGAGAGATCCAGCAATAGCAAGCAGCCTGGTCAGAAAGCCTCCCTGTCCCCACAGGTCCAAGAATCACCTTTCCCACCCAGAAACACCAGAGCAGGTGCACAGAACTGGCAAAAGAGACCCAGCTCTAGCAAGAGGTCCAGTCCAGGAAGCTCCTTTTTCTCTGCGAGTCCAAGATTCTCCTTTCCTGACCAGAGACTGTAGGGCAGCTAGGGGGCACGGTAAAGAAATCCTATCTCACCCCTTCTCTAACCAATAGACATCTAGTACTGCTCAGCCTAAGAAAAATGTCTTCTACTCCCTCAAGCAGCACCACCACCATCAAGAACCAGTGGGAGCCCTAGTGATACCAGATAAAGCAAACCAAAATAACAGCACAAAGACTCAAAATTAAACTGTCACTGGAACCACAGCCCACAAAAATAGGCCAAGAACTGCATGTTAAATCTAACCAGAGTGACTGACTGCCTGTAAAAATAAAAGATTGAAATAGGCCCCAGAGTCTCCTAACATAATAGATAAAATATCTAGGCTTCAATTGAAAATCACCTGTCATATCAAGAACCAAGAAAAATAATCACAAGTTAAAAAAGAAAAGACAATTAACTTATGCCAACAACAAGAGAAATCAGATGTTGGAATTATCAGAAAAGGATTTTAAATCAGCCATCATAGAAATGCTTCAACAATCGATCACAAATTCTCTTAAAACAAATGTAAACCAGCAATTACAAATTCCCTTAAAACAACTGTAAAATTAGAAAACCTAAGCAAAAAAAAGAAGTTATTAAAAAACATGGAAATTATAGAACTAAAAAATACAATAACAGGAATAAAAAACTCACTAGATGAGCTCAACAGTAGACAACAAAGGATACAATCAGTGAATGTAAGAAAGAGGAATAGAATTGAACCAATCCAAACAACAGAGAGAAAATATACAGAAAATAAGAAGAAGAATAAGCAAAGCCTCGGGGACCTGCAGGACAATAACAGAAGACCCAACATTTGTATCTTCTGAGTTCTAGAAGGAGAGAAGAAAGTAGGGCTGAAAGAGTATTCAAAGAAATATGTCCAACTTGGTGAATGAGAAATCATGACAGTGTTTAGTAGAGTATAGACAGTAGATGAATGGAACAGAACAAAGAACCCAGAAATAGACCCACATAAATATGCTCAACTATTTTTTGACAAAGGTCCAGAAGCAATTCAATGAAGGAAAACTAGCCTTTTCAATAAATGGTACTGGAGCAATTGGATATCTATAGGCCAAAAAAAGAAAAAAAAAGAATGAACTCTGACCTAACACCTTACACAAAAATTAATTCAAAAACTTAAACATAAACGTAAAACTACAAAACTTCTATGAAAAAAGAAAAAAGAAACAGGAGGAAATCTTCAGGATCTAAAGCTAGGCAAAGTTCTTAGACTTGAAATAAAAAAACACAATCCATAAAAGGAAAAATTGATAAACTGGGCTCATCAAAAGTAAAAAGGTTGCCCTGTGAAAGCCAATGTGAAGATGAGAAAAAGACAGGCTAGAGACTGGGAGAAAATATTTGCAAACCACTTATCTGACAGAGAACTAGTACCTAGAATTCATAAGACCTCTTAAAATTCAACATTTAAAAACAACAACAACAATCCAACTAGAAAATGAGCAGAGGGCATGAACAGACATTTCACAGAAAAGGATATAAAAATGGCGAATGAGCACACAAAAGGATGTTCAACATAAATTAGCCATCAGGGAAATGCAATTAAAACCACATGGAGATACCACTACATACCTATCAGAATGGCTAAAATAAAATATAATGACAAGACCAAATGCTTGTAAGGATATGGAAAAAGTGGATCATTCATTTGTTCCTGGTTAGTAGACAAAAAATTGTACAGCCACTCTGGTTTCTTATAAAACTAAACATTCAACTACCATATGATCCAGCAATTGCACTCTTGGACATTTATGCCATAGAAATGAAAACATATGTTCACACAAAAACCTGTACACAAATGTTCATAGCAGCTTTATTTGTAATAGCCAAAAGCTGGAATCAGCACAGGGATCCTTCAACAGGTGAATGCATACCATGGAATACTACCCACATTAAAAAGGAACAGTCTATCAACATAGACAACAACTTGCATGAATCTTCAGGAATCCTGCTGAACGAAAAAAGCCAACCCCACAAAGTTATATACTGTATGATTCCATTTATATAACATTCTTGAAGTGAAAAAATTTTGGGAAAAGGACAGATTAGGGGTAGCCAGGGTTTAGGGCCTGCAGAGTGGAAAAGGGAGGTAAGTATGGTTACAGAAGGAGGATACAAGGGATTCTAGTAGTGTTGGAACTGTTCAGTATCTTGATGGTAGTGGTGGATACATGAATCTAGACAAATAATAAAATGTTACAGAACTTAACATACACACAACAAAGGAGTACAATTAAAACTGGAGAAATATGAATAAGATTAGTGGATTATGTCAATGTTAATATCCTGGTTGTCATAGTTTTGCAAAATGTTACCATGAGGGGAAACTAGACCAAATGTACAAGGGATTATTATTTCATACAGTTGCATATTAATCTACAATTACCTCAAAAGAAATTTCAATTTAAAAAAAAAAGTAATGCCCAGACCTCAAACTACAGGTTGGGGGAAGAACAATAACGTGGAGAGGGTGTCACAAATTTAGCTACATTCTTCCACAAGTAATAGAGCAAAAGCTGCCTACGTCAACCATAAGGAAGATGAAAAAAAAATTACAAGGAAATTATACAATCATACTGTAGCCAAAAATTACAAAGAGGGAGAGAGAGCAAGCAGGTGGGGGTACAATACAAACTGATTTGTAATATAAGTTCCAATTGGGCAAGGAATTGCTCTGTTCTCTTACTCCACTATTATCTCCAGTGCTTAAAACAGTGCCTTGCATATATAGTAGACAATAAAAATCTGTTAAATGAATTAACTGGTTAAGGCTACACAGCATTATACATGCATCCCCTCATGCCCTACAATCCCTACTTAGCCCTCTTCATTCTTTAGGATACTTAGTGATTCTAGGTATTAATTCTATTATTACTTGTAACACGAGGTATCAAATTTACAACCCTAACCTATAGGTTAAAATTCAAACTCCTTTGCCTGGTAATCCAAGCTGGCTCCAGACAGCCTTCCACCCTCAAACAATAGTACCACAACTTTCTACCTATGGTCCCTTAAATGTCCCATGATCATACCTCTGTAGTTTT
This sequence comes from Mesoplodon bidens, assembly GCF_964165515.1. Lineage (NCBI taxonomy): Eukaryota > Metazoa > Chordata > Mammalia > Artiodactyla > Ziphiidae > Mesoplodon > Mesoplodon bidens. The sequence goes on along the minus strand of NC_138160.1, from coordinate 90,146,551 downwards.
GCAGATGTTGTTCCTTCAGTCTAAATGTTTTTATCCCTTGTCTGCCTGCAGAATTTTCAACAACTAAACTGTGAAGTTGTTTTCTCTGTGAAACCTTCTCTGACCATCCCCACAACCATAATTACCCAGGCCAACTTAGGTGTTCCCTTTTCTCAGATCTCAGGGATCATGTATGTACCTGTGATTAATATAACACTTCTCATAGTATATTTTAATTATTTGTTCAGGTATATTTCTCCCATCAAACTACGATATACATGAAAATAAGAATATTACAGAGTTTTCACTTTTATAACACTGGGGCTAAAATTACTACCTATATACAGTAGGTATTCAATTTATTATAAATAATTGCAAGAGCAAACCCATTTTTTAAATGATTTGTAAATGAGATTTTAAAATAAGAATTTCTATAATTTAGTGGATATTGAGTACAAATCAGGCAGAAATAGAGTATTATACAAAACTACAGGCATGTCATTAGCAAAGATGTCTATTTTAAAATAGCATCTTTTAAAATATACACTGTTTTAAAAGGTAAAACTAATAAATAGCATCTTTTAAAATAGCATCTTTCTTAAAAGGTAAAACTAGTAAAAATCCTAAAAAAATTATTGACTATTTAAATTTATTTAAATCTTTCTTATTTAATGGCATTCAGCTTGGTATTTAGGATCAAGTGAGTTATGTTGACTTTTCAGTTCACCATAAATAGTGCTTAAAAACTTTAAAAGAACCATTAAAAATTGCCATATTTTCAAAAATTAGAATTTCACCCTGTATAAAATAGATCTATAAATACATACTTCTTAAACAAAAATAGACACTATTTAATAGCAAAATATAAAACAGATAACTAGTATCCTTGACAGGACAATAGAATTCCCATGGTACATCTTATAAGTATAAGGGTATAGGCAAGTATTTCTTCTAAAATGCCTCTTGTTTTTCAACTTTTGGCTCCACAACTTTTTACATTCTGGAAACTTTTTTACATTCTCCAAATATACAGAGAAAATACTGTATTTATATAGCATAAAGAAACGGTAATCTGTACTGAATACTTCCAAGTAAGGAAGATTTATGTTAACACAGATGATATATTATTGTCAAAAGTATTTCTTTAATCATTTTTTTAACATTGAAATAAAATTCAAATATACCATGGAAGGTATGCTTACATAGAAAAATCAAAAAATAAGTGAATAAAAGCTGTGCCATAGAAACAGGAAATCTTTCATTCTTCCTCCAAGACAAATTTTCATAAGCTGGCAAGAAATTTAATAGGAAGATGGCAGAGTAGAAGGACATGCTCTAACTCCCTCATGTGAGAACACCGGAATCACAACTAGCTGCTGGACAATCATCGACAGGAAGACACTGGAACTTACCAAAAAAGATACCTCACATCCAAAGACAAAAGAGAAGGCACATTGAGATGGTAGGAGGGGCGTAATCACAGTAAAATCAAATCCCACAACTGCTGGGTGGGTGACTCATAGGCTGGAGAACCCTTATACCACAGAAGTCCATCCACTGGAGAGAAGGTTCTGAGCCCCACATCACGGTTCCCAACCTGGGGGTCTGGCAATGGGAGGAGTAATTCCTAGAGAATCACACTTTGAAGGCTAGTGGGATTTGATTGCAGGACTTTGACAGGACTGGGGGAAACAGAGACTCCACTCTCGGAGGGCACACACAAAGCAGTGTGCACATTGGGACCCAAGGGAAGGAGCAGTGACCCCAGGGGAGACTGAACCAGACCTACCTGCTAGTGTTGGAGGGTCTCCTGCAGAGGTGGGGGTGGCTGTGGCTCACGGTGGGGACAAGGACACTGGCAGCAGAGGTTCTAGGAAGTACTCCTTGGCGTGAGCCCTCCCAAAGTCTGCCATTAGCCCCACCAAAGAGCCCAGGCACGCTCCAGTGTTGGGTTGCCAAAGGCTAAACAACCAAAAGGGAGGGAACCCAGCCCCACCCATCAGCAGTGAAGCAGATTAAAGTTTTACTAAGCTCTGCCCACCAGAGCAAGAGTGAGCTCTACCCACCACCAGTCCCTCCCATCAGGAAGTTTGCACAAACCTCTTAGATAGCCTCATCCACCAAACAGCAGACAGCAGAAGCAAGAAGAACTACAATCCTGCAGCCTGTGGAACAGAAACCACATTCACAGAAAGATAGACAAGATGAAAAAGCAGAAGACTATGTACCAGATGAAGGAACAAGATAAAACCCCAGTAAAGTAACTAAATGAAGTGGAAAGAGGCAAGCTTCCAGAAAAAGAATTCAGAATAATGATAGTGAAGATGACCCAGGACCTTGGAAAGAGAATAGAGGCAAAGATCGAGAAGATGCAAGAAATGTTTAACAAAGACCTAGAAGAATTAAAGAACAAACAAACAGAAATGAACCATACAATAACTGAAATGAAAACTACACTAGAAGGAATCAATAGCAGAATAACTGAGGCAGAACAGATAACTGACCTGGAACACAGAGTAGTGGAATTCACTGCTGCATAACAAAATAAAGAAAAAAGAATGAAAACAAACGAAGACATCTTAAGAGACCTCTAGGACAACATTAAATGCAACAACACTCGCATTATAGGAGTCCCAGAAGGAGAAGAGAGAGAGGAAGGACCAGAGAAAATATCTGAAGAGATTATGGTCGAAAACTTCCCTAACATGGGAAAGAAAAGAGCCACCCAAGTCCAGGAAGTGCAGCGAGTCCCATACAGGATAAACCCAAGGAGAAACACGCTGAGACACATAGTAATCAAATTGACAAAAATTAAACACAAAGAAAGATTATTGAAAGCAGCAAGGGAAAAACAACAAATAACATACAAGGGAACTCCCAAAAGTTTAACAGCTGATTTCTCAGCACAAACTCTACAAGCCAGAAGGGAGTGGCATGATATACTTAAAGTGATGAAAGGGAAGAAGCTACAACCAAGATTACTCTACCCAGCAAGGATCTCATTCAGATTGCATGGAGAAATCAAAAGCTTTACAGACAAGCAAAAGCTAAGAGAATTCAGCACCACCAAATCAGCTCTACAACAAACGCTAAAGGAACTTCTCTAAGTGGGAAATAGAAGAGAAGAAAAGGACTTACAAAAACAAACCCAAAACAATTAAGAAAATGGTCATAGGAACATACATATCAATAATTACCTTAAACGTGAATGGATTAAATGCTCCAGCCAACAGACAGACACAGGCTTGCTGAATGGATACAAAAACAAGACCCATATATATGCTGTCTACAAGAGACCCATTTCAGACCTAGGGACACATACAGACTGAAAGTAAGGGGATGGAAAAAGAAACTCCGTGCAAATGGAAATCAGAAGAAAGCTGGAGTAGCAATACTCGTATCAGATAAAATAGACTTTAAAATAAAGAATGTTACAAGAGACAAGGAAGGACACTACATAATGATCAAGGGATCAATCCAAGAAGAATATAAAACAATTATAGATATAGTGGCACCCAACATAGGAGCACCTCAATTTATAAAGCAACTGCTAACAGCTATAAAAGAGAAAATCGACAGTAACACAATAATAGTGGGGGACTTTAACACCTCACTTACACCAACGGACAGATCATCCAAAATGAAAATAAATAAGGACACAGAACCTTTAAATGACACAATAGACCAGACAGATTTAATTGATATTTATAGGACATTCCATCCAAAAACAGCAGATTACACTTTCTTCTCAAGTGTGCATGGGACATTCTCCAGGATAGATCACATATTGAGTCACAAATCAAGCTTCAATAAATTTAAGAAAACTGAAATAATATCAAGCATCTTTTCTGACCACAACGCTATGAGATTAGAAATGAATTACAGGGAAAAAAACGTAAAAAACACAAACACATGGAGGCTAAACAATATGTTACTAAATAACCAAGAGATCACTGAAGAAATCAAAGAGGAAATCAAAAAATACCTAGAGACAAATGACAAGGAAAACACGACGATCCAAAACCTATGGGATGCAGCAAAAGCAGTTCTAAGAGGGAAGTTTACAGCTATACAAGCCTACCTCAGGAAACAAGAAAAATGTCAAATAAACAATCTAACCTTACACCTAAAGGAACTAGAGAAAGAACAACAAACAAAACCCATAGTTAGCAGAAGGAAAGAAATCATAAAGATCAGAGAAGAAATAAATGAAATAGAAACAAAGAAAACAATAGCAAAGATCAATAAAACTAAAAACTGGTTCTTTGAGAAGATAAACAAAATTGATAAACCATTAGCCAGACTCAACAAGAAAAAGAGGGAGAGGACTCAAATCAATAAAATTAGAAATGAAAAAGGAGAAGTTACAACAGACACTGCAGAAATACAAAGCATCCTAAGAGACTACTACAAGCAACTCTATGCCAATAAAATGGACAACCTGGAAGAAATGGACAAATTCTTAGAAAGGTACAACCTTCCAAGAGTGAACCAGGAAGAAATGGAAAATATGAGCAGACCAAACACAAGTAATGAAATTGAAACTGTGATTTAAAATCTTCCAACAAACAAAAGTCCAGGACCAAATGGCTTCACAGGTGAATTCTATCAAACATTTAAAGAAGAGCTAACACCCATCTTTCTCAAACTCTTCCAAAACATTGCAGAGGAAGGAACACTCCCAAACTCATTCTATGAGGCCACCATCACCCTGATACCAAAACCAGACAAAGATACTACAAAAAGAGAAAATTACAGACCAATATCACTGATGAATATAGATGCAAAATCCTCAACAAAATACTAGCAAACAGAATCCAACAACACATTAATAGGATCATACTCCATGATCAAGTGGGATTTATCACAGGGATGCAAGGATTCTTCAATAAACACAAATCAATCAATGTGATACACCATATTAACAAATTGAAGAAGTAAAACCATATGATCATCTCAATAGTTGCAGAAAAAGCTTTTGAAAAAATTCAACACCCATTTATGATAAAAACTCTCCAGAAAGTGGGCATACAGGGAACCTACCTCAACATAATAAAGGCCATATATGACAAACCCACAGCAAACATCATTCTCAATGGTGAAAAACTGAAAGCATTTCCTCTAAGATCAGGAACAAGACAAGGATGTCCACTCTCACCACTATTATTCAACATAGTTTTGGAAGTCCCAGCCATGGCAATCAGAGAAGAAAAATAAATAAAAGGAATACAAATTGGAAAAGAAGAAGTAAAACTCTCACTGTTGGCAGATGACATGATACGATACACAGAGAATCCTAAAGATGCAACCAGAAAACTACTAGAGCTAATCAATGAATTTGGTACATTGCAGGATACAAAATTAATGCACAGAAATCTCTTGCATTCCTACACACTAATGATGAAAAATCTGAAGGAGAAATTAAGAAACACTCCCATTTACCATTGCAACAAAAAGAATAAGCCTACGTAGGGAGACAAAAGACCTGTATGCAGAAAACTATAAGACACTGATGAAAGAAATTAAAGATGATACCAACAGATGGAGAGATATACCATGTTCTTGGATTGGAAGAATCAATATTGTGAAAATGACTATACTACCCAAAGCAATCTACAGATTCAATGCAATCCCTATCAAATTACCAATGGCAGTTTTTACGGAACTAGAACAAAATGTCTTTAAATTTGTATGGAAACACAAAAGACCCCGAATAGCCAAAGCAGTCTGGAGGGAAAAAAAATGAAGCTGGAGGAATCAGACTCCCTGACTTCAGACTATACTACAAAGCTACAGTAATCAAGACAATATGGTAGTGGCACAAAAACAGAAACACAGATCAATGGAACAGGATAGAAAGCCCAGAGATAAACCCACGCACCTATGGTCAACTAATCTATGACAAAGGAGGCAAGGGTACACAGTGGAGAAAGACAATCTCTTTAATAAATGGTGCTGGGAAAACTGGACAGCTACATGTAAAAGAATGAAATTACAACTCTCCCTAATACCATAAACAAAAATAAACTCAAAATGGATTAGAGACCTATATGTAAGACTGGCCACTATAAAACTCTTAGAGGAAAACATAGGAAGAACACTCTTTGACATGAATCACAGCAAGATCTTTTTTGATTCACCTCCTAGGGTAATGGAAATAAAAACAAAAATAAACAAATGGGACCTAATGAAACTTCAAAGCTTTTGCACATCAAAGGAAACCATAAATAAGACAGAAAGACAACCCTCAGAATGAGAGAAAATATTTGCAAATGAATCAGTGGACAAAGGATTAATCTCCAAAATATATAAACAGCTCTTGCAGCTCAATATTAAGAAAACAAACAACCCAATCCAAAAATGGGCAGAAGACCTAATTAGACATTTCTCCAAATAAGATATACAGATGGCCAAGAAGCACATGAAAAGCTGCTCAACATCACTAATTATTAGAGAAATGAAAAGCAAAACTACAGTGAGGTATCACCTCACACCAGTTAGAATGGGCATCATCAGAAAATCTACAAACAACAAATGCTGGAGAGGGTGTGGAGAAAAGGAAACCCTCTTGCACTGTTGGTGGGAATGTAAATTGATACAGCCACTATGGAGAACAGTACGGAGGTTCCTTAAAAAACTAAGAATAGAACTACTATATGACCCAGCAATCCCAGTACTGGGCATATACCCAGAGAAAACCATAATTCAAAAAGACACATGTACCCCAATGTTCACTGCAGCACTATTTGCAATAGCCGGGTCATGGAAGCAACCTAAATGCCCGTCGACAGTTGAACAGATAAAGAAGATGTGGTACATATATACAATGGAATATTATTCAGCCACAAAAAGGAATGAAATTGGTACTTGTTGAGACGTGGATGGATCTAGAGACTGTCATACAGAGTGAAGTAAGTCAGAAGGAGAAAAACAAATATCGTATAATAGCGCATATATGTGGAACCTAGAAAAATGGTACAGATGAACTGGTTTACAGGGCAGAAGTTGAGACACATATGTAGAGAACAAACGTATGGACACCAAGGGGGTGAAGCCACGGGGGGTGGATATGGTGGTGTGATGAATTGGGCGATTGGAATTGACATGTATACACTGATGTGTATAAAACTGATGACTAATAAGAACCTGCTGTATAAAAAATAAATTAAATTAAAAATTTTTAAAAAGAAATTATAGAATTTGAATTTATACTCCTTGACTAATAAAACCCCTCCAAATCAGTTTATGGTTCTAGTTACTTTATCAGAATATGTTTGTTCATTGATAAAGACTATAAAAATCATTTGCCCAAGTACAAAAATAATTACTTAACGGTATTTCTTACCTTTTATATGTTTCAATACTGACAGAAGTCAGAAATAGTGACTATGTGAACAAAGTCTTAAGCTGCTTGCAGCAAGACAGAAACAAAGTCACAAAAAGCCACCAAGTGTGCAAGTAATAACCACAGTTGCAAAACAAAAAATTGACCTCACATGAATACAAAATGAGGTGCTTTTTCAGAAGCAGTTAAAGAGGCTGGAATGAACAGTCACCAAAGTTTAATCACAAAGACAACATCATTCATTATCAGTTAATATATGCTGACCTTGACCACCTTACAGATATGGTATCTAAAACTCCCCCAACACTTTCTTCCTTATTTCAAAGTGTTGCTTTAGGGCTTCCCTGGTGGTGCAGTTGTTGAGAGTCCGCCTGCCGATGCAGGGGACATGGGTTCGTGCCCCAGTCTGGGAAGATCCCACATGCCGTGGAGCGGCTGGGCCCGTGAGCCATGGCCGCTGAGCCTACGCATCCAGAGCCTGTGCTCTGCAACGGGAGAGGCCACAAAAGTGAGAGGCCCGCGTACCGCAAAAAAATAAATAAATAAATAAATAATAAAATAAAAGTTAAATTCAACTGACACAGCACTAGATTAGCCAGACAGCCTATGGGAACAGCATTAATAGATAATGATGTTTCATTGAGAGAGAACACTGAATAAAAGCTGTGTGAGGTTTATAAACAAATGAACAACATGTTTGCTTTTAAATTAACTGTTTTTTTTTTTTTTAATGTATTTGGGGCTTCCCTGGTGGCACAGTGGTTGAGAGTCCGCCTGCCAATGCAGGGGATGCAGGTTCGTGCCCCAGTCCGGGAAGATCCCACATGCTGCAGAGTGGCTGGGCCTGTGAGCCATGGCTGCTGAGCCTGCGCGTCCGGAGCCTGTGCTCCACAACGGGAGAGGCCACAACGGTGAGAAGCCCGCGTACCGCAAAAAAAAAAAAAAAAAAAAATGTATTTGAAGTACTGATATTTAAAATTATTTGGGCAGAGCAGGATTATTAACAGAATTTTTGTTTATTTGTTTTAAGCTATTATATAAATCAACAGGTATTTATTGAGTAACCATGGGAGAGATACTGTTAGGGATACAAACATAAATAAAATCCTGGATTGCTGCCTTCAAACAACTTACTGTGTATTAAGAATAAATAGACATGTTCACAGGTAACAATGACACAATTCATTCAAAATTCATTCAGCAACAGTAGTGAGCACCTATTTGCCAGGCATATTTCTCAGTGCTGGGAATATCAAGATGCATAAAATTACAGCCCCTAGTCTCAAGAAGCTCACCACCTACTAGGGTTAACAAATGTGGAAACAAACAAATGCCATATAATTAAACGGGTTCACAAATACAAATTGGTTATGAGCTCAGTGGGGATACAGGGGAAGTATGTACCACATTTCTAGAGACAATCAGGGAAGCCTTCACAGAATATAAAAGCCTGAGGTACAAAGTGCTACAAAGACACAGAGAAAGGAAAGAGTACAGCTGAGCAGAGTACTCAAAAAACCTTTATTAAGAAGAGAAGATCATTTCACAATTATATGTGTATCATGCTCTACACCTTAAACTTATACAATGTTATATGTCAATTATATCTCATTAAAGCTAGAAAAACTATTTTTAATCAAAAAAAAAATTCTCTGGCAAGCCTTGAGGTATAGTCATGAAAGGAGCTCATGTATATGCATGTCTCTCTGCAAAGGTGTGTGTAGAGGTGGCTTTGGAAACAGTCCTGGGTTGAAATCCTAACTCCACCATTTCATAACTGTGTAACTGCACATTTTAATTAACCTCCTAAAAGGTCGGTTTTCTTATCTTTAAAATGGGGATAGTAATACCTAGTTTGCAGGGTTATTGTGAAGATTAGATGAGACAAAGTATTTAGTGTGTCCGGCTTTGGAGAGACATTAAAAAGCAGTCATTGCTAATAAAGCATGAGAGAGAGAGAGCACCCACACAAGAGAGAACATAGAAGAGCAAGTGATGGAGGAGGGCTCCTTTCTAAATACAAGTTTGAACATAAGCAAGGATACACAGGTGGAAAAATGGGGAACATGTTTGCGAACCATGGCTAATTTGAAGGAAAACAGGGGAACAAAGTTAAAAGGATTAAGTGCACAATGCATACTAACTTGTATGCCCTAAATTCTCAAACTATAACTGTTATCCGGATACCTCTTGGCCTTTTAACTCTTCCTATATGATCAATTATTATAAAAGAGTTCAGTTTTCAAATTAAGGCCAAATTTTTTTCCTTCAAGGAGAGTAACAATGTAGGGAGAAGTAAAAATAATTTCAAAACCCATGTGTACTTTCAAATAGGCTCAATAAAGGCACACATATACTAACAGAATGGCAACCAACAAGGTTTCATCAGTTATAAGTTATATGAACTAGGCCAAAGCCAGTCCCTACTCTGCAGTGAGAAAGCCTGTCAGAGAGCCCATATCAGGCAAACTTTGTGCCACTCTTTAAAACATGGAGGAAAGTCAATTTCATTCTTGGCTTTTTTGTATAATTCCATCTTTTCCCAAAAGGCAAGGCCTAACTCCCACTCCTGTCCCATCCTTCTTTACAGTCATGCTCCAACAAATCTGTTTTCTTCCTAAATTGTTCTTCTAGAATTCCATTCAGTTTGTAAATAAACTTCCTTAAATCTCTACCCTTTAATTCCCATCAGAAACCTGGTTCCCCCAAAACACAGGCTCTTACGTGGAGACTACACCTTCCCTACATTCCACCACCCACATCCATGGGGCTGGGGGGTGGGGGGAGCGGCAGGGGGGAATGAGGGGTGGGTAACATTATCCTGATTCCCTAGCGCCATTTCCAAATCACTGCTTTTCCAATCTTATTCAAAAATCTCTTCTCCTTTGAAATTTACACCATTCAGCTCTACCAGATTCTATTCCACCTTGCTGTTATTATTTCCATATCTGCCTCTCAATCTCCACTTGCTCCCAATCTTATTCTCCAACCCAAGTCTTACCTTCATCCATGGAGATTTTAACCTCTGTAGTCTTTCTCTTCTCCAAAGATCTATTTAATCAAGTCCATTTCAACTACCCATTGCTACTGGCCATAATCTGAATCCAAAACTGTTTCATCTCTGCAATGGTAAATTTTACTATTCTAGTTCTAGACCATAACCTACTACCTTCCTACTCCTCTCTGGAGTCTAAACTGCTACTATACCTACTCTTTGACCTCAAAATGATCTCCAGTCACCATTTCCTCTAAAATTTATCAGCTCCCCCTATATTCTCTCCCTTCTAGGGTAAGGATGTCACTTATCATCCAGAACTAGGGTACTTTTCAGAGTAAAATGAGGTGTTATTCTTCATTATGCCAGGACTACAGGTGTAAACCTGGTCTGTCCTAGACAAAGTAGGACATAGAGCCCCCCTACTTCTTTCCCTACACACTGTGAATCAACTGAGCTCCCTTAACTTTCTTTCTATTGTACTTGTCCTAAAAACCTTCAACTCTTAATCAATCCTTCTTTCTTCCCCCTAGCCACTTTTTTTTAAAGCTTCACTACCTCTTACTAGTATTTCAAGACTGTGCTCAGATCACCTCCACTAGGCAGCCTTCTCTTGCCTCTGCCTTTTGTTATCATAACATTCAGGAATGACAGTATCCTATTCATGACTGTATCCTCATGTTTCTCATACGATGTCAGGCATATAGGTATATTCCCATAGATGTACTCCATGAGCCTCAAAGTTTGACTCTAATTATCTCTTATGTGTTTATTCTGAAGTGCATCATATGAAAAATGATTACTTTTACAATTTAATAGAGATTAAACAAGTCAAAGATAGCAATTACACAATAAAAACTAGCACGTATTTTCCTTAGCATGCGCTTTTTAAATTTATCTTCCTCAGATATTCGATTAACTCTGGGTTTTGCCTGTTACTCTCTGCTCATGATTCTGTCCTCTTACGTTTCAAATATAAAGCCACATCAAACAAATTTTGGAAGTACATGAAGTATAAGTAGAAATGAAAGGACAAGTAGGAAAAGCAAATTTCAGAATATGTATATCAAATGATCCTCTTTTTAAAATTATACAAATATAAACACACATGTTTTTAATACAGTTGGCCCTTCATATACACAGGTTCCACATCCATGGATTCAACCAACCATGGATCAAAATATTCAAGAAAAAAAAAATTCCTCAAAGTTCCAAAAAGCAACACTTGAATTTGCCACATGCCAGCAACTATTTCTATAACATTTATATTGTTTTAGGTATTATAAGTAATCTACAGATGATTTAAAGTACAGGCATAGCTCGTTTTTATTGCACTCCACTTTCTTTCACTTCGCAGATAATGTGTTTTTTACAAATTGATGGTCTGTAGCAACCCCACATCGAGCAAGTCTGTCGGCGCCATTTTTCCAACAGCAGTTGCTCACTTCATGTCTCTGTGTTACATTTTGGTAATTCTCTCAGTAATTCAAACTTTTCATTACTACTATATATATCTGTTATGGTGATCTGTGATCAGTGATCTTTGATGTTACTACTATGATTCACTGAAAGCTCAGGTGATGGTTAGCATTTTTCAGCAATAAAGCATTTTTTAATCAAGGTATGTACATTGTTTTTTAAAACAATGCTATTTATTGCACACTTAGTAAACCACAGTACAGTGTAAACATAACTTTTATACGCACTGGGAAACCAAAACATTAGTGTGACTTGCTTTACTGCAATATTAGCCTTATTGCAGTAGCCTAGAACCAAACCCACAATATCTCTGAGGTAGCCTGTACATGGGAGGATGTGTGTAGGCTACATGCAAATACCATGCCATCTATATAAGAGACTTGAGCATCCTCAGATTCTGGTATCAGCAGGGGGTCCTGCATCATTGATATCCCTGGCAGACACCAAGGGATGACTATATACATTTTAAAAGTTCAAACTGATATACATCAAACCTTTAACATTAGCTACCTCTGAAGAATGAGAGTTAGAATACTGGGAAGAATGTCACTTTTTATTTTATGTATCTCTAGTTTGTATTTTTATAAGAGGATATATTCATTTTATAATGTTAACAAAATTTAAAGAAAAGACTCCCCAACAGGTTTTTTTTAAGACTGAGGACTGAGAAGATAAAAATCAAATTTCAGAGATGAATGCTTAACATTAAAAATTATTTCTCCTTCATGGGACTACCCTGGCAGTCCAGTGGTTAAGACCCCATGCTTGCAATGCAGGGGGCTAAGGTTCGATTCCTGGTCGGGGAACTAAGATCTCTCATGCTGCACGGAGTGGCCACAAAAAAAAAATTTATTTCTCCCTCAAATATAGTTAATTTATTTTTATTCAGAAAATGACAAAGGTATTTATATCATGAGACAGAAAAATCTCCCAGTTGTATTCACGTAACAGAATCTTGACCCCTCTCACAGAATGCTTCTGGTTTCCAGAGAACAATTTTATCCCTGTTCCATATCCCAGGCTCCTGAACCAAAAGTCTCATCCTTCTCTTTTCCCTCATTTTTTTCAGGTTTTACCTGAACCAATTCTAGCTCTAATTCAGCACCTCAACAATAAATTGATCTAACCACAGGTTGAACCATTACTGTAGTTGCCCAGGAAAGGAATCTTTGTCTTTTTGCTCTGTGTCTTAGTAAACGCCTTTCATTTATTATTATTTTTTTTTTTGCTGTACGCGGGCCTCTCACTGTTGTGGCCTCTCCCATTGCGGAGCACAGGCTCCGGATGCGCAGGCTCAGCAGCCATGGCTCACGGGCCCAGTGGCTCCGTGGCATGTGGGATCTTCCCAGACCGGGGCACGAACCCGTGTCCCCTGCATTGGCAGGCGGACTCTCAACCACTGCGCCACCAGGGAAGCCCCATTCATTTATTTATTCATCCAATAAGTACTTTAAAAATGTCTACAATATGCCAGACACTAAGTGAAGTCCTGAGTACAGAGATAAAAAAGTACTGGTCACAGCCTCAGGAAGCTTATTAGAGGAAGGGAAGAGTTCTAATACCTAACAATAACTGCCCTAAGGAATCCCTGTACCAAGTACAGTAAAAAAACAGAAGTATAATCTAATCCTGGCTGAAGGAAAAGTCTTCATAGACATCCCTAAAACATCCAGAGTAGTTCCTTCCTCACTGGCACTTTCTTCCTTTCCTCTCAACCAAAATATGACTCTCTCCACTTTGAAAATACTGCTTAAAACTTACCTCCCACTTCCTCCCCACAAAGCTCCACTTGTTCCTAAATGCCATGTAATTCTTAAAGAAAACCAAACAAATCTGTGAAACTCAAAAGCCAGCAAGGAAGGAAGAAAGAGAACACTCACTGAAGGCCAGCCCTACACAAGTACCAGAGAGAGCAGGTACTTAGATCTTTTCTTATTGTGCCTAGCTCTGATTGTCTCTACTAACTTACTTATATATCATTTGCATTTCAATCTACTTCCCACTTGAAATTGTGCATTTTTCAAAGATGAAGACTTAGACTGCTACAGCTTTGTAACGTCCACAGTGACTACATATATATTCCTAGGTATAATCAACTGGTTAGGAGGTGGGAATGGGCCACAGTAGGTGGGGGAATAACTCCTGCAGACTTCAGTTGTTTTAAATGAATTTCAGTTGCTAACTGGTGCCAGTGGGTTGAATACAACATAAATTTCCCAGTTTTTTTTTATCTTTAACTTAATGCAACCAAATGTAGAAACCTCAGCCAAAGTATATTTAAAGTTGGATTGATGTTTTTTCAAAAAAGCTTGGAATAAACAATTTTATCTCCAGCAACCTCAGAGAATTGGAAGGAAAAAGCAAACTGCAAATAAGTTTTGGATGAATAATGTTCTCAGAAACCAGGCAATTCTCAAGAAAGACATTAAGTATACACAAACTATATATTTTAAGAGAAAATACAGATAGATAATGAAAAACAAAAAGAGGTGGGGACTGTTCCAAGATTAAAAGAGAATAAAGAGATAAGAATCAAACACAGTGCATGAAACCTGATTGAATCCTAAATCCAAAAAACTCAAAAAAAAATGTTTAGGGACAACTGGGGAGATCTGAATATGGACCATTATATTAAACATATTCTTAAATTAATGTTAATTTTCTTATATAAATATTGATATTATAATCATGCAGAAAATCATCCATATTCTTAGGAAATGCATGCTTAAAAATTTATATTATATATTTATATATTATAATATAAATATAATATATATTTTTAATATAGTTTCCAGCAGTTTTTAAAATATATAAATAAATAAAGAGAGAAAATGTAGCAAAAATTAACAGTGAGTGAATACAGATGAAAGGTAATATGGGTGTTCATTGTCCCGCATTTTCCATTTTTTCTGTAGCATTGAACATTTTCAAAATGAAATATTGAAGGGGTGGGAAGATGGATTGAGAAGATGCCAGCTTGACAGAAGCATAAGGGGTAAAAGCAGCACTAGTCTCAGCAAACTTAAAAATGAACTGTGTGATCTTGGGCAGGTCATGGAAGCTCTCTAGGTCTCAGCTGAAAGAAGAGGAAGTGAATGATCTCTAAGGTAACCTTCCAGCTACAAAATCCCATTATTCAACTACTTCTTCTCAGCTCTAAAACTCAAAAGATAACCATATGCGAAGAGGGAAAACTCACAGGACTGTAAAAAAAAATAAAGTATTTAAAACAGCTAGCCAAATGCTTGTCACAAACAATAAATATTAACTCCTCTCTTTTGAAAACACTGTAAAAATTCTTCAGCAAAAAAAATACAAAAGAAAGATATGACTACTAATTAACTTAGAAAAAATAAGTAACACAGAAGTGGAAAGGTCTACTTTAATATCTATTCAATTTCTACTGAATTAAAAACTATGTGTTTGCATCTAAATAAAGCAAAACAAAGTATTAACTAGTACATATTACAAATTTGTCAGATGCTTTTATTTCCAGCACTAATGTTATTTGTAGCATTATAATTAATTTCCCTTTTGGTAAAACAACTAATCCTTGAGATAATGGGAAAGATAATTATCTAAAAAGATTCTGTACCTGATGCTAGCATCCACCCAGTTGCTCAAAACCCAAAAATCATGGAGTCATCCTTGAGTAACACTCTTTCCACACCAAAAATATCCATAGATTTTGACTAAAAAAAAAGAAAGTCAGCTCAAATCCATCCATCTCCCTCTTGTTGCTAGCATCTTAATCAGGGCACCACTATCTTTCACCTTAGCTCCTAAAATTGCCAGCTTTCAGTCCCAGCCCACTTAGTCCATTCCTCACATAGTAGCTAAAATGATGATATCATTTAAGAACAAAACAAACTACATGCCAAACCCTTCAAAGCCCTGAATATAACTTCTTCCTACCCATCTCGGTCTCTCCTACTATGTCAGCCACAATGCGGTTTTTTAAATTCCTCAAATTCACCAAGCTCTTTCCTCCTTCAAAGTCTTTGTACCCACTATTCCTTTTTTTTTCTTTTTTTCCACCCAGCTTTATTGAGATATTATTGACATATAAGATATGTAAGTTTAAGGTGTACAATGTGATAATTAGATGCATGTATACATTGTAAAATGATTATCACAATAAAGTTGGTTAACATCTCCATACCTTCACATAATTACAACTGAGTCTGTGTGTGTGTGTGTGTGTGTGTGTGTGTGTGAGTGGTGATAGCATTTAAGATCTACTCTCTTAAAAACTTTCAAGTATATAATACAGTATTTTAAATTAGATTCACCATGTTCTACATTAGATCCCCAGAACTTATTCATCTTATAGCTAGGAGTTTGCACTCTTTGACCAGCATCTCCCCATTTCTCCCATTTCCCAGCCTCTGGCAACCACAATTCCACTCTCTATTTCTATGAGTTTGGCTTTTTAAGATTCCACATAAAAGTGAGAACACACTTTTGTGTGTATTTGCCTTTCTCTGTTTGACTTATTTCACTCTTCCATTCCTTCAAATGAGAATGCTTTCCTCACCAAAAATATCACCACCACCATGCCCCCCCAACACACACACACCCTCCTTAAAATAGCTCCTTTTCATATATAGGTTTCACCTTAAATACCAACTCCTTAGAGGAGTTTTTTGTGACCACCCTATCTGAAGTAGCTCCGGCCACCTTATCTCCAAATCATTTGCTTTCCTTCAAAACATTTACTGCAATTCATAATTATTTTGTCAGTGTAGTTTTTAACCTCTCCCATCCTCTAGAATATAAGCTATAAAGATAGGATATCCAACTTATCCGTCATTATATCACCAGAATCCCCAGGAAATTCTCTGATCCTTAATACAAGCCTATTAATGTGCATCAAATAAATGAATAAAATAGTAAGTGAATATAGGATAATGGACTAATAATGCTATTAATGGAAATACAAAAACCAGGAGAAGTAAGTGTTTAAGAAAAATAAAACACACTGAGTTTGGTATAAGGCAGTTGAAAATATGGGACTGGTGGGCACACAGGTCGGGAAAGAGATACAGAGTTGGCTTCTGCTGACTGTAAGTGTTAGTTGAAAAAAATAATAACTAAATCACAAATGGAATAGAATGCAGTAGGATAAATGCTAAGCAAAAAAATAAATAACACAAATATAAAATGATTGTAGCCTGCCTAGGTAGGAGAATAACATAAAGAACACTATAAAATTAAGACAAGTCAAAACTGTTTTCACAGTTTCAGAGGAAAAAAATATATATATGTATATATATGTATTAATATATGTGTGTGTGTGTATATATATATATAAATTTATTTAGTAATTTACTAAGAAGAGTAAAGTAATCCTACCTTACTATTCGTCGCTGGTCATATCTTAGCTAAAGTAGCAGGTCCATGTTGAAGGATTACACATTAGGGATGAGGAAGACACTTGAGAAAATGTGCAGTGAAGTCTCACGGGAATGATCATATGTCTAGGCAGAAAACGTGAGCTGCAAGAAGAAATTCAAGGAGTCAGAACTGTTCACTACAGAAAAAAAGGTAAAAATGGACACATGGAGTATGGTAGGCTCCTACTGGAAATCAACTTTGGCAGTTCATCATGCTCACGACATTTAAAATCACGATGCTATGCTTACCTAGCTTGTCCATCCCCTGCTTACTCTCTCCCCTTTCTTTCCACAACTTTCCCAATAAGTAATGCATTTTATCTTCTCCCTAACCTATTTCCTCAGTTTTGAAGATGTAATTCATGTTTTTCTCCATTTTCACAGCATAAAACTAATTTCAAATTTGAAACGCATTAGAAGAAGCAAAATTTTAAATATTTTATATATAATATGTTAAGATATTACAGCCTAAAGAAATAATTAACTATGTAAGAAAAACTCTGTCAAAGGCTGGGAAGGTTTGGGAAGGATTCTCCTGGCAAACACCCACTTTCTTTGTCTAACATGATTCAGTATGCCAAAGCATGGCTCTGATGTTATCTGCTCTCATTCAATCCTTGAAACTAGGAGAATTTCTAAGATGTTCCTTGGTCACTGGTTGAATGTGCAGTTTACAGCCCTGTCACAGTTTCTCATTTTTTGCCTCCTGCCCTCATATTTCTAACCCTGACTTCTTGGTTTGTAATCAACTCTCTTCTTTCAAGCTCCTCTTTTCTGTTTGCCTATTCTGTTTCCTGTCATTTCCTTTGTTTCCTTGACTTTCGCATGAATCAGAGGACATTTCATACATGTTACCAATAAATAAGATTATTCCTTTCTTTTTGGTCAGGAAACTAACCAAACACAGTATATCAGGAGTATCTTCCACGTCTCCTACTCTTCTAAGCTTTTTACGCATTTTCAAAAGCATTCCTTCTTTGCCCCCTAACAAGCATTTTACCCTTCTAGATTTGACAAGGTTCTCAATGCTAGAATGAGTTGGAAATCTAATCAACATACAATGAAAGTGTTATGACATTCCTCTTCTTCCACTAAACTGTGACGTGATTAAGGACAGGGATTATTATCTTAATATAGCCAGCATCCTACACAATATCTGAACGTTATAGCCACCAAACAAGTGGCTACTGAATGGATGAAATTCCAAGGGGAATTACGACTTTCTCTGATTTGTACGCTTTCGTGTAAAGTAAGGCTTTGACAAAAGTTGTCAAAGCCTTAAAATGATATTTAAATATGGAAGTTATAATCATGACTTCTATACTGCTTTCAATAGAGTATCTTAAATCAAACCTCCAATATTAAACAGTATTACTTACAGATTTCCAAGAAACAAAACGTAGTGAATGTGTACCTAAGTATACACACATTACATATGTTACCTAATTCCACTTCAAGCACAGGCCTCAAAATTACTGGACAATCTGTTTAATTTAAAATTTTTTCAGCTTCTCTTCTCTATCAGCAAAGGAACTTGAGAGACGCCTAGAATTCCATATTCTAGTCTCTCACTATGATACAGAAAGTTATTTTCAAAGACTTAAGAACAAGAAAGACAACTATTCTACTGGGATTCCATATCCAACACTGAGCAGTGGCAAATGTCTTGCTTAAGGAAGCTAGTCAAAGTACATAGGTATTACTTATGTAACACTCTCTAACTCAAGTCTTTTCTACAATTTTTATTTCTCAATGAAAAAAATAATATTCCACTTGAAATAGTTTGAGTTAAAAATAAATAACAGGGCTTCCCTGGTGGCGCAGTGGTTGAGAGTCCGCCTGCCGATGCAGGGAACACAGGTTCGTGCCCCAGTCCGGGAAGATCCCATATGCCGCGGAGTGGCTGGGCCCGTGAGCCATGGCCACTGAGCCTGCGCGTCCGGAGCCTGTGCTCCGCAACGGGAGAGGCCACAACAGTGAGAGGCCCGTGTACCGCAAAAAATAAAATAAAATTTAAATAAATAACAGCTTGCTCGGTAGTATCTCTAAATGGAACATTTCCTTATTCAAATTACTATAAACCCATGAATAAAACTTATATTCCTTGTATTACTTCAAAGGTATTATCATCGTTATCAGAGCTCAGCAAAGGTTTCTATAGACAAGTGAAAATGTATAATAACTACTATCTAGTGCACCTTAATCATTCCCACCAACTTGCTCAATTATACAGGCTACCATCTCTAACTCACACTCACAGCCAAACATAGTTCCCATTCCCTGAATGTGCTTCTCATTATGACTAGGACTAGGGTGAGACAAGAGAGGTGCCCAGGGTGCAAAATTTACAGAGACACTCACTCTCAGGGTCATGCAAGTGCCACCCTGCAGTTGCATGACCCTAAAAGTGAGTATCGACGTACACTTTGTGTCCCAGGCATCTCTTTTGCCTCACCCCAGTCCTGGCCCTACTTCTCCTTCTGATCTCTACTTCTCCTACTTCTCCAATAAGTAACATCCTAATTCTGATAAACCAAAATCTAATTCTGATAAACCAAATATCTAAAATCAAGCAATGAATTTAAATTTAATTTTATATCCATTTAAAATTATGTTTTCAAAGAAAATTTCTTATTCATGATGTGATGTTAGGTGAAAAATAGATCAGGCAGGAATGACTACATACAATAAGAGTCTAAGCTTTCAAAAAAAATGAGTGTGAGTTGCATGTGAATGTCAGTGATGGACCTGTGTTGTTTTCAACTCCCTTCCTTTTGGTAGCAGCATTTAAATTTTCTTCTGTTGAACCATCCTTCTCTATTGTCAATCACTGTAGTTTGTGTGGCACTGATCCTTTCCACTCTCAAGTTCCTGGAATAAACAGGAAGTTCCTGGAATAGGTGCAGGTGGAATAGGCGCCCAGGTCTGGACAATCAGCACATTCCCTGCCCTAAGCAGTGGTTCAGGAATGAGCATGTGACCCAATTGGACCAATAAGACTCAATCCCAAAATTCTGCAGGACCTAATCAGAAAGAAAACTTTCAGCTGAAGTTGCTAAACTGAAAGAACACAGTAAGTACCTATTTGACAGTGAGCCAACCCAAAGAAGTGCCAAGGGATGACAAGAGAAAAGAAGAAAACTTTGAAAACATTTTATCTCTAGATTTAATCACATCTGAGTTCAGATGTAGCTGCTGGAATGCAGAATTATTACTGGGAAACAATTCTCTCTGGATTTCTCAAGTTCCTGCACAGTCAGAGCCTTCTAAGCAAAAGGTACTACAAGGGTATTTGCATAACAGACAAACTTAGAAACTAGAAACAGTATCTCCCTAAAGATAGAGACCTCCAATGAGAAATAAAGCCCTTTGGCTCCCTTCCTTGTAAGACATTTACTTATATTTTTAACTTATATTTCTTATGTTACTTCATATTTTTTAAAGCCTTATTTATCTTAGAATAGATTTGGCCTTTTTTGATATATATATTAATTTATTTATTTATTTTTGGCTGTGTTGGGTCTTCGTTGCTGCACGCGGGTTTTCTCTAGTTGTGGCGAGCAGGGGCTACTCTTCATTGTAGTGCACGGGCTTCTCATTGTGGTGGCTTCTCTTGTTGCGGAGCATGGGCTCTAGAGTGCAGGCTCAGTAGTTGTGGTGCACGGCCTTAGTTGCTCCACAGCATGTGGGATCTTCCCGGACCAGGGCTTGAACCTCTGTCCCCTGCATTGGCAGGTGGATTCTTAACCACTGTGCCACCAAGGGGTCCCGTTACTTCATATTTTTTATACTTATATTGACTTACAGTCTAGGTTAATAAATCTAATGACACTTTCCCCCTCTCCCCTACAGAAGATTTGCTAAATGAGTAATCTCTCTCCCTCTGCAGGGTGTTCTCATCAGTGTTTTAGAATTATCAATTACATGATGCAATAAACTATTTTGGCTTATTTATTAATTCATTCAACAAATATTTGCTGGAAGGCTACTAAAATATGTGTCATGAATTTTCCTACACACACACACACACACACACAAACACACAACCCAGAGACAAAAATTCCTGCCCTCATGGAGATTATATTCTAGAGAGAGGGAAAAAAATACAAAATAAATAAGTAAAATACAAAGTGCTAAGTGGTGATAAGGGCTATAAAGAAAGAAAAAGCAGGAAAAGGATGGGGCTATAATGAAGGAAAAGGTGGGAAAAGGTAACAAGTATGGGGGAGGGAGGAGATTTCAGATTTCTGTTTGGTAATCAAAGAACTTACAGAGGAAGTGCTATTTGAGCAAGGATCTAGAGCAGATGGGGAAGTGAGTCATATGGATATCTGGAGAAGAGAATTGCAGGCTGGGGGAACAGTAAGTCAAAATACCTACTTAAGGAAGACCAAGGAGGCCTACATGGGTGAGTGGTGGAGACAACGGTAAAATCTGCGTTCAGAGAAAGATCCTCAGGAGGGAGGGAGAGCAAGACCACAAAACTAGCTCATTTTAAGGACTTGAGCTTGTACTCTAAGTTACATGGGAAGCTAGTGAAAGATTCTGAGAAAAAGTGATGTAATCTCTTACTTTTCAAAAGAATGTTATTAGTGTTCTGAGGCAAATATTCTGAGAGTACCAGTAGTAGTGGGGAGACTTGCTAGGAGTTACATAGAAGGAGAGAGAAGATGGTGTTGAACCAGAGTGACCCACGTAGAGGTGATAAGAACTGGTCAGATGTCAGATATATTTTGAAGCCAACAGAATATACTGGAAGATTGTATTGGGGAGGTGAAAGAAAAAGAGTCAAGGATAACTTCGAGGTTTGTGGTCTGAGCATAAACAAAAATGGAGGTGCCATTTACAGAGATGGGAAGGATTGATTTTTTAACTGGATTTCTAACACTGGCATACAAAAGAAGACTGACAAATATAAAAATTTATGCTGGAAATCAATAATTACAAATGACAGCCCTAAGATGTAGAACTGATTGAGTCAATAAAAGAAAATGAAGGGAATCTGGTATCCCTGTATTATAGGGTGAGAAGAGACCAATCCATAATAAGCAAAACATCTGGTAAATTCCCACCTCAAAAAAAAAAAATCAGGCTACTTGCCTAGTAAGAATGGAACTGAAGGGCACTTAGTAAAAATGTCAGAATGTTGGTATATTGCCTACTATGCAGCAGTCTTCAGTAAGGCCCCTCAAAAGAGAAGCAAACTTTGAGTGAAGTCTTAATAAAAAGAAAATCTTTTCAGTCTTTCATTACAAATTCAAGATGGCTGATTATCTTGCAATTTACATGGTTGAAAATCAAATATCCCTAAACTAAAATTCGGGTCTTTAACCACACAAAATAAAAGGTGGGGAAAGCCTGGTGCTCTGGGCTCCTCCCCAACCATCCTAGCAAAAAATATATTTACAGCCTGGGAGCAGGGACAAACCAGTTGTGCACCATTACTTCAACAAGTTGCTCTGAATGGCCTAGAGACAGAGGCCAAGATGAAGATTGAGAAGCCTAGGATTTGCTTGATTCCAAACCTCAGTACTATTGACATATTGAACTGGAAAATTCTTTGTTGTGGGAGGCTGTCCTGTGCATTGCAGGATGTTTAACAGTATCCCTGGGCACTACCTCTACATGCCAGTGACACCTGCCTACTCACCCCACCACCCCCTATTGTGATAATAATAATGTCGCCAGACATTGCCAAATATCCCGAGGTAAAAATAAAATAAAATAAAATAATGCCCCCTGTTGGAGAACTACTCACTGGGTTAGGGTGGCAAAGTTGTTTAGAGACATAACAGGGCAATAGTTTGATTCAAGGACTAGGCTTTGGGCTTTGGGTACTGGGGAGAAGTTGGTCAAATACAAATAAATCAAAAACCTACTAAGTTTATAAGAAAGTTGTATTGACTAAGAAACTCCCGGCAAAGATTTGTTACTGCTCAGCCCTCAAGATGTCCTCCTGGACTCCAAGCTCTCATCAACAGCAAAAGGGCTGCTAAAACTGTGCAGGCCCCAGTAAGGGAATTCTTCTCAATACCCATGTTGGCTATGACCAGGAGGAGGAATAACAAAGATCTTCCTGGATGGTAGAACAAGAGACAGCCACGTTGGCTAATCAAAAATCTTATTTCAGGGCTTCCCTGGTGGCGCAGTGGTTGAGAGTCCGCCTGCCGATGCAAGGGACATGGGTTCGTGCCCTGGTCCGGGAAGATCCCACGTGCTGCGGAGCGGCTCGGCCCCTGAGCCATGGCCACTGAGCCTGCGCGTCTGGAGCCTGTGCTCCGCAGCAGGAGAGGCCAGGACAGTGAGAGGCCCATGTACCGCAAAAAAAAAAAAAATATATATATATATATATATATATGTGTGTGTGTGTGTGTGTATATATATATATATACACACACACACACACACATATATATATATATATATATATATATATATATATATATATATATAATTCCACTGCCCAGGCAGAGTCCTTGCCAGCCCTGACCAATGAAATATGTACAGATTATGGATTGGAAAATCTCTGTGGGTTACTTCCCCTTTTTCTCTTTTCTAATTAAGAGTTTTTATTGTCCTTATGTTATTTTCCTTCTATCACTGAATACTGGCTTTATTACAATTAGTTATATTTATGATTTAACCATAAGTTTCTTGACCCTGGGCTGTCTTTTCAAACAGAACTGAGAGAAATTACCCAGTGATTCTAGACTTAAAGTTTGATGCAGTAATTAAACAAGTCTTTGAGTTGTCTTTCTCTGTTGGGGGTCAAGTGGTAAATGCACTGGAAGTTTTAAGTGACACACTGCATTGTATTAGATGAGGGCATTTTTTCAAGGGTTTATATATGAGGGAGGACATGGATGCACATTAGGAGGATTACAGTGAATGTCTTTTGGTTATGCTTGTCCAGCATCCACTCCCACTTCCCATGGTAACAGTAACTTCTTACTTTCAGTGAACCACCAACCCTGACTCTCAGTCCACATGGTTCAGACCACGTGGCTGACCACACTTCCTATTCCCAGTTCCAATAGTTAACACCTGATCCAGATCTGGCCTATCATCATATACTATTCCCCTGACCACAGGATCAAAGATGGAAAAATGACCTAACTCATTCAGTGAGATGTAATCCCAGGGCTTTTGCTAAAACTATGAGTAGGAAAAGTGTTTTTTACGTTGGGCTTGCTAAACTGAAAGAATGTAAACCATCAGGGAGCTCCACATGGAGAAATCCTACCTGAGAGCATATCTAACACAAGAGAAAGCCACTGAGTTTGCTGAGGCCACTGAGTCCTTGAATCCATCCATACCTAAAGAGAATACACTCCTGTTTGTCCCAGTGCCCTAAGGTACTGTGAGTAGGGGTTTAGTCTCATGCAACTGAAAGGTATTAAAAAATCTAGTATCATTACCAGTTAGACAAAACTGGGGTTAGTTTTCAAACCAAAAAAAAAAACAAACAAACAAGATATAAGCATTAAATTATTTGCCTAAATTCATACAACTAATTACAGGTAGCACAGATGCAACCCTAAATGGGTCTAGCTCTAATAGTCATGCTCTTTACACTACATCTACTCTCTCTCTGAAGAAAACAGTCTGAAACTTCTCTATGCTTTAAAATTATCTGTAGCCATAAAGTAAGACCTTACATGAAGTGAGTATTCTACTAACATTTGTTGAATAACCAAAAAAAGAAGAATCTCACACCTTCCTCCTCTCTGTCTCATTCCTGCAACAACTTGCCTCTTGTATAGCATAGAACATTTCTGTGTTAATTTTACAATGTAAGCTACCTTAAGGACATGTAATAGCAAGTGTCTCTAAGCTAAGTCACTTCAATCTTAGGCTGCCAATTTCAGTGACAGGGTAAATTGGCTCCAAAATATTAATAGAACATCATAGCCTTAGAAAGAGGCCATCACCACTGACTAGCTACTACTGTTATAATTAATTGTGAAACTCAGAAAAGGACACCCATATTATCTTTTAAGTGAGAATACTATTGTTTATGTTAGTACTTTAAGATATTTGTCAGAATGACATTAACTTCTAGAAAGTAGCAGCTATTTATAAACAGTCAAATCTCTTTCAATATTATTGTTGAATATGAGAGAGAAGGGAAATGGGATAGAATTTATGAATATAAGACCCCTGACATTTTCAAGAAATTTAAAAACCATGAGAATTTTTGACAGAGCTGAAACATTCAATAACAATGTTCCACAAGGCAAGTTTTGTTTCCCTAGAAGGTGTGGTAGATTGATTCACATCCAGACTCACTGGATTCAACATTCCATTTTTAAACATATTGAAAAATGCCTATTTTCTGGCTAAGATCTACCACTTTCTTAGGCCTCTACTTTTTCTTCACTTCTAGCAGCTGGCTTTCTTTTTCAGGAAAATTTTTACAAAGAAGCAACATTTTATCACTTGACAAAAGTTATTATACAGGATAACTTCACACTGAGAACAAAGTCAAGGTGAGATGTAGACACTGGGCAGTTAGGTGAGGTCACGCATATCTTAGGGTCTCGCTTCCAATAAGAGGAAATTATTTCAGCAAAACTTCAAATACTTCAAAATGGACTTTTAGAGTCACTCCCAAGTAATTGAAACTGCTGTTAAGTCCAGGACTGCTAATGGTTCACTATGTTTAGACTTTTATCATTTCATTTATTTGAGATTTAGCATATCAAAGACCTAAATTTAAATCCCAGGTATCACTTTATAGCTAAATCTCCTTGGATATGACCTAAGATTGGTTCCAGATCACAAAAAGAAAATACAAGCTACCCAATCTATAGGGCTGTGATGAAAATAAAAACAAATGCACAAAAATGCCCAACATTTTTAGCAGGCACTAAAGAAATGTCAATGCCCCTCCCCCATAACAATATCTGAATTCATGTAATTTACTCAAAAGCTTTTACTGACAGAAACTGTTTCTTCCTTAGAAATGTTGAGGAGGGGATAAAAAAGGGCTATGCATAAATAATCATAATACAATATATTATATATATACATATACACACACACATAACTATTGGTAAGAGAAAGAAATCAGCCTCCTGCTTTGCAAAAAGTTTATTATATATAAATCTAGATGAAAATTCTTATCCTTTGTCCAACATAATTGTTTATAAATAATCAGGATAATGATCAAGTTATTTGTCATTAAAAATTATCTGATACAACTGCACTGTTCAGTTCCCTTTAATTAATCTACTATTGCCAATTTATTCAATACATAGAAAGTAAAGAGGCCTGACAAAGTGATGGTACTTAACCAAAACATATAAATTTGCAGTAAATTCAGAATGGATAAGAAATGTGACAGGGACTGGATCAGTGTCATTATAAAGTCCACCATACACCACAGGCTCTATACTAAAACAAACAAAAAGGTTATACTTATAATGTTTCCTTTGCTCCTACCAAAGCAAAACTTTAAAACCTTACTGAAAGTTGAAATCATGGCTAACTTGTATACGAATGTATATAGAAAGCATGTGATTCTGAAGGAAATATAATTCAAGAGAAAGTCAGAGCACTGTATAAACATTCTCACGAAGTAAGAAGTCATGTGGCTGCTAGGGTGGCTACTGAACCATTTGTTACCAAAACTGAATATTGGTAGAAGAGTCAAATGCATTATTCTTGGTATAATGTGAAATTAACAAAAAGTTCCAACAACTGACAGGAGAAGCTTGGGAAATCTTCCCAAGCTGAAGACATACAGAGAGTAGAAGGGACACAAACTCCTGAAGTGTCCAACTCCTGTCAAACCATGACCAAGAAACAGCAGCAAGCAGCAAGCATTACAGTGACCAACGACTAACTTCAACTTTGTGACAGTGCAGCAGGCTTTGCGATTAAGCCAAAAACACTCTTTTGTTCTACAAACCCCAGGGCAAAAAAGCCAAGAATAAGAAACTCTGCATGTATACTAATGATGTAATGAAAATCATCCAGCCTTCATTTTAGAAGCAAAAAATTGCTTAACAACTTTGACGACAGAGTCCTGTTTATAGAATCATTAAGGGTCTGAAGAGATCAACTAAATTTTTCAATTAAATCTGTATTTTATGAAGGTAGTTATATCCTAGGTCTACAAAGATTTCAAGAAATACCACTTGCTAATGCTAAGGGTCTAATGAACATAGTTTTCCTAAGTCTTCACTTCAAACTGTATATTATACATACTACTTCTATGTAGGATGAACTATTCAAGAGCAATTTCATTCACAGAAATGTAATTTTAAAGAAATTTTTCTGACTGAGCCACTGTAAAGAGCATTTTTATATAATAAACACCTAGAATATAAATATTCTACTATTAAGAGTTTCCCCTTTTCCTAAAACCATTTGCCCCACTATGGAAATACCTTTTCTACAAGTAAAATAACTTATACTGGAAAACTAATTTCAATTTTTCTATGATAATGTTATTTTATTTACTCTGACTTCAAAATGTAAGGCTCTTCACTGTCAATTACATAAAATTAGTACTCTCTTCTTACATAAGCATTACAACACTGATAAGAAAAAGTGAAGAAGCATTCGTTTCAGGAAAATGCAGAAATAACTTGGGTCTCAACGATAGTACTATAAGGTGTGTCTCAAGTATTTGTTACTAATAATAGTTATTTATCTTTTTTAATGACTCACTTTTCTCAATAAATCAGAGTAGATTCAAGTTTATCCCTATAATAGTGTCATTCTCAATCACTTGCGTTCTGATATGCTTCCTAGAGTGGGAGAGGGTAAGATGGAATTACAGAGGGCATACTAGAAAACTACGTATTAGAATATGTCACACATGTACATATCTTGTACTTGGGTGGAAAAAATATTGAGAATCATTGACTTAGATCACAAAATCTTTGTTTTACTGCTGGATGAGACAATAAGGACTATTTAGTTCCAATCCTAACTTTTTACCAGTTCAGTGCTTGCTTCACAACAACCAATAACTATAGCCTGGTCTGTGCATTTAAACTATAAGTGTGTGTTCTTTAAGAATCAGAACCCCATACTTACTGAACACACATTTTGAAACAGGGATATCTGTAAAATGTCGCTCCCTAAAAAATAATCATATAGGAGATTTCTGTAGGAGACAGAAAACTTTCAATTAAGAGTTTTGTGTATTATTACATTTGAAAATAAAGTTTAACTTTTAAACAGATTAAGTAAATGTAATTTAAGGCGGTAGGGAGCATTAGTTAAGAGATTTAAGAAGGTAACATTTAGCTTTTCTGTACCACTTTTAAGCAAATATTTGTGGTTCAAAGGAAAGGAATTCAGGGAAACCATCCAACAACAGATGATAATCTAATGTGAAAGAAAAATAATTCAGGAATTCAGACAAACTGGACATATTTTGAGGTAAAAATCAGTTAAGGTAAATTTCTGATTATCGCTACTGAGATACAGTAACCCAAGAGCTAAAAAAAAAAAAAAAACCCAGCTAATCTGAGATATTTCTAATTATTTGGTTTGTACAAATGTAAATATCATTCAATTTAAGTAAGCTTAATGTACATTATTTTAATTTCCGAAGTCTAAAACTTAGGGACTTTTAGGATCGTAGAATAAACACAGTAATACTAGAAGAGATGAAATGAAAACTACCATGAAAGGAACTGAATGTGAAAGCTGAACACTCCCTAAATTCAGTCATTTTACCTCAATTGTCTCATTTCTTCTTCATAACAATCTTGTGAGGCAATTATATCATCCCCACTTTACAGATGAGGAAACTATGGTTTAAAGAGATTAAGAAACTTGCCCAAGATCCCACAAAAGAAAATCCTAATTTCTGACTGAAATGCAGATTATCTGGCTCCAAAATAAATGACTCTTCTTTTCACTATACCCTGCTATCTCACAAGAAACACATACATTGAACTTTTCAGTCTTTTAATTAAAACCTTCTAAAGGAGGAGACAATATTAAGCTTATAGCGAGCAGTGATAATGTATAGGCTAAAAATTAGTCGTAGTTTGATAAGTGAATATTTAGGAAGTAATTACAAATCATGCATGACATTAAATTTTTTAAAAGCTGAATATGAAATATCACCCCCAAATAGAAAAATCCGAAAACTTCTGTAGAAAGGCACTAAGTAAACTTCATCTTACCTGGACACTTTGAATTCCAAAGAAAAAACCTGAGAGGCTCCATATTTTTTCAGTCATACAGCAGTTTCATATGGTCAACTAGGACTATATTTATACTTAAGAAAAAAAGAAAAGTGGGTAATTGCTTGGGTCTGATTCTTTTGTTCTGACTCTAATCAGTCCTCTATTGATTATTTTCCATTTTTTCCTCCAGATTTTGGAGGCTTCTTCTAATTTAGGCTAACTGAGTCTCAAGTTCAGGAACTCCTCCAAGTTTAGATGTAAGTGCTGACACACTGCAATAAAGACCATAAAATTGCAATGATTGGTAGAGTGTTACAGAAGAAACAAAAGTTTCAGCTATTTCAAAACATTAACTATCGTGGAATTACTGATGACTTTTTTTCTGTATAGTTTTCTGAATTGATTTTAAAGCATTTAACTTTTATAATAAAAACAGGAGAGCAAGAAAAAAGGAAAGAGGGAGGAAGGTGGGGCGGGGGCGGGGGGGAAGTTGGAGCTTTGATTAAAAACTATCTGAACATCTTATTCTTTCCAAAGTTCCAAAACTATGACCTCCTTGTTCCCTTCTATCTCTCAATGGCATGGCGTGAAAAATAAACCACACATAAGCATGCCAAAGTCAAATGAGATACGGAAAAATAATAATGAGGCAATCCAAAGATCTATAAATTCTGAGACATAGCTCAATTTCACTATTTCAGAAATTAGTTATTAATTGAGCAAAGTATGAAAAACAGATTTAGGGCATACTAAAACTGAAAAGCAGGATTCACATACTTAAAGAAGAGTGCAGGAATTTCCTTAGTATGGGAAAATTATAAATATAATATACACATATGTGAATTAATTTATACCAGTTTCTTATTCTTTTTATCACAAATTGAAGTTCTGTGTTAAAATATTCCTTTAGCAACACCATGAAACAACATGCAAGATAGTTTCGAGTCCTATCAAAATTAATTTAAATCTCTCTAAATTACTTCATTTTCCATGGAAAAGTTATACTAAAAAAAGTTCACATTTGTAAGCTTTCTTTTTCCATTACAAAAACATTCTTATTCCAAAACAACATACATAAGATTGACCCAATTTATTAAGTATGTTACCAAAACAGTGCATAATTGATAGTCCCTTCGACCTGTCTTCAAAAGAAGACGCTCATTTAAAAATCAAGTAGAAAACTATAATCTATTAACACAAGAGTCCAATTTTAAAACAAGACTTTTATTTGTACAACAAGTTCATTAGATTTCCTTCTTTTTCTGATTACCAAAACACAGTTAACTCACCAAGGCCTTGATTTACAAAGATGATGACTTCCTACTCACAGGACTGCTTTATAATAGTCTCATGGAATTCAATTACTACAGTTTTTATAAACACTATTACCATCTACGAACGGAAATAAGCACTTTACAATATTTTGGTTTGATACATATTTATGCTGGTTTTCAAACTTGATAATTTCAGTTCCTCTGTTCCTTAGTATATGCCATGTAACAGCTGTCCTGAAAATGTTATTGCTGTGTAGATGGTGAGTATTCACAGCACAACTGAACTTGCCTACATTGTTTTAAATTTTTCATAGTGAAATACTGGAGGAAAAAAAGGCAAATGTGAAATGTTCACAGACCAGAGTTATAGCTACATAACAGTTGAAGATGAAATGAAAAGGAAGGGTCTACCAAAAGCCTGAATTATTCCTTCAACTACTGACATCAAACTCTGAAATAGTGCAGAAGCTGCATTAACCGGACCCTAAATAATTTTACATGGTATATATTTAATGCTGCCAACCATCAGTATGGAAGAGAAACAGATCTTCACCAAAGGTCTTCCATGGAAGAAACTGGAGAAAGGTTTCCAAGTATGCCTATGTACTCCCTTAATATACTTCCAGTACCTTTGAAAACAGTTCATTGGCTCAAGAGAACTAGCAGAAAAGATTCCCCAGATCACAAAACATACACTGAGCCCTCCTTTGCATTCACTGACAAATGTGCGGCTCTTCACAAGTATGTCTGCCTAAAGCCCATATAGGTAGATACACCAGGACAACACTGCACAGTGAAATAATACTTTGCAATAGTTTTTAAAAATCCTGTCCCCAGGGCTTCCCTGGTGGTGCAGTGGTTGAGAGTGCGCCTGCCGATGCAGGGGACACGGGTTCGTGCCCCGGTCCGGGAAGATCCCTCATGCCGCGGAGCGGCTGGGCCCGTGAGCCATGGCCGCTGAGCCTGCGCATCCGGAGCCTGTGCTCCACAACGGGAGAGGTCACAACAGTGAGAGGCCCGCGTACCGCAAAAATAAATAAATAAATAAATAAATAATCCTGTCCCCATTCCATAGGTGGAAAAGTAGTTTCTAGTCTTTAGTCACTAAAATAGATTTGGTCTATTCTTATTGATTTTTCTGTTACACTTTTATATCGCTGTTATTCCATTTAAGAATCTTTTTTAGTATTTTAAAACATCTGGAGAAAGAAAAAAATGGCACTACACCCAGAGTAATTTATGTCAAATTTACAGTGAGACTACTACGAATATATGCAGCTTCTTATGAATTAAAAAGATTAAGGTTTTTTAACCATAAGGCAATCGAAAATGAAAGTGCCGGCCTTAATAAATTATTAGACATTGCACTGCACAGCACTATATATCAAAATCACAAATGTACACACACACACACAGAAGCGACAACTTTACAGTTAATTTGTGCAAGACGTACCACCCTACCAAAACCAACTCAATTGGTTTCAGAAAGTTGATCCTAAAGGAGACTAACCAGAAAGCTGACCCGAAGGTGACTCCAAACACCTCCTCAACCGTAAATGGCAAAGAGAACAGAACAGAAATTGCCCCGCCTGCGCTAGCTTCACACTATCTCTTGAGAGTCACTCCTGGCCAAGACAGGAGTAGGGGCGGAAGGTGGGGGATAAAAGCAGGGGGTGGGGAAGCTGACACGAGAGAAGAGCTGGGGGCGGACTGTGCCGGTCCAGGGAGACCGCAAGGCCCCAGCGGTAGGAAGGGGCTGGGGGAACACCTAGGGATTGGGGGTGGCCGCCCAGCCCGAGGCCCGCGCCGAGGGGATCGCGCCGAGAAAAGGGGGTGCGGGCGTGATGGGCGGTGTCCACAGTACTCCCAGCACCGCCCCACACCCCGCAAACCCCGGACCCGGCGACTGGGCGGAGCCGTCGCGCCCGCCTCAGCCCTCTCGCGCCGGCACCCGCCCCCTCAGCCTCCAGTCCCGGGTGGGTGGGAAGGGCGGGCCTCGCCCGGGCGGGTGGGCAGCCCGGCCCAAGGCGCAAACAGGAATGCGCCGCCGCGGGCGCAGGATGGACGGGAGACACCGCAGCCGGGGGCAGGAGGGGGGGGATGGCTGAGGGCGGAGAAAGAGCCCTCGGCGCAGCCGGCGCAGCCGCCGCAGCCAGGGCAGAGCCCCAGGCGCCCCACTGCGGGCAGGGAGTGTTGCCCCAGTTCTCGGCTGGCCTTCCCAACTCTTCCCCCCTCCCCCGGCGTTGCCCCGGGTAACAGCGCCTGCCGCGGGCGGCGCGAAACTCACCTACCTAGAACCTGACAAGCAGGAGCCCCTCAGACACGGGAGCCAGTCGCCACCCCGCGTCACGGGGGCCTCCACAACCAATGAGCGCTGCTGTCACCAGCCTCCGCGGCCAATCCAGCTGCACTCCGGTCTCCGGGTACCCTCGAGGTCTCAGCCAATGGGCACCCGCCGAAGGCGGGCACTGCCTCCCGACCCCCAACCCCCTCTTCCACCACCTCCCAGGAGGCGGGGCGCGGCCGATTGGCCTGGACCCCGGAGGGGTGGGACTCGGGCACCAGGCCCGGTGGGCGCGCGCGGACCGGGGGCTGCGGGCGTGGCGAGGGGAGGCGTGGAGCGTCGGCCGCCACCCTCCGGGCTCGCTCCTCAGCTTGGGTGGGGTCGCGCGGCCCTCCTGGTGGCTCAGCTCTCCCCGTCCCTGTAACTCGCTCCTCTCTAGCCGGTGTCCAGGGCTGCCGGGGTGGGAGTGTAGGCGGGATGCGGCCGGAGGCGGGCGGCGGCGTCACAGGAAACTTTGGGAGGCTCGCCTGGCCGCGGCCGGGAAGTGGCCGGGCCGGGGGTGATAAGCTGGGGCCGCCTGGAAGGGACTACCCGGCGGGTCGGCAGCCGGAAAGGAATTCGGAGGGTGGGGACGGAGACGTGATTAAAATGTTAATTGTGCCCGCGGGGTGCTGGGTGATCCCGGGAGCTGAAATCTCCGGGAACGGAAGCTGCTTTGGGGTCGCGGACCCTCCAACCCTAAATACGCATTCTTCACCCCTTCGAATCAGTCACTTTTTCTGTATATCTTACTTGCATCTATTGTAACGTTGATTCTTTTAAACTAGTTTTCGGCTTGAAGTGCCTGAAAGGCGGGAACAGTGTCTTTCTCATTCCTATAATTCCCAGTGCCTGAGACCTTCTTTTAAAAAAAAGGTTAGACAATGCTGGAGTTGTGATGGATGCTATTAAAAAGTGTGCAGCAGGTCCTGTGAGTAGTCTCCTGTAGTAAGTTCTTACCTCTTCCAGAGTCTAGCATGCGTGAAGAACCGAAGTTGGTTTGCTCCTCCAGTGAGGGTTGTTTCTGAAGCGTCCATCACCAAAAGAATTTAGTGGAAAATGAGTAATTTGAACTAAACAAAGAGACGTAGGTGATCTGTAACAGTATGATAGGTGTTAGTCACTATTGCAGGGTATGTTTCTGTAGCCGACTCTTTAAGGCATTGCTTGTATCGTACATTGCTTTGGTTGAACCACATTCTTTGCCTGGAGCAAATTCTAAGGTCAACCCTATCTCGACCCTCCTCCTCCAAAACTTGTGTATTACAATGGGAGCCAAAGAAGAGTGAATAATTAGTTCATAATTAATAATTTCTAAACAGAGTTAATTTATTTTACTGCAGTGAACGCCCCTACACATAGACAAATTTTAAACGGGACTTTTCATGTCTACTCTTTTTTTTTTTTTTTTTTTTTGCGATACGCGGGCCTCTCACTGTTGTGGCCTCTCCCGTTGCGGAGCACAGGCTCCGGACGCGCAGGCCCAGCGGCCATGGCTCACGGATCCAGCCGCTCCACGGCATATGGGATCCTCCCGGGCCGGGGCACGAACCCGCATCCCCCGCATCGGCAGGCGGACGCTCAACCACTACGCCACCAGGGAAGCCCATGTCTACTCTTTTAAAGAAACCAAAACGTGCTATAAAGACAAGAATTTTATTTTTTTTCCATTGTGTTATGGGGGTTTTAATTGTTTATTTGTATTTTTTAAGCCTAAAAGACCTTTTATTTTATTCTTAAATTATTCTGTTGAGAAAGGTTAAGTAAAATTACAAAGGTTACACATAACTAATTAGACAAATGTAATGACAATTTTTTTTTAAAAAAAAGCTTAATTCTCCCTATTGGATATGGAAGAAGGGATTTCCCTTTCTTAGAGCACTTGCCTTAGAAAACTGGTAATTGTATACTTCTTCATCTCTTTGAAATGTATATAAATTATTTTGAAGACTGGATAGGTCTCTGTCATTTTGTGTTTTGTTAGCGTTATATCCCAGAAATGTGTTTCTCAAGGACCTGGGAACTATCTCTTTGAAATGCAAATGTCAAGAGCTAGCGCGCCCTTGAATGGATAAAGATGTTGTGGTATACATATATATACAGCATGGAATATTATTCAGCCTTAAAAAAAGAATGAAAGCTTGCCATTTCAACAGCATGGATGGACCTTGAGGGCATTATGCTAAGTGAAATAAGTCACAGAGAAATGCAAATGCCATATGATCTCCCTTATATGTGGAATTAGAAAAAAACAAAAAAAACCCTCATAGATACATAGAACAAATGGATGGTTGCCAGAGGAAGGGGGTGGGAGGTGGGTGAAATGTGTGAAAATGGTCAAGAAGTACAAACTTCCAGTTATAAAATAAAAAATAGGAATGTAATAGCATGATGACTGTAGTTAATAATACTGTATTGCATATTTGAAAGTTGCTAGGAAAGTAGATCTTAAAAAGTTCTCATCACAAGAAAAAAATTGTGTAACTATATATGGTAACAGATGTTAACTAGAATTACTGTCGTGATCAGTTAGAGATATATACAAATATGGAATTATGTTGTACACCTCAAACTGTTGTAATATTATATGTCAATTATACCTCAATTAAAAGAGAGAGAGAGAGAGAGAGAGATAGCACCCCTCTCTCCCAGTTTCTATGGGATAGTAGGAACCTAACTTTGTGGGCAAATTTTTCCAAGTTGCAAAACTACCTTCTGTCATAAAGATGAGACATTTGTTTTGCCTGTGAATAATGCTTATTAGCTAACTCTAATGGTCACCCCAATTAGGAAATAAAAGTCAAGATGAATTATGTGTGCCATGTTATCAAGGCCTATTACTTGTGACTAGTTATTGTTTATCTTGAAAACATAGGTAATGGGTTGCATCTGCTAGGCTGTATAAAAGGGTGAGATTGCTTTCTGTCTTTGCAGTCTCTTTGCAGATTGCCTGCAATGCGCATCACATTCTGGTGTAATGCTTATTCAATAAGAAAAGTATTATTTCTCCAGTGCGTTTGTGGAGAGAATTTCTGGGTTGGGAGAACATTTTCTTTTTATTTATATTCCACAAAAAATACCTATGCCTAAAATATCAAGACTGTGAAGTTAAAGAAAGTAATTAGTTTCTAGTTTTTAACTTGTTCTCGAAAATGACCTCACATTAGATGATAATGTGTTGCCGAACTAAAAATACATTTTGAGTCAGAAATAAGAAAGTTAATGTTTCGTATGTATTTTGGAATGACTGTTAACTGCACAAACTAAACATATGTGAATAAACCTCTTAAAATAGAAAAGAAATTAATTTTCTATGAATATTAAATACTGTGGTATATGTCAAGTCAATATGAAAGAAATTGATGAATGTTTATGCATTATATGGTTAGACAAAGCCAAAATACAACTTTGGGGATTGCTTCACCAAGGCATATCTTTTCCAAGAACCTTAGGATTTCTCTGTCTTTATACAAAGAAAATCTAAATCTGGAAAGATGTGGTTTATGAATTTGTTATTACATATGTGCAGAAAGTAGCTTTAAATAAAAGTCTGGTGTGAAAAACAGAATTGTTTGCTATACATTGTGTGTGTGTGTGTGTGTGTGTGCGTGAGTTTTAAGGAACTCAGATCTCTGAAAAGAGTAAGAATCTTCCTAGTTCTTCAACAATTCTCTCAGTTCTCACCTATTCACTCCCAACTTAAAAACTGCCTGCCATATGCCAAGCACCATGCTAAGAAATGCAATTTTTTTAACATCTTTATTGGAGTATAATTGCTTTACAATGTTGTGTTAGTTTCTGCTGTATAACAAAGTGAATCAGCTATATGTATACATATATCCCCATATCCCCTCCCTTTTGCATCTCCCTCCCATCCTCCCTATCCCACCCCTCTAGGTGGTCACAAAGCACTGAGCTGATCTCCCTGTGCTATGCGGCTGCTTCCCACTAGCTGTTTTACGTTTGGTAGTGTATATATGTCCATGCCACTCTCTCACTTTGTCACAGCTTACCCTTCCCCCTCCCTGTGTCCTCAAGTCCATTCTCTAGTAGGTCTGTGTCTTTATTCCCTTCTTGCCCCTAGGTTCTTCATAACCATTTTTTAAAATTTATTTTTAGATTCCATATATATGTGTTAGCATACGGTGTTTGTTTTTCTCTTTCTGACTTAACTTCACTCTGTATGACAGTCTCTAGGTCCACCCACCTCACTACAAATAACTCAGTTTCGTTCCTTTTTATGGCTGAGTAATATTCCATTGTATATATGTGCCACATCTTCTTTATCCATTCATCTGTCGATGGACACTTAGGTTGCTTCCATGTCTTGGCTATTGTAAATAGAGCTGCAATGGACATTTTGGTACATGACTCTTTTTGAATTATGGTTTTCTCAGGGTATATGCCCAATAGTAGGATTGCTGGGTCACATGGTAGTTCTATTTTTAGTTTTTTAAGGAACCTCCATACTGTTCTCCAGAGTGGCTGTATCAATTTACATTCCCACCAACAGTGCAAGAGGGTTCCCTTTTCTCCACACCCTCTCCAGCATTTATTGTTTGTAGATTTTTTGATGATGGCCATTCTGCCAGGTGTGAGGTGATACCTCATTGCACTTTTGATTTGCATTTCTGTAATGATCAGTGATGTTGAGTGCCCTTTCATGTGTGTGAAACCTCATTTAAAGTGGAGTTGGGAAGCCCTGAAGGGGGAGCTCTCGCGCAGGTATCACACCACAGTTTGTAGCCTTCTGACCCAACAACAAGCTGCCCGCTACCTGCAGCCTGTGAAGAACCACCACAGCCTCCCCAATTTCGTCCTTTCTTCTAAAAAAGCAAGTCTCTCTCCTTGGTTCTCCAGATTTACCTATGGTTTACCACCGTTTGCTTGTCCCAAGTTGAAATTCTCTGCTATTCCCAAATAAACTTATTTTGCTGGTAAAATAGCTGGCTCTTTTGTTTTTTTGCGGTACACGGGCCTCTCACTGCCTCGGCCTCTCCCGTTGCACAGCACAGGCTCCGGACGCGCAGGTTCAGCGGCCATGGCTCACGGGACCAGCTGCTCCGTGGCACGCGGGATCCTCGCAGACCGGGGCACGAACCAGCGTCCCCTGCATCTGCAGGCGGACTCCCAACCACTGCGCCACCAGGGAAGCCCTGGCTCTTCTGTTTTTAAGGTCAACACTTTCTGAGAAACTAACTGACTTGCCCAAGGAAAATACTTTCACGAGTAGTGGAGGGGAGGGGAGAATCTTCCAACATTGTGATTCCTTGCCTAATCACATCAAAAATGAAGTCTGCCAATCCACGAGTTCCAAGCATGCAGGTTGCTTCTCTCACTCTTAAATATGAGGAGACATTTGGGGATCACCACACTTTTGAGGAAACCCACAGTCATGAAAATCAGACACCAAAACAAACAGAAAAAAATATGGGAAGAGGCGGGGGAGAGTTGAACAAAACCAAAGCAGAGAGCAGAAGAAAATTTCAGAACTATGAGCAATGTCATTAAAGAAAGAAATTATATGAATAAAAAGAGGATGCTTTTCTTTTTTTTTTTAAAGAAATATTCAGAGGGAAAAAAGTGAGTTTGGGAAATTAAAAAATAAATTTTAAAATTCAGTAGTAGATGACAAAATGAAGTGGAGAAGTCTCAAAAGAAGATCAAAAATACAATTGAAAGTTATGAGATAAAAGGAAATTTAGGATCAATCCAGGAGATTGCACAGCTAAACTATAAAAGTTATAAAAAAAGAAAAGGAGGAGAATGGAGGAGGGGTGGAATTATCAAATAAAGGCATTTCCACAGAACTGAAAGAAGTGTGTTTCCAAATCATATGGATCTAGTGAGTGTCTGAAAAATAAATGAAAAAGACTCATGTAATCCTAAAATATCAGAATAGCAGAGATAAAGAAAATTCCCTAAATGCTTCAAATAGAATAACAAACAGATTGCAGACAAAAAATCAGGCATGATAATAGAGAATGACACTGGACTTTTCAACAATGATACTGGAAACTAGAAGAAAATAGAGCAATATCTTTAGATTCCAAAGGGCGATTATTTACAATTTAGAATTTCCTATAAACCCAACCATCAATCAAGTCTAACAGCAAAATAAAATTATCCTCACATATGCAAGATCTCAGAAAGTTTTCTTCCTATGAAACCTCTTCTTAGGAAGTTACTTAAAAGTGTTTTCCACCAAAAAGAGGGATTGAAAAATGAGAGATGAAGACATGGATCAACACTGGAGAAAGGAAAAGGGAATGCCTAGAATGATGGTGAAGGAAATTTCCAGAATAATAACTGTATGAGGGGCCTAAAAAGCAGCCAGTAGAGACTGAGGCAGGAGAATGGAAGTCTCCAGAACTGATGTTTCCAAGAAAAAAGAACAACAACAACAAAACAATAATGGGATCAATACATTACCTGATGCATTTTACTACAAGGAGAGATGTATTAGCATTATGACACAATTTGGAGATGACTTAAGAGTAGGCATATAAAAGATGAAGCAATTATTAGCCACAGGAAAAAAAAATTTATTTAAAAAAATTTTACATTAAAAAATGCAACCATAGTGTACATTTGACTCAGCCTAAAAAGATAATTACATAATCATCCTATTCTAAGCACTGAATGTTGATTTAACAAAAAAATTACAATACGGTAATTCCTACAATATTGTAGGAATAGAGTAAAGGAAATTCTTGAGTGGAAATAATGTAAGAGAGCTAAATCCTCTTCTTCCATAGTAGGAAGTTAGTAGATAATTGCTAATTCTGAAAAAATCAAGACAGGGTATTCAAAGCCTGCTTCATGCTAGGAAGGATAAACACCAGTGTTGAGAAGTAGAGTTCAACTATGGGGATGAGGATAGGAACTGAAAAGTAACAGTGGTTAGGGCTGGAGGTTATCAACCTTGGGCTATCATTTCACTTGCATTGCTTTGATAAACATAAACATTAAAAAAAAAGTCTGTTGGTGAATCTGTTGCACAGCCAGTTTAAGAACTACTGGGATAAAGAACAGGACAAGGAACAGGAACACCTGTCTCTATCACTGCATATAGCATACATGGTAAAAACAATAAAACCAGACATAATCTGCCTTCTAACTTAGATGGTTATTCACTCAGTAAATATTTCTTGAGCACCTATTATGTGTCAAACAGTGTGAGAAGTTCTGAGGATATGACAGGAAACTGTAGAGGCAGGGTTCTTCACCTGAAGTCAAGTAGGAGATACAGACGATAAGCAAGAAAACAAATTAACAGACCATCTATAGATTTGATAAATGCCAGGAAGGAAATGAATAAAATGTGAGAAAATAAAGAGAACTGGAAAGAATCAAACAACTAAGATTTGGGTCTTAGCTTCACAGTTTTATACTATGAACTTAAGCAAATCCCTTAACCATTCTGAGCCTCCATTTTTATATCTATTAATTGCAAATAATAATTCTAACTTGACTGGTTCTTATGACAATAAATTGAGATAGAGTAAATGAATGAATTTTCAGTATATAAATTCCTATTCAAACATAAGTTTTTTACTCTTGGGGAGCCCTTATCAGTTCTTAACTGTTTTCCTTGACTGCTTCCCTAAGGTTCTATGGTACATATTGTCAACAGATTTAACCCACCTAACCATCATTTTAATTTTGATGTTTCCACATTCAAATGCTTTAACTTAGAGGTAAATCTATTTTCCTAACCTTGACTTCAGCCTTTACAAATCTACAAGCAATTTAACTATCCAGACTTCCCTCCCACCTCACTGTTACCTTTCCCCATTTCCCTTCAGCAGTAGAATACTTTACACCTCCACATGTAGTTTAAATTTATATACAATAATATTCACTGTTTTTGGTGTAGAGTTCTATGAGTTTTGACAATTTTATAGCCATCAAACCACCACCCATATAAGATGCAGAACAGTTCCAAACCTCTCCTGCCCTCACACACACACACACACACACACAGAACACAGTCTCTTTATGTTACCCCTTTGTAGTCAACCCTATCCTCACACAACCCCTGATCTGTTCTTCATCTCTATAGTTTTGCCTTTTCCAAAATGTCATATAATTGCAGTCATAGTGTATATAGCCTTTTGAGTCTGACTTCTTCACTAAGAATAATGCATTTGAGATTCATCTATGTTATAGCATGTCTTAGCAGTTTCTCTCAT
Source organism: Mesoplodon bidens (assembly GCF_964165515.1). Lineage (NCBI taxonomy): Eukaryota > Metazoa > Chordata > Mammalia > Artiodactyla > Ziphiidae > Mesoplodon > Mesoplodon bidens. Next base: position 90,105,410 of record NC_138160.1, on the reverse strand, counting down.
TTTATTGCAGTGTATGTAGTATTTCATTGTTCATCCAGTTCAGGGACATTTGGGTTTTTTCCAGTTTTGGGCTATTATGAATAAAGTTACTATAAACATTCACATACAGGTTTTACTGTGTGATCATTTTTTTAAAATTGGGGTAGAGTTGCTTTACAGTGTTGTGTTAGTCTCTGCTGTACAAGGAAGTGAATCAGCTATATGTATACCTATATCCCCTCCCTTTTGGACCTCTCTCCCACCCCCACCCCACCACCCCACCCATCTAGGTCATCAGAGAGCACTGAGCTCAGCTCCCTCTGCTATACTGCAGGTTCCCACCAGCTATCTGTTTTACACATAGTAGTGTATATATGTCAATCTCAATCTCCCAATTCATCCCACCTCCCTTCCCCAATCCATGTCCACACATTCGTTCTCTATGTCTGCATCTCTATTTCTCCCTGCAGATAGGTACATCTGTACCATTTTTCTAGATTCCATGCACAATTTACAATAGCCAGGACATGGAAGCAAACTAAATGCCCATCGACAGATGAATGGATAAAGAAGATGTGGTATATATATACAATGGACTATTACTTGGCCATAAAAGGGAACAAAATTGGGTTATTTGTAGACATGGATGAACCTAGAGTGTGTCATACATAGTGACGTAAGTCAGAAAGAGAAAAACAAATATCATATATTAACACATATATGTGTGATCATTTTATTTCACTTGGGCAAATACCTAAGAGTGAGATTGCTAGGTCCTGTGGTAAGTACATATTTGTAGGAGACTGCCAAACTTTTCCCAAAGTGGCTGCACCATTTTACATTTCCACCAGTAATGCATGACAGTTCCAATTTTTCCTCATTTTCACCAAAACTTGGTATTGTCAAGTGTTTTTTTGAGGAGGGGGAGGTGGATTGGTGGGTTTGTTTGTTTTCTCATTCTGAAAGGTGTGTAGTGGTATATTATCGTGGTTTTAATTTGCATTTCCCTATGGACTAATAATGTTGAGCATCTTTTCATGTTCTTATTTGACAGCCACATATCTTCTTTGGTGAAGTATCTGTTCAAAGCTTTTGCCCATTAAAAAAAAAAATCCTAGGGACTTCCCTGGTGGCGCAGTGGCTGGGAGTCTGCCTGCCAATGCAGGGGACATGGGTTTGAGCCCTGGTCCGGGAGGATCCCACATGCCGCGGAGCAACTAAGCCCATGCACCACAACTACTGAGCCTATGGTCTGGAGCCCGCGAGCCACAACTGCTGAGCCTGCATGCCACAACTACTGAAGCCCGCGCTCCTAGAGCCTGTGCTGTGCAACAAGAGAAGCCACCGCAATGGGGGGACTGCCTGCCGCAGCGAAGAGTAGCCCCAGCTCACCGCAAGTAGAGAAAGCCCGCGCGCAACGAAGAAGACCCAACGCAGCTAAAAATAAATAAATAAATAAATAAAATTTATTTTAAAAATAAATTTAAAAAATCCTAGTATTTCTTAGTTTGTCTTTATCATTTTCAAATGATTTCTTGTGTATTTCTTAGTTTTGTTTCTAATTCTTGCAAAAGAAGCTTCACGTGGTGGAAGCACATGAAAGGAGCCTCTCACTGCGATTTCCTAAGCATTGGGCAGAGTATGGGATTAGGATGTATTTTTCCCCCCATACAGAGCTAACAACCTTTTTTTTTTTTCTTTTTTAAGGATCAAACATTTGCTCTACTACACTGTAGCCAACTCAGCTAATTAATTCATAAATTTATAAGTACCAAGGGAGAGGGAAAAAATTATACCATTAGAACAACAAATATTAAAGATGAGAAGTTTATAGAGCCCCAAGTACTGAAAGTGAGTGCTACAGATCCCATTTGAAACTTGAGTAACTCTGTAGGAGATAAATGGAAATAGCAAGGGAAAATGAAGTAATTGGTATATGTATTTATACATGTACAATTATCAACTTAAAAAAACCCTTTTATGACTAGGTTTATTGAAGTGACATGCACTAATTCTTATTTTTAATTAAAAATTTTTTTATTTAATTTAATTTATTTATTTTTGGGCTGTGTTGGGTCTTTGTTGCTGCATGCAGGCTTTCTCTAGTTGCAGTGAGCAGGGGCTACTCTTCACTGTGGTGCACAGGCTTCTCATTGTGGTGGCTTCTCTTGTTGTGGAGCACGGGCTCTAGGCACATGGGCTTCAGTAGTTGTTGGGACTTCCTGCATGACACAGTGGTTAAGGACTCCACAATCCCAATGCAATGGGCCTGGGTTCAATCCCTGGCCAGGGAACTAGATCCTATATGCATGTCACAACTGAGAATTCGCATGCCACAACTACGGAGCCCGTGTGCCACAACTAAGGAGCCAATGAGCTGAACTAAGGAGCCCACCTGCCGCAACTAAGACCCAGAGCAACCAAATAAATAAATAAATAAAAGAAAATATAAAATTTTTTTAAAATTGGACTGTTGTTTTGAAAGAAAGAACAAAGTTGAAGGACTATTATCCTGATTTTAAGACAATATAAACAAGAGAGTGAGGTATCAGTGAAAACATAGATATACAGATCAATGGAATAGATAAAGAATCCAGAATATACCCATGTAAACATGATCAGTTGATTATTGGCAAAGGTGCAAAGACAATTCAGTGGAGAAAAGGACAGCCTTTTCAACAAGTTGCTGGAACAACTGGCCACTGACATGCAAAAGTTTTCTGGTGGCTTGTTTTTTACCCATATCTCTCACCTTATACAAAAATTAACACAAAATGGATCATAGACCTAAATATAAAATAAAACAACAAACGTTTCAGAAGAAAAAACAGGAGAAAATCTTTGTGAACTTCAGTTAAGGAAAGAGTGCTTAGATACAACACTGAAAGCACTACATGGGGAAGAAAAAAATTGGTAAATTGGGCTTGATTAAAATTAGAAAAGAAAATTGATCTATGAAAGATATGGGCAGGAGAATGAAAAGACAAGCCACAGAAACTATTTTCAAATCACACATCTGAAGAAGGGCATATATGCAGCATACAACTCTCTGATTTTAAAGAAATGCTTTCCCTTCTTTCAGGCTCAACTCAAATCTCAGCTCTGTGAAAACTTCAAAGACCAGATGAGCTAGAATCCATATGTCTGGACCATTAGTGGATGAATGAATGAACATTTCTCAGCCATTATTACTTTCCTGTAAAATACAATGTATACACTAATAAATATACCTTTATATTCTGGTCCTCTTTTTAACTAAAAACCTGAATGTATTTGCCAGACACTTGATATATTTCAGTATGTTCCCATGGAATGAAATGAAACTGTATTGACTGAAATAATAAGTACTATGGATGGATGGCATTATCTTACAGACTCCAAATTGCTTACATTATATCTTAGCCTTAGGGAGGTTATATCTAACTAGGGCAGGTCTGGTAAAGTATATTTTGTAACTATATATAATGTCTGGTATGGATCTCTGAATATGTATTTGTCTAAGTATACAGTTATAGAAAGTTAAAAAAATGGAAAAATTCTAAGTTATATATTTTATCGATTTTGTTGAAATAGCAATCCTCTTCAGTTTCAGTTTTTGCCAAACATTACTGTATTATCATTTTCTCTGAAAATCAGAAGCTTTTGTCTATTCTGGAGGTCATTTAGCCCAACTGCATTTTTCAAAAAGCCATGATTTGCTAAATTTAAATGCAGCCCCCTTTGCTAGGCCTAGAATTAGTGCTAAGGACCAAATAAGGAGCCCTTAATAAATTAATATCCTAGGCAACAGTATTCCAAGAGTCCAGGAAAATATGTAACATGGATATTTCCTCCAAATATTTTAAGATAATAGGCTTACTATATACAGAGCTTCCCAATAAATACACATTAAGGAAAGGTGGGCCCACTCAGCAGGTGAACACAGGTACAATATAATTGTACCTGCTGGCACAGGTACAATATAATTGAACATGTCACCTCACTTAGAAGGCCTTCTCCTTCATTTAATGCTCTCCTGTCGCCATCTTGAAATTCTTAGTAATTTTATCTTTGAAGTTGTGTTTTGTAACTGAAGTCTGAAGGAACGATGGAACATACATGTAAACAGAGAAGGTATGCAAGATACGCATTTGCACTGCTCCTTGCCACTCTGTTCTCAGTAGTATTCCCAATGCCTCGCGAGTACAGCCTTCAGGTGGACCCACAGTGCATGAGAGTTCAGCGAGTTCAAAGTGAGCACAAGGTCAGTGTGTTACATCTATGACTGAGTTAAAAGGAACACTGACAAGCCTGAGAGGGTCTGCTTTCCATTCAAACCAGAACTTGCTTCAAGTGCATAAAGAAGGCAATGCCATTCTAAGAAATATGAACATGCGGGCTTCCCTGGTGGCGCAGTGGTTGACAGTCCGCCTGCCGATGCAGGGGACACGGGTTCGTGCCCCAGTCTGGAAGATCCCACATGCCGCGAGCGGCTAGGCCCGTGAGCCATGGCCGCTGAGCGTGCGCGTCCGGAGCCTGTGCTCCGCAACGGGAGAGGCCACAACAGTGAGAGGCCCGCGTACCGCAAAAAAAAAAAAAAAAAGAAATATGAACACGCAAGGAATCCTATCATATTCTTTCTTATTTGTGTTACTTCCTGTATTAGCCAACTATTCATACTAAAATGATGATATAGGAGGAAAGGGGGACACAGGGCATCATATAGTTACTTTCCCTTTTTGTCCTTTCTTACTCATTAGCAAGCTAAAGCTAGAGAGGGATGATAGATGTGCATACATCAAAAAGTGAAATTTTAAAAACTGAGTTAGTTTTGTGTAGTTTACACTGTTCTGGTAAGAATGAAATATATACTGTACTCATATATGAACTATGTAATATGAATTCTGTAGTTTTGGTGATTCTGCATATAAGTTAAATGCTCTTATATTCGCGTTTAAAATTGTTAATACACCATAGAAAGAAGAACAGTAAATTCATGCTAATAATTTAAAATTAAAGATTCTTTTATTTAGTAGCAAATAAAAAGCACATCTCAAGAGAGAGAGAAAGAAAGAGAGGCTGCAGAAGAAAGGGAAAAAAAGCCTTGTATTTTAGCACCTTTAACAGCACTTTTTTCCTGCTTTAATAAGCACTGTTTGATTGATATAAAAAAAGCATTCTTTATAAATCCTTTCCATGCAGAGTGAGCCTGAGCTTTTGCTGCCTATTTAATGATGTTAATCAATGTCTAAATTTAGTAAGAAGTCTTTAGTACTTAGTCCATCACCAATGGTATAAAATACACAGAAATTGATTTTTCTACAGCAGTTATAGATTGTATTTAGTCACTGATAAGATTTTATTTCATCTCCTCTTCCCCAACCCTGAGTGAACTGCTCATAAGATCCAAAGGGGCCTGGAGGTAAATGTTTTACTTCATTCTCCTACCAGCTGGGCCTATGATTCTTCATAGGATCTTGTTAGAGAATGTTTTCATATGCACTATTGGGTCCCAGTAAAAATAATATAAACTAAGTACTTATTATATGCTCAGATATGTACCAAGTGCTTTTACACATATTGTCTTATTTAAGTCATAAAAACCCTGTAGGATAGGCACTAATATTATCCCAATTTACAGGTGTTAAATAAAAAAAGCAAAGAGAAGTTAAATACATGATTTATACATGATTTATAGTCTCACAGCTTGTTGGTACAGGTATTGTGATTTGAATTCACATGATCTAATGCAAGAGCCTCTTAACTGTTATCAGGCTGCTCTGCCAGTTAAGTCCATTGATTCAGAAGTAGAGGAGTGATTCTGAGAGGAAAGAAAGATGATCAACATCCAAGCAAAATGACAAAATGGAGGGGAGATCAGATCTTTCAAAGTAAAAAATAGCGTAGCTGATATAAAAATCTCTTAATAGCTCTAAAAGTATGACAGACTTAAGTTTGAGAACCTGCTCCACAATTTCCCAGCTTGTGGCCTTGGGGAAATTAGTTAACTAAATCTTAATTCTCTCATTTGTCAAATGAGGATAGCAACAGTGCCAACTTCACAGGGTTGTTGTGAGGATTAAATGGCACCATGCACATAAAGTGCTTATCATGGTGCCTGACACCATGCTCTATAAGTGTTAGTTACTGTTACTATTATTTTTAGTATTTTACTTGCTTGATCTTCTCATCTTCAAACACCATTTTTCCTTCTGTCTTTGTGGTCTAAGTAATTCTTCCTATAATTTTAAACTGGAGTTGAGCTCTACTCATAAAAGCTACAGGCAACCAAAATCTTCACTTTCTTCTTGCAATTTTTTTTGCCACTACATCTCAACTGATTTAGTGCCAGATTATAGATTATCATCCACACTTTTTAATTCAGAACCTTCCTTTTTATTTGGCTTTGAAGTATATTGTGTTAAATTCCCAAAATGATACCTTCAGAGTTCGCTGCAAAGTCTTTAACACAGTTCTCAGAAAACTTAAAGTTGTTCTTAGGGGAATAATCATTGCTTTGCATTTCATTATTGAATAGAAAATCTAGAAGAACAACATCAACTTTTAAATGAAATTATATACCTGGAAGGGGCATATAAACAGAGTAAAAAAACAGAGCACCTCATTATCACTCTTTCAAGCTGCTAGAGAGAAACTTGAGTCATTGCATATTCCAACATCAAAAACTCTCTTGGATATACTAAAGAACATCATTATGCACACAGCAACAAAACGAGGAAGTTGTCAGAGGGAGCCACTATGAATAAAAGATTGCCAAGACAGAGTCTTAAAATGGATAATATAATAAGCTCGTTAATAAGTATTCTGAAATAGCTCTAAGGTTTTCCAACTGAAACTGAATTCCTTAGGGTTCTTAACTAGTCAAAGGCATCAACTTTTTAATTTTTATTCTGTTTAAATTATCCATACCTCTTTTTTGATCCATGCAAGAATGTTTCTACCTGTATCTAAACACAAAGAAACATTTGATTTTGGTATTGGTATTTATTAGAGTACTTATATGAAAATAAGTGGAATTAGGCTTCCTTTTAAAAGATCTGGGTTACTGGTAAAAGCCTCTCGAATGAAGAATAAGCATATAAAAGGAGTCAGGCTTCACCATCTTGCTATAATCTTCTAAATTGCCTTCATAACATAGAAACTCTTCTAATTGCAGAATATTTAAGAATTAGTGCATGTCGGACTTCCCTGGTAGGGTGGTTAAGAATCCATCTGCCACTGAAAGTGAGGGGATGGAAAAAGATATTCCATGCAAATAGAAATCAAAAGAAAGCTGGAGTAGCTATACTCATATCAGATAAAATAGATATTAAAACAAAGAATGTTACAAGAGACAAAGAAGGACACTACATAATGATCAAGGGATCAATCCAAGAAGAAGATATAACAATTATAAATATATATGCACTCAACATAGGAGCACCTCAATACATAAGGCAACTGCTAACAGCTATAAAAGAGGAAATCGACAGTAACAAAATAATAGTGGGGGACTTTAACACCTCACTTACACCAATAGACATATCATCCAAAATGAAAATAAATAAGGAAACAGAAGCTTTAAATGACACAATAGACCAGATAGATTTAATTGATACTTATACGACATTCGATCCAGAAACAGCAGATTACACTTTCACCTCAAGTGTGCACAGAACATTCTCCAGGATAGATCACATCTTGGGTCACAAATCAAGCCTCAGTAAATGTAAGAAAATTGAAATCACATCAAGCATCTTTTCTGACCACAGTGCTATGAGATTAGAAATGAATTACAGGGAAAAAAACGTAAAAAACACAAACACATGGAGGCTAAACAATACGTTACTAAATAACCAAGAGATCACTGAAGATATCAAAGAGGAAGTCAAAAAATACTTAGAGACAAACGACAAGGGAAGCATGACAATCTAAAACCTATGGGATGCAGCAAAAGCAGTTCTAAGAGGGAAGTTTACAGCTATACAATCCTACCTCAAGAAACAAGAAAAATCTCAAATAAACAATCTAACCTTACACCTAAAGGAACTAGAGAAAGAAGAACAAACAAAACCCAAAGTTAGCAGAAGGAAAGAAATCAAAAAGACCAGAGCAGAAATAAATGAAATAGAAACAAAACTATAGCAAACATCAATAAAACTAAAAGCTGGTTCTTTGAGAAGATAAACAAAATTGATAAACCATTAGCCAGACTCATCAAGAAAAAGAGGGAGGGCTTCCCTGGTGGTGCAGTGGTTGAGGGTCCACCTGCCGATGCAGGGGACACGGGTTCGTGCCCTGGTCCGGGAAGATCCCACAAGCCACGGAGCGTCTGGGACCATGAGCCATGGCTGCTGAGCCTGCGCGTCCGGAGCCTGTGCTCCGCAATGGGAGAGGCCACAACAGTGAGAGGCCTGCGTACCGCAAAAAAAAACACCAAAGAAAAAGAGGGAGAGGACTCAAATCAATAAAATGAGAAATGAAAAAGGAGAAGTTACAAAGACACCGCAGAAATACAAAGCATCCTAAGAAACTACTACAAGCAACTCTATGCCTATAAAATGGACAACCTGGAAGAAATGGACAAATTCTTAGAAAGGTAAAACCTTTCAAGAGTGAACCAGGAAGAAATAGAAAATATGAACAGACCAATCACAAGTAATGAAATTGAAACTGTGATTAAAAATCTTCCAACAAACAAAAGGCCAGGACCAGATGGCTTCACAGGTGAATTCCATCAAACATTTAAGGAAGAGTTAACACCCATCCTTCTCAAACTCCTCCAAAACATTGCAGAGGAAGGAACACTCCCAAACTCTTTCTATGAGGCCACCATCACCCTGATACCAAAAGCAGACAAAGATATTACAAAAAAAGAAAATTACAGACCAATATCACTGATGAATATAGATGCAAAAATCCTCAACAAAATACTAGCAAACAGAATCCAACAACACATTAATAGGATCATACTACATGATCAAGTGGGATTTATCACAGGGATGCAAGGATTCTTCAATAAACACAAATCAATCAATGTGATACACCATATTAACAAACTGAAGAAGAAAAACCACACGATCATCTCAATAGATGCAGAAAAAGCTTTTGAAAAAATTCAACACCCATTTATGATAAAAATTCTCCAGAAAGTGGGCATACAGGGAACCTACCTCAACATAATAAAGGCCATATACGACAAACCCACAGCAAACATCATTCTCAATGGTGAAAAACTGAAAGCATTTCCTCTAAGATCAGGAATGAGACAAGGATGTCCACTCTCACCACTATTATTCAACATAGTTTTGGAAGTCCCAGCCACGGCAATCAGAGAAGAAAAAGAAATAAAAGGAATACAAATCGGAAAAGAAGAAGTAAAACTCTCACTGTTTGCAGATGACATGATACTATACATAGAGAATCCTAAACAGGCCACCAGAAAACTACTAGAGCTAATCAATGAATTTGGTACAGTTGCAGGATTCAAAATTAATGCACAGAAATCTCTTGCATTCCTATACACTAATAATGAAAAATCTGAAACAGAAATTATGGAAACACTCCTATTTACCACTGCAACAAAAAGAATAAAATATGTAGGAATAAACCTATCTAGGGAGACAAAAGACCTGTATGCAGAAAACTATAAGACACTGATGAAAGAAATTAAAGATGATACCAACAGATGGAGAGATATACCATGTTCTTGGATTGGAAGAATCAATATTGTGAAAATGACTATACTACCCAAAGCAATCTACAGATTCAATGCAATCCCTATCAAATTACCAATGGCATTTTTTACGGAACTAGAACAAATCATCTTAAAATTTGTATGGAGGGCTCCCCTAGTGTTGCAGTGGTTGAGAATCTGCCTGCCAATGCAGGGGACACAGGTTCGAGCCCTGGTCTGGGAAGATCCCAAATGCCGTGGAGCAACTAGGCCCGTGAGCCACAATTACTGAGCCTGTGCGTCTGGAGCCTGTGCTCTGAAACAAGAGAGGCCGTGAGGCTGCGACAGTAAGAGGCCCGCTCATGGCGATGAAGAGTGGCCCCCACTTGCCACAACTAGAGAAAGCCCTCACACAGAAGCGAAGACACAACACAGACAAAAAATAATAATAAATTATTTAATAAACTCCTACCCGCAACTTCTAAAAAAAAAATTTGTATGGAGACACAAAAGACCCCGAATAGCCAAGGCAGTTTTGAGGGAAAAAAACGGAGCTGGAGGAAACAGACTCCCTGACTTCAGACTATACTACAAAGCTACAGTAATCAAGACAATATGGTACTGGCACAAAAACAGAAACACAGATCAATGGAACAAGATAGAAAGCCCAGAGATAAACCCACACATCTATGGTCAACTAATCTAGGACAAAGGAGGCAAAGATATACAATGGAGAAAAGATAGTCTCTTCAATAAGTGGTGCTGGGAAAACTGGACAGCTACATGTAAAAGAATGAAATTAGAACACTCCCTAACACCATACACAAAAATAAACTCAAAATGTATTCGAGACCTAAATGTAAGACCAGACACTATAAAACTCTCAGAGGAAAACATGGGAAGAACACTCTTTAACATAAATCACAGCAAGATCTTTTTTGATACACCTCCTAGAATAATGGAAATAAAAACAAAAATAAACAAATGGGACCTAATGAAACTTCAAAGCTTTTGCACAGCAAAGGGAATCATAAACAAGACGAAAAGACAGCCCTCAGAATGGGAGAAAATATTTGCAAATGAATCAACGGACAAAGGATTAATCTCCAAAATATATAAACAGCTCATGCAGCTCAACATGAAAGAAACAAACAACCCAATCCAAAAATGGGCAGAAGACCTAAATAGACATTTCTCCAAAGAAGACATACAGATGGCCAAGAAGCACATGAAAAGCTGCTCAGCATCACTAATTATTAGAGAAATGCAAATCAAAACTACAATGAGGTATCACCTCACACCAGTTAGAATGGGCATCATCAGAAAATCTATAAACAATAAATGCTGGGGAGGGTGTGGAGAAAAGGGAACCCTCTTGCTCTGATGGTGGGAATGTAAATTGATACAGCCACTATGGAGAACAGTATGGAGGTCCCTTAAAAAACTAAAAATAGGGCTTCCCTGGTGGTGCAGTGGTTGAGAGTCTGCCTGCCAATACAGGGGACACGGGTTTGCGCCCCGGTCTGGGAAGTTCCCACATGCTGTGGAGCAGCTGGGCCCGTGAGCCATGGTACTGCGCCTGCGCATCCGGAGCCTGTTCTCCACAAGAGGAGAGGCCACAAGAGTGAGACGCCCACGTACTGCAAAAAAATAAATTAATTAATTAAAAAACTAAAAATAGAATTACCATATGATCCAGCAACCCCACTACTGGCCATATACCCAGAGAAAACCATAATTCAAAAAGACACATGCACCCCAATGTTCACTGCAGCACTATTTACATTAGCCAGGTCATGGAAGCAACCTAAATGCCCATCAACAGACGAATGGATAAAGAAGATGTGGTACATATGTACAATGGAATATTACTCAGCCATAAAAAGGAACGAAATTGAGTCATGTGTTGAGATGTGGAGGGATCTAGAGACTGTCATACAGAGTGAAGTAAGTCAGAAAGAGAAAAACAAATAGCGTATATTAACGCATGTATGTGGAACCTAGAAAAATGGTACAGATGAACCGGTTTGCAGGGCAGAAGTTGAGACACAGATGTAGAGAACAAACGTATGGATACCAAGGGGGGAAAACCCGGTGGGGTGGGGATGGTGGTGTGCTGACTTGGGCAATTGGGATTGACATGTATACACTGATGTGTATAAAATTGATGACTAATAAGAACCTGCAGTATAAAAAAAAAAAACAACTAATACTAAACTTTCTTTGGGTTATTTGTATGGAAATATGTTAATATAAATGTTTCACACATTACATGAAATTTCTAAAAATCTTATATGTTCTGTTATAATGTTATAAGTCATAATTCTAGTTATTACTTTAAAATGTATGTCTCAGAGATAAGTAAAAAAAAAAAAAAATCCATCTGCCAATGCAGGGGACTTAGGTTCAATCCCTGGTCCTGGAAGATCCCACATGCTGCAGAGCAACTAAGCCCGCACACCACAACCACTGAGCCTGGTGCTCTAGAGCCCACGAGCCACAACTACTGAGCCCACGTGTCACAACTACTGAAGCCCACGCACCTAGAGCCCGTGCTCCACAAGAGAAGCCACCGCAATGAGAAGCCCACGCACCACAACATAAAGAGCCCCCGCTCGCCACAACTAGAGAAAGCCCACGTGCAACAACAAAGACGCAACACAGCCAAAAATTAATTAATATAATAAAATTTAAAAAATTTTTTTAAAGGATTAGTGCATGTCACTTCAATAAACCTAGTCATAAAAGGGGTTTTTTAGTTGATAATTGTACATTTATTAATATGTATACCAATCACTTCATTTTCCCTTGCTATTTCCATTTATCTCATACAGAGTTACTCAAGTTTCAAATGGGATCTGTAGCACTCACTTTCAGTACTTGGAGCTCTATAAACTTCTCATCTTTAATATTTGTGGTTCTAACGGTATAATTTTTCCCCTCTCCCTTGGTACTTATAAATTTATTAATTAATTAGCTGAGTTGGCTACAGTGTAGTAGAGCAAATGCTGGATCCTTAAAAAAGGAAAAAAAAAAAAAGGCTGTTAGCTCTGTATGGGGGAAAAATTACGTCCTGATCCCATACTCTGCCCAATGCTTAGGAAATTGCAGTGAGAGGCTCCTTTCATGTGCTTCCACCACGTGAAGCTTCTTTTGCAAGAATTAGAAACAAAACTAAGAAATACACAAGAAATCATTTGAAAATAATAAAGACAAACTAAGAAATACTAGCATTTCTTTTCCTTTTTTTTACACAGCAAAGGAAGGTGGAATTGTGAGCAAAACTTGACCACGGTTGTTCTCCGAGATTTTTAGAAATCAGAGATTTTCTAGAGATAGCCTGCGCGTGGAAGGGGAACACAGGCCAGAGCGTAAGCCTCTCCCAGCGTCCCCCAGCTCCTACTCCATCTCGCTCGCAGGAGGATTAACGCCGGACCTGCGCCTCACCTAGGACCCAGGCCAGGACGCGCCCGAAGGTGGCCGGCTTCCGGCGGAGGGCGGCCCAGTCCCAACCACAGAGAGGAGGGCCCCCACCGCCGCCCCGCCCTTCCTCCGGGGTCCTAGAGCGGCCGCGGAGAGCCGGCGCGCGGCTGGGGTCCCCGCATGAGTTTCGCTGCTTCGGCTCAGCTGCCAGCTCCAGGCCTGGAAGAGGAGGGCCGTCTCGCCCTTTGGGGAGAGGACCTCGAGTCCCTACGCCGGGCTGCGACCCTCAGGGGGAGCGGCTCCTTTCGAGGAGCGGGATTCCGCCTACTGAGCAGCCACAGGCTCGGGCGGTTCCGGCGCCCGCCTGTGTTGACCCTAGGTCGTCTTCGTCCCGCCCTCGGCGCTGCCTCCTGCCCCGAGCCTCCTTCCAACCACGGAAACGAGCTTCGTCTGCGGCAGGCCGGTGGCTGAAGACCGAGCCGCGGAGGGCGAGACTGTAGCTCGCTGCTTGGGGTAGCTGAGAAGAACCCGGCCAGGGAGGTACTCGGTGCTGGTCCCAGGCCCGGCGCTGTTATTCTGGTGTCTCTTGACGCCGGGCGGGCTGCTTAACCTTCCTTAGTTTTCTAGATCCCAGTACCGGGTTTGATACTTACCGGGTTTTGTGAGAAATAAATGAGATAATAAATGTGAATACCAGTAAGTGCTGTTTATTTCTTGAGCGCTTCCTGGGGGCCTGGTATTGTTAACCACTAAACACGGAAGCTCATTCTCATTCATTCAAGACATGCTTGTAGCATGCTATGCATCAATCAATAGTGCAAGGTGCTGGAGAAGAACACTCACACTTTGGTGAGGAAAACTGTCAGGGTCCGCGCCCTTCTGAAGCTTATTTGAAGATGAGAGGTTGGTTGGAGTATGGAAGAGGAGACAGACTCTAAATAATTAACCAAAAAACACAATTATAAGTTTGAGAATTTATAACAGGGAGATTCCTATGGGGAGGAGGTGGAGATGGGGAAGAGACCTAAAAGATGTGGAGGAATCAACGAGATTCTACTAGTATTGCAAGCCTAGGGAAGAGTATGAGGACTCACGCTGGAAGTATTGGCAAAGCACCGATAGCGAGCTTTACTCATATGTTTTCTCCCCTTCCTTATGTCCCTGCCCTCCCCATAGTAAGGCAATGAAGCCGGCAGCTAATTTTGGTCCTAATCTTTTTTACTTATAGTAAGCACCATGCAGTTTCTTCCTATGACCTGTTTGATCAAAACAGGTATTTTTGAAAAGCTGAAGAAAACAGTATCATATCATCTATGGTTTCTCATTGCCTTCTAAATCAAATTTAAACTAACTTGCTTGCAAAGTTCTCTATCAAACCAAGGATCCATATTCAATTCCAACTTTTGCTCTGCTGCACCCTTCACTGTTTTCTTCAGTTGATGTTGACTTCTTTTGGAGCCTGTATTTATCTCAATTCTCTAATCTAAAAGCTGTTCAAAGCATTGCGTATTATGAAGCAGTTGTGTTCTTATTTAGCGCACCGATTCTTGATATCCCAAATATTTCCCTAACTCCAGAAAATGTTTATCCTTTAACCACTGTTTGCTAACACAATAGACTAATACTATTATTTTAAATAGTTGCAATTATTGAATATAGGCGTACTTTTTTATTTATAAGAATTCTATCCCAATCCAACATATAAATTGTTTACTATGCATGGATTCCTTTTCTTCCCACTCAGGAGGCTTTCATCTCCTATTCCTCCACTCCAGATGCCAGCCAGGCATTTCAGAACCATCCGATAGTAACTGGATGGAGACTGATTCAGCTCACCCCACCATCGACTTTCCTGCCTGACTGGATATTGTGTACATATCTTATTCTTTAATTTCCTTTGCTTATTGCTGCTCACAGCACTGTAATTCTACTTTAGGCACCTTTCATATGTTCATATCCATTGCTTTTTCTTTTTTTGTCTTTTTTGTTTATGATTAGAAAATTACTTTATCAGTTTTATTTATGAACTAAAAAAGAGATCTAATCATAAGTAGCATAAGCATAGTACTATAGGATAGTGGTAATACTAGCTAGTATAAGCTAGTATAGCTAACTGTTCCTCCTGTTTGTTTCCATAATATCCAGTGAATATGTCTATGACTGTATTTACCACATTGTATTATGACTAGTTGTTTGTATTATTCTCCACTCATTAATTAGACTTCCTTACTGATAGAGACTGAGTCTTTTTTTTCCTTCTTTCTTTCCATTTGTTTTCCCTGTGCTTAGCATAATGCCTGGTATATTATAGGTACTCAGTGAATGTATTTTGAATGGAAAAAAAAGGAATTCATTGTTAAAGTTTTAAGTGAAATAGGTGTAAATGGGAGGTTAACTTCTGAAGTCTGAAAATGCCTAGAAATTCCCTTCAGAATCGTCACACATCTTCATCTATCTTTTTACCCTTTAAATAAATATACTCTCCAAACATTGAAGATAGCAGTAAAATGAATTCTTTCTCAACATTTTTCTATTGAGTTGGGGTAAGTATGCATGTATGTGTGAGTATGTATAGTTGTATTTAAACTGAACAAAAGAAAAGGAGCAAGTATATGAGGTATTAATTCCTCATTTTCCCAATAAGAAAACAGTCTCAGAATTTTAAAAGTGGTCATACTCTTAGTGAAAGATGACCAGTGTTCAAACTCAGTTCTTTTCTGATGCCAAAGCCGTGTTCTTTCTTTGGTGGAAACCAAACTTTGTATTTTTCTTGTTGTTCAAGTAATATAATGATCAATAGAAAAAATTAGAAATTCCAGGTAAGCCAAGTAAGACAAAGCAAAAGGAAATAAAACTCATCCATGATTTCATCATTGAGGGCCAAACCCTGTTGACATTTTTGTGCATTTATATGTAAATATACTAAACACATATTACATACACAGAGACAATCACTTTTTTTAAAACAAAAATGGAATCACACTTAACTTTAATCTTTTTTTTTAAATATTTATTTATTTGGTTGTGCAGGGTCTTAGTTGCGGCAAGCGGGCTCCTTAGTTGCAGCATGCAAACTCTTAGTTGTGACGTGCATGTGGGATCTAGTTCCCTGACCAGGGATCGAACCCAGGCCCCCTGCATTGGGAGTGCAGAGCCTTAACCACTGCGCCACCAGGGAAGTCCCCTTAACTTTAATCTTTTGTAATCTCCCTTTTTGCTTAACAATATGTGATAACTTTTTTCTCTTGATTCACTTATTCCAGGGTTTTTTTCAACCTTAGATTTATTGAGGCCAGATAATTGTATGTTGGGGACGGGGGCAGGGCTTTCCTGTTCATTGTCGGATGTTTAACAGCATCACCTCTACCCACTAGATGCCATTAGTACCATTCCCCGTTTTGCTGCAGCAAGCAAAAATGTCTCCAGACATTGCCAAATATCCCTTGGGGGACAAAATCAATTAATTTACATAATTATATAAAATAACATTAAGCATTTTTTCTTTTTTTGACACTACCAAATGGCTATTAGCAAATCAATAGTAAATGCTTTCCTATTTGCTTTTCATATTTTGTTTTAGAAATAGTTAATATCGAATGAATACTAGAAATTTTTAAAAATTAGATGTTTTAAATTTTTATTAGCTCTGAAGTCATGCCACCATATTCAGGAATTTTCTCTCCTCTTAGAATATGCCTTCTTTATGACTCATGGGTTTGTTATTATTTAAAATTTAAAAGTTGACTTTGAATGAATACAGCCCAAGTTATCTCAAAGCAAAGATATAGTAGCATCGTGAGAAAAGCGTTAGAACTTACAGCCTTTGGGAGGAGTGAATTTGCTAAATGAGTGATCTTGATAAAGTTTCCATGCACACATATAATGTATTTGATAGATTTTTTATCATTGTAAACTCTTTCATATTTTTAGTTTTCAAAAGTTTTTTAAAAGAAAAACATTCTTACACTAGAAATTTATAAACATCTCTCAAAGTCTATTTAAAAAATTCAGGGGAAGTTTTTAGAATCTGTTATATTTTACTTTTTAAAAAGTTTCTTATTGTCAAATGAAACCCATATATAGAACATTGCATAAAACATAAATATGCAGTTTAGTGAATTACTACAATTAGAAAATCGTGTAATCAATTCAGGTTCAAGAAGTAGCTCACTGGTAAAGCTCAAGAAGCACCCCTACTTCCATGCCCATTCCCAACCACGGCTTCCTCTCTCTCCTTAAATGTAGTCCTTTCCTGATATTTATGGAAATATTATGTAGTTATTCCTTATTCTTTTAATTCTTTTACTATATAAGTGTGCCATCTGTTTTCATTAGAATTTAGTTTTGTGTGTTTTTGAAGTTTATACAAATGTAATCATTCAGTAATCATACAGTGTGTAGTCTTTTCTCTTTAGCTCAACATTATGTTTGTAAGATTCACCTGTGTCATTGCTTACACTATAATCCATTTATTTACATTGTTGTGTTGTTTTAAATTGTATGAATTTATCATTACCCTTGACAAACATTTAATTGTTTCTTGTTTTTGGCCAGTGAGCATTCTTATACATGTCCGCTGGTACACGTATGCCCACATTTATGATGGGTATATATCTAGAAATTGAGTGGCTGCATCATAGAGAACACATTCTTCAACATAATGGCATAACAAGTTGTCTACCAAAGTGGTTCTATCAATTAATACACCCACCAGCACTGTATGAGAATTCCCATTTCTCTGTATCCTCACAAATACTTGGTTTCTTAGTCTTTTTAATATTTAGCCATTCTGGTGGGTTGGTAGAGGCTCTTTTTTTTTGTTTTTTAACATCTTTCTTAGAATAAAATTGCTTTACAATGTTGTATTAGTTTCTGCTGTATAACAAAGTGAATCAGCTATGTGTATACATATATCCCTATATCCCCTCCCTCTTGCGTCTCCCTCTCACCTTCCCTATCCCACCCCTCTAAGTGGTCACAAAGCACCGAGCTGATCTCCCTGTGAGATGCAGGGGCTTCCCACTAGCTATTTTACATTTGGTAGTGTATATATGTCCATGCTACTCTCTAACTTCGTCCCAGCTTACCCTTCCCCCTCCCCGTGTCCTCAAGTCCATTCTCTATGTCTGCGTCTTTATTCCTATCCTGCCCCTAGGTTCTTCAGAACGATTTGTTTTTTTTTTTTTAGATTCCATATATATGTGTTAGCATACTGTATTTGTTTTTCTGACTTACTTGACAGACTCTAGGTCCATTCACCTCACTACAAATAACTCAATTTTATTTCTTTTTATGGCTGAGTAATATTCCATTGTATAAATGTGTCATCTTCTTTATCCATTCATCTGTCGATGGACACTTAGGCTGCTTCCATGTGCTGGCTATTGTAAATAGTGCTGCAACGAACATTGTGGTACATGACTCTTTTTGAATTATGGTTTCCTCTGGGTATATGCCCAGTAGTGGGATTGCTGGGTCATATGGTAGTTCTATTTTTAGTTTTTTAAGGAACCTCCATACTGTTCTCCATAGTGGCTGTATCAATTTACATTCCCACCAACAGTGCAAGAGGGTTCCCTTTTCCCCACACCCTCTCCAGCATTTATTGTTTGTAGATTTTTTGATGGTGGTCATTCCTGCGGGTGTGAGGTGATACCTCACTGCAGTTTTGATTTGCATTTTTCTAATGATTAGTGATGTTGAGCATCCTTTCATGTATTTCTTGGCAATCTGTATATATTCTTTGGAGAAATGGCTATTTAGGTCTTCTGCCCATTTTTTGGATTGGGTTGTTTGTTTTTTTGATATTTAGCTGCATAAGCTGCTTGTATATTTCAGAGATTAATCCTTTGTCTGTTGCTTCATTTGCAAATATTTTCTCCAATTCTGAAGGTTGTTTCTTCGTCTTGATTATGGTTTTCTTTGCTGTGCAAAAGCTTTTAAGTTTCATTAGGTCCCATTTGTTTATTTTTGTTTTTATTTCCATTTCTCTAGGAGGTGGGTCCAAAAGGATCTTGCTGTGATTTATGTCATAGAGTGTTCTGCCTATGTTTTCCTCTAAGAGTTTGATAGTGTCTGGCCTTACATTTAGGTCTTTAATCCATTTTGAGTTTATATTTGTGTATAGTGTTAGGGAGTATTCTAATTTCATACTTTCACATGTACCTGTCCAGTTTTCCCAGCACCACTTATTGAAGAGACTGTCTTTTCTCCACTGTATATTCTTGCCTCCTTTTTCAAACATAAGGTGACCATATGTGCGTGGGTTTATCTCTGGGCCTTCTATCCTGTCCCATTGATCTATATTTCTTTTTTTGTGCCAGTACCATACTATCTTGATTACTTTAGCTTTGTAGTATAGTCTGAAGTCAGGGAGTCTGATTCCTCCAGCTCCATTTTTCTTTCTCAAGATCGCTTTTGCTCTTCAGGGTCTTTTGTGTTTCCATACAAATTGTAAAATTTTGTTCTAGTTCTATGAAACATGCCATTGGTAGTGTGATAGGGATTGCATTGAATCTATAGATTGCTTTGGGTAGTATAGTCATTTTCACAATGTTGATTCTTCCAATCCAAGAGCATGGTATATCTCTCCATCTGCTTGTATCATCTTTAATTTCTTTCATCAGTGTCTTATAGTTTTCTGCATACAAGTCTTTTGTCTCCTTATGTAGGTTTATTCCTAGGTATTTCATTCTTTTTATTGCAATGGTAAATGGGAGTGTTTCCTTAATTTCTCTTCCAGATTTTTCATCCTTAGTGTATAGGAATGCAAGAGATTTCTGTGCATTAATTTTGTATCTTGCTACTCTACCAAATTCATTGATTAGCTCTAGTAGTTTTCTGGTAGCATCTTTAGGATTCTCTATGTATAGTGTCATGTCATCTGCAAACAGTGACAGTTTTACTTCTTTGTGACCCAAGATGTGATTTGTGGAGGTTGGGTGCAGTTGTGTTCCTGTCTTGTTGTTGTTTGGCATGGGGCATCCAGCACCGGAACTTGCTGGCCGTTGGGTGGAGCTGCGTCTTAGCATTGAGACGGGGATCTATCTCTGGGAGAGCTCTCTCCGATTGATATTACATGTGGCTGGGTGGTCTCTGGTGGTCGTGGCCTGAACTTGGCTCTCCCACCTCAGAGGCTCAGGCCTGACACCAGGCCGGAGCACCAAGATCCTGTCAGCCACACAGTTTTTGATCACACGTCATGTCCTTGTGGTGGGCTGAGGATGCTCCTCTGTGGCATCCTTACTCCAGAACTCCAGCCACCATCTGAAACACTGCCTATTGCAGAGGCAGAGACAAAGAGAGAAACTTGTGTGGGATTGGCAAACCCACTCTTACAGCTACATGTAGAGACTTTAATTTCCTGATCAGCAATGAGGTAGAGCACCTTTCCATGTGTTAATGAAAAGATGTGCTCTTGACAGTGTCTGCTCAAGTTTCTTGCCCATTTTTCTATTGTTTTCCTTCAGTCTTTTCCTTAATATTTTATAGCAAGTATTTTCTCAGTATTAGTTATTTATGTTTGTTTCACCCTGTGACTTGCTTCTGTACTTTTTAATACTCAACATTTTCCGATATTTTGTATTAGGAATATATCTTGTGTATAGCATTTAATTAGATTTTGTTTTCTAATCCTTCTGAGAGCCATTTTGTTTTCATAGGTAAATTTATTGGTATGATAGATACCCCTTCTTATGTTTTCTAGTTTTTATTTTTTACTATATATGCTCCATATATTTTTATATTTGTATTTCATATTTTGTACATGTATTTCTCCTGAATATGAAAAAAAATTAATTGTACTCTGGGTAGTTTTTAGGCTAAAAGTTACCATAACTTTATATAACATACTTTATTCTCTATTTCTTTTAAAAATATATCTAAATATATATATATCCCCACTGTGAGTAGTATCACCCTTTTCCACTCCCTACCCTCTAAACCCTGATTTTAATTAACTGCATTATTTTTCTATATTTTCTGTTTGCTTTTATATAGCATAATGTGGTTGTACATTTATTACTTGATCTGTCAGCTTTAAAACCTACCTTTATAACCTCGTCTATAACAGAGAAAATCAACAACTTACACACATCCCACTTTTTCACCCCATTCTCCTTTCTTCTTTGTTAATTATTTCTACATTGTCATGATTCATAAACTTTACATTCTATTCTGTAACCGTAATTTTCATGGTTGTTTTCATCTTAGTCTTAAATTAAATGCATTCACTGCTTTCCACAAGCACTGTTGGAAATAATACTAGCTTCCCAGTGTTGTTAAGAGGATCAAATGAAAATATTGAGTCAACATCAATTAAACTTAACTGAGGATTTACTATATTGCATGCTTGTGCCAGGTGCATGAAAATACAGAGGGCAACACCATTTCCTCTGCCTTTAGGGAGTTCCCATGGTCTTCTGGAAGACACAGACCATTTCACTACAGTGTGATAAGAGGTATGTCAGACATAAGTACAATGTGCTCTAGGCTTGGGGATGGGGCAAACAGAGAAGTCCTAGAGAGTGGCAACTGAGTTGCATCTTGGAAGATGAATAAGATATGGCCCCCTGATGACTGGGTGAAAAGCATTCCTAGACTAGACAACAGCAAAGGCAGATCCATGAGAGAGAATCCATGGTTAGGGGTTTGTAGGAAACCTGAGCATCTGGACTTGAACACAGGGTGTGGGTAGGGAAAACAGAAGTGACAGGGGTGGAGAAATAGGCAAGAGGAATCACTATGGAGTCTTAAGTAAAAAAGTGATCAGATTTGCATTTCTGATGGGACATAGGCAGCAGGGAAGGAGTGAACTTGATGAGACCAGACTGGAGGAAGGAGATTAGTTGGAAACTCATCTCTGTCATAACAAGGTGATTCTTTGTGAGATTGACATGAAGATTTTAAATGCTTCATAAGGAGAGACTGAAAATAAGCTAGCATGAAGTTGGTGCAGCCCAGCTTCCACTAGGCTGTTGATGGCCCATGAGAGATTATTTTAAGATTGAATTATCCAGCCTCTGGTAAATGAACTGAAATTGGCCACTGTATTCTGAAATGATTATTTTGGGGGACTGGGTCATATCCCTCTATGTACGGGGTGTGGTGAAGTTCTATCTACAAGAAATTTAAATTCTTCTTCCAGTCATACTTGATATCTCAGACTGAATGAAAACTATCCTGTTTCTGGTCCCAGAATCAGTTTGGAATGGACTTCAAGCATAAAGATTCCTGGGGCATTTCTGGAGTGGAAGGTACCCTGCCAGGTGAGGACTGGCTGGGAATGAGATCCCTGCATGGAAATTTTGCATGGGTCTGGGCCTGGGCAGCTTGTAACTACCTCATTCTACACCCCTTTTTTAAAATTCCTAAACATGCAGTAAAATTTTGTCAAAAGTTACAGTCTGGACTCGGTTACACTGTGGGGGATGCAGGAAGTGCTCCTCCTGTGCTTCAGAAAGAGTTGCAAAGGGGTGAGCAGTATACCTCCTCTTTGAGACTGGGGTGCTGGTAACAGTCTGCAGAAAGCCATGCCCAGCTGAGTCCTCAGTGTGATCTTACAGGGAGACATGGCAGCATTCAAACCTTACCAGGGATCCCTGTGGACCTGCTCAGGAGACTACACGGCAGAACCCTGGGAGCTCTCAGAAGCAGCCAGCAGGTAATTTGATGAGAGCTGATTTCTGGAAGTGAATCAGAACTGAGACTATTATAGTTTGTGCACTAAGAAAAAGATGTCTCCTTATTTATAGCCACAAGATGGTGTGATCTTGGACAATGAGGTCACATAGTAATCCAGGCAAACAAGGATGAGGCCAAACTAATGCAGTGGTATGAGGGCAGGGGGAGTGACAGGAAATACTGAGGACAGAAAATCAGTATGTGGTAACATATTGAAGCCTGGGCTAGAGATAAATCTTTGACAGCCATAATTATAGAGATGAAAGTTGAGGCTGTGGGAATAGATAATATTGCCAGGGAGAGTGTTTAGAAGGAATTTCATAAACAGTAGACCATTATTGAAATGTTAACAATTAATTTCATATGCTATCAAAGTGGTCTCATTACTTTATTTTTTTAAATTATTATTTATTTATTATTTTTGGCTGCGTTGGGTCTTCGTTGCTGCTCACAGGCTTTCTCTAGTTGAGGGGAGCGGGGCTACTCTTCGTTGTGGTGTGCGGGCTTCTTATTGAGGTGGCTTCTCTTGTTGTGGAGCACGGGCTCTAGGCTCACGGGCTTAGTTGCTCCGCGGCATGTGGGATCTTCCCGGACCGGGGCTGAAACCTGTGTCCCCTGCATTGACAGGTTTCTTAACCACTACGCCACCAGGGAAGCCCGTCTCATTACTTTATAAGCACAGGTCATACATGTGTATTCAGTGTAAATATATATATACATATATATCTTTAAAAAGATCTATTTTATCTTTTTAAATATACTGCTGGTATCTTTAGTTTCTTCTAGAGGAGTGTTTCTCAATCCTGGCACTGTTAATATTTTGGTTTGGGGCTAGATAATTCTGTATTGTGGGTGACTGGCCTGTGCACTATAGGCTGTTTAGAAGCATCCCTGGCTCTCTACACACTAAACCCACTAACTGCTAGTAGCACCCACCCTCATCCACAAGTACGACAAATAAAAATGTCTCCAGACACTGTCAAATGTCCCTTGGGGAAAAAATCAGGCCTGCTTGTATACAACCCTGAGAAATAGGAGAGTAAAATATTTTAAAATAACAGATTCTTTGATGGGATCATTCATTCATTCTAGCTGTAATTTTTTTCTAATCGCATCTGTTCTGTACACAAGAACATTCAAAGATCAAAGCTGCATTTCCTATAGAACATATCAAAGACAGTATCAGTAGAATAATTAATTTTCACAAACTGATTTGAAAATTTGTCAGTATTCATGTGGAACTTATGTTGAAGTACAGACTACACAGACTCCATCCATGGTTTCCTATGCTTTCTGGCTCTCTTAGCCAATAAGGGGCCCCAGCAGCAGATCAGAGAGAAGGAAGAGAGTGAGATCAGGGTAATACTGACTACTCTAGCTCCTACAAGGTTGTCTTGGGTTGGCTATGTCCCTCCACTGAGGGTTATTTCTTCTTTCAAAGTGAAGCACTGCCTTTTTAAGTCACTCCCTTCATCCCTTTAGGTAAAATGTGATAACAGCTTCTTATGGAATAAAGAATAGCAGTACAAGGATTGAACATTAAGGATCGTTTAAGGTTTGTGACCTAGAAGAAGAAAGAAAACATTTTTAGTAAGTATGAGATGGTGACGTTTTTTACATGTTATAGAAATGTCAGGAGAAATAAAGACTGTGAAAAGCCTTTTAAAAAAATCATGAAAGTATTGAGTATCAACTGTGTGCCTTGGCCTGTGATAGGTGCTTTATATATTTTCTCAATCCTTATGATAATCTTATTAGATTGATTTTATTATCCTGATTTCTCAGATGAGACTTTAAAAAATGCTTTCTCAAAGTCACAGAGCTAGTTAGTAAGTGGTGGAATCAGAATCTTAACCCAAGTTTGCTGATTTCAAAGCTCATTCTACTAACTACCTTGCTGTTCCATCTACATTTTACCATTAAATTAACAATCAGGAAATTATGTCCTTTTAGAATGTAGTTTCAGTTAAGTGATCAGAATGTAGTTTCAGAGGAGTGATCAGGCTGGATGATCTCAAGAGGTTAAGGAATGAAGTGGCAAGGAAATAAAGATGGTAGTGGCACACCAGCTGTTTGAAAAGTCTAGTAGTAAAAAGTTGGAGATGAATAGTAATAATTGCTAAAAATCCTATTTTTTTTTTCTAAAAATTCTGTGTCACATGAAGTCTGATTTTTCTCATTCTGAGATATGCCCACTGGCTCACTGTGAGGGGTTCCTCTACGTTATTCCAATAGTGATGCCTCAATTCTATAGGGCTTTCCTATCCTCAGAGAAAAAAAGAATCTAGACAAGTTTCACGGGGCAGAGCATCTCATTCATCTCTGCATTCCGACCACAGAGCCTGGTACCCTTTGAACTAACATTATGATTTGGGCTCTGCAATCTGAGTCTTCCTATAGGGCTTGTTTATCCTCATTAACAGTAACACAGCAACTGGTTTCCAGGTCACCTTGTCCCAGCAGCACAGAAAAAGGTATTTATGTCTGCTATCCTCCTGGCTTTCCTTTTTAATAGCTCTGCTATCTAATATTTAAGCACAGACAGGTACCATTTAATAAAACACTTGTAAGAAGATTGAGGGAATAATCAACTTTAACTTTGGATCAGCAACTCTCAAAAGAGAGAAACCACTGCAATCACCGGAAACAAAGAATTTCTCTGAGGATAGTAGTCAAAATATAAAATGAAAACTAATGCCCAGATTCTTGATGAATAGGTAATGGAATGGGTAACTAAAAGCCATTTTTCCTCCCTATCATAAGCAAAAATCAAGAAGAACCTAGACCAGCCTATCTTTGATTTACGGCGGGTCTCATAAGAAGGTATGGAACTTCCTAAACAAAAGACCATTGTTCAGCTAACTTAACTTTGCTTCTTTCTTCTCATATGTCTTTCTTGTTTTTATTGCATTTTTACTTCCTGCGACTCATATATTTTATGCTATTAAAATGTGTTTCTTAAAAAACTCTTTACCATAAGTCACAACAATAAGTTTAATAACAATTATTAAATCATAGAACAAAATAAATGCTATTCAAATGATTAGGAAAAGTAAATACAGGAAAGGGGTTGTGAAGACTATAATATAAGCCTATCAGTGAAAGATCACACACATCTAACTAGCAAGAAGGGAAGGGGATCAGCAGAACATAAGTTGTACTTATGAAAGACTAAGAATAGTATTAATAATGATACTAATTATAGGTAGAGCTCCTATTTGAACATTGAAATAAATAGGAAGCCAAGGAATATTGCTAAGTATGGAGCAAATATCTACTATTTCTGGTTTAAACTTTAGAAAGTGAATTTAAAAAGTATAAGAAGAGTGCTTTACTACAGTACGGATGAGGAAAAGTGATGCTTTGAACAAGAGTTCCAGCTACTAATTTTAGCCTCCTTAATCAATTGGCATGATAAAGTATAGGACCTGAAGAAAATATCTGATCTGATGTTAGAGAGGTTTTCACAAGATTTAGAAGCACAAGAATTGTAAGGTAAAAGACAGTTCAGGTGAGGTTGGATGTCTATGTTCTTGACAACACAGAAATTGTGAGACACTTTTAAGTTTAGGAGAAAGACTCCAAAGTTTA
Organism: Mesoplodon bidens; assembly: GCF_964165515.1. Lineage (NCBI taxonomy): Eukaryota > Metazoa > Chordata > Mammalia > Artiodactyla > Ziphiidae > Mesoplodon > Mesoplodon bidens. The sequence continues at coordinate 90,079,081 of NC_138160.1, read as the reverse complement.
AAAATCTCTCATATTTCGCTGGGCAAGCCAATTAGATTTGTTTCCAAATAAGTGAAAAATTAGATACTTTGTAATCTATTTCCTTACTATAGGCATTTTTTTCTCTTGAAGGTAGCCTACTAAATTTAGGGGGGAAATATTTCTTCCTAAATAAAGGAGAAGAAACCTTAAAAATTAATTCCATCTAATGCAAGATAACTATTATTTGATAAAAGTTTGCTTGCAATGTATTGTAAAACAGTACAAATAGTTTTAAGTTCTAGTTTAATATAAATGTTAATATATTTTCCTGTAAGATTCATTTGGTTCATCTAAAATGTTACTCTATCGACAGTATAATTTTGAATTATGATAGTAGAATAATAAAATTATCTTAACAAAATGAAGATGAAAGTGAGTTCACACTCTGTAAAATTTCATGTGGACTTGAACTGATATGATCCCCAATTATGGTGGAGAAAAGTTAAAATCAGATCTCTATTCCAGGATTAGACTAGAATAATATAACTAAGGTTTTAGAAGATCATTAGCCACTTTAAAATAAAAATATATCAGATACATAATGTCTCAATGAAAATAAATGACTGTATTACTCCAAGCTTAGTAATACAAAATTAGCCCTATTTATGCTCCCTTTCTCAGACATTGAAGTCTTTAGCATCTCATAAATTCTAGCTAATTACATGTCAAGAGAAAAGGTTAATTATAAGTTTAACATGCTTCCCTTTTCTATCTAATGAATCAATATCACACATGGAGAACACGAAGGGAATAGAACAGAAATGCAAATACTTTAGGATTACTACTTTCGTAGGATTTGTATGTGAAGAACTTCCTAAACAATGATGCTGCACCACAATGGAAAACAATGCTTCTCTAGATAAGCTATTGATCCATCAAACATTTATCGAGCATGAACTCTGGTCCAGCCACACAGTGTTGTATAAGGAACGAACATATATGACAACGTTTCTGTCATCAAAGAACTCACAACTCTGGGGTAGTGATCTCCTGCATTTGGAGCTCTGTCCCGGCAGTTCCTTGAGAAGCCCATGACCCCAGCTGCTGTCAGTCATGAGGGGTTTTTTCTTGCCAAAGGGTTTTTTGGTTTAATTTCCAAGACAGCTAAAGACTTTTCTAAATACTACAGAATTTTGTAAATTTAAAGCAACACATAATAACTTAAATATATCCAAAGACCTTTACTATAACAGGTTTATAATTTCATTTTGCAATAAGAGAATAATTTATATCTTCATTGATAAGTCATTTCAAGATCACTCTGGTGTCAGAATTATCAGTGCTGAAGCACCATGAGCTGGTCTGCTAATTATATTACACTTCATTAAGTTTGCTACCCTAGAAACATCAATTTATCTTTCATCATTTTATTTACTTTATTTGAAAGGCCAAAGCATCAGTGTCAACTTAATTCTTCAATGTGCTGTGAATAGTGAATCACTCATTTGATCTACTGAAGTGTAGATTTACCCTTAAATGTAGACTGCCTCATTCCAGGAACCTTTGCTTTTGAATGGGGAGAAGGAGAATATATGCCTTCAAAGAGAAATCTTTCACTAAGCATTTAACTGGTTTTCATTGTTGATGCAAAGCAGCTAACATTAGCATTAAGGCAGCACATTGTACCGCTACTGAAGCTTAATGGCATCTGAGTAATAAACAAGGTCTTTAGTTGTCCACTCACTGCCTTATTCTCTAGAAGGATAATCTGCCATCTAAAACAATTTGGCTGTGCAATATTTTTTATATATTCCATCTCTAATCTTCACAAATGTCTAAATACTCCTTATCATCTTCATTTACTCTTAAAGGTAGGTTTAATTCCCAAATGTTATAGAAAATAAAGCAGCCAGAGCCAGCATTTGAATCCATATCTGACTTCATATTTCCTCTTTTCACAAAGCACTGCCTCTCCAGCAAATCCATTCTTTAGTTTAAAATGGTAGTTCTACGTTCAAATTAACCACCTGAATATAAAGGACAGCAATCTTTACAAATCCAACACAGCTGACTCATCAGTCTCTTTATAAAGCAACATTGTTAAATGAGATATTCACCAAGACTGTGGAAATTTCTCAGCATTTTTGTTGTATTTTGAACACTTACCTGAAGCAAACATGTCTAGCCTTATTTAGGAAAGTGGTACACACAGGGCATAGGACCCGTCAACTTGAAGTCACATCGTCATTTGCCACAGTCACAAATGAGTCACATCCACATCTCTCCAAGCCAATTTTAAAGCAACAAGAAAAGTGTTGATTGGGAATCCCCTGGCGGTCCAGCGGTTGGGACTCAGCGCTTTCACTGCTGGACCAGGGTTCAATCCCTGGTTGGGGAACTAAGGTCCTGCAAGCCACGTGGCAGGGCCTAAATAAATAAATAAATAAAATTTATAAAGGAAAAGTGTTGATTACTGACTATAGAGAATGAGTCTTCCTTGATTTGAGTGTGTCTAGCTTCTAAAGAGAATGCAGTGAGGTGCCAGTATTCACAACTGGTTATTACCCTCTTCATTTATGATTATAATCTTAGAACATTATAAAAGCAACACGTTTTGATCAGTTATGATTAAGGGAGTACAGTGGTCCTGTTCACTGCTTGATTTTGGATTTCTGGCCTCCAGAACTGTGAGAGAATAGGTTTCTGTTGTTTTAAGGTACAAAGTTTATGGTAATTTGTTATGGCAGCCACAGGAAACTAATACAACACTCTAAGAGAATAAAGTTGAACATGGAAAGGTATTTCCACTATAATCTTAACTATATGAAAAGGCTTATGGACAAAACTGAAAAGAAACTTCCTACCATGTTGGCAATGACTGCCCCTAGGTGATGAGATTATAATAACTTTGTTGTTTGCTTCTTTATAATTTCTGCATTTTCCAAAATTTCTAGAACATGTGTTGCTTTTGTATTTAAAAAAATAAAATATATCTCTTTGGGTTGTGAAAAGCCATATGCATTGTTATGTTAATTGCATAACTTTATTATGGGAAAATTAGAAGCAATCTATCTAATATTTGATAATTATTAAATGCTGATTTGTCCTTTTAATGGAATACTAAGCAGCCATATTATGAATAGTATGTAGTAATAAAGGAAAAGTTTTATAACAACAAGAGGACAACATAGCTTATTGATTAAGACTCTGGGCATCAGAACCAGATTGACTACATTTTTAAAAGACCTGCTTTTTAATAGCTAAATACCTTGATAACCTCCTTGTTTCCCAGTTTTCTTACTTGAGGCTTAATAGAATTGACTTAAAGGTTGTTTGAGGATCAAATGGATAATGTTTCATCTATTCTAAGGAGAATATTTTTTTCACATTTATTTTAACATCTCTGATATTGGGCTGTGACTTATAGTTGAAAGTGTCTTATAATCACAGAGTTGGTATTGTTTACACATGTAAACCTGGCCATTTCTGTTCATGTGGTTGTCACATCAACTGGATTATGTACATCGTGGTACCACACAATTTGAATTTAACTGCCATTTTAAGTGCCTTAAAATTACACTATGATTCAGCATGGAAATAAATGTTATTGTGTATGGATAAGGTACAGAAGTAGAGCAGGAGGGCTTACATACGATCCTAGCAAACAAATATTTGTCCCTGAAAGAAAGATTGCAATTCCACACATTCATGCAAAGCAACCTTGAAGAGGAAGCTGTGTTGCATTTTGTCACTGTGAGATGAGCCTGTCATACACCAGCCAATGCCATTAAAGGCAAGAGAAACTGTGAAATAGCTTGAAAGAGATGAAAAGAAATCTCAAAGCAGTGAGAGGTTGGTCTGACCAATTCATGCCTTCTGTAAAACCAACATCAGAGTGGTAGCATCAGTGTGTCAGAAATGTCCTGTTGCCTTCAGATAGAAGTTACTTAACTTCCAGAGATACATGGTTCATTTGAGGGAGAAAGCCCATGTGTGGTTTGTGTAAGAATTTAGCAGGCAGTTTTTTTTAATTCCTTTCTTAATGATACATTAAAAAAATGATACATAAGGTAATGGTACATCTTACAATCAATAACATCTTAGTTTCAATGAAATATAATTCAAGGAAACTTCTAACCATTGTGCCTGAGAAATGAACAGTACTTCCTAAGTGCTAGTTATATATGATAAGCAAAACAAAAACAAAACAAACAAAACAGACAAAACAACCAAACTGGACTATAAAGTAGTCTGTGTACATATCTTTCTGTAAGAGTTAGAGAAAACATACATGAAAACACATGATAATATGTCAGGTTGGTGGGTTAATGGGTGTTTTTCCTTTTGCTTTCAAATTGTTACAAAAACTTGCCATTTTCTTATAATTAAAAATGTTTTTAATTGAAAAAATGTATTTCATAAACATATAAAAAGAAAGTCAACAGTTTAAGGGGTATATAAATGAAATGTAAAGCTCTTTCCTATCCCAGACTCCATTTTTGTTTTCCCAGAGGCAATTACTGATTTCATTTTCTTATGTAAACTTTTTGAATTTTTTCTACATATAAAGAAGCATATATATGTACGTATATGTTGTAAAAAAATTAATAAACAGAAATCATAATTAAATAGGGTTGGGAGGCCAGATGGGGAACTCTCATGCCCTATGACGATAACAGAGGCCAGGAAAAAGACTTCTCTTCTTTCCTGGCAGGGACTCAGCCAATGAAAAGCCATGGACTCTGTTTACTACAGCCCTCCCAACTTCCTTTTCCTCTCTATAAAAGACTTCTTTTTCCCTTGCCAGGTGGTGACTTACATGCAGTTGGTTTCAGACCCCCAACTGCAATTCTTTGCTGATCCAGAATAAACCCATCCTTGCTGGAGAAATATCTGGCAGTCATTTGTTTCAGGTCAACAATATAAGTTAATATACACACACACTTAATTTTTACACAAATGAAAATATACTTTACACACTATTCTCTACTTTTATTTTTGTACTCTAATGCTATAACTTGAATATTGTTCTACAGCCCATAGCTATTTTAATTCTTCTTGACATCCATATAGTATTTTTATCTGTCAGAATTTAGTGCAGGAAACAGAAATCACTCTAAGTAAGTACTTCAGATAGAAAGGGATTTAAATTAGGTGCTTACAAAATTGTAGTTTGGGTTCAAGGAGCAGAAGACAGTGATGTGTTACCAAATACTGATTTCAAAGGCACACCACTATAACCCAGAGGTTGGCAAATTGTTGATGTTTCTACTGCTAGAGCCCCACAGCTGCCTCAGTTCCCCCTGAAGCTGGTGACCAGACTCTGACTGCTGCATCTGGGCTGCTGCCTCTAGATAATGACAAGGGAGATAACGAGACATTGGAATGTTGAGACTAGCTTCAAATACTAATAAGCTCATTATGAAGGAACCCTCCCTCTAACTTCCAACTTCCAAGTCTCACACACACACACACTTCTCATTGGTGGAAGCAAATTCTCATCCAGAAGCCTATCTGTAAGTGAGTTTGAGAAAAATAGTTTTTTCCTTTGGGAAAGAACATAGAGAGGGGTAGAAATGGGTGCTGAGTGCTAATTGACCGTAAACCACACAGTGTTCCACAGTATCCATCCACTACAAATTACTTAACCAGTCCCCAGTTGTGTGTGTGTGTGTGTGTGGGGGGGTGATATGTAGTACACTTACAACTTTCTGCTATTACAAACAATGCACCAATCAACGTCGATCTAAATATGAACATCTTTGAGAATACAGTAAATTCTAAGAAGTAAAATTGGAGGTGTTATCTTTGGTTTGTCGACAAAAAAATTAATCAGTCATTCTAAGAAAAAAATGGAAGATTTTATATGAGCCAAATTGAGGACTATCATCTGGGAACAGCCTCTCAGGAAGCTCCAAGAACTGTTCCACTAGGTAAGGTCAAACCACAGTTATATATAAGTTTTTGAGACAGAAGGCTGTACATTAAATAACATATTATTGATGGTTTACATAATCCATATCTAAGCATACAAAATGAGTAGTGGGTCATGGATCATTGTGGCCCCTTCCAAGATTAAGCAAGAAGGTTACCTTCTAAGGAGTTATCTTGTTGATGCTAGGATATGTTGCTCTTAATGGCTGAGCAGCTATTTCTGCGGAGGGGGAAGTTTGGTTGACGCATAATGAGGATACACTGTTTACAGTAAAAGGGAGAGAAAAGGTCAAAGGGCAGGGAAATTTTTTATGTTTAAATTTTCCTTGACTTGCCTTAGAAAATAAATTTTTATTTTATCAATTGTACACATCTCTACATAATAAGATGGGAAGAAAACTCATCCCACACTGCCTGAAACACAAGTGGCATTAGTAGCTCAATTACAACACCAAAGATAGGTTAAAAATTTTTACAAACGTTAACCATGTGATATTTTAATCATATAGAATACCCCACATCTCCATTTGCTCTCCTATCTCTGTAATATATAGAATTGTTTTAGAAACACCTTCATTCCTTCATCTTAAAACCTACAGTAGAGCCCTTTATAGGTTTATGCCTCTCACCAAAACCTCCAGCCCCCGTGACTTCATCGTGTTTACCAACCCTGCCCTAAGGACAGCACAAGAGGGGGTGTGGCCAAGAACTGGGCCACCAAGGATGGAAACTATGAGTTCACTAGTGCAGCATTCTTACCTACACAATTCACAGAGAGAAGTAATAACAACGATTAGCATTCTTGGAGTGCTTGTCAGAGGTCATTATTCCTTCTAATTCTTAGGATGATCCCAAGAGGAGGAGGTACCATTATGGTCTGCACATACAAGTAAGGTGAAGAACTTGCCCAAGGGCACAGGCTGCCCTTACCACCCTCCTAGAGTATGAATTTGTTCTATCTCTCATGACTAAGCAGAATTCATGACACATGAATCTGGCAGAGGCAAAGGAATTAATATTTGGTGTAGCCTAACAAGATAGAATCCCGATTTCAGGAAAACCCACATGTTCTGTGGTCACAGACTCTACCTCATGCCAGTGGTTCTCATTGTGATGAAGAGCAAGAAAGTGACTGCAAATTAATATAAATCTACTCCTGGAAAAGTAATGCATAGTGCATGTATATATTCATTTAGTACACCAGCCAGCGATTCATTCATTAAATGTCTGCTATTCACAGAATACTGGAGGTCTGTGGGGCCCAAGAAAATAATACAAGGTACAGCCTCTCTTATGCTCTCAAGGAATTTACAGTCACTTTGGTGAGAATAAAGAAATACACACCAAACATTTGAGCAACATGTAGAGTACAAGACAACACAGTATCTTTGGAATGTCCTTATGAAATTTAAAAAATTTTACACTTTAATTTTAAGATATGTTTTAAATATAATTTGCTCCTGTCATAGTCACAATCCTATCAAACTTACAGTTGTAACTTTGTTAGCCTACTACTGTGGGGTTTATGAAAGGGAAAAAAATCTCTAAAGGGGCTCTAACAGTGAATATATTAAGATTTTTAGCACAGCTAGAGTAACTTTAGCACTCCATCATTATACGCTGTATTCAATTTTCAACTCCATGAAAATTACATGTACTTATTTTTTTTTTTTTGGTGCTAGAAATTTTTTTTAAAATTTAATTAATTTATTTATTTTATTGACGTGTAGTTGATTTACAATATTGTGTTAGTTTCAGAGGTACAGCAAAGTGATTCCATTATATATATACATATTTTTTCAGATTATTTTCCATCATAGGTTATTACAAGATGTTGAATACAGTTCCCTGTGTTATACAGTAAATCCTTATTGCTTATCTGTTTTATGTATAGTAGTTTGTACCTGTTAATCCTGTACTCCTATTTTATCCCACCAACCTCCCCTTTCCCTTTGGTAACCATAAGTTTGTCCTCTATGTCTGTGGGTCTGTTTCTGTTTTGTACATAGATTCATTTGAATTAATTTTTACTTTTTATTTTTATTTTTTAAATTAATTTTTATTGGAATATGGTTGCTTTACAATGTTGTGTTAGTTTCTGCTGTACAGCAAAGTGAATCAGCTATATGTATACATATATCCCTCTTTTTTGGATTTCCTTCTCATTTAGGTCACCACAAAGCACTGAGTAGAGCTCAGAACCTACTGGTTCTCATTAGTTATATATTTTATACATAGTATCAGTAGTGTATATATGTCAATCCCAATCTCCCAATTCACCCCACACCCCCGTTCCCCCTTGGTATACGTATGTTTGTTCTCTACATCTGTGTCTCTATTTCTGCTTTGCAAATAAGATCATCTGTACCATTTTTCTAGATTCCACATATATGTGTTAATATACTATATTTGTTTTCCTCTTTCTGACTTACTTCACTCTGTATGAGTCTCTAGGTCCATGTATTAATTTTTAGATTCCACATATAAATGATATAATATTTGCCTTTCTCTGTCTTACTTCACTTAGTATTATATTCTCTAGGTCCATCCATGTTGCTGCAAATGGCAATATTTTATTTTTTTATGGCTGAGTAACATTCCATTGTATATATGTACCACATCTTTTTGATCCATTCCTCTGTTCATGGACATTTAAGTTGTTTCCATGTCTTGGCTTTTGTAAATAGTGCTTCTATGAACATTGGGGTGCATGTATCTTTTCAAATTAGAGTTTTCATCTTTTCCTGATATATGCCCAGGAGTGGGATTGCTGGATCATATGGTAGGTCAATTTTTAGTTTTTTTAAGGGAGCTCCATACTTTTTCCACAATGGCTGCACCAATTTACATTCCTACCAACACTGTAGGAGCATTCCCTTTTCTCCACACTCTCTCCAGCATTTATTATTTGGAGACTTTTTGATGATGGCCATTCTGACTGGAGTGAGGTGACACCTCATTGTGGTTTTGATTTACATTTCTCTAATAATTAGCAATGTTGAGAATCTTTTCATGTGCTTATTGGCTATGTGTGTATGTCTTCCTAAGAGAAATGTGTGTTTAGGTCTTCTGCCAATTTTTTGATTGGGATGTTTGTTTTTTCTATATTGAGTTGTATATATTTTAGATATTAACCCCTTATCAGTTGCATTGTTTACAAATATTTTCTCCCATTCCATAGGTTGTCCTTTTGTTTGGTTTATGGTTTTCTGTGCAAAATCTTTTAAGTTTAATTAGGTCCCATTTGTTTATTTTTGCTTTTCTTTCCTTGGGAGACTGATCCAAGAAAATATTGCTATGATTTATGCCAGAGAATGCTTTGCCTATGTTATCTTCCAGGAATTCTATGGTGTCGTGTCTTATATTTAGGGCTTTAAACCAGTTTGAGTTTATTCTTGTGTATGGTGTGGAGGAGTGTTCTAACTTCATTGATTTACATGCAGCTGTCCAGCTTTCCCAGCACCACTTGCTGAAGAGATTGTCTTTTCTCCATTGTTCCTTTGTCAAAGATTAATTGACCATAGGTGTGTGGGTTTATTTCTGAACTCTCTATTCTGTTCTGTTGATCCATATGTATGTTTTTGTGCCAATACCACTCTGTTTTGATTACTGTAGCTTTATACCATTGTCTGGAGTCTGGGAGGGTTATGCCTCCAGCTTTGTTCTCTTTCCTCAGGATAGCTTTGGCAATTCTGGGTGTTTTGTGGTTCCATATACATTTTAGGATTATTTGTTCTAGTCTTGTGAAAAATGTCATGGGTATTTTGATAGGAACTGCATTAAATCTCTAGGTTGCTTTGGATAGTATGGCCATTTTAACAATATTAATTCTTCCAATCCAAGAGCAGAAAATTACATGTACTTTTAATCCTAATTCTAATTTATACTAACGGCAATGATTTTGTTGAAATGTATTAGTAAGAAGTTCCCATAGAAACCATTAAAAAAAAAAAGGCACTGCCTCCCATGATTAAACTTGAAGAGCAGCAAATAGTCCTGCTCTCGGAAGCTAAGGCACTTGGGGAGGGGAAGTGTATGGTGGATAAAACCAGTCTTGGCCAATTGGATGTGGCTTTGTGGGGTGAGGGTCAGGGGATAACCTGAGATGGTTGCCTCATGGTAGCCAGTACTCATGCCACCCTGCTGGAATGTGGAGTTCAGCAGAGTGGCTTGAGTATCCCTCCAATGGCCACAGACTGATACTATGATGTAATTTTGACTGTAGGTTGGCCCTGTTCGCTCCTGTCCATTTTTGAGTCTAGGTTCCAGCTGCCCTACCAGCTCAATGGGCTACTTACAGTAAGTTCATTTGGTTTGTTTTTAGTCTAAATTATCTAGAATCAGTAGTTGTTTTTTGCCAGCAAGAATCCAGAGGAATAGGAGGTTGGGAAACTTTGGGGCAACGGCTTGAGGGTGTTATGTATCAACAACGCTGCTGGTGGGCAGTGCTGCTGAAAGAACATGCTGGGGTCTCGGCTGTGGACAAGAGTGGCAATAGTAGGGGCCCCACGCTGCCTCTGGCAGGGCTTTGAGTGCCACCTGCTTTTTCGGGAAGTGTCAGGCTGAAGTAAAGAACACTGCCTGTGTTCTATCAAGCACCGCCAGTTACTGGCTATGTGACCTTTTAAAGCCTAAGTTTCTCATTCACACTTTAAAGTGAGGAGGATAAAGCATCTGTAAGAGCCCTTCCTACATTAAGATTCTATAAGTATCTTTGGTCATTCTAGACATCCAAGGTTGTGATTTTTAAAATTTAATTTTTTTATTCAACAAATATCTATAGGTTATATGCTTCTAGCAACAAAACAAGAAGATATTAAACCAAGAAGCCACCACTAACACTTACTGAATATTTATAATATGTATTACGCACTGTATTATACTTTATTATTAGGCACTGTATTGTATGTCCAGGCAGGCCTCGCTTTATTGTGCTTCACTTTACTGCACTTTGCAGATATTACATTTTTTACATATTGAAGGTTTCTGGCAACACTGCTTTGAGCAAGTCTATTGGTACCATTTTTCCAACAGCACTTGCTCACTTTGTGTCTCTGTGTCCCATTTTGGTAATTCTCGCAATATTTCAAACTTTTCATTATTATTATATTTGTTATGGTGACTTGTGATCAGTGATCTTTGATGTTACTATTGTAATTGTTTTGGGGCACCACAAGCTACAGCCATATAAAACAGTGAACTTAACTTTAAATGTTGTATGTGTTCTGACTGCTTCACTGACTGGCTATTTCCCTATCTCTCTCCTTCTCCTTGGGCCTCCCTCTTCTGTGAGACACAATAAATTGAAATAAGGCCAATTAATAAGCCAACAATAGCCTCTAAGTGTTCAAGTGAAAGAAAGAGTACTACGTCTTTTACTTTAAATCAAAAGCTAGAAACGATTAAGCTTAGTTGAGGAAGACATATCAAAAGGCAAGATAGGTCAAAAGCTAGGCCTCTTGCACCAAAGAGTTAGCCAAGCTGTGAATGCAAAGGAAAAGTTCTTGAAGGAAATGAAAAGTGCTCCAGGAAACACACAAACGATAAAAAAAAAAAAAAAAAGCCAAAACAGCCTTACTGTTGATGTGGAGAAAGTTTTAGCAATCTGGGTGGAAGATCAAAACAGCCACAACACTCCCTTAAGCCAAAACCTAATCCAGAGCAAGGTCCTAACTCTCTTCATTCTATGAAGGCTGACAGAGGTGAGATAGCTGCAGAAGAAAAGTTTGAAGCTAGCAGAGGCTGGTTCATGAGGTTTAAGAAAAGAAGCCATCTCCATAACACAAAAATGCAAGGTGAAGCAGCAAGTGATGATGTAGAAGCTGCAGCAAGTTATCCAGAAGATTTACCTAAGATAATGAATGAAAGTGTCTACACTAAACAATAGGCTTTCAGTGTAGACAAAACAGCCTTCTATTGGAAGATGCCATCTAGGACTTTCATAGCTAGAGTGGAGAAGTTAATGTCTGGCTTCAAATTTTCAAAGGACAGGCTGACTCTTTTATTAGGGGCTAATGCAGCTGGTGACTTACAGTTGAAGCCAATGCTCATTTAACATTCCAAAAATTCTAGAGTCTTTAAGAATTATACTAAATCTACTCTGCCTGTGCTCTGTAAATGGGGGAACAAAGGCTGGACGGCAGCACATCTGTTGACAACATGGTTTACTGAATATTTTAAGCCCACTTGTCTACTGCTCAGAAAAAAATATGCTTTTCAAAATAGTACTGCTCATTGACAATGGTCACTTGGTCCCCCAAGAGCTCTGATGGAGTCATACAAGAAGATTAATGCTCTTTTCTTGCCTGCTAACACAATATCCATTCTGCAGCCCATGGATCAAGGAGTAATTCTGAATTTCAATTCTTATTATTTAAGAAATATATTTCGTAAGGCTACAGATGCCATAGACAGTGATTCCTCTTATGTATCTACGCAAATTAAACTGAAAACCTCCTGGAAAGAATTCACCATTCTAGATGCCATGAAAAACATTTGTGATTCATGGGAAGAGGTCAAAGTATCAACATTAACAAGAGTTTGGAAGAAATCGATTCCAACCCTCATGAATGACCTTGAGGGGTTCAAGATTTCAGTGGAAGGAGTAACTGCAAATGTGATAGAAATAACATGAGTGCTTCCCTGGTGGCGCAGTGGTTGAGAGTCCACCTGCCGATGCAGGGGACACGGGTTCGTGCCCCGGTCTGGGAAGATCCCACATGCCGCGGAGCGGCTAGGCCCGTGAGCCATGGCCGCAGAGCCTGCGCGTCTGGAGCCTGTGCTCCGCAACGGGAGAGGCCCCAACAGTGAGAGGCCCGCCTACCGCAAAAAAAAAAAAAAAAGATAGCATGAGAACTAGAATTAAAAGTGGAACCTGAAAAGATGACTGAATTGCTGCAATCTGATGATAAAACTTTAATGAATGAGAGGTTGCTTCTTATGGATGAGCAAAAGAAGGAGTTTTTTTTATGATAGAATCTACTCCTGGTGAAGATGCTGTGAAAGGTGTTGAAATGACAACAAAGGATTGTATTACATAAACTTAGTTGATAAAGCAGAAGCAGGGTTTGAAAGGACTGACTCAAGTTTTGAAAGTTCTACTGTGGGTAAGATGCTATCAAGCAGCATTGCATACTACAGAGAAATTGTTTGTGCAAGGAAGATTGCATAGATGCAGCAAGCTTCATCGTTGTCTTGTCTTAAGGAATTGCCGCAGTCACTCCAGCCTTCAACAATCACCAGGCTGATCAGTTAGCAGCCATCAACATCAAGGCAAGACCTTCTACCAGCAAAAAGATTACAACTCACTGAAGGCTCAGATGATGTTTAGCATTTTTTAGCAATAAATTATTTTTTAAGGAAGGTAGGTACATTAATTTTTAGGCATAATGCTATTGTACACTTAATATACAGTATAGTGTAAACATAACTTTTATACGCTGGGAAACCCCCAACTTTTTGTGACCTACTTGATTGTAATATCCACTTTGTTGCATTGGTCTGGAACCAAACCTGAAATGTCTCTGAGATATGCCTGTATTAGGCACTATATGTATTACACTATGTTGAGTGTATTATTTAATTCCATAGACACAAGACACAACACCTTAAAATAGGTGCTGTTATTATCCCCACTACATAGATACAGAAGACTGAAGCTCAGAGAAGTTAAGTAACTTGCTCAAATTACCCAGCTAATTAGAGGGGAAGTCAGGATTTAAATCTGGGCCTGCTTGGTGGAAAAGCATGTAATTTAAAACTCCTCATTAGATGTAAAAAAGGAAAAAATTAGTGCTACCAAGTTATGGAATTGCTACTGCTTTAAATTTATCTTAGTTTGGATTCCCCTCAGAGCAAATTTGAGACAAGGCTTTGGATGCATGCGAGGTCATCTGAGAGGTGATCTCGGGAGGCACAGTGTGAGGAGGTAAGGCAGAGAAAGGAGGACAGCTGATAAAGCGTGCATCAACAAATACATTACTGTGTGGGCTCAGTCCCCCGGGAACTATGAGATACTGTGGAGAACATGGCTCAAAACAGACCGACCAAGGGGCAAGGAAGTTGGTGTATTTACCTGCCAGTTTTCATCCCCATTGATTGATTGTAGTTCCTAAAGAGGTGAATTCCCTGGCATTTCTGGTCTGTAGCATAGATGTGCTGAGCAGGAGATGCAGGTGCTTAAGGAAGGATATCCTTGGTATATGTGGAAACCACCACTGAAACACACATGGGTTGGACCCATGAGATATGAGCTGGACGTTGACAGCATCTGCTACAGGACATGAATTAATTCAAAACAATTAATCACCAGAAATTTTATTAATTGTATTAGAACAGTCTACTTCATAAATAAGTGAATTTCTGCTTCAGTCAAATTGTATCATAAAATAAATTAGCTTTCAGCTTTTAATTCCCAATTTAAGGAAGACTTATAAAAAGAGAAACTCAAATGATATTCATTTCTAAGACCATACTACAATTGATTATAGATTTACATATTTAAAAACATTGGCAGCATTAACTGGGCCAACCCAGCATTGCTTTGGAGTATCACTAGCCATTGTCAAATAAATGCTGCTTTTACATGTAATATGTATGTACATGTGATCAAATTGCCCCTGCAAATCTGAAAGCCTACAGCTGTTCCGGAGGATACTGTCCTGTCTCTTTGAAGTTCCATCCTAATGACTTTTCAAAATGAATCATGTGTACACCCTTGTAAACTAATTTTTGTTTGTTTTTTGTTACATCAGACCATTCTAAACATACCCTACAAAATTGGTGAAAATCTGTTCAGCTACTTTTTTCATGCTGTAGCAATAAGCAAGCAAAGACTCCCTTTTATTTGAGACCCCATTTTCTTTATATAGGTAACAAACTGGATTTCAGAACTGAAACAAGCTAAGGTAGTAAACCGTCGAATCCCAATTTCCCCAAAGGACAGAGCTCAGGACTGTTTTAATATTGTTTATTTCCTTATCATATGACTATAGTTTTTAATTGATTCTAAATCATGAGTGCTAATAAATGTTTTTCCTAAGCTTGTAGTAGAGGAAGAGGAGACCCAAGCCCCTCTCTTTTAAAATTTTGAATGCTCTGTGTTGACTTTGTAATTGGTGAGTTTGCAGGAAGTTTAAAGTCTGACAGTTTAAAAATAAAGCATTTGTTATGGAGAAATGAGAAATTAATTACAGAATTTTTAGAGCTACTTTTTAAATGTGGAGAGAGTCAGTTAAGATCTTGAAGAAAAATGGAAAGGGGGAGAGAGATGCCAGTTCAGAATAACAGAGTTAACTTGAGGGTGTACCCCTGGAAATACTCAACTATCATCAAATCCTAAGTTAAAAAACCCTTTAGCTTTTTAGTCTTGAGTTTATTTCCTATAAAAGCCTCAGCCACTGAGTTTATTTAGTGGAGACTGCAGTTATCGCCTCATAAAAAGAAAGCACCCACAACCCATCTGCTTAAGGAGAGAGAGAGAGAGATTGATATAAATCCAGAGGTAGGTCTAAGAAGACTAAAAGTCCCCAGAGTTTGAAAAGTTGAAAACTGTACTTGTTGATGGGAAATATATAGTCATTCTAAAGATTTTTTTTTTTTTGGTCTTCTAAAAAAAAGTGGGCAAAAAATCCAAATGGGACTTAGGGTGTAATTTTTATTTAATATGTGGTTGTTACCATGGATATTTTCTTTAAATCTAGAAAAGTGCCTCATAGGATAATTAGACTAAATAACAACTTAAAAATGAATAATAGAAGACTGTATCCTTTTTCCATCATAATCAAAGTCTTGTTTCTAATTTAACATTCAGTATTTGAATCCATCTAGGTGGCCAACCTTGGGAATTTGGAGAATTTTTTTACTACAAGTTCATTAGGCAAAAACTTAACCTAAAACTGCCAGACCTTGTACTCTGTGAATACGAAGTTACTCTTGTAAAATTCTCTGCCTGTTTGCTTTGTCTGCAATTATTTCTTAGGTCTCAGTTATAACCTATTTTGATCATCTCTTTGTGTTAGGACACCAGGAATGTAGAACATATTTTACCTGTCCTTTGCAACTGGTATCACCAGTCTCACCATTAGAATTACTATTGTACAAAGGATTATTTTGTTATTGATATCTGCTCACAGAAAAACATTTGAGGTAAAACAAGAAAAACTTTTCTTGAAATAATCAAGTATAACCATTTCTAAAACATGAGATAAAAATTGTAAATCCTACTTAGGGGGGTGGTAAAAAGAGCCAGTCTCAGAGTCTCTTACTTATTTTCAAAGATGAATAAACAAACCTGACTACCAAGGACTGAGTAGGAATACAGGACTTCATTTCTTGTCATGCTATGTCTATATTAGTGAAAACATAACCTCAGCATATAGACTCCTGGATATTACATTTTCATAAACACAAGCACAAATAAGGTCACACAGTGTCCATCATGAGTGCTTATTTATAGATAACAAAATTATTGTATTCCTGCCTTCTATTATCTTTCTTCATTTTTAATTTTAAGTACAAAGATTTCTGTTGCTGTGTTTTAATCCATACATTCTCTTTGAATTAACCTTCTTCCTCTGTCTTTGGCAGCATCTCTCCCTCTTCCAAGGATTTCAAAATGTTTATTAAATTCTTTACATTCCACTCTTTCATTAAGACAGTAGTTGCCAGGAGAACTGCTTGCTTTCCTGTAACCCAACTGGGATTACACAATGCCACTCTCTGGAGGTGTTAATAGTTTGAAGATACTTAGTTCATAAATTAAATAAGACAAATTTATAAATATTTCTGAATGTTCAGTTATCCTCTTGAAGATTAAGACACATCAGCTCTGTGAACCTCAGCTTCCTCATCTCTAAAGTGAAGGGGTTAGAACACACAATCTCTAGGGTTTCTTTTAACTCTAACATTCTGTATCTTAGGCTGTGGGATCAGAATGCCTTGGTTTGAATCCTGATTATTTCTCTACCACTTTAGGAAAATTACTTAACCTATCAGTTAATGAGGATAATAATACCTGACTAATAGGTATTACTATAAAAATTAAATAAGTTGGGCTTCCCTGGTGGCGCAGTGACTGAGTCCGCCTGCCGATGCAGGGGACATGGGTTCGTGCCCCAGTCCGGGAAGATTCCACATGCCGCGGAGCGGCTGGGCCCATGAGCCACGGCCGCTGAGCCTGCGCGTCCGGAGCCTGTGCTCCGCAACGGGAGAGGCCACAACAGTGAGAGGCCCATGTACCGCAAAAAAAAAAAATTAAATAAGTTAATGCATGTAAAGCACATTGGACAGTGCCTAGCACATAAGTATCCTTTAATAATTATTCAAGTTATTTTATAATATCCTTATTTTATAAGTAGATATTCATTTAACTTTTCATTTATTTATTTAACAAATATTTATTCATCACCCTACTTTGTATAGGTATTGGGGATAAAAAACAGCCACGTAAGACATTATTACTAGCTTCAAGGATCCTAGGGTCTCATGGAAAAGAAAATCATGTAAACTTATAATTACAGTTCAATGCAGTAAGAGCCTTAATAGCAGAAACAAGCTTGGGCATGTGGGGGGTGGTTTGAGGGGAGGCTTTGGGAATGAATGAGATCACGTCTAAGTTAAATCCTCAAACTTGAACTAGAGTTAACCAGAGTTAACAAGGGCACAGGGCAGCAGCTGGTGTAGGGACTGAGGGATGAAAGGAGTGAGGAGGTCCACACAGAGGGAATATCTTGGGCAAAGACTCAGCATAGAGTATATAGTGTGGTAGTTGGTTCTGGAGAGGAGGACGCATGTGGCAAGTGGCAGACAAGCTAGTGAGGTAGACAAGCTGGTAGCTAGGGGCCAGCATTTCAGAGAGGAGCAGAGGAAGAGAAATCTGGGGAGGAGACTGAGAAGGAGAAGCCCGAGCCAGAGAAGGAGAATCAAGGACAGCATGCTCAGCTGCCTAAGATGGAGCAGAAAGATTGTTACTTTGTTCCTCTTTCTTCTGCCTTCCTTTGGATTAAGCGTATTTTTTTATGTTTCTGTTTTAGCTCCACTATTGATTTATTAGCTATACTCCCTTGTTTTGCTGGTTTTTTTGGTGGTTATTCTAAGGCAGGGTTGACAAATCTTACTCTGAAGGTCCAGAGAGTAAATCTTTTAGGCTTTGTGGGCCATAGAGATATGAAAATAAATGGGCTTGGCTGTATTCCAATAAAACTTTATTTATAAGACAGATGGCAGGTCAGATTTGGCTCACAGGCTTTAGTTTGCCAACACCTGCTCTACGGTTTACAATATACATCTTTAACTTATCACAACATACCTTTAAATAATATTATACCACTTGAAAGTATCTTTTAAGAACTATGCTACAGTTCACTTCCATTTCTCTCCTCTCTTACTTTGTGCTGTTGTGGTCATATTGTCATAAATGTTACCTATACATGTTATAACCTCCATAGTACACTGTTATTGTTTTTGCTTAATGCCAATTATCTTTTTTTAAGGATTTTTTAAATGAGAAAAATTATTTTTTATTTCTGCACATATTTACTATTCCTACTGCCCTTCATTTCTCTACCTAGGATCAAATTTCCATCCAATATCATTTTCTTCTGCCTCAGCTGGGATGGGGATGGTTGGAAGTGTTAGAGGCTGATCAGACATTTGTCTCTTTCCCCACGTGTCCCCTTCATTTGGCTTCCTCAAAGCAGGGCAGTCCCAGGGTAGTCCGAATTTTTACATGAAGGCTGGCGTCCCCAGGAGGGAGTCATTTCAGAGACACAGGAAGAAGCTTCTAGATATTTTATTTCCTAGGCTTGGAAGTTATGCAGTTCCATTTCCATCACAATCCATTGGTCAAAAAGTGAGTTACAGAGTCAGCTCAGATGAGGGCTATGCTGGCCTTGAGTTTATCAGGTGTATAGTTTGTAGGGTAGGGGATGAGGGTAAGGTGAGTGGTATATCCTTAAAGACAAGGTACCATAGCTCAGTGACAATAAGGATTATTGTCTTTAGGACTGTCGAGGAAGACATTCGCTGAAGAGGTGGGACTTAAATAAGGCTTTGATGGATGTGTAGGTTCTCCCTAAGGAAAGAAAAGTGCTCATGGTGAAATGAGCATATCCTCTCAAGAGGATCTGGATTTGAATCCTGCCTGTTCCATTTACTAATCATCTATCTTCAGGTTCAAAACCTTACTGGTTAGTTTAGGGGTGGGGTTGGGAATAGTGAAACTATAACCAAAAAGCCTGGATTCTAGCAGGGGCACATTAAAAAAAAAAAGCGGGGGGAACTATTATTATTACTCATGAAAGGATGGTATTCCAAGCTGCGTAAAAATGAGAGCCAAAACATATACTGAAGGCATAGCGAGTGAACTCCAACAGTGTCAGTGTGTTCAGAACGGGTCTGTTCCTTTATATATATTGTGCATTTTTTCCCCTGGTTGCTTTTAAGATTCATTCCTCAATATGCAATGTTGTTGTTGTTTTTTGACTGCTCTCTTCTTTTTTTTTGACGGCTTTCAAGATTTTTCTCTTTATCATTTTTTTTTTTTGGCAGTTTCGCTATGATGTGCTTTAGACAAAGCTTTCATATTAGTTTCTTATTGCTGTGGTCACAAATGATGATAAACTTAGTAGCTTATAATAACACAGACTTATTATCTTACAGTTCTAGATGTCAGAAGTCCAAAAATAGGTCCTATGGAGCTAAAATCAAAGTGGTGGCAGGGCGGTCTTCCTCTAGGGGCTCTAGGTGAGAATCCATTCCTTGTCTTTTTCAGCTGCTAGAGACTGCTTGCATTCCTGTGCTCCTGGCCTGTTCCTTGCATCACTTTAACCTCTGCCTCCACTGTCACATCTCCTTCTCTGCCTCTCTCGTGCAACAATCTCATAAGATCCTCGTTATCATATTGGGTCCTCCCAGATAATTCAGGATAATCTTCCATCTCAAGAACCTTACCTTGCAAAGTGATGTAAGGTAACATAGTCACAAGTTGTGGAGATTAGTACATGGATATCGTTGGTGGACCATGATTTTGCCTACCAAAGTGTTGTTGTTTTTTTCATGTTGAACTTCTCGCATCTATGGGTTTATAATTTTCATTAGACTTGGGAAAATACTTTTTTTTGAATTTTATTTATTTTTTTATATAGCAGGTTCTTATTAGTCATTAATTTTATACATATCAGTGTATACATGTCAATCCCAATCTCCCAATTCATCACACCACCACCCCAACCCCTCCACCGCTTTCTCCCCTTGGTGTCCATACGTTTCTTCTCTACATCTGTGTCTCAATTTCTGCCTTGCAAACTGGTTCATCTGTACCATTTTTCTAGGTTCCACATATATGCGTTAATATGTGATATTTGTTTTCCTCTTTCTAACTTAATTCACTTTGTATGAGATTCTCTAGATCCATCCGTGTCTCAACAAATGACCCAATTTCGCTCATTTTTATGGCTGAGTAATATTCCATTGTATATATGTACCACATCTTCTTTATCAATTCATCTGTTGATGGGCATTTAGGTTGCTTCCATGACATGGCTATTGTAAATAGTGCTGCAATGAACATTGGGGTGCATGTGTCTTTTTGAATTATGGTTTTCACTGGGTATATGCCCAGTACTGCGATTGCTGGATCATATGGTAATTCTATTTTTAGTTTTTTAAGGAACCTCCATACTGTTCTCCATAGTGGCTATATCAATTTACATTTCCACCAATAGCGCAAGAGGGTTCCCTTTTCTCTACACCCTCTCCAGCACTTTTGTTTGCAGATTTTCTGATGATGCCCATTCTAACTGGTGTGAGGTGATACCTCATTGTAGTTTTGATTTGCATTTCTCTAATAATTAGTGATGTTGAGCAGCTTTTCATGTGCTTCTTGGCCATCTGTTTGTTTTCTTTGGAGAAATGTCTATTTAGGCCTTTTGCCCATTTTTGGATGGGGTTGTTTGTTTTCTTAATATTGAGCTGCATGAGCTGTTTATATATTTTAGAGATTAATGCTTTGTCCGTTGATTCATTTGCAAATATTTTCTCCCATTCTGAGGGTTGTCTTCCCTTCTTGTTTATGGTTTCCTTTGCTGTGCAAAAGCTTTGAAGTTTCATTACGTCCCGTTTGTTTATTTTTGTTTTTATTTCCATTACTCTAGGAGGTTGATCAAAAAACATCTTGCTGTGATTTATGTCAAAGAGTGTTCTTCTAATGTTTTTCTCTAAGAGTTTTATAGTGTCTGGTCTTACATTTAGGTCTCGAATCCATTTTGAGTTTACTTTTGTGTATGGTGTTAGGTAGTTTTCTAATTTCATTCTTTTACATGTAGCTGTCCAGTTTTCCCAGCACCACTTATTGAAGAGACTGTCCTTTCTCCATTGTATACCCTTGCCTCCTTTGTCCTAGATTAGTTGACCATATGTGTGTGGGTTTATCTCTGGGCTTTCTATCTTGTTCCATTTATCTATGTTTCTGTTTTTGTGCCAGTACCATACTGCCTTGATTACTGTAGCTTTGTAGTATAATCTGAAGTCAGGGAGTCTGATTCCTCCAGCTCCGTTTTTTTCCCTCAAGACTGCTTTGGCTATCAGGGTATTCTGTGTCTCCAAATTTTAAGATTTTTTGTTCCAGTTCCGTAAAAAATGTCATTAGTAATTTGATAGGGATTGCATTGAATCTGTAGATTGCTTTGGGTAATATAGACATTTTCACAATATTGATTCTTCGAATCCAAGAACATGTTATATCTCTCCATCTGTTGGTATCATCTTTAATTACTTTCATAAGTATCTTATAGTTTTCTGCACACAGGTCATTTGTCTCCCTAGGTATGTTTATTCCTAGGTATTTTATTCTTTTTGTTGAAATGGTAAATGGGAGTGTTTCCTTAATTTCTCTTTCAGATTTTTCATCATTAGTGTATAGGAATGCAAGAGATTTCTCTGCATTAAGTTTGAATCCTGCAACTTTACCATATTCATTGTTTAGCTCTAGTAGTTCTCTGGTGGCATCTTTAGGATTCTCTATGTGTAGTATCATGTCATCTGCAAACAGTGACAGTTTTACTTCTTCTTTTCCAATTTGTATTCCTTTTATTTCTTTTTCTTCTCTGATTGTCGTGGCTGGGGCTTCCAAAACTATGTTGAAAAATAGTGCTGAGTGTGGACATCCTTGTCTTGTTCCTGATCTTAGAGGGAATGCTTTCAGTTTTTCACCATTGAGAATGATGTTTGCTGTGGGTTTGTCATATATGGCCTTTATTATGTTGAGGTAAGTTCCCTCTATTCCCACTTTCTGCAGAGTTTTTATCATAAATGGGTGTTGAATTTTGTCGAAAGCTTTTTCTGCAACTATTGAGATGATCATATGGTTTTTCTTCTTCAATTTGTTAATATGGTGTATCACATTGATTGATTTGCGTATATTGAAGAATCCTTGCATCCCTGTGATAAATCCCACTTGATCATGGTGTATGATAGTTTTAATGTGTTGTTGGATTCTGTTTGCTAGTACATTGTTGAGGATTTTTGCATCTACGTTCATCAGTGATATTGGTCTGTAATTTTCTTTTTTTGTAGTATCGTTGTCTGGTTTTGGTATCAGGGTGATGGTGGCCTCATAGAATGACTTTGGGAGTGTTCCTTCCTCTGAAATTTTTTGGAAGAGTTTGAGAAAGATGGGTGTTACCTCTTCTCTAAATGTTTGATAGAATTCACCTGGGAAGCCATCTGGTCCTGGACTTTTGTTTGTTGGAAGATTTTAAATCACAGTTTCAATTTCATTACTTGTGACTGGTCTGCTCATATTTTCTGTTTCTTCCTGGTTCACTCTTGGAAGGTTATACCTTTCAATGAATTTGTCCATTTCTTCCAGTTTTTCCATTTTATTGGCATAGAGTTGCTTGTAGTAGTCTCTTAGGATGCTTTGTATTTCTGCA
Organism: Mesoplodon bidens; assembly: GCF_964165515.1. Classification (NCBI taxonomy): domain Eukaryota; kingdom Metazoa; phylum Chordata; class Mammalia; order Artiodactyla; family Ziphiidae; genus Mesoplodon; species Mesoplodon bidens. Next base: position 90,056,255 of record NC_138160.1, on the reverse strand, counting down.
GTGTCTGTTGTAACTTCTCCTTTTTCATTTCTCATTTTATTGATTTGACTCCTCTCCCTCTTTTTCTTCATGAGTCTGGCTAATGGTTTATCAATTTTATCTTCTCAAGAACTGGCTTTTAGTTTTATTGATCTTTGCTATTGTTTTGTTTCTATTTCATTTATATCTGCTCTGATCTTTATGATTTCTTTCCTTCTGCTAACTTTGGGTTTTGTTTGTTCTTTCTCTAGTTCCTTTAGGTGTAAGGTTAGATTGTTTGAGATTTTTCTTGTTTCTTGAGGTAGGCTTGTATAGCTGTAAACTTCCCTCTTAGAACTGCTTTTGCTGCATCCTATAGGTTTTGGATAGTCGTGTTTTCCTTGTCATTTGTCTCTAGGTATTTTTTGATTTTCTCTTTGATTTCTTCAGTGATCTCTTGGTTATTTAGTAACGTATTGTTTACCCTCCATGTGCTTGTGTTTTTTACGTTTTTTTCCCTGCAATTCATTTCTAATCTCATAGTGTTGTGGTCAGAAAAGTTGCTTGATATGATTTCAATTTTCTTAAACTTACTGAGGCTTGATTTGTGACCCAAGATGTGATCTATCCTGGAGAATGTTCCATGAGCACTTGAGAAGAAAGTGTAATCTACTGTTTTTGGATGGAGTGTCCTATAAATATCAATTAAATCTATCTGGTCTATTGTGTCATTTAAAGCTTCTGTTTCCTTATTTTCATGTTGGATGATCTGTCCATTGGTGTAAGTGAGGTGTTAAAGTCCCCCACTATTATTTTGTTACTGTCAATTTCCTCTTTTATAGCTGTTAGCAGTTGCCTTATGTATTGGGCATGTTTATGCTCCTATGTTGGGTGCATAAACATTTTCAATTGTTATATCTTCTTCTTGGATTGATCCCTTGATCATTATGTAGTGTCCTTCCTTGTCTCTTGTAACATTCTTTATTTTAAAGTCTATTTTATCTGATACGAGTATTGCTACTCCAGCTTTCTTTTGATTTCCATTTGCATGGAATATCTTTTTCCATCCCCTCACTTTCAGTCTGTATGTGTCTCTAGGTCTGAAGTGGGTCTCCTGTAGACAGCATATATAGGGGTCTTGTTTTCGTAACCATTCAGCAAGCCTGTGTCTTTTGGTTGGAGCATTTATTCCATTCATGTTTAAGGTAATTATTATGTATGTTCCTATGACCATTTTCTTAATTGTTTTGGGTTTGTTATTGTAGGTCCTTTTCTTCTCTTGTGTTTCCCACTTAGAGAAGTTCCTTTAGTATTTGTTGTAGAGCTGGTTTGGTGGTGCTGAATTCTCTTAGCTTTTGCTTGTCTGTAAAGCTTTTGATTTCTCCATATAATCTGAATGAGATCCTTGCTGGGTAGAGTAATCTTGGTTGTAGCTTCTTCCCTTTCATCACTTTAAGTATATCATGCCACTCCCTTCTGGCTTGTAGAGTTTCTGCTGAGAAATCAGCTGTTAAACTTTTGGGAGTTCCCTTGTATGTTATTTGTTGTTGTTCCTTTGCTGCTTTCAATAATTTTTGTCTTTCATTTTTGCCAATTTGATTACTATGTGTCTTGGCGTGTTTCTCCTTGGGTTTATCCTGTATGGGACTCTCTGTGCTTCCTAGACTTGGGTGGCTATTTCCTTTCCCATGTTAGGGAAGTTTTCGACTATGAACTCTTCAAATATTTTCTCGGGTCCTTTCTCTCTCTCTTCTCCTTCTGGGACCCCTATAATGTGAATGTTGTTGCGTTTAATGTAGTCCCAGAGGTCTCTTAGGCTGTCTTCATTTCTTTTCCTTATTTTTTCTTTATTCTGTTCTGTAGCAGTGAATTCCACCATTCTGTCTTCCAGGTCACTTATTTGTTCTTCTGCCTCAGTTATTCTGCTATTGATTCCTTCTAGTGTAGTTTTCATTTCAGTTATTGTATGGTTCATCTCTGTTTGTTCTTTAATTCTTCTAGGTCTTTGTTAAACATTTCTTGCATCTTCTCGATCTTTGCCTCCATTCTTTTTCCGAGGTCCTGGATCATCTTCACTATCATTATTCTGAATTCTTTTTCTGGAAGGTTGCCTATCTCCACTTCATTTAGTTGTTTTTCTGGGGTTTTATCTTGTTCCTTCATCTGGTACATAGTCCTCTGCCTTTTCATCTTGCCTATCGTTCTGTGAATGTGGTTTTTGTTCCACAGGCTGGAGGATTGTAGTTCTTCTTGCTTCTGCTGGAAAATACTTCTTCACAGAAATTTTTTTCCATTTTGCAGCCCATCTTTTCTTTTGTGACTCCAATAAACGTGTATGAGACTGCTCAATGCTGTTCTTCAGGGCAGTGATGCTGTATTCATTTTTTTTTTCACCCTCTTTTTTTCTTTGAGGGTAGTTTCTGTTGCTGCATTGAAGTCCAATAATTTTTTTTTTGTTAGTGTCAATCTGCTGTTAATTCCACTGTCGACTGAAAAAAGAAAAAAAAAAGCACAACACAAGAATTGTGCGTAAGTTTTATTTGGGGCAAAATGAGGATTATAGCCTGGAAGACAGCCTCTCAGATAGCTTTGAGGAACTGTTCTGAAGAAGTAGGGGGGAGGTCAGTATATATATGGTTTTAGCAAAGGGGGGCTATGTGCAATTAAGCCCATATTTTGGCAGAAGTTTGCTTCTAGTCACAAGGAGCAGATGTGTCTCCATTAATGATTTTAGTGCTTTTCTAGATATGAGAAGATGCAAGACATTTGGCTCATAAAATCTTCTCCAGAAAACATCTAACTATCTGAAGGCCTGTTCTGCCAGTTTTTCCCAGAGCATAGGGTGTCTCATTCCTGATCTCTGCCCTGAACTCCTTTCTGAAGGTCAGTGACTTCAGGGGATAGTGACCTAATCCCTGTAAAGGCAGATGGTGAGTGACAATTTTTCGTCTACACCATGCAATGTATTTTTCATTTCAGGTATTCTTTTCAGATTTCATCTCAGATATTGTATTTTCATTTAGAAATTCCACATAGGTCTTTCTTATATTTTCAATTTCTCTTATCATATTCATGTATTCATGTTTTTGTCTATCTTCTTGAACATATGGAATACATCTACAATAGCTGTTTTAATATTTAGTCTGTTGATTCTAACATACGTGGGATTGATTTTCTCTTAGCTAAGGATCATATTGTCCTGCTTTTTGGATGTCTGGTGATTTTTGGTTTGATACAGACATTTTGAATTTTATGTTGTTAAGTGGTTTTGTTTTTGTTTTTGTTTTTGATAACCATTGATGAGCTCTGTTTAGGGACATAGTTGAGTCACTTGGGATGAGTTTTAATCATTTTGAGGCTTGCTTTTAAGCTTTGGTTTGGACCAGAATGGCCTTTGGTCTAGAGCTAATTTGGTCCCAAAACCAAGGCAACAGTCCTTGAGGGGTCTACCCAATGCCTTATGTATTAGGAAATCTTTTCATCTGGGCTAGTAGGAACATGACTTACTCCTAGCTATGCATTAGTTCCAGTGATGTTTATGCTTATTCTTTTCTGTTGGTTCATTCCCTGGCCTCGGGTAGTTTCCTCACATGCACGCTTACTCAGATCATTACTCAAATGAAGATATGAGGAAGGCCCTTTGCAGATCTATGGAGCTCTCTCTCTCCTTCTCTCCATCACCATGCCCCACAAATTCTAGCTCCCTTGGCCTCCTTGAACTTTCAACTCATGAAAGTGCTGGGCTGTGTTTGGGTTTGCTTGCCTGTTCTGCAGCCTCTCCAGGCAGCAAACTGGGGTATACTGCTTCCACTCTTGTAGATTATGAGTCCTGTAGTACTCATTGTTTAATGTTTGAAAACCATCATTTTATATATTTTATCTGATCTTTTAACTGTTGAAGGTGGGAGGGCAAATCTAGACACTATTGCTCCATCATGGCAGAAAGTTTTCAGTATTTTTTTAAAGTATAAAAACAAATACATATTAAATATATATGCTTATTTAACAAAACAATTTATAAGCACTTACATAGCCACTTCCTCAGAAATATTTCTTAAGAAAGGAACTATATCAGTAGTGGCTTCTACTGTCCTTAATTCAATAATAGCTGTGTCCATAGATGAAAGGCCAGTCTCATTATGCAGCAGGCAGTATATCAACAGCCTCACTCTTCCTCTCCAATCTAATGAAATTCAGAATTTGAGTAAATGGTTCACAATAATCTCTTAACTCCCCATCCTGATACCCCTCATTCATTCCAGTCCCCAGGGTTGAGTTTCCACAGTCCTGTCTGTTCACTGTGACCTCACCTGCCATAAACACAGCCCATTGGACTAAAGCTGGGCCAATTAGTGAATAGAAATTGGAATAGAATCTATCTATCTACCTATCTACCATCTATCTAGCAATCTATCTAAAGAGTAACGTTTGAAAAAAAAAAGAGAAACGTTTGCAAGAGACTAAGAGTGACAAAAAAAAAGAAGATTCGGGGTTTGTGTGGCTGGACTTTAATATGTAAACTCTGGAGCTGGGAGCTGCTACATTCTGTGTGGAGCAAAGTAAGTTATCCACAGGCACATAGAGAGAAGAATGTAGCAGATGGACAATGGGAAGCAGAGATGGCAGAACATGGCTCAATGATGATTTTCCTATTCTTGATTCTAATCCTTCCTTGAATTCCTGCCCATGGGTCCTAAGATACCCTTTTGTACCTCACTCTTTTGCTAAAACTAGTTTGCAAAGATTTGTCACTTCCAACAGACCTGGAATTTGGGTTGTGCAGAGCCAACCACTGGGCTTCTACATGTCTGAGTCTCCTTTGCCACCAGTCAAATCTGGCAGAAGCTCTTTCTACCACTATGTGTTTCAGTTTCCAGGATTTGCTTTTTTTTATCTGGTCCTGCTACCCTGTCTTCCCCTTGCCAGCTTCTCCTGGGTTACTAAAGCCCTGCCCCAAGACTTCAGTCATTGCAGCCCCACTGCCTGGTCTGGGGACTGACCTCTAGGATAAGCCTGTCTGACTCAAGGATCACCCATCCAGGATTCCTGGCTCCTGTGCTCCTGCCTGAGAGGGACCTATTGAGTCACACTGAGGAGGCTGCCATTCTTCCTGCACACCTACACACAAGGCCAGACCCAAAGGTGACAAAGATTTTCCTTTTCACAAAGCTTCTGGGCAAAACAGGCTGCCATACTTGGCAATATTCTTCTTTCCAATCCAGCCAAAAGCATGGGAGGAGTTTGGCAATGAGGAAGTACATATCAGTAATCACATCTCCCCTTTTCTCTCAAGAGAGCACCTAGCTAATGCCAACCCATATAAAAAGGTGTAATTGAACACACTAATAATGAAGACTGCATTATGCTATTTTTCAGGGTTACAGACACACTGAAAACTGCCACATTCAGAATAAAAATGGACAAGTGTTGGCTCCTATATCTTGAGTATGTATTATTACTAGAGCTCATTTTTTCTTTCACACACCCATGTTTTTCTCCAGCTGATCACAAATTTGCTAAGCCCTGACATAAAGCAATTTTTAGCAAGAGGTTACATGAAGAAAGTCATAGTGAGTTATTAAAACAGTAGACGGAAACCTAAATATTGCTGAACAGGTCATAAATGAAGCTTTTTTTGTAGTATTTCTTTTTTTTTAAGTATCTTTATTGGAGTATAATTGCTTTACAATGTTGTTAGTTTCTGTTGTACAACAAAGTGGATCAGCTATATGTATACATATATCCCCATATCCCCTGCCTCTTGAGCCTCTCTCCCATCCTCCCTATCCCACCCCTCTAGGTGGTCACAAAGCACCGAGCTGATCTCCCTGTGCTATGTAGCAGCTTCCCACTAGCCATCCATAGTTTTACAATAAATGAAGCTTTAAAATGAGTAGTTAGATAGCCTAAGAGTACTGATTAGAGAAATCAAAAAAGAAGATTCCATGTGAATTTGGGTTACAACAATCAAACTATTTCACGAATTTACCCAAACTCCATAGATAAGAACATCTTTTAAAGAAGAGAAGCTTTTTGTGTCTCTAGTGAGTTTTAGGGGGTTTTGGGGTTTTTTTCATTTTATGAACTAAAAAGCCAAAATCAATTTCTTTCCTGTAATAATATGCCTTTCCATCCAAACTAGAAACATACTACAATAAAAAGTATGTTATAACCAACATTTTAAAATGACTACTTGTCCTCAAATTCAAGAAAACAGTAAGAAAAAGCAGCCATAGACAATGTACAGATGCCTAAATATAAGTGACTAATAAATACTGTATATGAAAATATACTCAACCCCCTTAACAAAGACTCAAATTGTTATCACAACAGGGTACCATTATTTTTCCATCACAGCAATGAAAGGTTTTAAAAGGATAGTATTTGATGCTAGTAAAGGTACATTGAAATAGTCAGTTATATATTGCTGATGGGAGTGTAAAGTCATGCAGCCTTTCTCAGAATAAATTTGGCAATAGGTATGAAGAATATTAAACGTGTTCCTACCTTTGACCTAGGATTTTCTCTTCAGAGATTCTATCCTAGGAAATAATCTGAGGTATATGTACAAAGGTTTATGTACAAAGACAAAGGTTTATGTACAAAGATGAGTGTAACAGCAAAATTTATAAAATATTTTAGCTGCAAGTACCAGAAACCCTGACACAAGCTGACTTAAATAAAGAGGAAATTTATCTCACATAACAGGAAGTACAGAGGAGGAGGTAGGTTTCAGGGTTGTGACTCAGTGGTTCATCAATGTTCACCAAAGAACTAGGTTTCATTAATCTCTTCTGCAGTTTTCAAAGCTGGCCAAAAGTAAGATGGCTGCACATTCGCAATTCACAATGGCCTCAAGAAGAAGAGAGTCTGTTACTTCTTATGATTCTGTCTTAGATGTCAGAAAACTTCCTCAAATCTCTCCATCAGAATTTCCCTTCACATCTTATTGGCTAGAAGTGGCCATATGCCATTTCTGAACCAATCACTGGGAAAGAACTGTATTACTCTTAGACCAATCAGGTCCACTCCTGGATTTTGTAGTGGAATTATTTCTCTTTGAGGTGCGAGGTTACATGGAGGAGAAGTATATTCCTGAACAAAATCGTTATTCTTTTTTGGAAAATAGGAAGGGCAACCAAAAGTGTACATTGTATATGTAAATGAATTAAACTAGTGGTTTGGTAAAATAAGTTACAGTACATTCATACTGTATGGTGGATGACTGGTCATTTTAAATGTATGAGAAGAATGTTTAACATAGGAAAATTTTCATGGTAGTTTTCTTAGTCTGCTGGGGATGCCATAACAAAATACCACAGACTGAGTGGCTTAAACAACAGAAATTTATTTCTCTTAGTTCTGGAGAATGGGAAGTCCAAGTTCAAGGTGCTGGCTGATTTGGTGTCAGGTTAGAGCTCTCTTCCTGGCTTGTAGATGGCTGCCTTCTTGGTGTGTCCTCACATGGCAGGGAGAGAGAGAGAGCTAGTGTCTCTTCTTATAATGTCACTAATCTCATCATGAGGGTCCCACTCTCATTAACTCATCTAACCCTAATTACCTCCAAAAGACCCCATCTCCAAATATCATCATATTGGGGATTAGAGCTTCAACATATGAATTTGGAGGGGGACACAAACATTCAGTCCCTAACAAATATTATGTCAAAAAAAGATTAGAAAACTACATATATTATATCTATATGATACATATGCATATATGTGTTAGTATATACAGAGAGAGATCAGGAAGAAATTATAAAATGTTATCTGTTGATTTCTCTGTGTAATAAGATTATTGGTGATTTTCATTGTCTTCTCTATTTTGTATAGATATATATTTCTACATGGGTACACATAAAAAAGAATAAAAGTCACTTATAAAAATTCCACTCATATTTGAGGTTAATGGCAACTCTAATTTTAGTAAAGTCAATCCTCCACTTGTAATTTATCACTGTATATGGTATTCTGATATTTCTGAGAGTGTTCTCTTTGTCCATACTTGTGCGTTCAGTCTACAAAAGACCAAGTGTGCTGGACTTTTGGGTCAAAAAGTCTTTAAAGCCACTTTGTTTTGACCACTTACACATTACTCAGTTGAATAGCTGTTGTTTGAATATTCACACTATCCAAAGATTCAGCTTATCTTCTTTTTTTCTTTGCGGTATGCAGGCCTCTCACCGTTGCGGAGCACAGGCTCTGGATGCACAGACTCAGCGGCCATGGCTCATGGGCCCAGCCGCTCCGCGGCATGTGGGATCTTCCCGGACTGGGGCATGAACCCATATCCCCCGCATTGGCAGGCAGACTCTCAACCACTGCACCATCAGGGAACCCCTCAGCTTATCTCTGACACCAGTACCTGCTATACTTGTGATAAACTTTTGGGCAGCTGTCTACTATTGGAGTTTGATGACATCTGTTTCTAAGAGTACTGATTAGGGTCTATGGTGAAATACTCATTTACAAGTCCATGGTTCAATGACCCTCTGACTAGTTATTGCCAAACTAACATATCTGAATAAGCAGGACCCTTCCATTCTCAGACTGAAACCAGCTCATTCAACCTTCTTATCATCTGTGTCTACCATCAAGGGACACTGGAGGAGTTGAATAGGAAAAAGTCCAAGGACTGGAAAAGAAGCCCTTTATGGAATTCCCCCGAACAGACAGCTAGGATGATGAACCATTTCAGTTTGCAAAAGACTAAGAGGTTTCCTAGGATGTGGGACTTTCAGTTACTAAAACCAAGCAATTCCTGGGAAAGCTTGGACAGGTTAGTCTCCCTAGTCATAGTTCCATAACTGGTCACACAAGAGAGACACACCTAGGAATCGTTGAAAAATGATTTGGGGAGCTTTCATATTGTTTTTTTGTTTTTCTCTGTTTTCTTATTAAAGTCTCTCTTGGAGCATTCCAAGCTGTTTCTGTTGCACTACCAAGGAATGGAATTTTTTTTGTCACTTTTCAACCAACAGTCAAGGGAAGCAGAAAGACTCAAGAGGCTGGGTGCAGTGGCAGCATCAGGAAACCCTTAGGAGGCAAAGAGAGAAGTACTATTGTCCACGGATTCTTACAGGAACCTTGTCCATTGGAAAATTTCTTTTTAAACAAATTAAGGATTTGAGCATAAGGTCTAAAACCCAAATTTTCATTCAACTTTATCCTCGCCTTTCAGTTTTTGAGATCTGTTGTCATGACAACATCATGAATTGAGTAGTTCAACATTAATGTTTGTTGATGTCTGCTATGTTATTTAAAACTGCAAGGTTTTCTTTAAAAAGTCTTCAATTTTTATCTTTCAATCTTTTCAGAAATCATTCCATGGACTTATGATGCTTATTCCTGATGTGAACACCAGATCCATATTTAACACATAAATGATCTCTAAAAAATTTATCATAGGCTTCATCTTCATGTACAGAGATTATATACAAAACTATACCTTGATTACTGTAGCTTTGTAGTATAGTCTGAAGTCAGGGAGTCTGATTACTCCAGCTCCGTTTTTTTCCCTCAAGACTGCTTTAGCTATTCAGGGTCTTTTGTGTCTCCATACAAATTTTAAGATTTTCTGTTCTAGTTCTGTAAAAAATGCCACTGGTAATTTGATAGGGAATGCATTGAATCTGTATATATGGTACTGGCACAAAAACAGAAATATAGATCAATGGAACAGGATAGAAAGCCCAGAGAGAAACCCACACACCTATGGTCAACTAATCTATGACAAAGGAGGCAAGGATATACAATGGAGAAAAGACAGTCTCTTCAATAAGTGGTGCTGGGAAAACTAGACAACTACATGTAAAAGAATGAAATTAGAACACTCCCTAACACCACACACAAAAATAAGCTCAAAATGGATTAAAGACCTAAATGTAAGACTGGACACTATAAAACTCTTAGAGGAAAACATAGGAAGAACACTCTTTGACATAAATCACAGCAAGATCTTTTTTGACCCACCTCCTAGAGAAATGGAAATAAAAACAAAAATAAACAAATGGGACCTAATGAAACTTTAAAGCTTTTGCACAGCAAAGGAAACCATAAACAAGACGAAAAGACAACCCTCAGAATGGGAGAAAATATTTGCAAATGATTCAACAGACAAAGGATTAATCTCCAAAATATATAAACAGCTCATGCAGCTCAATATTAAAAAAACAAACAACCTAATCCAAAAATGGGTAGAAGACCTAAATAGACATTTCTCCAAAGACATACAAATGGCCAAGAAGCACATGAAAAGCTGCTCAACATCACTAATTATTAGAGAAATGCAAATCAAAACTACAATGAGGTATCACCTCACACCAGTTAGAATGGGCATCATCAAAAAATCTACAAACAAATGCTGGAGAGGGTGTGGAGAAAAGGGAAACCTTTTGTACTGTTGGTGGGAATGTAAATTGATATAGTCACTATGGAGAACAGTATGGAGGTTCCTTAAAAAACTAAAAATAGAATTACCACATGACCCAGCAATCCCACTACTGGGCATATACCCAGTGAAAACCATAATTCAAAAAGACACATGTACCCCAATGTTCATTGCAGCACTATTTACAATGCCAGGTCATGGAAGCAACTTAAATGCCCATTGACAGACGAATGGATAAAGAAGATGTGGTACATATATGCAATGGAATATTACTCAGCCATAAAAAGGAACGAAACTGGGTCATTTGTAGAGACGTGGGTGGATCTAGAGACTGTCATACAGAGTGAAGTAACTCAGAAAGAGAAAAACATATATCACATAGTAGCACATATATGTGGAACCTAGAAAAATGGTACAGAAGAACTGGTCTGCAGGGCAGAAATAGAGACACAGATGTAGATAACAAACGTATGGACACTAAGGGGGGAAAGTGGTGGGGGAGGGGTGGTGGTGTGATGAATTGGGAGATTGGGATTGACATATATACACTAATATGTATTAAATGGATAACTAATAAGAACCTGCTATATAAAAAAATAAATAAAATTCAAAAAAAAGACTATACCTTATTTTTGCAGAATTACACAAATAGATGCATTCTATGTGGTATGCTCTGTCCTATTCTTTTCTCACTAAATGTGATTATCAGAAAGGTCAAAAAAAACCTTAAAAAATAAAATCCCTATATAGCTAACAATAGTACACAATCAAAAACGTCTAAAAATATGAGAGTAAAAAGCATATTTTAAAATTGAATGATTATGATGGTTTCCAATACTGGGTGTTACTGAAAAGAAAATGTATTTAATATTTAAATTTACTGCTCCATCTTGACAAGTTCTTTGAATACTACAGAAACTAAACTGAAAGGATGGTGAAATTCACTCTAATGACTTTAGGCTAATGAGATACATTTCCTTTGTTTTCTGAATTAGCATGTGAATGAAAAACATTAGCATCTTAATGCTTTCGTGTCTGTTGACTGAATCCACCTATTCTTTAGGATGTGTGGCAGGAAAATATGTTTGAGAAATTAACTGTGTTATTTTTCTTTTTATTTCTTCTACTCCTGTTGTCTCCATCAGGCTAAGTTTAGATGATTAGATGAGAAATGTGGCAGAGAGAGAACTATCCTGGTCATGTAGGCGGACTGGCTCACAAGCCACTTACAAGTAATATTCCTGTGCTCCAAATATGGCATAGAAGCAGCAAAGAGCCTTTGGTCTTGAAGGAGCTGTGCTAACCAGCACAATGGACCATTCTGCCATAAACTGGGCAGGTGGACAATTGATATTCAGCGGGGTGCCTGGAACCACAACTCAATGGCTGAGAGGTAGGTAGGGGTTGGAATGAATCCTGGAATTGAGAAGCAAAACTCTCCAAAAACACTATGTTTAAATTTCCTGAAGGTAAGCAAAATGGGGACTGACCAAGATAGGCTTAATATTCCCTTCAGCTTGACTAAACTTTAGACAAGCTTGTTCTTGACTATAGGTTCCTGACCAACTTTTTCCTAGAGCATTTACTTTAGAAAACTTGCAGTTGTAAATCTTTTGTCTCTTTGTAATGTAAATTTTACACAACTCAGAAATGTCTTTCTCAAGAACAAGGGAGTCATCCCTTTGAAATGTAATTCAGCAAGAAAGATAGAAGCCCTGTCTCATAGTCTCTGGGGGAAGGTAGGATCCTAACTTTGAAAAGTGACAATTAGTAAATCTGGATGGTCTAATCACAGTGACCAACTTCCCTAAAGTCCCCTGTACTTTTCCACTAGCTCATCCCAGCATTTAAAAATCCTCCCACCTTTTGTTTCAGTGGAGTTGAATTCAGTTTCTCTCCCCTATTGCAACTGTGTTGAATAAAGTTTTCTCTGACTGTTTTACTGGTCTGGCACAATGTTTCTTTTATAGAACTCGAAAGTAAACCATTAATCTGTCATATAAAATTTTTTAAATTTCATTTATTGGACAGTTCAGTTTGTGACATAAGACTTAAAAATAGAAACATTTCTGCTCTGTAGCTGGTTCCTGAAATCCTGGATATTTTGCATATTGGAGTCAGATTCAAAAATAAACTGTTTCCTTACATACCTGCTTCCTTTGGAATACTGTTTCCTGTTCTTCTTACCATCAGAGATGGTTACTGTTTCTTCCCAAATTTGAACATTTATATTCCCTTCTGGGACATAAAAGTTGTTCTGAAGATTGGAAGTAGGATCTGTAAACTGAATAGCATAGAGCCTTGTCCTTGATAGACATTCAGCTAATGTAAAGAAAATTGTATTCTTTCATCAAAAGGCCAGTACATACAACAGTCCATCAGAAAAGAAGGGAAAGTTTGAATTTTAGGACAATTTTTCACAGCTTGAGAAGCAGATATAAAACTTTAGTTTTCAATTATAAATAACAGAAGAGTAAAAATGAAGACATTAAGTAGCAAAGACTTTTAAAATCCCACATAACAAGAAGGAGTGGTCTAATAGTTTTCTACTGTTGCTGTAAATAATTACCACAAGCCCAGTTCCATGGGTTGGAAGTCTGGGCACAGCATCTCTCAACTGGGTATGCTACTCAGGGCCTCACAAAACTGAAATCAAGGTATCGGCTGGACTGGGCTCTTATCTGGAGGCTCTTGGGAAGATTCTGCTTTCAAGCTCATTCAGGTTGTTGGCATAATTCAATTCCTTGGGGGTTATAGGACTAGGTTTCCATTTCCTTGATATGGTCTTCTTCATCTTCAAGCCAACAGTGGTACATCAACACATCCTTCTCATGCTTCAAATATGACTTCATCTTCTGCTACAGTTTGAGAAATATCTCTGCTTTAAAGAACTCATGTGACTGCATTGGGCCCACCAGGATAATCCAGAATAATCTTCCTGTTTTAAGGTCATCTGATTAGTGACCCTAATTACACCTGCAAAATCCATTCTGCTACATAAAGTAACATATTCACTGGAGTAACATCAGGGAATAACGATCATGGGGACCAAAATTCTGCCTACCATAGGTAAGTTTGGAATATATTTTGGAGGTGTAGGTGAAAAGATTTGCTTCAAAAAGTGTTTAACATTTTATTTAATGATACATTTATCCCTTATTTAGAAACTTCTTAAAGACACCCCATCATTTCCTTGAGTACTTGCATTCATTAGTCTACAAATATCCTGTTTGAGGGCTTTTGGTGTGCAGAAAGAGGGGAAAGACAACTGTCAGTCAAGAAAAATTTCAATGTGGTCATAGAAATTGTGGCTTGTGAGGCAAAGACATGAAGAAATTAAGGAGGAATTTGTGAGTGTGGAAGTTACTTTTTCCACTGTTCTCCTTCCATTTGGGTATGTTGGCATGAACAGGAGTAGAATAAATGAATGAAGAGGTAGGTGATCTGGGGCTTGGGGTCACATACAATATGTGAGGAGAGGAAATAAGAAGTATATCATAATAAAGAAGGTAAAATGGCAAAGAAGGCTCAGAAAGTCCTAAGTAGGAAGAGGCCAAATAAAGGTAGAAACCACGTTAGTTCCATACAATGTCACTGATTAGCTAACCACTTTGGAAGAAAAATTATCGAGGTTCACACATTTTAAAAAGAAACCATTTTCATAAAAGTCAAATCCTACTACCTGGAATCAGCCTTCTCATTTCCTAATGATATTCAATTACTTATCAAGATCCTTGATGACACTGTATATATACATACATATATACATATTCTTCGGTGGGAGGGCTGCTGTTTTGGGGAAAAACTAGCCCAAGTGGAGATCAAGTAGACCGCTTGACAAACCTAAAGATAGGAATATATGCAGAACCAAAGGGTCCCTCTGAGTGTGCTCTACATTCTCTCACAAGCCCAGGGCCTCTGCAAAAACACCCCCAACAACTATAGAAAATGTACATCTTATTATGCTGCTCCTTTCTGCAGATACTGATTTGGTTTTTAATGAGAAACGAGCTTGCACTCATGATCCAAATTTTAAAGCCTCTAGGTCACTGTGTAAGAAACAGATGAATAGATTTTGCTTTTCCTTGCTTTGGATCAGCTAAAACAATTATGCCCTCTAGCCTCTGAAATCTGTATTGCAAAAGCCATTTTAACAGTGGTTGCTTCAGCTTTATCCCCCTCAACTTTTGTTCTTGAACTCAAAAGTCAGCAAAAATGTGATTCAGAGTCACAGAAACTGTTCCAGGTGAAAGTAAAGCAGGCAATTAATCTCATTTGGCTGCATAAACATGGCCATTGAGCAATTCATTTGCCTTCCTAACTCTATCAAAAAAAATAATTTTAAATTACTTTTATCCTCATATTTTTAAAACTTTACTTATTATAGGAAAAATACTCCCTAAAATATTGCCAACTGGGAAGTTATCCACCAGTTCCTAATAAAGGCACATGACTAAACATCATAATGACAAATTATGAAAGTTGCCTGCCTGACCTTCATTAACCATCTGGCATTTAGGATGCTGATGTTTAAAAAGCCATCTCAGCACCTATAAAAAAGGCTTTTATTTGATTTATTTCTGCTTCTTCTTTGAGGCCATCAAGCAGGAGTTCTGAGAACACTTTCTGTTTGTTTACTTGTTCCTTTGATCCCTTTATGTCCTGTCTGCACACAACGGCGCACCTCACATTGAAAGAACTCATAGGTCAATGGAACAGGATAGAAAGCCCAGAGATAAACCCATGCACATATGGTCACCTTATCTTTGATAAAGGAGGCAAGAATATACAATGGAGAAAAGACAGCCTCTTCAATAAGTGGTGCTGGGAAAACTGGACAGGTACATGTAAAAGTATGAAATTAGAACACTCCCTAATACCATACACAAAAATAAACTCAAAATGGATTAAAGACCTAAATGTAAGGCCAGACACTATCAAACTCTTAGAGGAAAACATAGGCAGAACACTCTATGACATAAATCACAGCAAGACCCTTTTTGACCCACCTCCTAGAGAAATGGAAATAAAAACAAAAATAAACAAATGGGACCTAATGAAACTTTAAAGCTTTTACACAGCAAAGGAAATCATAAAGACCAAAAGACAACATTCAGAATGGGAGAAAATATTTGCAAATGAAGCAACTGACAAAGGATTCATCTCCAAAATTTACAAGCAGCTCATGTAGCTCAATATTAAAAAAACAAACAACCTAATCCAAAAATGAGCAGAAGACCTAAATAGACATTTCTCCAAAGAAGATATACAGATTGCCAACAAACACATGAAAGCATGCTCAACATCATTAATCATTAGAGAAATGCAAATCAAAACTACAATGATATCATCTCACACCCGTCAGAATGGCCATCAGCAAAAAATCTACAAACAATAAATGCTGGAGAGGGTGTGGAGAAAAGGGAACCCTCTTGCACTGTTGGTGGGAATGTAAATTGATACAGCCACTATGGAGAACAGTATGGAGGTTCCTTAAAAAACTAAAAATAGAACTACCATACGACCCAGCAATCCCACTACTGGGCATACACCCTGAGAAAACCATAATTCAAAAAGAGTCATGTACCAAAATGTTCATTGCAGCTCTATTTACAATAGCCAGGACATGGAAGCAACCTAAGTGTCCATCGACAGATGAATGGATGAAGAAGATGTGGCACATATATACAATGGAATATTACTCAGCCATAAAAAGAAACGAAATTGAGTTATTTGTAGTTAGGTGGATGGACCTAGAGTCTGTCATACAGAGTGAAGTAAGTCTGAAAGAGAAAAACAAATACCGTATGCTAACACATATATATGGAATCTAAGGGGAAAAAAAAGTCACGAAGAACCTAGGGGTAAGACGGGAATAAAGACACAGACTTACTAGAGCATGGGCTTGAGGATATGGGGAGGGGGAAGGGTAAGCTGTGACAAAGTGAGAGAGTGGCATGGACATATATACACTACCAAACGTAAAATAGATAGCTAGTGGGAAGTAGCCGCATAGCACAGGGAGATCAGCTAGGTGGTTTGTGACCACCTAGAGGGGTGGGATAGAGAGGGTAGGAGGGAGGGAGACACAAGAGTGAAGAGATATGGGAACATATGTATATGTATAACTGATTCACTTTGTTATAAAGCAGAAACTAACACCCCATTGTAAAGCAATTATACACCAATAAAGTTGTTTAAAAAATAAAAAATAAATAAAAGAAAGAACTCAGCAGCAGTTCTCAGGAACAGGAGTTTCAATGCCTTTATCTTGGGCCACCTTTAACAGAATTTCATCTTTTTTCTCTTTGATTTTGAACAGTGCATATATTTGTACACACTAACAGCATTCTGGCAAGTCTTCTTCATGGATTTGGAATTCAGATTGGTTGTCAGGTTTTTGAAAATACCTTCCTACCTGAATTGGATCATGGCTAATTGCTCTGATCAAGTGTAATACATATTTAGGAGAGAAAAAAAATATTGAGAAGAGACCTTAGTCTATCTAGTTTTATTTCATGGACAAAGACAAATGACTGGTTTATTTCAGTGAGGCAACATTAAGGATTAAATGCTTCCAGCAATCAGTTTCTGGGTCTCTAAACCCAAATGACTGATCTTATCTGGTTATTTTAAAGGCTACTGGGAAATAAAATGAGAGTAGTTTGGGAGATCTTCCCTGGTATAGAGAAGATTTGATTCATAGCAATAGCTATGTGTACCTGGATATTTTGTGTTACACAAACTTCTGCATTTGACATCTCCACCAGAGGGAACAAATAAACAAATGAATATCACCTTGGAAACTTTAAGAGCTGAAACCATCTTGGAACTTCGAAAGATCTTGTAGTTTCAGACGTGGAGGAATGGTATGCTCAGGTGCAAGGCAGCTTAACGGATCCCCCAAAGCCCAGATGACTATCTTCCCGTGACTTTTTCTTAAATTTTCATTATTTTACATTGCTTAAAATTCTCACCAATGAGAAATTCATTTGATTAATTAATATCAAAGCCTCTTATAAGGATTGCAAAAACTTCTGGGATGGTTAAGGTAATATCTGTCATTCAGGAATGTATGTATATAGCTGGGCAGGATTGGTTTGAAAAATCTTTGGGACAACAAAGGATATTTTGTTTAAGTTTTCAAAATCATATTGCATGCAAGGAAATTCAGTATAAGTCCTGTTTAGGAGGGCTTCCTCTCTAGCATTATAAGCATTATATAGGAATCCCAAGTAGCCTGGTGTTGAGCTCATCAGAACTGCACTGAGATCCTCATTATTCATCATTATGTGGTTTTCTGCTGATCATTGCATCTGCTACCTCTGCACCCAAGTCAGCCACTGGGCACAACTATCAACCACTAGACCCCACCACCCCTCCACTTCTACTTACAGCTGGGCTCTTCCCTGTTATTCAATTAACAGAGCCCTCCTTCTCTTAAAAAAAAAAAAAAGAGTCAGGATTTTGAAAATAAAAAGTTCTTAACCTTAAGGCTCCAGACCTTCAGGATACTTGCCCTTTTGAGCACTTGCCCTCTTCATTGCCCTGCTCCAGGACTAAGAATTAGGTAGAATTTCTCTAAGCTTCATGTCTTTCCTCTCGAATGCCATGGCCCTCTCACAGGATGCAGAGCTTAGACTGACACTGCTGGTCCTGACTAGCTCCACGCAGGTAACCTCTGGGCCTCCACTCTCTCACTTATGAAACGGGCAGCCTTGCAGGATTAGTTGTCTAAAGCATTAGGTATCTAAAACTCCTACTATGAGTCTGACCCACATTGGTTCTGTGGCAGTATTTTTTTTTCTTTAGCAAGATGTCTCTGAAGCTCTAAATTACCCACTTATGAAAAAATGGAAACATAAACCCACTGTAAATTGGGTATTACTTGTAATGAGCAAGGGTCTTACCACATTAACAGTGATTCAGAATCAACCTGTAGCACAAATTCTTCCTGGTACTCCTATTGAACTACTTTTTTTTTTAACAATTCACAAAATTTTGGTAGATTTGATTCATTTTGGATTTTTAAAATATTATTTTAATAAAATTCCTCCTTAATGAAGAGCTTATCCATTACTGATAATTCAGTGAACTATTTCTTTCAACTCCAATAGGAAAACATCAGGAAAGAAATTTCGCTCCCTCTTCTGTATATAATGAATCTTTTCACATTTCTTCTAGTTAATTTCTTAAAAAATTAAAACAAATGACAGCCTGAACCATGCTTCTCACATTCATCTGTGATGTTGTGTGGTTAATAGTCCAGTCTCACATTTACATGGGACCAGCTGTCAAAGATGGCACCACGGGGAATGCAATATAATTTTAAGACATGTTGCAGAGTCACATATGTCCATAAATCTAAATTCACTAGAATGCTCATGGAAACATAGTCATCACCAGATTTGAAAATAAATCCTTTATTGCTTTCATTTTGAACTTCACCCTTTACTTGACTCAAATTATCTTTATCAGATAATGGATGAGGGCCCTCATAATGAGCAAACAAGTTTCTGGGAGCAATCTCATTTGCAAAACTTCTTAAAATTCTTGTCAGAGCCCATTTTGAACATAACCAGGGCAACTGTCTCTGTTCCCTTGAAGAAAAACCTTCTTGTGGAATGAGCCAATTCTACATCTTGGAAGAGTTTTTCAATACACAAAAACTGAGGGAAACTGGGCATGCTCTACAAACCTCTCTGAGCCTCCAGGACCTCATCTGTGGGCAGAAAATACTTTCATGTGGGAGAATTAGACAAGATACAGGGAGGAAATGTGGTCAGTTTATTATTCCCTCAATGGGAGTTCCTTCCTCCAAACTTGGACCTTGGTAAATCACTGCTTAAAATCAGTCACCATCAACCTCCTCTCATTCCTGTAATTCCACCCCAGAACCCTCCTCATAGGCTGCCTTTCCCCACCCTGTATCACCATAGTTGTCTAACATCTCCAGTTCTTCATAGGGACCCCTAAGGGATGCTGAAGAAAATCCCATGGCTGGAATTATAGATTCATGATTCTGGCCTCAGAAGAACTCCTTCTGTCAGCCTTACACATGGCCCAGAGTGTTCTTGTGTCCATTCACCACTGGGGGCTAGTTGCTTCATTCCCCCTCATGGTCTCTACTATCCCTCACTACCCCATGGTCTCTACTATCCCTCACTACCCATTCTCTTTCTCAGCAGATGATCTTTCCTCCTATGACACTAGAAAAAGAGAGACCCCAAGGCAGGTGTTCAACTCCTCATTCCTCCTCTACTCCCATCTGAGCTCTGTTCCTCACTTATTTTTTTTCCATGTCAAGTGTATCTTCAGTCTTGCCCTCTTCATTGACTTCTCCTCTGCATATAAATGTGACCAAGCCTCTCCAATCCAAAAAGAACTCCTGTTAATCTCCTCTAGCTACCTTCAACCCCCAGTCTTATTTCTCTTTCACTGCCAGTATTCCTGAAAGTGTGTCCTGGACTTATTGTCTCCATTTCCATCCAGTCTGGATTCCATTCCTTCCATGTAATCGATGCTGCTATGATTAATGAGTGCATTAATTCAATTCCTAGGAATGTTGCTAGGCACTGGGGATACAGTAGCAAACAAGGCAGATATGATTCCTGCCTTCATGGAACATAAAGTATAGGAGGTGTATCAGTTTGGGACTTTTGAAAAAAACAGTTGCCGAGACAGGATTAGACATGCAAGAGATATATTGAGGGAAATGCCTGGGCAGGATACAGGAGCTGCCATAGGCAGGGAGAGCTCTTAGATGCTGTGCAAGTAGAGAAGGAAGGAAGGGTTGGATGAGAAAAGTCACAGGCCATAGCGAAGCTCTAAGAAAATCTCAGCTGTGCTGATGAGACATCAGTGAGAAAAAGTTTCCTGTTAGAGAAACTGTGTTGAGCAGGAGTGGACTGGCTCTCCTACCACTGCTGTGCTCAGTCAGTGATTGGGAGCAGCCTGTGGGAAGTGTGTCTTAGTGCTGCCAGGGGCAGCAGGGAGAAATTATCAGGAACTATGTTCCTTACAGCAGGCTGGAGATCTGGACAGCCCTTCTCCAGGACTGCCATATAATGATAACCATGCTCTCCCTCCTTCCATTCTAAATTCCTCTCACCCCCAGATATCTCCTTTGCTGGTCTTGTTGGCTTACCTAGTGGTATAACCCAAATCCTCATACCTGATGGGTCTGATATCTTGGAAATCATACCCTTCCCAGGCCAGGGTTGTTGCACATGCCCGTTCATAGTTACAATTGTGTCAGGAGTACCAAGAAACAGTCAGGTGGACCATCTAGGTTCCACATATCTTTTCTGCCCTCATTTTGTCAATACAGCTCCTACCTCCTTCTGCTGGTTAGGGTAAATTCTCTCTGCCAAGATGGTGACTCCTCTTCTCACCTGCTGATCCTTGGACCTGAGGATCTAGCAGCAGTCATAGTTTGTAGTTCACAGGGACACTTGCTATGCTTCCTCACAAGAGTGTGCCCCTTTGGTGACCAGGCCCTCTAGCCCTGCAGAGTCCAGAATTGAATGGGGCTCCCCAGTAGGTCTTGAGAGTGAAAATAGGTGGGGCCACTTCTGTGCCTACTTCTGGTTCCCAGATGTATGTGTTCTTCCTATTGAGACCATTTAGAGGTCCTCTGATGCCAGCCCATGCTTGTAGCATGCTGTGCCTAAAGATGGTACTTCAGATGTGCCTTCAGTACGTTATTCCAGTGTTCTGTGAGGCTGGCTGATTCTGGATGGGACAGTGGGTGATAGAAACTGTGTTGTTTGCTGAGAAGTGGTTCCCCTGATTGGATGCCATGTTATGTGGGATTCCATCCAATGGATCAAGCATTCTGTAAGCCTCAAGACAGGGGTGCTGCCTGAGGATCTATGAAGAGGAAAGGCAAACTCATATCCAGAATAGGTATCTATCCCTCTGAGGGTGCACTACTGGCCCTTCTAAAGTAGAAGGGTCTCAATATTGTTCACCTGCCACCAAGTAGATGGCTGGTTTGCTTAAGGAGTAATGCCAGATTGAGGGATCAACACCGATTTGTTTCTGTTGCTCACAGGTTCAATATTCAGAGGCAGTGGCAGCTAGATCCGCCTTAGCAAATGGAAGTACACGTTGTAGATTCATGTGTAGCCTTCATCTCTTCTACTGGGTCATCATTCCCGTTCTGCGGTGCCAGTAATGAAAGCTGGCTAATGTCAACTGCCTTTTTTTTTTTTTTTTTTTTTTTTTACTTGCTTGTTCACTGTCTCTTCCATAGCAGATATTTTCTGCTGGGCATTACTGTGGAAAACAAAAATCCTCATACTTTGTACCCGCTACCATTTGCTATCTATTTGTGTCTACACCAGAGCTTCTTGTCTCTGATTTTCCAGTGCTTTACCTTTTAGGCTCCTGGTTAATGACCTGCTTAGGTCATTGGTCACTGCTAAGGAATCTATATATATTCTTGCCTTGAGTCACTTTTTGTTACAAACACAGTTAATGATGAGACATATTACTTGCTCACTGGGAAGATTTTGCCTCTCCATTGTGTTACAGAGCCATCTCTGTATACGGCTATATACAATTGCCATTCATTTTTAGTTTGTACCCACATATTGACCTGATCCACATGCAAACCAAGCTTAGGCTTTTTTCCCCTCCTACAGCTGGTCATAAGGGGCCCTATAGATAGTCACAGATGTGATCTGGGACAGGGGTTCTTGTACAACTGAGGTAAAGGGCTAGGCTACTGTTCATGCAGCTTATTTGTGCCCTCTGGTCTTGCTTCTGCTTGTAGATGTTAAGTGACACTGATCAACTTTGCCCCTTGGGATACCATGCTCTTTTAATTTTCTCCACAACTTCCTGGATCAAGTATCCTTGGTTGCCCCTCTATCCTTGCTGGTTGTTATGATAATTGTGGCCTTCTGGCTTTTAATGGTTGAGCTCCACTCACTGGCCACTATTACTTCACTTCCCATCATGAGTCCAGTTCTGTGATCTCCCTGGCCTGCACATGAGGCCGGCCCTGAACTCTTGAATGCTGCTGGTGCCCCTCTCACCAGCATATTCCCAATGGCCTTGGTATCTTCGGGGCCCCTCTGTGGAATCTATAATCCTGCAGTAGATCTTCTGGTTTCAATAATATATCTACTCCAGCAACCCACTTTCTTTAGCCTTTTTATTCCCTCCTATATTATGTGCAGGGCAACTCAGGCATTTCTACTTTGTCTAGCATAGGACATTGCGTTTTCCAGGCTTCTAAGAGCCATCATAGCTGAAGGTTTGTCCCATCCCCTTGAGTCCTTGCCAGGGTGGTAAATCCTGTGACCTGAGAAAGTGTCTCAAGTTACGGGCTTTTTGCTTATCCAGTTTTATGTTGTGATTCCCTTGATCAAGTACCCCCCCCAAATTCAATCCTAGAGGCAATCCCCCAGCTCATATATAATACATGCTGATTAATTCTTGTAGCTCCTTCAACAGAAATCTCTTTCCTTCCTTCTTAGGTACAGTAAGTCCCCAGTCAGATTATGTGCGCTTAATCCTAGTAATTAGCCTGCAGCCAGAAGTGCAGGTAGAATTAATTCCTGAGGGGGTTATCTATTGCTTTATGGGGAAAAGAACTCAGCAGAATCTTCCTTCTTGGGGCTGCTAGCTCTTCCTCCAGAGAGGTGGGCCACTTCTTCAAGCTCTGATATTTCAGGGAGCTCTACAAAGAAGCACCCACCCAGATGTCCCCATTTCACATTTCAGGGTCCCAGGTTTTCCCAATTTCAGTCCTTACCTTATCACACATACCTGCTTTGGCTGAATACTTAAATATCACTAGAGTTCAGGAACCTCAACTACCAGATCTTGATTTGGCTCCTCAGCTATGATGCTTTCCCTCTGCAGGATATAAAGGTCTCATTGTAAACTACCAGGTAAGCGCTCACTTTGATCCTTTAACTGTTAGGAGCTCTTGGCTCCTAATTATCCCTCTGTGAGGCTTCAATACAACTTAGTAGTAACGAGCCAACAGCACTGCAGGCCGTGTTCTCCCCATGGTTTTCAGATGCCTGCATCATCTCATCAATGAGGGCATTCCCCTCCACTGAATGCTTCCCAGATCATCACCTTCCAACATCGATCCAGACTTCTTTTCCAACCTCATCTCTTGTCATCTGTCTTCTCTCACAAGCACATTAAGCTCCTCACTGTACTCCAAGCATTTTTTTTGCCACATCAGGCCTACATTACATGCCTTTGCCGACGGTGTTGCCTCTGTCTACAATTTCTACTTTTCTGCACCTCTGTGACTCATTGTTCAAGTTCATCTCAAGCATCACCTGAGAAAGTCATACAATACACATGCATTTGCTTTACGGTCAAACAGACCTGGGTTGTAATTCCAGTTCTACCACTTACTGCTGTAAGAATCCAGCAGCTCCCTTGGTATGTAAACTCTTCTGTTGGGGCTCAGACTGCAGTGATAGAGTCTCCTGGTGCACCACAGAGTGCAGCGCCAGGCTATGGTGAGGATGCAGTAAGAT
The DNA here is from genome assembly GCF_964165515.1 of Mesoplodon bidens. NCBI lineage: Eukaryota > Metazoa > Chordata > Mammalia > Artiodactyla > Ziphiidae > Mesoplodon > Mesoplodon bidens. The sequence continues at coordinate 90,032,394 of NC_138160.1, read as the reverse complement.
GCCCATATGGGGTGCAAATGGAGCTGGACTGGGTTTTTTTTTTTAATGCATCCAAGGACTTCTAAATATCAAACTACATCTGCAAGCCATGGGAACCCTAAACCAGTGAGAAGAGCTGAGGTAGTGATTGCTGGAGTGAGTGGTAAGACGTGGCGCGGTTGACTTAGCAGTTAAGATACTGGAGTCAAGTGGATCTAGACTCAAATCCTGACTCTGGTGCTCAGTTGTATGACTGTAGGCAATTTATTTAAGCTCTCTGAGCCTCAATTTCCTCCTGGGAAACAGTAAGTGTAGCTCAGAGCATGCTCATGTAGGTTGACTGAGGGAACGCATAGAAAGCATCCAGTACTCTGCTCAGCATGTTATAGGAACTGGCTGGATGTAAAAACGACATTGATTAGTCCCCACTGCTGTCCCAGGTGAGGATCTCTTTTTAGGACAGAGGAGCCATCAGAGATGGTGAAAGGGATGTAAGTGGAATCCATGCCCGATGAGCCCAGCTGGCCTCCTTTGAATTTAAAGCTCTTTGCCTTTCCTTCTTTCTTGACTCTTCTTTGTATTTGGTGCTCCATTTCTGCCCGGATTGCTGAGCGCAGTCCCTCCCAGCTTGTGCCCAGTGCTTTGAATCTCATTTACTCCCTCACCTCATCAACATTTACCTGTTCTGTCCCCCTTTGATTAGGGCCTTGCTGGGGAGCCACCTAATTAATCTGGGGAAGCAATTAAGGGCAGGGCATTAGTGGCTTATAATGTTCTGTTCCTCTTAGGGCATCTGCTGTAAATTTAGTAGGGGTCTCCTTAACTTGATGCAAAGAAGTGATTAATGGGCTAATTTCAGGACTCTTGCAAGGTCAAAATCCAACTGCAGGACTGAACAGGAGAGTGAGTGCCAGGCACTGGCTGACAGCAGGGCTCTCCTGTTCCTTGAAGTTGGTTCACTTCGCTGAGGGAACAGAGCTGCTTCAAGGAGCACACCACGCTGAGCTATGCAGTGGAGAGGGCCCAGACAGGAGCATCTCTGAGCCACTGCTTTGGACTGGGGCCTTTTTTGCCAGGACTGGAGGAGAAGCCTCTTCTCAGGCCTTCCTGCATCCTTGAATAAGTCTCTTTCTAATCTTTCTTCCAAACCACTGGTGGAGGACCTTTAGAAGATACCAATCTAAGGATGTCATCCTCTTCCTTAATAATCTGTTATTGGGTCCCTGTGACCTTCATGATAAAGTCTGAACTCTTCAGCCTGACACAAAGTCCTCCTGCCTGGCCTCTGCTCCCTCCTCCAGGCTCAACTCCTGCCATCCCCATCACACATTGACATTCCAGACCAATCAAATGACTTGCTGTTCTCTAAAGTCCCCTGGACCCACATTTGCAGTTCCCAATGCCCAACTCACCTCACTCTTACACCGCCACCATCTCCTCTTTCTCCTCCTCCCATAGATTGCCCCATGGGCTCCGATTCATTTTTTCAAGACTCATCTGTTATTACATTCTGGTAAAGCCTTCACTATCCCTCACCCTCACTCCACCTTGGCAGACTGAGTTACTTTCTCTTCTGTCCTACCAGGTGTACCTCTGTGACAATATTTCCACTTTTAAAAAGTTACTTGTTTTACTCTCCAGAAAGTAGGCATAGAGGAAACTTACCTCAAGATAATAAAGGCCATATATGACAAACCCACAGCCGACATCGTTTCCAATGGTGAAAAACTGAAATCATTTCCACTAAGATCAGGACCAAGACAAGGTTGCCCACTCTCACCACTATTATTCAACATAGTTTTGGAAGTTTTAGCCACAGCAATCAGAGATGAAAAAGAAATAAAAGGAATCCAAATCGGAAAGAAGAGTAAAGCTGTCACTGTTTGCAGATGACATGATACTATACATAGAGAATCCTAAAGATGCTACTAGAAAACTACTAGAGCTAATCAATGAATTTGGTAAAGTTGCAGGATACAAAACTAATGCACAGAAATTTCTTGCATTCCTATACACTAATGGTGAAAAATCTGAGAGTGAAATTAAGGAAACACTCCCATTTACCACTGTAACAAAAAGATTTAAATACCTAGGAATAAACCTACCTAAGGAGACAAAAGACTTGTATGCAGAAAATGATAAGACACTGATGAAAGAAATTAAAGACAAGACAAACAGATGGAGAGAGATACCATGTTCTTGGATTGGAAGATTCAACATTGTGAAAATAACTATACTACCCAAAGCAATCTACAGATTCAGTGCAATCCCTATCAAATTACCAATGGCATTTTTCACAGAAATAGAACAAAAGATTTCACAGTTTGTATGGAAACACAAAAGATTCCGAATAGCCAAAGCAATCTTGACAAAGAAAAATGGAGCTGGAGGAGTCAGGCTCCCTGACTTCAGACTATACTACAAAGCTACAGTAATCAAGACAGTATGGTACTGGCACAAAAATAGAAACATAGATCAATGGAACAGGATAGAAAGCCCAGAGATAAATCCACACACTTATGACCAACTAATCTATGACAAAGGAGGCAAGGACATACAATGGAGAAAAGACAGTCTCTTCAATAAATGGTTCTGGGAAAACTGGACAGGTACATGTAAAAGAATGAAATTAGAACACTCCCTAACACCATACACAAAAATAAACTCAAAATGTATTAAAGACCTAAATGTAAGGCCAGAAACTATCAAACTCTTAGAGGAAAACATAGGCAGAACACTCTATGACATAAATCACAGCAACATCCTTTTTGACACACCTCCTAGAGAAATGGAAATAAAATCAAAAGTAAACAAATGGGACCTAATGAAACTTCAAAGCTTTTGCACAGCAGAGGAAACCATAAACAAGACGAAAAGACAACCCTCAGAATGGGAGAAAATATTTGCAAATGAAGCAACTGACAAAGGATTAATTTCCAAAATATACAAGCAGCTTATGTAGCTCAATATCAAAAATACAAACCCAATCCAAAAATGGGCAGAAGACCTAAATAGACATTTCTCCAAAGAAGATATACAGATTGCCAACAAACACATGAAAGGATGCTCAACATCACTAATCATTAGAGAAATGCAAATCAAAACTACAATGAGGCATCAGGCACCAGTCAGAATGGCCATCATTAAAAAATCTACAAACAATAAATGCTGGAGAGAGTGTGGAGAAAAGGGAACACTCTTGCACTGTTGGTGGGAATGTAAATTGATACAGCCATTATGAAGAACAGTATGGAGGTTCCTTAAAAAACTAAAAATAGAACTACTATATGACCCAGCAATCCCACTCCTGGGCATACACCCTGAGAAAACCATAATTCAAAAAGAGTCATGGTCGGTCAGAGCGCAGGGAGAGGACTGGGGTTGGCGGCGTGAACACAGCCTGAAGGGGTTAGTGCACCACAGCTGGCCCGGAGGGAGTCCAGGAAAAAGTCTGGACCTGCCGAAGAGGCAAGAGACTATTTCTTCCCTCTTTGTTTCCTGGTGCGCGAGGAGAGGAGATTAAGAGCGCTGCTTAAACGAGCTCCAGAGACGGGCATGAGCCTCGGCTAAAAGCGCGGACCCCAGAGACGGGCGTAGGACGCTGGGGCTGCTGCTGCTGATGCCAAGAGGCCTATGTGTGAGTGCAGGTCACTGTCCACGCCCCCTTTCTGGGAAGCCTGTGCAGCCCGCCACTGCCGGGGTCCCGGGATCCAGGGACGGCTTCCCCGGGAGAGCGCAGAGCGCACCTTGGGCTGGTGCAACGTCACGCTGGCCTCTGCCACCGCAGGCTCACCCCGCACTCCGTACCCCTCCCTCCCCCCAGCCTGCGTGAGCCAGAGTCCCCGAAGCAGCTGCTACTTTAACACCGTCCTCACTGAGCAAAGGACAGATGCCCTCCGGCGATCTACACGCAGAGGCGGGGCCTAATCCAAAGCTGCGACCTGGGAGCTGTGAGAATAAAGAAGAGAAAGGGAAATCTCTCCCAGCAGCCTCAGAAGCAGGGGATTAAAGCTCCACAATCAACTTGATGTACCCTGCATCTGTGGAATACATGAATAGACAACGAATCATCCCAAATTGAGGAGGTGGACTTTGAGAGCAAGATTTATGATTTTTTTCCCCTTTTGCTCTTTTTGTGAGTGTGTACGTGTATGCTTTTGTGTGAGATTTTGTCTGTACAGCTTTGCTTCAACCATTTCTCCTAGGGTTCTATCCATCCATTTTTTTTTAATTTAAAAAAATTTTTTTTCTTAATATTTTTTATTTTAATAACTTTATTATATCTAACTTTATTTTACTTTATCTTTTCTTTCTTTCTTTCCTTCCTTCCTTCTGTCCTTCCTTCCTTCCCTCCTTTAGACAACGAATCATCCCAAATTGAGGAGGTGGACTTTGAAAGCAAAATTTATAATTTTTTCCCCTTTTCCTCTTTTTTGTGAGTGTGTATGTGTATGCTTCTGTGTGAGATTTCGTCTGTATAGCTTTGTTTCCACCATTTGTCCGAGGGTTCCATCTGTCCGTTTTGTGTTTTTAAAAAATTTTTTTCTTAATAATTATTTTTAATTTAAATAACTTTATTATATTTTATCATATTTTATTCTATTTTACTTTATCTTGTTTCTTTCTTTTTTCCTAACTTCCCTCCTTCCTTCCTCCCTCCCTCCCTCCTCTCTTTCTTTCTTTCCTTCTTTCTTTCTTTCTACTTCTATTAATTCTTTCTTTCTCCTTTTTATTCTGAGCCGTGTGGATGAAAGGCTCTTGGTGCTGCAGCCAGGAGTCAGTGCTGTGCCTCTGAAGTGGGAGAGCCAACTTCAGGACAGGGGTCCACAAGAGACCTCCCAGCTCCACATAATATCAAATGCCGAAAATCTCCCAGAGATCTCCATCTCAACACCAGCACCCAGCTTCACTCAACGACCAGCAAGCTACAGTGCTGGACACCCTATGCCAAACAACTAGCAAGACAGGAACACAACCCCAGCCATTAGCAAACAGGCTGCCTAAGATCATAATAAGTCCACAAACACCCCAAAACACACCACCATACGTGGACCTACCCACCAGAAAGACAAGATCCAGCCTCATGAACCAGAACACAGGCACTAGTCCCCTCCACCAGGAAGCCTACACAACACACTGAAACAACCTTAGCCACTGGGGACAGACGCCAAAAACAATGGGAAATATGAACCTACAGCCTGCAAAAAGGAGACTCAAACACAGCAAGATAAGCAAAATGAGAAGACAGAAAAACACACAGCAGGTGAAGGAGCAAGATAAAAACCCACCAGACCTAACAAATGAAGAGTAAATAGGCAGTCTACCTGAAAAAGTATTCAGAATAATGATAGTAAAGATGATCCAAAATCTTTGAAATAGAATAGAAAAAATGCAAGAAACATTTAACAAGGACTTAGAAGAACTAAAGATGAAGCAAGCAGTGATGAGCAACACAATAAACGAAATTAAAAAAACTCTAGATGGGATCAATAGCAGAATAACTGAGGCAGAAGAACGGATAAGTGACATGGAAGATAAAATAGTGGAAATAACTGCTGCAGAGCAAAATAAAGAAAAAAGAATTAAAAGAACTGAGGACAGTCTCAGAGACCTCTGGGACAACATTAAATGTACCAACATTCAAATTATAGGGATTCCAGAAGAAGAAGAGAAAAAGAAAGGGACTGAGAAAATATTTAAAGAGATTATAGTTGAAAACTTCCCTAATATGGGAAAGGAAATAGTTAATCAAGTCCAGGAGGCACAGAGAGTCCCATATAGAATAAATCCAAGGAGAAATACACCAAGACACATATTAATCAAACTGTCAAAAATTAAATACAAAGAAAACATATTAAGAGCAGCGAGGGAAAAACAACAGATAACATACAAGGGACTCCCATTAAGGTTAACAGCTGATCTTTCAGCAGAAATTCTGCAAGCCAGAAGGGACTGGCAGGACATATTTAAAGTGATGAAGGAGAAAAACCTGCAACCAAGATTACTCTACCCAGCAAGGATCTCATTCAGATTTGATGGAGAAATTAAAACCTTTACAGACAAGCAAAAGCTGAGAGACTTCAGCACCACCAAACCAGCTTTACAACAAATGCTAAAGGAACTTCTCTAGGCAAGAAACACAACAAAAGGAAAATACCTACAATAACGAACCCAAAACAATTAAGAAAATGGGAATAGGAACATACATATCGATAATTACCTTAAAGGTAAATGGATTAAATGCTCCCACCAAAACACACAGATTGGCTGAATGGATACAAAAACAAGACCCGTATATATGCTGTCTACAAGAGATGCACTTCAGACCTAGAGACACATACAGACTGAAGGTAAGGGGATGGAAAAAGATATACCATGCAAACGGAAAACAAAAGAAAGCTGGAGTAGCAATTCTCATATCAGACAAAATAGACTTTAAAATAAAGACTATTAGAAGAGACAAAGAAGGACACTACATAATGATCAAGGGATCGATCCAAGAAGAAGATATGACAATTGTAAATATTTATGCACCCAACATAGGAGCACCTCAATACATAAGGCAAATACTAACAGCCATAAAAGTGTAAATCCACAGTAACACATTCATAGTAGGTGACTTTAACACCCCACTTTCACCAATGGACAGATCATCCAAAATGAAAATAAATAAGGAAACACAAGCTTTAAGTGATACATTAAACAAGATGGACTTAATTGATATTTATAGGACATTCCATCCAAACACAACAGAATACACATTTTTCTCAAGTGCTCATGGAACATTCTCCAGGATAGATCATATCTTGGGTTGCAAATCAAGCCTTGGTAAATTTAAGAAAATTGAAATTGTATCAAGTATCTTTTCTGACCACAACGCTATGAGACTAGGTATCAATTACAGGAAAAGATCTGTAAAAAAATACAAACACATGGAGGCTAAACAATACACTACTTAATAACGAAGTGATCACTGAAGAAATTAAAGAGGAAATTAAAAATACCTACAAAATGACAATAGAGACACAACAACCCAAAACCTATGGGACACAGCAAAAGCAGTTCTAAGGGGGAAGTTTATAGCAATACAATACTACCTTAAGAAACAGGAAACATGTCGAGTAAACAACCTGACTCTGCACCTAAAGCAATTAGAGAAAGAAGAAAAAAAAAACCCCAAAGTTAGCAGAAGGAAAGAAATCATAAAGATCAGATCAGAAATAAATGAAAAAGAAATGAAGGAAACGATAGCAAAGATCAATAAAACTAAAAGCTGGGGGGGCTTCCCTGGTGGCGCAGTGGTTGAGAGTCTGCCTGCCGATGCAGGGGACACGGGTTCGTGCCCAGGTCAGGAGGATCCCACATGCCGCGGAGCGGCTGGGCCCGTGAGCCATGGCCGCTGAGTCTGCGCATCCGGAGCCTGTGCTCCGAAACGGGAGAGGCCACAACAGTGAGAGGCCTGTGTACCGAAAAAAAAAAAAAAAAAAAAACTTAAAAAACTAAAAGCTGGTTCTTTGAGAAGATAAACAAAATTGACAAACCATTAGCCAGACTCATCAAGAAAAAAAGGGAGAAGACTCAAATCAATAGAATTAGAAATGAAAAAGGAGAAGTAACAACTGACACTGCAGAAATACAAAAGATCATGAGAGATTACTACAAGCAACTCTATGCCAATAAAATGGACAACCTGGAAGAAATGGACAAATTCTTAGAAATGCACAACCTGCCAAGACTGACTCAGGAAGAAATAGAAAATATGAATAGACCAATCACAAGCACTGAAATTGAAACTGTGATTAAAAATCTTCCAACAAACAAAAGCCCAGGACCAGATGGCTTCACAGGCAAATTCTATCAAACATTTAGAGAAGAGCTAACACCCATCCTTCTCAAACTCTTCCAAACAATATCAGAGGAAGGAACACTCCCAAATTCATTCTACGAGGCCACCATCACCTTGATACCAAAACCAGGCAAGGATGTCACAAAGAAAGAAAACTACAGGCCAATATCACTGATGAACATAGATGCAAAAATCCTCAACAAAATACTAGCAAACAGAATCCAACAGCACATTAAAAGGATCATACACCATGATCAAGTGGGGTTCATTCCAGGAATGCAAGGATTCTTCAATATACGCAAATCAATCAACGTGATACACCATATTACCAAATTGAAGGAGAAAAAACATATGATCATCTCAATAGATGCAGAGAAAGCTTTCGACAAAATTCAACACCCATTTATGATAAAAACCCTGTAGAAAGTGGGCATAGAGGGAACTTTCCTCAACATAATAAAGGCCATATATGACAAACCCACAGCCAACATCGTCCTCAATGGTGAAAAACTGAAACTATTCCCACTAAGATCAGGAACAAGACAAGGTTGCCCACTCTAAACACTCTTATTCAACATTGTTTTGGAAGTTTTAGCCGCAGCAATCAGAGAAGAAAAGGAAATAAAAGGAATCCAAATTGGAAAAGAAGAAGTAAAGCTGTCACTATTTGCAGATGACATGATACTATACATAGAGAATCCTAAAGATGCTACCAGAAAACTACTAGAGCTAATCAATGAATTTGGTAAAGTAGCAGGATACAAAATTAATGCACAGAAATCTCTGGCATTCCTGTACACTAATGATGAAAAATATGAAAGTGAAATCAAGAAAACACTCCCATTTACCATTGCAACAAAAAGAATAAAATATCTAGGAATAAACCTACCTAAGGAGACAAAAGACCTGTATGCAGAAAACTATAAGACACTGATGAAAGAAATTAAAGATGATACAAACAGATGGAGAGATATACCATGTTCCTGCATTGGAAGAATCAACATTGTGAAAATGACTCTACTACCCAAAGCAATCTACAGATTCAATGCAATCCCTATGAAACTACCACTGGCATTTTTCACAGAAATAGAACAAAATATTTCACAATTTGTATGGAAACACAAAAGACCCCGAATAGCCAAAGCAATCTTGAGAGTGAAAAACGGAGCTGGAGGAATCAGGCTCCCTGACTTCAGACTATACTACAAAGCTTCAGTAATCAAGACAGTATGGTACTGGCACAAAAACAGAAAGATCGATCAATGGAACAGGATAGAAAGCCCAGAGATAAACCCATGCACATATGGCCACTTTATCTTTGATAAAGGAGGCAGGAATGTACAGTGGAGAAAGGACAGCCTCTTCAATAAGTGGTGCTGGGAAAACTGGACAGGGACATGTAAAACTACGAGATTAGATCACTCCCTAACACCATACACAAAAAAAGCTCAAAATGGATTAAAGACCTAGATATAAGGCCAGAAACTATCAAACTCTTAGAGGAAAACATAGGCAGAACACTCTATGACATCAATCACAGCAAGATCCTTTTTGACCCACCTCGTAGAGAAGTGGAAATAAAATCAAAAGTAAACAAATGGGACCTAATGAAACTTCAAAGCTTTTGCACAGCAAAGGAAACCATAAACAAGATGAAAAGACAACCCTCAGAATGGGAGAAAATATTTGCACATGAAGCAACTGACAAAGGATTAATCTCCAAAATTTATAAGCAGCTCATGCAGCTCAATAGCAAAAAAACAAATTACCCAATCCAAAAATGGGCAGAAGACCTTAATAGACCTTTCTCCAAAGAAGATATACAGACTGCCAACAAACACATGAAAGAATGCTCAACATCATTAATCATTAGAGAAATGCAAATCAAAACTACAATGAGATATCATCTCACACCAGTCAGAATGGCCATCATCAAAAAATCTACAAACAATAAATGCTGGAGAGGGTATAGAGAAAAGGGAACACTCGTGCACTGCTGGTGGGAATGTGAATTGGTACAGCCACTATGGAGAACAGTATGGAGGTTCCTTAAAAAACTACAAATAGAACTATCATATGACCCAGCAATCCCACTACTGGGCATATACCCTGAGAAAACCATAATTCAAAAAGAGTCATGTACCAAAATGTTCATTGCAGCTCCATTTCCAATAGCCCAGAGATGGAAACAACCTAAGTGTCCATCAACCGATGAATGCATAAAGAAGTATGTGGCACATATATACAATGGAATATTACTCAGTCACAAAAAGAAACCAAATTGAGCTATTTGTAATGAGGTGGATAGACCTAGAGTGTGTCATACAGAGTGAAGTAAGTCAGAAAGAGAAAGACAAATACCGTATGCTAACACATATATATGGAATTTAAGGAAAAAAAATGTCATGAAGAACCTAGGGGTAAAACAAGAATAAAGACACAGACCTACTTGAGAATGGACTTGAGGATATGGGGAGGGGGAAGGGTAAGCTGTGACAAAGCGAGAGAGAGGCATGGACATGTATACACTACCAAACATAAGGTAGATAGCTAGTGGGAAGCAGCTGCATAGCACAGGGAGATCAGCTAGGTGCTTTGTGACCACCTGGAGGGGTGAGATAGGGAGGGTGGGAGGGAGGGAGACGCAAGAGGGAAGGGATATGGGAACAGATGTATATGAATAACTGATTCACTTTGTTATAAAGCATAAACGAATACACCATTGTGAAGCAATTATACTCCAATAAAGTTGTAAAAAAAAAAAAAAAGAGTCATGTACCACAGTGTTCATTGCAGCCCTATTTACAATAGCCAGGACATGGAAGCAACCTAAGTGTCCATCGACAGATGAATGGATAAAGAAGATGTGGTACATATATACAATGGAATATTACTCAGCCATAAAAAGAAATGAAATTGAGTTATTTGTAGTGAGGTGGATGGACCTAGATTCTGTCATACAGAGTGAAGTAAGTCAGAAAGAGAAAAACAGATACTGTGGCTAACACATATATATGGAATCTAAAAAAAAATGGTTCTGAAAAACCTAGGGGCAGTATGGAAATAATGATACAGAAGCAGAGAATGGACTTGAGGACATGGGGAGGGGAAAGGTTAAGCTGGGACGAAGTGAGAGAGTGGCATGGACATTTATACACTACCAAATTTAAAATAGATAGCCAGTGGGAAGCAGCTGCATAGCACAGGGAGATCAGCTCGGTGCTTTGTGATCACCTAGAGGGGTGGGATAGGGAGGGTGGGAGGGAGACGCAAGAGGGAGGGTATGTGGGGATATATGTATATATTTAGCTGATTCACCTTGTTATACGGCAGAAACTAACACAACAATGTAAAGCAATTATACTCCAATAAAGATGTTAAAAAGAAAGTTAATTCTTTTATATGTATCATCCCACATTAAATGAAAGCTCTTTGGCTATTTGGAGCATGTACTGTTTGTTTGAATTCTCAGCCTCAGGGATTCAAGGTGATCAATAAATGTGTTCTGAGTGAGATGAGTATGGCTATGGATGAGAGAAATTTAATTTGTGTTCTGTATCTATCACACATTATTGGGCAATTTATTTAATCTCCCAGTGCCTCCGTTTCCTATTTTGGCAAATGGGAATAAAATACCTATCTATGAGGACAGAAATGAGATTTTATGTACATGAGTGTCTTGCCCCATGCTGGGCACAGACAAGGCTGTCCCATTGGGCTGCTGCCCTCACCTTTGCCCACCTGGGGGTATGTCTGAGTCAAGTTGCTTGATAGTACTTTTAAAGACACATCCCCAGAGTCACAGCACAAAATCAAGAGACTTTGGGAGAAATCCAGTGTTTGCTGAGCAACTTCTGTGTGCCTAGTCTTGTGCTTGACAGTTCATACACTTTTCCTAAAGCTCTTTCTTCAGGTGTCTGACTTGCTATTGCATTGTACTTGGAGAGTAATAGTGGTTGTTCAATGAACATTTTAATTTAAATGAATTGAATAGAATCTTATTTACATTGATTCAGAGTTTGAGGACCATTTTCTTCTGCTGTACCTTCTCAGTAATTAAGTTACGGATTTTCCTCAAACAACTACTATTATGCTGACAGATTTATATGCTGTTACTGCTGATTGCTTGAAAGAGACTAGTCCTTCAGAATGGAATAAATGTATCTGGCTCTCAGTTTTTGCCAGCTTCATGAGTAAAGAATTTGAAGAAATAAATCTCTACTGTAAATTGACATTTTCTCCACCAATAACAAATAGAGAAAATGAGAGAGAGAGAGAGAGAGAGAGAGAAAGGGAGATTCCTATATGTTTATTGATACATAGGGAGATAAATTTCTCCTCCTTTGATAGCTATTCAGAGCATACTACTAGCCTGGAATTTTGGAATAGCTTACTTGTTAAATGCTAGGAGGATCAAGTAATTGTAAGGGATTCAATTTGCAATAGAATGTCAATCTTTGAGACGTACTGTCTGAGCAAATAAACTGACAAGAAAATCTTTCAGGAACCAGAACCAGAAGACTTTCTAAATATAAAAGGAAAAATCTTAGAGTGAGCTTTTGGTTACAGAGCAATTTAAAACAAAGGGAGGTGACAATAAAACAATTTCCTTGGCTTTGTGCAAATTCAGTTTATCAGTACCTGAGTAAGATTCTTTCAGTTCTTCACTGTCAGATATGAATTATAATATGTGCTTTTATTTATTGTTTACAGAATGTTGTCTCTGAAGAAATGTATACCCAGAAGGGTACATATGTAATGGTATTTTGCTGATGTTTAATTTGTATGTGTTTATTTATGATGAAGCACTTATTTATAGAATACCTCATAAATGCCAGATAGTCCTTTAGGCACTGGGTATATAGCAGAGAGCAAAACAATACCTGCTATCACAGAGTTTACCTTCTGAAGGCTGGGGCTGGGGGTGGATGAAGAAAACATGGTTGTTAAATAAATTAATGAACAAGGAAAATGCCAGAGAGTGAAAAGTGCTAAGCACAGGGAACATAAAGTCCCTACAGTGGGAATGAGGTTGGCATGTTGAAGGAAAAAAAGGCAGGTCAACATGGGTGGAGAGAAGTGGTAAGTATATGGCAGGAAGTGAGATGAAACAGTAGAGTTGGAAAGTCTAGGTACTGAATTTGCATTTTATTCTTAGTGCAATGGGAAGCTGCTGGACGTATTTTAACATGAGTAGTGGCAGACTCTGAAGAAAATTTAGAAATGTGGGTAGAGAGCAGATTCCAGTGAGTTGAGAGTGGAAGCAAGATTTCTAGTTAGAAGGAATAGTTCTTCATCAGTGAAAACATGGTGGCGGCACAGACTAGGGAGATACTTGTGAAGATGGAATGAGTGAAAAGATTCTACATGTGATTCACACTTGGCTTCAGTTTATTAATTGCTCATGAAACTTTTCCAAATGAAATTTTAGGCAGGAGAACAAACTCCCATGAGAAATGAATCCAATTATGTCAAAGAATTGGCAAAAGAACTAGAATATCTTGGTTTTTTTGACATTTAAATACTAAATGTAAGCCAAGCTCTGTGATTTATGCTTTATCTCATTTAATCCTCCTTTCAACCCTATGAAGGAGGTATTATAATTATTTCTATTTTATGACATGAGGAAACTGAGGCTTAGAGAGCCAAGGTCACATAGCTAAAAAAAGGTATAGTTAACAAACAATACAATTTAAAAAATGAGCAGAGGACTAAATAGTTATGTTTCCAAAGAAGATACACGGATGGCCAATAGGCACATGAAAAGATGCTAAACATCTTTTCGTGTGCCTACTATAATTATCAGGGAATTGTAAATCAAAACTACAATGAGATATCACCTCACACCTCTCAGAATGGCCATCATGAAAAAGAACACAAATAACAAGTGTTGGTGAGGATGTGGAGAAAAGGGAAACCTAGTCCACTGTTTGTGGGAATGTAAATTGGTGAAGCCACTATGGAAAACAGTATAGAGGTTATCCCCAAAATTAAAAATAGAACTACCATACAATCCAGCAATTCCACCCCTGGTATTTATAAAAAGAAAACAAAAACACTAATTAGAAAATATATATGCACTCCAATGTTTATAACAGCATTGTTAACAATAGCCCAGATATGGAATCAACCTAAGTGTCCATCAACAGATGAATGGATAAGAAGATATGGTGTAGGGACTTCCCTGGTGGTGCAGTGGTTAAGAATCTGCCTGCCAATGCAAGGGACATGGGTTCGAGCCCTGGTCTGGAAAGATCTCACATGCCGCGGAGCAACTAAGCCCATGCGCCACAACTACTGAGCCTGGGCTCTAGAGCCCGCGAGACACAACTACTGAGCTCACATGCCACAGCTACTGAAGCCTGCACACCTAGAGCCCATGCTATGCAACAAGAGAAGCCACTGCAATGAGAAGCCCATGCACTGCAATGAAGAGTAGCCCCTGCTTGCCACAACTAGAGAAAGTTTGTACGTAACAACAAAGACCCAACACAGCCAAAAATAAATAAATACATTTATGAAGAAAAAAGAGGATATGGTGTACACATACACACAGAGGAATATTACTCTGCCATAAAAAAGCATGAAATCTTGCCATTTGTGATAACGTGAATGGACCTAGAGGGTATTATACTTAGTGAAATAAATCAGACAGAGAAAGACAAATACTATAAGCTTTCACTTATATGTGGAATCTAAAACACAAAACAAATGAATAAATATAACAAAACAGAAACAAGTCACAGACATAGAGAATAAACTAGTGGTTACCAGTCAGGAGAGGGGTGGGAGGAGGGGTAAAATAAGTGAAGGGTATTACGAGGTACAAACTACCAGTTATAAAATAAATAAATTACAAAGTTGTAATGTATAGCACAGGGAATATAGTCAGTATTTTATAATAACTTTGTGTGGTGTATAATCTATAAAAATATCAAATCACTTTTTGGCACACCCAAAACTAATTTAATATTGTAAGTCAACTACACTTCAATTAAGAAAAAAAAGGTCCTATAAATGTTTTAAGAAAAACAGTCCTATAACCTAGGACTGTTTCTACCAAAACTAGTTTAAAATTTAGCTACCAACCTAAACTGCTTTTCAAGAATGAAATGTATGTGATTTTCTGTAAATATCTAGGACATTTTCTTCATAATTTTACTAAGGGCTCTAGATTCTACCACTGAATAAATATCAGGGTCAAGCACATGTAACTTGAATCTGTGGCCATGACTTTGGAACAAGATGTAACAGAGGATCAAGGAGTTGCCAGGTGGATTGTATGTTTCTCATAAGTTCTAACTTATGAGTTATGGTGGGTACAGGTACCTCACCAAGCACTTATAGGACAATCTTCATGAGTTGAGAGTTGCTGAATGACCCAAGTTTGTGTTCTAATTTTGAAATCCTGTTGATTCTACTTCAGTGCCTCTTAACATTGTAGCCCTTTTTCTATGGCCTCTTTCAATACTTTCCTTCAGGCCCTTATCTCCTGGTGCCTAATCAGATCAATATTGGTAGTGCTTTACAGTTTCCAACACACCTTTTCGCATTATTACCTCAACTCTCATGGCATTGTGAGATAGATATCATATTTTGTTGGTTTCTTGATACATATACCTTTTTTCACATTTTAATATATTTGAAATTGTAATAGGTTTTACTCTCAATGTCAACTTACAATTGTTATTGGTGTAGTAGTAGTGGTGTATTAACAGAAGATAGCAGTAGTGGTGTATTTGTCATTGTCTATGCTAGCTCATTCTGACATATTTTTCCTGGTGAAATAAATGTTAATTCACTGTTCTCAACTGCTAGCTCCTAATAGATTGTTCAAGGAAGGAATATGAGGTCTGGTTATTGCCTAAAAACCTTTTATTGAACAAACTGGGATATTTGCCAGCAACAAAATTTTCAGGATGAATGGGGCTTTAAAAATTGCAGAAGCAGTAGTGGAGCATTCTTAAAAATATGGCATATCACCAATGCATCCATGGCACAGAGGATGGTGCTATATAGATAAAACATGCGTGCAGACTACTTTGAAACAAAGAGTGATCCAGGTGAGTTGCACTATGAATGTGAAGAAGCTTTAGGAATACCTTACCCCAGAGATTCTCAAACTTTCTTGGTTCATGACACTTCCAGGGTCTGAGTACTTTTTCATACATAGCACCCCTAGGCTAAAAGAATTATCTAACGGTTTCATTTTTTTAAATGCTTTGGTTCAACAACTTAATAGCCATTTGAAAAAATAACTTTTAATTTCACTCTTAAATAACTAGAATTACTTACTAATAGTACGGACGTGCTTTGGAGGCACTACACAACTTTCCAAACCTTGTAATCAAATTGGACACTGCCATCCTCATTTCCTGTTCCACGTTATTTTTTTCAGTACTTGCTTTTTTATCGCAGCAATTGCCAATAACCCAGATTCACAAAATACGATGTCATCAAAAGGAGTGTAGCCTGATCTAATGTTGAAATTATAAATAACTTTGAGCTCATAGTTGGTACTGCGTCTAACAGATGTCAAGTTTTACTGTGTTTCCTCTGAAAATAAAACCATCCCATGGTACCCTGTTAGTTCACTCCTTGAGGAACCACTCCTTGTGGCTCCTTGAGGTGGCTTGGTGCATATTTTGGGAACCATAGCCTTAGTCAATCCTTTTGGCTCATGGTTTATTTTTATGAATGCATGAGAATAATACATAATAGAAAAGTAATGTCTAAATTAGTATATAAGAGCAATTCAATACGTATAAAACCAACATTCCAAAGCAATAAGAAATCATTTTTTCATAGTTCTACTGACAGAAATTTTTCTTTCTTTGGGGTACATAAGTGCTTCTTATAACTGGTGGCATCTTAGGTTCTATTTTATAGATCAAGGTAATAAGGCATAAGATTCTGAATTGATCTCCCAGCCTCTGGGCACTTATGCTGTGCTGTGTTGCTAGATTAGTTACCCTAACTCAGAATTTTCATTGACACTTCTCCTTGTCAAAATATTCAATAATTTGCCTTTGCCTATATGATAAAATCTGCGTTTCTCAATGTGACAAGTAACGCTCTCTGCAGTGTGTTCTAATCTACCTACCTCTGTAGCCTTAGCTTTACCTTTCAGAACGAGGAGACTCCCAGCCTACATCTTCTATCAATTGGTAAAGCACTTCTCCACTCCAGGCCTCAGTCTCCCCATCTATAAAATAAGAAGTTGGATCACATCATTGGTTCCTAGATTTCTTTTTTCTTTAAATGTGGAGACTGACATAGGGTTCCCAGTGTTTTAGTCTACAATTAAATTTGATGTTCATACAGTTAGGATTAATAGGATTGTGTTGCAAATAAAGTGAATTTCAACTTAACATAAATAACAAGAAAACACTGAATAAAGTTAACTATATAAAAAACTCAGCAACTGGAGTTCGGAGAGCTTCTGGGTTGATGAACACATTGGGGTGCTGGGAGGGAGGCACACCTGGAGAGGGCATGGAAACTGTACCCCTTTCCCCATACCTTGGCCTGTGAGCCTCTTCCATCTGGCTGTTCTGAGTGGTATCCTTTTATTAAAAAACCGGCAATCTAGTAAGCAGAAAAAAACAAAACCACTTAGTTTGTCTTTATTGTTTTTTTTTTTTTAAACTTTTTTTTTTCTTTTTCTTTTTTTTGTGGTACGCGGGCCTCTCACTGTTGTGGCCTCTCCCGTTGCCGGAGCACAGGCTCCGGACGCGCAGGCCCAGCGGCCATGGCTCACGGGCCCAGCTGCTCCGCGGCATGTGGGATCTTCCCGGACCGGGGCACAAACCCGTGTCCCCTGCATCGGCAGGCGGACTCTCAACCACTGCGCCACCAGGGGAGCCCTGTCTTTATTGTTTTTAACTTAGCTTTGTGGACCTTATAGACTGTTGAGCACTGGTTCTTAGGCCAGTGTTCAGGACCAATCAACTAGATTCTTTCTACTTAAATTGAAGCCTTAGACCAGGAATATCACATCACCTGGAAGTTTGTCAGAAATGCCAAATCTCAGGACTGGCAGAATCAGAGTCTACATTTTAACATGATCCCCAGGTGATTCGTATGCACATTAAAGTGTGAGAAGCCTTAGACTCAATGCTGTCCAGCAAGAACATTCTCTGTTATCTGTCATCCCCTTGTACAAACTTGACACAGCTGCCAAACCCTGGCTTGCAATCTGACTTGCATCTAACTATCTCGTACTTCTGCGTTTCTTATTGCTTGGCCACCTCCATGCCTTCCTCCTACCTATTCTTCAGTGGTTGGCTCAGGTTCCATCTTTGCTTCTCTGTCCTTTAGCTCTGTCAGATTTTAGGCAAGTTAATTTTCCGATCTGTCACAATTTCCTCAGCCATAAAATGGGGATAATGATGTCTATTTCATTAGGTTGTTGAAAAGATGAAATGAGTTAATACATGTACACTTTGTACCACAGTGCTTGGCATAATTGGCCCTCAGTAACGGGTAGCTGCTATTGTTGTTGTTCTTGTTCTCTTGGGAACAGTAAAGCAGTGCACCATACAGACAAAAATCCCCTGCCTTGTGGGGTATACTTTCTAACGGGTGCTGCTAAATAAGTGCTTGTTGGGTACTATAGTCACATCTTGACTTCCCAGGCAGTTACTGATATGCCTGGTGGGTCCCAGAGATTGTCAGAAAGCTAACTATGAGATTTTTGTATGCTTATGATATTGTGTTTTGCATTATGGCTGTTTATGTAGGCATTTCTTACTCATCAAATGCTGTGCCTCGTTTCTGTGTATAGTCCCCTTGGCTCTTGACACTTGGTAGGTATGCTTAGTGGATGGAAGGCTTTCAGAAAGCCTCTCTTTCACACCTCTCTGTGTCCTTCCAGTGTGAGGCTGCTGTGGTGAGGGCTGTCTAAGCAGCCAGCTTGGATGAAGGTGTTCCTGGTTCCAGTCAGATGCTGTTCTCTCTGCATTACACTGCTTATCTCAGCTGTTTAATGTGGACCTCTGTATTTCCAGCCTCACTCTCTTTAAGTTGCCTTGTTGCAGATGTTGATGGCTTTAGGGTAAACTTCTAGCTGGAAGAAAACAGTGCCAACCCACAGGCTGGTGCTGAGTGCACAGGTTTTTTGTCCATTGTAGTAAAACATACATCCATTCTCTCTGACTTCCTGTAGTGTCAGATGGTTATTGTAAAAAGATCTTGGAAACTTTGGATTTAAATATAAAAATTCTCTGTAAAGCAATCTCAGGGAAATGGAGAGCTGCCATATGGTTCCTTTTAGCTTTCTCTGCCCCCAGCTCTAATTGATACCCATTCTTTTTCAATTAAATCACCAGATTTATTTTGGCAAATCTAAGATAAATACGCTTTGCCCTCTTTCTACCACCCCCCTTTGGTAGTGTCAGGGCTGGTGATTTTGTGAATCAATTTCCTGAAACCAGGTCAACATGAGCAGAGAGGACTTGGAAACCAAGTTCCTCTGGTTCACTAGAACAGCTTAAAATCACTTCAAACTGGGGTCATCATCCTCACTGGAGTTTCATCACCGTTTTGCTGACTAGCTTCTCTTTCTATAACAAGCCCTATTAAAGCTGCATATGTCATTGAAAACACCCATGTTCTCTACACCCTCAAACCTACGATTTAAATCCAAGACGCTTAGGGAGATCATTAATTCAGACATTTGACTGAACAGAGCCCTTTATCCCTTTTTTTCCCCCCAAGTAGCAAGTTATGCTAAGTACAGGGTAGGAAAACTCAATAACTCATGGAAAAGGCATTCATTTTACTTTTAAATTTCAATCACCAGGGTGAAGGGTCAGGAAAGGCCATGACAGAAATTCTTGCAGAAGAAAATCTCCCTGTTGCCCCGCAGCCAGTCATCTTCCTGCTGCATAAATCATCGCATTCTGTGGAATGTCAGCTCCAGCTGTAATCAGAGTGCCAAAGAGAAGGGCTTTCTTCAGGGCTTCCGACTGTGACAGTTGTATTTATTTTGGGTCAGCCTGATAGATGAACGGCCCTTTCAAAATAGCATGATTCATTAAAGAGTCGTTCCTACATATGCTCTTGGGGCTGGCCTGGTCCCACTGTGGGAATGAGGAATCAGTGTTGCTGCACGCGGCCGCACCTGCAGTACACACAGGCCTCCTGTTCCCCTCCAAGGCCACCTGTGCTGGCTGTCCATGTCCTCCTGCTTCACTCTTTTGGTGGGATTACCACAACATTTAAAGAATAAAGAAGGTGTAGGCTCTTGACTCTAATCCGTAGCAAATGAAGGAAGCAGAAAATCTCGTAAAGCAAATTTTCTCAAGTAGATATTCCTGGGCTTCCTTAACGCTTTCTATTCTTTTCTACCCTCTATACAGTGAGAGGATAGAGGCTGGCCTCAGACACACACTTGGCTCTGGCAACCCTGTCCTGCCTTTTGCATCTCATCCAGATGGCACCACTTCCTTCTCATCCCCTGTATTCCTAGTTCACTTGCTGGTCTGTGCGTGTAACACTGTCCTGCTCCTTTCCTCTTTACTATTATATGCCAGCCTCTCTCCTACATATCTCTGGTGACAACACACCCTACACACACCACACATCCCTAGGTCCTCACCTTGGTGGAACTAATGCTAACGGTATCCTGGTTTATTTGTGAAGGAGGAGATAGCAGCTCAGAGGTTTGGAAGCTCGCCTCATCCTCCTTTGCTGCTGCACACCCAGGGTCATGAGAGTCTTTGCCATGACAACGGCCTCACTGCGCTCACAGTGAAGGTGAAGGAGGTCACCTCACTCTTCCATCTGTTCAGTTGCTGTGACCTGTGAAAGTGAAGGCTGTCCATGGGAATCTCACACTGAGCTTGTCCATGTGCTTCTGGGGAGGGTAGTATGGAACAGGGCCCATGAGGAGTGGAGTAAAAAATTCAAGAACAGAAAGATGGAATCCTTATCCAGATTTGAACTCCTTCCTTGCAAATTATTCTCCACTAAGACACAAAATTGGGTAAGTTAAACACATCATTATTGCTTCTGCACCACATGTATTTAATCTTCATGGCGACCCTATGAAGTAGGTATGGTTACTAACTTTTTTTTTCAGATGAGGAAATTGAGGATTCAAAAGGCTAATAATTTGGCCACAGTCACACAGTAACTGTGATCCAGAGCAAAGTTCTTAGTGCCGTGCTGGAATGGCTTCTTTCACAAGAACTGCTGGAATGAGTGTGACAGAGGTAAGGGGCGGGGGTGGAGCTGATAAACCACAGAGGAGCAATTTTCACAACAATAATCTAGAGACTTGGGAATAGAAAGATTATGCAGACCAGCTAACAACCTTGGAGGGTTAGAATATATATGAATAATGAAAAGTAAGACAGTGGAAGGAAGAAATGAAAACTTTCAATTATTAGGGAAGAGATCAAGAAAAGAATCAGCTGATCACACAACAATCTGCCCTGTCCTCTTTCCTTACCTCTGTTACCTATCCATGGTGACCACCTGGGCAAAACCCCAGGCCCCTGACTGCTCTTCAGTACCTGTCAGGACCTCACACACAACCAATGGGTGTGAACATGGAAACCAGCTCTACTGGTCATTCTCTGCTCCCGGATTGCTCTTGTCCTATGCCCACCTTACTGCCTCCTGGGATTACCTTGATGTTTCCCATTGTTACCTGTATGGACCTGGCTCTGCTTCTGGATTTTACTCAGACTTCACTTCCCAGCTGCCTGATGAAAATCTCTACTGGGAGCACCATCTATCCTCAAACTCAGTGCCGCCGAGCTCAACTAACTCCACCCCCAAACTATTTCTCCTCCTGACTCCCTGTTTCTCCAGTTGACCAGATTTGAAAACAACAATCATCTTTGATTGCCTCATTTTCTTTCTCTTACGCAGAGTTCAACCAATAACCAAGTTGATACATCTTCCATCTCTACTCCATCACCTTCCCATCAGGGCCACAATTCTAGTTTGAACCCTCATTTTCTTTTTCAGAAATTATTACTGGATCCTCTTATATCTCATCTCTCTTACTTTTTCCTTCATCTTCGTGCTAGATCATTCTGGAATACCTCTCATTATGCTGCTTCTCTGCATAAAAATGTTCGGTGACTCTCCATGGCTGAATCAAGTGCATATTCTTCAGTTTGGTTTCAGAGCCCCCAAAATATGGCCCCTGGTGGGGACACCTGCTGTTTTTCCTTCCCAGAAGCCAGTTCTTTTTTTGGTAGGTGTCTTTAAGATTCCTTATGGGGACCCACTCCCCATTCCCTCGTCCATGTGGATTGGCTGGCACCGATCCCTCTTCTTGGCTCTAGGAGTGGACTTATGACACAGTAATTGGTTCAGGGATAGGCAAAAATGACTTAAATCAGACCAATGAATCTCTATTCTGAGTCTTTTGGCTGAACAGTTGAGAAAAAGAAGCTCATTTTCTGTTGAGACTGCTAGAAGTGGTATGATAAAAGACTGAAGCTGCCAGGAGTTAACAGGTAAAACATGATAATGAAACCAACAGAGAGAAAAGAGGTGACATTTAGAGAGCAAGGTGGGAGTCCCTGGATCCACCTATGACTGAAGCCAGAGCCCCCCTTGACTTTCCAGTTGTGGGCCAATTTCTGAGCTTAAAGAATCCTGAACTGGGCTTCCCTGGTGGCGCAGTGGTTGAGAGTCCGCCTGCCGATGCAGGGGACACGGGTTCGTGCCCCAGTCTGGGAAGATCCCACATGCCACGGAGCAGCTGGGCCTGTGAGCCATGGCCGTTGAGCCTGTGCGTCCGGAGCCTGTGCTCCGCAACGGGAGAGGCTACAACAGTGAGCGGCCCACATACCGCAAAAAAAAAAAAAAAAAAAAAAAAAAAGAATCCTGAACCTAAGGAATTCTGACTAATACAGCTTTCATCTACCTTTTCAAACATCTCCTCTTACCCCTCTACAATTATGCCAAACTATCTGCTCTTGTCTCAGAGCCTGATGACTGTATATTCATGCTTTTTCTTGTGCGGTTCTTTCAATGTGGAACACAATCTGTAGCCATCTCCACCTGCTCATTCTTTTAAGGTCTCTTTCAGATGTTACTTCCCATCTGGTACCTTCTCTGCCCTCCAGCCACATAGGTTCTTATCCCCATTTGAATCCCACTCCCCCCAGTGAATCTTCTTTGTCATTAAATATTCAGCATCTTTCACCAGTGGCGCAGAGTAGATGCTCAATAAACTAGTGTGACTTGGATCAAAGAGAAAAGGAAAATGAAGGGCTTTCCACGTAGAAATGAAGCTAACATTTGTTGCAGTGAACTGACTTTAAGTCCTGAGAAAAATAACAGGAAATAGATTTTATCCTTCCTACTTCATACCTGGCTTTTGCTTCTTCCAGAAGATAGGTAGGCATTTTCACTGCACTTCCTTAATCACACAAGCAACTGTAAACTGTAATTTTGCAGCATAAAAGCACTTTAAACCTGTCGGAAGCAGCAGTATTTCTGGTTATAGGAAGACATTTTATTTACTATAACATTGGTTGCTTCCTTTTACATATAGACTTTGTTGTTGTTTTGTTTGTTTTTTTTCTCAAAGTCAATACTGTAGATCTATTTCACTAGCAATGTATTTCTGAGGCTATTGTATTGCTTTCTTCTTCAGAGTATTGCAAATTCTTTGAGTTTTGTGAGTTTTACCATGACACTATTTGAAAGGAATGTTCAGTTGTATTCAGTGTTTATATAGCACCTGTCAGTTTATCCACTGAGTGATTTACAGCTCCTCTATGGATGAGGAAAATAATGACACTGCAGTCTGGCAGAAGAGGGGCTCTTTCTATAGATGCTAACTGGAGAGGTTAAACAAGAAAAATCCTTGAGTCTCTTGTCTATGTGGTGTCAAAGACTCGTTTTTTATCCCACAAGTTAAAATAGTTACTTTGATGTCATATTAACACAACCTATAGAATCAGATGCTGAATTCAAAAGGAATTCTAGGACTGAAATCTAGACCTTTTTTCCCTTTATTTCCTCACTGCCATAGGCTACATATACTTGAAGAGCTTCTTTACAGTTAAGCAGAAAAAAAATCTGGGAGGTTGTGTTTACCTTGGTAAGTAGCTGAGAAAAGGAATTTTATACAGTCTATGCCTTTTTCTAACTTCCTGCACTGATATTTTTAGTGTATGGGACTTTTATTTTCATGAAAGGCTAAAAGCCAGAAAAACATGCTGGTCAAGACTGTCCTTAAAAAGGATTCCCCAAAGCCCTATCTTTCTTCTACTGGTCCATTCATCTACTTATTATCTCTGCTTTTACTACTCCTGCTGTTTCCCACCAACTTCTCTCCACTTTCCTCTCTTTTATATGGCTTCTATTTATTGCCCCTCATTACTCGTGATTATTCATGACTTTGTTGTCTCTCCTTGTGTATTTTACTTCATTCCCAAAATGAATGGTTCATTCTAATGCCTTAAATTCAGAACTTTTGAGAGAGATCTTTTTAGGCAAAGCTCACCTGTTCACCCCCTGAAGTGTTTCCAGCCAGTAGGTTTATTGATTGGCTGCCCTTGTTCATTCACCTGGGACCACATGCAACAGTGAGGCAACTTTTGGGAAGATCACGTCTTAAAAGAGCTGTGAGCATGGCAAACATTCCAAAGCTTGGTCCATCCAGGACAAGCCAGCTCATAATGTATTGCTGATGTATATGGCTATATATGCCTAGAAGAGCATATAAATGATAAAGGAGAGGGAGGATTTCTACATCCTTATGGTATCAGGGGACCTTACCAACACATTTCAGAGAAATATTTAAAGGTTACTCAAAGGAGATTTCTTTTTTGAAAGGGTAAAAGAAAGGAGGCATGTCACATATTACTATGGATTTATCCCTCTTTGGCTATCTTTACTGTCATTTCTATGGGACATGGAGGAGAATAAATAAATACAGGTTTTCAGTCAACTTTCTGAAACAAAACCTGGCTTCTGCATTTTGATGGGCTTAGTTCACTTTAACATCATGTGTATCCTTGAAAGCAGTATGTTTTCACAAAATAAACATTCTAACTGCTCTGGTATTATAGCAGCATCACAGTGAGCAGAAAACTTTAAAAGAGGTGAATTTTAGGAAAGGCAAAGTTCAACCACTCCAGCAGAGAACTGAGTCAATGGACTAATATTTGCCATCACTATCTGGAAGGGACTCATTCCCTGGAAACTTTGCTGTGACTGACCATCAGTGGATTTTTCCTGATATGCTTTGTGCCTGGTAAAGAAATGAAGAAAACTAATTTCTAGAGGGCTGAATCATATTTTCAGGATGGGCCGAAGTTGGTAAGAAAAATCTAGAAGCTCAGCTGAGGTGGGCCAGCAAGTAGCATTTGTTGTCTGGTTGACAGTCTTTTTTTTTTTTTTTTTTAAGTCAGCAAATGATAATGATGGCATCATAACAAAGCCATGGAACAAGACTCAGCAAAATCCTCAAAACAAAAAATCAGTAATGAATGTGAATGCTTCTTTTCTTCATCTTTTATTGACATTTTTCTTTTCCTCAATGGTGTGACAGGCTGTACCATATCATCTACACTTGCTCAGCTGGTCTTTGCTCTAAAAGATGGCACATTTATCAGGTAATTAGCAGAGGGTAAATTTTTAGCCTTTGGTGATAGGGCAGTAATTTAATTTGAGTGAAGATTAATAACCAGTTTGACATTGAAACCTATGATCTTGCTTCTAATCCTTGGACCTCAACAATTGATAAAATCAAACAGGCCACCAGAAGGACTTACTAATTTACCTGCTTAGATATTTACTTACTGACTACTTTCTGTTGTGTGTTCAGTATTACGGTGTGTTTTAGGAATAGGGGGTGGGGTGGGATCAGCAATCAAAAAGTAGAAACCCCGTTTATTAACTGGGAATCTAACTGGGTAGAGAATATACATGTGAAGTAAATTGTAAGGTAGAATGCCGGTGGTTCTCCATCTTAACTATACATTGTAATCACTTGGGGAGCTTTAAAACTTACTGGTGCTGAGTCCTACCTCCGGAGAACTGGATCATACAATGTACTTGATAGTCCAGTGAAGACTGTAAGTCCCAGTGTTTGGTTCTTGACACTGGGGGCACATCTAGAATCATCTGGAGGACTTTTAAAAAGTCCTTGCTTGCAGCTCAAAAACATCAGAATCTCTAGGGATGGGACCTAGCCTCCAGTATCTCTTAAAGCTGTCTAGGGTTGACAACCGTATCCTTAGAGAAATTCATAGCAAAGGAGGGGAAATAATGTCTGGTACAGTCAAGAAGATCCCACAGACAAGAGCAAAGGATATTTTGACACAAAAGAAGGTGGCGTACTTTCATGTGAGGGAAAGCATGGGTAAAGGCGCAGAGCTTGAACTGAGGCTGGTGGAGGCTCAGTTGGAATACACGTTGGACAACAGTAGGATGCTCTTGTTTGAAAAAACTGCAAACACATTTGGAGAGACAAGGTAAATTGAAATCAGGATTTAAAAGTCAGGCTGCAACACTTACTAGAATGGCAAAGATCCAAAACACTGGCAACACCAAATGCTGACAAAGATGTGAAGCAAGAGGAACTCTCATTCATTGCTAGTGGGAATAC
This sequence comes from Mesoplodon bidens, assembly GCF_964165515.1. Lineage (NCBI taxonomy): Eukaryota > Metazoa > Chordata > Mammalia > Artiodactyla > Ziphiidae > Mesoplodon > Mesoplodon bidens. The sequence goes on along the minus strand of NC_138160.1, from coordinate 90,005,980 downwards.
AAAAAGGAACAGCCACTTTGGAAGATAAATTGGCAGTTTCTTACAAAATTAAACGTATTCTTACCGTACAATCCAGCGATCGCACTCCTTGGGATTTACCCAAATGAGATGAAAATTGTGTCCACACAAAAACCTGCACATAAATGTTTATTGCAGCTTTATTCATAATTGCTGAAACCTGGAAGCAAATAAGAATCCCTTCAGTAGGTGTACAGATAAATAAACTTTAGCACATCCAGACAATGGGATATTATTCAGTGCTAAAAAGAATGAAAAGCCATGGAGCATCTTAAATGTATATTACTAAGTGAAAAAAAGCCAATCTGAAATGGCTGTGTAATGTACGATTCCAACTGTATGACATTCTGGAAAAGGCAAAACTATGGAGATAGCAAAACGATCAGTGGTTGCCAGGGATTGGAGAGGAAAGAGGGATGAATAGGCAGAGCACAGAGGATTGAGGGGAGTGAAATCATTCTGTCTGTACTACAGTGGTGGATACATGTCATTGTACATTTGTCAAAACCCAAAGAATATACAACACCTAGAGTGAACCCTAGTGTAAACTATGGACTTTGGGTGATAATGATGTATCAATGTAGGCTCATCAACTTTAACAAATGTACCACTCTAAGTCAGGATACTGATAATGGGGGGGAGGGGGGCTATTTGTGTTGGGGGGAAGGAGTATAGGGGAACTCTTTTACTTTCTGCTCAATTTTTCTGTGATCCTAAAACTACTCTAAAAAATAGCCTTTTTTTTTTTTTTTTTTTTTAATGGAGAAAAAAAGCCAGTATGGGGAATGGAAAGTTTAGGCTGGAGGCAGCAGGGTGTTTCTGTATTTCTTGAGCAGGGAATAGTGATGAGAGCAATGTTTTAAGAAGAACACCTTGGCCACAATGTATGGAGTGGATCAAACAGCAAGGGGCTGCGGCAACGATACAGATGCTAGATGAGGAGAGGGTTGAAGATTGGTGATGATCTGAGACTCAACGTGAAGGAAACCTTGATGACTGACATCTCATCTTGAGTTCTATGACTCTTTTTTCACTATACTGATAAATAAAAGCAGTGTTGAAGCTATCTAAAAGGGAAAGGGCGAGTATGAAAAAAGAGCTGAAATGTGCACCATGCTCTGAAAATCTGTTTTTCAGAATGAGGCTAGAAGGCAGCATATGGGAAGCACTTGAGTACATTAAAAAGCCACCATGTGAATTATTTTAAAAATCTAATTTGCAAAGGCCATTGGCATTGCTTGGGTGCATTTGTAAGTCAGGCAGTCGCTTAAGTCATCTTGAGCAGCTAAAGCTATGATTTCCATGAAAAGGCTCAAAATATTAAAACATTAATTGAAAAAGAGCACTTTGAAAATCCTGTTTGCAGAGTTCATTCAGCTGGGCAGGATAGGGTCAGGCCAATCTTTCATCTGCAGTATAGGCTAAGCCTTTTTGCATGATCGCCCTGGAAAACAAATCCTTCATATGGTAAATGAATGACTCCTTGGTCTGTTTGCTTTATTAAAGGCTATTGCAGTCCTTTTTATTTATTATGCTCTCAGTTTCTACTAAACTCTCAAACTTGAATGTAAAATGTCCTGTGTTATTTAATCTACAAGCTATTGTTTACTCCCTCATCTTATGAAGCCAGGGCTGGCAGATTCAGCTTTTATTATAATAGCTGTAAAGTGTCTGTGGCATCTGTGATGAGAATCAGCCTAGCAGGACAGGGTTCTGCTGTTCCCTGCTCTTCTCCTGCAGGCTGGCAATTTGGGGTAGTGGGCGCAGATGCTGCCCCAAGCACTTCCTCCCATCCCCCAATGTCTGCAGCCAAACCTTAGATCACCTTTACAGAACAGAGGGCGACTCAATGTCAGCAACTCACACATGCTAATCTTTCCCCTGAGGCAGCCGACAAAAACTCTCCTGGGAACAGAAGAGTGACTCTGGGCTCCCTCTCTGAAGGTCTTTGCTGATTTCAAGGTCAGGTAGGTAATGCACACGGTGTCTTATTTAGAGTAGACACTACAGAGTCTGGAAGGAAATCGAGAAGAAGGAAGAGGAAAATTGACGTGCCTATTCTGCTGCAGGTACTTTACATTAGCACATTTTATTCTCCTTCCATCTTATGAGAGAAGACACATTATTTACCTCATTTTATAGGTTAAAAAGAAAAGAAAGCATCGGGAAATAAAATAACCCACAGGCAGGGATGCAGATAAGAAGTTATCAGCAAGTGGCAGAGCTGGGGGCTAACCCCGGACTGCCCAACTTCACAGCCTGAGTACTGTTCACCCTTCTGATTTTTGTCCTGGTTCTTTTGCCAGGCCTTCTTGGACCCCCCAGTGCTCTGTGCCTCCTCTGTCTGTGTGACCACTCCTGCATTACTTCTGAGGTCCTTGCCTGAATGGCACAGCCCAAGGTTTCACCCATGGAAAGCTACTTCTCTGTCCCTCCCAGACTGCAGGTCAGCTGGGAAGTTCTTATTCTTGTCACACACGATTTTTGTCAGTGGTAGGATTAATTTAGCCCGTTAAGCACCTTCCCCTTAGGCTTGTGGCTTAAGTGAAGTGTCAAAATGTGATGTCTAATATTTTATGAGTAACACTGATGTGCTACTTCTTTGATCCCTTTTCATAGCCCGTGTTATGACCATCTGGACACCTCCTTCTCTTGGAGTTTTTGGGATGGCAGCCAAAGCAAGTACAGAATGCTGAACAGATCAATATAGTTAAGCACATTACCATAATCCACAGACATTAAAACATCAATACCTCATTCCCCTGACAAAACTTATATCAAACAGAAGGCTCGATGGCACAGGAGACAGATTCATTAGGCTTTCACCTCTGGGAATGGGTTTCCACACAGCTTAGGTCACTTGAAAGGAAGAGTTTCATGGTGTTAACTTTGCCAAACTTTATTTATTGGCATTTGGGCTCCAATCACAATCCCATCAGGCTAGCAGCTTTTCCTTACAAAAGGGGCATTTTCCACATTTGTCACATCAAACACATGGTGTCAACACAGGAATTCATTTGAGCTCTGTGTGATAGGTATCCTGTTCTATTAAAAAACACCTGCAAACATTAGACTGCAAAGCTTCACGTGTAACCCCTTCAGTATGTTTAGCCAAGACGTGAAGAATTTTAAAAATCAATATTACTCAGGCAGCTACTGTGTGCCTGGCACAATTCTAGGCACTGGAGATGCAGTCAGGGTGTTCCACAGACTAGGAGCTTCCCCTCACAGAGCTTACACTGTAGTTGGAGAGACAAACAAGCAAACATAGACATAAGGTAATTTCAGGTACCTGTAGATGCTATGAAGAAAGGAGATGTGGAAATGTAAAGTGGGACACATAAGACAGAGCAGTGACAGAAGAATTGCTGAGAAGCTAGATCCATTATGTGCAGAGAGAAGTCATGCAAAAGTTAGGAAGTTAGGGGAGAAGTACCCTAAATAGAAAGAATAGGAAGGGCAATGTCCTGCAGTGAGAATGAGCTTAATTTATATGAGGAATAGAAGTAAGGCCACCGAGAGCCTTAAAATCAGAGAAATTGGCAGAGTTAGATCATGCAGAGCCTTCCTGGACACGCGAAAGACCTGGGGCGTCACTGGAGGGTTTAAAGTAGGGAGGTGACATTATTTTTTATTTTTATTTTAATATTTATTATCATTATTATCTATGATTCATTTTTTAAATAAAAATTGCTCTTGCTATGGCAGTGATTCTTAACAGGGGGAGATTTTGCCCTCCCCTCCAGGGGACATTCATCAATGTTTGGAGCCATTTTCGGTTGCCACAACTGGAAAGTACTACTGACATCTAGTGGGTAGAGGCCAGGGATGCTGCTGAATATCCTATAATGCCTGGGACAGCCCTCACAACAAATAAATAGGCAGGCTAAAAGGTCAGTACTGCTGTAGTTGAGAAACCCTGAGCTAATGATATAGAGAATAGATTTTTCGGGAAGGGGTAAGAGTGGAAGCAGAAGGCCGGGGCAGGAACCCAGGAGAAATGATGGTTACTTGGACTAAAATGGCAGCAACAAAGTTGGAGAGAGGTAGAGTGATTCAGGATATATTTTGCAGATAGAGCTGACAGGACCTGCTGATAAGTTGGCTGTGGGAAGTTAAGGAAGGGAGTCAAAGGTGACTCCCATGTTTCTAGTCTGAGCAACTAAGTAGATGGTCAGGTCATTTACCTAGATGGGGAAGAATAGGCAAGAAATAGATTGAGAAGGGAAAGTTCAAGAGTTTTGTTCTAGGCGTCTGTTAGACAGTGGAGATACCAACTGAGCAGCTGAATAGGAGTCTGAATCTAAATTAAAGGTCAGGGTTAGTTATGAAACCATGGATGATCATTAGTCAAATCCAGTTCACCTGACTTCGCTCACCAAGGTTGTCTTCAAAAGACTTGCCTATCCCGCAAGCCGCACATGGCCTAAACAATAAGAAGTTTGCAGTCAGCTGTGTCTAGTTCCAGCTGAGCTGGTTAAGACTGGTTACAACCACCAACTCTCCAACTGGGCATGCGCGAGTGTCCAGTTTGGTGACCTTCTGACGTCAGAGGGCCAAAAGGTCCACCCTCAGAGCCTGGCAAATGCCTCAATTTTTTGAATGTGCAGAGACCTGTAGCTTAGTCACCCCCGCACAGAACGATTACCACACCTTTTTCCAATCACCTTTCCCCACGTTCCCCGTGCCTCGGACCACCCTGCTTTGTATGCTTTATCCTATAATTACCCCAGCCCCTTGCTTTCAGAGAGGCAGATCTGAGATCTCTCCTGTCTCCTCGCTTGACTGACTTGCAAATACATCCTCTCTTTGCTGCAGATTTCGGCATGTCAGGGCTTTAGCAAATCGAACCTACTTTAGTAACAGTTAGCATAATGTAGATAGTACTTAAGGGCTTGAGACTAGATAGATAACCTAAGAAGAAGCGGTGACTGGGAGGGGCAGAGGTGAGAGTGCTGATCTCCCCAATATTTAGGGGCCAAATTAAGGTGGAAGATCCAGAGGAACGTGGTATCCTGCAAGACATGGTTGGGGGAGTGCGGGTGGGCAAGAGGTTTGGAGAATGGAGCTGTCATCTATGTTGGATGTTTCTGAGAGGTCACATAAAATCAGAGCCCCAAAAAAACCTACAAAAAACAAACCAAAAAAACCCCCCAAATGTGGCTGACTTAATTTGGCCAAGGGAGTGTTGGCACAGACTAGAGTAAGCTTCTGTGAAGTAGATGGGGTTGAACGCTGACTGGAGTGGGTTGAAGAGAGCACGGGGGTTTAGGAGATGTGATCAAAAATAGGAATTCTTTCAATAAATATTGCTGAAAAGAGAAGCAGAGAAATGGGATGGTGGAAATGGGATGGTGACAGAATTCCAACTGTAGAAAAAAACTTTTTTCTCACTAGAATCCCCCCTCCCCTTTTTTTGCAAGTCCCAAATTGTAACATTTACTTATGAAATTAACCGATAAGAATTTAAATGAATAATTTCATGGTTTCCTAGGTGTTGGTATATAACACACGTGTTTTATTAAAATTAGAACTCTATCTTGTGAATGAAGTTAAAATAGATTATTCTAGAACCACTGAAGAACCACTAAAACTTCAGAGAAGTGGTTTTTCTAAGAATATATTTGGAAAACCACTACACAAAATTAATTTTAACAACAAAGCTTCATGTACCAGTCAAGGCAATAATTTTTTACTCTCCATAAGTCCTTTCTCCTGAGCCTGAAATTATAGCACGATTTTAATCTTGGCTCTGTCACTTCTTAGCTCTTTGGGCAAGTTGCTTCATCTCTTGAAACATAAGATCTCTCATTTATAAATCAGTAGGGGTTAGTGTGAAGATTAAATGAAATAATATATGCAAATTTCATGTGTCCTGCATGGGGCCCATCTCCTTTCTTTCTGGCACCTTTACTCCAGGACTCTCTCAGGGTAGCAGTGCAGTGACTTTGTGCTGCAATATTATATGTGGCAGTGCTGGTCAACATGGGGAGCTCCATTTTTTTCCTCTCATCTCACCTTTGTTGTCTTTTCATCTTAGCTAGTACAAAGCCCAGAAGGCAACAGACTTTGCATCCACTTGCTGCCTATTACCCTTGAAGCATCTCAGTGACATCAGAAACAAAGCAAGATTTGTTTCTGAGACATTGTAGATAACCAAATATGGAATCTGTGACAACTTCAAAGGAAGAATACCACCAAATTTTGGTTTAGGGTTTTGCTACAGTTGGACCCATAAGCAATTACCTTTCCCCAATCCTCCAACCATAAATGGAAGATTCTTCTAAGAAGGAAAAACAAAAAAAACCCCAAAATAAATTAATTTTGAATTATTGTATATAATTATAAAATAATTTTGAATTATTTATACAAGTAGAAGTGAGAAAGTCTCTTCAAATCTAAAAAACCTGCCACTGACTTAACATTGAGAGTGTTGAAGAGACCTGTGAGAAGAGTATTGGCAAGTGGGAGTGGCAGAGGTAGACAATGTCCTTTGTTAAATACAGACCACATTTCAAGTCATGGTTTGAACCCTATGGATAGACTGAAGGGTGCATGTGATCTCAGTGCCAGTTATAGCTGTTACCAAGTTTCACACACTTGTCTTTCAGAACCCAATTCCCCACTACCACTCTGCATCTCTTAGGTTGGAGCCTAAACTTCTTAAAACACCATCTATGTGAATATTCTGAGATGTGCCTCATGAATGGGAGATAATACCCCTGGATTAGAGTAGAGAACTGTCTTTGAGATTCTGATCTATGTCCTGCACCCTTCCTGGGGCAGCTTCCACTATGAATGAACCCTGTCTTCAAACATGGAGCTCACTTGGGCTTTTGAAAATATGAAAGGCTCTTACTATCACACCAGTCAGCACCAATGAGGACTAACCTAGCCTGGTGGTGGTTTCTGCCATGCAAAAGTCTTCTATGTAAATTGTCTTATTGGGAGCTTTCAAACTCATGGGGGTGAGGAGTGGTTACAGAAAGTCCATAATTTGTCCCACATTATCAGTATCTTCAGTACCAGATTTCTGGTACAGAAAAACTCTAAAAGCTCCAACAAAGACTGCATTCATTCTTCAGGAGATGCTTCTCCATTTTTGTCATAGTTCACTTTCTCTTAGTGTCATGTTATTTGCCTGGGCATCATTTTACTTTCTTTATATTTTTAAAGTTTCAGGTTGGGTGGATTAATTTTTTTTTTTTTCCAGTACGCAGGCCTCTCACTGTTGTGGCCTCTCCCGTTGCGGAGCACAGGCTCCGGACGCGCAGGCTCAGTGGCCATGGCTCACGGGCCTAGCCGCTCCGCGGCATGTGAGATCTTCCTGGACCGGGGTACGAACCCGTGTCCCCTGCATCGGCAGGCGGACTCTCAACCACTGTGCCACCAGGGAAGCCCTGGGTGGATTAATTTTTAACCTTGAGGTAAAAGTCAATTCATAGCAATTTAGCAGTGTCTAGTTTAGTGATTCTCAGGATTTTCATACTTAAGACCCTTTAACAAGTTAAAAATGTTTCCTGATCCCCACATTGTAGGAGCAGAACATTTAGTATCCACCGATTGAAAAATTACTTAGTGACAAAAGCAGAAGCATTTGAACACCTTGAAAAAAAAACTGAACAATTTCACAAGTTTGAAAGAGAGTAGTGCACTATACTTGAGTCATATCAATCCTTCACTTTTGGGTAGTCATTAGTATGAGGATGAAGGAGCTGATCCTTTAATTCAGTGGCTGCTCAGGAATTTGTGCCCACCCTTTCCCCACAGTTCTGCACCTCCCCACACAGACTTCCTTGAGATGAAACTGAGCAGGAACCCTGAGGGGCCTTCCCAGAGACAGACCCCCAAACCCCCATGTCCAGTACCTGCCTCTTGTGTGTAGAAAAGTTTTAGCCTCCTAGGCCTTCCTCAAGTTCCAAAGAGCAAATTTAATCAGAGAAGTGAGAAAATGCAGAAACAAAGGAAAACAGTCAAGTAAGATAAAATAATAATAGTTTAGTCATAAAACAAAGTCAAGGACATTTAGTGTCTCCTCAAGGGCTACAGGTAATATCCCGAGCCATATCCTAGCTGTTTTGCAGGCACTAAGACCCCCACTAGGTGGAAGAAGCTAACTGAATGATGACCATGAACACATAGCCCCCAGACCAGCTGGAGCCTGAGGATTGGTAATGCTGACCCCTGTGACCTCACCATCAACAAATCAGAGAACCATGCATAAGCTGATCAAGCTGTGACCCTGTCCCTCACTTTGTCTTTAAAAACACTTCCCTAAAAGCCATCGGGGAGTTCAGGTCTTCTTAGCATGAGCTGCTTTTTCTACTTGCTTGGCCCCATGTTGGACACCTTGCAATAAATGCTGTCCTTGCCTCCACCAAAACTTGGGATCAGTAAATTGGCTTTGCTGCACATCAGGCAAATGAACCCAAGTTTGGTTTGGTAACAGAAGAACTGATACCTTTCTTAAGCAGCTTCCCAACTCGTAGCACTCACTTAGTTTGGGCCAGTACACATGATAAATCTTCCGGTTTGACTTGATTAGATCCTAAGATAAAACTATAGCGTTTTGGAGCTAGGAGGCACAGTATAGGTCATCTACTTTTATCACTTTAATTTCCAAATAAGAAACTTAAGGCCAAGGCAAAGGACTGGCTTGGCCCAGGTCACGGAGAGTAGGACAGAACCAAGTACACATAGCATTTTGGCCCTGGCCCTGTCTGGGCCTTGTGTGCGGGACAGCCAGGCCTGCATCCTGAATACTGGCTACTCCCTATGGCCAGAAGATTCTCCAATGTGTCAGGCTGTGCCCTGCTTTTAGCACTCTACTCATGTAACTTTTGCCCAGAACCTATCTCTCCCCACAATTACCTGGCAGAAATATAGTTCATTTTCTAGACTCAGCTGGAGAAAATCCTTTCCATGAAGCATTTTTAGACCCTCACAAGTCAAATAAAACACTGTCTCTTTTTCATTTCTACTCTACAAAGAATTATAACAATAGCTAACATTTATTGAGCACCTACTATATGCCAGTCATGTTTACAAGTTATATTTCCATTAATCCTCCTACAACCTATGCCATAAGAACTATTATTTGTTTACAGTTTGAAAAGGAGGAAGCTGAAGCTCAGAGAGATTAAGTTTTCAGAAGTGTCAGAAGTGAGACGTCTCCCCTGGCACTGTGAGACAATTAACTGCTGTGCTAAGTTACTATATTGTACAGCGGTTGTAGCATAGCACTCATAACATGGAAGTGCATTTATGTTTGACGTACATCTGTCCTTCCTACTAGACCATGAGCCTCTTAAGGGAAGGGCTTTTTTCTCCCCATATCTAGCAGTTTCTGGCAGAGAGTAACTTCTCAATACATATTTGCTGAATGAATGCATGAATGAAAGAATCATTTGTCATAGGTGGTTCTTATAATGCAAGTCCCAGGGCTTCCCTGGTGGCGCAGTGGTTGAGAGTCCGCCTGCCGATGCAGGGGACACGGGTTCGTGCCCCAGTCCGGGAAGATCCCACGTGCCGCGGAGCGGCTGGGCCCATGAGCCATGGCCGCTGAGCCTGCGTGTCTGGAGCCTGTGCTCCGCAACGGGAGAGGCCACAACAGTGAGAGGTCTGCATACCGCAAAAAAAAAAAAAAAAAAAAAAAGCAAGTCCCAAACAGTCCATGAATAATGATCATTTATAGATGAGAGGCCTGGACTAGTGATTTATCTACCTGAATGATGATTTCCCCAAATAGATGCTACAGATTATTGGCAAAAATGTCAGATAATTAAAAGGCTTTCTATATCAGGTCAGTATGAGAACTTCCTATTTCTCTCTCTCTCTCTCTCTCTCTCTCTCTCTCCCTCTCTCTCTCTCTCCCTCTCTCTCTTTTTTTTTTCTTGCTGTGGAAGAAATTGAAAGCTAGAGAGAAAGCAGGGAACAGTGGAAGTAGTGTTAGAGTGGAGGTCCGGAGTGCTGGGCCCATGCCCTGCTCTGCCTCACCGCTTCCTTTCAGACTCCAGCAGGTGAGAGAGCCCGCCATTTCTAAGCAGGGATGTGCTTCTAAATGCTCCCTGAGGCCTTTTCACTGCAAACATTCTGAGATTCTAATATTCACCAGGTGGTGTGTGGGCTGATCCAAAATGCAAGTCAAATGAAAAAGCTCTGTCACTTTGGACTTCCCCAGAATATATATATTCTGAATCACAGATTTGAAACTGCTTTTTAAAAGACAGAAAATGAAGACAAAAAAATGAAATTAAATCTATGCTTCTTTTCCACGGGCAAGGTCCTCAAAGATTTTGTGTTTGTGATGGTGAGAAGAACTAGAGAAACTCTCACCTGTAAGTGGTCTTCAGACAGAAAGAGCTGGAAAGACGCTGTGACCTTGAGCTAATCCCGCAGCCCATTTTGGTCTGCCTGTCAGATGGAAGGGTGGGGCTCATTGAAGGGTTTCTACTAGGGCAAACGTTCCATGATATCACATACTCCTGGAATCAACTCAATGAACTTTCTTCACACCACCAATGTGGGTGGGTACTGGATCAAAAGCCTCAGTACTACATGTTACCACTTCTTCCACTGTCTTTCTATTAATTCTCTAGCTTTGGCCACATCTATCCATGACTGTGGTCAGTCCTAAGTCCCTTGCTTCTTCTTCTTCTATTTTTTTTTTTACTTTGATCCCTGCCTACACTATTTTTGGATAACTAAATTATCTAAGGAAATGCCAATTCTCACTTATGTTATCTTCTAGCCATTAATCTTGGGATTCACACCCATCTCTTGCAAAGAGAAATACAATATGTATGCATTTAAAATGTGACTTCCTTTGGGAAGAATATCCTTAATATCATAAATAAATGGTTTATTTGGTTTGAAATTTAATTTTTTTTATTTTTAATCTTTATGATTTTCTCCTGAAATATATTTTGCTTTAAAATCACAATAAAAATTAAGTGTTTGAAATTAACTCTGAATGCTCATCATTCAATTAATAACAGAGACTGACATCATCAGTGATAAGCTATGAAGCTCACAGTGTACAAACTTCTGATAGATATTTTTGGACAAGGTCACATCAGCTGCTCTTAATATTATGAGCTTCCTTTTATCCTCTACACTTTCCTTTTTTAAACTTGCTAGATATATTTACAGAACATCACATTTTCCCCACAAGCTGTTTTAATTTGCATTTTTCTCAATGACTAATCTGACATACCAGATAGGAGATTCTTATTTTTTCCATCTTAGTAAATGCTAACCAAGTATTTTGTTTTGTTTTCATGAATTCTGATAAATCTAGCAATAATAGACAAGAAATAAATAGTCCAATGTCTGTATGTTCTTGTTCTCAAGATGGCCATGTTTTTGAGATTATCCTTTTTGCAAAATGGCAGTCCACGTTTCCCCTTCGGTAACTTTGCTGTAAATGGAAAGTCATACAAGAGTTGCCAGAATCAATGTTTTAGATTCTGTGTCTCTCAGAGGATTCATGGTGGTAATGCTGTATACCATGTGTTTCTATTTGAAATTATCTGAGCTTCTTACTTGTAGTTATGCTGCAAAATGGTGTGATCCTGAGTCTATTCTTCTTCCAAAGCAATACATAATTTTATTGCCTTGTTTTTCAGAAGAATGCACTTTCCTATTTCTAAGACATTGAGAGATTATTCCATTTCTCTGTATTTGTACCAAGAAGAAGGAAGCAATTATCCATTTCTACTTCTTCTCTGTTACATTATTTGCCAAGCTAATCCTCTTTGTGCTTCCAGTGGACATTTGTCTCCCGGTTATTTATAGTCACCTAATGATCACTCTTCAGGAACTCTTGTCTGTGTCCCACATGTTTGATTGCAACAAAGCAGTCGGCTGGCAAGAAATTTCAAAGAGAAACCCCTCAAAAACTGGCTTCAGGATTTTCCACATTTATTGCTGGTTAGAAATAGGACTTGGGAAGTACAGCTTTACTTCATTTTACTGCACTTTGCAGATACTGTTTTTTTACAAATTGGAGGTTTGTGGCAATCCTGCCTCAAGTAACTCTATTGGTGCCATTTTTTCAACAGTATTTGCTCACTGTATCACATTTTGGTAATTCTCACAGTACTTCAAACTTTTTTATTATTATTACAGTTGTTATGGTGATCTATGATCTGTGATGTTACTAATGTAAAAAGACTACAGCTAATGAAAGGCTAGATGTTGGTTAGCATTTTTTAGCAATAAACTATTTTTTAATTAAGGTATGTACATACTATAGACTATAGTATAGTATAAACATAACTTTTATATACCCACTTGGAAACCAAAAAATTCCTGTGCTCAGCTTATTGCAGTTATTTATCGTGATGGTCTGGAACTGAACCCACGAAATCTCTTGGTATGCCTGTATTCATTCTGCACTTGTCACCAACAGCCTATCAGGGATTTATCATAAATGGAGGCATCCCCATGTGAAGGTTCCTAAATATAGTCTGTGTGTGTAATTGTACTTTTGCCATTGGTGTTTACATACCTTAAATAAATCTTGCATCTGGCTGACAGGATGATTCTTCTAGGAAACTGTCATGACTGTGGCTATAGAAACCACTAAGTTCAAAGAGGAGCCAGGAGTTGAGGCTGAGGGATAGCAAAGATTGAGAAGGAGAAAATATTTCCATTTTCAAAAGGAATGAGGCAAGTAAATGGCGTGACTTACTGGTAGCTTTATTTCTGAAAGAGTCATAAGGTTTCTTGAGAAGTTAGGCAGAAGGACTCCAGACTGAGAATAGGGGTGAGACAGAGATTAAACAGAAATCTCTAGGCAGAGAAATGAGTAAAATCCATTTCTAAAGCTAGAGAACTCAAGACTAACTTATCTATTCAGTAGCATTTATTGAGGATATATTGCATGTGAGTCAGCAATTATTATACTATTTGTCCACTTCACTACCAAACAGATTGTTCCTTTGCTGGCAGTGCTGTCTTTAGTGGACAGACAGGTATTATTGTGTCTCCCTAGAACAGTACCCCCTCCCTTTCTTTTGGGAAGTGCTCCTCACTCATTTCAACCACATGACTCTGTAGAGAGATACAGATGATCCTCTTCTATCAGGAAAAGTGGGCACCTGCCCAGGTTGGCCCAATCTTGTATCTCTTCCCCTAGGCCACAGTGACTGTAGTAGAGCTTGTGACCTATGTGAAGCCAATGAGAGCATTTATAGCTTCTATCATTCCTCAAGATTTTCGTACTTGGAGTTGGCTGGGCAGAACTCTCTTTCATATCTGGTCAGGAAGTTATCAGGATGTAAACCTAAATCTGGTCATCATTAGAGCCTGGAAGGACATAAGGACAGCTGGCCTGGAAGACCAAAGCTGACTTATGGAAAGAAGCAGAGATGAAACTTGCAGAGAGACACAAACACACATAGCAATTGTCCTGTTTGGCTTTTGAGTCCTATATCCAATCATCCCTGGAATCAGATCCCAGCTTTTCCATGGTGTGTTATGTGAGCTAATTCATTCCTTCTTCAGATAGTTGGAACTGTGTTTCTGCACCTTACAATTGAGATCTTGAGAATCTGTGGACATTTCTGCTTTAGGTAAGAATATGGGGACTTCCCTGGTGGTTCAGTGGTTAAGACTTCGCCTTCCAATGCAGGGGGTGTGGGTTCGATCCCTGGTCGGGGAGCTAAGACCCCACATGCCTTGCAGCCAAAAAACCAAAACAAAAAAACAGCAGCAATATTGTAACAAATTCAATGAAGAGTTTAAAAATGGTCCACATCAAAAAAAAGAATATGGAAAAGACTATCCAATTGTTGTCACGACCATCCTAAGAAGGGGGTTTTAAAAAAGGGTTAGAGAGATAATGTGTATATTGGAAAGTTGGAGGCAGAGAAGGTGTAGGGCAGCGGTCCCCAACCTTTTGGTCACTAGGGACCGGTTTCGTGGAAGACAATTTTTCCACGGACCAGGGCGGGGGTGGTTTGGGTGGTAACGCGAGCGATGGGGAGCGGCAGATGAAGCTTCGCTCGCTTGCCCCCTGCTCACCTCCTGCTGTGTGGCCCAGTTCTTAACAGGCCTCAGACCGGTACCAGTCCGCAGCCCAGGGGTTGGGGACCCCTGGTATAGAGAGCTACATTCCCAAGGCTTGGCCCCAGGAGAAATCATCAAGCCCTCAGTAGAAAGACAGGGAGAAAGCTACAAGCCAACACCAAGAAAAGACTGCTGGTTCACCATTCAGACACCAGATTTGTCCAGAGCTAGCCTTAATGATGAATGTCTTATTATGCAACCATTGCTGAAGCACACATTCAGGTTTATTTTCTGAATCCTGATCTGATATCATGTAGTTAAGGAGTCACCCTACTCAAATATATAGCATTTAGTTTATCTGTCTTTTAGGATTAGGCAGAAGCCAGATACTCAAGAGAAGAATATTCAAATCTTTAATCTCTTGGAAGAGGCAGAAACAATACAATGGAATAAAGGTTAAAAAGCAACAGCAACAACACATTTTAGGCCTTGTTGTATTGATTTAAAGAAAGTAACCAAAGGTAAGTAAAACTTCAATGGAAGATAAGTAACTGTAAGTAACTGAAACCCCAACTCGAGCTTGGAAGGGGGATTTATAGCTTATATCATTTATGTTTGGGGCTTCAGGTGAGCTTTAATCAGGGTTGCATGTCTTTCTCTGTAATTCTCTTGGCTTTTCCAGCACTGCTAGATTCAAGCTTCCAGAGAGGGCCTCTCTTAGAAAACATGTACTTTCTTCCTTGTTTTTGTACAAGCCCTCTTAAGCCTAAGCTTGCCTTTTTATTTTAGGATCAAACTGAAGACCACAAGGCATTCTAACCTACTGAATTTTTCTTACCAGTTTTTCTAGTTCTATATCCTCATTAGGCACATGATCACCATCCTTATGTTTAACCAATTGTTTTGCTATCATATGACAATGATTGCCAATTTCCCAGCCTCGAATAAAGTACGTTCACTACCTAATTTCTATTCAATTATTCTCACATTTTATAGTCTGTTACTTTCCACACCTTATTTCTGGGAATAAATTGTGTCTGTTAGGATGTATTTGACTGAAGGGAATAGAACATGCAGTGTGGTTTAAATATCAAAAGTGCTTTATCGGTTCGTGTGATAAACAGTTTGGTGGTAGGATAGCCTTCAAGCATGGTTTGATCAGGACTTTGGCCCCATTTCTCTGTACTGCTGGCTCTGCCCTCACACTGTGTTGGTTTGGTCCTCAATCTGGCTTCCTTCATGGTAGTGAGATGGCTGCCAATGACTAACAAGGCTACATGTTTCTTATTTACAAATAATGAATTTCTCTCTAAATTTCAGTTTTTCTGTCACATTAGTAGAGAGACAGCAGCTCTGGTTCATAACTAAGTTGTACTTAATAGCTTCCACATCTCCATGTATTAACTCAACATGTACCCCTGACAAAATGTAATCCCCTCATGTAATAAGGAGAAAGGAAATCTCAGTCCAGCTATCAATTTTCACAAGCATTTTATTTCAGAGTACTTTATGTTAAGAAGGTTTTTCTCTTCCCAAACTCAGTGACCCATTTTTCTTTTCCTCTTGCCCTCAAATAGAATAATTTTCTTATTTCCAGATTGAAGTCTGAGAGCAAAGAAGATGCCTCATTGTTGGTAAAAATGGGAAAACCCTGGGAAAGGGGCTGTGCCAGGAAAGAAACACTATTACACTACTTCTTCCTTTATAGCTCTCTTCCTGCTTGTAGAAGTGTCAAGAGAAAGAGGAACAAGTCCTCCTTCAAAGGAGAAACAGCTGTTGAGATGAGGTTACCACTCACCTTACACATACACCCTGGAATTTAGAGATCTGGTTGCACTTCTATGCCAGCTCTGCAGAGGGTCCCTGGACAGCACTTTGTATCCAGCACAGCTGTATTTTAGACTCTTAGCCCTTGCTACTCTATTCCTTTTTGCTAAAGCATAGCCCAACACATGGTTTTCAAGTAGAATTCAAACCACTTCCTTAAGAATGAACTCAGTAATAGAGTAGTTCATATGTAAACCTGGGTTTACTTAGAATGTCCAACTACATGTTTAACTAGAAAGAAAGCAGGTTATAAGGAAGATGTGGTCAGAGTGGTACCTAGAAACCTGCCAAGGCAGGAATCTAACCCTCCTGCTCTGTGTCTGTGAAATGTGCAGAGGTGTACAGAAAAGGGCCTGTGGGAAGTCAGGGGAAAAGGCTCCCTCCTTCTTAAAAGAAGTTCTGGGAAATTCCCAAAGAGAAAGAGCAGAAGAAGGGAAATTTGGAAGAGAGCACAAATAACTCAGAAGTTGCAGCAAACTAACATTGGATTCGGTGGTTCAAGCTCCTAATTCTTCCCCCAGATGCCATTCTTTGGGACCATACATAGAACTATGTCTTAAAACCCAGCCTTTCCCCATCACAATGCCCTTTTTGAATTTAGATGTCACAACCAAGCAGAGTACAATCTGATGCCAACTCAGTCGTGACAACAGATTAAAGACTACACATTTACAGCCTGAAGTATTTCATTTTAGGGAGGGAACTGCCGGATTGGAGACCGCTGGAGTTTAGTTAATGGACAACCAGTCTAAATTGCTCAAGGCTCTGGTGCAAGGGCACCTGGGGTGTCTCAGAACAGCTCTCACTTCTCACCCAGGCAGCTATCCTGTTTCCCAAGCTGCTCAAATGCCCAGCAATTCGACCATGTGATAAATACAAATTAAACTTCTGGCTGTTCCAATCCTTCTTTATTATGAGCACTGGGGAGCCAGTTTAAGGGAGTAAGCATTCAAGGGCAGAAATAGTTATTGTGTTATCATTGTCCACAAAAACAAGTGGATGCAAATTCCTCACTTTATTGCTTTGCTTCATTTCCTTCCATCCAGACCTTCTCCCTCTTTCCATAACCTGTTTTGTATTCTGCTGGTAGATCTAGCTCCTCCTCACCAAAGAAAGAAAGCTAAATTGTTTTTAGATAAAAATGTCATCTGCCTCCCTCAAAATGGGAAATTCAATCATACAAATGACTGTACAAATGACTGTGGAGGCTGGTTCTCCATTTCCAATGTGGTGTCACTTAGAATGAGATGTTCTTCAGCAGCTGTTGTGCATTATTATGGAGGCTGAAAGCCCATCCCACCAATCATGGCAGAGGATACCCAAAGCTGCAGCTCCTTCCCTCAAACAAATTACTTCAGGCTATAAAATCATAATTGTCAACAGCAACCAAGAGAGCAGACTGCATTTGAGAAGTCCCGTGCACCAAGCTTAGAGTACAGGCCAGAGACAGAACATAGGATCAGCGACTTGCTGTGTGGTCTGGGAACAAACAAGCACTTCTCACAACTGTGACATCCCCTGTGAGGTTAAGGTATAAAAGGTCTGAGAGCCATAGAGCAGAAGGGGCCACAAAGCTTGGTGACATGTCAGCTGGCTTCAACCAGATTTCTACCTCTTCATTCCAAAAGAATATTTCCCTGTTATTACTGCTCTTCTCTGCTGAATAGTGCTTTTAGGTATATTCAGAGTGTGTTTTTAAGATCCATCCCTTTTATTAGATGCAGCTTAAAGACAACTTTTGTTTATGTAATGCATATATTGTACATCCTCATGATTGGACTGCAAAGGACTAATTATTAAAGACACGTGTCAGGGAATAAGTCAGTGAAAATGCACAACAAATTCATTCTAATGTGCTCAAATAACTGTTATCCCCACAAGAATGGGAGAATAAATTAAAGTACATTAGCTTCTTTATTTGGCATCCATAAAGATAGTGAAAGGAAAGGAAACAAGTAGGTACTGAGTGCGTATTTAAGGCTAGGCCTCAGTATAAGGGATTTTCACATACCCTATTTCATACAGTCCTAGAAAACCCTGTTACATCCGAATTATTATTTCCATATTTACAGGTAAGGATATTGAGGCTGACAATATGTAAATTGCCCAGGTTTCTACACAGAGAGTGAGTGAACTAGAATTTGACCTGTCTGACTCTATGCTCTTTTTATTACACATTTCAACTTGGGATATGACTTAATGAAAGCAGATTTCAGTAACCCTTTCCCACCTTGAGGCTGCTCAATTTTTAGAGGAAGAACTATATGGAAATATTATGCCTTTGGGGAGCAAATTACTCATACCTCAAGTAATGCAAGTTTCCCTTCTGTATTTTCACTTCCACGGGCTTCTCTTCCCTTTTCCTATTTGCATGAGCATGGGAATTTGAAGCAGAGTAAAACAGCAGTCCTAGGAAAAATGTGGTCATATCCCTCTAAAAACTACTAAAATGGGCTTCCCTGGTGGCGCAGTGGTTGAGAATCTGCCTGCCAATGCAGTGGACACAGGTTCGAGCCCTGGTCTGGGAAGATCCCACATGCTGCGGAGCAACTAGGCCCGTGAGCCACAACTACTGAGCCTGCGCGTCTGGAGTTTGTGCTCCGCAACAAGAGAGGCCACGACAGTGAGAGGCCCGCACACCGCGATGAAGAGTGGCCCCCGCTTGCCACAACTATAGAAAGCCCTTGCACAGAAACGAAGACCCAACACAGCCAAAAATAAAAATAAATAAATTAAAAGAAGGCTCAACATTAAAAGAAAAAAAAACTACTAAAATGATAGTCCAGGAGAACCCGTATAATTTCTCCCTCATCAAGACTTTCCCTTCCAAAAAACAAATACCAAAAACCAACCAAACAAACAAACAAAACCAGACAGGAAGATACACACACACATCCCTCCGAAAAATTCTGCCTGTGTCTCCTAGCCTGGCTTGTGAGTTCCTTATGGATAGAAATTATTGGCTTTGGACCTCGTTGTGAACTCAGGACCTCTTATGGGAAGTGAATGGTGGTTTGGCTGGCTTGGCACTGCATAAATTGTTGGTGTGGATCTGAGGGTTTGTCCTGAGGGTTTATAGAGCCAAAGGACAAAGCAAGCCAGCAGACTCTGCAGGAGAAGGGCAGACAAAGGGTCAGAGGCAGGACTGAAGTTGAAGGTACAGAGCCAAGAGGTTGGTCTGGTGGAAGCAGAGATGTAGATGAGGGGAAGGCAGAAAAAAGAGGAAAGACAACTACTGTGAACAGCCTTGAAGAATCTGTAAACCTTCCACTTCGGGACTGCTCCGTTTTTAAAGTATAGGACATGTGAGGTGGGTGTTATGTTGTAGAATGGACAAGAATCTAGGATGGAGATTCATAAAAATTATCCATGAAATAGACGTGGGTTTCATTGTTGTTGTTATCATATTATTTTAGGTCAGCTCTCCCCAGTCCCAACAACTAATAACTCCATTCTTCCCCGCAAAGAAAGCATTTTGTCTTGTCCTTTCTGTGAGGATAACCCTACTGGATCTCTTCCTGATGCATGCATGAGGTTGTACTTCTATCTTGCATATTTTCTTACCTCCCATTTCCTGCCATGTTTTCTACTATCTATAATATTGCAAATGAAACCTGCAAGTTTTTACATTTCCTTCTTAATTCTACAGTCATTTATTTGCTTTTTTCCATAAAATTCCCTAAAAAAAATTACAGTCTGTGGAAACAGTAATATTGCCTGTAAATTAAAATGGAGATGCTCAGCACATCAGCATTCAGAAAACCTTCTAGCCATGGAGCCCAGTGGGAACCTGTCCTCATATACAAACTTTCCCCTTTAGTGTTACACAAAGAAGAATCTGGTACTTAAAGAATCCCCCTGGGGACTTCCCTGCTGGCACAGTGGTTGAGAATCTGCCTGCCGATGCAGGGGACACAGGTTCGAGCCCTGGTCCGGGAAGATCCCACGTGCCACGGAGCAACTAAGCCCATGTGCCACAGCTACTGAGCCTGTGTTCTCGAGCCCGCGAGCCACAACTACTGAAGCCCGCGTGCCTAGAGCCCATGCTCACAACAAGAGAAGCCACTTTAGTAACTCTGCGCACCACAAGGAAGAGTAGCCCCCATTCGCTGCAACTAGAGAAAGCCCCTGTGCATCAACAAAGACCCAAAGTAGCCAAAAATAAATAAATAAATAAATAAACTTATTTTTTTTAAAAAAGAATCCCCCTGGAAAGTAAGTAAGCACATCTATAAATCTACTTTGCAATACCTACGTAAGGGAGATTGTGATTCAGCCTTGAATAATAAAACATTGAAGTACAAAACATTGTTGGGACTTCTGCCGTGCTTAAAATAAAATTGATGTAATTCTCAAGCTAAAATTCAGAAAGTAGGTAGTTATAATCTAAAAGTGGGCTTGGGTTGGGATGTTTCCCTGACTCTTTTCCCCTCAGTAGAGAAGAGTAGCACTTGGAGTTATCTTTTCTTGGCCAGTGCACTCACTCTCTTCCAAAAGAAAAAAAAAATCTTTAAATAAAAGTACTCAGAAGGGAGTATCACGGAAGCAGAGGAACAGTCTGTCAACCTCTCTATTCTCTCTGTGCAGACTTTTTCAGAGAATGAGAGGGAGGTGTCTTGACCCTGGGGTCTGCAACCAGGTTGGTTCCAGCAAATCTCTGAAACGACGCTGAGTTCCATTTGGGCAGAAAACCAGGAGGTGGTATTTTCTTTCCTCTATAACACTGGAGCTTGCTTTGATTGAATATCTCAAATCAATACAAGGCATGTCAGACTCTAAGTTTTTTTAGGGTTAAAATGTGTCTGAGAATAGGTTGTTAGCATATTGAACCAGAATTCAAAAAAAATGTCTTCTTTCGAATTCAGAAAAACTCCCAGGTCTCTTCACTACATCCTCACACAGTCCCCTTAGTGGGCTTGTGGCTGGGCCGGTTAAAAGCAAATCTGAAAGCTATTTCCACTAATGCATCTGCTCTAGGCTGCGAGACTAAGTATTTGCTGTGTTTCCAGATCTTTCTGGTCTCTTACGGTTTGGAAATCAGAATGCACAGCTGCAATGTGGCAGTCAAAGTGCGGGAGCTGATCATTTACATTCTAACACACAGAGATTTCCTAGTCAGGGTTACTTATAAATCAAATAGATGTCATTTCATAAACACCCCCCAAACAACTGTACTCCATTACTGAAATGGGAAGCAATGGTGTTAATGGGTAGCTAAGGACTAAAATCAATTTAACTTACAGGCACTCAGCTGCTACAACAGTTGTGAACATGTCTGAATGTTAATAAACACTGATTGGTATTAATATCATACAAGACTTTAAATGTGGCTGGCATGAAATTCTTATTCTAATGGATAGAGAATCTTGTTGACAAAGATTTATTCTCTTTTTTCCTTTGTCTAAAGAAATTTCCCGTAGCTTTGACAGTATTATCATCGGTTTCACAAAGATATTATGGCATTTCTTGAGTTTTAGAGACTATGACATAACACTCTCATGAAAAGAGAGAAAGTTGAGCACTCATTTGTCACCCAGAGACAACACCAAAATGATACCAGGGGCTGCAAGTGGAATGTGAAAATTAGGAGAAAGAGTGAATATATGCAGACCATGATAATACAGAACAGCTGGGAATGAGGGGCTGTTCCACAGAGAAGGTGACAGCAGCCATGACCTGCGTAACAAATGGTAATGTTAGGACATGGCTCCACTTTTGTTTCCTTTCAACGTGAGTAAAAAGGAACAAAATGAAAGGAAGTGAAATGTATTGACTGGAAATGCAAAGGGATCTGATTTTAGCAAGTTTCATGTGAACTCTGAACTCTGTAATTTCTTTCTAATTTTTTCATCATTATTTGCCTTGACTACTCTGTGATGCGAAATGACGAGACTCAAGAATGGAGAGTTAAAGTTAGGGATTAATATGGATCAGTGTATTTTACTTGAATAATATCTATTATCTAGGATGGTTATATATTTTAACAGCTTTATTGAGGTATAATTGACAAATAAAACTTGTATACATTTAAGGTGTACGACTTGACATTTTGATATATGTATACACTGTTAAATGATCACCACAATCAAGCTAATAACATATCCATCACCTCACACAGTTACCATCTTTTCTTTTTTTCTGGTGAGAACACTTAAACAAATTTCAAATATACAATACAGTATTATTAACTATAGTCACCATGCTGTACACTAGATCTCCAGAAATTATTTATCACAAAGGTGACAATGCAGTGCAGTGGGGGAAAGGATTATCTTTTCAGCAATTAGTGCTGGGTAAATTGGATGTCCATATGAAAAAAAAAAGAATCTGTATCCCCCCAAGGATATACAAAAATAAATTCTAAGAGGGTTGTGCGTTCTAATTGGTGAAAGGTTAACGTTTTAGAAGAAAAAACAGGAGAATATCTTCATGACTGTGGCACAGGCAAAAATATCTTTATGAACCTAGTGGCAGGGCAGGAATAAAGACTCGGACATAGAGAATGGACTTGAGGACACAGTGGGGGAGAAGGGGAAGCTGGGGCGACGTAAGAGTAGCATTGACATATATACACTACCGAATGTAAAATAGATAGCTAGTGGGGTGCAGCATAGCACAGGGAGATCAGCTCGGTACTTCATGACGATCTAGAGGGGTGGGATAGGGAGGGTGGGAGGGAGGCTCAAAAGGGAGGGGATATGCGGATATATGTATGCATATGGCTGATTCATTTTGTTGTACAACAGAAACTAACACAGCATTGTGAAGCAATTATACTCCAATAAAGATGTATTAAAAAAAAAGACACACAAGGCATTTAAGTATATTGAGAAAAAAATTGATAAACTGAACTATAAGATGAAGAACTGTGTATCAAAAGACACCATTACAGGAGCAAAACTACAGCCCATGGTATGAGGAGAGATATTTGTGATACAGATAACCAACCAAAGACTTGGAAACATGCTATGTAAAGAAAGTCATAAAGAAAAACACAGACCATACAAAAATAAACTTTTACTTGAACAGGGAATATCCAAATGGCCAATACACATATGAGAATACACTCAACTTCATTGGTCACCAAAAAAATGCCAAACTGAATTCAATGAAATAAGCTTGTCAAAAAGTATAGTTTTCTAACAAACTTATGGTTACCAGAGGGTTGGGGGGGACGGATAAATTGGGAGATTGGGATTGACATACACACACTACTATATATAAAATCGATAACTAATAAGGACCTACTGTATGGCACAGGGAACTCTACTCAGTACTCTGTAATGGCCTATATGGAAAAGAATCTAAAAAAAGAGTGGATATATGTACATGTATAAGTGATTCACTTTGCTGTACACCTGAAACTAACACAACATTGTAAATCAACTATACTCCAATAAAAATTTTTTTTAAAGTATAGTTTTTTCACCTTTTAGGATGTTTAGTTATTTGATGTTCTTTCTCCTATGTCTCCTTGTTAGTACATATGGTCAACTAGCCAAAGATAACAGGTAGGTCTTGTGTTAGTATCTACCTGTACTACATGGACAGGCAAGGAAAGTTGCATTTATCTCCTTCTTGGATCATGTGTATAACTATTCCTCCCACCCAGTCTGCTGACTCAAAGCACAGGGTCTACACAGTACATACATCTTTGCTTTATATGTGGGCTTATATGTAGGAATACACGGTGTTTTTATCTGGGTGCTGATTATACAGGAGTGCTCAATTTATAAAAATGCATCCAACAGCACACTCATAATTTGCTTACTTCTCTGTATAAACGTTGTAGCTGTTATACTTCAATAAAAAAGTTTTAAAACTCAAATAACACCTGAACTCAAATGTTAACAGGTCCTCACTCTTTGCTACACCCTACAGAAAAGTTGAAAGACTATTAATACAATTGGACGCACATATACTCTATACCTATATTCACCAGTTGTTAAAATTTTGCCACACTTGTTTTCTCTCTCTTCTCTCTCCCTCTCTCTATCCACATACACACACATTTTATCTATACCAGTTAAGAGTAAGTTGTAGACATTACTACACTTCACTTCTAAATTCTTCAGTGTGTATTTCTAAGAACAAGGACATGAACCGAAAGTACTACATAACCACAATTCAATTATCATATTGAAAAAATTGTTTCTTATGTAAATTCTGTATTCAGATTTTCTCAATTTCCTCAATAATGTCATGTAGTTTATTTGTTTGTTTAAAAAGCCAGGCTCCTTATAATTAGTTGTCAGGTCTCTTCAGTGACCGTTGCTCTCCCCTTCCCAGCTAGTCCCAGGAGGGAGGTTATCTACCCTCTCTACCCACAGAATCCCCTTGCAAGCACCCTCTGGGGTCTGAGAGAGGAGCCTGGAAGTGCTATGACATCCTTGTGTATGAGGTTCCCAGAGGCGTTCTGTTCTTATGCTTGCTCACTCTCTTCTTTTAGCAATTCATTAAAAGTGACCTGAAATCTTACTTGCTTGCATAGTGACCCCACCTTCCTCAGTGCCCTACCTCAGGCAAACCAGGGCTCATGCACTCTCTCTTCCTGAAGGCATCCATTTTTAATTCAGATTTCATGATAGTTGGACGCACTGAAAACTTAGCTCTTAAATGGGTTCAAGAAAATGATTTTATACAATATGCAGCATTTGCCTGATCCTAGGGTGGGAATGACACTCCTTCCAACTTTCCAGATCCTAAGAAGAAGCCAGAAGCTCACTCTATTTTTAAAATTCAATGTATTATCTTTCACAGTTATTCTTTTTGATGTTCAAATTGTCCCAGATTCCAAATTTGGCCAGTCACAATGTCCTCAAGCTGGCTCTTGTGACTTTTTGATATGTTGTCATTTGTCCTTGAGCATTTTCCTTCTAGCATAAGATCTTCCAGCTTGCTTTGTGCTTTCCTTGCCTCAGGCCTGGAGTCAGGTTATTTCTCCATGGATATTTGGTTCCTTTTACTGGGGAGTAGCAATGAGAAACCTGAGCACTAAATGTGCACATTGCCACATGCATCATTATTTCTAAACCATTTCAGTGACGAAGTGAAGAAATAAGAGGGTTGTTTTTAATCGTGAGTTCGTATAGATATTGCCTATTCCATTTCAACACCACCTCCATTCCTTATTGTATTTTAACTCCCTCAGTGAGAGCTTTGGTTCCAAACACTGATATATTTAATCATTTACTCTATTCTAAAATAAAAATAAAATTACTTTAGAAGCACTATACTTATACTACTACCAATGACAAACCAAGTAAAATCTCAGATTCCTTTGCAGTTCTGAGTGTACATACTGTATACATATAACATACTGTGTTCAGATGTTACTTGATGCATTTTTGTGCTCGTTACAAATTTGATATGCAAAATTTTAGGTTCATTTGTTTTTGTTTATATTCAATTTTAGGGTTTTCCCCTCCTTGTTGTTATAATTATACTGTTTTAAATATGTAAAACACTGATTTGGTTCAAAGGTAAAACTTATATTAAAAGATATATTCAGGGGCTTCCCTGGTGGTGCAGTGGTTGAGAGTCCGCCTGCCGATGCAGGGGACACGGGTTCGTGCCCCGGTCCGGGAGGATCCCACATGCCGTGGAGCGGCTGGGCCCGTGAGCCATGGCCGCTGAGCCTGCGCGTCCGGAGCCTGTGCTCCGCAAAGGGAGAGACCACAACAGTGAGAGGCCCGCGTACCGCAAAAAAAAAAAAAAAAAAAAAAAAGATATATTCAGAAGGTCTCACTTCCTTCCCTATTCCTTCCATTCTGTTCTCATTCATCACTTGTGGGTAATCAGTTCAGTTCTATTAGTTTCTGATTTATGCCACCCCCCCACCCGCCTACCATACACACATTTTCCCTTCTTTACTTGAACTAAAGATCAGCAGGATATTGAAGAGGATTTTCTAGCAGTTATCTTGGTTTATAGTGCAAATTTGTTTGCAAGAGAGGAAAAGTTCTAAAAAGTTTTTTCATAAGGATGACAACTGACTTGATCAAAAGCTTATTGAAAATAAAATCTATATGCAGAGAACTGCATTCTCTTGCATCATTTGTCAAATATAATTTTTTTTTTGGTCGCGCCACGCGGCATGTGGTATCCTAGTTCCCCAACCAGGGATCGAACCCTCGCCCCCTGCACTGGAAGCACGAAGTCCCAACCACTGGACCGCCAGGGAAGTCCCATTTGTCAAATATAATTTTTGGTTGCATAAAAGTATAATAGGAAATATAATTGCTAGATAAGAACTGTAATAAAGATCAATTAACTTCTTACACTCTTGCTCCTATTTTTTCCTTCTTCTCTTTCTTCCTCCTTTTCTCCTTTCTTTTCTTCCTTTACTACATGGATACTGGACATCCTTCTATGCATGGGAGTACAGAGATGAACAACACAGATGAAATCCCTGCCCTTAAAAAACTATTTTATTTGGAGAGACAGACAGTGAATGAATTATAATAAAGCAGTGTAGAAAGATAGGCTGCCATTTCCCCACTTTACTGTTGGGTGGTACTGTTGGGTGGTAACAGCAGTTTAGGTGATGGTTATACATCAATAGTTGCATTGTGTAAATAATATCTCAGTATCCATAGAAGTCAGGAGAAGGTAATTAATGATATGAAATTCTCTTCCTTCCCTTTAACTGACCAAATTTGCTTTGACAAAATATAGTGGAGATGGGAGCGTTGGGAATAAAGACTGTAAAACAGAAGCTCCTCTACAAACCAACTTTCACTTAGGAATTTGGAGAGATTAAGCAAAGCTGCATGCTTGTGCAAGAGTGTCATATCAGCCCCCTCTGTAGAAAATGGGGTCAGCAGTTGTGTGGTGATACAGTGCTGGTTGTTAACCCACAGTAAGTTTGTCACATTTGTGCTTTGTTTCCAGATCTGTTACAAACCCTGTCAAATCCCATAAGTGCAAAAACATAGTAGTATTGAATGTGTTTAGAAAAACAGGTACATGATTATGATGGAAACCAAAGTGATCTTGTCTCTACACAAATATACTTTGTCCCTAGACATGTTGTCCTCATAGATAAATGGACTTAGGATCAAACTTGGAAATCTAACCTGTACATAAGGGTAGGAACTTCTGAAGTTAAAAACATGGGAATCAATCCCATGTCTTTTAGATTATATATCTTCCAGTAGCATTGGGTTCTAAAGTCATTTGTGTAAGTCAGAAATCCCCTGTAGTCAAAACAGTCTTTGAAAATTTCTAAAATGGTTTGTGTATGTAACTTTAAATAGTAATTTTAAAGTTTGAGCACTATTGAGTTAGTCTTTTTAAAAAGGCGGGAGGTGGGGGACAAAAATAAGCTCTAAATGCTGATGTCTTAGCATTAGAATCATTCAGCCTTTAAGATAATCATTAAATCTCTGAATGTAATAGAGGAAGGAAGGGGATTCTAAACTGCTTTTGCGTATCTTCAGATTGACTTCATGTTTCAAAGGCAATAAGCACAGTTATTTTCACACTTGTTAATTTGTGTGTAGTTTTGAGGAATAAATGAGGTATGTATGTGAAAGCACTTGGTCCAGGGCTTAGCACATGGTTGGTTCTCAATAAATAAATAGGAACTGATTTGAGCCTAAGATTTGCTTGATCAGATCCACATGAATATGACTTTAAAAAGTAATAGAGAAATACTCAGCTGCCTGCTGCCTGTCATTTCAAATATGCATTTCTTGAGACTCTGCTAAACTGCAATTCCTTTGGGAATTGGTCTCAGGGCCCCTTAAGTGGGATCATGCTCACCCAGGGTATAGGTTCTCAAATCAGTATGAAAAATAAATGCATTTGGACATGACTAAAGTATAGATGTCTTCTTATCTGTAGTTCAATGCACAATTCACCTTCTCCATTGTTCCTGAATATCTCTGTACCCTTTGCATTCTCCCACCTCCCATCCATTACAGCCCATAGAAACTTGCTGCTTAGTTTTCCAGCATTTTTCCTCAGTAAGAATATGCAGTCTCTAGGAGAAATTCCTTGGTAATTATTTTAATTCCCAGTAATGAGATAGAAAAAATTAATAACACCTTTTCTTAATTTTACTCACTTGAGTATTAATTAATTTGGAAAGCAGTGTGTGTTTTTCTCTGTACATGTTTGGAGCTAAATTAAAATTAACCCTAAGGGAAAATACAGACTGTTTAGAGAACTGCTCTTCTTTAAATATTTTTATCATCAATTTTTGTAAGGAAACTGCAAATATATTCTCCTTATTAAAAACACAGACAGTACAAAAGAATATAAAGTGAAGATCATAATCCTTACCACTCCCCTCAAATTCGAATCCACTCTCCAGAGAAAACCAAGTGCTCTTAACAGTTTTGTGTGTAACTTTCCAGACTTTTATCCTTTTATTCATATATGTATAGACACACATAAAAATATCTAGTATTGCTTTCTTTACCTTTAACAATACTGAAGTTAAACAACAATGTATTATAGTTCAACTTGCTTTTTATCTATTAATGATGTATCGTGGTAACCTTGCCCTATGATCCACCCCACTTCTTTAAACTTGCTCCATACAGTATTTCATAGTAATGCATGCACCGTATAACCTATTTGATATATATTTAGTTGTTTCTAGTTTTCACTGCTACAAATAATGTATCAAACAACATTACTGTTCCATTACTGTGCACATTTGTATTTTTCTAGGATAGATATCTGAGAGTGGACTTTCTAGGTCATAGGTAAAATCAAAAGATTTTACTAGATACTACAAAACTGTCCTCTACTAAAGGCTTGGTCATTGTGCACCAAGAATGCAAGAGAATACCTGCTTCCCTTACACCCTTGCCCTTAGTGGATATTCATTTTTATTTATTTATGCAAATAAGATAGAGGATAAATTACACCTATTTATTTTAATATGCTTTGCTCTCATATCTAAAGAAGTGAACCATTTTTTAATTACCTTAATTAGCTACTCATTTATTTTCTTCTGTGTACTATTTGTGCTTTGTATGCATTTTAACGTTTGAATATTTGCCTTTTTCTTATTGAGTTTTAGGAACTCATTATATAATCCTGATATTGTTTTGGGTTGTATGTTACTCATCTTTTAACTTTAAGATGTCATTTTGTCTTTCAGAAGTTTTAAACTGTTATATAGTCAAATTTTTCATTTCTTTATGATTTCTGACTTTGGGGTATTGTTTAAGAAAATCTTCTCAGACTTCCCTGGTGGCGCAGTGGTTAAGAATCAGCCTGCCAATGCAGGGGACATGGGTTCAAGCCCTGGTCCAGTAAGCTCGCACATGCCGCAGAGCAACTAAGCCCATGTGCCACTACTGAGCCTGCACTCTAGAGCCCGGAAGCCACAACTACTGAGTCCACATGCCCCAACTACTGAAGCCCATGTGCCTAGAGCCCGTGCTCTGCAACAAGAGAAGCCATGGCAATGAGAATCCCGTGCACCGCAATGCAGTGCAGCCCCCGCTCGATGCAACTAGAGAAAGTCTGCGTGCAGCAAGCCTGCATGCAGCAATGAAGAACCAACACAGCCAAAAATAAATAAATAAATATATTTTTTTTAAAAAAGAAAGTCTTCTCCACTCCAGTGTTGTAAAAATATTATCCTATATTTTCTTCTAATACTTTTGTAGGTTTTTATTTTATACAGACAATTCCTTAATCACAGAAATTTCTTTTGGTGTACAGAGTAGTCATCTTCCCTTTGTCTTTTTCCAATGGATAACTAATTGATCCAACTATTACTAAATATTCTTTCCTCGTGCATTTGAAATATTTCCCTTATCTTATACTAAATACCCCTATATACTTGGATTTTTTTTGGAACTTTCAAATCTGTTCTATACATACATTTGTAAATGGCCCCTCAAATACTGCCCTATTTTAATTGCTATAACATTATATAAATTTTTGATATCTGATGGAGTATGTACCACACTATTCTCAATTTGTAGGTTTCAAAATTCTTTGTATAGCTATTAGATCATACTTGCTAATTTTGTTATTTCAATACCCTTGTTTATTTTTCATCTATTTTGTCAACTATTTATGAGAGGAGTAAGTTGACATCTCCTATTTAAATTGTTTATTTATTTATTATTTATTTATTTTTATTTATTTTTGATTATTTATTTTTGGCTGTGTTGGGTCTTCATTTCTGTGCATGGGCTTTCTCTAGTTGCGGCGAGCGGGGGTCACTCTTCATCGTGGTGTGCGGGCCTCTCACCACCGCGGCCCCTCCTGTTGTGGAGCACAAGCTCCAGACGTGCAGGCTCAGCAGCTGTGGCTCACGGGCCCAGCTGCTCTGCGGCATGTGGGGTCTTCCCAGATCAGGGCTCGAACCCGTGTACCCTGCATTGGCAGGCAGATTCTCAACCACTGCGCCACCAGAGAAGCCCTAAATTGTTTTTTTGACCTTTCTTTGTAAACTTAATAAGTTTACATATCAGTGATTGTCAGCATATTTCAAATCTATTTTTTCAGATGCATAAAATTTCCTGTTATAATGACTTGGTGGATAATAACTTCTTGCTCAATTTAAATATCACTCTCTTTTTCTTTTAATACATTTTATCTTTCAAATCTATTGTTACACTTGTTTTCTTTCTTTTATAGCATTTGTCTGGTATATCTGTTTTTCTTTTATTTTTTAAATTTCTTGTGTCATTTTAAGTTTGTCTCTTGGTTAAGAGCATACAGTTGGTTTTTTCTTTTTTTTTTTTTTCTGTAACCCTGGGTTATTTTATTTGGAGTTCAACTCATTCAATTTTTGGATTATACTTGGACTTTTCCCTTTCATCTTATGTTTCTATTGACCTTTTAATTATTCTTTTTTTCATATTTTTACCATGTATTGGCTTAATTGAATTTTAATTTTCTCTTTTAATATTTCTGCTAATAATCTGGAAGTCAGTCATACTGATTCTACTCTTCTAGAAGTTGTTTTTATATATTTAATGGACATATTTAAACAACTTATTATTATTATTCTGGGATAATTTTCCATGTGCCCAATTTTCTGTCCTCTTTCTCGTTCTCTCTCTCCTTCCCTCTCTTTCTCCCTTACTCCATTTCTCTTCTTTTAATTTGTATTCTAGGATATTTTCTAAACTTGATCTTCTAGATCACTAATTTTGTTTTAAGCCTCATCCATTTTATTGTTAAACCCTTCTATTTTTTTTAATTACAACAATCATGTCTTTAAGTTAAAATAAACTTTTTGTGCTTTTTTTTAATGTGGTATTTTCTTATTTAATGGATACAATATCCTCTCTATTCTGAGAATATCAATACATTTTTTTAAAAGTTCTTTTCTGGTCTCTGAATTATCTTTGTTTTCTCAGAAGTCATTTGTTCTCTTCATCCATCTCAGACTTGTTCACGCATTTGGTATCCTTGGCTGTCAGGGTACTCTTATGACTGAAAAAAAAAGGTCATAATAATAGGTAGTGCATTAGCTTTCTATTGCAACTGTAATAAATTACAATAAATTTAGCAGCTGAAAACAAGACAAATGTATTATCTCACAGTTTTTGTGCATCAGGAGTCAGTGTGGGTCAGCTAGTTCCTCTACTCAGGGTCTCACTAGGCTGAAATGAGGATGTGACTCATAGTTGGGGTCTCATCTTATGCTCAGGGTCCTCTTCCCAGCTCACTCGTTGTTGGCAGAATTCAGTTCCTTCTTGAATAAGTGAAGTCCTCATTTCCTTGGTTACTTTCTTCAGGGTAACTGTCACCTCCTAGAGCCTTGCCAAATGCAGTTCACATGATTGTTTACTTCTTCAAGGACAGCAGGAAAACATCTCTGCTGCTTTGAATTTCCCTGACTTCTTTTGCAGGCTCACCTGATAATTCCAGGCCCACTCAGTGTAATCTCCCTTTTGATTAACTCAAAGTCAAATTATTAGTAACCTAATCGTGGGAGTGAAATCCCACTGTATTCCTAGGTTCTGTCCTCATTCAGGGGAAGGAGATTACACAGAATGTGTACACCAAGGGGCCGGAATCTTGGGTGCCATCTCAGAATTCTATCAGAGGAGGCATAATTTTTTTCTGTAAGTGTCGATCTGTTTCCCCTACAGGCTCGCTATTTCTCTTGTAGGACAGTGAACTGAAAACTAGCCAAGTGGAGTGGGGATGGAAGTGTGTTGACTCGCTGGTTTTGCACGTTATCCAAAATAAGGAAGCTTTACATGAGGAATGAGGGTTCTTAGGACATTTTATTCCAGGAAAATGACTTTTTTTCTATGGGATATCCAGTAACCATGAAGTCTGTTCTTCTCTTAATTTCCTACACTCAACCAGGAACTTTCTTAAGTAGGTAGTTTACTTTCTTCATCATGCCGGGTTTCAACCTGTGATCAAGTGTTGCTGAGATGGATTGCGCTGGTGGTCTCACTGGTCCTGCTGTTCTTTGCTCATCTCTCTAATTAACTTTCCTAACGGCTGTCCCAAAACTCCCTCCTGAGCTTGCTATTTATTCAGAGCTTGCAGTTTTTCTGGATCTGTTGTTACCTCTGTAGTTGCTGTTGGTTGCGGTGGTGGTGGTGGTGGTGGTGGTGGTATGTGTGTTTGAGGGTATCTTTTTCTCCATTTTTGTCCCATCTACTTTCTATCTTCCAGGAATTTCTCACAATCTTTTATCTGTTGACAGCATAATTTTAAAATTTGCTTTCTCATGCTGCTAAAGATTTATTCACCGTAAAATATATTTTCTATATTTAAAAGGGATTTGAGTTAGGAAGGGAGGTAAATGCATTTGCCCATTTCATCATTTTGCTCTAATTTCTAATTTTGATGTTTTTAACTTTACAAAATCAAGATTTTTTTGCAATTAGGGTTAACTGTCTACACGTAGATAATTTAATAAAGCTCTCAAACTGTTATCCTTACCCTTTGCTCTTCTAATCTTTACTCTTCCCTCCTTAGTTCTCCAAGTATAAAGGACAGAGAAAAGGCAAATATGAAAATCAAATACTACTTTTCCTTCTGTGTTTATCCACTGTGAAAAAGTTGATTTTGGTTGAAATTTCTGGCTATAATGAAGCCTCTGATTAGTGCATTCTCTCCCCACCTGAATACCCAGTGCATGGATAACCAAGGCACTTTCATTGCCTTCAAATGATGAGAACATTTTCATGAAATAGGCTTATTTAATAAGCCATCGAAAGCAAAAAGAGAGTGGAATCAAGTTAGCAACTTCTCTTAGGGAACTAATGTGGAAAACACGGAGAGAGCACAACCTCACAGAGAATCATGGAGTTTCCTAACTAGGTAATAAAGTGCACAATGTCTTATCAAGAGATAACACAGCATGGTTTAGCCCATTATTTAAGGGAGAGATTTTAAAGAATCAGATTTTGAAAGGGGCGTGTAAGTATTAGATCAAACAACATATATAACATATATATGTGTGTGTATGTGTGTGTGTATATATATATATATATGTATATATATAGAGAGAGACTAGTCCAACTCACAGGTGGTCAGATTTTTAACTCAGTTTATAGTATACTTGAGTATACTTGTATGTTAAATGCATATAAGAGACCAGAGCATAAATTCAGGCCCTGAGAGAGTAACAGTAACTGACATATAGGAAAAGGGAGAGCCATTTCACATGACTTTCAGCAGAAAGTAGTATAAAGGGAATCAGAGGAAAAATGTTTTAGAGAAAGCCAGGGCTTGCAAAATGGGCCACATGAAAAGAATATTAATTCTAATATTAGCACAAACATATGGACACCAAGGGGGGAAAACCGTGGTGGGGTGGGGATGGTGGTGTGCTGAATTGGGCGATTGGGATGGACATGTATACACTGATGTGTATAAAATTGATGATTAATAAGAACCTGCAGTATAAACAAACAAACAAACAAAAATACTAAACTTTCTTTGGGTTATTTGTATGGAAATATGTTAATATAAATGTTTCAGACATTACATGAAATTTCTAAAAATCTTATATGTTCTGGTATAATGTTATAAGTTATAATTCTAGTTATTACTTTAAAATGTGTATCTCAGAAATAACTAAATTTCCTTGTTAATTGCATTATTATGAACTTTCATCAAATCTTTAACCATGTCATTTTTAAGTCTTCTGTCATTTACAGACAGTTCTGGGTGTACTCTGATGCTTTTGCAAAACTGTTCCTATAAAAGGGTTTCATCTTCAAGGAATTCATGGAAAAGACTCTGACAAGTACACGTTTCTGGTAACTGACTATACTGCTGCACTGAATGAATAAGCATTTTCAGAACTCTAATGGAAAACTGATGAATTCAGAAAAGTGCTAAAAAAAGATGATGAAAAAAATTAATTACATGGGACTGAGTGAACTGATGAGGATGATTATAATTTTTGTGACTTTCTGTTTGAATAAAAAAAATCCCACAAGGACTCAGAGGCAAAAAATATACAAATCAATTTTCACTGCAAAGTAAAGGACATTTTACATGGGAGGATTACTGGACTGAATGTCAATATTATGACATAGTATGAGAGTGTTTCATGTTTGGTAATTGCAATCATTGTTGCTTTTGTTGTGGTCATCCATTTACAATGCTTGGTGTCAGTTTATCTCTTGTAAAAATAAAATACAGTGTGTGTGTGTGTGAAAAAAACAGAAAAAAATAGCTTTGAATGAAAGACAATTATTAAGAATTTTCAGTAAAACAAAAAGCTAAGGTGAAAAAACAGAATAAAATAATTTAAAGTAGCCCTTGGTCATTTTTTACTTCCTGTGTGGTCATTGTATATCTGAGAGAATTGTCCCAGGGCTAGATGTCCTCCCAGATTCCACACCTGTTTTCATGATGCCCTACTGTACTGTGGTTTGTGTTTCTGGAAATCCATAAGAATCCCTTTGTAGTTAAAATAACCCTCATTTAATTGGACTGACATGGTTGAGTTACTGAAATTAGCAGTCACACAAACCTGATGAGAACAAGTATTTACCTTCTCTTTTGTAACTTTAATTTCACTTAATCATATAGTATGAAAAATCTTTTCAATGTCAACATATATATGGATCATTTAAAATGACTACATAGTGTTCCATTTTGTGACTAAAACATAAAATTTGAACATTCTTCTACGATTAGACTTTTAAAGACATGATTATCCTCCCCAGTTGCCTGATTTTTGTTCCATTTTTAAAAACTGAATTCCCAAATAGGTTTTTGATTAGACAAACCCTGAAAATTTTCTTTGGAGAAAAAGAAAACCTCAAAAGTGAAAAACCTATAATGAAAGGATTAAAACTAATATTCTAACATTTTATTTTTCTATAACATGCCTGAACATGAACCAGAACTCAGAATTCTATGAAAGAGAATTGATGTAACAGCGAGTTGATGTCACACAGCCTGTGTCCTGACTGTCCTAGAGCCAAACAATGCCTGGTCTCCCAGCTTTGGCAGAAGATGTGCTTCTAAAAGCCAGGTTTAAAACTTGGATACTACTTATCCATAATGAGGGCCTTCTTTTGCAAGTCATATATTTGAGAAGTGCTTAACTAAAATGTTTTTTCCCTAAAACTAATTTTGTTTTTATCTTTTTTTTTCAGTTGACCTTAATCCAGTTATAGGAAACTAGACTTAGATTGTGGATAGTAGTAGAATTGTGTATTCTCCTTTCTTAGCTCACTTACTTCAATTATTGCTAAGCCTGTAAGTATAATACATTCTAATGGCTCAGAGTGTTTGATTGACCAAGTTGCTTATTCCAAATAAATTGGATTTTCAGGGGTTAATTTATTTAGGAGGAAAAATGACAGTGAAAGGCATGTGGTTTATAAGGACAGAATGATGAGTCTAAGGAAAGAACTGGCTGGATGTTCTCCAGTATCTCCTTAAATTCTAGATTTCTTGACTCCAGTTATCCTAGTGATAATTCGAAACTTTATCCCCTAAAATTCTTCTGACTTACAAAATGGATTGGGATAGTCTCAGTTTGTAGGATCAAAAATAATAATAATAATAATTATCTGAGTCATTCCCAAAGGATTGTTTTTACCCTGGTTTACAGTGGGGAATTAATTCTGTTTCACAGAGAGTGTATTTTGGGATTTCTAGGTGTGTGGAAGTAAAACTCTGCTCAAGGATGTACCAGTTTTCTAGTAGTTGCTACATATTACTTCATATATCAAGGAAAAGTAATTCTTTTTGATTTTCTTACTCCCTGATTTTGTACCTCAGTCTTTTTCATTTACAATCAACTTTTTATTCCACTAATGAGCCAACTTTAGTAACCTAGGCTTCCCTGGAAAGGTTTTCTAGTCTTTTTTTTTTAAATACAGAAAGATTTTCAGTTGGAAATTCTTTCTTCCTCCATGTCGAGGAAGCATGTTGAGGTTGCTAATTGACTGGGAAGGGAAGTTACATTCGAATTCACCGTGTGCCTGCACTTCTCTCCTAGATGAATGTGAGTCTATTGATGTCATGACAAAGTTTATTGTCGACATCTTTGCCATCTGCATTCTTTGTACACTCATGCTGATTGCTTTTCTCAGCTTCAAATTTCACTCTTCACTTAAAATTGGCAATGCGAAACTATGAGTCACTGTGGTTTAACAGTTTGAATAATAGCCCCTCAGATAGGATCTCTGGGCGCTCTCTGGTTGAGCAGGGTCTTTTCTTGTCATAATGGACATGTAGGCTTTGCCCTGTGTAAAGTCAAGAAAGGAGGGGAGTTTGAAAAACAGAGAGGTTAGATTTAAAATCTGGGTTGTCTTCTCTTGATTGGAGCTGTAACCTCATAAGGAGAATGGTCTCAGCCTGGTGATCTGTGAGTCAGTACAGCTTTGCCATTGTTTTGAATAATTTGACTGAGTTTAATACCAAATGTTCAGTTTAACACATTGATTGAGTCCCCAGTCTGTCCTAGGCACTGTAGACTTAGGACACTGTGCGACATAGACAGGAGTCTCTGCCTTGTGTTCATTCAGCTAACTAGGTGAACTTTTGCCTGAGTTAGAGACCTCTCTAGCTATTCTTTCTTCTCATTCATGGTGGCCTTGGGGACAATGAAGTGGTCTATAGGACTAATGGGAAAGCTGAACTGCTTGGAGGTCAGAAGGCACAAATAAAAAGAATGTATAAGTCAGACTACAGATAATTAATTTGAATCTCTTTTCAAAATACTTTCCACTATTTCTGGAGCAGGGGAGCAATTAGTCAGGTTCTTACATCTGAAAACTCTAGTGCTCCACATTTATGGTATATTTGGGGGTCCAGATTATTCCTGAAGTTACACTACATCAATGTCACTTGCAGTTAAATGATTTTACACATAAGTAGTCAGATCCTGTCACTTTGCATGCAGATAATTTCTGTGGGAAACATGTGCCATATTCAAAATCAGCCTTCGGCCTTCATAAGTCCTATATGCACATTTGTTTTCTTTTTTCTGTTTTTTTTTTTTTTTTTTTGTCCATGTTGCGCAGCATGTGGGATCTTTGTTCCCCAACCAGGGATTGAACCCATGCCCCCTGCAGTGGAAGTGCAGAGTCCTAACCACTGGACCTCCAGGGAATTCCCAACCTATGTGCACATTTTGGATGAGCATGAGTAACTTCTCCAGAATTTGCAAATATCACAAAAGAATAACATTTTCTTTAAAAATGCACATTTTGAATATACTTCGGCTGAAAACAGATTTGAAATATGTTTTTTACCCAATGGACAGTGGTGGGAAGGTTTCCAACATATACATTATTCTTTATTTCTTTTTTGTATACTGTACAAGTCAGAGCCTTGGTGAGCTTCTTTCTATTTTAGGTGACCCATCTAATTTTCACTTTGCCTTAGCGATTACCTGATCAGCCTAGCAACTCTTGGCCTACATCACACATCCTCTTCTTAATAGCCAATGTCAGAAATGCACCTATTCTTGTGTGCACCCAACAATCCTCATGAAGTTTTATTTATCCAACTTCTTTTTAACCATAAATTATAATTATCCTTCTTTTGCTAAAGTTATGTCAAGTTTCACCGGTGGGAGTCCCTTCAAGCTGGTTCCTGTGTTCTTTTAATACATCTCCATTAATCTTTTTTTTTTTTTTTGTGGTATGCAGGCCTCCCACTCTTGTGGCCTCTCCCGTTGCGGAGCACAGGCTCTGGACGCGCAGGCTCAGCAGCCATGGCTCACAGGCCCAGCCGTTCCGCAGCATGTGGGATCTTCCCGGACTGGGGCACGAACCCGTGTCCCCTGCATCGGCAGGCGGACTCTCAACCACTGCGCCACCAGGGAAGCCCTCCATTAATCTTTGACTACTGATTTGTTTTTTGGCAAAACAGCTTGTTCTTTACCTGCCCTACACCTAGAATCGACCATTTTTCCAAGGAGTCCTGATTCTGTTAGTGGGAAATAATATAGAAACCAGAATCTTTCAGAAAATCATAATGGCTACATAATATCCCCAATAGTCCACTTCGGAAAACACACAGAAAAGCTGATAGAGAAACCCACATAATTTCTCCCAAGCATACCTAAATACATATAATGAGAAATCTGGAAGGAACTGTTTATCAGAAAAATACACTGTTCCAGTTTTACCTAGTGTCAGGGAAACTCTTCTTTTTCCCCTTCTCCTTTGTGGTGGTTTCAAAACATGTCTACAAATTCTTTGACACTCCTCTTTTCAAAAAATGAAATCTAATTCCTCTCTCCCTGAATGTAGGCAGTACTCACTTCTAACAAAATGTGGGAGAAGCAATGCTCTGTGACTTCTGTCTGATCTCTCTCTCAGGACACTTGCCATTGGAACCCAGCCACTATGTTGTGTGGAAGCTCTAACCATATAGAGAGACCACATATGGGTGTTTTGCCCTACAACCTCAGCTAGGTCCTCAGACAACAGCCAGGATCAACAATGAGACCAGTGAATGAATAAGCCTTTAGAAGATTTCAGCCCCTGAACATTGTGGAGCAGGGATAAGTCATCTCCACTCACAGAAATCATAAGAGGTAATAAAGGATTATTGTTGTTTTAGGGCAAGTCACTTCAGTGAGCCTGAAATGGAAAAACACTTAACTTCCCCCTGAGAGATGTGCTCAAACTTTCAGAAACACTGTGTTGACCTTCTTTTCAGGAGTAAGGGCAAGAAAAAAATGGTACACCAGTTGGCTTTTTATTTCTTAACAAATTATCATGCTGTTCAGTTGATCATTCATAACTCTCTTGGTTCCAAGATTCAAAAAATTCAACTAGAAGTAGCTCATCAAATAAGGATTTATTGCTTCATGTATCTGATAGGTCCAGTGTGGATCTGGCTTCAGAAATGGCTGAATTAAGGAAATGGAACAATGTCATCAGGATCCAGTGTATCTCCAGTTTTCTGTGGCTCTGCAACTTTTACATTTCTTCATTCTTAGCTTCCAGATAGTGACAAGATGGCACCAATAATTTCACGCCAACAACCTTCCAGGTTTAAGTCTAATAGCAAAAAAATATGCCTTTCCCTCAGCAGACCCAGCAAAAAGTCTTACTCTATTTCATTAGCTCTGACTGGGTGTGTGTCCATCTCTGAACCAATAACTACAAATTAGGGAATGCAGTGCTCTGATTGGCTAGATGAGTCACCTGAACTTCCTTGAGGAAGTTTCATTTCATGAAATGAAAATGGATGAGATGATTCTGAGAGGAAAGCAGGATTTAGTAACCAAAGAAGGATAGATAGGTGGGTAAAAATAATTGTACAGCAAAGTTCAGTTAAACGTAACATATAGATAAGCTAAAATTTTCTGTTACACACTAACAAAACACCTTTTGGAATTTCTTCCCTTCTACCGCCTAAACCCAATGAACAGGTACAAAGAGTATATTGTTCATTGAGGTGTTTTAGCCATTTCATTTTTCCAAAGACAATATTTCCCATCAATTTTTTAAAGCTATTTACAAGAAGTGTTATTTACTACTTCTACTCTTAAACATATTGAGCACTTCTAAATATCTAGAAATACTAGATATAAGAACGTACTTGTCTGCTATGTACACAGACAGCACTGCTAAATAAAACTGCATGCACATAACAATGGTTATAATTTGAGGTATCTTTTAAATATGACCATTTTGGCCTTAAACAATTCCCTCCTCATCTCCTATTCTCCACCACCAATCCAGTGGACAAGTAAAGGCATGTGTAATGCTTGGAGGTGGCTGAACAAATTCATACCTGAAAGTCATTTA
This sequence comes from Mesoplodon bidens, assembly GCF_964165515.1. Classification (NCBI taxonomy): domain Eukaryota; kingdom Metazoa; phylum Chordata; class Mammalia; order Artiodactyla; family Ziphiidae; genus Mesoplodon; species Mesoplodon bidens. The sequence goes on along the minus strand of NC_138160.1, from coordinate 89,965,931 downwards.
CAGAAGACAAGTTTCCCCTGAATTTCAACACAAAGGGTACAAAATGTGCTAGTATTACTAAATACTTTGTCATATACTGGCAACTTCTTTAACAACTAGAGATTAGGTGTTGCAAAATTAGGACTCATGTTCCAAATATGGTCATACTAGCCTTAACCTTTTGCAATTTTTTCCCTCCCACTTCCTCCAAACCAATGAACAAGTATAGATAATAGTATACTGCTCACAGAGGTGATTTAACAATTCTAGTCTCCAAAGACAATATTTCCTATGAATTTTAGCAAAAAGGTATTTACAAAGTGATATTTTACTACCTCTACATTTTACATACACCAGGCACTTCTAAATATCTAGATAGACTAAGTGTTTCAAATAAGGACTTAATTTCTCCATTATATACACAACAGTCTTGAATAAACTGCACACATGTAACAACAGTCCTAATCTGAAAGTATCTTCAAAATGTGAATATGCTGGCCTAAAATCCTTTCCTCCTCTCATTCCTCTATCAACCCAGCGGAATATAATGCTCAAATTTTCAGAAGATAATCTTTCCCAGGAATTTTTGTGCAAAATGTACAAAATTTACTGGTTACTAAGTCTAGTTTTGTCATACACTGCAACCTCTTTAACATCTAGAAAGACTAGATGTTGTAAGTTAGAACTCATTTGTCCATGATACACACAATATACATAGCAAAGTAAAATAAAACACAGGAACACAAGAGACAGTGGTTAATTCTTGCCTCAGTATAAACACTGTGGCATAGAGCTCTACTTCCTTCTCCTCTGCCCTCCCGTATGCACTGCTTAAAGAGGTGCTTTGGCTATTCCTCCCAAAAAACATTTCATATGAATTTTAACAAAAATATATTTACAAAATGTGATGTGTTACTACTTCTACATTTAACATGTATCATGTACTTCGTAACATCTAGAAAGATTAGATGTCCAAAAAAGCGCTTAAAGTTGTCAACTATACATGCAGTAGGGAGGAACAAAGCGCACATAAAAAACAATAGTTAGCATATGAAAATGTCCTCTAAATCTGACTAGTCTGGCATAGAACACTTTTCTCTCCTTCTCATGGAAGCAACATGAGTATTCTAACTCTCCCCTGTCTTACCACTCCTTGCTTAGCATGTAACCTGCTTGTGACAGATGTCATCAATTATCAGATTGTTGCCTGCTTTTGTGCTTAGTTCCCCTTCCCAATTCTTGGCCTTTCTTTGGTGCTCTACCATTAACCTACTGGCTCTTCCACAAGGCTTCACTGCTTTGGCTCCAAACTAAGTCCCAATTTTCGATATAACATCACAATGGAAATCTCTCTGGACTTTAAATTTCCCTAAGTCCAAGACAATATGCTTGTTTGGTTTGCTTTTTCACAAGTTGAAGCTGAATATCAGTATAAATATAGAATTGAGTTAGTCCTTGAAGGCCACCCTAATTGGATTTGACTTGAAGATTCTTATTATAAAACTCAATCAACCAGAACTTTCACTCTCTGAAATTCTTAACCTTATAGGAGGATGAGAGGAGGCCAAAAGTGTAAATTCAATGACACTTTTTATTTTAACAGGAAGAAAATTGAAAAGCAATCTGAAAATTGGAAATTTCTTATCTTCATCACACAATCTTTTCTCCTAAGAATCTGCTGTATGTGGCTAAATTTTAATTTACAACATTATATACCTCAATTCATCAGAGTTTCTTTAAAAGAAAGGAGTGGTTTCATATAAATATTCAGTTATTTATAATGAAGGAATTTCTATATTATAATTTTGTGAGTCAAAACAAGCAAGGCCTTTTCTTTTCCTTTGAAGGCTTTCTGTTAGTTCTGTAATCACATTTAAAAAATTTTATCCTCTTCCTCATTTTTTTGTAGTGCTTTACTAAGGAGATCATAGGATGTTTTATCATACACACAGAAACAACTAGCCAAGGAGTCTTCTTATATACAATAATGAGTAATATGATATTTTAAAAAATATCTACCTACTTCTGAACTTCAAATATGCCTTGCCCAGTACACTGATACAAATATGATTCTGGATCTATAGTAGAAAAAAATCTTAAATTTACTTGCATTATTCTTTAGGAATTGCATAAAGTGAAATCACAGAAATGTATTTAGAATTATTTACTTTTCTTTGTAGTTACTTTTTTGTTTTGTTTTGTTTCGTTTTGTTTTGTTTTTGCAGTACGCGGGCCTCTCACTGTTGTGGCCTCTCCCGTTGCAGAGCCCAGGCTCCAGACGCGCAGGCTCAGTGGCCATGGCTCACGGGCTCAGCCGCTCCGCGGCATGTGGGATCTTCCCAGACCTGGGGCACGAACCCATGTCCCCTGCATCGGCAGGTGGACTCTCAACCACTGCGCCACCAGGGAAGCCCCCTGTAGTTACTTTTTTTTAACAGATTTATTGGAGTATAATTGCTTTACAATGTTGTGTTAGTTTCTGCTGTATAACAAAGTAAATCAGCTATATGTATACATATATCCCCATATCCCCTCCCTCTTGCATATTTCTCCCACCCTCCTTATCCCACTCCTCTAGGTGGTCAGAAGCACTGAGCGGATCTCCCTGTGCTATGAGGCTGCTTCCACAAGCTATTTTACATTTGGTAGTGTATATATGTCAGTGCTATTCTCTCACTTCATCCCAGCTTATCCTTCCCCCTCTCAGTGTCCTCAAGTCCATTCACTATGTCTGTGTCTTTTTTCCTGTCCTGACCCTACGTTCGTCAGAGCCTTTTTTTTTTTTTTTAGATTCCATATATATGTGTTAGCATACAGTATTTGTTTTTCTCTTTCAGACTTACTTCACTCTGTCTGACAGACTCTAGGTCCACCCACCTCACTACAAATAACGCAATTTTGTTTCTTTTTATGGCTGAGTAATATTCCATTGTATATATGTGTCACATCTTCTTTATCCATTCATCTGTTGATGGACACTTAGGTTGCTTCCATGTCCTGGCTCTTGTAAATAGTGCTGCAATGAACATTGTGGTACATGACTCTTTTTGAATTATGGTTTTCTCAAGGTATATGCCCAGGAGTGGGATTGCTGGGTCATATGGTATCTCTATTTTTAGTTTTTTAAGGAATCTCCATACTGTTCTCCATAGGGGATGTATCAATTTACATTCCCACCAATGGTGCAAGAGAGTTCCCTTTTCTCCATACCCTCTCCAGCCATTTATTGGTTGTAGATTTTTTACTGATGGCCATTCTGACCAGTGTGAGGTGATACCTCATTGTAGTTTTGCATTTCTCTAATGATTAGTGATGTTGAACATCCTTTCGTGGGTTTGTTGGCAATCTGTATATCTTCTTTGGAGAAATGTCTATTTAGGTCTTCTTCCCATTTTTGGATTGGGTTGTTTGTTTCTTTGATATTAAGCTGCATGTATATCTTGGAGATTAATCCTTTGTCAGGTGCTTCGCTTGCAAATATTTTCTCCCATTCTGAGGGTTGTCTTTTCGTCTTGTTTATGGTTTCCTTTGCTGTGCAAAAGCGTTTAACTTTTATTAGGTCCCATTTGTTTATTTGTTTTTATTTCCATTTCTCAAGGAGGTGGGTCAAAAAGGATCTTGCCATGATTTATGTTATAGAGTGTTCTGCCTATGTTTTCCTCTAAGAGTTTGATAATGTCTGGCCTTACATTTAAATCTTTAATCCATTTTGAGTTTATTTTTGTGTATGGCGTTAGGGATTGTTCTAATTTCATTATTTTACATGTAGCTGTCCAGTTTTACCAGAACCATTTATTGAAGAGGCTGTCTTTTCTCCATTGTATATTCTTGCTTTCTTTATCAAAGTTAAGGTGACCATATGTGCATGGGTTTATCTGGGCTTTCTATCTTGTTCCATTGATCTATATTTCTGTTTTTGTGCCAGTACCATACTGTCTTGATTACTGTAGCTTTGTAGTATAATCTGAAGTCAGGGAGCCTGATTCCTCCAGCTCTGTTTTTCTTTCTCAAGATTGCTTTGGCTATTCAGGGTCTTTTGTATTTCCATACAAACTGTGAAATTTTTTGTTTTAGTTCTGTGAAAAATGCCATTGGTAGTTTGATAGGGATTGCACTGAATCTATAGATTGCTTTGGGTAGTATAGTCATTTTCACAATGTTGATTCTTCCAATCTAAGAACATGGTATATCTCTCCATCTGTTTGTATCATCTTTAATTTCTTTCATCAGTGTCTTACAGTTTTTTGCATACAGGTCTTTTGTCTCCTTAGGTAGGCTAATTCCTAGATATTTTATTCTTTTTGTTGCAGTGGTAAATGGGAGTGTTTCCTTAATTTCCCTTTCAGATTTTTCATCATTAGTGTATAGAAATGCAAGAGATTTCTGTGCATTAATTTTGTATCCTGCTACTTTCCGAATTCATTGATTAGCTCTAGTAGTTTTCTGGTAGCATCTTTAGGATTCTCTACCTACAATATCATGTCATCTGCAAACAGTGACAGTTTTATTTCTTCTTTATCGATTTGGATGACTTTTCTTTCTTTTTCCTCTCTGATTGCCGTGGCTAAAACTTCCAAAACTATGTTGAATAACAGTAGTGAAAGTGGGCAACCTTCTCTTGTTCCTGATCTTAGAGGAAATGGTTTCAGTTTTTCACCATTGAGAATGATGTTGGCTGTGGGTTTGTCACATATGACCTTTATTATGTTGAGGTAAGTCCCCTTTATGCCTACTTTCCGGAGGGTTTTTTTTTTTATTATAAATGGATGTTGAATTTTGTCAAAAGCTTTTTCTGCATCTATTCAGATTATCATATGGTTCTTATCTTTCAATTTGTTAATATGATGTATCATATTGATTGATTTGTGTATATATTTTTTTATTAGTTTCTGCTTTATAACAAAGTGAATCAGTCATACATATACATCTGTTCCCACATCCCTTCCCTCATGCATCTCCCTCCCTCCCACCCTCCCCATCCTACCCCTCCAGGCGGTCACAAAGCACCGAGCTGATCTCCCTGTGGTCTGCGGCTGCTTCCCACTATCTATCTACCTTACGTTTGGTAGTGTATATATGTCCATGCCTCTCTTTCGCTTTGTCACAGCTTACCCTTCCCCCTGCCCATATCCTCAAGTCCATTCTCAAGTAGGTCTGTGTCTTTATTCCCGTTTTACCCCTAGGTTCTTCATGACATTTTTTTAAAATTCCATATATATGTGTTAGCATACGGTATTTGTCTTTCTCCTTCTGACTTACTTCACTCTGTATGACAGACTCTAGGTCTATCCACCTCATTACAAATAGCTCAGTTTCGTTACTTTTTATGGCTGAGTAATATTCCATTGTATATATGTGCCACATCTTCTTTATCCATTCATCCGATGATGGACACTTAGGTTGTTTCCAGCTCCGGGCTATTGTGAATAGAGCTGCAATGAACATTTTGGTACATGTCTCTTTTTGAATTATGGTTTTCTCAGGGTATATGCCTAGTAGTGGGATTGCTGGGTCATATGGTAAAACTAAAAATAGAACTACCATATGACCCAGCAATCCCACTGATTTGTGTATATTGAAGAATCCTTTCATTCCTGGGGTAGACCCCAGTTGATCATGGTGTATGATCCTTTTAATGTGCTGTTGGATTCTGTTTGCTAGTATTTTGTTGAGGATTTTTGCGTCTATGTTCATCAGTGATATTGGCCTGTAGTTTTCTTTCTTTGTAACATCTTTGTCTGGTTTTGGTATCAGGGTGATGGAGGCTTTGTACAATGAGTTTGGGAGTATTCCTCCCTCTGCTGTATTTTGGAAGAGTTTGAGAAGGATGGTGTTAACTATTCTCTAAATGTTTGATAGAATTTGCCTGTAAAGCCATCTCGTCCTGGACTTTTGTTTGTTGGAAGATTTTTAATCACAGTTTCAATTTCAGTGCTTGTGATTGGTCTGTTTATATTTTCTATTTCTTCCTGGTTCACTCCTGGAAGGCTGTACTTTGCTAAGAATTTGTCCATTTCTTCCAGGTTGTCCATCCTATTGGCATATAGTTGCTTGTAGTAATCTCTCATGATCCTTTATATTTCTGCAGTGTCAGTTGTTACTTCTCCTTTTTCACTTCTAATTCTGTTGATTTGAGTCTTCTCCCTTTTTTTCTTGATGAGGCTGGCTAATTGTTTATCAATTTTTTTTATCTTCTCCAAGAACCAGCTTTTAGTTTTATTGATCTTTGCTTTCATTTCCTTCATTTCTTTTTCATTTATTTCTGATCTGATCTTCATGATTTCTTTCCTTCTGCTAATTTTGGGGTCTTTTTGTTCTTCTTTCTCTAATTGCTTTAGGTGTAAGGTTAGGTTGTTTATTTGAGATGTTTCTTGTTTCTTGAGGTAGGGTTGTATTGCTATAAACTTCCCTCTTAGAACTGCTTTTGGTGCATCCCATAGGTTTTGGGTCATCGTGTTTTCATTGTCATTTGTTTCTAGGTATTTTTTGATTTCCCCTTTGATTTCTTCAGTGATCTCTTGGTTATTTAGTAGTGTATTGTTTAGCCTCCATGTATTTATATTTTTTACAGTTTTTTTCCTGTAATTGATATCTAGTCTCATAGTATTGTGGTTGGAAATGTTACTTGATATGATTTCAATTTTCTTAAATTTACCAAGGCTTGATTTGTGACCCAAGATATGATCTATCTTGGAGAATGTTCCATAAGCACTTGAGAAGAAAGTGTATTCTGTTGTCTTGGGATGCAATGGCCTATAAATATCATTTAAGTCCATCTTGCTTAATGTGTCATTTGAAGCTTAGATTTCCTTATTTATTTTCATTTTGGATGATCTGTCCATTGGTGAAAGTGGGGTGTTAAAGTCCCCTACTATGATTGTGTTACTGTCTATTTCCCATTTTATGGCTGTTAGCACTTGCCTTATGCATTGAGGTGATCCTATTTTGGGTGCATAAATATTTACAATTGTTATATCTTCTTCTTGGATTGATCCCTGGATCATTATGTAGGGTCCTTCTTTGTCTCTTGTGATAGTTTTATTTTAAAGTATATTTTGTCTGATATGAGAAATGTTACTCCAGCTTTCTTTTGATTTCCATTTGCATGGAATATCTTTTTCCATCCTCTCACTTCCAGTCTGTATGTGTCCCTAGGTCTGAAGTGGGTCTCTTGTAGATAGCATATATACGGGTCTTGTTTTTGTACCCATTCTGCCAGTCTATGTCTTTTGGTTGGAGCATTTAATCCATTTACATTTCAGGTAATTATCGATATGTATGTTCCTATTACCATTTTCTTAATTGTTTTGGGTTTGTTTTTGTAGGTCTTTTCCTTCTCTTGTGTTTCCTGCCTAGAGAAGTTCCTTTAGCATTTGTTGTAGAGCTGGTTTGTTGGTGCTGAATTCTCTTAGCTTTTGCTTGTCTGTAAAGGTTTTAATTTCTCCATTGAATCTGAATGAGATCCTAGCCAGTTAGAATAATCTTGGTTGTAGGTTTTTCCCTTTCATCACTTTAAATATATCCTGCCACTCCCTTCTGGCTTGCAGAGTTTCTGCTGAAAGATCAACTGTTAACCTTATGGGCATTCCTTTGTATGTTATTTGCTGCTTTTCCCTAGCCATTTTTAATTTTTTTTTTTTTTGTGTGTGTGTGTGTGTGTGTTACATGGGCCTCCCACTGTTGTGGCCTCTCCCATTGCGGAGAACAGGCTCCGGATGCACAGACCCAGCGGCCATGGCTCACGGGCCCAGCCGCTCCGTGGCATGTGGGATCTTCCCGGACCGGGGCACGAACCCGTGTCCCCTGCATCGGCAGGCAGACTCAACCACTGCGCCACCAGGGAAGCCCTAATGTTTTTTCTTTGTATTTAGTTTTTGATAGTTTGATTATTATGTGTCTTGGCATGTTTCTCCTTGGATTTATCCTGTATGGGGCTCTCTGCATTTCCTGGACTTGACTATTTCCTTTCCCATGTTAGGAAAGTTTTCAACTATAATCTCTGCAAATATTTTCTCACACCTTTTCTTTTTCTCTTCTTCCTCTGGGACCTCTATAATTCGAATGTTGATGCATTTAATGTCCCTGAGGTCTCTGAGACTGTCCTCAATTCTTTTCATTGTTTTTTCTTTATTCTGCTCTGTGGTAGTTATTTTCACTATTTTATTTTCCAGGTCATTTTCCCTTCTTCTGCCACAGTTATTCTGCTATTGATTCCCTCTAGAGAATTTCTACTTTCATTTATTGTGTTGTTCATCATTGTTTGTTTGCTCTTTAGTTCCTCTAGGTCCTTGTTAAACATTTCTTGTATTTTCTCCATTCTATTTCCAAGATTTTGGTCATGTTTACTATCATTACTCTGAATTCTTTTTCAGGTAGACTGCCTATTTCCTCTTCATTTGTTGGGTCTGCTGGGTTTTTACTTTGTTTCTTCATCTGCTGCATATTTTTCTGTCTTCTCATTTTGTTTAACTTACTGTGTTTGGGGGTCTCCTTTTTGCAGGCTGTAGGTTTGTAGTTCCCATTGTTTTTGGTGTCTGCCACTAGTGGATGAAGTTGGTTCAGTGACTTGTGTAGGCTTCCTGGTAGAGGGGACTGGTGCCTGTGTTCTGGTGGGTGGGGCTGGATCTTGTCTTTCTGGTGGGCAGGGCCGCATCCAGTGGTGTGTTTTTGGGTGTCTGTGAACTTAGTATGATTTTAGGCAGCCTCTCTGCTAATGGGTGTGGTTGTGTTCCTGTCTTGCTAGTTGTTTGGCATGGGGCATCCAGCACTGGCGTTTGTTGGCTGTTGGGTGGAGATGAGTGTTAGTGTTGTGGTGAAGATCTCTGGGATAGCTCTCACTGATTGATATTATGTGGGGCCGGGAGGTCTCTGTTGGACCAATGTCCTGAACTCAGCTCTCCCACCTCAGAGGTTCAGGCCTGACACCAGCCTGGAGCACCAAGATGCTGTCAGCCATGTGGCTCAGAAGAAAAGGGAGGAAAAAAAGAAAGAAAGAAAGAAAAAATAATAATAATTTTTAAAAATTATTTTAAAAATAATAATAATATTAATAAAAGGGAATAGAGCAACCAAACAATGAACTAATCCACCAATGATAACAAGCGCTAAACACTAAACTAAGATAAACATAAAAATCAGAAACAAATCAGTCGCAGACAACAAACCCCAAGTCTACAGTTGCTCCCAAAATCCACCGACTCAATTTTGGGACGATTCGTTGTCTATTTAGGTATTCCACAGATGCAGGGTACAGGGTACACCAAGTTGGTTGTGGGGATTTAATCCACTGCTCCTGAGGCTGCTGGGAGAAATTTCCCTTTCTCTTCTTTGTTCTCACAGCTCCTGGGGTTCAGCTTTGGTTTTGGTCCCGCCTCTGCTGTAGGTCACCTTCAGGCATCTGTTCCCACCCAGACAGGATAGGGTTAAAGCAGCAGCTGATTAGGGGGTCTTTGCTCATTCAGGCTGGGGGGAGGGAGGGGTACAGTAGTCATATTTGGAATGCGGGGCGAGCCTGTGGCGGCAGAGGCCAACATGACATTACAACAACCTGAGTCTCACCGTGTGTTCTCTTGGGGAAGTTGTCCCTGTATCACAGGACCCTGTCAGTGGCAGGCTGCACAGGCTCCTGGGGGTTGTGGATAATGACCTGTGCTTGCACACAGGATTCTTGGTGGCTGCAGCAGCAGCATTAGCGTTCCATGACCGTCTCTGGGGTCCGAGCTGCTAGCCGTGGCTTGGGCCAGTCTCTGAAGCTCATTTAGGCGTTGCTCTGCCTTCTGTGGGCAGATGGGGAAGGAATCCCCTCTCCTTGTCTCTTGCCTCTTAGGCAGGTCTAGACTTTTTCCCAGACTCCCTCCCGGCTAGCTGTGGTGCACTAGCCCCCTTCAGGCTGTGTTCACGCAGCCGACCCCAGTCCTCTCCCTGGGATCTGATCTCCAAAGCTTGAGCCTCAGCTCCCAGCTCCCTCCTACTCCAGCAGGTGAGGAGACAAGCCTCTTGGGCTGGTGAGTGCTGGTCGGCACTGATCCTCTGTGCGGGAATCTCTGCTTTGCCCTCTGCACCTCTGTTGCTGCGCTCTCCTCCATGGCTCCGAAGCTTCCCCCCGCCCACCCCACCCCCCGTCTCCGCCAGTGAAGGGGCTTCCTAGTGTGTGGAAATTTTTCCTCCTTCACAGCTCCCTCCCAGAGGTTCAGGTCCTGTCCCTGTTCTTTTGTCTCTGTTTTTTCTTTTTTCTTTTGCCCTACCCAGGTACATGGGTATTTTCTTGCCTTTTGGGAAGTCTGAGGTCTTCTGCCAGCATTCAGTGGGTGTTCCGTAGGAGTTGCTCCATATATAGATGTATTTTTGATGTATTTGTGGGGAGGAAGGTGATTTCCACATCTTACTCCTCCACAATCATGAAGGTCTCCCCTGTAGTTATATTTTTAAAATACATATTTTCCCAATAAGTTTTGTGTGCAAATTTTAACCATCATTTAAATTATTAAATTTTTGCTGTCAGAAGACTGTTCCTTCATCTACTATTTTTGGAACCAAAAGAACCCTGAGCTAAACTGAGGCTTTGAGCTTTACACTTATATTTGTAAAATTCTATTTTAGCAAGGTTAACAAGAAGAAAGGCATTTTTATCACTGATCAATTACCTGTTGTTATTTATACCTCATGAAAATAGAAGATGGGTTCAGCCCTAGAGAGGGTGACCTCTTTTATTTATCAGTTAGCAAAACCATACGGTTCTAAACTGAATGTAATTGTACGTATCTGACAAACACATACACATTCAAGATCTATTGTTGTTGTTATTATTATTGCTGATGCATTCTGGGTCAGTCTTTTCTATTAATGTCTACTGATCACCCCCTTTTTGCTCTCCACATGCTGGTTCTCCATAAAGAGGGATGTGTAGTGTTGGTTCCCATACCATGGGGCTCACAAGGTCTGTAGCTGGGCCGAAGACTGCCATCTTGTGCAGGAAATCTAGCAACTCTTGAAGAATAGTGGGAAATAATGTTCAGGTCTGAGTAGGCCTCTTGTTTCTATGCTTTCTAGAACTGCTATTTTATTTGGTGGATCCAATGATTCCATAAATGCCATAAAGGTTAGACGGAGACCAGAAATATGTGTCTTAATTGATCATCAAACATTTCTGGATATAAGTGTCAGAGAGGAATTGTATAACAAAGATGAGTGGCCTCTCCTGGCTGTCCTGGCGGGTCTGTTTCTTTTCTTGCTCCATTTTGTTTAACATTGAAAGGAATTTAAAAGATAGTGCTAATTATCTCTCAGATTCATTCTCCTTTATCCCTTTTACTTTAAAAAAAAAATGCCCTAGGTTTTAGCTTGGCACATCACCGACCAGCTGGAAATTACATGTCTCAGCTTGCATCGTAGTTACATGAGGCTGAATGGGATGCAGGTTATTGGGATGAGAGCATAAGAAATGTGGGAACTTCTGGTCATGTCCATAAAGAAAAGCCCCTTCCCTTGGGCTCCCTCTTTCCCCCTTCCCACCATCGGGGGAAATGGCAACAAGAGGAGCTGCCTTACGTGTAGAGACGTAAGCTGCATATTAAGCATGGTTGGGCCAACCCAGCAGCCTGGTCTTTGGATGAACACGTGGAGCACAGGTTGCTTACTTTTGAGTTGTTACATGAAAAGGAAAGAAGCTTCTAATTTAAGCTACGTTATTTTGGGGTCTCTGTTACCTCAGCTTAGCCTGTGTCCTGACTAATGGAACAACGTAGAAAATCTTAACTGCTGTAAGATCCAGCACAGTCGTTATCATTTTCATTGTCCTAATGATATAATATGATCACCTGATGTATTCACTAATAAACTTCTCATGTCAAGATTACCATATTTCAAAATCAACAATGACACCATACAACATAATAGGTACAATATAACACACTGTGAAGTTTACAATGACAATAGCAGACATACGTCCTGAGCAGTGTTTTCATGCCAGAGTAGTGTGCATGTGCAGACTTCACATCTCTTCACCAGAGACTGGAGTATCAGACAGGAGGTGACATGTCTACAGATGCTTTGGAAAAGGCAAGAGTGTAATTGGGAAATGGGAACAGAGAGATGTGGCTAAGTATGGAACCACAAGTTGTATCTCTCTTGGAAAGACATTTGCTGCTAAGTAACTGGTACTAAAATATATTTTGAAACTAAAATTGACAGTTTCAGTGAAACTTTAGGGCAAATATACCACCCACAGAGGGCAAAAAGGCAGAGGAATAACATGCATCATCCAATTTGTTGTGCCATTAGGTAAAATCCCTCACCTGTTCAGACTGACATGGAACAGGCCTGTTTTCTGTCACTCACCCCTTTTATCCTCAAGAGAGAAGGCTGGCTAAGCAGAGACTCAGGGCAGCTGCAGGCTGACAGAAATTCCTGGCAGTGAAGCTGTCTATAGGTTTCTGTGTGTTATTAGAATTCTATTTCCAAAGGTTTTTAATGCAAAAATGGAATATATTAGAATACTTGTATTATTCACTAGTCCTGCTTAGCTACACACTAAAGAGTTTATTCTAGACTCAGGACAATGTCTCTGGGTATTAGAAGTTTCACAGACGTGTGTACTCCCTTGTACATTCCATAAAAGAGGCCAATGTGAACATTTCTCCTTGGAAGAGGAAACAGCCTCAAGCATCTGAGACCTTCCTTGCCACAAATTTACCCTCTCCTGAGAAGTTCAAATCTCTTCTCCCAATATATGAATATGTATAGAGGATCTTGCCTTTCATGCCTGAGTACTTGGGGCATGCACTGCTGAAAACCCCTGAAAAACAGACTTAATTAATACAAGAATATGCCTGAAAGCACTCATATAGAGGCAAATCAAATCACTCCTTAACTTTATAAAGCTCAGCAAACAATGTTTCTTGCCCACAAATCTTGAAAATACAAGTTATTTATTTCAAGTGGTCACATTTATAATTCACATTAGTGAGATTATCATATTCGAGGAAGGTCACCGAAATTAGCACTGTGACCCCTCTATTGTGTGTCCCACCAATCATTCAATGCCTTAAGTCACTCTTGAGGGCAAGGCACTGTGACAGGTCCCTGTAAGGTGAATGTCTTCACCATTTTCACCATAAAACCAACTGTTACTATGTGTTAGATGTTGCATTGAATATAAAGAATAATGACAACTGGTCATTGCTTTTATGAAACCTAGAAGCTGGCTGAGGAGCAAACACAAGTGTGACAGGTTCAACCGTTTTTCAGGTATTTCAAGGCCAATCATAATTAGCGGCTAAGTAGAATGAGTGGTATAAAAAAGTAGTCAAAACTCTTTAACCAGGTGCCCAGCCCTGGGTCAAGGACTTTCCACTTATTGTCTTACCCAATCTTCTCCACAACCTCTGAGCGATTATCCTCATTTGGGGAAACTGAAGTTTATAAAGGTAAAATAATTTGATAAAAATTCATGTAAACTAGTAAGTGAGGGGTCAAGGACTAGAATCCAGACCTGTCTCCTCCAATGACTTGAGTTTTTAGGGGGAGAAGTGATCTTGAGCAAAGTCTTGAAGGAAGGAAGCTTTGGCCGAGGGAAGAGCAAGGGCCTCCTGAGTTGGGGTCTGAAGGAACCAAGGACTGGAAGGTGGAGCCTGAGGCTTGCCTGCCAGCCCAGGAAATGCCTTCAATCCTGGGGGTGATTACCTCTTCCTTTTGTTATAACATACCTAGAGCTAAGCAGTTGGCTGTCTCTTCTATACTCACTTTCTAATTGTGAGTTAGTTCAGGTTACAGAAAAACCTGCACACTATAATTCAAATAAAAAGCCCTCAGTTTCTTTATGTAGAAGGGCATCTGGATACTAGCATGTCCAATTGTGCCTTGGAGCCAGGAAGTAGATAAACACATCAGAAAGTTGACTTTTCATTATGTTCTTGAGCAGATCATTGCAATGGAAACTTTAGCCCAATTAGGGCTTATGCCACAGACTTAAGGTTCCAATAAAGCCACTAAATTTGTAAAGAAGATTCTGTTTTAAACCTGCTGGAAATTTCAAGCTGGTATATCCCAGGGTTTCTAAGATACAGTTGTCTCCAAATTGGCCCTTTGTATTGTGACCTAGGGCAGCACAGCAGTGTTGCAATTGTGTCTAATTAACCTCCTGCTAAACGCAAAATGTCAGAAAGGCGAATCATCAAACTAGAGCTAGAGGCTGGGTTGTTGTTATTTTCAATAGGGATAGAACTAGCTGTTTTAGTTTCTGAGGCAACTACTCTGAAAGTTGGAAGGATATTAGCACTTTTGTATTAGGATATTTGCATGTCAAAGATGAGATCTGAATATGTTTTAACTTTGATGAGGTCACATTTTAGAACCAGTAGCTGAGAAAGACAGAGATAATTATAGCTGAATATTGATTTAGGGGGGAAGATTTTTAAACCAAGTTTGGTTCCATGTAAAATTCTGTTTTCTGCATAACTTGAGGTGACTAGCACAGATGGATTTTTTTTTTCTTTATTTAAAAAATCTGGTAGCCAGGTGGGGGAGAGCAAAAGACTTTGCATTATAGTTCAGCTGGGATAGGCTAAACTATGCTGCAGTAACAACTCCAAAATCATAGTGGCTTTAAATACCAAAGCTTTATCTTTCAATCATACTACATGTTCACTGGGTCAGCCAAGACCTAGCTGGGATGAGGTGACATCTCTGTGCTACCACAACTGCCAATTATTTTTCTACTGCTGTGTATCAAACTATCACAAATTTAGCAGCTTAAAATAACACACACACTTATGTCATAGGGTCTGTGGGCCAGAAATCTAAGTACAGCTTAGCAGGGTCCTTGGATTTATGATCTCTCACAGGGCTTCAATCAAGGTATTAGGGCTGGGAGTCTCATCTGAAGGCATGACTGGGGAAGGATTCACTTCCAAGCTCATGTGGTTGTTGGCAAGAAATAGTACCTGGCAGGTTGTTGGGATGGGGGCCTCTGTTTCTTGCCATGTGGACCTCACCACAGGGCAAATCAAAACATGGCAGCTTATTTCAATAAAGCCAGCAGGGAAAAGAATGTGCTTGCAAGGCTGTACTTACAATCTTATGTGATATAATATGGGAAAAGACATCCCATCACCTTTGCCATATTCTATTGGTTAGTATCAAGTCACCAGACCAGCACACACTCGAAGGGACTGCACAAGGACATGAATTCTAAGATGTGGAGGTCTTTTGGGATCATCTTAGGGTCTGTCCACCACTCACCAAGACAGAGAAAAGTAAACATGAGGGGCCAGGCACTGGCCCTTAAAGACACATCACTTCCACTTACATTTCATTGGCCATACCAAGTCATATGGCCATACCTGTCTTAGGAGAGGGGAGATACAAGTCTACATATGCCTGGGGAGAGGAGAAACAATTATTTACCAACAACCCCAATGACAGCCATGTTTTGTCTATGAAATAAAATTACTTTGGGCTCTGTAGAGGGATTCACCAGCTACAAACAGATCAATGCATAAAATAACAGGTTAAAAATTAAACAAATTAATTATACCATTATATCATTGTCTTAGCTTGGCTTCCCCTAGAAGCAAACCCTGAGATAAGAAATTGAGTAGAAGTAGTTTATTTTAGAAGTGATTATAGTGGATAAGGATGTGAAAGAGGAAGGAAAGAAAGCTAAAAATGAGTGTGTGATAACAGTTGCTACTGTGGGCAACTGGGGCTCAAACCCTCTGGAAATACTCTAAAGAGTTATCCTACCTGTAGGATAAGTAAAGTAGGATATTCTCCCTTTAACCCCTGTCTGTCACTGGCTGAGGGCTGTTCTCAGAGGAACAGCTAGCCTGTTCTTGATTGGGTTGAGAGAAAGCACTCAGGCAAAGAGTTTTGAGTGCTTGTGATATCTAAGTCTACCAGCATGGTGAGTGATAAACGTTTCTACGGGCCGGATCCAACAACATCTGCTACAACCATTAGACTTGTGTTGTGTGTGAACTGAAAGTCAAGGGAACTGGTTTCAGAATCAGGTTTTTATGCTAAGTGATTTAATAACTGTGTCGTCGAAAGTCTGTGCTTCTCTCCTGCCCTGAGCTCAACTCCTAAGTGTGTTTGGGGACAAAAAAGTACTAAGAAGCAAACTCTAAGCTTCTTAGTTGTATATAATCAATACAGCTTTTTCATTACGATTATCACTAATAGTAATACATAATAATAATGATGAGTCTGAAAGGCCATGTTTGCTTTTATAATATGGAGGATAGTAGAGGAAGTGGAAAGAGGAGGGGGGCAGTTTTTTATCATTACCAACAGCTTTCCTAACCTCTTATCCACAGACGGTTGCTACTGAAGGGCTGTGGAAGCAGTAGGGTTGAAGGCATCAGAGGCTGGGGAACTCTGGAGGCATTGGAGACACAGGAACAGGAAGATAACCTCATGGGCTATGGTAACTTCTGTCCCTGTGTATTAACTTGCTAGGGCTGTAATAATAAAGTACCACAAATTAGGTGACTCAAACAACAGAAATGTTTTTTCTCACAGTTCTGGAGGCTGGAAGTCTGAGAGCAAGGTGTCAGCAGGATTGGTTCCTTCTGAGGGTTGTGAGGAAGATTCTGTTCCGTGCCTCTGCCCTAGCTTTTTATGGTTTGCTGGCAATTTTTAACATTCCTTGGCTTGTAGAAGCATCACCCTAACCACTTCCTTCATCTTCATATGGTGCTATCCTTCGGTACATGTCTGTGTCCCAGTTTCCTTTTTTTATGACAGCCAGTGATATTTGATTAATGACCTCATCTTAACTAATTATATCTGCAACAATCAACCCTATTCTGAATAAGGTCACATTCTGAGGTCGTGGGGGTTAGGAATTCAACATATTAATTTGTGCAGGGGGACACTATTCAACCCATAATACCATGTAATTCAAAATGTTATTTCTTTATAGGTCCAAAATCCAGACTTCCACCTAAATCCTGAAGACTCCATGAAGTCTCTCTCTTTCTTTGTAACCATATAGATGTCTGCCTTCACAGCCCAACAATCTGCAATTGATTTTAGATGATCATGCATTTTCCCCTGTTACATGTATGCAGATATCTCCAGAGCAAGTTCCTCAAAGCCTGGGATCACAGGAAACATAAGTCCAAGGCAGTACACATTTTACCTTCCCTTAATGCGTGTTGACAGAACATCAGGTAACTTACACCCTTTTCCAGACTAAGTTCTAGAAGGGCAGTAGTTAACAGTCTTATAGAACTTTACAAATACACATTCTTGAGCCCCATACAGATCTAGAGAATCATATTTTGGGGTACAGAATCAAAAAGTCTGTGTGTTCATAAGCTCCTTTTGTGATTTTGATGCAGCTATACTCACAGGACAGTACTCGGGAACCTCTAGGGTAGAGTTCAGTTCCCAGTGAGTCTCTGACCACTGCTTGCCAAGTCCAATGTCAGTTTTACGTATTTCTAATTCTTCTGGGGCAAAATAGAACATTATTTCTTAAAGCTCCTAGGCATGATATTGGCAGAGATCCATGATTAAATGTTTGGGAAATTGAGTTAATCAGAGTGAAATAAATTTACTTACTGTAGGACTTTTCAAAAATTTAAAAGGATAATGTACATTGTGAACTGCAGTAGAGAAGGATAGTATGAAATGCTTCCTATCGTCTTCTTTTTTTTCTTTTTTGGCTGTGCCACACAGCTTGAGGGATCTTACTTCCCCAACCAGTGATTGAAGCACTGGGTCACCAGGGAACTCCCTCTTTCTATCTTCTTTTATTAAAGAAACTTTTGTTTTTCCTAGGGTACCTCCCGAGACCATTCTTCTTAAGCACACTTTTTGGAAAATGAAATGAAATCTGGAGCTATTTTCAAGAGGTCTAACTTCCAGCTCTAACATTTTATTCACAGAAGACCTCTTTGACTTTTCTTCATCTATAAAGTTGAGGAAATTTGCTCCAAAATATTTTTAGATCTTGTAAAAATAGTTTACTTATTTTTGACTCACATTTGTCATGATGTTATTTAATATGAAATCTACTTTACTCTGGTGCCTTTGTTTGTTTCTATCACATTAGAGAGAAACTGAGTTTCCACCATTACAAGGTACTATGCTAGGCACTTTTGGGGAGACTCATGAGAATGAATAATGACACCTCCCCTCAAGAAATCTCTCAGTCATGTCGGAGAGACAGACATGTACATATATGTTTATTTCTCTCTTCCATCTGTCCCCTCTCTCTTCATATCTCCTATATCTGTCTCTGGTATTCAGAAGAAATATGTGCAGCAAAAGATGCAATAAAGTACTATGTTATTTCTCTCTTTATCTTCATTATCTCCAGAGAGAAAATATGCCAATGTGAAAATCAGTGAAAGGTTAACTGTCCCTTTCTCCTAATAAAGGAAATGTTTTAAATGGTTTCTTAGAAAAATTTGACCTTGTATTCCTTTGTAACTTCCTTTAAATTAAAATTAGCACAGAGAACAGAATGACAAGTAAATACAATGCCATAGGCAAGTTTGGAGTGACCCCAAAACCAGTTTCTGATATGAGAGAACTTCTACATGTTGAGTGGATGACACAAAGGGAAAGTGGCTGTGCCCTTGCACCCTGCTGCCTATCTCTTCTCCCTGTGAGATGCCGCCATGTGCCCTGGGGTCATGATTCCAGATGTTGGAGGTTTGGTTTGAGGTCTTGAGAGTAGCCTGCTGAGCAGTGGTTCGCAAGAGATCAGTACCTCCCTTGAGGGTATGGTGGTCATATTTAGCAAATAAAAATATAGGATGCCTAGTAAAATATGAATTTCAAAGAAATAATTTTTTTAGTGAAACTACATCCCAAATATTGTATAGGATATATTTATATTGAAAAATATTTTGTTTCTCTGAAGTTCAAATATAACAAAGCATCCTGGATTTAATCTGATGACCCTACTCTAGGGAGATTTTCTATAATTTGTGGAAGGAATTTTGTCACCACAGTGATGGAGGGAACAGGGATGCTAGATATTGTGACGTGTTGACCAATCTTACACAGTAAAAAATTGTCCTGTAGCCACATGACTTCTGAATAGCCCACTGGACACTCATGAAAACAAAGTAAGTAGGGATAGTTTTAATGTATAATGAATTTAACATATAACAGAGTCTTAAAAATCAGAATGCAACAACTATGTAAATTAAAGGATGATTTTACTT
The DNA here is from genome assembly GCF_964165515.1 of Mesoplodon bidens. Taxonomy (NCBI): domain Eukaryota; kingdom Metazoa; phylum Chordata; class Mammalia; order Artiodactyla; family Ziphiidae; genus Mesoplodon; species Mesoplodon bidens. Next base: position 89,946,771 of record NC_138160.1, on the reverse strand, counting down.
TGTTTTGTTCATTATGTTACCAACAGTTGTTCATCACTCCAGAAAATCATATCACTTGTGGCAACAGTACTGGTGGTATTTGAGTCACCAATATACCACACTTAAATTATTTGTAGCTGCTACCATCATAATGATTCTATATGTGTGTGTGTGCATCACCAGATTCTTCATTATTCTTATAATATTGAGCCCAAATTCTTACCTATGAAAATATTGTATTATAAATTCCTTTTATTTCTCTTTTACATTAAAATTAAGGCATAATATATTTTGTTCAAAATATTTGCAGAGATAGATCACATTACCTATGAATTTCATTTCAGAAGAGTAAGGGGAACTTGGGTCTGATAAGTTCGATACCCACTGCTGGAGGGGACTTGGACCTGTTTTGCCTACCATGCAACGTGGATAGGCTCCAGTGGAAAAAAGAACTTTGAAGGAAGAAAGGTTCTAAAATTTTACAAGAAAAATCAAAATGGCATGACTACGCAAACATATTGCAACCACTTCACCTCTTCCTTTCACATCTCTCTAAATCCCTCTGAGAAACATACTGTAATTTCAATCTTGATTCTGCTTTGAACATTTGTTAAATGTTTCTTTTTCCCCTACGTTTTTGGACACTAATTACATCACTGCATGTTGGATATATTTCTTTGCATTAATCCAAGTTTTGTTTTATGAATTCTGATAGATCTAAATGGAAAAGAAATTCAAACCTTGAGGCTGCTTAGGGTTTATTAATACCAATACTTCCATCAGCATAATGATAATGCTGATTAGAACTTTAAAAAAATCTATTTCTGAGTGAATACTTTGTCTCACCATGTAGAGGACAGACCTAGATCCTGAAGATATCTAAACATAATGATTACAATTCATATTCTAGGCTATTAAGCAATTTGTCTGGCAATTAACTATATGATTCCTTAAACCACTGTTATCATAATAAATAGCATTTGGGTAAAATCAATGTTGGGGATGCTATGAGGCTGTCTTAGAGAGAAGAAGGGAAAAAATAAATGCTAGTGACAAACAGAGGCAACAAAGAGGAAGGACAGCAATGAACCAGGGTGTTCTGGTTATCAATTGCTGTGTAATAAACTCCCCTCAAGTTAGCAGCTAAAAACAATAGCCAACTTAATTATATCTCATAATTTTGGGGTCAGGAATTAAGGTAGGGTTCAGTTGCACAATTTTTCTGCTCCATGAGGCATCCGCTAGAGTCACTAAGGTATTCAGCTGGAGGACGGGCTGATCTGCAAGGTTCAAGATGATCTATTTCATGTGCTCAATGCCTTGACAAGGAGGGTTGGAAGCTTAGGCTTGGCTGGGCCCCTTGTCCTCTCCGTATGATCTTTTCTGCAGGGTAACTGAACTGTTTACATGGTGACTTAGGGCTGCGAGTGTTTCCTGTGAAGTAGAAGTGGAAGCAGCCCAGAAACTAGTGCAGCATCATTTCTGCTGTATTATACTGGTCACTATCACAGGTGGTGCATAGACTTAGAGGGAAGGAAAATAAGCATCCCCCCTCAATGGAAAAGGATCAAAGAACTTTTGGCCACTTAATCCACCAAATTTGAAAGAGAAAAAGAGGTTGATGGACACACATTACACCTCTCCAAGATGCAAACTACCATGTCCATGCAGGAAAGACATTGAGAAAAGAGACAGAGGGAAATGGCCCAGTGCAAAATGAACAGTAAGGTCAGCAGAGGTAGTGCTACTGTGGTCCTGGAGGAACCTGACAAAGAGTTAAATTTACAATATCATGAAAGGTTATAGCATCTGTAACATGACAATGTCATGCTAGCTAATACAAAAAAGTACAACAGGTTAATATTTTGAAGTATTATACTACCCGTATTTTATTCCTATAAGATTACTTCTCCAAAGGCGCTCTTCAGAGTGAGGGAAGAACACAGGAAAGACAAACGTTTATATGTTCCCATTTGGACTTCTTCATTAAGTTCATGAAGTCCATTTCACACAAGAGTGTGAAAGTCAGGTTGTTTAGAGCCAGTAAGGACTTGCAGTTTTAAATGAGCCTGAACTTATGGAGAATCAAAAATAGAGGTTATAAAATGGGCCACAGAATAGCAAGGATAAAGATATGATTGTTTTCTCAAGAACTGTGACATGTTATGCCACTTGCACAGTTACTTTTTATATGTGAATACTGCAGAGACAGGAGGCATGTGGGCCAGAGAATTCTTTATTGACACAACCAGATCAACAACCAGAATAACGTTGCAGCATGAGTCCCCCAAACCTAGTCCCACAGGCTTCTCGATGAGAGCCATGGAATCTTTTAACTCGTGTCGGCAGGGGTGGGGTTGGGTGAAGAATAATGGATTTTCTGTTTATGTACAGGAGAGAAGCTGCCTCTACTCTCCTCCCAAAACAAGAGAAGAAAGGGGAAAAAACCTTTTGTTGCTTTGAGATGAGGATGAAAAGGATGCTGGGATCTTACCCTAACCATCTGGATTGTAAATAAAGTCTCTCCAGGAGTCAAAGAGCCTAGAGCGTTCCACCTAGAGAGGTCTCTGGCTTCATATATTTTTACAGATATATTCCTAGGAGCTAACCTGGGTGCCTGTCTCTGGATATTTGGCTTTGGGAGGGATAAGAAAAGTTGTATTATCCTTCCAGATCAGAGCAATTAGCTACATCATTAGGGAACAAATGGCTACAGATCTAATCCTTATGATACATGAAAATGTGTCCAGGGGAAATGGAAGCCAATATTCTCTATCTTTATATCATTTATATTTCTGTGTCTCAGGAAGCTCAGCTTTTTACAACAGCACTAAGGAATCCAGGGAAGTTTTATTTCCCCGCCATGATGTAACAGTGGTTTCCTGACATGTAGGATGGCAATAAGAACACTTGCTAATCTGGGGGGTTCAGGTGGAGGTATATTTACAGGCAGCAAGACTAAGATAAATATGGTGCACAAGTCAATCAATTTTTATTGCTTTTAGCTTCATGTACAAGTAATCTGATCACAGAGGTGTAAGTAAACAGGATTTTCTTTTTTCCCCTCTAACAAGAAATCTGAAGATAAGTAGTTCAAATCTGTACTCAATCATCAGTGTCTCCTAGCTTACAACTGCTGCCTTAGTATGTGTCTTGCTGGTTACAAGATGCCCACTCTACATCCTGGCATCGCATATGTATTTTAATCAACAAGAAAGAAGAAAGGCAAAGGCTAAAGGCACATGTCAGCTTTTTTTTTTCTAAGTCCTGGAAACAGTAACTTTTGAGAAGTTTACCCAGTAATTTTCAGTTATTATCTTATTGCCCATGCCTAGCGAAAAGAAGTCTGAAAGGGTAAATATTTGTACTAATAACTTTGATACCCTGAAAAAATTGGGTTTCTTTTAGCAAGGAGGACAGAAGGAAGAGCTATCAGAATCATAACCAGTAATGTCCCCATCCCCTGATCCTCAGCCTAAGGAAGACTATGAAAATCCCAGGGGGTTTGGGAGAAGGCTGAAAGTGGAAGAGATTTCTGCTCTACTTCCTGTCTGGAACTGTGCGAGAAGACTCACTCTCAGTTTGCTGGCATTGTCACAGGATGGATGGGCAGGAAGGGTAGAGCGGTGTGTTTAGGCAAAGAGAGGAGCTGGGGACTAAAAGAGGCCTCAGTTGGGGTGAAGAAGATGCAGAAGATGTGGACCTGCTCACCAGAGGCTCTGGCAGAAACAACAATGCATCAGCATCATATTTCCATCCAAGCCCCCCAACCAAATGTGACCAGGTACATCAGCAGCAGATGAAGTGCTACAGAGGCTGATCTCTAAAGAGCCAATGGAGGTTGGTGAAGAGCTGAGGCCAGACTATAGACCACATACACTGCCCCAACATAAGTAATGGTACATAAGCTCCCCCTGCACCCCGGTACCATTGGGGGATGGAAAGATAGGCTATGAACTCTGAACCGTATGACTCTAAATCCTGAACTGAACCTAATTAGCTGAGAGACTAATTTTTAAACTGAATGTGACTAAATTATCTTTAATCTGTTAAGGTCAAGATTATTTTTCCCACCATCTGAAGAAATGGTAAGCGGGGATAGGGTGGGGTCCTGAGTCATTTGAATTCAATCATAAAAATATAAAAAAGTTACATTTCTGCACACTTGAGTAGTATATAAATTTTAAATCTATAATCATGGGTAAGTCTATGATTATGGTGCGAAAGGCATTAAACATTAGATATAAGTGTCTGACCATTTTTGATATCTAAGTGAAGTTTGATGATTAAGCTAATTCCTCTATTTAGGCAAACATTGACTTAGCCTCCCATGATGCTGTGCTCCATTCAATGGCCAGATTTTAAGTGGTAAAGTGGAGGTGCAGAATGTCTCCGGGAGGCCCTCAGCATGGGAGAGGAGACCCCACAAAGGTAACTAAAGCAAGACAGCTCCTGTGCATTCAGGTTCTGAGTAAGGAGACTTATAGGGCATGCATTAGGCTGAGGAATTCTCAGCAATTTGTGGGGGAAACAGTGGACAATATTTCTGCCTCAGTACCTAGGTCACTCCTAGAGAAAGGAAGAAAGAGAATGTTTCTCAGGACTTAGCTGTCACTATAAGGAATTCTTAGGAGGAAGCAATAGAAGAAAGAGATGATAAGAAAATAATAATGATTACAAATACTTATAATAGCTATTATTGGCTATAAATTTCTACTTGTGGGAAACATGAAAATAATAGTTATTTATCATCTTCAGTTCTCACAATGATTCCTGCAAGGTAGGTATTTTTATCCCCACTTTTGCATATGAGGAAACAGATTCAGGGAGATTAAGGCACTTTTAACCAGTGGTGGCCAGTGAGTCCAATGCCAAAGCAGGGCTCTTTTCACTATACCAGTACATATATGGCTACTGCACAGAACCAGGGAAACAGTCTTTGGTCATTTATCCAAATCCCCTCATTCTGAAAGTGGGGAGAGGTTGTAAGAGACAAGGATTGGTGTTTTGCCCCTTGTCCCTAAATACCCCACCTCCCATTCTTCTCAAAAAGGCAGTGCCCGTGGGCTTCCCTGGTGGCGCAGTGGTTGAGAGTCCGCCTGCCGATGCAGGGGACACGGGTTCGTGCCCCGGTCCGGGAGGATCCCACATGCCGCAGAGCGGCTGGGCCCATGAGCCATGGCCGCTGAGCCTGCGCGTCCGGAGCCTGTGCTCCGCGACAGGAGAGGCCCCAACAGTGAGAGGCCCCAACAGTGAGAGGCCCGCGTACCGCCAAAAAAAAAAAAAAGGCAGTGCCCGAAGGTCCCTGTGCTTACATCTGGGTTCCTAACCAACAAAATCTGGGTTCATAAGTGGGAGGAATAGGATCTCCAACAGACAGTTTTGTGGTAACAGCAAAAGACTCTTGATTCCTAAAAGATGCAGTCAGTCTTCCCGGTATAAACACAGTGAACTTTCTGGAATTCATAACCAATTACATGTGCATTGGGATTTTTCCACTACATTCTTTGAGATACGCCCTCTCAACCTCATAATAAGTGATGTCACCCCTGGGGGGACCACCAGGGAGCACTGGGATTTCATGTGTCTTAAATCTGTGTCCAGATTACAATCGTGTAACTAAGTCATATTACAGTATTTATAAATATTTAACTCATTATTTTCTTTGGATGACTGGAGTGTAGCACTAAAAAAAACCCAAACTTCAATTTTTGGTTTATTTCCCAGAATAGAACTCATTACATCCAAAGCTTTATGAGTCCCTTTTGGAAGATAAGGACAGATCACATCTTACTCACCACAAGGAAAACAACCATTGAAGATACATTGTGGCTTACATCTCTTATATCTAACTTCCTCCTTTTGTCCAAATTCCTAAGGTTTCCATGGGGTGAAAAGATAGGGGAGCTTGGATGGGAAGGAGAGAATTACAGTGCAGGACAAGAAAGTTTATGTCACTAGCTGACTCAATATAAGAGGATCTGATGCTTGGGAATTGATATTCCAAATATTTTGAGCTTTTCATATAAAAAATAGAAAGAATGTGGTATTTATTGACATGTTTCATGAACTAAATTTAAAACTTTGCTGTCAGAGACTCTTGAAGTAATTTATAACTCGGCCCACACTGAAGTGTCCAAAAATATGGATCTATAATGGGATAATGTCATCTCTTGTGTTGCCCACAGGACTCTCAAAAGTGATCTTGTAAGAAGGGAATAATTCCAAAATGGAAGGATGAAGCCTGGTCTTGATTTCACAGCAGGATGAGTCACAATGTTTTAGGGGGTCAAACACACCTGAGCTTGATCTGGGTTGGATCTGGCAGATGAGTTTTGCTAGAAAGAATTTCTAGAGTAAACTGAAGCAAACTTAGCTTGGTGGGACAAGACCATAGCCAAACAATGGGTACAGAGAACAGATTCCAGTCCCCTAGAGAAGGGAATGAAAAGTGCTGGGTGGGGTTTAGGGCAGGATTCTAGTACCAGTAGGACAAAATAAGAAACCAAAGCAAAAGCCCAGTTATAAGCAGTGTACACCACCAGGGTGAAGGGGAAAGTCTGCAGCCTGGTAAGCCCAAGACTGCCTGGGAGCCATCCTAGGTGCCACAGACCATGCCACAGCTGGGAAAGAGACATTTAATGAGGTTGGTTCATGGATGGATGAGCAAAGAGATTGCTTCATTCCACAACTCCAGGGGGCATGTGTACGGCACCCTTTGGCATTGCCCAGCGGACAGAATTCAAAGGGAACACAATGTGAATGGTGTCCACTGGAGTCATCCCATGTGGTAGCCCTGAGCGGAAGATACCTAGTCCACACATTTAAGTACAACCCTTAGCCTGGTGCATATAGAGCAGAAGGTACTGACTGTATATTTCTATTTATTTGTGCACATTTAGACTGATTTAGAAATAATTCTAAAACCTCTTGCTCCACGTTGAGCATAGCACGTTGCTGAATGTGAAGAGGCAGGGAAGCAGTTCTGCTGAAGCAGAATTTATTTGTTGGAGGTAAGGGTTGTGACTTTTGAATACCAATGTGTTTTGTTTCTCACTTTCAATTTTTTTTTTTTTTGGACCGAGGAAGAACAATTTATTTTTTTTATTATTTAAAAAAATTTTTTTTCTTTTTCTCTTTTTAAATAGATTTTTAAAATTAATTTGTTTGTTTATTTATTTATTTATTGGCTGTGTTGGGTCTTCCTTGTTACATGCAGGCTTTCTCTAGTTGCGGGGATCGAGGGCTACTCTTCGCTCCGGTGCACGGGCTTCTCATTGCGGTGGCTTCTCTTGCTGCAGAGCACAGGCTCTAGGCACGCAGGCTTCAGTAGTTGTGGTTCACGGGCTTAGTTGCTCTGCGGCATGTGGGATCTTCCCGGACCAGGGCTCAAACCCGTGTCCCCTGCATCGGCAGGCAGATCCTTAACCACTGAGCCATCAGGGAAGCCCTCACCTTTAAATTTACTTGTACAAGTTTCTCACATGAGCCTGGAAATATTTACACAAGGAAAATCAGCAACCAGCTAAGCAGTGAAGCCAAGCCGGCCTGAAAATTTGAACCCAGGGCATTTCCTTGACAGAGACCACAACATCTGGCTAACGGAGCATGTTTATTTCCTTCTATTGTGACGTCTTCAGAGTGTGCCTGTCTGTCACTCCTCACATCAATAAACTACATTTTTATTCTGGTGTCCAACTCACCTTCCACTCACACTGGAATGATAAACTACAATCTGAAGAGTTGTAAAGGTTTGCCCAGAAAATAATTCTCACTCAGATTTTCTTCTGGCTTCTTGTTTGGCCCAGAATCTGAGGCTATAATTGATTAAGGTCGGTCATGACAGCACAAAGCTAGATCTGTGATCACTCAACATCCCTTCATTTGAGAAAATAAATCAAGGGGCGCAGCACCATGTGGCAGGGAAGTAAGGTATCCCAGAGCTATTTCTGTGCAAGCTGGGAGAACAAGTCAGTGTCCCACAGAGCTTGAGTCTCTCAATTTCATTTTCATAATCAGGTTAGCTGCTTTTCAAAGATGCACTGTGACACTCACATAGGGGAAAGCTTGTGTTACTTGGCTCAGCTAAATACGCTGACAGTGAAAGGGTTAGGAAGGCACTTCCCCCTTTCCTTCCGTTCGTGAATTGAAAGGCACTTTGAAAATACATTTAGTGTCTTTGAACTTTTCTGTGCTCACTGCTCGTAGCATTTATAAAAGCCACATGGTGATAGAGAAGCCTCATTCTCAAAAGCAAGCTGAGATGAGTGAAAATAATGATCTAAATAAATATTCTGTCCTGGTTTGGATGACAAGGCAGGTTGAGATGACAGCGGATCTCAGTTATCAGAAACCTAGGACCCCCCTTTGAGGCCTTCCTCTCCCTCTGTACCCCTTTCAATCCTTTATGAAGCCCCATTGATGTTACCTCCTAAATATCTCTTGAATCCATCCATTGTTTCCATCTCCACGACGAATACCTAGACTTCAGCTTTCCCTTGGACACACACACACACCTGCCACTCCCACTCCATGGTCTCCTTTCTCTCATTCCTGTGCTATCATAGTCCATTCCTCACATGGTAGCCAGAGAGGTCTTTTTATAACATCGATCAAGATATGTCACTCTCCTGAATCAAATCCCTTTATTGGCTTCCTTTCACACTCCAAATAAAATCTAAACTCCTTACCATGGCTTTCAAAGCCCCTGATTATCTGACTTCTGCCTCTCTCCATTTTCATTTCCTACAACTCTCCCATCATTCATGTTGCTCCAAACACACTGACCTTTATTCTGCTCCTTCTACTTGGCACTTCTCTCTCTGTCTAGAACGTGCTTCCTTCTGATCTTGACTCCTTTGTAACGCTCAGGTAATCTGATGTAAACGTCCACTCCATAAACAGTCCTTCCTGATCACCAATAGATTTTCACTCCCTGACAAATCTGTCACATGTTGTAGATTACTTAATCATTTATCCACTTGTTGTTAACCTCCAACAGACTATAGGCTCCATAAGAACAAGTATCTCACCCTTGTGCCTAATTTTAACTGGCACCTAGTAGGCATTCAATAAACATGTATTAAATGGAATGAAGTAAATGAATGAAGGAATGACATTCTGGTTTTAGCCCCTGGCTCCAAGGTGCTGGAGTTATTGTTCTAGTTATTAGGTTAACCTGCTGCCCAGTGTTATATTATCTGGCTTTCCTCTCAGACAATTTGATATTTCAGTTATTTCCTGGAAATAACTTGGAGATGCCCCTGATTTGTCCATCTACTGCTTTGATTCCTTGGATACCACTCATTCTTTCACATTAAGCAAAAACAAGTAATTGTTGCAGAGGTCTCTGTATTTTGCAGCTGCCTTTTGGTAAGATGCACTTTTCCCAAATAAAACAATTTTAAAAACCAAAACAAAAAAAAATTGTCCAGGAGACAATTTGGTATTTTAGTCACCTTCTGACCTATTCTGCTTTGACTGAGTTTGGCTTAAGACAGTGGACTGAGCCTATGTATGGGGTCCTGACAATGAGTACCTATGATCCAGGTTTACTAGCTAACAATGGAAAAGGATGGTGCAACAGATTGAAGATTGTCACAAATTCATTGACCCTAATCCTCGGTATATGTCTGGGAGAATATGTCTACTCCCCATGGATCTGGGTGTGTTCTGTGACTGCTTTGGCTGATGGAGTACATTGGAAGTAGTGTTACTGGCAAAGCCCATCAACAATTCCCAGGAAATAAAAATCGGATTTGGGTAATAAAGTCTAATTTATTTTCCTTTGTGCTTAGTCTAGTTTCACTTGCACATAGGGTACCACGTGCAGAGGCCTTGCACCCGGCACTTCAGACCAGAGTTCCTGGTGCCAAATGGCTAAGTTTAGCACTGTAACTCAGCAGGCCATGTGCAAAAGCACTGTGCATGACACTGCAATTCAAGATGCCCTAGGGGCCCCCTCCATACCAGACCCCTCCCTCAGAACCCAGTCCAGCAAGTACATGAAGCAGGAATCATTACCAGCAAGGGCCCAACAACCTGCCAGGAAAAGAACGCCCTTTGAGACAAGTCGCCCATGGAGAAGGAAGGCTCATCCAGATACACATCCCATTTACCACTTCTGATCTGTATAACTGGGAAAGTCAAAGTAAGTGTTGAGGGAAGATCCAGAGAGGCTTCTGAACCTGATTAGGGGAAACTTTCAGACCCATGACCCCACCTGGGCTGATATCGAGAGCCACCTCAATGTACTCCTAACAGACGAAGAAAAGGCCACAATCTTTTCAAAAGCCCAAGAGGAAGCAGACAACAAAACAGAAACAATGCAGGTCATAATATTTTCAGATGGGGGAATCAAATGGTGCCAGATAATGAACCCAGCTGGGACCACTGAGACAATGGAGAATGGGGTGGAAGACAGAGGCTGATCCATTATAAAAATATGATCCTAAAGGGAATCCAGGCAGCAGGAAAGAAACCTGTCAATTGGAATTAAAGGAAATCCATCCGGAGCCAACAGAAAACCCTTTGGCATTCCTAGAGCACCTGAGGGAATGTCTCCAAATCTATACTAACAATGGCCCTGTGTAATCATCAGAAGGGAACACAATCCTGAGGTCATATTTCATTTCTCAAAGTGCCCCAATATTAGACATAAACTTCAGAAACTGGAAATAGAACCAGATAACCCTATCTCTGGCTGCGGTTGTCTACTAGGTGTTTAAAAACGGAGATATAGAGGAGGAAAAGTCAGAGGATAAAAAGGCCTGGATGTAAACCCATCTTCTGGCTGTTGCCCTCCAATGTCAACTGGTAGGCACAGGAACCTTGACTAACTGCCCACGGAGCCTCTACTCCAATGAGTGACCCCCGCCCCCCACTGAGGGATAGCAGGCCAAGGAAACTAGGACCCGATCAGCACACCATATGTAGACAAGAGGGACACAGGAAGAGAGAATGCCCTCCTCACCCCCAAAGGGGGACAGAATTGGCAGTTCCCGACCACTCCCCTTGAAGGCAGATGGTCCAAATCAATGAAGGGTGACAGGCCCAGGGGGTCCTAAGCTGGCACTTCAAATGACCTCTGAGGAGCCCTGGGTGACACTGGAATAGGGAGAAAGTCTGTTGAATACTTAGTCAACACCAGTACCACTTACTTGGTTCTGAACACAAGATCAGGCAAACTCAGTCATTATGGGGCTATCAGGGAAGGCCCAAGAATAGGCTTTCATAGAGCCACTAGAATGCAAATTGGATGAACAAACTCTTACCCATTCCTTCTGATATGTTCCCAAATGCCCTATAACCCTTCTAGGAAGGGATAGCTTACATAAATTGAGGGCTACTATCCACCTGATGGAAGATAAACTGGAGATTGCCGTCCCCTTAGACAAAGGGCACAAGATGATAATGTTAATGGCTGAGGACAAATCTCCCCAGCCAGAGTAAGTCAACTTCTACGGAGTAAATCCTGAGCTCTGGGCCCAGGGACAGGTAGGATGAGCTGTAGGAGCTGGTCCCATAACAGTCCATTTAAAACCCAGACATACATGGCCCAATAGAAAACAGTATCCTCTCTGTCAGGAGGTCTTTTGGGGCATTGCTCCTGTTATACAGGGCCTAATTGACCAGGGCCTATTAGATCATGCCAATCAGGATGTAATATCCCCATTCTCCCTGTAAAGAAACCCAATGGGGAATACCAAATGGTGCTGGACCTCAGGGCAGTCAAGGAAGCCATCGAGGATATACATCCAGTGGTCCCCAATCCCTGCACCCTGCTGGCCACTCTACTGTACACTAGTACCTGGCATTCTGTATTAGATGTAAGAAATGCCTTCTTCTGTATTCCATTAGCCTCAGAGTCACAGGAAATTTTTAGTCTTGAATGGGAGGACCCAAACATGCAACAAAAACAACAACACTGCAGGACAGTCCTTCCCCAAGGGTTCAAAAATCACCCCACCATCTTTGGGGAAACTTTAGCTAAAGACCTAAAAGATCTACGTCTGGAGAAGGAAACTTCCTCCAGTATGTAGATGACATTCTGATGGCCAGTCCTACTAAGGAGGCCTCTGACAAAAATACTGTAACCACCCTGAACCACCTAGCCAATAAAGGATGTACAGTATCCAAGAAAAAGGCTCAAATATCACAAACTAGGGTGACCTATGTAGCATTCATTTTCAGAGAAGATCAGAGAAACCCATCCCAGGAAAGGAAAGGAAAGAAGTCACTTGCAGCCTTGCCCGTCCTAAAACTAGAAGACAGCTTAGGCATTTCCTGGGGGATGGCCTGGTTTGGCTGCATCTGGATCCCTAACTAGGGTCTAATAGCAAGGCCTCTATGTGAAAAGTTGAAAGGAAAGGATGATAATACTTTTGAATGGAACTCAGAATGCAAAGGGATCTTTCAAGAATTGAAAAAGCAATTATTTCAGGCCCTTGCCCTGACCCTCTCAGATTTAGCTACATCCTTTGATATTTACACTCAGGAGAGAACGGGAATCACCCTCAGGGCATTAGCTCAAAAACTGGGACTCCTTACTCAGATGATGGCTTATTTTTCTGAAAAATTAGATCAAACCACTAATGGATGGCCTACTTTCCTACGGGCAGGAGCAGCTACTACCACCTAGCTAAAGGAGGCTGAAAAGTTAACGTTTGGTCAGCCAGTCACTGCATAGACTCCACCAGGTTCAGGCTTTAGTAAGTTCTAAGGGAACAGAATGGCTGTCCCCCAGAAGGTGGATTCAAGGTCAGGCTATGCTTTTAGACAACCCAGTGGCTACCATAGAAACCTGTCACATGCTAAATTCTGCCACATGCTAAATTCTGCCACCCTGCTACCCACGGAAACAGAGTCCCCGGAGCGTGATTGTATAGAAACCACAGTCACGATTTATTCCAGTCTCCCAGCCTAGGAAGTAAACCTCTTTCAAATGCTGAAGAGGAGTTGTTCACAGACAGGAGCAGTTTAAGAGAGAGGGAAGAAGGCTGGTGGGATATGCAGTGGCCTCCCAGACCCAAGTCATAGAGGTGAGAAGCCTACCCCCAGGGACTTCTGCCCAAAAGGCCAGGCTGATAGCCTTCACCCAAGCCTTAGAGCTCAGGACAGGGAAGATTTTAAATGTTTACACATACTCCCGGTAGGTGTATGCCATCCTACATGCACTCAGAGCTATTTGGAAGGACAGAGTTATGCTTAATGAGGAGAATAAGCAGGTGAAACATGGCTCAAACACACTGAGACTCCTAGAAGCAGTGCAGCTTCCAATAAAGGTGGCAGTGATTCATTGTAGGAGTCACCCAAAGTGCAATGCAGAGGTAATAAAGGGAAATAACAAAGAGGACACGACTGCCAAAAGGGTGGCCCTAGAGCCACTAACTTGGCAACTACCTCTCATACCTCAAAGGCCAGATCCATCCAATTACTCCCCAATCTACACAAAAGAAGAATTAGACAAAGCCAGAAAATGGGACTTCAATAGAGGTCTAGGAGGCCATGTGTGGCTAGTTAATGATCATGGGCGATACTTCTTTCCCCAGACTACAGCTTGTCAAGCCATCAGGGAGGCTCATCAAGGAAATGACTACAGGAGGGAAGCCCTATATAACTGGTCAGTTGAGGTCATGGTAATTCCTGGCATGAAAAGTATAATCAGTTGAATAGTTGAGACACACCCCATCTGCACAATAAACAACCCCAACATTAGACACCCCCACCCCGAGAGGTCCCCAGATAAGGCCCATTCAGACCAGACAAACATATCCTGGGGAAGACTGCCAGAATGATTTCACTGTCATGCCAAGAGTACCGGGAAATTTCAGGTATCTCTTGGTGCAAGTAGACACATCTTCTGGAATAGACAGAAGCATTTCCTGCTAGAACTGAAATGGCAGCTGAAGTGGCCAAAGCATTACTGAAAGAAATAATCTCCAAGTCTGGGCTTCCAGGATCCCTACAAAGTGAGAATGATTTAGCATTTGTGTCTCAAGTGATGAAGGGGATAATCAATACCCTGGACATAAAATGGATCTTGCACTCATCCTGGAGACCTCAATTGTCTGGGCAAGTAGAGATTCAATTAGAACTTGACACAGGCCTGAGACAAGCTATATCAGGAAGCCCAAGAAAATTTAATTAAGCTGTTTTTCATTGTCCAGCTCTGCATGTGGTTAACCCCAAGGAATAAGTTAAAGTTAACTGCATTTGAACTCCTGTATGCTAGATACATTCCCCAAGCCTGAGAAAACAGACCCCTTAAACCCCTTGAAGTGGAACAACTCAAGTATGGCCTCAGGTAGGAGCAACCATGAAAGGTCTCACTGAATATGGTAACCAGGTGCTGTGTGCACCCACTGACCTGACTCTCCACCCCTTCCGCCAGGAGACTGGGTGCACCTAAAAACCTGGAAAACTGTCAGCCTGCAAGACTCACTCACCCCTAAGTGGAATGGACACCACTTGGGGATCCTAACCACCCATAATGCCCTGAATGTGCAGGGGATCATTCCATGGGGACATCACACTCAAGTGAAGAGGGCCCTGAGCCCCAACCTCTGGAAAGACACCCTGAGGCCATGCCCCCCTTTGACCATTTGTGTGAAACTCTGACCTGAAGCTTCTCTTCCGGAAAAACAACGAAAGTGTGACCAGGGCGATTCAGGCCATGGCAGTGAGCCTCAACATCAGGGCACACTTGTGCCTACAGGGGAAAGACCTAGATATCTTCATTTTTAGGAAAATTTTGACTATATCTTCATTTTTAGGAAAAATTTGACTTGTGACCATTATTCTCTTGCTAATATTTGGGCCATGTATCTTAAATTGTCTGGCATTCTTTGTCTCCGAAAGGTTAGACAAATGGTGGTTATAACGACACACAGACCCAGCAGGAAATAGTTTCACAAGACTACCTCACCCCTCAGCACCTCTCAGTAATGAGGGGCTGGACAAAAGGCAGAGGAGGGATTTGTTACCATTAACAATTCTTGGGAAATAAAAGAAGAATCTGGGTAATAAAATAAAGTCTAACCTTTCTTTCCTTTGTGCTTGGTCCGGTTTCACTTGCTCACAGGGTGCTGCGTGTGAAGGCCTTGCACCTGTCGCTTCAGACGAGATCTCCTCACGCCAACCGGCTGCTCCCGAAACCTCAGCGCCCCCTGCGGCATGTGCGCAAGCGCTGTGCACGGCACTGCAATTCAAGATGGCGGCGGCTGGCCGATCGCGGGGATACTGTGCCGGTGCTTTGGTCTAGAGCGCGGGAAGCAGCACACCTGCGCCCGACCTGTGAGAATTCCGCCGTCTCCCTTCCCCAAGGACAATAACCCTATAAAGCAGCCGCACCTGGGGCCTCTTAGGGGCGAGCATGTACTTTAGCGCGGAGCTTGCACCTCTCTGTTTGTTTGTTGTTGTTGTTTTTGCGGTATGCGGGCCTCTCACTGTTGTGGCCTCTCCCCTTGCGGAGCACAGGCTCCGGACGCGCAGGCTCAGCGGCCATGGCTCACGGGCCCAGCCGCTCCGCGGCATGCGGGATCTTACCGGACCGGGGCACGAACCCGTGTCCCCTGCATCTGCAGGCAGACTCTCAACCACTGCGCCACCAGGGAAGCCCTCTCTGTTATTTGATCAAAGAATAAAGCTTTCCTTTGTTGTGGATGGAACTGGGTCTCGTTCTCTTGGCAGGAAGGACACTGGGCAGGAGGACCCTTGTTGGGAACCGACCCTGGAGGGTTGGTAACAGTAACATTACCAGTATCTGGGTCCAGGCCTTAAGAAACTGGTAGGTTTCACTTCCCGCCGTGGGGAACACACTCTCTTAGAGCCCTGAGCCACCATGTACGAAGTTCAACTACCCTGTGGAAAGACCACGTGGAGAAGCTCTCAAATTACAGGAGAGGGAAAGGTGCCCACCTGAGCCCAGACATCAGTCAGCACAAATAAGGCACCAGACATGTAAATGAACCCTTCTTGGACCCTCCAAATTTAAATAGCCACCAAATGAATACAATTGAGTGATCCCAATCAATGTCCCATGGGGTAGAATAATTGCCTAGCTGCGCCCTGCTAAAATTCCTAACCCGAAGATTTTTGAGCTTAATGAAATGGTTCTTGTTTTAAGGAATTAAGTTTTGGGTTTGTGAAGTGACAATAGGTGAGAGGACAAGCAGGTAGATTGACTTTTATCCTTCCAAGAAAGCATGACTCTCTACTCCTTTAAAAAAGATGGTTGTAATCACTTAGTGATATGACTGATATGCAAAGAAACTATAATCAATGCTTAAGAACGGGGGTGATGAATGGTGGCTTCACAAATTCAGAAGCAGATTCCTGGCTATTTTCTAAGAGAGCCAATCTAAACCACAAAAATATCAAGAATATCTACTCAGGACGACCTGTAAATAAAAAATACCATCATAGTATCCAATTTAATTCCAATCCAATTTTCGTCCAGGCCTGTCTAATGAGTCTACCCAGAGAGTGTGTAATGTAGTAATTATAGGTGCACTTTATGCTGATTCAGGATCCAATCACAATTTCTAGGTTTGTTTGAGGATGTACAGCATTCTCAGAATCGAATCCCAAAGAACCTTCCAGCACCTTCTACCAACCCATCTGCCAAGCCCACTAACAGCAAATAAGAGAAAATGCTCAGCAATTTTTCTGATGTTGTCTGAACCTGATATGCACGAGAATATAGTTTCTGTCTGTTTTAATCACCACTGTATCTCCAGTGCCTAGAACAGGGCCTGGGACATAGTAGACACTCAATAAATATTATTGATAAGATACATCATTGCATTAGAAAAAAATTTAAAAGACTGTTCTGGGAGAGGTATTCACTCTCTAAGTTTATCAGACCACCAGCATCTCTTCAGAGCCTGAGGAATGAACAGCTGCTATTCAGATTACAGCACCAATATATTTCACTTTAAAATTTTATAGTATTTAAGTTATTACAAAAGGGGAATGAAGAATAACATAACTAATACCGATGTACTACCACCAGCTTAAGTGACAATATATTGTCAACAATGTTCAGTTCACCTAGTGTGGCCCTCCCCAGATGACTTCCCCACTCTCCCCTGCAGTGTAACCATTGGACATAATTTGGTATTTATCAATCTCATATTTTTTTGGTAATTATATGGATATATATCTTTAAGCATCAGTAGTATTCTGTTGCATGTTTTTTAAAATTATCAATTGAAATATAGTTGACGTACAATATTATGTTAGCTTCAGGTGTACTACATAGTGATTTGACTATGCATATATTATTAAATGATCACCACAATAAGTGTACAAACCATCTGTCCCCATACAAATTTATTACAATATTACTGATCATATTCCTTATGCTGTTATGTTACATCCCATGGTTTATTTATTGTGTTGCATATTTTAAATTGTGTGTTATTGTACTGTGTGAATTCTTCTGCAATTTACCTTAGTCTACATTTAAGTGTACATCCTTCTAGAAGTTCTACACACATACTTGTGCACACACATATACAGACATACTATACATGCTACTTTGTAGCCTCATGTTTTTCTTTATGTTTTTTCATCCTAAAATATTTCACGAATACAGAAAGTAATATAACAAACACCTTTGGACATACCTCAAGAAGTAAAACATTGCAAATATACTAGAAGCCTACTTGTGCACTTTTTCCATTGTGTTCACCTCCTTCACTCTCCTTCCTCTCCTCCTCCCATAACCAGAATTTGTTAATTATTTTATATCCCTCCCCAAATATCTAATATTAGTTTTTATTATTTTAAAACTTTATATAGCATCCTCTTCTAGAAAGAAAAAGAGAAATACTGACTTTTTGAGGGTCTGGGCTTTCTTCAGGGGTGTCAGTTCCAACTCCCCACCTGACAAGGGCCCCATGCCTAGTCTGAGGACCTATTCACAGCCTAGTCTCCAGATTCCTCAGGACTTGAGATGCCCCAGGGCAGCCTGTCGGCATCACCACCTTCGGGGATTTTGTCTCTCTCTTCCTTTTTTTTTTTTTTTTTTTTTTTTTTTGTCTTTTGCAGAGATTTAATTTTTACACATATGTGTACCACTGTATCTCTCTTCCTTTTTGACACTTGAGGATTTCCATTGTTTTATAGTGAGCTCACCTATACATTTAAAATGATGTTTATTTTACCTTATGCAGCATTTCTGGGTGTTTGTAGCAGGAGAGTTTTTCAGAATATCTAATCTGAGAAATTTCTGGAAGTAAAAGTCTCAAAATATTTCCTAAACATTCTAAAAATATTGTAGTTAACACAAGCATACAATCATCTCCCATAAGAATCTCACAATTTAAATAGCTGACAGATATTTACGAAACACCTGCTGGATTTTTTTTAGAGGTGTGTCAATTTCATTTAAACAACTCACTTTGTTTCAGCGTTAATGCATTCATATGATGCTTTTTGTTTACATAAATACATTTTCTATAGTTTCAAATAGAGAATAACAACACATGCCTAATAGGTTAAAAAAAAAAAACCTAACAAACTTTTCCTTCACTAAGGTAAAAAGAGAGGGAAATCTTTCAGAGGCAATTAGTAGAGTGGTTTAAAAAAAAAAGTAAAACAAAAAAAAAAGAAGAAGAAGAAAGGGACAGTCTCCAAAGTGGTTAGACCAGGTTTAGTGAGAGAGAGCATTTCTGAATTGAGTTGACTAACTCAAGTATGAGAAGGGGCCCATTGTCTAATAAAATGGGGTTTTGCGGTTGAGAGTACGAGCAAGTATAACTCTAGTTCCGGCGAATGGAACTCTGTGTAAACCTGGAAAGTCTTCTTCTAGAACTACACACAGCAAAACAAGTAGATTATTATTCCAAGTGAGTTCAAGTTTTGAGTTTATGATCGTTTTTATTGGTTGTATGAGTTAGTCTTTATTTTGCTTTGATACTCTTTCTACATTTGAAAATCCTTCCTGATTTAGTAAGCATCCTGTCCATCTTCCATTTGCCCCTCCTCCATTGTCTATCCTTCTCTGCCCTGCTCTGGCCCCTGGAGGCTGATGCACTCACAGTGGTCTCTTTTGGACACTTGACTTTCATTTGACTGCAACCAATGAGCAGCCCTGGGATGGGACTGGAGGGTAGAAAGAGAATAAGTCAGGTTATTTATTTCCCCAGCACCCTCCCTGACAGGTAGTCATGGATTATCTGCATCCCTCTACCCAAGGCCACAGCTCCTGCCAGGTAATATTTCCATACTGTTACCACCTCCTCATTATGGTAATTCTCCCCTCTCTTGCCCCTTCTGGCATTGGGTGGTAACCTATAGGACCTCTTACTAGTAGCCCCATAGGACATTAACACTGCCCATATCTTTATTGAACTCTTAACAAATTATCCAACTTGATTATACCATATAATTTTTGCTGGAACCCTGACTGATATAGATAGATAATTTTAGTATGAGATGAGACTGAAGAGATAGGTAGGGGAACAATCATACTAATATGATCAGATATACTTTTTAAAAAGATTTCTGTTGGTGTAATTTAAAAAAAAAAATTGTAAGAAAGCCAGAATGGGTGTGGGTAGATCAATTAGGACATTTTTTCAACTGCCCAAGAGAATCTGTGCTTGTCACAGATTAGATGAGGAGATAATGAAGATTACTCCCAGGTTTCCAGATTGCATAACCAGATGATATAGTGGCTGTAACACGGAGAATGGTGGAAAGAACCAGGCTTTCCAAATCCAAGCAAGCGAGCACAGCAAGGAGTTCCTTTATTTTGATTCAGAATATATTTGGTATGAGGAGCACTTGCCGCATCCAGGACAAGGGCAGGTAGCCAGCTGGATGTAGGGGTTTGGAGCTCAGAAGAGAGGATTTAAAGATGTAAATTTGTGAGACGTGGGCATAGATCAGTTGGCCTAAGGGCAGAGTAAAGAGTGAAAAGAGGAGAGGGCTGGGAATGAGATTTGAGGAATCCATCATTAAATGACTGGCTAGAGGCAAAGCATGCAAATGGACTGAGAAGGAACAGCCAGAGAGAAAAGTGGAAATCCAGCTATTGAAATAAGATTGTGTGTAATAAAAATACCTGACAGTCAGACTGGTAAGAGTTTTTAACATCCAGACCCATCTCACCTGGTGATGACAGCCTAAGGTGGCAAAGACTCATTAGGTTTCTTTCAAACCTTGGAAGGCTATAGAGACAGTGTAGCTAAAGCAGGATTTAAGAATAGTGGCTCAGACTCAGCCCAGATTTGCATCCTAGCTTCACCATCTATCAATTATGACCTCAGGCAAGTCGCTTCACCTGTTTCATGGTAAAATGGGGATAAATTATTTTTTCACCTTAAGGTTTTGTGAAAATTAGATAAAATAAATGTATTCAAAATCTATAGCACAGTTCATGACACAGAGTAAATGTTGGACATCATTCTTATTTTTCACAAAAAAACATTAGGGAATAGGGACTTCTCTGGTTGTGCAGTGGTAAAGAATCCGCCTTACAATGCGGGGGACGCGGGTTCGATCCCTGGTCAGGGAACTAAGATCCCACATACTGCAGGGCAACTAAGCCCGTGCGCCACAACTACTGAGCTCACGCGCCTCGTCTAGAGAGCCTGCGTGCTGCAAACTGCAGAGCCCACACACCCTGGAGCCTGTGCACCACAACTAGAAAAGAGAAAAACCCGCACACCACAACTAGAGAGAAGACCATGCGCCTCAACAAAGATCCCACGTGCCCCAACTAAGACCCGACACAGCCAAAAATAAATAAAATAAATAAGTAATAAAAATAAATGGTTTAAAAAAATTAGGGAATAACACTAGGAAAGCAAACAAAATAATAAGTAGAAGAAAAATGAATAAAATTTAATAATAGAAAGCCTGGATGCACATCAGTGCATAGGTTAGAGAGATTGGGGAGTGAGAAAAAGCAGGGTCAGAACACGAGTAGTAGGCTCGACCTATAGAGCCAAGAGTTTTCCCTCCAGCTTCAGCGCCCCCTGTGATGCTCTTACCAAAAAAAGCAGTGAAACGGTCAAAAAGGAAAGAAGAAGAGTGGGAAAGTGAAGGAAGAGGCTGGGCCTTCCACCAACTACATGATTAGGTTTCAAATGACTGAGAGAATACTGTACATTTTATTTTCCTGGATTATTTTCCTTCACCATAAGCAAACTCACAAATGCACTTCTGCAATTCAGTGAAAAATATTATATGTGGTTCACATTGAAGCTTCTGATTCCAGAAATTTTAAAGACCTAGAGAGTCATTTCATTTTGTGAAGTGACTGCTTTGTGAGGGTGACCAACTTGTCATGGTTGCCTAGAACCTTCCTGGCTTTAGAACTGAAAAGCCATGTCCCAGAAAACCCCTTAGTCTCAGAAAAATTGGGATGGTTGGTCATCTTATTGATTTCTCCCTCTGATGCTGAAAAAGAGACTTCCCCCAATAGGTTTTATAGCAGGGGACATAGTTTGCTGTTTGTGTAGATAAAGCAGTTGATCCCTATAAGATATAATTTGAAGGGTTATCAAAAACCTTATGCTTCCAAACCAAACTGCTTGTTATCCTCAGCCCTGTTTCTGCTGCCATTCCATTGATTGATCCTACCTGAAATTCTGAATTGGCTGACTCTTGAGCTGGGGCTACCTGGAGTTTCTTTGCCATGCCAAGGTAGCCTGGGGAGGTAAGAAAGCTCTTATCGGGTGCTAACATTTTACCTCAATATAATTTAGCAGACTAGTCAGTTCCCTGGCAGACTCTGGTGGAAATGGGTTAAAATCATAAATTTTGATGGAGTATGGAGCAGGTGAAGAAAGAGTCAGATCATGAAAAAGATTCCACATGCATTTGTTTTAGATAGGGTAAAACTGTAGAAAATGAAACTGTGGGTAATCATTAGTCAAATCCATTTCACCTGCCTTCACAAATCAAGGTCATTTTAATTTTTGCTACAAAAGACTTGCACATCCTCCAAGTGGCACGTAGCCTAAATATTAAGATGTTTGCCGGAGGGATTCCCTGGTGGCACAGTGGTTAAGAATCCACCTGCCAATGCAGGGGACATGGATTCAAGCCCTGGTCCAGGAAGATCCCACATGCTTCAGAGCAACTAAGCCAGTGCGCCACAACTACTGAGCTGCGTGTCTAGAGCCCATGCTCCACAACAAGAGAAGCCACCGCAATGAGAAGCCCACGCACCGCAAAGAAGAGTAGCCCTCGCTCACCGCAACTAGAGAAAGCCCGCGCACAGCAACAAAGACCCAACGCAGCCAAAAATAAATAAACAAAACAAATGTTTATTTGAAAAAAAAGATATTTACCGGAGTTGATTTCCAGGAACTTGGGGTCAGCTGTGTCTAGTTTAAGCTGAGCTGGTTAAGACTGGGCAGGACCACCAACCCTCCAAGTGGTCATATGTGAGTGCTGCAGCCTCTCCCATTGCGGAGCACAGGCTCCGGACGCTCAGGGTCAGCGGCCATGGCTCACGGGCCCAGCCGTTTCGCGGCACGTGGGATCCTTTTGGACCGGGGCACGAACCCGCGTCCGCTGCATCGGCAGGCGAACTCCTAACCACTGTGCCACCAGGGAAGCCTTGGCAACCTTTTGATTTAGAGGGCTGAAAACTCCACCCTCAGATCCTGCTAAATGCCTCCATGTTTATACCTGCAGAGGCCCATAACTTAGTTACACCTGCGCAGGACAATGATTACCGAACCTCTTTCCAAACACCTTTCCCCATGCTCCCCACGCTCCCCACACCTCAGACCGCCCTGCTGCTTTACTCTTTATCCCATAAATACTCCAAGCCCCTTGCCTTTGGGGAGGTGGTTCTGAGACTTGTTTTTATGTTTTCTTGCTTGTGTGCCTTGTGAATAAACCCTCTTTGCTGCAAATCTTGGCATCTCAGTGCTTTGGTTTGTTACACCTTGGGCAAAACGAACCTGGTTCAGTAACAAAACATCTAGACAAGAATTTCTAAAAGTTTTTCCTTGGAATACCCAAGTTTCTCTGCATAAAAGTGCTCCATGGCAAATTGATTTTGAAAAATCCCACACACTGTTTCTCATTTCTTTGGAGATTCCACACGACAGTAGCATATTAAGAGCTCTGAGAGGTCCAGCATCAAAGAATACTTCTAATTTCTGTTTCACTCATCATTTCCCCATTTTATTTTATTATTAAACCCTTTTGTGATAGCATCTTGCAGAAATAATGTGTCATAGAACATTTTGGGGGAAAGATGCTATAATTTTGGATGAAGAAAAGAATTTTTTTCCTTAGCACATTTGAAGTAAACAGGTTCTAAGGGAATAAAATGATAACCCAACCAGATGGGAGGTTCCTTAAATCTTTTTTTCATATAGTTCACAATATGATGATGGATGGATATTTCCAATATCCATCCATTCATTCATTGCACAAATATTTATGAATGCTCAGTATTTATGATCACCATATGGCAGGCAGAGTTCTAGATGCTAGAGATATAAGCAAGAGCTAGACAAAGATCCTGCCCTCATGGAGGTGTCATTCTAATGGGAGACTATAAAATTGAATCAGGGCTTTTAACACACCTTGAAACTTTTTTCTTTTTAACATCTTTATTGGAGTGTAATTGTTTTACAATGCTCGGTTAGTTTCTGTTGTATAACAAAGTGAATCAGCTATACGTATACATATATTCCCATATCTCCTCCCTCTTGTATCTCCCTCCCACCCTCCCTATCCCACCCCTCTAGGTGGTCACAAAGCACTGAGCTGATCTCCCTGTGCTATGCGGCTGCTTCCCACTAGCTATCTATTTTACATTTGGTAGTGTATGTATATGAATGCTACTCTCTCACTTCATCCCAGCTTACGCTTCCCCCTCCCCGTGTCCTCAAGTCCATTCTCTTCATCTGCATCTTTATTCCTGTCCTACCCCTAGGTTCATGAGAACCATTTTTTCTTTTTTTTTTTTTTCAGATTCCATATATATGTGTTAGCATATGGTATTTGTTTTTCTCTTTCTGACTTACTTCACTCTGTATGACAGACTCTAGGTCCATCCACCTCATCACAAATAACTCAATTTCGTTTCTTTTTATGGCTGAGTAATATTCCATTGTATATATGCGCCACAACATCCAGACTGTGAGGTGAGTTAAGAGTCCCTACTAGTGCTGGGACATTCACCTTGCTAACTCTTGAACTCATGGACCTGACTCTGAATCCCTAGCTCTATAAGCCCCTCCTTCAACTCTTCTCTCAATGTCCTTGAACCTCAGCTTTCCCCTGTGGAATTGTCACTTGGGATGTCAGCATGCTGAGGTATCTTTGTCATAGTAACCAGCTCCAGCCTTGGCTACAGTTCCCAGCCCTGACATTCCAGTGGATGAGCCCCAGATCTTCAGGGGGCAGGGTGGTGGTGAGATAGTAGTGCTGAAGGAAGTATTCAGAAAGAATGGGTCCCACACAGCAGCAATTGCATATATACTGAATACACTGAATATTTGAAAGTCACATAAATTGATAAAACATTCCATTTTATTAAACAGCAAGGGGGAGAATCACTCTCAAATTCAAACATGACTATTAATAGACATATAAAGTACTTGTCCCAAAAAGCAAGGATTCAAAGTCACGTCTATCACAGTCTTTTACAGATGTTTCACATTTACTCCTTTTGAGGCAGAACATCTGAAGTTCTAATATTCAGTTATATAAAACTAAAGAAAGGCAAGGGGAGTTAGAATATTAGTGTTCTAGTATGTACTTGAATTTGTAAGGCGAAATCATTACCAAAGTCTTCTGGCCAGTAGCCCAGATAGTATGTCCACTGCAAAAAATGAGAGTAAAATCATTTTCAGTATCTCCTCTGAAGCTGAACTAAGTTAACAGGTAAAGCGTTTGACATTTGATGACATCTGAAAAACTTAATGAATTTTACTCTTCAGTTTCCTATAAGCAAAATTCCTGTTAAAAAGAAATAAAATTTCCCGAAACGACAACAGTCTCCTTCATTTTAAATTACTAAAATATTAACAAGACAACTTGTTACTATTTTATAACTTTAGACAGTAATGTGCTGATAAATGTTTAACAACTGGCTCTTTGGGGAGAAAATGTTCTGGAGGATTTGTATCATTTGCCAATTTCCATAGTGTAAATGTGCCTACTATGGACGATTTCAAGCTACAAATGTGACATGGATTCTGGAGTTGAGAAGAGATGCAGGTAGTCAGACTACATGAGTCAGTGAGAGTGGTCCACCAAGCATCACTGACTCTAAGTTTACAAGTTCTTTGAAGAAATCTATTAAGATTCTTTTTTTACAATTAAGGGAACTGCCACCAAAGATGCTTATGTTTCCAGAAATACATAAGAAATTTATACCACAAATCTTGTATTTTCAAAGTCTACCTGAAAGAAAAACAAAACGTCAAACTGTAACTCTTTATTATAATTTCTAAGTCACAAAGATATATTTAACATTTTTCTTAAGAGGCAGATAGCATAGTGTGTTAAAGAGTCAGAGTCCTGATTTTGAGTTCATGCTTTACCCCTCTCTACCTTTGATTTGGGGCTAATTATTTTCTCTCTCTCTGTGCCATTGTTTCATTACCTGTGAATAAATAGGGTTAATTGTCACATTAGCTAATAGAGTTATTGTGAGGGTCAAATGCAAAAGTACATAGAAGGTGCTTTGCAACAGTGCACAGCACATAGTGAGGATTTAATAAATATTAATGTTTTTGGTGTCATTGGCTATTTCTAATGAAATAAACACACAAATTGTTAACTTGGGGGTTGGCTCAGCTGCAAAGGATGAGGGGACCTTGGCACTCTAGTGAGCTGGGGACAGGCAGAGGCTTGGCTTGGTCTCCTAGCTCCACAACTTACTGACTTTACTTCTCTAAGACTGAGTTTTCTTATATGTGAAACAAGCATGACAATAGCACCTAACTCATGGTGTTGTTGTGAAGATTAGTATCAATACATGATAAAGCACTTAGAATATCACCCTGGCATACAGTAAGAACTCAATGAACATTAGCTAAAATTAGTAAGACACAGGCTGTGTTGTATAGGAAGTGTGCTAGAGTTGTAACTTGGCTAAAAGAATAAGCATCACCAAGTTATGGCAGAGGACTCCAAATATTCTTACTGCCTTCCATTGGTATGGACTCTGGAAATGGGGTGGAATAGCATATAAGGACAATTGTTTGAATTAACTCATGGGAAATAAGAAAAACAAGGAAATGAGTTACTGCCCATAAAAGATAATTTGATACCTTTTCCAATAATAAATCCTAATTTGGTATGATATCATAGCTTAATATTTCTCTGGCTAATTCTCAATGTTGTATTAATAATTGCCTTCTAACTTGTCTGAAATTGTCTCTGGGAGATATATGGCTCTTAGAAACTGCACTGTGCATTACATCTGGAGTAATTATAAAACACACTGATGCCTAGGAACTGGTTCAGTTATTCTCGGGTAGGACTTTGACATCTGTATTTTTTTTCAAATGGCCCAGATTATTTCTGTGTCCAGCTAGGGCTGAGAACTTCTCTCCTAGAAAAAGAGTTTCACAATCAAATCTATGGTCATCAAAAACCTTTTTCTCACAGCTGCTAGTTCTAAGTACTTCAACATGATGAATAATTACCGACTGTCCCTTTTTCTAACACACAACTGAAATCAGATTTTAATTTCTCTTTTTTCCACTAAGCAAAACAAGAAAGGAGAAAAAAAGAAAAAACGAACTTCATTCAACCAATGTTTTTATCTTCATTCAGCCAACATTTATTGAGTTAATTTTTGTATATAATGTAAGGTAAGGGTCCAACTCCATTCTTTTGCATGTGGATATCCAGTTTTCCCAGCACCACTTGTTAAGAAGACTGTCCTTTCATTGAATGGTCTTGCCACCCTGTTCAAAAATCATTTGACTATATTTGCAAGGATTTATTTCTGGGCTCTATATTCTATTCCATTGCTCTATATGTCTGTCTTTATGCCAGTTCTTCAGGTGAAATTTTGATACGTGAAAGGTAACTATAGTATCAGTAAAGGATCAGAGGAAATATCAGAGCTATAGAAATCTGGGCCAATATTTTATTTTTAGCCTTGCAACATATAAGCCATATATACCCATTATAACCCAGCTCTAGCCACTACCAGTTTGGGTTGGTCTCTTTAGAAGGAGCAGAAGCAACAGAATAGCCCAGTATAGGCTCTGATATTCTCTTCTCATCATCCTTCTTCCTGTGTGCCTCTGTGGTCCTTGCTTGCTTTACCTGTCCTTCTCCCAATTCCAACAGAAAGGCTGAGAAAGAGGGGAGACTTCTATTTTCAGGATTTGAACTTACTTTGTGTATAAATTAACAAGTCTGGTTGTCAGTCATTTATACTTTAATGTAAAATACAGAATGCAGATACTCTGGGATACTTAGAGACCACTGAGATGTAGCAAGAAACTCTAATCTGACATTTACTTCATTATAGAGTCAGGACTATAAAAATTCAGATACTCATTCAAGTATCTGAAGAAGTGTTTTCTTCATTCCCATTGCCTCTTCATGGTGGAGACAAGAACAGGAGTTTTATAAGTGGAGCCAAGGATCCTCAGTGCTTTGGGCTAGGTTGTGAATGTTAACCATGTGGAAAAGGATACAAAAAAGGAAGGTAGAAATGAAAAGCATTGTTTGCTTTTGTATTTTGCTGAGTCCTAGCTCTTGATCAAATTTGACTAAGAGAGATGAGTTGGGTATTTTGGAATACTGAACTAGCCTCAAAAAAGCTGACGTGTGTGCTATTCCTACTGAAGTTTGCAAGATGCTCTGAGCTCTTCAGAGCACGCATGCAAACCACATATTTGAATATCAACCATGAGAACAATGCTATTCTTATACTGGGGTTGAACGGAGGATTTCTGTCTCCCATTGTTTCACATTCTGCTTGTTACAAAAAGAGAGAGGTAAAGTTCTCACAGCAGGTGAAGCTCTTTCCTCATCCGTAGAAATTCTCATGGACATTGCGGCTTTTAGTTAACCTCTGTAGCCTTGATTTTCTGACCTTATCATATTTACAGGGAAGTCTTATACAAAGGACATCACTAATTAAGTCAGACAGAGAAAGACAAATATCATATGATATTGCTTATATGTGAAATCTTAAAAAATGATACAAATGAACTTATTTACAAAACAGAAATAGAGTTACAGATGTAGAAAACAAACTTATGGTTACCAGTTGGGGGGAGGATAAAATTGGGAGATTGGGATTGACCTATACACACTACTATATATAAAATAGATAATTAATAAAGACCTACCGTATAGCACAGGGAACTCTCCTCAGTACTCTGTAATGGCCTATATGGGAGAAGAAATTTAAAAAGAGTGGATATATGTTTGTGATTACATTTTGCTGTACACCTGAAACTAACACAACATTGTAAAACAACTATACTCCAATAAAAATTTAAAAAAAAACAAAAACAAAGGGCATCACTCATAATGACAATTTAAAACAATGCTATGCAAGAAAGGAGTCTTTGGTATGTTTGTTATGTAAATCAGGCAAAAACCCTCACAAAATTTACAAAATTAGTACATTTTCTTCATTATTCTCCAGGATTCAACTAAAGCCTAAGCTCAGAACTGATCAAATTTAGGGTGGAAGACACTGTACATCTACAGTTTACTTGGACTGCCTTACTTGGGGGTTTTTTGTTGCTCATCTGTGATTTTTATGGGCTACCAAGCTGATATAAATTTAGATATTTCTAAAATCCATATTGGGTGTGAAGATTTGTTATTAAAAATGAAGTTAAAACTTCAATACGTTTTTTGGAAGGAAGGAAGGAAGACAACACGTAATTGCACCACTTTGAGAATATGGCTGAATATCATTTATTCAAAAAAGATTTCTTCTGTTATCATTCTTAATAGCTATCAAGTATGGTCTAAGGCCAAATTTTATAAATGCCTTTTAAAATCGATACTTTAGAAAGGTCTTTTTGATGCTGCATGCTTAGCCTTGAAATTATTTGCTTGGATGTGGCTGCCACAGGCTCTCAGTGCTGTACTTGGAGAGAAGTTAAAATGGACAATCACTTAGAACATTTACAGAACTCAGAGGAAATAAGCATTTGAATGAATCATTGACCCAAACAAGAAAAGATTCTATATTATTTTAAATGCATCAGAAAACCTAAAATAATTAATAGCAAGTATGACTACAGTGGAATAAGCTAGATCTTTGCTTCAAGAGCAAAGTGGTGAATCATCCTTCTGGGGCCCATCTAAAATTAACATTCTTCAAGACTCCCTTCATAGCATTTACTTTTCACTTTTTACATAGCATTTATGTTTCACTTCATCAGAGAAGAGTATGCATAAACTGGTGTTAAAATACACAATCTAGCCCGAAAAAAATTATTATTCCTTACAATTTTCTGTTTTTCTATAAAATGCCACTTTTTGATATCACTATCCAAACAACTCCACTGAACAAATAATGAAAATTAAAATGCTAATTGGCTATTGTCTCTAATCTGTCCATAATAATATATCTGCTTGAAAGATCTATTTTTACACTTCTTCTTGAAATTAGTAATATCTGTGAATACCAAAAAAAAATTGTATTTCCTGATCTGGATAGTGGTTGCAGAAGTGTCTTCACTTAAAATAAAATCATGAATTTAAGTATGTTTTGTGTGTATGTTATACTTCAATAAAATGTTTTTTTTAAATAGGTACTATAAAAGCCTCTACAATAATACACTTTGAAAACATATTCTCAGTTCATATCGCAGACCAATGGCTAATTTTCCTAATACTAAGCCTCCTAAAAAACAAAAAAAAAAAAGGAAAAAATCCACAACCCAAGGAAAAAAGTGTGCAAAGTATATGAACTTACAGTTCACAGAAGAAAGAAATTCAAGTGGGTCATAAACATATAAGATAATGTTAAATCTCATTTATAATAAGAGAAATGCAAATAAAACTTTATTGAAACAGCACTTTTTGTTTGCCAGCTTGTTAAAGGTCAAAAAGATTGATAACACTGTGGGAAGATCAAGGAGATCAACAGACACACTTCTATACTACAGGGGAATGTAAATTGATATCACTTTTATGGAGGACAATTTGATAGTATCTATCACATTTACAAACGGATTTTTTTTTTTTTTTTTTTGCAGTATGTGGGCCTCTCACTTTTGTGGCCTCTCCCGTTGCGGAGCACAGGCTCCAGATGCGCAGGCTCAACGGCCATGGCTCACGGGCCTAGCCGCTCCACGGCATGTGGGATCTTCCCAGACTGGGGCACGAACCCATGTCCCCTGCATCGGCAGGCGGACTCTCAACCACTGCGCCACCAAGGAAGCCCTGGATTTTTTTTTTGACACAGCAATTCCTCTACTATTTAACCTACAGATATGTTCAAGCATGAGCAAACTGACACATATACAAGGGTATTTATGACAGCATTGCTTACAAGAGCAGAAGATGAGAAACAATCTAAATGTCTATCTGTAGTAGACTGATTAAATAATGTTACAGTCGTACAATGACATATTCTTAACCCCAGAAAAGAACGAGAATGTTCTTTATGAGCTGCTATGGAAGGGTCTCGAAGATCTACTGCAGGTGAAAAATAAAAACAGTGCAGGACAGTGTGTGTAATATGCTATCATTCGCACAAGAGGGGGACAGTATATATTAAGATTTGCTTGTAGAGGCACAAAATATGCCCGGAAAGATGTACCAGAAATTCATACCATTGATTGCCCAGTGAGGGCAACTGGGTGACTTGGGAACAAAGGTTCAAGAAGGACTTTTCACCATATGGCTTTTTGCACCCTTTGAATATTAGAGTGAAGGTATTAATTGTTTCCAAAATAAAAGAAGACATTTTAAAAAATATGCCTATGAATTTCTGTATCTTCAGGTAATCCTTGCAGATTGGAATAGATCAAAATCACCTTGGGTGCAAAGGGTGATCTTATCCAGCTTTAAGGTGTCAGTAGGAGAGACAGTCAATGTGTGGTGTACAGTTATGTGAGAGCTCCAGAGACTCTTGTTTTGTTTTGTTTTGTGCTGTGTGTTGATTTTTGGTGACTATTAGTGTTCCTAATGAGTTGCCTTTGTTACTAAAAAGGTAATTGCTAAAAGACTACTAAAAAGGTAAAAATTGTGCCAGAGAATTATACAGTCTCTTTCAATATTAGTTCTATTACTCTAAGAAATTCCAGTAATTACTTAAAGCATGTGGTTGTTCTAATTCAACTCTATATTTATTGAAATATCACTTACCTTTCTGAAGAATGCCCTTGATAGAATGCCCAAAATAGAAGCTATAGGACACGAGAAAAGATAGTCTTGGCATTAAGACAACCAGCTTGTTGGGTTGGTGTCATGTCTTATTTTGTGTTCAGAAGGCATCTAACACTTTGAAAATAATCAAAACTGGTTTTGGCAGTTAATAATCAAATAGCAAGGCTGTACGGCCAGTCTGATTGACTGTGCCAACACCAACCATTAAAATTAAAGTAGCTGAAAAAAATCAGACAACATGTAGCAATGGCCTTAATTACCCCATGGTAGTAAGATATATCCCTAGGGAAATTATTTAAATCTTTCACAGCATTAGGGGTGACAGGTAGTTTTGTAGTGATCACATTTGTTTTTCTACATGGCACAGAAATCATACACTGAGGAGTGGTGAATATAGCATTCAAACCAAACTCTAGCCAACACAAAAGACCAATCTTTTCCTTCCACAATTCTTTTATGTAAGCTATTGCCCATATTTCATTTTGCCAGATGACTTACAGCACTTTTTCCTCCTCCAGTACGGGACTGAATCTAGTGTTGGTTAATTGCATGTAATTGTCATGCCTCTTTAGCCTCTTTTAATCTGGAACATCTCCTTAGCCTTTTTTTTTTTTTTACAACTTTGACATTTTTAAAGAATGCCGTCCCTCTACATAATTTTTTAAATAGAAGTTTCTTCCTTTTGTGTTTGTCCGATGTTTTCTCTTACTTAGATTAAGGTTTTGCATTCTTGGGTGGAGTATTGCATAGGACAGAGATGTTGTGTTCTTCTTAGAGTATATCATTTGGAAGCACACAGTGTGCATCTGTCCCTGATGGACGATGTTAATTTTGATCACCTGCTTAAAGTGTTGCCCAGTTTCTCCACTCCTTAATTACTGAGTTGTTTTCCTCAGTTGCAACCAATAAGCAGTGTGTGGGGAGGTACTTTAAGACTATGCAAATATCCTATTCTTCACTTCTAGGTTTACCATGCATTGATGATTCTTGTATAATCCAGTCTTTACCATTATGGTTGCAAATGATGATTCCCAAATCCAGCATTCCCTCTACATTTACCAGAAAGGCCCAGTCATTCCACTTTAAGCAAGAGAAGTCACCTGTCTATACAGCACCAGTAAAAATTCATGAGTACATATTTTTTCAGTGATTTAAAACTCATTATTTTACTTATTTGGCAAGTGGAAATTCATTGAGCTGGCTTCTATGTCTTTGTGACATGTCCCTATCATGTTTTTTGAGTACTTCTTTACTCTCTAGAATAACATGATGTTCCTGTATCATCTTGTACCTACCCTGCCCCAACCCTGGAATCAGTTATTTCTCTGAGAAAACTTAGTTGTTTTTAGTGAAAATGATAGTAAAGATAAAAATCTGGATGCTAGGTACACTGATTGCTGCTACCGTGTCTTTGCTTCTTGGCCCTTTCAACAGACAGAGCTAGGACATACATGTATGTATATCTATATATACATATACATACACACAAACAAACATACACACAAATAAACATACACACACACATATATACATGTACATATACACATGCATTATAGTAGCCATGCCAGCCTCCAAGATGGCCCCCAGTGATCCCTGCCTCTTGACTTTCACACTCTGGTGTACATACAACATTGTATAAGGTTTGGTCTGAGTGACCAACCAGACATGGCAGAAGTGATGACATGTCTACTTTTGAGTTCAGGTTATTAAAGACACTGTGGCTTCCATTGTGGTTTCTCTGGCTTTCCATTTCTTCCTCTCCTTCCTCTCTCTGGGGGAAGTCAGCTGCCATGATCAGTGTTTGGAGAGGCCAACAGGGTAAAGAACTGAAGCTTTCTGCCAACAGCCATATCAGTGAGTTTGGAAATGGTCCCCCAGCCTCAACCAACCATTAAGATGACTGTAGCCTTAGTCAACAGCTTGATGGCAACATCATGAAAGACAATGAGACAGACCACCCTGCCAAGTCATTCCCTGATTTCTAACCCACAGGAACTGTAAGATAACAAATGTTTGTTGTCTCAAGCTACTAAATTTTAAGCTGCAAGAGATAATTGATATATGCATATACACATACATATATATTTTTTCACATTCATATCTCCAACTCCAATCCCTTCCTATATTCCACATTCGTATGTCCCTTCCTCTTCACTGAAAACCCTTGTGCCCAACATCAACATATTAATTCATTTGCTTAATTCTATTATACATTCAAAGTTGTTTCAGAACTGTAAGAGTCCACCTCTCTCACACGCTCTCCCTTTATAGTCATAACCTTCTTTTTAAATGAAATATATATCATACATTAAATAATTCAATTTCTTGGCATATTCCTTGATTTTTAAATATGTATCCTTTTTATTATTCCTTCATAGATACCATATTACTTTTCTATTGTTGCATAAAAAATTACCACAAAATTAACAGCTTAAAATAAAACACCTTGGGCTTCCCTGGTGGCGCAGTGGTTAGGAGTCATCCTGCCAATGCAGGGGACTTGGGTTCGAGCCCTGGTTGGGGAAGATCCCACATGCTGTGGGGCCACTAAGCCTGTGCACCACAACTACTGAGCCTGTGCTCTAGAGCCCATGAGCCACAGCTACTGAGCCCACATGCCACAACTATTGAGCCCTCGCACCTAGAGCCTGTGCTCCACAACAAGAGAAGCCACCACAATGCAAAGCCCGTGCACCACAACAAAGAGTAGCCTCCGCTCACTGCAGCTAGAGAAAGCCTGTGTACAACAATGAAAACCCAACGCAGCCAAAAATTAAAAAAAAATTTAATAAAAATAAATTTAAAAAATAAATAAAACACCTTTATTTTCTCAGTTTCTCTGGGTCAAGACTCTGGATATGAAGTAGCTGGATCCTCTGTTAAGGGTCTCACCAAGCTGAAATTA
Source organism: Mesoplodon bidens (assembly GCF_964165515.1). NCBI lineage: Eukaryota > Metazoa > Chordata > Mammalia > Artiodactyla > Ziphiidae > Mesoplodon > Mesoplodon bidens. Next base: position 89,912,570 of record NC_138160.1, on the reverse strand, counting down.
AATGTCGACCGGTGATGGGGGTCTTATCTGATGTTCGGGGCTCTCTTCCCAAGTTCATTCAGGTTGTTGACAGAATTCAGTTTCTTGCAGTTGTGGGTCCGAGAACCTTAGCTTCTAGAGACACCACTGTCTATAGGCAGTTCACAACATTACTGGTTTCTTCTTCTTTAAGATCCACAGGAAAGTATTTGCTGTTGCTTCTTGACTCTTTCAGGGTTCACCTGATTAGGTTTAGCCCACCCAGGGTAATCTCCCTTTTGATTAAGTCAGTCAACTGTTAGGGATCTTAATTGCGTCTATAATATCTCTTGCCATATAACATAACATAATCATGAGAGTTACATCCATCATGTTCACAGGTTCAGACCACACTCAAGACGTGGGATTATACAGGGGTTGTACACCAGGGGTAGTAAACTTAGGGCCATCTTGGAATTCTGCCACAGATATCACAGATATTTTAGGAAAAAATCCCCAAAATATCCTACTTTTTTTTGAAGCACACTGAAGTGACTACAGAAGATAGGCAGGTGACATAAATGAGCAACCTGAGCCAGGTTTGGCAAATGACACAGCCTTGCTCTGTTTAGCAGGAGAAGCAGCTACTCGTCCCCAAACAAATGTCACTCAAGGATGTGGACCACTATTGCCAGATCACCTGATTTTTTTCAAGGGAAGTTAGAAATTTGAATTTGTATGTGTAATCTGTCATTTTAAAAAATGTTGCAAACTAGCCAAATATTTTGAAAAATGTGTTGGCCAAACAATTGAAAACTGGGACTGTATTCAGACTACTACCTATCAGTTTATGGAACTGACTTACTGTGATCCCATGACTGTGTAAGTAAAATAATAGATTAGGAGACCTGCCTGAGCATCATGAAAGTACTTGTGTCAGGGTTTGGATTAGAGCTCAATTCTTGTTGTCCCTCACACTCCCTTTATCCTAAGTATTCACTGAAATTTGTTCCACTGTTATGTAGTCAAATAATCCACTTGAAATTCAAAATGATTTAAATAGGTTAATCATTTCTCGAGACATTTACTTTTCAAACTAAAAAAATTTGAAACATTTCCCCTTCCTTTTATCTTGAAATAAGATGCCACAGGACAGATTTTTATTCACAGTCCCTCTACTAAGACAAGGTATACTTTATCAAGCTTTAGTAACATTTTGATGTATTGCTATTGAAAAGAACATTTGCCAAGAGATTAGTAATGTAATATCTGGATAAACAGTTGCCTGCAAGTTGAAAAGCAAAGGTTCTTCTCAATTAACTTATATCACATTAGACATTTATGTCAAGCGGGTGCTTCATGGAGTTTGACATCAGGACAAATATTATTAATAATAAATCTATCTTTCAGGTATATTGTAAAGTATAATTAGTTACTATCTGAAGAGTGCATGTAGTACACTCTTTACACTTGCTTTATAAATCCCAAGTATGAGTTCTCATTAATAACCTTAAATGAATTTGACATTAATCAAATGTGAGTTAATTTGACATGAATCAAAATTGCCCATGGCCTGGGAGTGGTATAAATTGTATAATTATAAAACTCAATGAGGGCCCGGAGGAAGATGGCGGAAGAGTAAGACGCGGAGATCACCTTCCTCCCCACAGATACATCAGAAATTCATCTACACGTGGAACAACTCCTACAGAACACCTACTGAACGCTGACAGAAGACCTCAGACCCCCCAAAAGGCAAGAAACTCCCCACATACCTGGGTAGGGCAAAAGAAAAAAAGAATAAACAGAGACAATAGGATAGGGACGGGACCTGCACCAGTGGGAGGGAGCCGTGAAGGAGGGAAGGTTTCTACACATTACAAGCCCCTTCGCGGGCGGAGACTGCAGGTGGCGGAGGGGGAAAGCTTCGGAGTAGCGGAGGAGAGCACAGCAACAGGGGTGCGGAGGGCAAAGCGGAGAGATTCTGGCACAGAGGATCGGTGCCCTCAGGCACACACCAGCCCGAGAGGCTTGTCTGCTCGGCCGCCGTGGCGGGCGGGGCTGGGAGCTGAGGCTCGGGTATCGGCTTTCAGTCGGAGCGCAGGGAGAGGACTGGGGCTTGCGGCAGGAAGAGAGCCTGAAGGGGTTAGTGCACCACGGCTAGCCCGCAGGGAGTCCGGGGAAAGGGTCTGGAGCTGCTGAAGAGGCAAGAGACTTTTTTCCCTTTTGTTTCCTGGTGCGCGAGGAGAGGGCATTAAGAGGGCTGCTTGGGGAAGCGCTGGAGACAGGCGCGAGCCGCGGGTAAGGCGCGGACCTCGGAGACGAGCGTGGGCTGCTGCCGCCGCCGCCGTGGCCCGCCGCCGCCGCCGCCGCGGGGCCTGTGTGCGAGCGCGGGTCACTGTCCGCCCCGCCTTCCGGGGGGCCTGTGCACCCCGCCACTGCCGGGGTCCCGGGACCAGGGGACGGCTTTCCCGGGAAAGCGCACGGAGCGCCACGGGCTGCTGCAACGTCACGCCGGCCTCTGCCGCCGCAGGCCCGCCCCACACTGCGCGCCCCTCCCTCCCCTCTGCCTGAGTGAGCCAGAGCCCCCGCATCAGCGGCTCCTTTAAACCCGTCCTGTCTGAGCGAAGAACAGACGCCCTCCGGCGACCTACGCGCAGAGGCGGGGCCAGGTCCAAGGCTGAGACCCAGGAGCTGTGAGAGCAGAGAAGAGACAGGGAAATCTCTCTGTGCAGCCTCGGAGGCAGCGGATTAAAGCTCCACGGTCCATTTGATGTGCCCTGCGTCTGTGGAGTGCATGAATGGACAGCGAATCATCCCAAATTGAGGAAGTGGACTTTGAGGACAAGATTTAAGACTTTCCCCCCTTTTCCTCTTTTTACAACGAATTATTCCAAATTAAGGAGGTGGACTTAGAGAGCAAGATTTCAGACTTCTCGCCCTTTTCCTCTTTTTACAACGAATTATCCCAAATTGAGGAGGTGGACTTGGAGAGCAAGATTTTTGATTTTTCCCCCTGCTCTCTTTTTGTGAATGTGTATGTGTAATCTTCTGTGTAAGATTCTCTCTGTATAGCTTTGCTTCCACCATATGTCCCAGGGTTCTATCGGTCCGTTTTTTTTTTTAATAATTACTTTCTAATTTTAATAACGCTACTATATTTCATGCTTTATTCTATTTAACTTTACCTGCTCTTTCTTTTTTTCCTACCTTCCCTTCCTCCCTCCCTCTCTCCGCTCCTCCTTTCCTTCTTTCTTTTTCTTTCCTCCCTCCCTCCCTCCCACCCTTCTTCTTTCCACTTTCTTTTTCTTTCCTTCCTTCCTCCCTCCCTCCTTTCTTTCCTTCTTTCTTTCCATCCTTCCTCCCTCCCTCCCTCCTTTCTTTCTTTCTTCCTTCCTTCCTTCCTTCCTTTCTTCCCTTCTTCCTTTCTTTCCCTCTCTCTTTCTTTCTTCTACTAATTCTTTCTTTCTGCTTTTTCTCCCTGTTATTCTGAGCCGGGTGGATGAAAAGCTCTTGGTGCTGCAGCCAGGAGCCAGTGCTGTGCCTCTGAAGTGGGAGAGCCAACTTCAGGACACGGGTCCACAAGAGGCCTCCCAGCTCCACATAATATCAAGCAGCGAAAATCTCCCAGAGATCTCCATCTCAACACCAGCACCCAGCTTCAGTCAACAACCAGCAAGCTACAGTGCTGGTCACCCTATGCCAAGCAACTAGCAAGGCAGGAACACAACCCCACCCATTAGCAGAGAGGCTACCTAAAAACATAATAAGGCCATAGGCACCCCAAAACACACCACCAAATGTGGACCTGTCCACCAGAAAGACAAGATCGAGCCTCAACCACCAGAACACAGGCATTAGTCCCCCCCACCAGGAAGCCTACACAACCTACTGAAACAACCTTAGCCACTGGGGTCAGACACCAAAAACAATGGGAACTACGAATCTGCAGCCTGCAAAAAGGAGACCCCAAACACAGTAACATAAGCAAAATGAGAAGACAGAAAAACACACAGCAGGTGAAGGAGCAAGATAAAAACCTACCAGACCTAACAAATGAAGACGTAATAGGCAGTCTACCTGAAAAAGAATTCAGAATAATGATAGTAAAGATGATCCAAGATTCTATTCCCAAGATCCAAAATCTTGGAAATGGAATAGACAAAATGCAAGAAACAGTTAACAAGGACCTAGAAGAACTAAAGATGAATCAAGCATCGATTGAAAACACAATAAATGAAATGAAAAATACTCTACATGGGATCAATAGCAGAATAACTGAGGCAGAAGAACGGATAAGTGAGGTGGAAGATAAAATAGTGGAAATAACTGATGCAGAGCAGAATAAAGAAAAAAGAATGAAAAGAACAGAGGACAGTCTCAGAGACCTCTGGGACAACATTAAATGCACCAACATTCGAATTATAGGGGTTCCAGAAGAAGAAGAGAAAAAGAAAGGGACTGAGAAAATATTTGAAGAGATTATAGTTGAAAACTTCCCTAATATGGGAAAGGAAAGAGTTAATCAAGTCCAGGAGGCACAGAGAGTCCCATACAGAATAAATCCAAGGAGAAATACGCCAAGACACATATTAATCAAACTGTCAAAAATTAAACACAAAGAAATCATATTAAAAGCAGCAAGGGAAAAACAACAAATAACACACAAGGGAATCCCCATCAGGTTAACAGCTGATCTCTCAGCAGAAACTCTACAAGCCAGAAGGGGGTGGCAGGACATAATTAAAGTGATGAAGGAGAGAAACCTGCAACCAAGATTACTCTACCCAGCAAGGATCTCATTCAGATTTGATGGAGAAAATAAAACCTTTACAGACAAGCAAAAGCTGAGAGAGTTCAGCACCACCAAACCAGCTTTACAACAAATGCTAAAGGAACTTCTCTAGGCAAGAAACACAACAGAAGGAAAAGACCTACAATAACGAACCCAAAGCAATTAAGGAAATGGGAATAGGAACATACATATCAATAATTACCTTAAATGTAAATGGACTAAATGCTCCCACCAAAAGACACAGAGTGGCTGAATGGATACAAAAACAAGACCCATATATATGCTGTCTACAAGAGACCCACTTCAGACCTAGAGACACATACAGATTGAAAGTAAGGGGATGGAAAAAGATATTCCATGCAAATGGAAATCAAAAGAAAGCTGGAGTAGCAATTCTTTTATCAGACAAAATAGACTTTAAAATAAAGACTATTAGAAGAGACAAAGAAGGACACTACATAACAATAAAGGAATCAATCCAAGAAGAAGATATAACAATTGTAAATATTTATGCACCCAACATAGGAGCACCTCAATACATAAGGCAAATACTAACAGCCATAAAAGGGGAAATCGACAGTAACACAATCATAGTAGGGGACTTTAACACCCCACTTTCACCAATGGACAGATCATCCAAAATGAAAATAAATAAGGAAACACAAGCTTTAAATGATACATTAAACAAGATGGACTTAGTTGACATTTATAGGACATTCCATCCAAAAACAACAGAATACACATTTTTCTCAAGTGCTCATGGAACATTCTCCAGGATAGATCATATCTTGGGTCACAAATCAAGCCTTGGTAAATTTAAGAAAATTGAAATTGTATCAAGTATCTTTTCCGACCACAATGCTATGAGACTAGACATCAATTACAGGAAAAGATCTGTAAAAACTACAAACACATGGAGGCTAAACAATACACTACTCAATAACGAAGTGATCAATGAAGAAATCAAAGAGGAAATTAAAAAATACCTAGAAACAAATGACAATGGAGACACGACGACCCAAAACTTATGGGACACAGCAAAAGCAGTTCTAAGGGGGAAGTTTATAGCAATACAATCCCACCTTAAGAAACAGGAAACATTTCGAGTAAACAACCTGACCCTGCACCTAAAGCAATTAGAGAAAGAAGAACAAAAAACCCCCAAAGCTAGCAGAAGGAAAGAAATCATAAAGATCAGATCAGAAATAAATGAAAAAGAAATGAAGGAAACGATAGCAAAGATCAACCAAACTAAAAGCTGGTTCTTTGAGAAGATAAACAAAATTGACAAACCATTAGCCAGACTCATCAAGAAAAAAAGGGACAAGACTCAAATCAATAGGATTAGAAATGAAAAAGGAGAAGTAACAACTGACACTGCAGAAATACAAAAGATCATGAGAGATTACTATAAGCAACTCTATGCCCATAAAATGGACAACCGGGAAGAGATGGACAAATTCTTAGAAATGCACAACCTGCCAAGACTGACTCAGGAAGAAATAGAAAATATGAATAGACCTATCACAAGCACTGAAATTGAAACTGTGATTAAAAATCTTCCATCAAACAAAAGCCCAGGACCAGATGGCTTCACAGGCGAACTCTATCAAACATTTACAGAAGAGCTAACACCCATCCTTCTCAAACTCTTCCAAACAATATCAGAGGAAGGAACACTCCCAAACTCATTCTACGAGGCCACCATCAACTTGATACCAAAACCAGGCAAGGATGTCACAAAGAAAGAAAACTACAGGCCAATATCACTGATGAACATAGATGCAAAAATCCTCAACAAAATACTAGCAAACAGAATCCAACAGCACATTAAAAGGATCATACACCATGATCAAGTGGGGTTTATTCCAGGAATGCAAGGATTCTTCAATATACGCAAATCAATCAATGTGATACACCATATTAACAAGTTGAAGGAGAAAAACCATATGATCATCTCAATAGATGCAGAGAAAGCTTTCGACAAAATTCAACACCCATTTATGATAAAAACCCTGCAGAAAGTAGGCATAGAGGGATCTTTCCTCAACATAATAAAGGCCATATATGACAAACCCACAGCCAACATTGTCCTCAATGGTGAAAAACTGAAACCATTTCCACTAAGATCAGGAATAAGACAAGGCTGCCCACTCTCACCACTCTTATTCAACTTAGTTTTGGAAGTTTTAGCCACAGCAATCAGAGAAGAAAAGGAAATAAAAGGAATCCAAATTGGAAAAGAAGAAGTAAAGCTGTCACTGTTTGCAGATGACATGATACTATACATAGAGAATCCTAAAGATGCTACCGAAAAACTACTAGAGCTAATCAATGAATTTGGTAAAGTAGCAGGATACAAAATTAATGTACAGAAATCTCTGGCATTCCTGTACACTAATGATGAAAAATCTGAAAATGAAATCAAGAAAACACTCCCATTTACCATCACAACAAAAAGAATAAAATATCTAGGAATAAACCTACCTAAGGAGACAAAAGACCTGTATGCAGAAAATTATAAGACACTGATGAAAGAAATTAAAGATGATACAAATAGATGGAGAGATATACCATGCTCCTGGATTGGAAGAATCAATATTGTGAAAATGACTCTACTACCCAAAGCAATCTACAGATTCAATGCAATCCCTATCAAACTACCACTGGCATTTTTCACAGAACTAGAACAAAAAATTGCACAATTTGTTTGGAAACACAAAAGACCCCAAATAGCCAAAGCCATCTTGAGAACGAAAAACGGAGCTGGAGGAATCAGGCTCCCTGACTTCAGACTATACTACAAAGCTACAGTAATTAAGACAGTGTGGTACTGGCATAAAAACAGAAAGATAGATCAGTGGATCAGGATAGAAAGCCCAGAGATAAAACCATGCACATATGGCCAACTTATCTTTGATAAAGGAGGCAGGAATGTACAGTGGAGAAAGGACAGCCTCTTCAATAAGTTGTGCTGGGAAAACTGGACAGGGACATGTAAAAGTTTGAGATTAGATCATTCCCTAACACCATACACAAAAATAAGCTCAAAATTGATTAAAGACTTAAATGTAAGGCCAGAAACTATCAAACTCTTAGAGGAAAACATAGGTAGAACACTCTATGACATAAATCACAGCAAGATCCTTTTGGACCCACCTCCTAGAGAAATGGAAATAAAAACAAAGATAAAGAAGTGGGACCTAATGAAACTTCAAAGCTTTTGCACAGCAAAGGAAACCATAAACAAGACCAAAAGACAACCCTCAGAATGGGAGAAAATATTTGCACATGAAGCAACTGACAAAGGATTAATCTCCAAAATTTATAAACAGCTCATGCAGCTCAATAGCAAAAAAACAAACAACCCAATCCAAAAATGGGCAGAAGACTTAAATAGGCATTTCTCCAAAGAAGATATACAGACTGCCAACAAACACATGAAAGAATGCTCAACATCATTAATCATTAGAGAAATGCAAATCAAAACTACAATGAGATATCATCTCACACCAGTCAGAATGGCCATCATCAAGAAATCTAGAAACAATAAATGCTGGAGAGGGTGTGGAGAAAAGGGAACACTCTTGCACTGCTGGTGGGAATGTGAATTGGTACAGCCACTATGGAGAACAGTATCGAGGTTCCTTAAAAAACTAAAAATAGAACTACCATATGACCCAGCAATCCCACTACTAGGCATATACCCTGAGAAAACCATAATTCCAAAAGAGACATGTACCAAAATGTTCATTGCAGCTCTATTCACAATACCCCGGAGCTGGAAACAACCTAAGTGTCCATCATCGGATGAATGGATAAAGAAGATGTGGCACATATATACAATGGAATATTACTCAGCCATAAAAAGAAACGAAACTGAGCTATTTGTAATGAGGTGGATAGACCTAGAGTCTGTCATACAGAGTGAAGTAAGTCAGAAAGAGAAAGACAAATACTGTATGCTAACACATATATACGGAATTAAAAAAAAATGTCATGAAGAACCTAGGGGTAAAACGGGAATAAAGACACAGACCTACTTGAGAATGGAGTTGAGGATATGGGGAGGGGGAAGGGTAAGCTGTGACAAAGCGAAAGAGAGGCATGGACATATATACACTACCAAACGTAAGGTAGATAGATAGTGGGAAGCAGCCGCAGAGCACAGGGAGATCAGCTCGGTGCTTTGTGACCGCCTGGAGGGGTGGGATGGGGAGGGTGGGAGGGAGGGAGATGCATGAGGGAAGGGATGTGGGAACAGATGTATATGTATGACTGATTCACTTTGTTATAAAGCAGAAACTAATAAAAAAAAACTCAATGAGTCTAACCAAATTCAAAGGAATAAAAAGTGGAAATAGATATAGTTAAACACTAACCCAAAACAGTTTTAAAAATACAGGAAGGGACTTCCCTTGTGGCACAGTGGTTAAGAATCCACTTGCCAATGCAGGGGACAGTGGTTCAAGCCCTGGTCCGGGAAGATCCCACATGCCACGGCTAAGCCCGTGGGCCACAACTACTGAGCCTGTGCTCTAGAGTCTGCAAGCCACAACTACTGAACCCACGTGCTGCAACTACTGAAGCCTGTGCACCTAGAGTCTGTGTTCCGCAACAAGAGAAACCACGGCATTGAGAAGCACGCACACAGCAACGCAGAGTAGCCCCTGCTCGCCACAGCTCGGGAAAACCCGTGCGTGTCAACAAAGACCCAATGCAGCCAAAAAAAAAAAAATCCAAGGTAAGTTATTGTATAGGAAATTTGTAGAGCATAATAATAAGATTTAGCTATTTGACTATTGCTTTGAAGTAAAGTGAGATTCTCTTCTTTTTAGAATTGATCATTTGACTTCATGTGAAAACTTTAAAGGAATCAAATCAAGGAATAACTACTGCCCATAAATCCTTGCATTACTGGACAACTCAGAAAAACATCCCAGGATTTACAGACTGGAATATTTTACTACTGAAATGAAGAAGAGCTCCTTTTCAAAATTGCCCAGTAGTTTGGAATTAAATTTATTGTTGTTAGAACACTTACGACTCAATAATTAGAAAAGAAATAAACCAATTAAAACATGGGCAAAGGATCTGAATAGATATTTCTCCAAAGAAGACCAACAAATGACTAATAAGCACATAAAAAGATGCTCAATATCATTAGTCATGAAGAAAATGTAAATTCAAGTCACAGTGAGTTATCACTTCATCCCCACTAGGATGGCTAGAATAAAAAATGCACATAATAACAAGTATTAGTGAAGATATGAAAAAATCAGAATCTTAATATATTGCTGGGAATGTAAAGTGGTGTAGCCACTTTGGAAAACAGTCTGACAGCTTCTCCAAAAGTTGAAATAGAACACCAATTCACCCATACTAGTACGTCTATATTTTTTTAATGATAATAAGAAGTGTTGGTGAGGATGCAGAGAAACTGGAACCTGCATATGTTGCAGATGGGAATATAAAATGGTGCAGCCACTGTGGAAAACAGTTTGGTGGTTCTTCAAAAAGTTAGACATAAAACTACCATATGATCCAGAAATTCTCCTCCTAGGTGTTTACTCATAAGAATTGAAAGCAGGAACTCAGACAGATACTTGTACACCAATGTTTACTGCAGCATTATTCACAATAGCCAAAAGGTGGAAACGACTCGAGTGTCCATCAACAGATGAACTGATAAATAAAATGCGATGTATAAATACACAAAGAAACATTATTCATTTATAAAAATGAAGTTCTGATACATGCTTCAACATTAATGAACTTTGAACACATTACCTAAGTGAAATAAGCCAGACATTAAAATGTAAATACTACATGATTCCAATTATATGAGGCACCTAAAATAGGCAAATTCATGGACACACAAAGTAGAATAGAGGTTACCAGTGTATGGGGGGGGAAGAATTAGGAGTTAGCAGCTACAGAGTTTCAGTTTAGGGTGATTGAAAATTTTGGAAATAGATAGTAGTAATGGTTGCTTAACATTGTGAATGTAATTAATGTCACTGATTTGTACAATTAGAAATAGTTAAAATATAAAATTTTATTACATATATCCACAATTTTTAAAATTAATAATGCAACATACCAAAAACCATTGAATTGTGTACTTTAGGTGAATTTTGTGTTTTGTGAATTCTATTTCAATAAACCTGCTATTTAAGAAAAAAAAACTATTGCTGCTGAAGTCCCAGATACTTCTTAAATATCACTTACACACATGCACACAAATAAATATATTTGTATATAGCATCTCCAATCTCAGGCAAAAGTTCCTGAGCACCTCTTGTCCCATCAGAGTTAATCCCATTCTTTTCCTTCATAGCACTTATCATGGTTAAAATTTTCTCCCCTACCAGATTCCTTTTAATTCCTCTTGCTTCATAGTGCCCACCACAGTGTCTAGCACATAACTGGTGATGAATGAATGAATGATTGGGCTCAGGTTTTGCATGAATAGCTGTGGGTCTTAACAAAGACCCACAATGTCAATAAAGTAACACTTGCAGAATCTATGGGTTGAACAGCACAAAGAAAGGTCATATACGGCAGTGAATAGCATATGATTCTCAAAATTGCCTTACGAGTCCACCCCGGGAGACATATTATAAGCATATTGAATACAGAGTATGCATTTGTCAAAGAAAGTTTCACTCAATTGTGATTTGAAAGGTGATGAAAGGGGTTTCACCACCTAATGGTTAGGGTGGTATTTTGTATTTCGATAAAAGATTGACTTATCCATTATGTGAAAATTGAATTTGGGAGATAAAATATTAAAAGAACCTTAAATTCTGGAAACAAACCAAAAAAGCTGCCAATATTAGAAGGAAACTGCCAGAAAGAGATCAAGAGATCTGATTTACTTAGATTAAAGAAATGACATTTCAGGTAGAAAAACACTTTTTAAAAAGTGTCTAACTTAAGAGGACGGCAGACTTTAGACTGACGACAACTGAAGAACAGTAAAACAAGAGCAAAGGTCAAACTCAAACTGAAATTGGGAAAATATTCCTGGAGCTACCTGCAGTCAGAAAATGGAACCATTTCCCTAAAGAAGTAATTATGGTAAGCTCAATAGCAATGTTCAAATGGAAATTAAATGTTTATGGAAAAATGTGGTGTTCATTTCTCCGATACAGGAAGTTCTACTAGCTGACTCATGAATTCATTATCCTTGTCCATCTTCTCCTTCTATCCTTTTGCTTCTTATGAAGTTTCCCATTTTATCCGAGACTGGGTCTGATGAGTGTTTACAATTGTGTGCTTAGTCAGCATTTTATACTTTATAGGAGGCATTTATTTGAACGCCATATTTATTTTATTTATTTGGTTGGGTCTTAGTTGCGGCACGCATGTGGGATCTAGTTTCCCGACCAGGGATCAAACCCAGACCCCCTGCATTGGGAGCGTGGAGTCTTAACCACTGCCCCACCAGGGAAGTCCCCTGCGCCACCAGGGAAGTCCCTGAACGCCATATTTAACACTTCACTGTGAACAGTTCCACTGGACAGCTTCCTCCCCTAGCTTTCCACCTCTCCATCCAGGCCCCGAATGTGTTTGTTTTTTTTCAACTTTTTATTTTGTATTGGAGTATAGTTGATTAACAATGTTGTGATAGTTTCAGGTGTACAGCAAAATTATTCAGTTATACATGTACATGTATCTACTGTTTTTCAAATTCTTTTCCCATTTAGGTTGCTACATGATATTGAGCAGAGTTCCCTGTGCTGTACAGTAGGTCTTTGTTGGTTATCTATTTTAAATATAGCAGTGTGTACATGTCAATCCCAAACTCCCTACCTATCCCTTCTCCCCACCCTTCCCCCTGACTGAATGTTATTCCTAGATAAAAATCAGGGGATTCCAATCCAAAAATGGGCAGAAGACCTAAATAGACATTTCTCCAAAGAAGATATTCAGATTGCCAACAAACACATGAAAGGATGCTTAACAGTGCTAATTATTAGAGAAATGAAAATCAAAACTACAATTAGGTATCACCTCACACCTGCCAGAATGGCCATCATCAAAAAATCTACAAACAATAAATGCTGGAGAGAGTGTGGAGAAAAGGGAACCCTCTTGCACTGTTGGTGGGAATGTAAGTTGATACAGCCACTATGGAGAACAGTATGGAGGTTCCTTAAAAAACTACAAATAGAACTACCATATGACCCAGCAATCCCACTGCTGGGCATATACCCTGAGAAAACCATAATTCAAAAAGAGTCATGTACCACAGTGTTCATTGCAGCCCTATTTACAATAGCCAGGACATGGAAGCAACCTAAGTGTCCATTGACAGCTGAATGGATAAAGAAGATGTGGTACATATATACAATGGAATATTACTCAGCCATAAAACGAAACAAAATTGAGTTATTTGTGGTGAGGTGGATGGACGTAGAGTCTGTCATACAGAGTGAAGTAAGTCAGAAAGAGAAAAACAAATACCGTGTGCTAACACATGTATATGGAATCTAAATGGAGGGATGTAGAGATGTAGAGAATGGACTTGAGGACACAGGGAGGGGGAAGGGTAAGCTCGGATGAAGTGAGAGAGTAGCATTGACATATACACACTACCAAGGGTGAAATAGATGGCTAGTGGGAAGCAGCCTCATAGCACAGGGAGATCAGCTCGGTGCTTTGTGACCACTTAGAGGGGTGGGATAGGGAGGGTGGGACGGAGATGCAAAAGGGAGGGGATATGGGGATATATGTATATGTATAGCTGATTCACATTGTTATAGAGAAGAAACTAACACAACATTGTAAAGCAATTATACTCCAATAAAGATGTTTAAAAAAATTAATTAATTAAAAATGAGGGGATTCTTCTCTTAAACATGTAGTGCTCTGCCTGAGGAGAGTTAGTTATTAGGGTAGGCGCCTGCAGCCACTACCATTTTGACATTTAGAGCCACCCCTGTCTCCTGGCCAGCTCCCTCCCTGTCCCCACACCTCAGGTGTGCAGAACTACTGGTTAGCCATCCTGATTGTGCTAGAGATCAGATGAGCAAAACAGTACAGACACTCCAGGCCAGCTACCAGGAGCAATCAACATAGTCAAACAAGATCATAGACATATAAAGAAAACCATCAGCATGGAGGAGATAGAGAAAGACATCATACAGACAAAACAAAAATCCTATTAAAAAAAAGAACCGGGCTTCCCTGGTGGCGCAGTGGTTGACAGTCTTCCGCCGATTCAGGGGACATGGGTTCGTGCCCCGGTTTGGGAAGATCCCACATGCCGCGGAGCGGCTGGGCCCGTGAGCCATGGCCACTGAGCCTGCACATCTGGAGCCTGTACTCCGCAACGGGAGAGGCCACAGCAGTGAGGCCCGCGTACTGCAAAAAAAAAAAAAAAAAAAAAAGAACCATCAGAAGTGTTCTTGGGCAAAATAGAATGGATCCAAGAAAGTAAATAGCAAAAGGGGAATAGCTGTTCATGATATGTTTTTTTTTTTTTAAAAAAAAAAAAAAGCAAATGCTTTCTCCCTGAAGAAGAAAAATGAGAAATTTTAGGGGGGAAAGAGTATAAAAGTCATGCTCCGAATAAGCAAACTAAATTATGGCTGGACTTGATGCAAAATATGAAAAGAGAATTCATGTAGGAATATTCATGATAGGAATATTAGCCTTCTAGTGGCTCAGGGGTCATGACATTGGACCCAGCAGGCTCCTTTCCTCTTCAAGGGACCATACTTACATAATGATAGTAATGCAAATATTCTCATCCACCATAGCAGGAGTCAAGAAAAACTCTTTGAATAAACAAATACCTTAAAAGAAGAATAGCCAAGAGATAGAATTTAAATAAATAAATGTGTAAATATTCAAATGTAACCAATAGAAGAACTAAAATAATAACTACTAAAAATTAGAAGTGGGAAATGAGCTAAGGAACAGAAGTGATCAAAAGATGAGGAAAAGATCCATCTTTCAAGGCAGGGAGTAAAAGACAGGGGCTTAACTGATCAAATAAAAAACAGCATTATGAGCATATTTAGTAGTATGGACATAATCACCAGAAAAAGTTTTTAAAAAGATTTTAGTTGGCTGCTTCTGTGGGGAAAAAAATGGCTAGGAGATTATACCCTTTTTCTTTATAACACTTCATATCATTTTTTTTGGTATTCTTGTTTCTACGTAATATGTTGCTTTGATAAAAATATTAAACCCTGATTTTTTTGAAAGTCAAAGAAGGAAATACTAGATTTGAACCATCATCTTCTCATTCATGTGAACATTAAGTGGTCAATTAAACTGGGGGAAAATAATACAACCTGACACATTCATTAGGGCTTGTCCCTAACCTCCAAGAAGATCAACCATGACCTTAGGACTTGAAGAAATGTTAAAAACAAACCAAAAAATTATGCCAAGACAACTATGGGAGTTTGGAAGAAAATACAGCCTCTGCTTCAGAACAAGATGAGGCCGTTGCTGAGGCTAGGAAACCTGGGAGGGCAATGGCCATCATGGATGAGCGGGCGTCAGGAAACCACGAGGTCAGACTGCCCACTCAAGGGCACCAGAGGCCAGAAAAGGCAGGGGCCTCTCTTTGGATTAGATAATAGAAAGCAAAAGTGAGATCTGCTGTTCTAGACAACATGGTCAGGAACCCTTCATCAGATAAGCTGACATTTGAACAGAGACCTGATCAAAATGAGGGAGTGAGTCATGAAGGTACCTGAAGGAAGGAACGTCCAGACGGAAACAGCGAGTGAAAAGGCACTGGGGTAGAACCTATGCTCAGTGCAAGGCTTCTCGTTCAATGCCTTAAAGGTGTTTTTAACTCAATATGCTCCAAATTAGACTATCTTTTCCTTCAAACCCGCCCCCTTTCAGCACTCCCAACATGAGTAAATGGCACAATCACACAGGCTTGGTACAAGCCAGGAAGCTTGGAGTCATCCTTGATAAGAGCCCCTTCCTGTCCATGACAGCTAATGCATCTAATGCCTCCTGAGGACGACCACCCTAGTTCACAGTGCTCTCATCATTTGCAGGGACTCCTGCAGCAGCTCCTCCATGGCCTTCAGTATCCACTCTCATTATACTCTACCCTGCAGCATGTAAAAATGCAAGTTAAAGCATGTCAATCTCTCCCTATATTAGAGCCATCCAGTGACTTCCCGGTGCTCTTAGGATAAGTACTACAATAATTAGCTTGGCCAAAGATATCCTGCAGGGTCTGGGCCTGCCGGCCTCTCCAGGCTCATGTTCCACACTCTCACCTGTGTTTTCTCTACTCCATTCACAATGGCTTTCTTTCAGGCCTGAGGACACTAGTCTTTCTCCTGCCCCAGGTTTCTGACATCTGCTGACCGCTTTGTATGCCATCCCTGTAGCAGGCTGTATTTTCTTGAAACTTTAGATCTCATTTCAAATGTCACTTCCTCAGGGAGAACTTTCTTGATTAGGTCAGGTCCTATTTTTATCACTTCTTGTGCTTTTCCTTCCACATCAATCTCCTAAGTTTTCTGATGGCAGGAACAGTGTGTATTTTACTTACATCCCCGGAACTTAACAATAGTGCCTGACGTATAATAGCACTTCAGTAAAGTAGACTTTTCCTCTCAAGCCCCTGGCTCTCTATCAGTTCCTGTCCTTCCCTCAGAGTATTTAACTTTCTCTTTCACTGAGAGGACAAAATAAGCTATGCCAGACTTCTCCCTGACCAGTGAAAGGAAGGTCACCATTCCCTAGAGTGGGGGTGAAGAGGAGGGACGTATTTGTTGTACATCAGCCAAATCGGATCTTGCACTGTCTCACCCAGGCTCCTTTTATTGCCCTCTGTACCACTGTCTGCAGACCAGAGGTGGTAAACACGAGCCAGAGAGAAGAGTTCTTCCTGGGAGAGTAAACCCCAACCCTGATGCCTGACACTCCTGGTTCACAGACGGTGAAAGACTGCCACTGAGGTAAGACTTCTGGCACATGGGACAAAGCTCCTACTCCCAGTAGAATGGGGCGGGTAATAGGTATGAGAGGCCATTCAAAAGTCTTTTAAATAACTGTTACAATAATAGTTAATATTTATTAAGCATTAACCATAAGACAGTCACTGAGCTAAGCATTGTAACACATTACCTTATTTAATCCTATCAATAACCTATGAGCTAGGAACTATTATTTTATCCATTTTACAAATGAGGAAACACACTTAGAGAAGTTCAGTGACTTACCTTCATCTCACAGCTGAATAACTGGCAGAACCAACTTTCCAATGCAAACCACTGTGCCATACTGCGTCTTTGGCAACATGGACTTCTAAAGGTAAAAGTGGTGCAAACTACTACAATTTACCAAAGCCAGGACATTAACCAGTCAGTCAAGACATAGCGTTAGGCAATTTTTCTAGCAAACATAGACTAGTGTCACCTTTTTTTTTTTTAAATCACAAACTCAGTATGTTTGCCTCAAATATATTCATGGTTGTGTTTATTCAAACATAATATACATGAACATAATATACATGATTTTAGGTGTGCCGGGTACTTCCACAAGGATAGTTATTCCAAGGCACAGTAGCTATAAATGCATTACAGAGGACATGAGCTCTAGTATATTTCACTATTGAAGAGTTTGTCTTGTAGTCTTCAGGTCAATAAATCCTATAGTTGGGTCAGTACTGGACTGTTCTGAACAACTTGGTATCAAGCACTTTGCCTGTGGCTATAGTGTGCTGGAACTCCCAACTGCAGGTTGGAGTTGCAGGTGTGTGCAAATCTACTTAAAATTATACAATTGCAGAGGTAAAAAGAACTTCCTTATTTTTCAGATGTGAAAACCAAGATCTGGAGAGAGTAACTGAATTTGCTTTTTTTAAAAACATTTTCAAAAAGAAATTTCCAGAAATTAAGAATCTGATGATTCTTAATTCATCAGAATAAAAATGTTTGGAGCAGATGGGGAGAGAATTTAGTCCTTCCTTTTATAGGTTGGTTCAAATGATATCCTTTAGGACAGGAAAACCTCTTTCTGTGTTCCTTGTCTGTGTACGTTTTTTGTCTATGGCTCTAGGTATTATTTTATGTTGTACAAAAGCTCTAGACTTTTAAAATCTGTCAAAAACAAACCAACAAACAAAAAAAACATCACCCTTGTTATATAAGGTACCCTGAGAATTGAACATAAGCAATGCTGGGCAGTTAGATGATTAAGTATAAGATGATGACTATCGAATAGAAAAAATCAATTGCCTTACTTTCCTCCCCAGAAGGGGCACAGTAGGGGATAGATAAGTGCGGGCTGTAAATAGTTTATTACTTGGTAGTTCTTCCTAATGGCAGGCAGCACTGAAGCTGAGGAGGTAACAAGTAGTCTCTCAGCCAAAGGTCACTTTCTCTGGCCCAGCAGCCTTTTCACTTGGAAATACAATCTGGGTCTAATGTTGATTTGAAAGGAGAGATTATTATACCATCCAACTCCAGGCATCAGAGTTCTAAAGGTTTTTAAACAGTGCTTCTTTTAAAAAAGAACTCAAACCTGTGATATTTGTGCTTTATTGCTTGTGGAAAGAACTGATTACCATGGTTAGCATAACTGCTTTTACTGAGAAGTGGAAGCCAAGTAGTCGAAAATAAATCCTGTAGCTCTATGTAGGATGTCTGAAATATAATTCATTGCTTCAGTTAGCTTCCAGAAATAAAAGGGATGAGGATGGGGCTCTGGTTCTTTTGATTACGATTGTCCATGAAATCAGATGGGGGGCTCTGTGGGGTATGGAGAGGGTCACTGGGAGTTTCTGGGCAGAGGGAGGGACGTCCAGACAGCAGAGGCTCTTGTACAGTAGTAAAAGACTAGTTCTGAATCGCCCTGCTCTGGGCAGAAAGGCTAGGAACCCCAAAGACAATTGGATTTACATTTACAGTTTTTAAAAAACCCTGCCTTGAGGCTAAACCTAAGCAGTTCTACTGGGACTGGGGGAGTGGAACCTGCATTTAAAGATGCAATTTTTATCTCCATTCAGGGAGAGCACTCTTCCACTTTTGGATTTACTGATAGTATTAGCTATGTTGGCCACAGCCAGTTCAATTTCAATCTTTTAGCACTGATTCAGGTTTGGCTCTTTTGGGGCCAATTATCTCCAATTTGAATAATGCTGATTATTACATATGATAAGTTTTTCCTAATTACCCCATCTGTTTAATCTCTAACACTATATATATTTACAACTTTTTTTTCCCTGAGGTAACTTTGACTTATTATGTTTCATATGTATAACATAATTTGACTTCTGTATATATTATAGCGTGCTCACCACCAAAAGTCTAGTTTCCATCTGTCACCATACAGTTGACTCCCTTTACCCATTTAGCCTTCCTCCCGGTCCCCCCTTTCCCCTCTGGTAACAACCAGTCTGTTCTCTGTATCTATGTGTTTGTTTTTGTTTTGTTTTGTTTGTTTGTCTTATGTTCCACATACCAGTGAAATCATACTGTATTTGTCTTTCTCCATCTGACTGATTTTGCTTAGCATAATATCCTCAAGGTCCATCCCTGTGGTTGCAAATGGCAAGATTATATTCACAAATTTTATAACACCTGCTGGAATATATTTCCCATATCTGTGAGTCTACTTGGCCACGCTTAAAACAGAACTAAACTAACTGCTTAGTTCATAATTCAGCTCATATTACTTGAAAAGGGGCAATGACTCAGCCACAATATATATGCATTTCCATGGTTTACATTTTGAAACCTAACTATGAGCAGGTTATTCATATATTATTATGTCTAATAATTCCTTTGGGAATTTTTCTTGGTTATGTGAATACACTTCAGAAGTGAGTAATTCAAGCTAGCATGGATTTGTGTGCTGATCTTGTAGTAACTTCATAATATATTGGCCATAGTTCTTTCAGGTAGACAGCCCCTATTTGTCCCAACCTGCAGCAGTGTAGCTTTATCGAGGGGCCATCACAACTGTAACCCTCACTCATTAGAGGGACAGCATTACAGGCCATTTTGAATCATGTGAAGCTGAAATCAGAGCTTTGGTTTCTATATTTCCATGAAGAAAATGTGTCTCTCAGTATTAAGCTGACTAAAATGATCAAAGGATTGGTTCTGCTTCAATAGAATGCATGAGAATAGATGTGTTCATGGCAATTTGTAGATTAATTAAACCATAGGCTAGGGAGAAAACTGCCACAAATATGACAACAGGTTTATATTGGTATCATGAATGGAGTAAAACACATCAGCAAGAAAAACAGTAAGACTCTAATAAATGAAATGCAAAATGCACAAAGAGACAATCCTCAAAAGAGTAAAAATAGCCAGTAAACAAACTTGGAGAAATGTTCAGTCCCTACCAGTAATCCAATAAATGCAAATTTTTAAAAAAGATATTGCTTACATCCTTTAAATCGGCAAAAAATTAAACAAAATTAAAGTACCCAGTGAAGCTGAGGTGGCAGAGTCTGTCACTCTGCTATAGTCTGCCATTTTACTGGCTCATTTCTTTAAAGAATATTTTGACAATATGCACTGAGAACATTAAAAGCATGCATACTTTTTGTTCCATCCTTCTTAAGAAAATAATCTAAAATTTAAAAAATAAAATCTCTTGTGCATAAAGATAGTCACTTCAAAATTATTTACATTAGCAAAAATTTGAAACAACCTCAGTAGTCAAGAATAGGAAGATGTTAAACAAATGGCATATTAGCCATAAATTAATGCAATCATGAATATTTATTCATACATAAAAAAACTGTTTATAGACTTTTGACCAGTATGACAGTTTGATATTTCTCCTCCACCTCAAGTACATTAAAATTTCACTTAAAATTTTTAAATCTATAAATAAGCTCAATTTAAAACATTTTAAGCCTCAGTGCCCAGTTGAACAGTGGCTTAAATACAGCCAAAAAAGAAGTATCGAATTGGGAAACAGATCTAGGAAACACACAGAATTCCAAAGCAAGATAAAATGATAGAAAATATGAAAGAGACATTGAGACATGGAGGATAGAAAGATCAGTTCCAATATATATCTATGAAGTTTCAGGAGTAAAGAATAGAGAGAATGGGAAGAGGCAATATTTAAATTAAAAATGGCTTAGATTCTCCAATCGTAAATAGACATGAGGTCACAAATGAAAGGGGCATTCCAGGTCCTGAGGAGAGTAAAACCAGTTCACGTCTAACCACATTATAGTGAAGCTGAGAATATGAAAATCACGGAGAAAATTCTAAAAGCTACCAAAGAGAAATTCTGATTACCTACAAAAGAACAGTGATGGACTTGGGTAACTGACCTCTGAGGTGTATCCATGTAATACAGAAAATTCCCAGTGGTATTACTGGAAATGTTGAGTATTTCCAACCTATACCAGGAGTTGGATTTATCAATGTTGCCTGTTTTATATATCTATGAAGGATATCTATTTCTATATAATTTTGTACTCTGATACCTTACTGAATTCTCTCAGTGTTTACATAGTTTTTTAGTTGATTCTCTTATGTTATCCATGTATATAATTATATCATCTAGAAATAACAATATTTTTACCTCCTTTTTACCAATGTGTATTCATTTTGTTTCTTGGTCTTGTCTAATTGTGTTGACCAGAACTTCTGGAACAATGTGAAGTAGCCCTGATATCTTTATCTTGCTCATCACTTTATGAACTAGTTCCAGTACAATCTTAAATTACTTGAGAGTGGTGTCACTTGAGAGTGTAGATGGATTCATCTTTAACATAATAAAACATA
Organism: Mesoplodon bidens; assembly: GCF_964165515.1. Taxonomy (NCBI): domain Eukaryota; kingdom Metazoa; phylum Chordata; class Mammalia; order Artiodactyla; family Ziphiidae; genus Mesoplodon; species Mesoplodon bidens. The sequence continues at coordinate 89,891,063 of NC_138160.1, read as the reverse complement.
TCTACTGGTTTCTGTTTTATTTATAGATTCTTTATGAAAAATGAACGTTGAGCATTATTAACACATTTTCAGCATCTACGAAGATGATCATGTAATTTTTCTGTTTGGATTTATTAATATGATAAATTATATTCATAGCTTTTTCTGATGTTGAATTATTCCTGCACTTCTAGATAAAATGTCACTTGGTCATGGTTTATTATCTTTTTAATGTGTTGCTGAATTTTGTTTGTTAATGTTTTATTTAGATTTATTACATAGATATTCATAAGAAAGATTGATCTGTCATTTTCTTTTTTTTCTTTTTCTTTTTTGCTGCCATATTTGGGATCTGGGTATTGCTGTTTTCTCATTTTATGAAAAGAGTTTGGAGGCTTAATTTGTTTCATATGTTCTGTAACAATTTAGATAGCATTGGAACTATCTGGCTTTTAGGAGCTAAATAGAATTCTCCTGTGAGAACATCTGGACCTGATGATGTTTTGGGCGTTGCTTTTCGACAACATTTCGTATTTCTTCTCTGGTAATGGCTGTTTGTATTTTCAAATGTCTTCTGAGATCAGCTTTTGTAATTTAATTTTTCCTATGCAATTACTCACATTACCAGGATAGATGTATATTATATACACAAGGTCATATTATATCTCATATTATATATATATATACATGCAATATATATAATCTCAAACTTAGAGAAAAGTTGCAAATACAGTGCAAAGAAGTTTTTTTTTCCCCCAAACCCTCTGAGAGTGACTCATTGACCTGACACACTATTATCTCCTAACATTAGGATAACTTTTCTACAAACAAGGAAAATCTCCTTTATAACCCAAATACAAGGAATTCCGGAAACTAATATTGATATATTACTACCATCAAATCATCAAACCCCATATAGGTTTCATCAACAATGTCTTTTATAGCAGCAGTCCCCAACTTTTTGGCACCAGGGACCGATTTTGTGGAAGACAATGTTTCCATGGATGGAGGTGGGGGATGGTTCAGGTGGTAATGTGAGTGGTGGGGAGCAATGGGGAGCGGCAGATGAAGCTTCACTCACTTGCCTACCACTCACCTCCTGCTGTGTGGCTTGGTTCCTAACAGGCCGCGGACTTGCAGTGGTCTGCGGCCCAGGGTTTGGGGACCCCTGTTTTACAGCAAAAATGTGTAGTTCAGAATCATGTGTTCCATGAGTTATCACATCCCTTTAGTTTCCTTCAGTGTGGAAGGAAATTTATCTTTCAGTGACTTTCATGATCTTGGCACTTTAAAGCATTATAGACAACTTATTTGGTAGAATGTACCTCAATTTAGGTTTGTCTAATATTTCCCTGTGATGAGATTCAGATTCAGTAAGTGTCTTTGGCAAAAACATCATAGAAGTAATGGGAAAATTCTTTTATTTCTGTGGTTAAATTTATTGCTCTCTTTTTTTTATTGTCTCTAGATTTTGAGTTATAATTACAAAGCATTCTCCACACTAAGATTAAAGAGGCATTACCCATATTTCCTTTGGTACTTAAATTGTTAGAATTTTACAGTTAGATCTCTGATGAATATGAAATTTATTCTTGTGTATATTGTGAGATCTATTTTACCTTTTCCCAAATGGCTACCCAAGTCCATCTTTGACTCAGTGATTTGAGATGCCACCCTTATCATACACTGAATTTCTTAATGAACTTGGATATCTGTCTGGGCTTTCTATTCTGTTCTACTTCTCTGTCTGTCTATTCATGCACCAGTACCACACTGCTTTGATTATAGTGGCTTTGTACTATGTTTTCATGCCTAGTAAGAGTACTCCTCATATTTTTGTTTTGTTTTTTCCTGACAATACAGGCATGCTTGTTTTTCCATACAAAATTTAAGACCAACTTTCTAACTCTATATTAAAGCTTGTTGCTGTTTTTATTGGGGTTGCATAATATTAACAAATTCACTTAAAGAGAATGTAATGAGTTTTCTTGTTCAAGAATAGAGTATATATTTTGCATTTGTTCAAGTTCATGTTTGTGTCTTTCAGGAGTGTTTTAAGGTTTACCACATATAGGTTTTGGACATTTCTTAACTTTATTCTTAAATATTTTGTTGCTATCATAAATGGGGGTTTTATTTATCATTGTGTAGAGGACTTTATATTGAAACTAAACAAACTCTCCTCACCCTTACAGTTCCCTATCCTTCTCCTTTTACCTAAATGAGTTTTTTACTCTATAAGTCATCCCTCTGCATGTATGTACCTCCTTTTACATATTTTCTGAAATCTAAGATATTTTCATTCTTTCCACATTTCAAAATGTAGAAGCTAAAACTTTTCTCAAATTCAGTCCATCACAAGAATTCTTAAAAAAACACACTTCAGGAGACTCTTTCTTTCTTTCTTCTTTCCTTCTTTCTTTCATTCTTTCTTTCTTTCTTTTCTTTCTTTCTTTCTTCCTCCCTCCCTCCCTATCTTTCTTTCTTTCTTTCTTTCTCTCTCTCTCTCTTTCTTTCTTTCTTCTTTCCTTCTTTCCTTATTTTTGGCTGCATTGGGTCTTTTGCTGCACGAGCTTTCTCTAGTTGCAGCAAGTGGGGGCTACTCTTCGTTGTGGTGAGTGGGCTTCTCATTGCAGTGGCTTCTCTTGTTGTGCAGCACGGGCTCTAGACACCTGGGCTCAGTAGCTGTGGCTCACAGGTTCTAGAGCGCAGGCTCAGTAGTTGTGGTGCACGGGCTTAGTTGCTCTGTAGCATGTGGGATCTTCCTGGACCAGGGCTTTTAACCACTGTGCCACTGGAGAAGTCCCCTCATTTCTTTCTGAGGGAGGTTGACACAGTCTGTGATGACTAGAGGTTTAAAGGTATTTAGGGTTGTTGTTTTCTGTCTGATAATCTAAATTAAGTGTTGATCATAAGATTAAAAGTTATCATCTCCTTAATACTAAAACCAGGATTTTTAATGTTAAAGTTCCATTGATACCTTTCGGTTAACTGAAAAACTAATTCACCCATTGTTTTTTAAATTATTGCAGCCATTCTCTTGACTTTCCCTATAGCAGAAGAATTTATGATATCACAGGAAGAATGGTCATTTTCTCTGCTTCAGTCACTTTTTTTAGGACTGGATGATATAAATAAGTCTACTTTAAAATACATAAAAGCATCAAGAGTTTTAAAACAAGCTTTAGGAGGGATCCATAACTACTCCTCCCTCTAACCTGAAGAGATGCAGAATATGCAAGATGACCAAAGAAATTCTGGATTTAAAATTCCTGTGGTAACTATTGATCAGCAAAAATCGAACAGGAAATCTATGGCTAAATTCATGTGATTATTATGGTGCACAATCTGCTATTAAATTGTTTCTGTTTATCACTACATAACCAATATTCTTGGTTGTGGGGAAACAGCTGAACCACCTTGCCAACTTTAGAGACTCAACTTGTGACTTCAGTCATGGTACAGCCAGCACCTCTACAATCAACAGCAGAAAAGAAGAATGTTCTCTTATAATAAATATTAGCAAAGGGTATGTATATTTCCATTCTTCAGATGACTGTGTTGGTTTAATCTAATTTTAGTTCAAAGATCCATTTGTCTCCGGTTCTGCATCAGAGGCAAAAATTACTTAATTTGATTAACTGAGGTCTGGGAAGAATTCTTCCATATGTTGTGATATTCAATTCTAATGCATTCATTAGAAAGAAACAATTCCATAACCTAAAGTAAATCATTTCAAATTGGAATAGTCAAAAAAGAAAAGTTAATATCTATATAGAATTTTGTGTGTTACATAAGCATGTGCAATCATCTAAAATTAAAACTAATCACTTTGTATCAGAAGCAGTAATAAAAGCCAAAGTTCTGACTCATTGTTTTCTAGTGAAGCATGAATAATTCATGATTCAAGTAAGCTTCCCTTCTCCCCAGAGTCTTCCACAAGATTTTACCAAGTTCATTATTCAAAATGTGTCTCTTAGGGCTTCCCTGGTGGCGCAGTTGTTGAGAGGCCACCTGCCGATGCAGGGGACATGGGTTTGTGCACCGGTCCGGGAGGATCCCACATGCCGTGGAGCGGCTGGGCCCGTGAGCCATGGCCGCTGAGCCTGCACGTCCAGAGCCTGTGCTCCGCAATGGGAGAGGCCACAACAGTGAGAGGCCCGCGTACCGCAAAAAAAAAAAAAAAGTGTCTCTTTAGAGCATTTTAGCTACACTAGAATTGAACTAATACTAGATGTCATACCTTCTGATGTTACTCTTTGTAGGTCTGTTCTTCAGCCCTCTTGCAAAGCAGAGTGTGACCAGGTCTTATGGGACAAAACAAGATCTCAGGGCCTGGCCTTGCTTCAGGGCTTCCCACTCTCCCTGAATCTGGCATGGTTCCTCTCCATATTCTCCAATGTTCTCCTTGAATTCAAATCTTTTCTCATTCAGAAGTATCTGGTCCCATCTATCCTTTCCAGAAAGCTGCCTATAATGAAAAATTAAAATTATTCTCTTTTATAGCTGAAAACACCTCTTCTAATAGCAGTTTCTACTTCTCAATAAATGCCCCCATCAATAGTGTTGCTATTTTCATCCATCACATATATTAATTCATTTATTAACATTAAATAATTATTGAGCTTCTACTGTAGGTGATGTGCTACAGACAGAAAAAAACTCAAAGTCTGCCTCCAAGGAGATGACTGATATAGCAGGCTAAATACTGAAACACCAGTGCTATTTCACATGGACTGGAGATGTGAAAACAATGACCAGGGGTAGAGCGATTATCCTGCACATAGACTGCAATTGAATCAGCAGGTATCTTGGGGGAAATTGAAGAGGTTTCTGCCTGATTAATTCTATTTTGTCTATGAAGCGGGATTTGAGATTCTTTCTTGAGAGTCATGGTGGTTAAAAGATATGAGGAGAGTAATAAAAGCTTGAAATAGTCGCCAAAATGATGAGAAAGACAGCTGATTACGAGAATTAGGATAAATTCCAGTCAGCATAAAAGATCAGCATACATTGGAGGCCATGAATCTGTAGAGGTTCCATATCAACCTGGTTGTGTGATTCTCCTCCATGGATGGTAGAGTGAAAACAAGGGACCAAGGTAAACAGCGTTTATGTGTCATAGATCTCTGCCAGAAGAAAGGAAGTGAAGCCAGGACAAGGCTGATAACCTGAGAGATGATGGAGGGATTAGGAGACAGGATACCAGGGTGTAAGGCAGTATGAGAACCAACATGGTATGATGTTTTAATCATGTAGTAACATGCAGGGGTCTAAGATTTCATCTGGATCTAATCTGGTTGAAGGATCAGCCATGGAGCAGGTGACTGAATGGGAGGACTTCAGGTGAGGAAGAATGCAACAATTCAATGAACTCCTATAAAGCCTCTCTTGGTGTCAGGTACTGTATTAAGTCATGAATCAGACCTTATAAGAACTAAAAGAGTTCAGAGTAAAACTGGTAAATATCCCATTTAGTATGTGATAAATAATAATTGAGATGAAATGCCCAATTATAGTAGGCATACAAAGGAGAAAGTATAGTCAACAACTTGACAAGTTCAGAGAAGACTTTGTTGAGAAGGTAGTGCTTGCCAGAGTTACTCAAGGGAGGGTAATATTAGGAAATAGACACATGAGAGTGATGAAGGGAGTTGACAGCATCCAGTCTCATGACTTCCAAGTGAGAGTTGCAAGCACCAAAAGAGCCCAAGAGGAAAATATCTCCCCTCCAATATCTCTAGCTGTCCTAAATCCCACCTAAACCATTCAGCACATCATTGCCTCAACTACTGGCCTTAAGCGCCACTTTCAACACTTCAATTTCCTCTTTAAATCCTTCCATTTCTTTCTAGTTCCTTCACCATTAAAATAAGAAACCTCAACTCTTACTTCAGAGAGAAATGAATGTTGTGAAGGCCTTTTGTTTTCCTTTCCCCTCACTCCCTAGCCAACAGTATTTCCCACCACTTACCTATCATATACTTCTGCGATGTGTCATCTGCTTCCCTTCTCTCCGATTCATAAACACTCATGCCCATTTCCACATATTTTCCTCATCTGTAATATTTCTCCCAAACTTCCCTTCCAAATTAAGTCATTTTTCACAGTCTGGCTGAAGATCTGTGGCTCCCATGATGCCTTTCCTTGACTATCTCTGAATTATTTTACTGCATATTGTGGTCTTTAGAACTGTGCTATCTCCTGGTATTCTCTAATAGTTCACGTGTGCTAGACTTAGGTCCCTGAGGACAGAGACCTTGTTTTATACCCCTAGATTCCCACAGTGGTTTGTAGAGTATTGAACATGGAATAGGTGTTTGAGAGGCAAATTAATGTGGTAGAAGGTACCTGAGTCGGGAGAACTCATTTTTTTTTTAATTCAAGTTTTACCCCTCAGGCTAAATTCTCTTTATCTGTAAATTGAGGAACCTGGACCCATGATCACTCAGATCCTCTTCACCTGCTGCAGTCTGATTCTAACAATACTAATTATTTTATCTATTTGATGAGAAGCTATGATAATGCCCGCCATGCACATCGTATTGCTTTTTTTCTAAGATTCTATCACATAGCATGCACCATATTTAATAGGATAAAAACTGAATATTCAACGTAAACTCTATTGTAAGAGTCAAGCTCAATGTATGATTTAATATACTCAACAAATATTTATAAAATTTATTCATTCATTCAGCAAATATTTACTGAGTACCTATGATGTGTTTCAGGCACAATTCTAGACTCTGTAGGACACAGTGGTAAATAAAATAGACAAGGTCTTTGCTCTCGTGGAACTTATATTCTAGTGGAAACAGACAGATAGTAGGTAAATATATAATATAATGTCACGTGTGCTACATCACTCATGTCAATAAGTGCTATAAAGAAAAATAGAGAATAGAAAAAGGATAGAGAGTCATGGGGGTGGTTACAGATGAGGCAGTCATCTTAATTTCAATTCCATACAGTAAAGATATGGGCATTCTTGTACACATGACATAGACATATATAGGTATAAACATAGATACAGGTATAAATATACAGATAAATGTAAATGTTCTAGATACAGCACTATGTGCCACATAATGAGCTAAAGTGTGTCATACTCACTAGTTTATTTAATTTTCCCAACAATCCTTTGAGATGTACTACCCCATTTTATGAATGAAAAAACTCATATTCAGAGAGTTTAAATAACACATCAAAGTCACTTCCCTAAAAGTGTCAGTGCTGGAAACCACATTCCATTTGCATGCCTTATGCATAAGAAAATATGTTCCATTGAGGTTCTTGCACAAAAATAAGAATCGGAAATAAGAATAGGAAATAAGCCACCATGTATTCTGATTACCAGGAAAGGCAATGTTTTTTCATTTTAAATATGTCTTAAAAAGTCAGAGGTCCTTTGTGTATTTAAGAATTGTAATGGAATATTATACCACCCTAAAAACCAATAAAATAGCTAAATATAGAGATCTCCAAGGTATATTGTTATATGAAAATGCAAGGTGTAAAGATGTAATATATTATGCTGATGTTTGTATATAAAAGTGGATGAACTTTTTATGTGTGTATATATGCATAGGATATCTCTAGCAGGATACAAAGAATGTTAGTATCAGTGGTTGCCCTAAAGATGAGTAAGAAGGAGGCTTACTTTTCACTGTATGTAATTTTTATAACTCTTAAAACTCTATGTGCATGTATTGCTTATTGAAAAATTGGTTTGAAAAAATTTAATGGAATTATTAATGTCAAAAAGACACCCAAGCTCTTGAGTCATCCCCATGCACCCCTGTTGTGGCGAGTGAGATTGAGGCAGTCCTTGCCCGCTCAGCTCTCTAGTATCTGCGATTCTTATTCTTTAAGATGCCTGAGGAAATGCACCATGGAGAGGAGGAGGTGGAGACTTTTGCTTTCCAGGCAGAAATTGCCCAACTCATGTCTCTTATTATCAATACCTTCTATTCCAACAAGGAAATTTTTCTTCGGAAGTTGATCAGTAATGCTTCTGATGCCTTGGACAAGATTTTCTATGAGAGCCTGACAGACCCTTCCAAATTGGACAGTGGTAAAGAGCTGAAAATTGACATCATTCCCAACCCCCAGGAGCACACCCTGACTCTGGTAGACACAGGCATTGGCATGACCAAAGCTGATCTTGTAAATAATTTGGGAACCATTGCCAAGTCTGGTACTAAAGCATTTATGGAGGCTCTTCAAGCTGGTGCGGACATTTCCATGATTGGGCAATTTGGTGTTGGCTTCTATTCTGTCTACCTAGTGGCAGAGCAGGTGGTTGTCATCACAAAGCACAATGATGATGAACAGTACACCTGGGAGTCTTCTGCTGGGGTTCCTTCACTGTACGTGCTGACCATGGTGAGCCCATTAGGTGGGGTACCAAAGTGATTCTCCACCTTAAGGAAGACCAGACAGAGTACTTAGAAGAAAGGCGGGTCAAAGAAGTGGTGAAGAAGCACTCACAGTTCATAGGTTATCCCATCACACTCTATCTGGAGAAGGCACGCGAGAAGGAAATCAGTGATGATGAGGCAGAGGAAGAGAAAGGTGAGAAAGAAGAGGAAGATAAAGATGAGGAGGAGAAGCCTAAGATTGAAGATGTGGGCTCAGATGAGGAGAATGATAGTGGCAAAGATAAGAAAAAGAAGACAAAGAAGATCAAGGAGAAATATATTGATCAGGAAGAACTGAACAAGACCAAGACCAGAAAACCTGATGACATCACCCAGGAAGAATATGGAGAGTTCTGTAAGAGGCTTACAAATGACTGGGAAGATCACTTGGCAGTGAAGCACTTCTCTGTAGAAGGTCAGGTGGAATTCAGAGCATTGCTGTTCATCCCTCATCGGGCTCCTTTTGACCTCTTTGAGAACAAAAAGAAAAAGAACAACATCAAACTCTATGTCTGCCATGTGTTCATCGTGGACAGCCGTGATCAGTTAATACCAGAATATCTCAACTTCATCTGTGGTGTGGTTGACTCTGAAGACCTTCCCCTGAACACCTCCCGAGAAATGCTCCAGCAGAGCAAAATCTTGAAGGCCATTCATAAAAACATTGTGAACAAGTGCCTTGAGCTCTTCTCAGAGCTGGCAGAAGACAAGGAGAACCACAAGAAATTCCATGAGGCGTTCTCTAAAAATCAAAAGCTTGGAATCCATGAGGACTCCACTAACCGGCAATGCCTTTCTGAGCCGCTGCGCTATCACACCTCCTAGTCTGGAGATGAGATGACTTCTCTCTCAGAATACGTGTCTCACATGAAGGAGACCCAGAAGTCCATCTATTACATCACTGGTGAGAGCAAAGAGCAGGTTGCCAACTCTCCATTTGTGGAGCGAGTGCGGAAGCAGGGCTTCGAGGTGGTGTACACAACAGAGATGATCGATGAGTAATGTGTGCAGCAGCTCAAGGAATTTGATGGGAAGAGTCTGGTCTTGGTTACCAAGGAGGGCCTGGAGCTTCCTGAGGATGAGGAGGAGAAGAAGAAGATGGAGGAGAACAAGGCCAAGTTTGAGAACCTCTGCAAACTCATGAAAGAGATCTCGGCTAAGAAGGTGAAGAAGGTGACAATCTCCATTAGGCTTGTGTCTTCACCCTGCTGTATCGTGATGAGCACCTACGGCTGGACTGCCAACATGGAGAGCATCATGAAAACCCAGGCACTTCAGGACAACTCGACCGTGGGCTACATGATGGCCAAAAAGCACCTGGAGATCAATCCTGACCACCCCATTGTGGAGACCCTGCGGCAGAAGCCAGAGGCAGACAAGAATGACAAGGCCGTCAAGGACCTGATTGTGCTGCTGTTCGAAAGTGCACTGCTCTCTTCCAGCTTCTCGCTTGAGGATCCCCAGACCCACTCCAACAGCATCTACTGCATGATCAAGCTAGGCTTGGGCATTGATGGAGATGAAATGACAGCAGAGGAGCCCAGTACTGCTGTTCCTGATGAGATCTGCCACCCCACCCTTAAGGGTGATGAGGATGCCTCTTGCATGGAAGAAGTAGATTAGGAATTTCTACCTGCAGACTTTGTTCCCTCTGTATAGCGTCCCCATGGCTCCCCCAGCAGCAGCCCCAGTGGCCTTGGCCCACTTGGTTCCTTCTGCTGATGTCTTGTGATTTTATTTCTGTCCTTCTGTCTAAAGCAGGATATAAGGGCCTCAAGCCCTCTCCCTTTCCACATTTGACATGGGGTTTGAATGTTGTGTATTGTGTTTTTTTGTTTGTTTTGTTCTGAAATTAAAGTATGCAAAATAAAGATGATGCAGGTTTTTTATACAAAAAAAAAGACACCAAAATTGTTGATAGAATAAGCTTTTGCAATTAGATCCTTTTCTTAACAAGGCATACACATTTTCCATGGGAGAGTTTTCACGTGTGGCCACACTGAAAATTAATGTTATGAGAAGCTTGGCCTATTTTATGATTGTTGAATCACGGTCCTCTACAACCAAAGAATAAATGAACACTTGGACAAGTAGAGTAGGAAGTGATAACACTGTAGAGTAGGAAGTGAAAACATAAACAATCTAAACACTATAGTTAGAAACAGTAATTCTCCACCAGACATCCACAGAATAATAGGATCCTAAAAGTTTCTTTAACCAGAACAGAATAAAGATTTGGGTTATTTTTTAAAACTTTCCTCTTATATGACATTTTTCCTTCAAACTTTCAAGTCTCCACTGAAAACTTATGAAGGAACACGTTATTCACAAGTAAGTGCTGGGAAATAAGTGAGAAAATATCAGAAATCTCTTTGTATAAAATTTCAAGAATGTCAAATGCCAGTGTTATCCTGTTGTTTAATGTATTTTAAATATAAAATGCAGTTTATACTAATCATTTGCCCTTTTGAGTCATGAAATGTACGTTTTTAGCTGTAATGGGTATGTAAGAAGTTTTACCTAATTCAAATTTATGCCTCTGCATTGAAATATGAGGTGAGTCCAGAGCACAGCTTCACCATAATCCACTGGGAATCAGACCTGTAATTAGCCATTCTTGGGTATCACCACTTGCCATTCAATATGACTGCAACTGACAAAGCATTTATCTGGCAACAAAAAGCTTTTTATATGTTATATGTGTCAGCTTTGTGTAGTTAGTTAGATCTGTAATTAACTCTCCTTTATAAGAAGCTTTGGGGAAGTGTGTGGGAGTATAGGTAATGAAATATGGCAGGTTGATGCTTTGTGTCATTTTGTAAACTAGCTATAGCACCAGGAAGAGAAAGGTCGTGGGTCAACATAAACTGGAACACAGCATTATAGAGATATTTAATTTCTGAGATTATTTAGAAATAAATGACTATGGTTTGACATACACTGACCCTGCATCTACAGAAATGTAAGCTCTTCACTTTGAAACTTCACTCACAGTAGTGAGGTTGCCACTCAGTTTTCTTCCTTCCTGACAGAGCAGGTGGCTCATTGAGATCACTGCCTACACCAAAAAATAATAGTGTACATGTTTGGAACAGAAATTTCATCAGCATAAACTAACTGGGCTGAAATGAGGCTCTTCTGACCTTATGTAATTAGCATCCTATTGTAAGCAAACAACCCAGATACCTTTGAATCTTTCCCTGGGTTCCATGAATTATTAAGTGGGGACTCTGATGGGTTATCCAACTAATGACATAAATTTTACTTCCAGGAAGGATTTTATTCATCTCTAATAAGTGTTTACCATTTTATGAGATTTTAAAAAACCACTTGGAATTTGGGTCAGGAAAACCCAAGGGATTTATGTGACTCATTGACAAGTGGTTAGAATAAGAGTAAAATAACCTTCATCTGGAATGTACAAAAATAAATAGAGCAAATTTTCCAACAAAATGGTTTCAAAACAGAGAAGAAACATATTGGAAAAGATTCCCTTTGATAAAACATAAAGATTGAGGTGGGAATAACAGAATTATAAAAAGACGCTCTTTTGTAGTTGGAAATATGAAGTCTTCGTGATTAGAGAGCTATATTAGTCATATATCTGGACCATATGTTTGAAACAAGAAATCCTCTATCTGAAAAAAAAAAATGCCTGAAACCACCTTTTGTGTACCGGCGGACCTTATCTCTCAACTTTTGTGTATGCAACTGGATCTCGGAGGCCAAGTTTCCTTTAAATCCCTTCACAGGTGTATGTGAATGATCAAGGAATCACTTTTTCCTACCCACTTCAAGGTAGCATGACAATATCCAGACACCTTTAAACAAAGAAAGCTTGTGCCAGGAGAAACAAAGATATGAACAAAGAAAGGTCGACAAGTTTGCTCAAATCACCAGCCTTCCTGTGCTGCTCCATCATCCTTCACTGAATAATGTCATATCCTTTCTACCAGACATAAGACAAGATGATGGGAAGAATGTAAAAAGAGACAATAATATTCTTTTCTTCTCTGTACTGAATAAGGAATGTACAACTGCTCAAAGCAGATAATAACATACTTAGAGATAATAAACATGTATTCTCCCAAATAGAGAAAAATAAGTGGTAGTATTTGATCAGCTCCCCAATGCATGGGAATGACTATGCAGTTATAGACAATTAGAATGGGGAGTGATTCACATGGACCAGAGTTAGCATCATGGAAACATTAGGCTGTGAGATGACTTGGGAACATGAGAGGGTTGAGACGTGTTGGAAAATGTAACTCAACTGTATAAATATTGCATAAGGGCAAGAGCAAGCATGGTATATTTAGGAACCAATGATAAGGCCAAAGGTTGTCTTGGATTGGCTAGAGAAGGAAGAGGGGGTCAGTTTAGAGAAACTAATACAAAATATAGAATATGGATTTGTTCTTCTTGACACTGAACACCCTCACTGAAAGGTCATGAACAAGGTAGTGAGCAAGGGAAAATAAATTATGCATAAGTGCAGAGCTTAGCTGTATAAAAAGTCCCTGAAATTTAAAATTAGTTATAGAAGTACTTCATTTAACCGAAGGTCACAACCTCATCTGGACATGGTTGAGAAAACGAGAAGTAAGCAACAAGCAGCCTTTGAATATCCGGGGGGGGAAAATCATAAACCCTTTATGCTAAGATCATCCAATGCACCATGAGAAAATTGACTCTCAGAGGCTATTCACTGTTAATTTAGAGAAAATCTAACTCCTCTCTCCACTGCAGAATAGAAGCAAGAAATTAAAAGAGGTAGGTTCTAGACTCAAGCATTCTGACCATTTTAACATTTGATAGCTGACCATCTGAAAATAAAGAAAGAGGCAGAAAAAGTATTAAAAGCAGCCATAAAGTGAGAGATGTGGTAATTATTTACTTGAAACTGAGATGAATTACCTCAGTAAAAAAGTCTTCACTAAATTATTTTAATGCTTTATTTTCATTCTCTAATAATTTTGTTTCTGTAATAGAAGCTCATATTATGCAATACAAGCCAAAAAAGAATGGTTTAAAAATGTGCCCCAAAAGCCAAACTTTCTCTGATTTTCTGACCAGTTTCAGATGTTACATACTTTACCTAATTTCCCATTATAATATGTGGTTGTACTTACACTAGACATCTATAATAGTTGCTTCAAGAGAGCTGAACGAAGCCTATTGTGCAACTACAATATCTTCCTTGTAATGCTGTAATCATATCTTTGCCAGGAAATAACAAATTTTTAAATAACAATGTTTAAAGGCATATGTGGTCTAAGAAAATGTCTTTTTTTACTAGGCAGAGTTCTTGCCAATTTGATTTCATATCATACAAACTGGTCTAAGTGAACACAGAAAAATGGAAATTTCTTCAAGGCTGAATACAATCCTGATACAGTAGTCATAGTTTGTTGCTTTTCTGTATTAACCATTAACCTACGAGAAACTGAAAACATGGTAAGGTCTAGCCTAGGGTCTTGTGTTTGTACCTTGGGCTGTCAGACCATGTCCAGATGTGGCTGAAGAAAATGATGAGGGCCTCCCTGGTGGCGCAGTGGTTGAGAGTCCGCCTGCCGATGCAGGGGATACGGGTTCGTGCCCCGGTCTGGGAGGATCCCATATGCCGCGGAGCGGCTGGGCCCGTGAGCCATGGCCGCTGGGCCTGCGCATCCGGAGCCTGTGCTCCACAACGGGAGAGGCCACAAGAGTGAGAGGCCCGCATACCGCAAAAAGAAAAAAAAAAAAAAGAAAATGATGAGGATGGTGTCATGATGTGAGAATTCAGGGTTCCATTCTGGGGCCATATGTTGTGATGCCTAATATTAAAGTATTTTGAGTACTTTTTTAAAATAATTAATTAATTAATCAATTAATTAGTTTCTGGCTGCTTTGGGTCTTTGCTGCTGTGTGCAGGCTTTCTCTACTTGAGGTGAGCGGGGGCTAGTTTTCATTGAGGTGTGCGGGCTTCTTTTTGCAGTGGCTTTTCTTGTTGCGGAGCACAGGCTCTAGAGCGCAGGCTCAGTAGTTGTGGTGCATGGGCTTAGTTGCTCCGCGGCATGTGGGATCTTCCCAGACCAGGGCTCGAACCTGTGTGCCCTGCATTGGCAGGCAGATTCTTAACCACCAGGGAAGTCCTTGAGTACTTATTATACCCAAGCACTGTTCCAAGCTTATTACCTAAATTAACCCATTTAATTGTTTTAAAGCCCTATTAGGCAGGACTATTATTATTCCTATTTTAAATATGAGGCAGCTATGGCTGAGAGGTTAGTAACTTGACCATGATCTGGGGAGCAAAACCTAAATTCAAAAGCATGTCCATCACATGGGAACTCTTCTGTTTATTAATTACTATATTTTTCAACCAAATACTAAGATTTGTTTCAAGATTATAGAGTTGGCAAGATGATATAGCACCAGCACTTCCCTGATTATTGCTCTCTGCCACTCCAGTTTTATGAAAAGTAAAAAGGAGAGCAAAGCAGAATTCCAAAACACAGCACCAGGAACATGCAACACACTTGCTGATCTTCAGGAACATGTCAACAGTTGATTTTGTGGGCTCCTCCATGCTAACTGAAGTCCTCAGAATGACTGTTTACCTCTTTGGGAAGGCAAATACAGCCATAAAACTGCTCTTGAGATTCAGTCTGTGGTCATTCCCAATGTGTTATTCAGGATTCTTTTGGTTGCAAAGGGCAGAAACCAATTCAATTAACTTAAGCTAATGTAACTTAAGCTAGTGTAGTATTTAGGGTTCACTACTGGCTTCAGGTGAAGCTAGATCTAGATACTCAAACAATGTAGTTTGTATATTTTCCACCTCCCAGTTGGCTTACCCCCATGTTGCTTTCACTCTCAGGCTGATTTCAAGTGGTGGCAGAATAGCTATTAGAAGGTCTAGGCTTATCAACCCCAGAAAACAACAACAGTTTCTCTTTCACAGTGGTTCTGGCAGAAAGTCCTAAACTGACATTTATGGCTGTGACTGGCCTGCTTGGGTCTCAGGTCTACCTCTGAACTAGTCTCTCTGGCCAAGGCATATATTGCTCTCATATGTCATGTACCAACCACTGACTCCAGAAGAAGGTTCAGCTCCAGCAGAATGATGTGCCTCAGCTACATCAGTAGAAGAGTGTGGTTCCCCTAAAGGAGCATGGTTTTACCTCAATATAGGGAAATAGATGCTGAACAGTATAAACCACAAATGTCCAGTATATTCAGCCTGGCACACCAGAAGAATAAGTTTCCATCTTACCATATCACTTTGAGGACATTTGGGGTTCTCCATCAAAATGACTTTCCTAGGGCTTTCCTGGTGGTGCAGTGGTTGAGAGTCCGCCTGCCGATGCAGGGGACATGGGTTTCTGCCCCGGTCCAGGAAGATCCCACATGCTGCGGAGCGGCTGGGCATGTAAGCCATGGCCGCTGAGCCTGCGCATCCGGAGCCTGTGCTCCACAATGGGAGAGGCCACAACAGTGAGAGGCCCGCGTACCGCAAAAACAAACAAACAAACAAAAAAACAAACAAAAAAAATGACTTTCCTACAATGAGCTAGCCTGTGGTGAGTTAAGGCAAGAGTGAGCAGAAGAACACCAACAAGGTTTCACTGAATCATACCAATGCAGATGTGTACACAGAGCAGCAGTAGAATACCCAGCCAGCTGTGGCAATCTGAGATGGTGTGACTATTTGAGCAAAGGCAACCTTTAGCACAGAGGGTAGAGAGGCATTGCTAGTAAAGTACTTTGTCACATTACAGTCAACAGATTGAATTCACATGGATGATGCTTACTGTGAAAGTAACTGCAAGTCGTGCATGCATCAGACTTTGTAGCTTTGCAAATATGCAGAAGACAATGTTGACAGCCGTAATATCTTCAAATGCCAAGAATTCTATTTGGAAATAAAATGTGAAAGAGCTTCTACATTTTCCTGCACACAAAGGTTATTCTGATTTAACTCAGTTTGTCAGGCTGCATAGATTTCCATTCATTAGAAGCTGCAGTCACCCAATTCAGTCACTTATAAATACGTCGTATTAAAAAACTTCATTTGTAAGTCAGTGCTTTTAAAGTTGGAATCCATTTTTCCATTGAAAATGTATTAAAAATGGGGACTGGGTTCCAAGGCTAGCCCATGAGTATTAATTAAGTAATTTGAATATGCTAGGTATAGTGCCTAGCACATTGTAAACACTTAATAGATATAGCTATTATCATTGATTATAATATAATAATGTGAAAAAATGATCAAATCAAAATGATTTTTTTAAATAATAAATAAGAATTAAGCTAATGAGCATTTAGAAAAATAACAGGCAGGGAGACTCATTAAGTTACTATGAAAAAAACAAGCCCTACTTCTTTTAATTCCTAATTCCAATTCAAAGAAGAAGGTATTTAATATATTTTAGCTTAAAGATAATTTATTGTTACTAAAAAATTTAGGGAGTTATCTTAATATTTTTCAAAATAGAATATTTTTATGTTATTATGTTTTGAATTTGGGGATTCTATGTAGTTGCAAAACTGAATCAAATATTGTATTACTAGGAATAATGTTTAATGAATTGCTTTTATTTACCAAGAATTTTTCAGAACTTCTTCCACCTGCTTGCGTCTGGATGCAATTTCATTTATAAACTGAGGAGACAGTATATTTCTATTACTAAAAAAAAGAACTGTAATGGGGAGAGCCATAATTGGATTTACATCTTAATTATTTACACTCTTCTTTTTGCAGCCTAAATATTCTATGCCTTAGAGTTGTTTTGCAGGCAAAATATCACCCATGATTAGTAATGCAGATATTCTTTTGACATAGGTGACAAGTTCTTTTTGGTAACTTGAATAACTTCTCAGTAAAATTAGCTTCATTTAAGAATTAATTCCACAAAAAGGGAACCCTCCTACTCTGTTGGTGGGAATGTAAGTTGGTGCAGCCACTAGGGAAACAGTTCATTTGTATCATATTTTCAATTCCACATATAACTGATACCATATGATATTTGTCTTTCTCTGTCTGACTTACTTCACTCAGTAACAAAAAAACAAACAACCCAATCAAAAAGTGGGCAGAAGACCTAAATAGACATTTCTCCATAGAGGACATACAGATGGCCTATATATACATGAAAAGGTGTTCAGCATCATTAATTATCAGAGAAATGCAAATCAAAACTGCAATGAGATACCATCTCACATCAGACAAAATGGCCATTATCAAAAAATCTACAAACAGTAAATTCTGGAGAGGGTGTGGAGAAAAGGGAAAACTTTTGCACAGCTGGTGGGAATGTAAATTGATACAGCCACTACGGAGAACAGTATGGAGGTTCCTTAAAAGACTAAAAATAGAAATACCATATGACCCAGCAATCCCACTACTGGGAAGATACCCTGAGAAAACCATAATTCAAAAGGACACATGTACCACAATGTTCACTGCAGCACTATTTACAACAGCCAGGACATGGAAACAACCTAAATGTCCAACGATAGATGAATGGATAAAGAAGATGTGGTACATATAAACAATGGAATATTACTCAGCCATAAAGAAGAATGAAATTGGGTCATTTGTCGAGATGTGGACGGATGTAGAGCCTATCATACAGAGTGAAGTAAGCCAGAAAGATAAAAACAAATATTGTATATTAACACATATATGTAGAATCTAGAAAAATGGTACAGATGAACATATTTGTAGGGCAGGAATAGAGACATAGAGATAGAGGACAGACATGTGGACACAGGGGCGAAGGGGAGAGTGGGACGAATTGGGAGATTAGGTTTGACATATATACACTACCATGTATAAAATAGATAGCTAGAGGGAACCTGCTGTATAGCACAGGGAGCTCAGATCGGTGCTCTGTGATGACCTAGATGGGTGGGATGGAGGGACGTGGTGAGAGGGAGGTCCAAGAGGGAGGGGATATATGTATACATATAGCTGATTCACTAACACAACATTGTAAAGTAATTATACTCCAATAATAAAAAAAAGAATTAATTCCACAGAAAGGGAACCCTTTTACACCATTGGTGAGAATGTAAGTTGGTGCAGCCACTATGGAAACAGTATGGAGTTTCCTTAAAAAACTAAAAATAGAGCTGCCAACAATCCAGCAATGTCACTCCTGGACATATATCCAGACAAAACTATAATTCAAAAAGATACATGCACCCCTATGTTCATAGCAGCACTATTCAATATAGCTAAAACAACCTAAATGTCCATCAAAAGATGAATGGATAAAGAAGATGTGGTCCATATATACAATGGAATATTATTCAGCCATAAAAAAGAATGAAATAATGCCATTTGCAGCAACATGGATGCAACTAGAGATTATCAAACTAAGTGAAGTGAGTCAGAAAGAGAAAGACAAATACCATATGATATCACTTACATGTGGAATCTAAAATATGGCACAAATGAATTTATCTACAAAACAGAAACAGACTCACAGACATAGAGAACAGACTGGTGGTTGCCAAGAGGGAGGGAGTTGGTGGGGGGGACAGAGTGGAAGGTTGGGGTTAGCAGATGTAAGTTTTTATACATAGAATAGATAAACACAAGGTCTTACTGTATAATACAGAGAACTACAGTCAATATGCTATGATAAACCATAATGGAAAAGAATATTAAGAAGTATATATATTGGGCTTGCCTGCCGATACAGGGGACACAGGTTTGTGTCCTGGTCCGGGAAGATCCCACATGCCGCAGAGCGGCTGGGCCCACGAGCCATGGCCGCTGAGCCTGCGCGTCCGGAGCCTGTGCTCCGCAACGGGAGAGGCCACAACAGTGAGAGGCCCGTGTACTGCAAAAAAAAAAAAAAAAAAAGAAGTATGTATATGTATAACTGAATCACCTTGCTGTACAGCAGAAAATAAGACAACACTGTAAATCAACTATACGTCAATAAAAAATATATACTAAAAAGGAATAAATTTCACAGATCTATTATAGGAAAATCTGATGCTAATTTTTTGTTTTTTTTAAATTATGTAAATACTAAAGACACCTAACTGCTATCATTTATCTGATCACTTTTGTTTTAGTGACAATTTGGGGGAGACTTTTAAAAATCAAATATCTATTTAAAAAATAGAGAATCACGTATGTCAGAAAAACCCAATGTGTTAGTGTCAATAAGACTGCCTCATTAGGGTTTATACTGCTACTTTCTAGGTATCTGGCACACTGCCACATATAAAAGAGATGGAATAAAGTCACCAGATTGACTGAACTTTGCTTTATTCTTTCATTCATTCAACAACTAGTTACTGAGCACCTAATATGAATCAGGCATGTTTCTAGGTTCTAGGGAAACAGGAGTAAACAAGACAAAGTCCCAACCCTCCATAGAACTTATATTCTGCTTGAGGAGGGCAGATAATCAATTATTAGGTGGTATTATTCTTCCACTGAAGAAAAATAAAGCAGGGGAAGGATAAGGTGAGGGAGAGAGGGAGGGGAAGTCCTATCTGAAGAAAGTGACACTTGAGAAGGAACTAGAAGGAGGAAGTGAGTCATGTAAAACTCAGAGACTATCAGGAAGGGCAAAGGCCCTGAGGCAGAACAAGCTCACAGTGTTCAGGGAACAGCAACACCATGGTGGCTAGAACAGGGTGAGCTGGCAAGAGGGAGAAGGATAGACAATGAGGCCACAGAAGTGGGGAGGGCCAGACCCTGTAGAGCATGCAGGTCATGATAAGGAGTTTGGTTTTAATTTAGTTGCAATGGGAAGCCATTGGATGGTTGGGAATAGGAGAGGGACATGATGTGAAGTTTGGAAAAGAGGCCCTAAGGAGACAAGAAGAAGGCCGTTTCAGTAGCCCAAGCAAGGGCTGACACTAATGCACTATTATAATATTGACTCTTTACTGCCTAATTCCGAGATGAAAAATAAAAATTGTTTCTGCATAAGTGGTGTGTTGGGAACAGAAAAATCAGCTATTTAGCTGGAGCAGTACAAATGCAGCTAGAATAAAATACTGGTTTCTATAATGACTGTAGAGCAGGGGTCCCCAACCCCTGGGCCACGGACTGGTAGTGGTCAGTGGCCCTGTTAGGAATCGGGCCGCACAGCAGGAGGTGAGCAGAGGGCAAGGAGCGAAGCTTCATCTGCCGCTCCGCGTCGCTCGCATTACCGCCTGAACCATTCCTGCCCACCCCCGCCCGTCTGTGGAAAAATTGCCTTCCATGAAACCAGTCCCTGGTGCCAAAAATGTTGGGGACCAGCTGCTGTAGAGAAACTATTAACCTGAACTGCCAGTTTACAGAGGTCTTTGTGGATGGGAAATTAGGGAAGAGTGTAAGAGGTCAGAAATTTTCGAAACACATCTACCAGCTTGTCTCCATTCCCCTCCCCCTATTGACAACCTGATTCCTGGGTGCTGTTATGAATTGAAAAGCAGGACGGTACTGCTGACACTGAACACCTTCTTCCAAAGTAAAACGCTGCCATCTTGAGGTTTCCAGAGTAAAAAAATAATATAAAAAACAAAAAACCTATTTCAATTTGGGAAAAATATATATATATATAACATAATTAAATTGTATATATGTATAAAATTAATTTGAAAGAAGCAGGAAGTTTTCCCCCCAGAGATCTTTGTTTACATAAGCTTCACTTAATTTTGTTACATAGCAAATGCTCTCTGAGAGTGAACTTTCTTTAACCATGCAAACAGTAATAATGAATTTGAAGTAACTAAACACATCTGATTATATTTCTAATCGTTTTCTGTAGGATCTTCTCCCTCATTGTCATAATCAGTCTTTTTTTCTGGCTTCATGATAACCTGCTACGACACTTGCTAATACATGCAACTTTCCTGGCAGATGTCATCTAAATAGTAGTACTGGAACTTAAAATTATGGAATAAACCCACTTCTCTTTATGGTTCCTGTGATAGTTAACTTTTTATGTCAAATTAGCTAGGCCATGGTACCTCAGTTGTTGGCCAAACACCAATCTAGATGTTGCAGTGAAGATATTTTTTAGGTATGATTAACAGTTAAATCATTAGATTTTGAGTAAAGCAGATTACCTTCCATCACCTGGGTGGGCCTCATCCAGTGAGTCGAAGGCCTTAAGAGAAAAGACTGAGATCCCCTATGGAAGAAGGAATACTGCTTCAGACTTGAGACTGCAACATCCACTCTTCTTCGGGTCTCCAGCCTGCCAGCCTGTCTTGCAGATTTCAGACTTGCCAGCCCCCGCAATTGCACAAGCCAATTCCTTATACACACACACACACACACACACACACACACACACACATCCTATTGGTTCTGTTTCTCTGGAGAACACTGATTAATCCAGTTCCTAAATCTTCAGAGGAAAGTCCTATATGACTTTTTGCATGTTTAGAAGTATTCCTTCCTTGCTTCTCCTCCATCCTTCCAAACATCATCTTGGCCGTTAAGAACACGAAGAAGAAAGTCTGAAGTTTCAGTATGATGAGAGATAAGGGAGGTAAATGTAAGAGAGGCAGAGATATTTACTACCAGGGAGGTAGGCACTACCCAACGCCAGGAAAAGCTGGGGGAGCTTGACAGAAAAGTCACAATTAAGCTGGATCTTGGAAGATTATTAGCAGTTGGCTGACTAATGTAAGAAGGAGGAGATCTTCTAGACAGGTGTGATGTTGGGTTCAAAAACATGGCAGCCCCCTGCCATTAATGAATTCATTAATTAATGAATTCATGAATTCATTCAACAAATATTTATTGAGTGCATGTTGTATGCCAGATATGGGTTTTGTCCTTAATTTCAACTCATATTATTACAGCTGGGGAAGGTCCATCATATTTCTCCTGCTGGGTGGCTGCCTCTTGTAGTTCTGCTCTCTTCAGGTACCATAACAGATGCTGGGGATAAAATGGGGAGCAAACCAAACAAATATATGAAAGATATTTAGGATTAACTTTAGCAACTAATAACAGAAATCCCCAAATAACTATAGCTTAGACATGATAGAATTTTATTTTTCTCTCATCTAAATGCCCAGACCTATGACCTAGAGTTGGAATGCGAGCACAAGGCTTCTTTTACCTCGCTGCTCTGTCAACCCCGTCATGCAGGTATCATTTGATGATCCAGAATGGCTGCTCCAGCTCCACTCTTTTGTCAACATTAAGTCAATAGGAAGAAGAAAAGCAGGAGGAGAAGAGCGTTCATCTAGAAGTCATGTATATCACTTTTCATCAATATCCCATTTTCCAGAACTGAGTTACACAACTACAACTAGTCTTCATTAGTAGCAGCCATATGCCCAGCAAAAAAAAAGTGAAGAAGGGAAGACAAATATTGAGAGGCCATGGGCTGTGCTTCAGAAAGGCGAGAATCGGGATGAGCATTACTCTGTAGACTACACCCTTAAGCTGAAAAATAGAGTTAATAAGCAGAAGTTAATTGTTGTTTTAATGTCTTTTAAGATCTTTACTACATAATTATATTGTCTTAATGATAGTTTAGAAGAAAAGTGTACTTGAATTTTACCAAAAATCAGGAAACAAATTTATTTTTTTTCTGTGTGAGTTAATTGACCAATAGTTCAAGCAATTGGTTTTTTAATGGTGAACCTATATCCAATAGCTATATCTTCATTCTTTCATGCTTTGAATGTTTTATATGATACATGTGAAAGGAAAACACAACCACTGAAAACAGAAGTCCATAACAAGATTTTTCATTAATAACAAAAGTCTGAAATATTTTAAATTATGATATTAAACCATATCTATGTGGTGACCATGAAGGAGCACTGCTCAGACTCATCCCTCAAAGGACCTGCTCTGAGGAGCATTATTGACTGACATGTCTCTGGACCTTCCAAAGTTTCACATTGAGGCCACACACCCTCTGACTGCTCACAGCCAATGACTGAGCACAGCAGGGGTACTAGAGAAGGAACATGTGGATTTCCAAACCTGGTCCTCAAGAGACTTTGCAGCTTCTGCTCTCTGTCTTCACCTGTCAACACTATATGATGAAGCCCAAGCATCCTCCTTGAGGATAAGAGACTGTGTAAAGAGAGTAGCTTAATCAATAGCTGACACTAACACTAACTGCCAGACCTGTGAGGACATCTTAAACCACTGAGCTCTAGTCAAATTGCCAGATGACTTGCAACCACATGAATAATACTAGGCAAGAATAATGCTAATAATGCAGAAGAACCCCCTGAGTCTAACTCATATTCCTAAATGACTAAATCATGAGCAAGGATGCTATAATAAGCTACTAAATTTTGGAGCAGTATAATAAGCAGCAATAGATAACTGATACACACCTAACATATAAAGTACAGAGTGGAGATTAAATATATATATACATGGCAAATACTAGCAAGATGAAAATTCAACATTACATATTAATACCAAACAGAATAGATTTTAAGACAAAAGCCATTATTAGAGTTAAAGAGGGTCAACATAATTCTAAACTGCATACACCTAATAAGTGTTCTCAGAATAGATAAAGTAGAAAAAAAGAAAAAGATGGAACTACAAGTAGGAATAAATTAACACAACTGTATTAGTGATTAAAATAGGTAAAGCAGACCAAAAAATGTAAGTATAAGGGAGATTTGAATAACAGTTAAAAAGTGGGATTTAATCAACATTTATAAAAACTCATATTCTGTGGTAGGATGAATCCTAAGGTGGTCCCCAAATTCCCACCTCTGAGGTAAACATCCTATATAATCCTTCCCCTTGAGTGGGTGCAGGGCCTTTGAATATGATGGGATAGTCACTTCCTTGATTACATTATGTCATACATGACTCCATCTTATCATTTTGGAGAGAGACACCCTTCTGCTGGCTTTAAAAAATAACCTACCATGGGTGAAACCACATGGCTAGGAGCAGAGTGGGCTCAAGGAGTTAAGAGCAACTCCAGGCCAAGAGCCAGTAAGAAAATGAGGCCTGCCGTTCTCAACTGAGAAATGCAGTTCTACAACTGCAAGGAACTAAATTCTACCAACAACCCACATGAGCTTGGAAGAAGCCCCTGAGTTGCAGATGAGAACACTGCTGGTGGATACTTCGATTTCAGACTTGTGAAACCCTAAGCAGAGAACCCATGTCCAGACTTCTGACTTACAGAAACTGTGAGCTGTTAAAAATGGATGTTGTAAAAAAAAAGAAAGGATGTTGTTTTAAGCCTCTAAATTTGTGTTAATTTGTTACACAGGAATAGAACACCAATATAGACTCAACCATTAGAGAAGCATACTCTTCTCAACCACACATTGAATATTTATTAAATTGACCACAAACAAGGTCTTAGGGCATAAACTATGTTCTTTGATCTCGGTACAATTAACACAATAATCTATTCATGAGTTTTGGGGAATCTAGAAGTTTTCAGTGCCTTAGTGTAGCCTAGAAGTGCTGCGAGTGTTGGCTATACATGAGCAGGTGCTGAGGTCAGGAAAAGGAGGCTGCCAGGAGAGGACACTCTGGAGCCAGGAACAAGTGACTGTGACCATGGACTAACCAGTGGTGCCTGTACCTGAATAGTGCACAAATGGCCAGGGACTGGCTGTCCTGCCCCAGTCACTGGTCCAGAGGTAGCCAAGCAGCCACTGGACAGGAGGGCCAGCAGGGCTCCAAGGATACTTCTCACACCCTTCCAGAGTCAAGAAAGACACCCCAACACTATCTGAAGAGAAGCAGCTCGTAGAGAAGAAAAGTAAAAGAATGAGCATTGAGGGCTTCCCTGGTGGCGCAGTGGTTGAGAGTCCGCCTGCTGATGCAGGGGACATGGGTTCGTGCCCCGGTCCGGGAAGATCCCACATGCTGCGGAGCGGCTAGGTCCGTGAGCCATGGCCGCTGAGCCTGTGTGTCCGGAGCCTGTGCTCCGCAACGGGAGAGGCCACAACAGCGAGAGGCTTGCGTACCGCAAAAAAAAAAAAGAATGAGCATTGAACCCAGAGAGAATGAACCTCCCCTTCGATGACGGCAATGAAGACAACTAAAATGGAAACAGACTGAGATACTATTGATCGGCTAGTTTTAAATATTTGGTTATTTTCGCTGCTACACAGCACAGGTGGCTGGTGAGGTTTTTTTTTTCCCATACCTGAGAGAAGTGTGATTTAGAATTTTTTAACACATCAAACACAATTTTCTTTAAAACTTATTTAAAAGAACAATACTTAAATTTTAATATCACATTTCATGGCAGGTGTCTGCTTGTTAGACCTATCTTTACACCAGCATCTGAAACTCAAGTGCTTAACAAGGACCAAGAAGGTAACGTAAATGAATG
Source organism: Mesoplodon bidens (assembly GCF_964165515.1). Taxonomy (NCBI): domain Eukaryota; kingdom Metazoa; phylum Chordata; class Mammalia; order Artiodactyla; family Ziphiidae; genus Mesoplodon; species Mesoplodon bidens. The sequence continues at coordinate 89,865,361 of NC_138160.1, read as the reverse complement.
AAGTGGATTAAGTTTAAAAGAATAGGATATGGCAGAGTCTTTGGTAACCTGAGGGGTACATGCCCCAAATAAAAGCATCTCAAATTCTGTAGGATGGGGACTTCCCTGGTGGCACAGTGGTTAAGAATCCGCCTGCCAATGCAGGGAACATGGTTTCAAGCCCTGGTCCAGGAATATCCCACATGCTGCGGAGCAACTAAGCCCGTGTACCCCAACTACTGAGCCTGTGCTCTAGAGCCCGCGAGCCACAACTACTGAATCCCAAGTGCCACAACTACTGAAGCCTGTGCACGTAGAGCCCATGCTCTGCAACAGGAGAAGCCACCGCAATGAGAAGCCCGCACACTGCAACGAAGAGTAGCCCCCACCCGCCACAACTAGAGAAAGCCCGCACACAGCAATGAAGACCCAAAGCAGACAAAAATTAATTAATTAATTTTAAAAAATTCTGTAGAATGGTTCTGTCCAGTGGGCCACCATATTGCATCTTCCATAATATGCAATACACATATATATTTGTTTTCTGTATTACAGCTAGATCAAATTGTATCATAGTTAAATATTTTTATATCTGTTTCCCCGACAGAGAGATTCGCCAAATGCTGCATAAGCGTCCTATTCATCTTTATATCCCCAGGATATATCCCCTGGCATACAGTAAGCTTGTAATAAATAGTTGTGAATGAATAAATACTTGTGAAACTGGTGAATGAATGAATAAATGACTAAGGGCCCATGGCAGCAAATCATCCAGATCAATGCATTAACTGAATGATGGCAACATAATCAAATCACAGACATGAGTTTGAGGCCCCTCACAAGGGTCTGCTTGTCTGTGGCATGAAGTGCAAACAGCTGACAGCTCTCTGCTTCATGACAGTCTGCAACCTGAGACTCTAGAAACTCAGTGTTTGGAAAAGACACTGATTTCTTTCATTTTTAATTAGGTGACCAGTGGTTAGATTATTATTGCTAGAGACAGGCTGATTAAGAAGTCACTGTCGAGTCATTTGTCCTCCTTGGAGGGCTGTCACGCAGGCGCATTTACATAATGACAGCTTCCCGCTGGGAGCTCTGCTCTCAGCTTGTGTCACTCTGGCAATAAATGCTGGTCTCTCACTGTTTGGCACTTCAGTAACTTTTTCTGAGCAGGCATCTTTTAGAGGACATTTTTATTGAAAAACTTTAGAAATGGAATTTGCTTTGACTTCAAGGTCTCTCTCTCTCTCTCTTTCTTTTTCCTAGAAAATAGGTTTCTTAAGATGGTGGTGGTAGGACGGTAGAAGGAGGGGAGAAAATCTGCTTCGGAGAACTGGTTCCACCCTAGAAAGACTGCTTTGGAGAACTGGTTAAAAGAGAGTCACTGTAGAGGTGGTGGGGAAGTATAGGAGAGAGAGAGAGACAGAGAGACAGAGTGTGTGTGTCTGTGTGTGTGTGTCTGTGTGTCTGTGTGTGTATGTGTGCCTGGGGTAGAAGCTGGAGAGTGAGGGGTGGCTGGGAGGGTCTCTCCTAAATATTGTTGTATCTGAAAAAGCAGAAAAACATCTTTTCACATGATAAAATTTCAAACTAGAGCAATCCCAAGCCTCTAGTCTGCCTTGTTACTTTTCTTTTTTTAATTTTTCATTTTCAAAGACTTTCAAGGCTCATTTGTGTTTCTCCACTTTTATGTAAACAGCTGATTATATGCATTAAGTAAAACACTCAGTGAGATAAGACAAAGAGAGAAAGAGTGAGAGAGAGAAAATTCCGCCTCTGAGTACTTCAGATTAGTAAAGCCTTGGTTATTTCCTAAAGGGCATACCATTAATCAAGTCTGTAATTTGAATCATAAACACACACACACACACACACACACACACACACACACACCAAAAAAACAAAAAAAGAAAAACTAAACTTCAAGTGCAACATTCAAAATAGCTAAAAATATATATATAGCTCATTTGGATTAAGGATTCCAAATTAAAGAAAAGTCTAATTGTGTAAAATAAGGAAAACTGGCTTTTACAGTGTTGCCAGCCAGGAGTTCTTCTGGGCTACTTAATGATATTCTACCCATATGTCTGAAACTTTCTGAAATAGGTGAAACATTTTAATGCATTTATTAGCATTATTTATTTGCTTGGAAAATCTATTTTTCCATAAACAGTAATGGTTATGCTCAGTACAGTGTCAAAATTGTGGGACTACATCAAGATTAAAAAAGTATATTCCAAGAACACAGGGAATTTAACATCAGAAAATCTACTAATGCAATTCATCATATTAACAGATTAAAAAGGAAAAACATAGCAACACCCACTATTTATTTTGCTCAAGAACTTGTAATTTGGGCAGGACTTGGTAGAGATGGTCCACCTCTGCTCAACACAGCTTTGGTTGGAGTGGCTTGATTGGGGTTTGTAATTCAACTTCTAAGATAGCTCACTTACAAGGAAGTTGGTACCAGCTATTGTCTAGAAGCTCAGCTGGGATGTTTAGGGGAGGCTCATTTCCTTTCTGCAGGCTGCTTGGGCTTCTTTACAGCATGCAGCTGGGTTCCAAGAGCAAGTATTCCAAAAGACTTGGGTGGAAGCTGTAAGCCTTCTTAGAATTTAGACTTGGGAGTTCCATAATATCATGTCTACTGCATTTTATTAGTTAAGCAAGTCTCTTAAGCCAGCCTAGATTCAAGGGGAGGGAACTACCTAGTCTGGTTTGGAGATGCTGGCTTTTTTTTGTTTTACTTTTTTAAGATTTTTTTTTATGTGGACCATTTTTTAAGTCATTATTGAATTTGTTACAATATTGCTTCTATTTTATGTTTTGGTGTTTTGGCTGTGAGGCATATGGGATCTTAGCTCCCCAACCAGGTATCAAACCCACACCCCCTGCATTGGAAGGCAAAGTCTTAACCACTGGACTGCCAGGGAAGTCCTGAGGTGCTGGCTTTTATAGGAGTTGTACAAGAATACTAGCTGTGTGCACCAGGAGATCACAGGGTCTGTGGGAAAGTATAGTTCCTCCTCTCTCAAGGGTCAGACATTCTCACCAACACTTGCTATTTACTGTCTTTTTAAAAAATAAATTAGTACAGCCATTCTAGTAAGTGTGAAGTGGTATCTCATTGTGGTTTTGGTTAGCATTTCCCTAATGACTAATGATGTTGAGCAACTTTTCCTGTGGTTAGTGGCCATTTCTACATCTTCTTTGGAAGCCCTGTTTTCTGTGTTAGCTTTCCTTGTGTGCCTGGAAATCCTTGGCTTTTTGCCCTTAAGTGTAAAGAATTAAAAAACTAAATAGATGACTCCCTCTTGAGAGAGCACTGGAATCACAACTAACTGCTGAACAATCATAGACAGGAAGACACTGGAACTCACCAAAAAAATACCCCACATCCAAAGACAAAGGAAATGCTGCAGTGAGATGGCAGGAGGGGTGCAATCACAATAAAATCAAATCCCATAACTGCTGGGTGGGTGACTCACAAACTGGAGAACAATTATACCACAGAAGTCCACCCACTGGACTGAAGGTTCTGAGCCCTACATCAGGCTTCCCAACCTGGGGGTCCGGCAACGGGAGGAGGAATTCCCAGAGAATCAGACTTTGAAGGCTAGTGGGATTTGATTGCAGGACTTTGACAGGACTGGGGGAAAGAGAGACTCCACGCTTAGAGGGCACACATAAAGTAGTGTGTGCATCAGGACCCAGGGGGAAGGAGCAGTGACCCCGTAGGAGAGTGAACCAGACCTACCTGTTAGTGTTGGAGGGTCTCCTGCAGAGGCGGGGCATGGCTGTGGCTCACCATGGGGACAAGGACACTGGCAGCAGAAGTTCTAGGAAGTACTCCTTGGCATGAGCCCTCTCAGAGTCCATCATTAGCCCCACCAAAGAGCCTGTAGTCTCCAGTGCCGGTCGCCTCAGGCCAAACAACCAACAGGGAGGGAACTCAGCCCCACCCATCAGCAGACAAGGGGATTAAAGTTTTACTGAGCTCTGCCCACCAGAGCAACAGCCAGCTCTACCCACCCCCAGTCCCTCCCATCAGGAAGCTTGCACAAACCTCTTAGATAGCCTCATCCACCACAGGGCAGACTGCAGAAGCAAGAACGGCAATCCTGCAGCCTGTGGAACGGAAACCACATTCACAGAAAGATAGACAAAATGAAAATGCAGAAGACTATGTATCAGAGGAAGGAACAAGATAAAACCCCAGAAAAAGAACTATATGAAGTGGAGATAGGCAATCTTCCAGAAAAAGAATTCAGAATAATGATAGTGAAGATGATCCAGGACCTCGGAAAAAGAATGGAGGCAAAGATCAAGAGGATACAAGAAATGTTTAACAGAGACCTAGAAGAATTAAAGAACAAACAAACAGAGAGGAACAATATAATAACTGAAATGAAAAATACACTAGAAGGAATCAATAGCAGAAAAACTGAGGCAGAAGAATGGATAAGTGACATGGAAGACAGAATGGTAGAATTCACTGCTGCAGAACAGAAAAAAGAAAAAAGAATGAAAAGCAATGAAGACAGCCAAAGAGACCTCTGGGACAACATTAAACACACCAACATTCACATTATAGGGGTCCCAGGATGAGATGAGAGAGAGAAAGACCCAAGAAAATATATGAAGGGATTATAGCCTAAAAATTCCCTAACATGGAAAAGGAAATAGCCACCAAGGTCCAGGAAGCACAGAGAGTCCCAGGCAGGATGAACCCAAGGAGAAACATGCCGAGACACATAATAATCAAATTGACAAAAATTAAAGACAAAGAAAAATTATTAAAAACAACGAAGGGGGCTTCCCTGGTGGCGCAGTGGTTGAGAGTCCGCCTCTCGATGCAGGGGACACGGGTTCGTGCCCCGGTCCAGGAAGATTCCACATGCCACAGAGCAGCTGGGCCCATGAGCCATGGCTGCCGAGCCTGTGCGTCCAGAGCCTATGCTCTGCAACGGGAGAGGCCACAACAGTGAGAGGCCCGTGTACCGCAAAAAAAAAAAAAAAACCAAAGGAAAACAACAAGTAACAAACAAGGGAACTCCCATAAGGTAAACAGCTGATTTTTCAGCAGAAACTCTAGAAGCCAGAAGCAAGTGGGATGATATACTCAAAGTAATGAAAGGGAAGAACATACAACCAAGATTACTCTACCAGCAAGGATCTCATTCAGATTCGACAGAGAAATCAAAAGCTTTATAGAAAAGCAAAAGCTAAGAGAATTCAGCATGGCCAAACCAGCTCTACAACAAATGCTAAAGGAACTTCTCTAAGTGGGAAACACAAGAGAAGAAAAGGACCTACAAAAACAAACCCAAAACAATTAAGAAAATGGTAATAGGAATATATATATCGATAATTATCTTAAATGTAAATGGATTAAGTGCTCCAAGCAAAAGACACAGGCTCGCTGAACAGATTAAAAAACAAGACTCGTATATATGCTGTCTACAAGAGACCCACTTCAGACCTGGGGACACAAACAGACTGGAAGTGAGGGGATGGAAAAAGATATTCCATGCAAATGGAAATCAAAAGAAAGCTGGAGTAGCAATACTCATATCAGATTAAATAGATTTTAAAATAAAGAATGCTACAAGAGACAAGGAAAGACACTACATAATGATCAAGGGATCAATATGAGGAGAAGATATAACAATTATAAATATATATGCACCCAACATAGGAGCACCTGAATACATAACGCAAATGTTAACAGCCATAAAAGAGGAAATTGACAATAACACAATAATAGTGGAGGACTTTAACACCTCACTTACACCAATGGACAGATCATCCAGACAGAAAATGAATAAGGAAGTACAAGCTTTAAATGACACAATAGACCAGATAGATTTAATTGATATTTATAGGACATCCTATCCAAAAACAGCAGATTACACTTTCTTCTCAAGTGCACATGGAACATTCTCCATGATAGATCACAGCTTGGGTCACAAATCAAGCCTCTGTAAATTTAAGAAAATTGAAATCATATCAAGCATCTTTTCCTACCAGAGCCCTATGAGATTAGAAATCAGTTACAGGGAAAAAAACGTAAAAAACACAAACACATGGAGCCTAAACAATGTGTTACTAAATAACCAAGAGATCACTGAAGAAATCAAAGAGTAAATAAAAAATATCTAGAGACGGGCTTCCCTGGTGGCGCAGTGGTTGAGAGTCCGCCTGCCGATGCAGGAGACACGGGTTCGTGCCCCGGTCTGGGAAGATCCCACATGCCGCGGAGCGGCTGGGCCCGTGAGCCATGGGCGCTGAGCCTGTGCGTCCGTAGCCTGTTCTCCGCAACGGGAGAGGCCACAACAGTGAGAGGCCCGCGTACCGGAAAAAAAAAAAAAAAAAATCTAGAGACAAATGACAATGAAAACATAATGATCCAAAACCTATGGGATGCAGCAAAAGCAGTTCTAAGAGGGAAGTTTACAGCAATACAATACAATCCTACCTCAAGAAACAAGAAAAATCTCAAATAAACAATTTAACCTTACACCCAAAGGAACTAGAAAAAGAACAAACAAAACCCAAAGTTAGTAGAAGGAAAGAAATCATAAAGATCAGAGGAGAAATAAATGAAATAGAAACAAAGAAAACAATAGCAAAGATCAATAAAACTAAACCCTGGCTCTTTGAGAAGATAAACAAAATTGATAAACATTTAGCCAGACTCATCAAGAAAAAGAGAGAGAGGACTCAAATCAATAAAATTAGAAATGAAAATGAAGTTACCAGGGATACTGCTGAAATACAAAGCATCATAAGAGACTACTACCAGCAACTCTATGCCAATAAAATGGACAACCTGGAAGAAATGGACAAATTCTTAGAAAGGTATAACCTTCCAAGACTGAACCAGGAAGAAATGGAAAATATGAACAGACAATCACAAGTAATGAAATTGAAACTGTGATTAAAAATCTTCCAACAAACAAAAGTCCAGGACAGATGGCTTCACAGGTGAATTCTATCAAACATTTAAGAAGACCTAACACCCATCCTTCTCAAGCTCTTCCAAAAAATTGCAGAGGAAGGAACACTCCCAAACTCATTCAAAAGGCCACCATCGGGCTTCCCTGGTGGTTCAGTGGTTGAGAGTCCGCCTGCCGATGCATGGGACACGGGTTTGTGCCCCGGTCCAGGAAGATCCCACATGCTGCAGACCAGCTAGGCCCATGAGCCATGGCCACTGAGCCTGCGTGTCCGGAGCCTGTGCTTTGCAACGGGAGAGGCCACAACAGTGAGAGGCCTGCTTACTGCAAAAAAAAAAAAAAAAAAAAAAGGCCACCATCACTCTGATGCCAAAACCAGACAGAGATACTACAAAAAAAGAAAATTACTGACCAATATCACTGATGAATATAGATGCAAAATTCCTCAACAAAATACTAGCAAACAGAATCCAACAACACATTAAAAGAATCATACACCATGATCAAGTGGGATTTACCCCAGGGATGCAAGGATTCTTCAATATATGCAAATCAATCAATGTGATACACCATATTAACAAATTGAAGAAGAAAAACCATATGATCATCTCAATAGATGCAGAAAAAGCTTTTGACAAAATTCAACACACATTTATGATAAAAACTCTCCAGAAAGTGGGCATACAGGGAACCTACCTCAACATAATAAAGGCCATATAAGACAAACCCACAGCAAATACCATTCTCAATGGTGAAAACCTGAAAGCATTTCCTCTAAGATCAGGAACAAGACAAGGATGTCCACTCTCGCCACTCTTATACAACATAGTTTAGGAAGTCCTAGCCATAGCAATCAGAGAAGAAAAAGAAATAAAAAGAATCCAAACTGGAAAAGAAGTAAAACTGTCACTGTTTGCAGATGACATGATACTATACATAGAAAGTCCTAAAGATGCCACCAGAAAACTACCAGAGCTAATCAGTGAATTTGGTAAAGTTGCAGGATACAAAATTAATGCACAGAAGTCTCTTGAATTCCTATACAATAACAATGAAAGATCAGAAAGAGAAATTAAAGAAACAATCCCATTTACCATTGCAACAAAAAGAATAAAATACCTAGGAATAAACCTACTTAAGGAGGTAAAAGACCTGTACTCAGAAAAGTATAAGACACTGACGAAAGAAATCAAAGGTGACACAAACAGATGGAGAGATATACCATGTTCTTGGATTGGAAGAAACAATATTGTGAAAATAACTATACTACCCAAAACAATCTACAGATTGAATGCAATCCCTATCAAATTACCAATGGCATTTTTTACAGAACTAGAACAAAATAATCTTAAAATTTGTATGGAGACACAAAAGACCTCGAATAGCCAAAGCAATCTTGAGGGGAAAAATGGAGCTGGAGGAATCAGACTCCCTGGCTTCAGACTATAATACAAAGCTATGGTAATCAAGACAATATGATACTGGCACAAAAACAGAAATATAGATCAATGTAATAGGATAGAAATCCCAGTGATAAACCCATGCACCTATGGTCAACTAATCTATGACAAAGGAGGCAAGGATATACAATGGAGAAAAGACAGTCTCTTCAATAAGTGGTGCTGAGAAAACTGGACAGCTACATGTAAAAGAATGATATTAGAACACTCCCTACCACCATACACAAAAATAAACTCAAAATTGATTAAAGACCTCGATGTAAGACCAGACACTATAAAACTCTTAGAGGAAAACATAGGAAGAACAATCTTTGACATAAATCAGAGCAACATCTTTTTTGACTCACCTCCTAGAGTAATGGAAATAAAAACAAAAATAAACAAATGGGACCTAATGAAACTTAAAAGCTTTTCCACAGCAAAGGAAACTATAAACAAGAAGAAAAGACAACACTCAGAATGAGAGAAAATATTTGCAAATCAATCAATGGACAAAGGATTAATCTCCAAAATATATAAACAAGTCATGCAGCTCAATATTAAAAAACAAACAACCCAAACAAAAAATGGGCAGAAAACCTAAATAGACATTTCTCCAAAGAAGACATACAGATGTCCAAGAGGCACAAGAAAAGTTGCTCAACATCTAATTGTTAGAGAAATGCAAAACAAAACTACAATGAGGTATCACCTCGCACCAGTTAGAATGGGCATCATCAGAAAATCTACAAATAATAAATGCTGGAGAGGGTGTGGAGAAAAGGGAACCCTCTTGCACTGTTGGTGGGAATGTAAATTGGTACAACCACTAGGGAGAACAGTATGGAGGTTTCTTTAAAAACTAAAAATAAAATTATCATATGACCCAGCAATCCCACTACTGGGCATATGTCTAGAGAAAACCATAATTCAAAAAGACACATGCACCTCAATGTTCATTGCAGCACTATTTACAATAGCCAGGTCACGGAAGCAACCTAAATGCCCATCGACAGGTGAACAAATAAAGAAGATGTGGTACGTATATACAGTGGAATATTACTCAGCCATAAAAAGGAATGAAATTGGGTCATTTGTAGAGACGTGGGTGGACCTAGAGACTGTCATAAAGAGTGAAGTAAGTCAGTAAGAGAAAAATAAATATTGTATATTAATGCATACATGTGGAATCTAGAAACATGGTATAGATGAACCAGTTTTTAAGGCAGAAATAGAGACACAAATGTATGGACACCAAGGGGGGAAAGTGGGGGTGGTGTTTGGATGAATTGGGAGATTGGGATTGAAATATATACACTAATATGTATAAAATGGATAACTAATAAGAACTTGCTGTATAAAAATAAAATAAAATGTAAATTAAAATTTAAAAGCTAATTAGAAATGGGCATGTGAATGAGGGCTATCAACTCTGAGCTTCTTTTTAAGTTTATCTGGATAAACTTCATTTGATGTTGATATATTTAGGTATTTCCTCTTGGCCTTGTTAGATTTCTAAGAGTCTTCTGACACTGACTGGAGGGAAAGAGTCTGGCTGACCGTTCCAGATGCTCAGTGAAGGATGAAGGTCTCTGCATTTAGCATTCAATAAAGTGTATGGTCACTTATTCCCTCTGTTTCTGTCATTGTACCCATGTTTCCTCAGCTGTGGATGAATTCCCTTCCCTATCACCCCCTGTACAGAGATTCTGATTTACTCTCTCCAGAGATAAACCTCTGGCTTTCTGCCTGGATGGACACTGGGCAGTTGCCCAAAGGTGTGGAAAGCAAGAGGTAATTTTAAAATATAATCATATATGAAACAATATTAACCCTGTACTACTTTTTATAGTTTGACCCCAACACACACACCCATACATGAACACACTTCACATCCATTTCCAAATGTACCTGGAACTAACAGTTCCTGAGCCTTCTCAAGACTCTGGAGTAAATTGTGAATTGTGTTCATCCTCAGCTTTCTCAGCTCTTAGCTGAAGATCTGGTCTTCTAGTCAGTTTACCCTCCACGATCCACTTTCCACCTTACAAAATTGTGTTGCTGTTTCCTCCTCTCAACTTGTCACTATGTTGAGAATTTCTGACATCTTAAAGTATACCTTGTCTCTGGACAAAAGGTAAAAACTCACAGTTATAAGATAAATACGTACTGGGGATGCAATGTACAGCATAGTGACTATGGTTAACAATACAGCAGTATTTGAAAATTGCTAAGAGAGTAGATCTTAAAAGTTCTCATCACAAGAAAAAAATTGTAACTATGTGAGGTAATTGATGTTAACTAAAGTTGCTGTGGTGATCATTTTGCAATATATACATGTATCAAATCATTATGTTGTACAACTTAAACTAATACAATGTTGTATGTCAACTATATCAATAACTTTGGGAGGGAAGGGAAAGAAACTTTGGCTGAAGTTGTAGCATGTTTTGGGAAAGGAATGAGATTATATGCATTATTTTATCCCAGTCAGCATCTTAAACTACAGTCTTAGTAGTTTTGTTTTCTATATATATATATGATGTATATATTCTTCTAGCTGCTGAACAGTGTTTACGTTTGTTCTCCACTGGAAATGTTAGCCTCTGAAAGTTAGTAAGGAAGACTGACACAAAAATAATCTAGTCTCTAAGTGAAGGGGCTATAACTTTCTGATATATAACCAAGCTTCTAAAACTACTCTGAAATGACTAACTACTCTATATTCTTTGGTAGTTTAACTTCTATAGACTTTTAAGTTTACTGGTTTGTAAAATTTTATTAGATGGCATAGCAGTGGATCCTGAAACCAGACTTCATGGGTTTGGAAACAAGACCTTGGGTAGTTTACTGAATTCCTTTGAGACTTAGTTTGTTCAACTCTAAAAAAGAAATGATGTGTATTGACCTAATAGGTTTATTGAGAGGATGAAATGAGTTAAAACATATAAAGTGCTTTGAATAGTGCCTGGTATCTAGTAAGTACACAATAAATGTTAGGAATTAGAAGTGAAATGCAACTTAAGGTATTGACATTACATTTAAGTGTGCAAATCCTTAATATAATTTTGTATAGTACTCATGAAATTAAATGGCCTTACCAATCTTAAAAAAGAGTGACTTTTGAAAAAGTTAACACTTATGTTTCTTTAAAAGAAAAATTCAAAACATAATATAATAATTTTTAGTTTGTACCTACTTAAACTTCATCCGTTCTGCTAAAACTTAGGAGAAAATAATCCTTTAAATTTTGTTGTAATTTTGCTTACATAAATTAAAAGTATGAAGCAGCCATTGTGTATGTCAAGTTAATAAAGCCAGTATATAATTAAGAGCAAGCTAAGCTCCATGTGTTAGATAACTCCTTCATTCTTTAGGTGACACGCGGTTTAGAGAATTACCTTGGGCTTCCCTGGTGGCGCAGTGGTTGAGAGTCCGCCTGCCGATGCAGGGGACGCGGGTTCGTGCCCCGGTCTGGGAAGATCCCACATGCTGCGGAGCAGCTGGGCCCGTGAGCCATGGCCGCTGAGCCTGCGCATCCGGAGCCTGTGCTCCGCAACGGGAGAGGCCACAACAGTGAGAGGCCCGCGTACCGCAAAAAAAAAAAAAAAAAAATTACCTCTTTTTTTTGGTAATTAAAGCCAAGCAAAATTTTTGTCTTTCTACTATCAAAATGAACTTCCTTTTATGCCTTGTTGCTTAATTAGAGGATATAAGTCTTCCCTAGTGATAAAAATATTTTACCACTTGAAAACCAGTTTTTCATTATCTCTTCTCTAGCCGCTGGTTGAACTCTAGCATGAAGCAAGACTGGCATCTGGTGGTCATATGTGTTCATTACATACAGTTATGCCATTGGAAATATTTCGTTTGGGTTTTAAGTCTCCTTTTTATTAAACAAAGAAACAAAGATAAAATTAAAAACTTTTCAGTGAGTACTTTCATATTTTGTGAACTTCAAAAGTTGTTTTGAGGGACTTCCCTGGTGGCGCAGTGGTGAAGAATCAGCCTGCCAATGCAGGAGACATGGGTTCGAGCCCTGGTCTGGGAAGATCCCACATGCCGTGGAGCAACTAAGCCCGTGCGCCACAACGACTGAGGCTGCGTGCTGCAACTACTGAAGCTGTGCGCCTACAGCCCGTGCTCCACAAGGAGAGAAACCACTACAATGAGAAGCCTCCCACGCACCGCAACGAAGAGTAGCCCCTGCTCGCCGCAACTAGAGAAAGCCCGCGGGCAGCAACGAAGACCTAACGCAGCCAAAAAAAAAAAAAGTTTTTTTGAGGTAAAATTTGTAGAAGATTACAAAAGTAATAAGGGATTTGTATGCAATGAAAATCAATTAGGGGACATTTTGAATTCCAAAAGTACACACACAAAAATGGCAATTAGATTTATCTTGTTTCATGTTTTTAGGTTGCAAAAAGTATATTGAGGGCCTCCCTGGTGGCGCAGTGGTTGAGAGTCCGCCTGCCGATGCAGGGGATACGGGTTCGTGCTCCGGTCCGGGAGGATCCCATATGCCGTGGAGCAGCTGGGCCCATGAGCCATGGCCGCTGAGCCTGCGCGTCCGGAGACTGTGCTCCGCAACGGGAGAGGCCACAACAGTGAGAGGCCTGCATACCGCAAAAAAAAAAAAAAAAAAAAAAAAAAAAAATATATATATATATATATATATATATATATATATATATATATATATTGATTCTTCTGAAAATATATGGGGACTTTGCAGAAGATTCCTCCCACAAATCAATTTAAAAGGCATCAAAAGCAAAAAAAAAAAAAAAGATACTGCAACAACAACAAAAATGTATAAAGACAATATTATCAACACTGAACTAAGGGGACATGTCTAATCTTGTCTATAAACTTCACAAGGCATCAATGAAGAATAATTCAATTTAGAGCAAGGTAAATATAAATGCCAGGAGTAAAGAGTAAAGGACAAGTTGGCAGGGCAAGACATTGTAAAAAACTTCTTTCATGTTGCCCAGTTTGGAAGTACTAGAACTGATGACAGGAGCATACTGGGAAAAAGACATGGAATCTAGTCTTTGGAGCCCTTCAGCCCACATTCCAAGGCAGAAGCTAGAAGACATACCAAGCAGGAGAGGTGTTCTCCTCGACCCATCACGAAGTGGGGAGGGGATGGGGATAATTCCTGGGACCACTAACTCAATCTTGAGTGATAGTGGCAAGGAAAAGCAGATAAGTGTGGAGGTGTAGGTGCACACACACACACACACACACACACACACAACAAAACATATGATGACTGTTCCCAAAGTGGTTCACTCATCCTAAAGATAAGAGAAAAACACATTGAAAATAATATGTCCTCACAATTGGTTAGGAAATATCACTATCTCAATTCATCTAGTCTCAGGTGCAGGAGTTTTAACAATTATGAAGAAAGAGAAAGTGGAGATAAATTTCTCTGAATGTAGTTACCCATAGACATGGCTTCCTCCCTATCCAGCTCATGCAGCTACGTAAATGAACAGAGGATAGAACATTTCATCTTCTAGCTCTAGTGAAGACTTAATAGTGCCCAGAGAAATAGGAAAATAAGCCAATAAGAAGCCATAGATGTTATTTCTAGACAAATAATAATCCTGAATAAACTATTCTGACTCAAAGTTGAGAATAAGAGAGACAATCCTTAGTAATATCTATAAAAGAGAAAAAGAAATCAAACACCAGCATCAAAGAGAATACTCTGGACAAAGTTTACTCTTGAAAATAGAAAAAAATTTAGAAAACAATGTTTAATAATGTCAGAGAAAAGTTGACATAAGAGAATTGAATAAAAACAGAACACAGTTCAGTATTTTAGGAGGAAGATAACATTGTTGGACCTCAAGTTCATTAGGAGCAAAATTTACCCTACAGAGAAATGAAAAAATGACATTGAGATATGTTTAAGATATCTACACAATGCCGAGGAAAAAAAGGATAAAGATAATTTAGAAAAAAGATAATTAGATATAGACGAAAGACTACAGAAAGCCAAAATATAAATAATTGGTACAAATAAAAGGGCAGGCCCTATGGAACACTAACAATTTTTAAAATTTTTCATTAAATGGAGGCTTACCTAAATCTACAGATTTAAAGGGATCATGGTATTACAGATAAAAATTAATTAACTGAAATAAACTGCTCCACAAACTCATGTATAAATATGATTGATGTCTCCTTCATTTTACTTAATTATTCAGTTTCCTAACTGCTTTATTAGCAGGAAGTCCAATTATCTTCCTGTTGCATCTCCATCCTCTTACAGATCTATACAAGAATTCTTGTGGCCATTACAATCTCCAAAAGGTCAAAAGGAGGCTACTCCAGCCTCCACATCTATGCAGGAATAGAACTGCACCACGATCAGTCCATTTCCATCATTAGGTCCCACTGCAACCCAACAGGTTACTGAAAATCAGTTCATATAAATGAGGGAGATAGCAAATCATCATCAGGCAAATAGCATAGTAATAATGTGGCAGGCAAGAACAATCAATGGATGCCAAAAATGAGTGGGCCAAGTATAATGAGAAATAGGGTAGTCTCAAAGAATCTCCCTCCAAGATATTTATTAATTGAAAAGGAAAAATGAAAACATCACATTGGAAAAATGCTGCCAACACACTTAAACCAAGTGATCAAGGCTAATGTCATCCTCAGTAATGTGAGATAGTGACATCACTGTACCTCCTGAAAGGATGCACTGATAAGAGCATCTTCACTTCCGTGTTTTTTTGCCAAAATGCATAACTTGCATCTAATCATGCATAATAAAATACTGGACAAACCCAAACTGAGGGACTTTCTAAAAAAATAACTGACCAGTAAGTACTCTTCAAAAGCGTCAAGATCCTAAAAGACAAAGTAGGACTGAGGAAATGTGACAGATAGAGGAGGTAAAGGAAGCATGAACTAAATGCAATGTGGGATCCCACATAGGATACTGGACTAGAAAAAGGACACTTTGAGAAAACTGAAAAGATTTGAGTAAGATCCGTAGTTTAGTCAATATCATTGTTTCAATGTTAATTTCCTGGTTTTGATAATTCTATTGTGATTATGCAATCTGTTGTTAACATTAGGGGAAGGTGGGTGGAGGGCAAATGGGAATTTTTTGTACAGTTTTTGTAACTTTTCTACAAGTCTAGAATTATTTCAAAATAGAAAGGTTTTTTAAAGTCTATATAATTCATTTAAACCTGACACAGATCCCTGTCAGGGGTACATTGTCCTTTGAAAAGGGAGTGATCCTCAGTGCTGTCCCAGCCAAGTTTGTCCCACTCTTGGGCTCCTTGGAGAATAGCTTTTTGTGCTCAGCTCTTTCCATTTTTTATACACAGGCACATCTCTGGGTCTCTGTTGGGCCAGAAGTTCTGGAGTGGGACTGGTTTCTTGTTTTGGCCTCTGCATGATGTCAAAACTATGTCTGCCTTTCACAACAGAAAATAATCCACAGAGCAGAGTTTTTATTTTTAATTCTTAAAACATGAAAGGTCACATTATTACCCTTTCCCTAAGCTATTCTCTCACTACCTCATTCACCCCAGATGTAGCAGACATAACTGGTCCCATCCCACCTCCCCTGACCCCATGAGTTCACGTGTACCTGCTATAGGCAGTTTCCAGTAGGCTGAGGTTCTCACCTCCAGTGTCTCTTCACTTCTTTGCTTGAGGGAACTGAAGAGGCACTGAGGGATCTTAGTCCTGACCAGCAAGTAAAACCTGCAGGGTTGGGAGGGGGCGGACTTTGTAATGACAAGACAGTCAACTTGCTTAGATAAATCCAGCGGGATTAGGGTCAACGATCATGAGTTTTCAGTGAGGGTGATCTTCTCTATTGTGTGACTTTCATCATCATTGTCCAGCTGAGCTGGTGCAGACATGAACAGCAGATAGTTGGGTTAATCCAGGGTAAGGTTTTGCCAGACATGGGACAAAAGATAAAAGAGCATAGGAATTTAGACAATTGGCAAAGACATTGTTGAAACAATAAACCTTCTAATTTAAGCTGGAAAAAAGAGTAGTGTAAAAAAAATGGCTGGCAGACAGAAAGAAAGTGGAGAGACCAATGAATAAGTATATTTTTATGCATTTCCATCTCTATGCAGATTTCCTACATTTGCTGAATGAATGAATGAATGACTCTTTTAAAAGAGTGAGCCTTTTATTTTATTCTTTATACTTTATACATGTTATATATTCTTGTATATGTTTAATGTTAATTATCAAATATTTTACAAAAAAAGAAAATGCAGAGGTGAAAACACAAAATTTATTTCTGTTATAAATCTCTTTACTAGGTAGATTACACAGTCAAACCTTCCTGTTTACAATTGATGCAACCCATGCTTTGTTCCTCAAACAGAGGATTTCTTTTTCTTCTGAAAAAAATAATCATCCTTAGTTGTTAACAGATTAGAAGTGCTATATCTTCAGGTGCCTGTTCCCAGGGAGCTTCCAGTCGAGGCAATAATTTAATTGCAAGGTAGCATTGATAAAATGAACGTGACATCCCTTTAGGAAAGCTTGCTGACCACACCAGGTCACCATGTTCTAAGGTCTTCTCCATACCATGTCAAATATGACCTGGCTCATGCTAACAAACTCTCCTGCTCTGGTCTGTCCAGCAAGGCCAGGTGGAGTTACATGACAGTTCAGGTGATGATCAAAATGGCTGCGACAACTTAGAACAACCCTGGGGCCACAGGAAAAAACTTTACAGAAATTCCGCAAACGCCCTGTGTGCAGATCACCTCACTGCAGCCAACACAGCACCTGTCAGGAGAGACAGCAAAGACTGGGGCTGGGGCCTTCCCTGGTGGTCCAGTGGTTAAAAGTCCATCTTGCAATGCAGGGAACGCTGGTTCAATCCCTGGTCAGGGAACTAAGATCCAACATGCTGCGGGGCAACTAAGCCCGGGGGCCACAACTAGAGAGAAACCCACACAGAGCAATGAAAGACCCTGTGTGCTGCAACTAAGACCGAATACAGCCAAAAAATAAATAAATATATTTTTTAAAAAGCTTAAAAAGACTAGTCTCAAATAACCTCCTCTTCAAATATTGGATGGAGATATATAAAAAAAAAAAAAAAAAAAAAGACTGCGGCTGCTCCTGGACATGTGGATTTAGCATCACTTTGAAGTCTGAAGAAGACCAGGGTCTTCTTCTGCCATCTAGTGACCATTAGTGGAAATGCAGACCCCCAAACTCCCTGAAAGACTGCAGCAGTCTGCTGCCGGGTTAGAGCTGGCCGGAAGAAAAATCAGGGGGAGATCTGGAAAACAGAAGTGAAGCTTCAGTCAGTGCTCTCTGAAGGTCACTGTGGTTAAAGACGGTGTGAGCCAGACACAGAGGTGCCGGCGGGTTCCGGTACTCCCAGCTCTTCCCGACAGCTGGCTGTTCTGAGAAGCAGCAAAGCAACCCCACACCCACCACCAAATGCTCCTCTGTAACTCAGAGGCGACAGCCAAGAGGAGGGAGCGGCCTTCCCTGGACGCTGACGCCAGCCCTTCAGGGTCCCACGCTAGTAGTGGATGTGCCTGGCTTCCTCCACGCTCACGCTCGGACTTGTCCACCTGTGCCCATAGTCCAGAACAACTGCCCTTTTCCCTGACCCCCCAACTCCCTTTTCCAAACTTTACTGCCCCAACCCTTCTCCCACTAGTGTACTGACAAATTCCTATCATAGGGACTTCCCTGGCAGTCCAGTGGTTAATACTCTGTGCTTCAACTGCAGGGGGCACAGGTTTGATCCCCAGTGGGTGAACTAAGAGCCCACATATCGCATGGTGCAGCCAAAAAAAAAAAAAAAAAAAAGGCACCAAGCTTCCAGTTGCTATAATAAATCCTTATTCCATAGTAGTGGCTCTGCTTCTCTGAATGAACTTCACTGAAACACTCCCTCTGCAGTAATCCATGACTGCAAAGTGGATGCTTCCCTGGATAACTCCGCGACAACCGCGAATCTCGGGAGGTCGCATCTGATTGGTGGACTCTAATTCACGTTTGCATTCCTGCAAATAAGGTAAGCAGGAAATGTATGGTGTTTGTTTTGTTTTTAAGCATTAAAATGTGGTGATGATGTTTGCCAGTGTCCTGTTTGAAACAAATGACCTTCTTAAACTGGATAGTTTGATGAGAATTTAAGATGTGGGTAGGGGTTTAGGGAAAGCGGAGAGCAGTTGCAGTCCCTGTGCTTGAAGAATAAAGAGAGGGAGCAGATAATACAACCAGATAGGGGTGTGCAGGGGGCAGCAGACAGGAGCTTTAAATATTTAGAAACCCTAAAATTTTGCAAAAGTAATTTCTTCAATACTCTTTTTCTTTCTCCAATATTTCTTTTTTTACCCTCTGAAGTAGTTTATCTTAATTATGGAAGGCACTGGGAAATTAATTATTTTAAAAATATTGCATGAGATCTTCCTTCTTTCCTTCCTTCCTTCCTTCCTTCCCTCCCTCCCCTCCCTCCCTTCTTTTCTTCCTTCCTTCCTTTCTTCCTTCCTTCCTTTCTCTCTCTCTCTTTCTCCCTTTCTTTCTTTTTTTCTCGTACCTAAAGTAATTACTTCTGTGAAGTTTTTTTCTCTCGTCATGCCAAATCTGATTCCTCTTACCCTTCCAGCAGGCTAGCCTAAACATGTTCAGATTGCTCTAACACATATTCTCAAATATCTCAGAAGATTTTTACATAAGGGTACTCATTTTCTCCACTAAAATTCTCTTTGTGTCATCTGTATTTCTTTATTTTGCACTTGGCAATTTCTTTTTAAATAAACTTATTTTTTATTTATTTATTTTTGGCTGCATTGGGTCTTTGTTACGGTGCGCGGGCTTCTAACTGTGGTGGCTTCACTTGTTGTGGAGGACGGGCTCTAGGCGCGCGGGCTTCAGTAGTCATGGCTCGCGGGCTTTAAAGTGCAGACTCTGTAGTTGTGGCGCACGGCCCTAGTTGCTCTGAGGCATGTGGGAACTTCCCGGACCAGGGCTTGAACCCCTGTACGCTGCATTGGCAGGCGGATTATTAACCGCTGCGCCAGCAGGGAAGTCCCGCACTTAGCGCTTTTAATTTTCTTTTGTTAAGAGTTTTCATGGAGCCTATTTTCCCCCAGAGATATTCTTATTTCCTCATAGTCTTAAAGACCTAAGACTGTATGCTTTTAAATAAGTTCTACCATTTTCTTCATTTTCACTTTAAAGGCCCTGAAGAGACTTTGTGAAGATTTTAGGGGTTCTGGACAATTTTTAAGGAGAATTTAAAAAACAAGTTATTCTTTCTTTGCCAACTTTAGATTCTTAAAGACCTTAGTGGATTTTTCTAAATGAGAAGCTTCCAAGTAATTTGATTTTTTTCTTTCTCCCTGTTTTCTTTCCTGACAACCTGACCATAGAGACAGAAGCTGAAAATTCCAGATGAGACTCTGGGGAATAGTTTAGGATGCTAACCCTAAATCTACTTCTTTCTCTTCTACTTAATAGAGGTTCCCCCCCACCCCCGCTCTGGGCTAGGGAGGGTTTGTTTTTTTTGTTTTTTTGCGGTACACAGGCCTCTCACTGTTGTGGCCTCTCCCGTTGCGGAGCACAGGCTCCGGACGCGCGCAGGCTCAGCAGCCATGGCTCACGGGCCCAGCTGCTCCACGGCATGTGGGATCTTCCCGGACCGGGGCACCTGTGCCCCCTGCATCGGCAGGCGGACTCTCAACCACTGCGCCACCAGGGAAGGGTTTTTTTAATGAATATTTTCCTCCTCCTAGTGCCCTAGTTTTAAAGCAAGGGTGAATTTCTTAAACATGAAAATTTTCTGGAGCTCATTTCTTCTCTTTCACCTTTAAAAGTCTCTGACTTTTTGTAAGAAATCTGCTTCAGAAAATCTTAAAGGCACTGGGGAATTAATTATTGAGAAAGTTTTGCATGAAGCTGTGGTCTTCCTGTCTGCTTCAAACACCCGGTTCTTTCTGAAAGCCTCAGGACATGAGACGGTGTTCTCTGATGAAGAATGACATCATGCAGTAAGTGTTGACTCAAGCTGGTACTGCCTCCCAGTAGTGAAATTGAGGTGTAGATTAAAAGAATGTGGTTTTTAGAGTCAGAACACAAATTTCAAGTTTTGTGTCACTACCACCTAATAACTGCATATTTGTAATTGATTTGCTTGGCCTTTCTCAATCTCATTTCCTGTATCTGCTAAAGAGGGAATCATATCTACTCCCAAAGATTTGTTAGGAGAGTTAAATTTGATAATATACATAAAAGTGCCAAACATGACTTGGCACATAGGGAGGCATTCAGAGGAGAGGCAACCAAGTCCTGATATCCAAGAAAGCTGGCCAGTGGGCTGGGTTGCTTATTGGTAGGAACAGAGAATATCAAACAAGCCTCACTCTTTGATTATCCTTGACTATGCCTTTACCAGTCTTGTTATATGCTCTCCCTAATATGGTGGTTTTCAATCCCGGCTACACATTAGGGTCACTTAGGTAACCTTAAAAAATATTGAAGGAGAGGGAGCAGTGAGGAATGAAATCAGAATCTTTGGAGGGGGCAGGCAAAGATATGTGTTTTTCTGGTGGTTCTAATGTGTAAGTCATGATTGAGAATCACTGACCTGAGTAATTTTATGCTAAGGAAAGATATCATCATAACTTGTGAAATCTAGTCCCCATAAAACCAAGTTTCCTGCCAAGTTTATGATTAACTTCTCAATCCAAGACTTTATTCCCTGTCTTGTCCTGCTCCTGTTCTCAGGATTGAGGAGTATCAAAGAAAAGGGAAACCGAGCAGAACCTGCAGGGCCTTCCTGGGTACAAAAGCCTCTCTGGTTCCCCTGTTTCTTGTTTGTAGGAAAAAGGCTTTGGTCTTCTAGGCCTTCCCTGGGTTCCAAAGAGCAGGCACAAGCAGTTACTTATTAGGGAAGTGAGGGAATGCAGAAACAAAGGAAAAACCATTAAGAAACAATAGTTCAGCTCTAAAACAGAGTCCTAATTCCTCCTCAAGGGATATACACACCATTCTGACACATATCTTTGAGTTGTTCACACCTCCACCCAGGTGGAGGATGGTGACTACATGCTGACCACAAACACGTAGACCCAAGACTGGTTGGAACTAGAAGGTTGATGATTAAGATACCTGAAACACCATCCTGTTACCTCGCCACCAACCAATCACAAGAAAGTCACACACCCTGCAGCCCTCACCCCAAATGTTGCCTTTAAAAACCTTTCCCTGAAAGCCATTGGGGAAATCTAGTCTTTTGAACATGAACTGCCCTCATTCCTTGCTTGGCACTCTGCAAATAAATGCCACACTTTTTTTTCACCACAACCTGGTGTCAGTAAAAGTAGTCAAGCAGACCCAAGTTTGGTTTGGTAACACTTTAAGAACAACTCTCCAACTATTAACAAAAAGACATGTCATAGATTGGGAGAAAATATTTGCAAAACACAGATCTGATAAAGGACCACTATCCAAAATTTACAAAGAACTTTTTATCGAGCAAGGGTTTACTGCCTGACACACACAGAAGCCAGTACTATGTCACTGGCTTTTCAGAAAAGAAAAAGCTTTATTGCAAGGTCAGCCTGAAAGGAGACTGGGGGCTCTCAAATCTATCTTCCCAATCCAGGATTCAGGGTGAAATTTAAGGGGTTTTGGGGAACAGATTGGTATGTGAAAACGCTGGCAAGGCAGGTTTCAACTGAAGGGCTTTGGAACTTGGACATTCATGGTAAGATTCAGTAAAGGGGTTTCAGCAGTGGATATTCCTGGTCAGTGAACCCTTCGCTTCTGAAAGGCTTCCAGTGTTCAGGTTCCAGTCATGTCCCAGGTCCTTTGGTTCTGTCACTGGGGAGGGGAGGTAGAGACTTTGAGGTCAAAATTTTCTCCTCTGCCTATGCTCAGCTGCATGACTTGTGGTTTTGTTCTGTCATCTCTGAAAAACAACTAAGTATCTTGTAATCAACAGAGTAGGTCCAGTTTGGGCTGGTCCTGTGGTTACAAACTCTTACAGTTCAATAATAAGGCAAACAACTCAATTTAAAAGTGGACAAAAGATATGAACAGATAATTTGTATTAATCATTTTATTTATTTATTAGAAAAATTTTTGGAGTATAGTTAATTTATAATGTATTAGTTTCAGGTGTACAGCAAAGTGAATCAGCTATACATATACATATATTTGAGGTAGGAGATAGATGGGCCTCTGGCTGAACAGCTGGAATTTGTCCCCTGTGGACAGATACTCCAAGATGAAGAGGAGGAGGAGCTAAGCCCTGCCCAGATAAGAGACCACATATTTCTCATTTTCAAGGTCAAGGAGACCTTCCTGACTACACATGCATAGAAAGGCTCCTTGAAGGTCAGAAAGGGAGGGGGTGCCACACCATAGTAGGTGATGTCAACCTATCCATAGACCTCTTCGCTAGAATCCATCTTGGCCAAGAAATGCGCGTGCACACGTGGGAGGACCCTGAGATAAACCAAATATGAACTCAGAACAAGGCAAAGCAAGATGATTAGCCAAAGGAAACCCAGAAAAAATGCCCCATATAAGTGATTCAAACTACCACGAGGGCGCGACTCTCTCTCTGAGTCCTCCCGTGTGTCTATCCACCTGTACTCTTTTTCCTCCTAATAAACACTTTACTTGTTTCACTACTTTCCGCCTTTATGGGAATACATTTCTGCAAGGCTGTATGGGCCAGGGCCTTCTAGTGGTTAGGATTCAGTGCTCTCACTGCTGTGGCCTGACTTCAGTCTGGGAACCGAAATCCTGCTTCAAGCAGGATTGGGAACTGAATGGGAACCAGTTGGGAACTGAAATCCTGCTTCAAGGCCCTGCAAGCTGAGGCCACCCAAGATCATATTCACTCTTTTTAATGTATTAATTGTTTAAAAAAATTTTTTTTGTATTTTATGATGTTTTGACATCTTACAAAGCTTGCTGGCTGGGGAGAGACTGCCCCTCCCAGGGATAGCCAATTCTAGAGATAGCAAAGACTGATCTGGGAGCACATCTTTTACAGACAAACCAACCGGTCCCAAATCTATAACCCCAACCACCTCCTTGTCTTACTCTCACACACCAAACCAGTATTTTCCTGCTTTACATCATCCTAGGGCCAGGTACCAGACAACTAGAGACCATCCTATAGCCCAAATCCCACTAAAATTACTCAAACTAGCTAATCCTTAACTTTTTTTGCCCATGGAAACCCCAATAAAGATGTTTCCTCTTCCCTTTCCTCTTACCAATCTCTAATGGAGGGGAGGGAGAAGGGGATAGATTTAGTGGGTAGAACTAGGGCTGCTCTTTGGGAAAATTGCAAAGTAGATGTGTGTGTTTGGATTCCTCAACAACCTTTTTGTGCTCTCCCCAGATTTCCCAAGGCCTCCCACCTCTCCCTGTCCTCTTGTTTTCCCTGCAGGAACCAAGTGCCCCTCTCAGTTCTCTAGAGCAACTGTCTTCAAACATTTTTGTTCACTTATCCCTTAAAATAAGTATGAAAATCTGTATACCTTGCTGCTCATTTTTAAAATCACTAAAATTTTATCATACATTTAAATAAGCTAGTTTCTTGTTAATAGAGGATACAAATATTAAATATATGGTAAGATAAAATAGGATGATTGATTATAATTGGAATCAATATTTTAAGATAAAATTTGATGAAATAGGTCTCAACTACCTTGCTGAATAAGCATAGCCCACCTAAAGAAGTGATATTGTATTTTTATCTGTGGGTTTTATCCAATGTATGTCAACATTTTGGTAGCCTCACAAACCATTCCATTTGCATTTAAAGGAATAAGCATCATTATCTATGCTTCCTATCCTGTTGTGAATTTAGTATCCCAACATGGGCCAAACACCCTATTTCTCACCTTCACCTTTAACAGAAATGTATGTAAGATCCCATGCCTCAATTAATCATTGCAAGAGGGTTCCTTGAAAAAAAAAGCTTTGATATTTGTTTGCCTCCTCAGAGGTATTTACATCACAGAGGATGTGATGGGACTGTGATGAGATTTGGATTAAGGGTGGAAGACAGGTATGCCATTCTCATACCACTGGGGACTCAAATATTTCAGACAGATCAATTTGAGGAAAAGATACATAAGGATGTTGACATCACTTTAAACTATTCATGTAAGTGCACATTTTGGAAAGTTTTCAGGTATCACCATGGGTGGGCATACCTATTGTTATCTTTTAAAACTTAACTCTATTTTAAACCTAATATTAATGGACTAAAAGGATTCATCCTGTTTAAAGAAACTTCAGGTATCATGGAGCTGGTAGTAAAAGTATTTTGGAAGGTGCTAGTACTTGCTCATTGCCCTGGAAATTACTCATTAATGGTTATCATCCTTTGCCTGCACATAAGATGCACTCTGGTTTTAGATTCTTGAGAAAAATCCACATTTAAATCTTTATTTCTGTATATACTTTCTATTTTATTTCTGAGCTACTAAAATGTAGGTGTCTTTTTCAGATTACTGACAAAAGCTATTTTTTCCTTCTCTACTTTACATATAATCTTATTTCTTTCTGATCATAAAGACTTGAGATTGTATTCACTAAGATTTCAGTACATTTTCATATATATGTTTGTCTTTTTTTAAATTTTTATATTTTTTTATTTTTGGCTGTGTTGGGTCTTCCTTGCTGTGCGCTGCTTTCTCTAGTTGTGGTGAGCGGGGGTTACTCTTTGTTGCGGTGTGCGGGCTTCTCATTGCAGTGGCTTCTCTTGTTGTGGAGCATGGGCTCTAGGCACGCAGGTTTCAGTAGTTGTTTCACGTGGGCTCTAGAGTGCAGGCTCAGTAGTTGTGGCACATGGGCTTAGTTGCTCCACGGCATGTGGGATCTTCCTGGACCAGGGCTTGAACCCGTGTCTCCTGCATTGACAGGAGTATTCTTAACCACTGCACCACCAGGGAAGTCCTGTCTTCTTCTTCTTCTTCTTTTTTTAAAAATTTTATTGGAGTTTAGTTGATTTACAATGTTGTGAGTTTGTCTTAAATATATAAATGAATGCATTACTTGAGAGATTTCAAGTGGGATTAATTTTTTTCCTTCTGCCACAAGTTCTCATTTCCTCTTTCAGTAGCCTAGAAATAAAAACCCAACTTCGTAGTAGTTATGGTTTAGATAGAGGTTGGCAAACTATAACCAATGAGCCAAATCAGGCCCAATGCATGTTTTGTATGGCCCATGAGCTAAGAATGGTTTTGTAAACTTTTTACATTTTTAAATTGTTGAAAAAAATCAGAAGAAAAATAATACTGAGCTGGCCAAAAAGTTCATTCATTTTTTTCCATAAGATGGCTCTAGTAGCACTTAGCTGTCTTTAACTTCATTCGAAACAATTTTGTTATATTGTATTGTACCAGCTGTCATGTCAGCGTGCATTTAAAAAAAACTTATCAAAACTGGTGAATTTTTGTGTAGCCATTTTAACATTAAAGATGGAAGAAAACAGCAACATTTTCGGCATATTATGCTTTATTATTTCAAGAAAGGTAAAAACGCAACTGAAACACAAAAAAGATTTTTGCAGTGTATGTGACTGATCGAACGTGTCAAAAGTGGTTTGCAAAGTTTCATGTTGGAGATTTCTCGCTGGATGATGCTCCACGGTCGGGTAGACCAGTTGAAGTTGACAGCGATCAAATTGAGACATTAACTGAGAACAATCAAAGTTATACCACACAGGAGATAGCCGACATACTCAAAATATCCAAATCAAGCATTGAAAATCATTTGCACCAGCTTGGTTATGTTAATCACTTTGATGTTTGGGTTCCACATAAGTAAAGCGAAAAATACCTTCTTGACTGTATTTCTGCATGCGATTCTCTACTTAAATTAAACGTAATGAAAATGTTTCGTTTTTAAAACAAATTGTGACGGGCGATAAAACGTGGATACTGTACAACAATATGGGATGGAAGAGATCGTGGGGCAAGCGAAATGAACCACCACCAACCACGTCAAAGGCCGGTCTTCATCCAAAGAAGGTGATGTTGTGTATATGGTGGGATTGGAAGGGAGTCCTCTATTATGAGCTCCGTCTGGAAAACCAAAAGATTAATTCCAAAAAGTACTGCTCCCAATTAGACCAACTGAAAACAGCACTCGATGAAAAGCGTCCAAAATTAGTCAACAGAAAACGCATAATCTTTCATTAGGATACTGCAAGACCGCATGTTTCTTTGATGACCAGGCAAAAACTGTTACAGCTTGGCTGGAAACTTCATCTGCCATATTCACCAGACGTTGCACCTTTGGATTTCCATTTATTTCGGTCTTTACAAAATTATCTTAATGGAAAAAATTTCAATTCCTTGGAAGACTGTAAAAGGCACCTGGAAGAGTTCTTTGCTCAAAAAGATTAAAAATTTGGGGAAGATGGAATTATACAGCTGCCTGAAAAATGGCAGAAGATAGTGGAACAAAACGGTGAATATGTTGTTCAGTAAAGTTGTTGGTGAAAATTGAGTCTTTTATTTTTACTTGAAAACCGAAGGAACTTTTTGGCCAATCCAATATTTTATGAAAGAAAAATTATATGAAGTTCAAATTTCAGTGTTCATTAATAAAGTTTTATTGGAACACAGTCATGTTCTTTTGGCCACAGCTGCTTATGCACTACAATGGCAAGGTTGAGTAGCTGCAACAAAAACTGCATAGACTGAAATGTTGAAAATATTTACTATCTGGTCCTGTACAGATGTTTGTGATCTCTGCATCAGTTAATTATCATACAATTAAAAGTATGCTCCAGAGTCAAAATAAAGTAGTGTACAGACTGAGCTGACTTTGCACATTGTTTTTTAAACACCAGAAAGACACATTTTGAAATAGAATTCTGTCTAGCGGCTTTCCATGTCATTCAGAATGAAATCCAAAGTCGTTTTCATGGTCAAGAAGGTCATTCTTGATATTGCCCCTCCCTACCTCTGTAACTTCTGCTACACTCTGCCTTCAGTCAATCTGATTCAGTTACACTGGCTCTTTGCTGTTGTGGGATTCCTACCTCAGGGCCTTTGCACTTACTTGATCCCCCCCACCCCCACATACACACCCACAGATATCAGCATAACCTACTTGTTCATTGCATTTTTCACTCTGTTCAAATGTTAACCTCACCAAGAAGCTTTCCTTAACCATCTTATCTAAAATAGCCCCCAGCCCCCAACACACATACTCCATTTGCTAAAAATGCAAATCCCCTGAGAGCAGGTACTTTAAGACAGTTTTATTCAACTCTGTATCTTAGAAGTATGTGGCTCAGAGTAGATGCTCAAGAGTATTTGTTGATGGAATGAATATATGATCCCCTGAAATGGATGTGTGAGTTACTACAGCAAAGAGAGATTCACATCTAAAATGCTGCAAGTTCCACTTGACAAAACACATGCAAGTATGCATAGAGTATCCTGCTTCATTAATGTAAGGATTTAGGACAGGAAAAAAAAAAAAAGTAAAACACCAGAGAACTCAAGATATTGGCGGATAAAATTGAACCGCTGTGGGTCAGACTTAGTAAACTTGCGCTAGATGTGGACACTCACTCAGAAGCTAGTCGCAGAGTCAGTGGTAAACCAAAGAGGAGGCGCCAGCAAGCTGGGCTGGAGCAGAACAGTAGTGATCACGAACCTGCAGGCCGGTGTGCTAGGGTCTCTCATAATTGTTCATTAGCTATGTAAGTGGCCTGTGGTGTGGACTTTTTTACACGTAAGAATATTGACTCCCAGAGAAGTAATTTGCCTTAACTTTCACTTTATGCAACTAAGCTAGTGGATTCTATAAGTTTTAGGATTACCAAATGGAAAACCAATACGTGGGTGGTGGTTTGCAATATGAAAGTATGCCTTATTCGAATTCTTTGAAGCAGAAAATGCTGACATAGTTTTTCCTAACAATTCGCTATGGGAAATAAGGAAATGGGTGGGAGTTGTCCAAACCTGAAAGTTGGCCTGGAGATAGAATGCAAATGGAGGAGATAAATGAGAAGTGTGAAGAGTTGATCTCTTAAGACTTAGTGGTAGAATCCGCCTTTCTTAGCATCTTTATAAATGATCTGGAGGAGGCTCTATCAGAGAATTATTGGGTTTAAGTTGACTTTTCCGTTGTTTAGCAGGAAGGGTTTAGATAAGAGATAGCAGTCATTGACATGTTAATGAATCCTATCTCCACCTGATGAATTTGAACAGCTGACTTTGGCGGATTAAATGCACTCTTACCACCCGAAAGAGGTGTGTGTGTGTGTGTGTGTGTGTGTGTGTGTGTGTGTGTGTTTGTACGCACCGCCTTGGAAGTCTTGGGGGAAGTACCCACTGACTGAAGTACTGACTGAAGATGGGAATATAAATGGGAATTCTGGAAGACCAGGAGCCTGAGTCAGTTTGGGGTTTAAAAAGTAATATTTTTCTAAGAAGTAACTGAAATCTCCCCTAAGAAATGCTGATGCTACCACCAACAGCCACCACAGAAACCCAAAACACCCTTCCCTACTCTCCTGTAGAAGAGGGGGGTTGATACAGTTGCAGTAGTGTGTATTTTTCCTGATTGTTACTAGTGAAAATGGGATTTTTGAAGGGCAGCTAAACTCACTGGAAAGGTGTGGGTAGGATATGGCTGAGAGATCATGAAAATACTAGGTTGAGAAGAAGAGGAATATAGGGTGAGAAGAGTGATTTTTGTCTGGTCTTTTTTTTTGCCAGTCAAGACATGCTGAGGTTTGCATATCTACTGCTGGTTTCCCTGGGTGTAACTGAAGACTTCACGTAACCTGGATTCAAATTACCTTTCCAAAATCATCTTCTGTTCCAGCCTCAGACCACCACCAAGCAGCACTGATGTGCACCCAACTACCACATGTTAATTGTTGTCATTATCATATCATCCTTTAAAAACCCATTCAGCTGCCCTATTCTGTGAAGCCTTCCCAAAAGGCCTTTCCACCTCCTGTCCTGAGATTCTGGCCTTCCAAAGGACTTGTATTACTCCTGCCCTTAGCACTTCTTTTATTGTCTCATTTCATAGCTAATTGTTTATTCCTCCCCGCCCCCCATCATTAGCTCCTCAAGCGAGGGAATCTTGTTACATCCAACTTCAAAATTTGCTATGTATCTTCTTAAGATTTCTATCAGACGTATAAAGAAAGTACACAAATTTTCTATGTTTTTCTAAGATATAACTGATTTCTTACAGGGTTAGAGGAAAGTGAGTGTAAAATGATAAAAATGTGTTGTCCTATGCTTTGACATATACCTTTGGTACTTCCTCAAAATGTTCTTAGAAACTCAGCTCGGAGAAAGGAAAATGAGAACTTGAATTCTAGCTGTTTGGAGACAGTAAATCATAAAAGTAGGGATTAAAGAGATGATAAGATGAACACAAATTTTTATTGATTGTTTTCTCCCAAAAATGAGAAGAATAAGAACCTTGTCCAAGATACCACCTGTCATCACATCACTTCTTTCTTTTCTTGTATTTTCTAAATTAACAAAATCAATTACATAATTTTCCTCACAGAATTTTTCTCTAAGCCATTGTTAAAAAGTTTTTACTGACACTTGTTAAAGATAGTTAGGCAACTTTATTTAGTACCATTGTGTTAGGTATAGGGACCACTGCAGTGGGATTTTACAGTGGGAGAGAGAGAACGGGCTCAAATCTGAATACATCATGGGCAAGTGGGAAATTTATAGCCAAGGAGCAGGGTGAGGGGTCAGTGGATGGCAAATTACTAAGAGAAAACATCAGGGATCAGGAAAATTCTGGTAAGAAACTGACCTAACAGGATTCTTGCTGAAGACAGGTCAGAGTAAACAGACATCACCTGGGGGATGGTGGGGGACGGTGGAGGGGATGAGCGACCTGATCAGATATCCAGGGTGATCAGATATCTAGGGTGAAGGGCTCTGGCTAAAATGACTTAGCAGGGTTCTTGCTAAAATTAGATTTTTACAGGGAAGTTCATGGATGGACCTCGGAAAAGGTTCAGCAGCCTGACTAAAGTTTGGTCAAGCAAAGAATCTTTGTCATCATTATTTGCAGGAGAAAATATTTCAGTAACTTAAAATAGACATGTGTAGTAAGTTTCAATAAATTCCACAATGTTAAAAATTGCATGAGATGGAAGAAATGTGAAAATAAAAATAATATTAAAGACTGTAACATTAGAGCTTTAACTATTTCAACTCTCCTTAATAAAAATAGGAAACATTACCAAATTTAAATGATCTAAATCACTGCATTGAAGTATCTACTTTTAGGTAAATAAAAGACTTCATAACAATTCTCCCACTTTTTGCAACATGGAAAACATATTACTCACAACATTTTGTCACCACAGGTTGACTTACATAAACAAAATGATTTTAAATCACCAGAACTTAGTCATTTACCCAGTGATTATTGTCCCCTTCAAAAAACAGACAGTTACAGATTTTTAAACATGCCACTTATACAAGACCCACCTGCATATCCAGGCTGTTGCTGACCACACCCCCACTTCACTTCCCTGACCACTGGAGCTCATAGGACCTTTGCTATGAGCTTGTCTATGAAGTCAGAAATTCTGCAGATCAAGAACAGCCAGGGGGCTTCCCTTCCCTGGTGGCACAGTGGTTAAGAATCCGCCTGCCAATGCAGGGGACACGGGTTCAATCCCTGGTCCGGGAAATCCCACATGCTGCGGAGCAACTAAACCCGTGCACCACAACTACTGAGCCTGCGCTCTAGAGCCCACGAGCCACAGCTACTGAGCCCGCGAACCACAACTACTGAAGCCCACACACCTAGGGCCCATGCTCTGCAACAAGAGAAGCCACAACAATGAGAAGCCTGTGCACCGCAACGAAGAGTAGCCCCCGCTCGCCACAACTAGAGAAAGCCCGCGCAGCAACGAAGATGCAACGCAGCCAAAAATAAATAAATAAAAATAATTTTTAAAAGTTCCCTTAAAAAAAAAAAAAGAGAACAGCCAGGGGTTGGGCTGCCTAAGTGTTTGCCCACATCAAAAACTTGTTCTCCGTAAATTATCTAAAGAATTTTTACTTTACTTTGATATCCATTAAAAATACCTTCAGTTTGGGCTTCCCTGGTGGCGCAGTGGTTGAGAATCCGCCTGTCGATGCAGGGGACACGGCTTCGTGCCCCGGTCCGGGAAGATCCCACATGCCGCGGAGCAGCTGGGCCCGTGAGCCATGGCCGCCAAGCCTGCGTGTCCGGAGCCTGTGCTCCGCAACGGTAGAGGCCACAACAGTGAGAGGCCCAAGTACCGCAAAAAAAAAAAAAAAAAAAAAACCTTCAATTAGAGATCTCATTTATGACAAGAAGCATGTTTACTGTTGTTACTGTTAGCATACCCACACCTTTGGGCAGATAAGGTAAAGGGCTGAGAGCTTCTTATTATAAATTATTGTAAATTAGTGCTTTTTCTCAAAGTTAATGGAGATGAAGTAGATGGAGCCAAAGGTGAATGGACTTGTGATGAGGGAGGGGAAAGATAGAGAAGGGAAAGGGCAGGTCTCACTAGGCTGCCTTTGTGAGGATGGGGGGAAGGGACATGCTGAGAGGTGGGAGAAAATTGTGTCAGGAAAAATTGTGGAAGACTTTGAAAAGTGGGAAAAAAGATTACTGGGTGTTCTATGGAAGGTTAGGTGTTATTCAGCCCAAGCTCCCTGGTTATCCACATCTTTCATTGTCTCAGAGCTATCTTATCACTGTTAGCTGCAGGAAACAGAGAGTAGTATGGTGGGGGTCAGGACACACTGTCCTAAAATATGGCACTTTGGAAAATTGAATATTTGAAGCTGCAGGAGTTTGAGAAAACAACAGAAGCAAGAAGGTGTCTCTGACTTTCCCTTCCCCACACCACCTCTCTGCCCTTCTCCCCTGAAGCAGTCATAAGACCCTCATGTGTGAGGTGCCCTTACGATACCCAGAAGAAAGGGTCATCCTTATCTCCAAGATGAAAGAACACCAAGAAGAATCCAAGCAGGTCTTGTGAAATTTCTCCAGTTTACTACACTTACCTCATACCCTTTGCCTTACCATCTTTCTCCATGGCTGTCCACTCTTTATCAGACCTAGCATAAAAACAATCAGGTTTAACCATTTCTTTGGTCTTCATTTCCTTATGAAGGCTCTCATGTCTGGTAAAACTTAAATAAACTCATATGCTTCTCTCCTGTTCATCTGTCTTTGTTAGTTTAATTTTCAGACCCATCCAAGGACTCTAAGAGTGTCAAGGAAAATTTTTTCATCTCCCACAAATACAAATAATCCTTGTCCATAGAAACACAAATACATTTTTGTTAGTGGGGATGTAACTGATTATTGTCCTGGCAATATTGAGCAGTTTGGCACCTGTAACTGAATTCATTTCAGCCTATCTGATTGCCTGTATCTTTATCTGCTCTTTGACTTCTCCTCTGACCTGATTTTTAACCTTCCTGGTTCTCCCGTTAAATACCACGTTTTAAAAAAATCTTTGACATACATTCATTTTACATTTGACTGACAGCTCTGATTTTCCTTTTTTAAAAATTTGAATTTTAATAATTTAAAACACCATCCTCCAAGATGTCCAGTGGCTTCACCTGACAGAGCCAGGGAACATGCACCGTGGAGAAGTACACCTCAGAGGGAGCCCCAGTACCTCAGCTGGGGCGAATACCAAGCAATACCGGGACTTTAATTTTGTTGACTTTTCCTCCCATTGGCACAAACTCATATAGATCACTGAGTTTTTCTGTTTCTTTGTTAGTCTTGACCTATGGCTGAAGCTGTAGAACTGGAGTTATAAGTATTCAATGTGTCTATATATATGTGTGTGTTTATAATTCAGAAAGGCCTTTACCTCTTGGTTTGTAACTGTAAAAGGTTTTCCTATCTTTGGAGAATATTAATATACTAGCTAATAAAGTTTCTTAAACAACTCTGTTCTGATTGGTTTATAGACAGCTAAGAATTTACATAAATTGTATATTTCTAGGTTTCCAGAAAATAAGGAAATCAAATATCTAATATTTTAAAAGTGTTTCACTTAAAAATAAATCTATCCTACAGAATGAGCTAAATCAAACATTTTAAGAATTCAAATTTACATAATTTATGTGAATCTTGAATAAATTAGAATAGTTAAGTAATTTTCGTTCCAAAAAAAAAGAGAACTCTGTCTTCTCTTTGATTTATCAGTGTTAAGTATAATATAAATGTATGTCATGGAGTAAAAACTTTTCCTGGGGCTTCCCTGGTGGCGCAGTGGTTGAGAGTCCGCCTGCCGATGCAGGGGACACGGGTTCGTGCCCCGGTCCGGGAAGATCCCACATGCCGTGGAGCAGCTGGGCCCGTGAGCCATGGCCGCTGAGCCTGCGCGACCGGAGCCTGTGCTCCGCAACGGGAGAGGCCACAACAGTGAGAGGCCTGCATACCACAAAAAAACAAACAAACAAAAAAAACTTTTCCTCTACATTGTTAGGTTCAGGATTTGCGTGCCTTCAAATTAAATTGACAAAAGACAGATTAGCAAGAGAAAAGATAGATTTTATTTATTTATTTAGTTAGTTAGTTTTGGCTGCTTTGGGTCTGGAATGCAGGCTTTCTCTAGTTGCTGTGAGGCGGGAGGAGCTACTCTTCATTGCAGTGGCTTCTCTTGTTGCAGAGCATGGGCTCTAGGCACGTGGGCTTCGGTGGTTGTGGCACGAGGGCTCAGTAGTTGTGGCGCACGGGCTTAGTTGCTCCACAGCATGTGGGATCTTCCCGGACCAGGGCTCGAACCCGTGTCCCTTGCATTGGCAGCCGGATTCTTAGCCACCGCACCACCAGGGAAGCCCCAAGAAAAGACAGATTTTTATGCATGTACCTATGTATATATAACTGAGAATTTCACAGAAAAATGTGACTCAAAGGGGCGATTAGAATTTGAGGCTTATATACCATCTTAATAGGGACAGGAGCAAAAACAGAAGGGCATTTATGGGAAAACAAATGATTTTTTGGATAGATAAATGGGCCATAGAAAGGAGACAGAGTTTTGTCCCCATGTCTGTTTAGGTGGGGTGTAGAGTCTTCTCATTTCTGGTGATGGGTCAATCTTCCCTGGTTGCTCCCAGGGAGGGGAGTAATAACAACTAAATTCTTTTGAGTTGTTCGGAAGGCTCTGCTTTTAGGCAGATAAGGGATTTCAGGAACTCAAATGCCTTCTGTTCAAAATAACTTTTGTGCCACAGTGACATATTCTGGACCCCTTCACATACCTTTTATTTTACTTGGATTTGTTTTTCCTAAGCTATAGGTTTATTGATCAAATAAATTGACATTACTCTTACATAACGTTTAGGACTGTGGAAAATGTAAATTTTGTTCGATTAAATTGAGTCATTATTCTGACAAACTTTTTTTTGGTAGTTGCTTTTATTTTATTTTATTTTATTGAAGCATAGTAGATTTACAATATTGTGTTAGTTTTAGGTGTACAGCATAGTGATTCAGTGTTTTGTAGATTATATTCCATTATAGGTTATTACAAGATAATGGGTATAATTCCTGTGCTATAGAGTATATCCTTGCTGCTTATCTATTTTGTATGTAGTAGTGTGTAACTGTTAATCCCATACCCTTAATTTGTCCCTCCTCTCTTTCTTCTCCCCTTGGTAACCACAAGTTTGTTTTCTATATCTGTGAATCTGTTTCTGTTTTGTATATGTATTCATTTGTGTTATTTTTTATTTTATTTTATTTTATTTATTTTATTTTATTTTTTATTTTATTTTTTTTTGCGGTATGCAGGCCTCTCACTGTTGTGGCCTCTCCCGTTGCGGAGCACAGGCTCCAGATGTGCAGGCCCAGCGGCCATGGCTCACGGGCCCAGCCGCTCCGCAGCATATGGGATCCTCCCAGACCGGGGCACGAACCCGTATCCCCTGCATCGGCAGGAGGACTCTCAACCACTGCGCCACCAGGGAGGCCCTATTTTATTTTTTTAACATCTTTACTGGAGTATAATTGCTTTACAATGGTGTGTTAGTTTCTGCTTTATAACAAAGTGAATCAGCTATACATATACATATATCCCCATATCCCCTCCCTCTTGCATCTCCCTCCCTCCCACCCTCCCTATCCACCCCTCCAGATGGTCACAAAGCACAGAGCTGATCTCCCTGTGCTATACGGCTGCTTCCCACTAGTGTATTATTTTTTAGATTCCACAAATAAGTGACATCATATAATTTGTCTTTCCCTGCCTGACATTTCACTAAGCATAATATTCTCTAGGTCCATCCATGTTGCGGCAAATGGTAGTTTTTTATTCTTTTGTTATGGTTGAGTACTATATATATATATATATATATATATATACACACACACCACATCTTAATATAATCATCTGTTGATAAGGCACTTAGGTTGCTTCCATGTCTTGGTATTCCAACAAACTTTTAATTTCAACAGCAGTTATGTTTTGTTATGTCAGCTTTAAGTATGTCAGCTTTAAGATAATTTTCAGGATCTGTAGTTAATTTAAAACCTTGGATTGTTATTAAATTAATGAATTAATAGATAATCATTGAATATCAGGATAATTTCTGGGTAAATTAGAATACTGAACCACTGATTATGAAACAAAGTTTGAGATTTATCAACTTTTCATTTTATTTTATATGCTACAGAAAGGCTATATCTTTCAGTCATGTTAATGAATGTGCTCATTTTTGCCATCTTAAGAGGTGTAAAAGAGATGTGCATTGCTGTAGAAAGTTGTATAAAATGTGTTCACAGACTAGTTTGCTCAAGTGCTTGTGTATGACATCCAATTCAATAATCCATCCCTGTTGGGAAGAAAACTTTCCCTTTATCCACTTAAGGTTCAGTTCATTGTGGGTTTGTGAATTAACTGACAAGCAGAAGAAAAGACACAGTTTATTTACACCCATGCTCACAGAAGTCACTAAGTAATGAGTAACTCACTGACTAGCCAGAGGTAAAAGTTTATATACCAACTTAACAAAAAAGAGGCATGTTTAGGGGTTTAGGGCTTCACTGGAAAGTATGGAAGGTTCTATTGGACGTCATGATGCTAATGAGCAGCTGAATTTGCACTTCCTGGTGCTAAGGGTCAGTCTCCTTCCAAACAGGAAAATCTCTCACAAAAGAGTCAATGGCAGTTGTATTTTCAGGAGTATCTGCTTAAGTTTAGATAAGGTTTCTTTCTGTGGCAGCTGATTGTTCAGGTGTTTTAAGCTTAAAGAAATTTTAATTCCTTCACTCCCATTTTTCTCTGTGAAATAGCAGGTAATTACTTTGGTTGTTTTTCTCTTTTTTTTTTAATTGATTTTTTTCCAAGCTATTTTATTGTTTTTAATTTTAAAATTATTTTTTATTGGAGTATAGTTGCTTTACAATGTTGTGTTAGTTTCTGCTGTACAATAAAGTGAATCAGCTATATGTATACATATATCCCCTCTTTTTTGGATTTCCTTCCCATTTAAGTCACCACAGAACACTGAGTAGAGTTCCCTGTGCTATACAGTAAGTTCTCATTAGCTACCTATTTTACACACAGTAGTGTATATATGTTGATCCCAATCACCCAATTCATCCCACCCCCCCAATAACTTTGTTAAAAGTTATAATTATTAGGGGTAGTTGAGACCATAATAGGAGCAAGAATGACAGAGAAATAAAACTGTGCATTTTTTTTCAAAAAAAAAAGAGTAAGGTTTTTCCTTTAAAATAAAATAATTTTTTTATTCTCTGGGCTCCTTTACATTTAAAAATTATTGAGGACTCCAAAGCGCTTTTGTTTGTATGAGAAATATAAAAAAAATTATTTTTGATCATTGGAAAGCAGCAATATCAAAGGAACCCATTGCATATTAAAATAATAACATTTTTATGAACAATATATTTTCTAAAACCAAAAAAATATGGCAATAGCATTGTTTTATGTTTTTAGAAATCTCTTAAATGTCTGGCTTACCAGAAGAA
The DNA here is from genome assembly GCF_964165515.1 of Mesoplodon bidens. Lineage (NCBI taxonomy): Eukaryota > Metazoa > Chordata > Mammalia > Artiodactyla > Ziphiidae > Mesoplodon > Mesoplodon bidens. The sequence goes on along the minus strand of NC_138160.1, from coordinate 89,827,953 downwards.
AGCTGGATTCTCATATCTACTTCTGCATGTAATCTGTTGTAATATTACACATCCCATAGCTTCTGTACTGTACCCTTGTGAGAAAATGAGAATGAAAAAGGCAAATGACTTTTTTTTTTTTTGCTGTACGCGGGCCTCTCACTGTTGTGGCCTCTCCCGTTGCGGAGCACAGGCTCCGGACGCACAGGCTCAGCGGCCACGGCTCACGGGCCCAGCCGCTTCGCGGCATGTGGGATCTTCGCAGACTGGGGCACGAACCCTTGTTCCCTGCATCGGCAGGCGGACTCTCAACCACTGCGCCACCAGGGAAGACCTGCAAATAACATTTTAATATTACTATGAGAATAGTTTTTACTTCATGCATCCCCTGAAAGAGCTTTAGGGCTCTGTCCTTGCTATAGACTGAATGTTTGTGTCCCCCTGAAAATTCATATGTTGAACCTAATCCCCAATATGTTGGTATTATGAGGTGGAGCTTTTTGGAGTTACTTAGGTCAGGAGGGCAGAGCCTTCATGAATGAGACTAGCATTCTTACAAAATAGACTCCAGAGAGCTCTCTTGCCAGCTTCCAATCATGAGAGGACACAATGAGACTCAGCCATCTATGAACCAAGAAACGGGGCTCTCACCGGACACTGATTCTGGCAGGACCTTGATCTTGGACTTCTTAGCCTGCAGATTTGTGAGAAATAAATGTTTATATTTTAATCTGCCCAGTATATGGTATTTTGTTATAGCAGCCTGTAGACAGAAATAATCAATAAACCAGTCCATAATAGGAATAGAAAAGAGTTTTATTTGAGCCAAAATGAGGACTGTAGCCTGAGAGACAGATCCAAGGAGCTTTTGCATTGTGTTCCTCTGGACTACAAAACAGGGGAGGCTTATAAAGACAAAACCCACAGAATTACATAAGTTGTTTGTAGGATTGGAGCTGACAGGAAGTTAGGGTGCTTGTTAAGCAAGGGTCCAAAATGGTTGCCTAGTTACAAAGGGAGACATTGAGACTGTAAGATTGCAGCTGGCAGCTGCTAGCATATTGTTTTGAGAATGGCTGATGGTGTCCTTGAGACTGATGCAGTTCAGAAAATTCAAGTTCTCAGTGATGGAGGAATGTGTCTGAAACCACACTCACAATGGCCACCTGGCTTCATTTTGAATGCCTGAACCACAATAACTCCATTTTGATTTTTAATTGCATTCTTTTCTTCAATGGTTAAAGCAGATATAGGCCATAAAGAAGGCTGTTTGAGTTAGCATAAAGTTCAAGCCAAATCTCACATGAGCCAGAATGACTTCTCCATACCCGAATATGTGAAAATTTCTCCCATCAAGCCCAAATGGATTAATACAGTCTTTAAGAAAAGGGTCAGTTTATTCCAGAATATAAAATAGTGTAATGGGGAAAACTTGGAAAGTGAATTTTATTTTCTTTGATTTTATAATACCTGAGCTTGAAAAGAGGCTATAAGATATGTTAAATTTTAGCAAAGATTATTGTGTTTTAATGGCTTACTTCCTTGGTTCCCTGATTAATAACCTTCAATTGTAATATGAAAGCTTTCTTTACCTTTTGGGTTATCTGCCTACATAGCAGAGATTCTGTGGCTTATCAGAATAATTTTGTTTATTTAAGAAAAAAAAAGAACAAAGTCTTCTTACTTTTGAAAGAACTAAGGTTCTTTACATTCATGTTACCTTATATATTTACTTTTAAAATCTTTTATTGTCATTTTGATTAGATAAGTAACCAAGTATTGTTACTCAGTAACCCATGATCCTACCTTAATAAAATGTCCACATATCCTCTGCCAATTCTTTGGAAATTGCCTTCCCCAAATGAGAACCCTAAATTTAGAAAAAATAAAATAAAAATTTCAGGATGTCTTTTACACCTAAAAGTGTCTTTGGATTTGCAAAAGTTTCCTGGGAAAACCACAAAGATTTGGTTTCTCACCTTATAAAAAGAGAGATGCTAAAAATAATTAGGTTTGTTTGAGATGTTCCTATTGTGAGACTTGGATGGGAAGAGTTGTCATATCAGGAGAGATGTTCACTCTTCTCTAGAATAGGTTTGTATAGACAAATATTGAGATACCTTTCAGAGTTTGTATTCTTTATTGAATGTCCCTAGAAGTTTGCCAGTGCCCTTGTTGTCTATAATAGGATTTTACTCTCAGGAGAAATCAGACCAAAATTTGAAATAGTATGCATTGTATCCCAATAGAGAATTTTACTTTCTTTCATTCTGATACTATTAGCCACAGTAATAAATGAACTACAGCCATTGAGTCTTTGTAATCTATCTCTATCTATCTTCCTATCTACCTATCTATCTATCCGTCTATCTACCTATCTATCCATCTACCTATCCATCTATCCATCTATCTGTCTATCTATCTATCTATCTATCATCTATCTATCTCTTGTAATCTGATGCTTGTCTGAAACTCTGTTATAAGTTACAGCCCAGAGTCTGTGTCTTCAATAAATAAGGACAGTCTTAGAGACTAGTGGGAAAGGACCATAACAAGTACTTCAAAATACTGGCATTTCAAAAAACAGACTCTTGCCCAGGCTTCTGAGTTGATATCACTTAGACAACTTTCAGACCTTACCAACGAACTGAGTCAGAATTTCCAGAACTCTTTTTAGTCCAGAGAGCAGACTGCTGTCCAAGATCCAGCAAAGCAAAAATTAATTACAGAGGACCAAATGGAGTGAAGGGGGAAACATTATTATGGTTACTTTTTTGGAATATTGTTCAGGAACCCCCTTGTTTGGAATATTGTTGATGTTGTGTTACTGTTTCATTTTTTGGATATATGAAGAAGCCCTTTCTCTTTCTTCTTAAGCAATCTATAACCCACACAACTTAGTAGACTGCTTTTGTGAGCTAAATTAAACATTTTTACATGGTATTTGATTCTTACTGGCTCTCTCAAATTCAGAAACTTTTACTAAGTCTTGTTGCTTTTCATGATAATGTGGTTATTTGCATACATTCAATAAGACTCTATCTGCCTTTATATCAGGATACAATTGGACAAATTACTTGGAATTTATGATTTGAGAATGATGCCCTTTTAATCAGGTATGACAGGTCATTTTTATGGAAAAAGAAGGTTGATTTTACATACAGGACCACTACCTGTTAAGCCCACCTAGGAAAATTGACTTTCAGGGTCCCACGCCTACAAATGATAAGAAAATGTCATTTTCTGGCAAGCCAGGAAACAGCCTATTTTGAGGACCTCTAAAAGAGTGGAAGTCATCAAATTTATAGGTACTGCAGAAGAAATCTGGTGGAGAGAGGTTTGGGGACTTGATTTCTTAGCCTCAGGATAACAAATAATAGCAGCTTTTAAGATTCCAGTCCAAGATTCCTTATGAAATTTCCCAGTCAGAAGTTTATTTGTGGCCTTAATGCTTTGTGCTTAAGTTTGAATAGCAAACTCAAGGAAGCTTGTATGGTTGGTTAACACTCTTACTCACAAATTTTCTATAAAAGCCCAGTAGTAAATATTTTTAGCTTTGCAACAGGGCCAGGATCAGGGTGCAGTAAAATGTAGCAAAGCCTTGCCAAGCCATACTGGAGCCCGAGGCAAAAGGGAAAAAGGAAAAACAGTATTACTTGTTCTGTCTTCATTTAAAAATTTGACATTTTGGTCAATTTGGGGGGGTCATTCTTTTGATTTTAAAAAGTACGCATCAAAGTAGTATTCATTCATTTATTCTTTACTTAGTTTACGGTGCCCTCTTAAATCTTGTGCCCAAGGGATGTACCTCAGTTGCCTCACCTAGTCCTGGTCTTGTTTTGTGAGCCATTCTGTGACATTTCTCAACTCTGTCACTGTAGTGAGAAAGCAGCCACAAACAATGTGTCAATGAACAAGTGTAGCTGTATTCCAATGAATTTTTAATTATGGAGACTGAAATTTGATTTTCATATAATTCTTATGTCACAACAAATTATTCATCTTTTGGTGTTTGTACAACCATTTAAAAATGTAAAAACCATTCTTAACTTGCATATTTTGCAAGTTAGGCTTTTGACTGGAATTTGCCTACAGGCTGTAGTTTGCTGATTCCTGCCCTTGCTTCACCTATGTAGACAATCAGGCCAAACCTAATAAAACCAGTTTTTTGTGTGTGTGATTAAGAATAATCTTTGAAATTATCATTATCACAAGGAGAGGAAACTGTAAGGAAAAACTGTGAAAGACTTTGAAATGACAAAATAAAAAATATTACTGGGCATCCCATGAAATGCTAGGTGTTTTCTAACCCCCTTTTTGTCATGATTTGTAACTTTCATTGCCTCTGAGTAATTTTACCACTTTGTTACTTGTAGAAAACTGCTGGTAATGCAGATGACTTTTGCTGGTAAAGATGCAATTAATAACTTCCCTGTGAATTTTGACCATTTTTTGGTCTGTTAACAAATCTATTTCAGTACTCTTCAGTACTCTGATTGCCTCTATTTGTGTTTTGTCTTCAGAATCTCTTTGAACTGGCTTTTTACACTTTTCTAGTTTCCTCAATAATTCAGTAAAACCATTGTCTAACACATGTCTATTTTATTTTTGTACAAGGTTCATGATTTTATCTTAAAAAATATGTCCCTTAATAATTGGTTAAGACAAACATAACATTATAAAAGTCCAGTTCCACACCTAGGAAAAATGAGAACAGCTCTTGGATTATCCATTCAACATTTACTAATCACCAACTATGTGGCAGGGTGTTAGGGATATAAACATGAATAAGGAAGACCAATTCCTTCCTGTGACAGTTCACGATCTAGTGAACCCCCAGTCCTTAATATTGATTCATCCATTCACTCACTCTCACACTATGAATATTTATTGAGGTCTACTGTTAGTACTACAGCTCAGTCACATTTGGGTTGAAAAAACTTTTCCAGTCTGATCTTCATGTCTTACTAACATGTTTAACAATGTTGCTGTGGGAAAAATGTGTTATGTACTTCAAGCAACTTTTGTTGATTAAATAAAAACCTTAGTAACATTTCTACAGCTTTCTCAAATAGAGGAGGTAAAGGTCCTACTCTCATAATTTCTCATCACTGCAAGATTAATAACAATTTACAAACGAATTTTAAACTACTCTGTTATATTGGGAACTGCCTATATTATCCATGGACTGCAGATACTTTTCCTAATGATGCTGTTATTGTTGTGAATGTTTCTTGAAATTCTTCTTTGGAATTGCCTTCAAATGTAGAAGTACACTTAAAGTGTAGAAGTACACTTGTGAATACCCCAGTGTAGAAATCCATCCATTTAAGGAGGATTTTATTTTAGGAAGAGTCAAAAGTCTTTCAGAGTCCGCCTGCCGATGCAGGGGCACAGGTTCGTGCCCCGGTCCGGGAGGATCCCACATGCTGTGGAGCTGCTGGGCCCGTGAGCCATGGCCGCTGAGCCTGCGCGTCCAGAGCCTGTGCTCCGCAACGGGAGAGGCCACAACAGTGAGAGGCCCGCGTACTGCAAAAAAAAAAAAAAAAAAAAAAGTCTTTCAGAAAGAATTTTGGTCTCATTTTACAGATATGAGACTAAGAATTGAAAATGATAAGCTTCTAGATGACCTCCTTTCCACCTTGAGTCTTTTACTACAAGAAAAGTAGAAATCATCCAAAAGCATTTTAGCATTTTAAATGCATAAAGTATAGAGTAGTAAGTGAAGTTTCCACTTGAGTACTTCCAATTCTACTCCCCCCACCTGATTTACCAATGGGTGCTACTGGTTTTTTTTTTTTTTTTTTTTTTTTTGCGGTAGGCAGGTCTCTCACTGTTGTGGCCTTTTCCGTTGCAGAGCACAGGGTCTGAACGCGCAGGCTCAGCGGTCATGGCTCACAGGCGCCGCCGCTCTGCGGCATGTGGAATCCCCCAGGACCGGGACACGAACCCATGTCCCTTGCATCGGCAGGCGGACTCTCAACCACTGCGCCACCAGGGAAGCCGCTAGTGGGCGCTACTATTAGCAATATAATGTGTATCAACGCCAAATTATTTAAGAGTTTATAAAGATAGATGTAAATATGCTAATCACACATATGTTCTGAAAACCTAGAATTGTGGAATTCCTTGGAGGTGCAGTGGTTGGGACTCCGTGCTCTCACTGCCGAGGACCCGGGTTCAATCCCTGGTTGCAGGACTAGGATCCCACAAGCCGTGCGGTACAGCCAAAAAAAAAACAAAAAACAAAAAAAACCTAGAATTGTGTGATACATACTTGCCTACAGTTTTCCTTTTACTCCTAACCGTTATGGGCATTTGGTATATAATAAAGGTGATGTTATAGATCAGAGTGTTATCACTACACTTAAAAGATATTATCTGGTGAGTACAACTCATGTCCACAGACTCTTCAGCTAGTTTCAATAATGATCAGCATTTCTCATGTCTCCCTCCTGCCTTTTTTTGCAGTACCATTTGATAGTAAGTTGTAAATACCATGACATTTCAGCTTAAATCTTTCAGTCTATATCTCCTTAACAAAAAATATATAATCATAATATTCTTCTAATGCCTAAGAAAATTAAAAATAATTATGTAATATTATCTAATATCCAGTCCACATTAAAATATCCCCAATTGTACAAAAACAATTTTCTTAGTTGTTTTGTTACATTATTTTAAAGTAGAATCCATACTAGGTTCATGTATTTCATTTGGTATTTTTGTTTCTTCGGTCTCTAGATTTAGTTCAGATACCCCACTTTTTTTTCATTTCTTTCTTCATGAAGTGAATTTTTGAAGAGTCTAGTTTAGATGTCTTATAAATTATTGACCTATATTCCTTTCTTTAAAACTTAGGTTTATTAAGATATAATTTATACAGTGTAAAATTCATCCTTTTTAGTGGATAAAAAGATAATTCATCCTTTTTAGTGGATGAGTTTTGACAAATGCATTCAGGCATATAACCACAACCATGATCAGGTTATAGAATATTTCTAACTCCCCCCAAAATTCCATTCTACCTCTTTGTAGTAAACCCCTCCCTCCACTGCCAGATTCTGGCAACCACTGCACTGTGTTCTGTCCCTACAGTTTTCCCTTTTGGGGAAAGTCATGTAAATGGGATCATACAAGATGTAGCCTTTTGAATCTGACTTCTTTCACTTAGTGTAATGTGCTAGAGACTTATCCATTGTGCAGATGTACCATAGTTTATCTATTTACCAGTGGAAAATGTTTGTGTTCAGGTTTTGACAATTGTGAATAAAGCTGTTATAAACATTTACATAAAGGCTTTTGTGTAAACATGTTTTCATTACTCTTTGGTAAACATCTAGGATTAGGATTACTGGATCATATGGTAATTGTGTATTTAATTTTATAAGAAACTGGCAGAATGTTTTCCAAAGTGTTTTCCAAAATAGCTGTACCATTTTGCATTTCCACCATCAGTATATGAGAGTTTTAGTTGTTCTACATCCTTGCCAACACTCGCTATGTCAATCTTTTAACTTCTAGCCATTCTAGTAGGTGTGTGATGGTATCTCATTATGAGTTTAATTTTTTTTTTTGCGGTACGCGGACCTCTCACCGTTGTGGCCTCTCCCGTTGTGGAGCACAGGCTCTGGACGCGCAGGCTCAGCGGCCATGGCTCACGTGCCCAGCCACTCTGCGGCACGTGGGATCCTCCCGGACCGGGGCACGAGCCCGCGTCCCTTGCATCGGCAGGCGGACTCTCAACCACTGCGCCACCAGGGAAGCCCCTATGAGTTTAATTTGAATTGCCTTAATCAATGATGATGTGGAGGCCTATGTTTCGGGGGGCAGGAAATGATAGTTTCTGGACTGAGTGCCATTAGAAGTACCCTATCCCACCAAAACATTAAAGTCATTTCTCTATTGTCTTCTTTTTGTTTCCTCCTTTTACGCTTTCTCTCTTTTGGCCTAGATTATAAACCAATCCTGGATGCTTGTCTCAGCCTAGTCAGAAGGATGCCAAAATTTTCCCAACCTGAAATTTTTTACATGCTTGTGTGAATAAGAGTTTCTCTACCAAAGGAAGAAAATGAGTTAAAGTTTGGAATTGTTAGGTACTTCTTGAAAATTGTTATCAATGGTAGCATACACAAGTAGCTTTATCTCTCTGTCTCTTGCTCCCACTTTCTCTTTCACACACACACACCTACGTGCACCTAACACGTAGTCAAAGAACTGATGATTTCACAGAAAATGTATTCCATGCTCATGTTTTATTTTAGAAACTATTATTCCCCCATTAACCCACTCTTCAGAATTTCTATTCAGAGTAATCATTCTCCAATTTGATCTTAGCATATATTCCCTATAACCTGTCTGAAAGGATTATTAATTTTCTTCATAGACTATTCTCCAAAACTCCATCTATAAGAAGAGTCTATGAAGCATATCTCAGCACTGTTGAGGTGCAGTTTGGAATAGAAAGGCACAGTCAGAAATGAGACATTAAAGGGGTGATGGGAGGTTGGTTGGTAATAAAAGTTGGTGAAACAGCATGAAATAGGCAATACAATTTAAAGTAGGTTTTTAGGATTAATTTCCATTAGAATTAAAGTTCCTTTTGAAGTAACAAATTTTCTTGCAGTTCTTTATAGATTCTTGTCACTTGACCATGTGCTCCACATATATTTTTAGCGAAGATTCTCACACACTTTAGTGCTCTTAAGACTTCAAAGTAAATTTTCTTCTTTTTTTTATTTATAAGAATGTGTAACATGTTGGTCATAGGGAGATTATTATTTATCATTTCATGGTTGACATGGAAAACAGTTATATTAAGTTTAGAAATAGAGTTCCTCTAGATCCACAGCACATGAAAACAGCACCTATCACTATCTGCAGTTTTGTTACTTGTTGGTAAGTAAATGCCTTTGATTTGTAGTCCAATAAAGATTCAAATTATTCCAGTTAGATTTGATTCACTAATGTTTAGGAATGTCAATTTTTACAAATATGGAAGAAAATATATCAATTTGCCAGGGAAAATCATTGGCAAATCAATAGGAATTGGGAAGAAGTCCTGATTCCCCATATTCTTCCCCAGACACACACACACACACACACACACACACACACACACTTACTTCCAACATAAGATTGAAATGAATACATAAGGTGAAAGGACAATAAATCACAAAGAACAGCATGCTTCCTATAACAGTGGTGGTTCTCAGCTATCTGGATCTATTCTCCTGGAGGGGGCAAAAGACCCTAACACGCATATTTCTCATTCCCATTATTAAGTGAGGGTGGGAGAGGTGACTCTTAATAGCAAGTGTTGCTGAATAACCAAATTTAGAGCAGATTATGTTTATGTCTGCTTTCACAATTGGATGATAGACAATATAATTTTTAATCCCTGTACCCTAGTCTTAATATTTAATTAGTGGGAAATAATGGACTCCAAATAGGGTTGATTCACTTGCTTCACAACATACTGTAGGCATAACTGAATAAACACACAAAAAACTAAAAGATAAACAAACAGTAATGTATAATTCAAAAGCAAGTAGAACAGAATTGAAACTTGAAGCTACTCAAGGTTACACAGGTGGTATACTGATAAAGTGTGTCCTTCCAGAAAGTTGAGGGAATTGATGTAATTTATGAGGTTAAAGAGAATAGTTGCTAAAATCATTTCTTCCATTGTTTTCACACTTAGGTATGACTCTATTTTTAGAGAAAAATAAAAAAAAATATTTTAGAGAAGAAAAATAACTTTAAAAAGTACTTTGTCATCAAGGGCTTCCCTGGTGGCGCAGTGGTTGAGAGTCTGCCTGCCGATGCAGGGTGCACGGGTTCGTGCCCCGGTCCGGGAAGATCCCACATGCCGCGGAGCGGCTGGGCCCATGAGCCATGGCTGCTGAGCCTGCACGTCCAGAGCCTGTGCTCTGCAACGGAAAAAAGTACTTTATCATCCCTTTCTATATCCAAAGAGAAGTATCTACTCACTGAGTGGCAACAAAGAATAACATCTTATCACTTGGCTAAGGAGGCAACATAAAACAAGAAAATCCCATAATCCAGGGATTAATGAAGCCAGCCGTATCAGAGGAGAGGTGGGAGTTACTTCACATCACCACTCCAGCCACCCTTCCTCTGTCTCCCACCTGCCCCAGGAGGGATGACACCTTGAATGGTTCTTTCAGTCCCTGTAGTTTGTGGATCCTGGTTATGATTGTTTTATCTCTGGAAGGAGAGATAAAACCCGTATTATAAAGGGAACAGGTTAGGAAGGGGCAACCTGATACTTGTGATCAGATTTGGGAGTGGAGCAAACAAATTTGGAGCATAGACATTTGATTGATTATTATACTGATACCACAAATTGTCAACATTTAGAATTGTGGCTTGCCATTTCTGAGTCACTAAAAGTAAATATTATTATCTCTCCTTTCTTTGTTTATTGTGAGCACATATATAAGTATTCTAAAATTATACAATAAGAAACAAAAATGTTATTAAACTTAAGAGGGAAAAACATTAAATTGGCTAGGGAGTCACACATAACTTAATTCTTTCTAAAGGCCCTATTTTACCAGTTGAAAATAAGGAAATACCAGTTATAATATAGGAGATAGCTGGGCACAGAATTGAGGGAATGTAAACATGGTAGAACATCTTTGTGTTGTATTAATTTCATTTAAATAGAGGAAAAGATAAATATGTGAATCTTAAGCAAAAAAAAAAAAAAAAGTAAAATAAACCCCTACATTTGCCTCAATTACCACATTAACTTATATAAAAGTGGGAGAACAATGAATTCTTTGTATTAACTCTGGTTGTTTCCTTTCATGAGCTTGAATTAATCTTCAGAGAGTTATGGATAATTGATTACTTCGCTTTCTCTTTCTCCCATTAAATTGCATGAAGTCTTAGTTTCACAGGGCTGTTTGGTGAATACGTTTTCTATTCCCACAATAACAAAGTACCACAAATGGAGTGATTTAAAGCAACACCTTTTTATTATTTCATAGCTCTGTAAGTCAGAAATCCTGGTGTGGGCTCAGCCGGAGTCTCTGGTCAGGTTCCCATGGGGCTGGAATCAAGGCATCAGTGGGGCTGTGCTCCTTTGTTGTTCAGGCTCTTCTTCCATGCTTATGCATTTCTTGGCAGAATTCAGAATTCTGTAGGATGGAGGGCTGGCCTTCTCACTGGCCATCAGCCAGGTGCAGCCCTCTCCTCAACGTGAGAGTTTGCTTCTTTAACGCCATAGGTAAAGCAACCGCTGCTGCTTTGAATCTCCCTTATTCTGACTTCCAGACTGTCTTTAAAGATTTCACATGACTACATCAGGCCCACCCAGAATAATTTCCCTTTAAAGTGCAACTGATTAGCGACTTTAGGTGCCGGTGATTCAAGGGTAAACAAAGTAGGCCTTAATTCTGGTGATAGTCAACTAATACTAAAAGAAAATACCACAGCTGCAGACTCTGGTAACTGCTGTAAAGGAAATGAACAGGGTGGTATGACACCAGGGAAAAGCTTTTGTGACAGGAGGTGGTACCTGGGCTGAGACCTGGAAGATGAGCATGAATCAGTCATGGGAAGAACTGAGGGAAAACCAATGAGGTACCAGTTGCACTTTTATATTGTGCCTGAAACAAACTATTAAAGAGTACAGATCAGTTC